>NW_022045682.1:2320000-3632500 GCF_003285905.1 Drosophila hydei | reverse complement strand
CTCTAACTCTCTAGTTGGGTATATTTCTACCTCTAGCATTTACCGTGAAGCATTTCACTATTTTGGCCAATTTGAGCAACTGCGTGTGTGTGAGCCTGACAGCCATTGCTCGTGTTCGTAATCCACGTGGATTATGTCAAAATTGGTATATCATAAAAACGTCGCGTACGTGAGCGGCATGAACAAAGCTGTCAAGAGAGAGCGAGCGAGAGGGAGTGAGAGAGAGGTGAGAGTTGAGATAAAGAGAACTCATGTTAGAGAAGGGTAGCCGAAACCGAAACCGAAACCGAAACCGAAGCCATTAACTTTGCCTTTTGGCATTGCTGACACTCCAACCTTTTGACCAAGTGATTAATTTGTATGCGCCAGGCGCTGACTTTTGCGGTCCCTGGGACAAAGGCCAAGAGTGTTTGGCATGTAGCGGAAATGCGCGCCCGGGGACAGTCCGGACAGACGGACAGCGGCACACACACACACAGAGACATTGTGCCAGTGTTGGTAAGTGCTTTGAATATGCAGTTGTTGTGCGAGGAGTAAAAACTTTTGCCCCACCGAAAACTTCAGCCACACACACTCGCCGGCTGGCTGGCTGGCTGGCTGGCTTATGGCCAACAACTTGTAAAGCGGCACAAAAACTTCAAATATATTTTCTTTTGCTTTTCTTTTTCGCTCGCTCCTTTAACAACTTGTAAAGAACGAAATAAAATTCATGACGCGACAATTGGTAAGCAGAAGAGACGAGGAAGAAGAAGCAGCAGAAGAAAAGAAACTCACATCTCGCTCGCAAGTTTCGTGTCAAGATTTCATTAAACTTTCGCCCAGACAGCAAAGCTTGACCAATCTCCATAAACGCCACAAAAAACTTGGCTCATTAATTGAGCTGTTCGCTCTATTAGGCAAAAGGCCAAGGCAGAAGCCAGCCAAACATTGCGCATAAATATAAATACTGCATAATGGCAGAGCGAAAGGATTTGAGCAGGGGGAAAGTTCGCTTTTTTTTTGTGTTTAAATAAAATTTGCATAGTCTAATGAGTTTAACAAGGACTTTAACTGCTTGTTAGAGAGTGAGCTGAACATTAAGCAGATTTATATTTATGTGATTAAAACAATGTATCTGTGTGGCTATCTATATATATAGAGCTAAGTATCTTAACTTCTTTATCTGTCTGTATCTGTTCATATATAATATAAGGATCTATGAAAGATTAGGATTGACACAAACTTTTAGACTTTAGAATTTATAATAAATGTTTATAGCTAGTTGAATATCATATTATTAACCTATCTCTATATATATTTATCTATCTTAATAGCTTCTCTAGATATATAACTCTAATGTTCTGTATCTATATATTCTGCTATCTATGAGGGTACTCAGAGAAGTGAATGTGAAACTTAAATTAATTATTCATAAATATTAATTCATTATTGTTATATTTAAAATATATTTCTTGATTTATTTGAATTATTTTTATCTTTATCTATGTGTGCGTTTATTTATCTATCAGCAATTTGCTTCAGCTGTATCTGGCTATCTATCTAGCCTGTATATAATATATATAATTTTATTTACTTTTCCAACTATATCTTTTACTCTATATCTATATATATATATATATTTATATAAAGCTATGCATATACATTTATTTATATCACATAACTCACATCAAATATATTTCTTAACAATTAACATAAAGCTCAATCATAGCGAATGCATTAAAGATTCTTTATATATAATATATTATTTTTTTTCTATATAAAATTTTTAATAAATTGCGAAAAATCAAATATTAAATTGCAGCCTCAACCCTTTTAACTGTTTATTTTATATCTGAGAGATGTGAACCATGTCACGCACTTAGCATACGCCGTTTGCCAATGTTTATATCCTGTTCAAATTATAGTAGGGTATGCCGAAAGAGCTTGCCTGAAGTCGTTCAGCTGTTTCAGTTTCCGTGCAGGAAAAAAGTGTTTCCTATTTCAATTTCTTAGAGCCCGCCATTAGCTTCCCCCAGCTAAAGTATCTGTATCTGTATCTTGAACTCTAGCCATTGCCTCAACTGTAACTGTAGCTGTGGATGTGGCTGTGGCTGTGTCCTTTTCTTTTTATTGTATTACCGCGAGTGTTATGCTAATTTCCGTTGCCGGGGACAAACAGCGGGAATTGCCGACTGCAGCGTCTGCTGCTCGGCGTCGCGTCGCTTCGCGTCGTCTTCGTTCTGGGTCGGAAATGAAATTTAACTGAATTTGCATTGGAATTCGATTAAATCGTTTATGCAAACATTTCGTTTCATTTCATTTGCGGGCTTTTTCGCTTCAGACTCAAATGTGCGAATCCTTTTGCCCTGCCCCTACGCAATTCCAACTCTCATTTGGTGCTGCTTCGCCAGCATTGAAACAGCCTCGAGAGTTGATTTTGGCATACAATCTAATTTACATAATGCTCATATGTTTGGCCTGTTTGCGAGCTCTGCTCGGCTCAGCACGTTTAATGCTGCGGAAATGTATCTTAGAGCTTGTTATTTATGAATTAATTTCGTTTGCCATGTAAATGCATCAAGGTAATCGAGTATATGTCTCGACCTCCGCCCCAAAACGTATTTGCATAAAAATATGAAATTTTTATTGCCTGAAGAAAGCTTAAATTCCAAGCGAACTCTCGAAAATATTCAAAATATATGCATGACATCGCAGCTGATAAATGTACGTTTCATTCCATTGCATGGGAAACAGGTGACAGCTGTAGAAAGTGTTAACAAAATAAATTTTGCATGGAATGCGATTGAGTTAAGATACGATTTTTATCGTCATGAACTGATAATGGAAAAGAATTCTTATATACGCAAATATTTCACGAACTCAGGAAGAGACAATTTTGACAGCAAAACTTTATTTTAAGAAATTATTATGAGCATCATAGTTCAAGTTTAGGTAAATTCATAACAAAATTAAATTTAAAAAATGTTTTAAATATTTAAAAAAGGAAAGAATAACTCAAAAAACATACAAGAAGAAGTAAGAGTGAAACAGTTGGGAGTGCTCGACTAACAGATACCCGGAATGCTGCGCAGAGCTGCTATACCAAAGACTTTACGTTTCTTTTATAACTTGGGAGAATTATATCTAAATGCCAAAAGCACAACAATTTGGAAATTTCTAGTTGTGGAGGAAAAACGAAATAAAATTTAAAATTTTATGTCTTTAACTTCGTTCGACTCAGCTCGTCTTCTTAAACAACAATATGCAGACGCGATAGGGTCTTCCTTGACTTCTGCTTTCAAATATTTTCATTGGATCCAGAATTCCTATTTTCACTAGTTTCTGATCAACAAAAATATATTCCACATATGAAAATTCAGTCTAAGTTTTGTTCATATTATATTAACTTAAGTTTGTGGTATAATCTTAAATGAAATATACTTTTTTTTCCTGAAAATATAAAAGTACTCAAGTAAGGTTTTAATAGAGTTCAGGCAGTTTCTACACATGAGAATATAAATACGTAGAGAGGCCGTTAAGGCAAAGGAGTCAAAAGAGTTTGGGCTTATATTTTAGGCTTAAACTAAAAGCCTCAGTACGCTCCTTACTCTATATAAAAACTAATTATGAAGTGCACTACGTTTCCATGACTAGTTCAGCTTGCTATACAAAGAAATGTTTTATCTTAAGGTTCGTCTCTGCTCTAGCCTTGCAGTCATAATTCCTGAGGCTACACTCTATTAACCTCTTCAAAGAAATGTTCAACTTACTCAATTTTAATCTTCGTTCTTGGCATACTTCAAATTGAAAAAGGCAAAGCAGTTGGCTTAGTTTCGATTTTGCAGCTTGCAGATTTTATTAAACTTCCATTTCAAGCGCATGCCATTTGCCTGCTGGAGTTCTTTTTTCTAAATGCCAAACACATTTGCGTACGATTCGCATTCGTTTTGTGCAGCTTCTTGGCGCTGCGAGTTTTATCTAAGCTCCCCAAATGGCAGTCAAATGCAAGCCGCAAAAGTCGCATAAGGATGCGCTGAAGGATGCAACCAGTGTGGCAATGTGGCACTGTGGCACTAACATTATCGCTCTCTCGCTCTCTCATTCTGGCTCTCTCTGTCTGGCTCTTTCACTATGCATATCTTGCTCTCTGTAACCCATTTGCCGCAATGAGCTAGCAAAAAGTGGAGCTCAGCTCCAAGGGAATTCTCAGTTCTGTTTTATTGCGGTCCATGAAACAGTTCATAAATAAGCAGATGCATGTGAGTTTATCAGTGTGTGCCTGTGTGTGTGTGTGTGTGTGTGTGTAGGTATGCCAAAAACCTATTTATATCAACAAAATTTGGTTAACCACACACACACACACACACACAGACCCATACATAGTAGAAAGAGTTACAATTGCATTCAGTCCGCTTTGCTTGGCATTTGGCTCCATTTCGAGTCGAGCCACAAAATATGTTTCATAAAAGCATTTCGACTGAAAATTCAATAAAAAATACACACAGTGTTGCAGCCATTTGCAGATGGTGAAAATTGTAGCGCATTAAATATTTAAGCACAATTTGAAAACTCTATTAACACCAAAGCGAATAACAGTGTCTGCCGAAAAGTTTGCGTTCACTTATATAAATCATAAAAATTGAAATCAGAAAACAAAACTTGTCCATTATCAAAAGCCCTCCCACTCTCCCTCTCCCTCTCTCTGAGTTCGCTCTCTTTCCATTTTACAACAAAATTTAACTTAAATTTGGTAATTTAGCAGAGGCCCCGCGGCTCTGCACGAATGAAAATGAATGACTGAATGAATATTCAATTTGTATTCGTTTAAAGTTGCAAATTCAATTCGCTTCGAAAATGTTGCTGCCCCGAAAACTTTTGCTTACTTGGGTAAAGTACGTATTGAGTTGATTACTTAAAATTAAATCAATATTTTTATAATATTTTTATATTTATTTATTATTTTAATTATTTTCTTTTGTTATTAATTATTTTTTATTTTAATTTAAGCAAAAATTCATATAAGATAAATTGAAGAAAAAACAAGTGAGAAAATTCTTCAAAAATATTCTCTTTGTAATACATAAATGGATTATTTAGAAAACCTATGTCAATGTTACAACAAATTAAGTATATTTATATATATAAAACATATATTAATATAATAATATATACACGTATGTGTTTTTGTAAATATTTAATATACATATGCATGAAAATAAAGCTATAAATATGAAACTAAACAGAAGAGATTCTTTGCCTATGACAAACACAAATTTAAGTATATCACAAAGACGAAGTAAATCAAAAAAAATACTAAATAATATTTATCCTTTTAAATATACACCAGAAGTAAGTTTAGTAATTAACAACTTTAAAGAGAGAGAACAAGTCAGCATGAGTATTAGAATATTAACTTAATTATCATTAGGAAAATGACCATAAAAAAAATCATATTGCTGATGACCAGCAATAATCATGTACATAAATGATTATTACTCTTAATGATCATTACTCTAATGAACATTATGACTAACTTCGTTATTAAAATAACAATAAAAGTTTATTAATAATAATTAAAATACTAAAAATTGTATATTTATATATTATATATAATGTAAACAATTAAATAATAGTTCAAAAACAAGAAAAAATTAAGTATATATGTATATAATTATTTATTTAAACTAATACAAAATTTATTAAAAAAATACAAATTATTTAAACTAAAACAATTTAAAAAAAAACTTAAATTTATTCACCATTTACACTGAGCTGCACAGTGACTGAACTAGTCCAAGTCATGAACTTCACTGATCGCCCACAGTCGCTGCTGCGCCTTTTATACCCAAGAGTCACTCAAAAGGCAACTCCAGCAGAGCTGCTGAGCACTTTTTGAGTGAGAATTTACACTTATTTTCCATTAAGTTAGAAACAGAAGGAAAGGCGAGCAGACAGAGATAGCTATATACAGTCAACATACATACATTCTGATCGGGACTATATATGCTATACATATATACTTCATATATATGTGAATCAAATGTGTTCTTATATTCTGATCCCATTAAAAATGGGAAATCTTTATTAATGCTGCGATCGACTGGTCTCACATAGGAACAGGCGGACAGCGCTAATTTGATTTGGCTTGTCGTGCTTATCAAGAATATATATATTTTATAAGGTCTGCCTGTTTGTGTATGTTACATATATTTAAAAGAAAACCATTATTCCCTGATATGGTATTTTCAATGGGTTCAGGGAATGATAAATTCGTTAGGAAATTAATATAAATTAAATTAAAATAAAACACAGCTAATTTCTATTTTTAAGAATTCATATTATTTCTTATTTTATACTTTTTTTATTTCTTATTATTTTTATTTATTTGTTTTATTTTTTTTTTTTTACTTTTAATATTTCGTCTCCAATTTTCATATTAATATTCTCAAGTATATTTTAGTAGTATTTTTATTTCTTTTATTTCTGTTTTCATTTTTATTTTTTGCATTTTCTTTTCATTCCATTTAGTATCTCCATAGCAATGCGCAGCTCCACTGGTTGACTTTCATTGATTGACCCTCGAGTAGCGTATCTAATCCATCTTTGACATTTGCCTGGCTGTATTTGGCATCCATATTTCACAGGCTGAAAATCAACCAATTCACTGAATAAAAAATATATATATGCAAAAAGAAGTATATAAAAAGCATTGCTGGGGCTCTGGAGCTCAATCGAAAAACCGAAACGCCGTAACGTGGATCCCATAAATTTTCCACTGTGGCCCTGCCGCTCATTTGCACAGCGGATTAAAGGGTCTCGTCGGGGTTTTGCACTCTCACCATTCGATACGGCCTTTGCGATGCCCAATTTTTCACGTTTTCCGTTTTGTCCTATTTTTCAGACTCTATTTTCTAGTCGTTGTTGTTGTTGTTGCTTGTAGCGGAAAGCTTGCAAAAGTGATTAATGCAAAAGTCGTCGTCGTCGGCGGCGGCGGCGCCAAACGAACAACAAATTTGCCAACGCCCGCCGCATAGAAAACGCAGTTTTTTTTATTGAATTGCCAAGCTTCGGAATGCGCAGTGAAACTTCCATTTACCATTCACCATTTACCATTCACCTGAATAAAACTAGAGGCTCGCTGCATATCCTAGTGGGAAAGTATTCTGCTTTGACTACACTTGCGCGGATTAAAGCGCAAAATGCCACGAAAGCCGCTTTGCCCAGCAGCTGTGCGGGGGCGGGACTGACAGCCAGGATAAGGTGAGTGAGCTGGCACAGCTGCCTGTTAAAGCTGCACACAGCTGCAGCGAATATCAAATGTCCTTGCCAATCAATTATTTAAGCCGAAATACAAGACACGGCTGCAGAGAGCACTGCACACATCACGGATCAGCAATGTGATCAATATGCATTTCAGCAATCAATCAGTCACGAAGTTTTTACAGCATGAATATTTTTTTTCGGAAATGGAATGCATTTATTTCAAAATTTATATAAATATGAAAGTGAAACTTTTGGCATGCACAGACTAATTGGGGGATTATTAAACCAAACTGGAAAAGTTATAGAACTGAAAGTAATTGGGCAATGTGATTAACTATGTTTGGCGTAAGACAATATGCAGCTAAAGCTGGCTAAATGTGGCATATTCATGCTCGTTCAAGAAGTTAACAGTTTATAGTGGCTTTGGGTATTGGTTGTCTTGATGTAAGTCTGTTCGTAGGAACGTAAGATTTTGAGGCTAGAGACTTGAAACTTGAGCATATTTTCTTTAAAAACCTGGACTCAACAACTGCTAAGATTTTGCAGAATTTTCCACTAGAAATTTGGTAAAGCCAGAACTACTATAATTGGTATAACAGAAAGACATTTATTTAAGGTGCTAGAGTGCTTGATATATAGAATATATACTCTTGTAGGCAACTGAAGACCAACCATATAGTAATTATATCTATGCCCATAGAACGTTTAATAAATCAGTTAAGACTGTGGCTTCCAAAAATTTGAAACTGCAGATGTTTGAGATTTATCAAACTTTTTTAGCTAATTTAAAACCAAGATCGATTGTTGGGCAGTTGGTAGGTAGGAACTGAGTATAAATTTCATTCTAGTTAGCTCTAAAGCGTGCATGCTTCTAGCTGAAAGGCTAACACTCAAGTACTGCTGAAGGTTTTCTAGTCTGGTTAGGCGTCTATCTGTGCTTTCAGATAACTACGATGACTGCAAATATGTTAAGGTCTCTGTGTATGAGTTGATTCAGAATTAGCTGACAATTTGGTTAAACTTTGCTTTAACGAACATTTGAACTTTCAAAAACTTTTAATAAATATATTTATATTTTTCTAATTTAGAGATTAAGATTTGTCAATTACTTTGTCATCAATTGAATATTTAAATACTTTTAGCTTAAGCAGACAACAAGCTGTTGGCCCAAGTAGGAATGGCCTTTTAAATGCTCTAAAGCGATTTTCAATAAATACCAAGCGAACCCGACACAATAAAATGTCAAGAAACTCAGTCAGACAGTCAGCCAACCCCTCGTCGAGCTGGCACGCTTCGAACTCGAGACTCGGGGGAGCATTGGAAGCCAGATTTCTATCAAGCCATCAAACTGGCAATGAGAACCTGAGTGCTGAGAGCTGTTGCTGCTGGCTTAGTCAAAAGTCAAAGGACACTGAAGCAACCCCCATTTGGAGCAAGGGAGCAAGGGGCAGCCCAGCTCGACATGCAACGTTATTGATGGTAATTTTAAAACGTGCCTACAACAAAAATTTTACACATTTGCCCGGATTTACAATTTCTCCCTGTGTGTGTGTGGCTTTTTGTTTTGCCTGCGTTCGATTGACGCTTATCTTAATGGACCAAACATATGGCGAAGTTTACCGCCCCGATTGAAGTCGGCAGCAAACGTGTTGATAATTTAAATAAGCTACTTTGACGACATTGCGCATACGCAGCGTTCGCCTGTCGTCGCCGCGATAAGCCTGGGCAAATGTTTTTCGATTTCGTATTAATTTTGTGCGCCCAAATCCCAGCGAGATTTACACTCGCCAGCCAGGGTAGCGCTTCATTAAAAACATATTTCAAAATTCCTTGCGCACGGGGGAATTTGCAATGCGGATAAATCTCAACTCCGAGGGACAAGTGTATGGCTTGGCGATGTTTCACATAGAAGATTTTTAACCAAATACCAAACATCTTTGCAAGGCTCATTTTAATTGAATATTTGCCATTTCCATATACAAAATATGTGCACCAAAAATGCTCATTAATAAGAGATTCTGTTGTGGACTGACTGGGAATGCGTAGCCAAGCCAGAAAGTAGATCAAATTATTTGCTATCAAATTGATAATTGTTGACCTCGACATAAACAAGAAATTATTAATAAAATAATATTATATACACTACAATATCTTCTACATGTTATCTGCTTCAAAAGTGCAGAGTATAAAAATTGTAAAATATTTAATTATTAAATAATTAAATTTAAAAATAAAATTTAATTAAATTTATTATATATTGATTTGTTTCGCCTTTGCATTTAACATGAAGAAAATATGCGGAAAACATTTCATGGCTCAGAATATACAAATTGTTTCAAGCAAATAGAATTTTGAATCTGATAGCTGAAGAGCCAAGAACAGTACTGATCAAGTCATATAAAGTGCTTAGGTTAGTCAAACAATTAGATATTTAGTTCCAAAAATGGGCGATAAATATCGATTTATCTGATTAATCTTTGTACGCAAAAATGCGACTTTTATCGATTTTATTTGATTAATTTTTAACGTTTCAGTTTGATTAATTTTTGTATGCAAAAAAAACCATATATATATAGATATTATTATTCTGTCTCTTTATCCTGAAAGTCGACTCGTCCCGCATAAAAGATTCGGTTGTATTGCCGGAAAAGATATATAAATGGATGGTCCACTTTAAAGTTAAAGACTTTCTTGGGCGGCATTGCTCCTTGAACAAATAAAATACAAATATAAATAAATGTATAAGGCGTGTTAGAGCTGCGTATACAAACTTGCACCAGTTGCCATTATAGCACCATTTTCATTTATTTCCACGACGATTTTTTGAATCATAACATCGACTTTCAGTATGCCAGTTTTATCAGTCAACTTCGAAAAATTGGCATCGGTAAACAAGTCTTTGATGCCCAGATTTATCAACGTTCTCTTCAAGTCGACTTCGAAGTCCACTATGAACTTGGGCAATTCGAGATGAACCTCTCTGGTTGCTCTTCTAAGTTTAATATTATGCATTTCGATCATCGGCAACTTCTCAATCATCATATTAATTCCATCTATTTTCTTTGGCAACATAACTAACAATTTAACATCCTTTTCTTTTAGTGGCAGCTCCAAGACGGTGGCATCTATTGCTCTGATATATTTGTATGATAATTTAGTCGTTAAGCTCATCATATCGACCTGAATAGTTTTAGTTAAGCTCGTATAAAATGGCACTTTCTTCGTGTTTGAGGGAAGGAATTTATATTTCCATTCTGCTTCATAGTAGGCCGCAGTAATCGAGGCAATTTTCGTAAATTTGTGAAACTCAGTAACCAGATTCTTTATTCTGCTTTTAGTTTGAAACTCTACCCAGCCATTGATAATCTTCATGGCCCTTGTAGCGTTCGTAAAGTCGATCTGATTTGCAATGTTGTCAGCAGCTATAACATTGGTCGAAACGAACAATGCTGTATTAACGGTCATAACGTCTCCCATATCGCGGTAATTCTGGTCGTCATCGTGGGAATCATAAATATAATCATCGTTATCAATGTCTTCATAGTCGGCCAGCAATTTATTCTTATTGAACAGCATTACTTGATTTATTTGCGCAGCTGTGTTTCCAGCCGTCCATGCAGCAAACATTTTCATGGCGTTTATTAACATTATAGGCGAAAACATGACACTTCCATCATTCTCCTGAAATATGGCTTTGATAAGTTTCATATTTATAGATTCCGAACGAACCAACTCGTTGGCAGTGAGTGCCAGAAGCACAAACCCTAATAACGTATTAGATAACTTGACCATTTCGCGAGAACTAAATGAAAACGACTTCGGCATATGCCATCGATCCATCATTGATCGATTAGTCACACTTAATATCATTTGCTTCACATTAAAAATAAAATGCATTGAATTTGGTATAGAATATAAGCAGCATTCATCTGGCTGTGACAATCATTATTATTTAAGTTTCAGATAAGATTCTCAAGCTTCATTCTTGAGAGTTCTTTTATTGAGCTAATGTGCGCACATTTGATATTTAAATTTGAAGCGAGTTGTGCAGTTGGTAGGCATTTCAGACACGTTTCATTATCAAATGAAAATTTCTATGCGAAGCAGCTGCAAAGACTTCACGCATATGTGCAGCTCAAGCAGATTGGAGCAGGACATTGGCAAACAGAGCGCCTGGACGAGCACAACAATAGCAAAAGAGCAAAAGATCAAATCAATTTTAATTTAGAAAACAAGCAAAAACGCGTCGGAAAAATGCGAAGCATAGCAAAAAATGAAGCAGAAGACAAGAAGACGGAGCAGCAACCCTTCGGAAGACAGAAATAAGGGCCAACCCCAAAAATGAGAACAAACCTGGATACGAATCTCACTCTGGCCCCTTGGCATATACAGGCAAACTGTGTGCTTAGCATATGCGCATAAATCTCAGCCAGGACGATGGAAGGATGCCAAGAAGGCGAGTCGAAGGCCACCCCTCTCAATGCTAACTGGGGCGACTCGCTGGGTCGTCTGCTGCTGCCGCTTCAAGACGACAGCACAATCTAATAAAATGGCTAAACGCTTCAATGACAATTCGAGCATGTAAAGCATGCAAGGAGAGGCGGACGGAGCAGGGCAGGGCAGGGCAGAGAAAAGAAATGAACGGTAAATACATGTTGCATGTGGCGCTTAGCCGTGTCGTACAAGGACGGCCCCAGCTCCAGCAAAAAGTAGGCAATAATCGTAAGTGAAACTGCCAAGGGGTGCCGAGTGTGAGCCAAGAGCGGCGCAGAGCTGGACGCAGGTTCGGTCAGTCACCAGCTGCTGAATTGACCCTCCTCATGCGAACGACTCGCCCCAGCCCGGTCGCTTGTATTGAAATGCGCTTTAAGTTGTGGCCATGTGTAATTGAATTAAATGGATTTCAATATGCGGGCGCATGTTTTCCGAAGGGATGGGCAGATGGAGGGAGAGTGGGGGATTACTTGGAACAATGTACATGCATAAACAGCTGCCGAGATCAAAGTCACAAAAATTTGTGTTGTCATGTATAGAAAGCAGAGCTTAGACATATCACAATATAGAATGGGATTTATAGTCAAACTTCTTTGGTTGGATTGGGCGGAATCACAAGGAGTTGTATGAAGACTCATCTCTCGGGAATATGGCAGATATATAGATATATAGAATTTTTGTATCTGAGAACTGTTGTGATTTTTTCGGAATTCAGCTTGAATTTGTTCTGCAGCTTATGTCAGTGCGAGCTCGAAGATGCACAGTGTTTAAAGCTCATAAAGCATTTATCCAGTTACAAAACTTAAAAGTTCATAAGTTGATATAGTTTTAGATATACATTTTATCAGAAATTATCCAAATTGGGGATATTATTATTTTAACATCAATCAATTGTAGGAAAAATGTTTGCCACTTAAAATAGATCCTATTTTATTTCAGCTCATAAAAATGTAAGTCCATTTTCGGAGTAAATAATTTTGTTCATAAGAATCATAACGAATTACTATGCTTTATTTTCTGAGCTGAAAATGGGAATAAATAAGACTTCGTAAATTTATGGACTTCAAAGTTCTAAGTCCATTTCAGCGAGAGTTAGTCAGAACAATAAAAAATTATATTTTCGGAGTAGTATCTATTTTATGCTATAAATAAAAATTAAAAAAAAATATGTACTTAAAAAATATATTAAAATTAATTTTTTTTTTTTTGGAAATAATAAATTTAGTAAAGCTCATAACACAACAAAATTGATTTATTTATATATTGATTCGGATTACAGATGTCTGGAGAATGAAAACTTTTTTCGAATTGAGTTGGTTTTCCAAAGAGTTGTTTGGGCATCAGTAATTTTTGAATATAAATTGAATTTTTTATATTCAAGTATTTATATGTATGAAAATATTTTAATAGTATGACTTTTTATAGAAATTTAAAAGAAAAACTTTATTTAAATATTATAAAAATATATATTTAATCTTTATTAAAACTTACTTTAATTCTTGCAATCTCAAGTCACCCAAGCTCGCTGGCAATCAATGACTGGATTTAAAATGTTCTAATCTTATTTTGCAGCCACGCCCACGCTCACGCCTCCCGCCCTCTTTGTGTTGTTTGTCGCTGCTCTTTGTGCTGCTTGGCCGAGGTGTGCAATGGGCTACAGGTAGCTAGCTCATTGGTTAGTTGGCAACTTTGTCGTTGGCTGAACTTTAAGACTCATTTTGTGAAAGTTTTTGGCAACATGCAAACTTCAATCAACACCAGCAAATATCACAGGTAGGAAACCTCAAGACAAACTTAACTGACCAACTGTCCCGCATTGTGTAATTTTTCAAGTGGAGAGACCAAGACCAAGAAGAGATAACACAAAGCCAAATAACAAATAAAAATAAAGTCAAAAGACTGAGAGAGAGAGACAAAAAGTTTTTGTGACTTCTTATCGTTTTTTCGGTTCCTTAGGTCGTTCATTGTTTTATTTACCTGCTAGCCAGGTGTGTGTCTGTGTGTGTGTGTGCTTATTTATATCGCATGATTGAATCTTGGCCAACAGCAACTTTTTCTATTAACTTTAATGCCAGCAGAGACCAGCCGAGTAGCAACTACCAACTATGTGGCTATAAGTCTGGAACTGTCTGCTTTGGCGGCTTTTTGTCTACCTGGTCTACCTGCAAAATGGTCGTCTCTTTAGCTCGTAAATGAACTTGATTTTATCGTCAGCTTCTCTCTTTCTCTCTCTCTCTGTCTGTCCGTCTGCCTCTTTCCATCTGTATTGATTTCCAGCGACTTCCACTTGGCTGCTTCAACTTCCTCAAGTGGTTCTCGGGCTTCACATTGTTTTTATGCCACCGATTTTTGGTTCGTCTCCTCAGCGCTAATGAAAAAGTTCAAAAGTCAATGTTTTTTGACTTTTCATTGGGTTTCATTGGTGGCTGCCATTTCTTTAGAAGTTGCTCCCGCGCTTGAGCTTTTTATGGCAATTTCTGTTTCGAGTCAAGCGATTGCCCATTATTGATGACTCCGCAAGTCGCGAGTAGCGAATGGACAAAGAATAGTTCATTAATCGTCGCAAGGCAAAGCACTTGAATTCCTTGAATTGTTGTCTGGACGCTAGACTTGAAATATTGAATCGTAAATTAGCTAAATTCTGTATAATATATATGTATATATATAATAATGGCGGGGGAGGAGAGAAACAAATTTTGAATTTTTCTTATACATTTTATGCGTAGAGAGAGCAGAGAGATTACCTTCATATAGTGAGAGAAAACTGATTCGAACTTGAGCTAAGGTAACATAGTTTCTTTTAAATAATTAGATAAATATTTCTTTAATTTAATGTATATAACAGGCAGAAGGAGGCGTGGTAGATCCTATAAAATAAATAAATGCTTGATTAAGTAAGGCAAGTCGATTTATCCTTGCGGTCTGTCGGGTCGTCCGTCTGCCCGAATGGTTGCATTAATCTCAGAGCCTATATGAAACTGGAAACTTATAGAGTCGATACATAAGTTTCGAGTCATTAAGTTACTCTCCCTCTTTAGACAATCGATCACTTCTCCAGCTTCAATCGATTAAATCATCATCCAACTTCAAATATGAAATTATATCTCCCACGTATCTAAAGCTAATCTCATTTTGCATTTAGCTTAATGTATATTTTATGCACTTCAGGATTCTGTTTATTATTTTTGGATGCCAGCGTCAAATTGCACATAAATCACTTGCAAATATATGTGAACAATATGTGAACAAGTAGGAATAAAATAATAGATTAGCTGATGTGTCTGGAGTGAACAACGCCTTCCATCTTCTGCCTGCTCTTCGCGTCTTCTCGTGCCTCGCCTCATCTTCAGCTATCTGCTTGCCTCCTCTCATGTCCACTTTCATTTCCTCCCATCTTCTAGCCTTTTACTTTTATATTCACATACATTAAAATATTTATATAAAATACTTTTTAAAGCAAAGGAATAATGCACAAACTCAATGGAAAGACAAAGATATGAGGTATGTTTGCCTAAACTCATATCTGATATTTTATTAGGTCATATAACTTACATACCACCCTCGCATATTTAAATAATTTCAATAAATTTTTGGACTGCTTCGTTAAACATTAAAATCTCTAGACGAATATCTGTAAGACACATTTTGGGGCGCACATAACATCAATTGCTCATTAACTGCAATTACACACATAATTCTATCTGAGAGAGGTGTGTCTGAGTGTCTTTGGGTTGTCAGGCAATGTAAAATATTGGCATTGTACGACATGCTCATTAATTATGCTGGATATTGCAGTTTATCAACACAATCGTCGACTTGACAACATATTTACCACAGACACCTCCTCGCACTCGCATTGAAGGGCTTTGTCTCTGGCTCTGTCTCTCTCCCGCACTGTTGCCTTGAATTGTTTGCACTTGCATTTAATTTATAACCCGAAAAGCACAAAGTTATACATTTTAACAGGATATGAATAAAGTTGAAGACAATAAAAGCAAATAAAACAAGGGACAGAGAGACAGACAGAGAGGCAGAGAGAGCAACTCGATAGGCAAAAGTTAGATGAGGAAGGCAGATTCATTATCTAGCACAACATTTATAAGTGTATGGCAACTGTGTCTGTGGAGTATGTGACTTCCTTCAACTGTCTGTCTCTAAGTTGTCTGCCTTCTCCCTCTCCCTCTCTCTCTCTTTCACTGTGCCACGATGCGTATGCGTATTTAATGAGCAGACGTGCGTGCTGTAGCTGAACTGCTTCGCCCAAAACCCAAACAAAATGAAAATCCAGCACTCCTTAGGTGTGTCGTTCATGTATGTGGGTGCAAATACGTGAAAATGCCAAAATTAAACCAAAACTTTTCATGCTTCATCGCAGCAGTAGCAACAACAACAGCAACAATGTTGAGCTACGAACGTGCACTTGGCCACTTTTGGTGACTACGTGCAAAAGTTTTTCATTTCCGCTTTGGCAAACATTAAAGCTGCCAGAACGAATTTACAACGAGCTGCAGCTACAGCTACATAGATACAGATACAAATAGCCAGCAGATACAGAGCTACAAAGTTACTGATACAAAGATACACGCACGCCTGAGCTGAGATGAGCTCGGCTCAGAAATGAGATAATCAGCGGCCGAACAACGGAAATGAGACGAGCCAAATAAATCAAATGCAAAAGCCAAGAAGCTGCTGTATATGTGTATGTATATGTATGTATTTTCAAAATGTTTTATCTCTCTTAATTGGTTTTGGTTTGTAGCCATGGAAAATGGAATTCTGGCTTGGTTAAAGTGTATGAAGAGGCAGAAAAAGGCTTGGCAAATCCCACATATATGACAGACTGACATACGAGCAGCGTTATATATAATAAATAACATATGTCTAAAAATATCAAATACGATTTTTACACCTTTCTGCCTTCTGACTGTGTCCATATCTATGCTCACATCAAACTCGGAATCTATTGAGTCGAGAGACTGTAAATCTTACATGTAGATCCGTCCAAAGTTCATTAATCCAATTGAACTACTAATAATAATAGCCTTTCTCGTTTCTATAAAAAAAATAAAATAAAAATAAATATATTACTTATATATACTTCAATTATTTTATCATATCTTATACCTCTGCAGAACTAAGCTCATAAAACTCTTCGACTTTGTGCCTTGTATATCTAAGAATGCAGCTCACTTTGCCGATCAGAGTCAAGTCAAGAACTGCTTCGAAGCTTTAACTGAAACACTTAAAGTTGAACTGAGAAATCTATCACTAAAATCATAGCTGAATATTTATTAACTTAATTTTAAAATTAAGTTTTAAAATCTATTGAAATCTAAAGACTGCACACATATCTTGGGAATGTGAGAATGCCATCAAAAGCAGCTCAGGGAGACTTCAGACTAGCTGCAAGTTGGGTTTACTAATCTAGAATAGTTTTTAAATAAATTTACTACAATATGTGAAACAAAAGCTTGGAAAGCGGCTGGTAAAGTTACCCTCTTCTAGCTGGGCCAGCTTAGCAAGAGATAACTTATTTAACAGAGTAAAGAGTCAAAATGTTTTAATCTGCGACTTCAGTTAATCAGCTTAAAAATTTTTAAATAAACGATGCAAACTCCAATAACTCGAATAACTCCAAAATCATAATCACATATAAATAATTCAAAAGAAACACAAGAAGTAAGCTATTGCTATTAGAACCTGTTGCTATTATAGCCCTGACTTTTGGCAGTTCCCACTTAATCAGCGCCGCAACGAGCTAATCCCACAACAAACTTAGCGCACGCCCAATTAAAAGAGCCTCAGACTTAAGGCAACTGGCAATTGGAACAAAGTTGCCGTGTAAACAGTTGCCATTGGCCATAACTCTAAGCCAATAGTCAACATGTGAAAATAAAACAAAAACAAGTCGCAGAGAAAACACTTGACAGAGGCAGCGGCTACTACTACAACTAAGGCAGCTGCCACGGCAGCAGCCACGGCTCTGGCTTGGGTGGCATTTACGCCTCAAAATTTTCAACAATAGCAAAATGAAGCAAACGAAGCGTCGAAGCCACTTTAAGCTCCGCAAATCCATAAAGCAAACAAAAATGGTTTTCAAATAGAAACCGCGTTCCGGCTGTGAGGCTGTCAAGGAAGCGGGAGTTGGAGCGGGAGCGGGAGCGGGAGCAGGAGACGACGAGACCCGGCAGGCAGGCAGTGTCAGTAGACGTAGACGTTGCCATTGTTACGGACATCGATAATACTGAGCCATATTTTCACAGCGGTTAGACCGAGAGAAAGCAAGCCCCGAGGCGAGCACGGATGCGGAGGCTGTACAATAGGAAGCGGGGCTGCCTTTTGGGTGTCAACAATGCCAGCGGCTGTCGCCCATTCCAGCTGCAAATTTCGTTTGGCTGTGATTTTCGTTTTGTTTTGCTTTCGAATGCTTGGCTAGAAAATTGAAAATTTTCTTACTAATCGCAATCGATATGCCTTGCCAAATGTCACTCAGCTGCGCCGAGTGGGCAGGGTGCTGGAGCTGGAGCTGGAGCTTTCTGTTTGAATGCGATTGTGCAAACAAATAAATTGAAGAATGCTCAAAATTAAATAAATATTTGCCATTTTCACTGGCAAATAAATTACAATAATGAAAGACTCTGAACGAACGGGCTTAGCGAGTGAGAAAGATAAATTACAGTTGATTTGACAAATTAAGTTGACGCACAGAGACACACACAAAAAATGTATAAGGATATGCCAAATAAATTTTCAGCATTTCTCTAACAACTTTAAGGCTATGAAGTGTGGCTTGAGTCATTAAAAATTAAATATAGTTTAATCTGAGTTTGTTTTTATATCCGGTATATCCGGTAAGTTTAAAGGGAAGAATTACATATTTTAAATTAATATAAAAATAGAATATAATTTATATAATATAAATATAAAAATATAATATAATATAATAATTTAATAATAATACAAAATAAAAATAATATATAAACTTCTTCAATTGCTTTGAAACCATAAAATATGATCAATTATTTGACTCTACTAGATATAAAATGTCTGGTGTTCTGAGAAATCTGAGCTTATTTAAATACAAAAATATTTGTATATATTTTATGCTTAAAGAACTTCTATTAAAATCTGAGCTCGTCGAACTTTTGCCCCTTTAGTGGACACTCTTTAAAATATATTAATATTTAAATATTTCCATTAAATGTCTTTTTTCTGTATTGATAGTCAACTGCTAAATGATATATTGTTTCTTTGTCCCAAGAATCTATTCAGAGTGCTTATTGTAGTCAGATAATCTACAGAGCACTGCACTAGATAAAACATTTCATTAGATTCACTTGTAATGAAATTTCAATTTAATATAATTACCTCAAGAAGTATCCTTTTATCAATGACATTCTAAACACATATATGCCTAACAGCATCAACTTAAAAATGCATCCGCTGGGTCATATTTATCATTCATATGCAAACATGTTTATAATTTGATATGAGACAGCATGCAGTAATCAACCCTCTTTTAGTTACCACATTCAGAAATATATATAAATATTTTTAAATTTATCAGCAATTAAATATATTATATATATTTATTATTTACTTCATTCACTTGTTAAAAATTATTTTTCTACTGCATATTTCCTTTATTCTTTATATTAACTGCCTTCCATAGACAGACAGTTCTTTACAAATTGAAAATTACATTTTGAGTTTCAGTTCCAGTTCCAGCTGCTGCTGCAGCTGTTATCTTTCCAGGCTTCCAACATGCTGTCAAAGTAATTGTCGAGGGATGTGCAAATCGTGGCTGCTCTTAAAAGTCTCGAGTCTCCCTTCAATTAAAACAATTGCATTCGCAGACTTCACACTCAAACTGAGCTGAAGGCGCATTCCGAGGCTGGGTGCACAAATTAAAATCGACACCCGAATAACCAGGCCAACAGCCACGCCACATGCGTCCATTTATTGCTACGTGCCGCATTCCACAGCAGCAGTAGCAGCAGCCATGACCCCACCGTCTCCCTGACTGCCCACCCATTGCTTTGCCTCTCTGCTGCTTCAACAAGAACAACACTTCGACGTGCGCATAATTCACAGCTGAGTGAATTTTAAGTGGTTATTGCAAAAGTTCGCACAGGCGAAAGTGTTGTTGCCCCTTGCCACGCCCCCAGCAGAGCGCCATGCGCCCCTCCAAATTGCAGCCATATTGGGTGCCAGCAAATTGGAGCGCTTTTTTTATTGAGTTATGGAAGCAGCGCGAACAGAGCAGGACGACTGCAGCGCGCAGCTTGGCGTCGCCGACTAGGCCAGAAATTAGGTTAAGCATTATAAATAATTTGATTAGCCTTAATTGGCGTGAACTTGCAACGATTCACGATGAAGAAGCAGACGTAGAAGTAGAAGTAGAAGTAGAAATAGTCGTTTTTATGATTGACAGGCTGGCAGACGGAGGGCGGACAGTGGGTGTGTTGGCAGACGGAAATGATTATTATATAATTGAAATTGATAGGCAAGCGATGGGCGCCATTTGCCAGCTTCGGTTATTCATAAAAATTCCATTTGATTCCAATTAAAGATGCAGCAGCAGCTGTTCATCTTATGATAAGTCGCCAAGCGAGACCTCAAATGGTGACGAGGCATGGCGTGGCAGGATGAACTGTGCGAGGGCTACTGAAACGTGTTCAAATAGCGCTTCAAAGCTCAAATAAGGTAGGCAGCTTATAGCTAAGCAACGATTACATAATACTCTATAATTTATTTAGAGTATGTGCCAGCTGTATATATCAAATTCGTCATTAAAATCAGCTATGAACATGTTTCATATATTGAAAAATATTTTTTTATAAGCCAAAATCCAGTTTCAGTTAAGCAACGACTAGCTGCTACACTATGCCAGCTTTAAAGTAAGTTCTTATGTATTTAACTCAAGATAGATATAGATATTAAAAACTTTTTTTACAAAAAACTAGATTTGCTGAAGAATAACAACTAGTTAATACCCTAGGAAAATTTATAAATATTGCATAACAAATCCTAACTCTAATATAAATTTCACGCATAACAAAATTTTCTTTTATTTATTTTTGACTAAAAACTGCATCGGCAGCGAGCGCTGCATCTTGGACATCTTCTGCTTAGCACATACACAAACCACGTCAAGCCTTGTGATTGTGATTTGGACGCGTAACATTTGCCGGCTGTTTTGGTACTGAGCGTTGAGGGCTTGGTCCTCACTTATATCATACTTACACGGATATATGTATATATATATATATATGTATCTTGGCTCTGTTTCTCATGCCACAAGCAGCTGCGGGTTCGAATCCCGCTCCGGGCATGGATGTTTGTCCTTACACTAATTGTACATATATAGATATAGAGCAATATTTCAAAATATGTTCTGTGAATGTATATCTAGAATATGTGAAATATGTATATAAGTATGTAAATATATGTGTGTATATATTTATCCTTTGTAAATAAAGTAGTTTTAAGCTGAAAGCACCTACACTTCTCAATAACAATATAATATAATCATAAGCTGCAACACAACTAACACTACTAACTAACACACAACATTAACACACAAACATCAACATCAACAACAACTACAACAACACAATGCATCTCTCAAATATAAGATAGGATATATTAAGAGACATTCGGTAACAGAGGGAGAAGTGGAGGACAATTGGGCTGTGCCACATAGGCTACAATCTCATCATCTCATCATCATCTCATCCAACTATCATCAAATCTTCTCTCAGTCGTCTCTCGTTGCACAAATGGATAGCTGTCTGGCTCGAAATGTCTGAACTGACTGCGACAAGGATTACAACAAACAGCTGGAAGGCCCTTTGTAAATGGGGGGAGCTCTCATCGTCTAGGGAATATTGAGTTTACGTGATATTAGCAAATTAGAGTTTATAATATTTGAAATGGCAGGAAATTTTCTAATGGAACATCCAATAAAATTTTTAACTCTCTTTAAACAATTCCAAAATTATTAAATTTTATTATAAATATATATAAACAAATATTTACAATTTTTATTTAATAATAATATTTTAAAAATAATATAAATTAAATATTATTTAATGATTAATAGAATATTTCAGATATTGTAAATAATTTAAATTTAAATTGTAAAGAAAAGCTTTCATAGTAAATAAAATATTATTGATAAAATTTATTTTATTATTTTTATTTCTTAGTGATTTTTTTATTATTATTTATCTTATTAAAACAATTAAAAATATTCAAAAATAATTTATACTATAAAAATATATACAATTATATAATTTGAATCTAGCAAACACATTTCGTCAAAAAAATATGCATACAAATTTAATTTAAATTGAAAATATTGCATAAATTATATTTTCAATTAAAATTAAATTTTCCTAGAATATTACAGATACCAGAATAACAATCTTTTTATCAACCAAAACTATTTGCATATAACATAGAAAGTTGGTTAATACACAAAGGGAACTCTTTAAATCTCTTTAATGAAAACCTTTGGAATATTAAATTTGCTATCATTAAAATATTAATTTGTGCTTTGTAAATTATTTTTTTACTCAGTAACACAAAAATTATAAATATTATTCTAAAATATTATTTCTATCTAATAATTAATTATAAATATTTACCACGAGCCTTAAGTCTAATAAATCAGTTAAGTAAAATGTTGCGCTTGCGGTCGACTCGCTGCTCAAACAAACTGATAAACTGAATTCAATTCAATGTGCTTGTGTGGGCGTGGCTGGGGCTGGAGCGCGCCAGTAGATGAAGCCCTACCATGAGTGCCGCGTGTAGGGGTGGGTGGTTCTATCAGGGCAAATGGAAAATGAAATTTGCGCAATCCATTGGCAAGCCCCAAAAGGCAAAATTGTTGCCCGGCGCCAATTACAAACGCGACGCGTTGAAAAGCAACAGCGCCCGCGTCTGGCGGAATGGTGGGCGTGTGCACTGTGGCGCAAATTGAAAATGGAATGCAAAATGCTAAAAATTTCCCAAATTTGGCAAAGGAAAAGTTCATTTAAATGGAATCAAATAGCCCAGCAGCTGCAGCAAAATCTATAAGAAATGTTCGCCTAACAATGCCCGAACATTTTTGCAATGATAACTAAATAAACTGAATACAACTGGCGGAGCTGTCAGCCCAGGTGAGCTACAGTGAGCACTCACAGAATTGACTGAACAAATAAACTGCATACAATGACCAAAAATCGTAGCTGACAGCAAATCCCAATGACAAAATCAAGCAATTGCAATCGATATATGTCGCACACACACACACACGCATGCCTACACCCACACACACACATACAAACTTTAAATGGTCGTGTTTCGGTCTGTTGGCAGCACTGAAATCTTAGTCAGGTGGTGTGGGTGCGGCAGAGCATGCAGTCTGGCTGTGGGAGTTATCTACTGTTTGTTAGCTGAATTGCGTGCAGAGATGAGCGTGAAAAGGAAGCGATACTAAAGTCAGACAGGACTAATGGTTCTATAAATTATTATCTTTATGTCAACATATACTTTTCTTCGAGATCTCGTGTATCTTGTTATCGAAATATCTACATAGGCGCCTTCTATATCTTGTTATCGATGTACCCTTGTATCGATATATAAACTCGATATAACGATCTAAGTTTTATCCTCTTAAATCTTGCGCAGTTCTATACAAATATACTTCACACCTGTTCAATGCAGAGATGTTTCGACTATTTTGCTATCAAAATATGCTATCGATATCAATACAAATATAAAAATAATCGATACATCAACCTAATTTTTATTGACTAGGCATTATTATTCAAGTGACACATTCATTTATTGCTTATGCTTTCTTATAATAGCTAAAATTACAGTTATCGATATATAGTGTATATCGATATATCGATTTTTATATTTATTAAGGTAGAATTTACTAAGGATTCGTAGAGTACAGTCAGGCCCAGAGTGTTTGAGTCTTCTTATGACTATCGCCTTATTGGCTGTTGCCGATATATCGAGCTCACTATCGCACTGTCAAATATAGGCGTTCTGGGCATATGAAGATGTTTGTACTCATATGAAATTATATTGTATAAAGTTATTCATTATGTTATTCAACAAATAGTCAATCAGGCAGCAAGTTTCAAGTAACTGTCGTACTCGTGTCACGGTACCATCTCTAGCTTGGGGCTGCCTAGTAAAACGCCCGCTTAGACAGACACGCGACATGTTGCTGCTGTGTTCGTTCGCTGCTCTGTCGAAATGTCAATGCAATTGTCTTTGTTGTTGTTGCTGTTGTCGCTGTTGCAGTTGTTGTTGTTGTTGTTGCAACTCCTGTTGTTTGCCGTATGCATCATCAATTTGATATGTCCAGCTGAGGAGTGGGTGAAAGTTAATGGAGAAAGAACTTGACGCTCAGCTGCTGCTACTCTTTATTGATGAGTCCCAGCATTGGACAACTGAAATGCAATAAGCAGACCAATACTTAGGCAGCTCAAAGAACACCCAAAAGGAGTGTAAGCGAATGGAGAAGCTCAAATTGGGCGAATTTGATGGAAAAATAAAGCTTTAATGAAGGCAAAGTTTTAACTGAAATTTTGACTGTAAAATTGTTATGATGTATAGATATGAAATAAAACAAAAAAATGGGCAGTTCTAGTTGATCCTTGTTGAAATATCTTTAGCCATAACTTAAATATTTAATATATTTAATATTAATTCAATATTTGATATAGCACAACAAATATCTCCGATATGATTCATAGAAAACTTCTAGAACCAAGCAATATTTAAATTTATAAATTATTTTGATAGCATTATTTTTTATTCTTCTCTCAAAGAAGTCATGTTAAATGAAATCTCAACTAAACCCGCTGAATTCTTGTCCAAAATATGTTTTACATTCACATAAGCACATTAAAAACCAGCAAAGAAATTGCTTTTGCAGCGAGTTCGCTTTCAACTTTGCTCTCTAAAAATGCCTGCGCTGCAAGATATTTGTAGAATCACGCAAACAATGAAAACAAATTTGGAAAATGCGTCAAAGCCATGGCAACTGAATCAGTCTAAAAAACAGGGCTCCAGCCGACATAAGCCGCTTAAAATCATCTTTTTGCCTATTTTGAAGGGGGCGTAAAAAAATCACACTCGAAACTCATTACAACAAAAGGTGCTTCATCAGCGCAACGAGCAACGAGCAACAGCAACAGCAACAGCAACAACAAAAGCAACAACGCGTCCACTTAAGTTGGCATTGGTGGCCATAATCAACTCGCCCCCTGCTCGTCGAACACCTTAGAACAGAGGCCGTGGGCAACAGTCCGGGCGAGGGAGTCGTGGCGTTGGCTGTGGGCACTCGGGGCAGCATTTCATTTGCAGCATACTCGTAAAAAGTGAAAAGAACAATGGTGTGTCAAGGACCAACAGGGACTGCTGCTGCTGCTGCTGCGGCTGCTGCTGCTGCTGCGGCTGCTGCTGGTGGCTGTAAAATGCGGGTCTGTCCTCGAACCCTGCCCGGTCGCCTTCACCCATACAGAGGCCGCTCGAAGCGTTTTCTGCGCCTGTCAGCCGTTGCCTTCACAATGCCGAGGCACTTAAGCCATTGCTTTTTGATGCTGCACCCACACATATACTTTACACTCACTGTACGCGTGTGTGTGTGTGTGTGTTCCAGTTTCCGGTGTGTGTCACAGGATTTTTGCTTCATTTTGCGTTGAGAGTTCAGCGTGTCAGATCGCAACCCATTTGCCTGTCTGTCTGCGTGCCTGCCTCAGCGCCGCCCGGTCCGCTGCTCCGTCTCCTGGTCATGTAGACAGCTAGCAATAATTCTGATGCCGACGAGGAGCAGGTAGCTGCTGCTGATGCTCCTGCTGCGCCTGTGACAATGATGGCGTTGACGTCATTTGGCATTGGTGTTGGCTGCTGCCGTTTGTCATTCATTTACTGCCACACACCCGGGCGCCTCGCCTCCCTCCAGTCGAGCGGCTATTCTCTCGGCTACCCTGGCAGACTCTGGGCTGCCGCCCGGTCAGCCCTTGCCCATTATTTATGCTTTTAAGGTAGCTATGCACAACACGCAGTTTGTTTGCAATCTCGAGTTCTTGTCACTCCCTCGACTCTATTTCTGGGCACGTTGCCAGATTGCCAAACACACACACACACACACACACACGGGAAAAAAGACATCTTCAATATGCAGTTGTCGTACATTTTAATTGTTATTGTTATGCGTGCGTTTTGTCTGCATAGTCGATAATTGCTATTCAGTTGGCTTTTAATTCCAATCGATGCTCAATTAGAAGCTGCAGCTATTAATTCACACACAGACAAACTATAATTATAGAGAGCAGTCAAAAAGTCGTTCAATATTCGTTAGTCATCGTGCTTCAACCAACACTTATAATTCCCAACTAATTCTTTTGGCTTCTTTGCACTTTAATCTAGCCAAGTTTCAAACCTATTGCTTTGCTTTAGCTAGAACACGCTAGAGCCAGGAGAGAGAGAGCGTGCTGTCTGTCGGCTGATACATATACATACATACATAGATTTAATTGTTGTTTCAGCTTTATAATTAACCACAACTCAATTATAAACATTGACATTGCACGCGGCTTTGGTAACTTTATTTAGATCTCATCCGTGAGCTGTTCATAAATAATAAAACTAAATTTGTTCACTTTATAAATTTTTAATTAATATTAAATTAATTATAATAATAGTATTTATAAAAAATATTGTGGAGACTAGCCAAATTAAATATTTAAAATATAAGCAGCTAATTTGTATAGCTATTTGATTTCAGCAGATTTCCCTATGGATTATGATAGTTAGTCTTCGCTTTACCAGTCAAGAGTAAAGCTTTGTAGACGATTGCAAGGTCTGCTGATGATGGATAAAAATTAAAAGTTATGTGTATTTATGTGTATCAAATTTCAAGTCTTTAGTTTCTTTCTCTTTATTCTACTTTTCTTTATTCTATTTTGCCTAAAAAATAGTTTGAAGTGCAATGTGAAACTTTTAATGGAAGATTTGAAAAGTAGATTTGAAGATGACTCGACTTTCATGATTATGGTAAGCCCCATTCAGTAATCAAAGCTAAAAATATGAACGATTAGGCAACCGAACCAGTGACCAGTGACATATGCTGTATATATGCCCTGCTTACCAGCCCTTTAATCAAATAACTTCTTTCAAGTCAGCTGAGACTTCAAAATCATATCAGCTTCAAGCAGTTTTAGTAAAATAACAGATTGTCATGCAGTCAAGAAACCGAAACGAAATGCTTTATCATCATCAGAAAGCTAACCCCATACTTTGTAGTGGAGGCGGGGGTGTTAGAAGTGGGCGTAACCTGAACGCCCGCCAGTTGACCAAAATTACAAATAGCGGTTATTATGAAGCCATAATTTATGCAAATACGTTCTGCCGAGCTCACTCAGTTCAGAATGGCCAAGCAGCAGCTCTAATTGTTTGATTAATGGTTTGGTTAAAGCCTCGGCACGTGCTTCAAGAACTACGCAATGGCGTTCAAGTACAACCCTTACAGCCGAGAGGGCGAGAGTGTTGTAAATTTCAAATATTGTTTCAGTTGCACACAAAATTTTAGCTCGCGGGCACAGACAGGCGCACAAACTATCCCAATACGCATACCAAATACATACAAAGATATATATATATATATCTGTAGCTGTGCCACGTAACCACGCGCATATGATATGATATATATATATGTGTTCCATATATATATTTACATAGATGCGCATATATCATGGCCTGTGCCTGCGAGCTGCTTTATGGTTTATAACCCGGGCCAGGCCAAGGTTTGCCTCAGCAGCCTCCAACTCCACCTTTATCTCAAGCTCAACTCTATTTTCCGTGAGTTTTGCAAGTTGTTTGCTGTTTTTCATGTTTTTCATGTTTATGCGAAAAACTTTGCCAAGCTTCTGCCTTCAAGGCATATTTTCGTTCTATGTCTTCCGCTGGGATATGCCTGCCATAGGAGCGAGGCAGAGAGCCAGAGTCTGGAAGCACTGCCAGCAGAGTTCTTGGCGATATTGCATTGTTTGCCTTTTGGCTTCAGCCGCCGTGGCGCTGTTTGCATTCTGGTTTATGCTTTCTAGTTTTCTTATTTTTTGTTGTTTTTTATGCAGTTTTTATGTGGTGCATCCATTGGCCATATTAAAAGATTTACATAGTTAAGCTCTTCAAATTGCGAGCAAATGGCGTCATATTTTGTGATTATGGTCGAGTTGGCTTTTTAAATATGGCCAGGATAGTGCTTGGTCAGCAGGCAACAAATCAGCCGGTCATGTCTAAAGTTATATACAGTGAAGCTTAGCTAAGGAAAAAATGGTTAAAAGATTAAATAAGATATATACAAATTAAATATCATACATTTACCAAATTTTCAGTTGTGGTTTTTAATAAGAATTTTTAAATATGCAGTGAATCCATATACTAATAAAATAATTAATTTATAAATAATCATTCAGTTTTTAATTAAATAATAAATAATTTATTAATTAAAAAATATAAAAAAAACTAAAAAAATTGTAAAAAAGATAAAGAATAAAAAATATTTTTATAATTAATAAATAATACATAAAGTATAAGTACAATAAATATGTAAGAAATTAAAAACATGGACTCATAACTAATAAATAAATAAAATTAAATGTGAGTAATAAATAAATGATCAATTAATTATAAATAAATAATTTAGAATAAGTAATAACAATAATAAAAATAAATAAAATACATCAATAAAAAAAAAAAATTTTAAGTACATAGGAAATAAATAACAAATATATAAATATACTTGTTTTTAAATTTTATAAAAATTTTACATTTATATCTGTATTTAAACAAAGCTTAATAAAAATAAATAAACAAAGCTTAATAAAAATGTGCTCAAAATATGTTACAAATTTCTCAAATATTTTAAAAAATTTTTATAATAGTATGATTTATTATTATAGTATATATATTATAGCTCCACTGTTCTCTCCGTGGTACCTCTACAAATTATGTCTACACTCAGCATTTCTTAGTCAATGAGCTCCTCAATGCCCGGAAATCGCTTGAGGACAGACGAAAGTTCACAAAGTTTTCCGCTTCATTTTTGTTTTCTTTTTTGTTAAGCTCCTTTCTGGTTCTGCTTCGCAATAAAAGATAAGATAAGCTAAAGTTGGGCACACACACACTAAAAAAGAAGTGTATGCAGAAAATTGAAAACCCAATTGAAAGTTATTGAAAATGCACAATAATAATTTCTTCAATTGCATGCGCTATTGAATTTCTGTCATAAGTTTTCCCTGCTGTCCCCAGCTCAAGCATACTTAACAGAGCAGGAAGAATGGCAGAGCAGAGAACGAGTGCAAGCTGGAGCAGAAGTTGTGTTTTGTGTGCGTAATTATGGGCAAATGGGAAAATGTATTAAAGTTGTTGAATCATTCAGTCAGATAATTATTAATAATGGAGAATTTTGCATATAATGCAACGAGATATTTCTCACTTAAGACTCATGAAAATATATTACACTCGGCTGAGCTAGAACTAAACATTGAATATTTGATTTGTTTTTAGTTCGTTAATTGTTTTGCTAAAGCAACTTATTCAGCTTGTTGATATAAATGGAAAATGGCGTAAAAATACTAAGCAAATTCGGTTGCTTGAATTTAAACTAACTTCAATGTCAAAAGTCAAATAACTTCAAGTTGCACAAATGAAAGTTTCTTCAAGATATTTATGTATCTAATATAAATAGTAAATATAACAGCAGAAAGTATGTTTGAGATGCATTTGTAATTATTGAACATTGCAAAAAGTATCTTTGAGATACTTTTGTATCTTACATAGCAACCGTAACAGCTACACGAATCGATAAGATACTTTTGTATAAAATGTCACATCTGAAACTATTCTCAATATAATTTTGTGCATATAACAGCGAGTGGTATCTCTTAGACGCTTTTGTATCACATGTTATTTGCAAATGTCAATATAAATATAAAAGCTAAAAGTAATTTTAAGTTACTTTTGTGCCAGATGTTCTTTGCCAATGTAACAGCTGAAAATATTTCTAAGATAGTTTTGTATCTTTTATAACAAATGTACAGCTGAAAGTAGCTTTAAGATAGTTTTGTATCTTTTGCAGCAATTCTAACTGTATTATAATATAAATTGTACTAAATTTTTCGTTAGCATTAGAGATATTTTATAGAAAGAAGTAAAGTAAAATAAGAAGAGTTCATGTTTTATATACTTTAATAAGCCGAAGAAAAAGAGGGTTTAAACAGCAAGCTGAATCGACAAGTTTTTGCCGATTTTTAAATGATTCCATTCAGAAAATATGGAAAACTTTTAACACAAAGCAATTGGTTATATTTAAATTAATATTCGACTGCTTGTGGCTGCTATTGACATTTTATGCATGACATTCTTTCGCTTCCTATTGAAGAGCTCGAACCCTAAAAGTTCATTGACAAACCCATGTCAGAAGCAAAAGCAAAAGAGCAGTTGCCGCGAGAAGAAAAGTTCTCATTTTTTGCATGGGCTGCAAATGACGCGAGTTGTCAACTCGAATTAAAATAATTGATTTATTTTATAACGCAAGGTTAGCTTCGCACACAGGAAACATGGAAATGGAGAAAATGCGAAAAGGGCAGCACTTGAAAGATGTCAGCAGCAGCAACGACTAATTTGAAGGGCTTCGCTACTCAGCAATGCGTGAATAAATAAGTTGAAGAAAAATGAAATTTAAACAAAGCAATAAATATGCAATTAAAAAATTGAAGAGCTGGTCAACTCGTTACACTTATTAGCCAAATGAGCAAGGGCCAAGCGTTTACTTGCTTTGGCATATCAAAAGAAAACGCCCGGCAGCTCCTCGTTGGCGCCCTATCTTCAACGCAATGTTGTGTAAATTGTCAAAATTATTAATTGCGGTCATTACTTTGCCCATCGCCCCTTCCATGTTCTACACGCAAAAATAGCCCGAAGGCTTGTCTTTCGAAATTTTGAGCGCCTTTTTAATTAGCCAATAAATGTTGCTGTGAAAATTGCGCCACAATGAGAATTAATGCCGCCTCTTAAGCGTAAGCGATTTGTTATCGTTAAAAAAAAAAAAAACAGATATATATACATATAAATATATATATCTATAAACTTAGCTGGCAAGTTGTTAAGCTGCCAAAAAGTTTAGCTGTCTGGCGAGCTAATCGCTTTCTTGCCTGCATTCGGGCCCTTTTTTATTAGGGAGCATTAATATTTTTATAGTATTGCCCCCGCCACGCAACCCCGACTTATTTCTGGTTGCGGCTCGTTAATAAAGACATAACCATTGCCCGACGGCCCTTCATTACGTTAGACTGTCCGATAAGCCCACGGGCTTTACACAAATTTACAAAATGTCAATTGCTTGAACATAAAATATAGAAAAATGTGTATCAGGACACGAGATGGGAAGAGTTTGATAACGAGTCTGCAGCAAGCTTGAAAGTGTGCCTACATTTCATAGAAACTTCGTTAATTGGATATTTTCCTTTAGATTGTTGCATAAATATTTGAGATATTTTATTTGCTTCTTAACATTAACTGTTTTTAACATGAAATTTGAAATTGAAAGTTCATTAAAAGGAATATTTTATGTTATTAGGAATTTTTGCCGGCCTTAGCTTTTTATGGCTAACAAGTCAACTGTTCTCGTCGAGCTGGTCAAGAGTATATTTTTTTATAGGGTCTGCCATGACTTCTTCTTCCTGTTACATATAGCTTAACAAACCCATTTTAGCTTAAATTGACATTTTTAACCTTAAATGCGTGTCTAGATTTTTTCTTCAAATTGTGAAGATAATTTCTTTAAATAATAATGTTGATTTTAAATATTTTTTTTTATTTGAAATGTAAATCTATACTTATGAGAGTGAATCATTATTAATTTCAATTTAAATTAAGAAAGAAAATCTAAAAATGTATATAAAATATTAAATTTGTTGTTAGCTTTAATATTTGCTCTCTCGCTCTCCCTCTGATGTCTCTCTCTATATATATCTGACATTTTTATGTATCCTATAACATTTGCTCAAATTTAATGTCTACCGCTTTTACAGTATTTCCTCCTCAACAAGTCTGTCTGCGACTCTTGACTTGCCAGACTTGAATTCTTTTTTTTTGTTGGCTGTGTTCGATGTGTCGCTAAAATGTTATCGGAACATTAGGCGGGGCGTCACATTGCGTCAATTACTTCCCGTTAGGCAGCCAAGCAGCAGCAGCAACAACAACAATTGAAGCACTTAATCAAAATAAAAAAAGTTGCTAAATGTGAGTTTGTGATTCGAGATGGCGACAATAAAGAAAATGGCACTCAGCTGGAAAACTTGGATAAGTTGCAAAGCAATACATATATATAATATATTGAGCGGGAAAATGTGAAATGTGCGCTTTAAAGGGAAATTTCAAACGGAAATTATCGAAATATGTATAGAGAGAGTGGGGGGAGGTGGGAGAGAGAGTGAGAGCGAGGCAAACCAATTCAACTTACACGCAAAAAGGGAAAACCCTTTTCAGCAAGCGAGCATTATGCGATTTGCATATATAAATAAACTTTATCAAAAACATATTCATAGCGCCCGCACATTTATGAAGAGGAAGCCCGTAGGGTGCACACACACAGACACACAGACACACAAAAGTAACAAAACGATTTTCCACTTGACATGTGCTCAAGTGGCTGCTGGCAGGCGGGTGCTGCCTGCAAAAGAGGGGGCGTGGCCAGAGTACATTTCGTTTGGAGGATATTCAATCTGTTTTTTCCATTTAAACAATTTTCAAAAACTTGTTTATAACTCAATTTTGCAAAATAAAACGAAATAACACTTAAATAAATAAACACAAAGCGCACAAACCAAAAGTTGAGCACAAAATGAACAATTCCCCACGCTTTTCGATGCTGTCTGCCTCGCGTGCTCTCTCTGTATGCCTGTGTGTGTGTGTGAGTGTGTGTGTTCACACGCATGTAATACACAGCAACAACTAACAATTGCTTTGTTGTTGCAGCTCTTAACAGGCACGCGAAGAATCCTCCAAACGAAATGGATATATCAAGCGCTTTGCTCCTCTCTGCCAAAAAGCATACAAAATCCAACTGAAAATTGCCAAATGGCAATGTGTGTGACTTTGTGTGTGTGTGTGTGAGTGTGTGGAATTAAGTGCCTGCGGTATGGGCGGGAGCATAGGAACTGTTATTTTAGTCAGCCTTGAACAAAACTTTGCGAAAAGCTTAGATTGAAATGTTGTATTTAATTTGGAAACAATTTGAGTGCGATGAAAATTCAAAAGCAAAAATTCTATAGAGAGATATGAAAAGGAAATTTCGATACATTTACTTAAAATATTAATTTTATAATTTGTATAATTACTCAAAATTATATTTTGTAATTTAATGCCACAGAAAACATGGTAACTTGTAAATAAAAAAATTAAAATCTTAATTTAAAAAGTAAATATAATTTATGATTCAATCTGCAATATTATTTACTTTTATTTCAGTATCAAATTTTAAAAATAATTTTAAATTGAAAATTTATTCTGTTGGTAATTCAATATGGTTATGAATCTGTTTTATAGTATGTATTAAAATTTCTACTTTTATTAAACACCACATTTATATTAATGAGTATATAAATTTCTTATATGAATATATGAATATTTTATTTATTACACTCAGTCAGGGGAGTTCATTGTTTCAATAGAGTTACAACAGCCAAATTGAAATGATGCTGCATTTTTATCATTTTCACACATTCTGCACTAAAATAACTAAAAGTTCCTTTCCAAGCCAAAACTATAGTTTTTTGAAGAGCTTCCAGTTCGAGTACCTGTTTATATGTACGTTAAGGCAAATACACCCGCTGCTGTTCGGTGTTGAATGAGTACAATTCTCTTAACTTAGAGTATAGGTTGCCTGCAGCCAAGTCAATTAGAGCGCACAGAGCATTTCTTCAGTTTTGGTTTACTCTAAAATATGCATAAGTAAATGCTTTAAAAAGTAGATTAAAATATATTATAAATTGATCTTAGCTTTTCTATACTTAACTTTATTTTTTATATTTGAAATTTTGTATACTTTATTTTCCAAAGTTATTTCATTCATATTTTTTAAAACTGCTTTGAAATTGCTATAAAAATAATGACCTGACCATATTTGAATGAAAGATTTTTTCAGGCAAATTTTTATTAATTATTAAAATTTTTGTATTTGATGAATTTAAAGACTTCATGAGAAAATGTTCTAGTCACACATTATCAAGTCAATCATTTAGCAATGTTAGCTATCTCTATATTAGTTAGTAGGTTTCAAATAAAGATTCAGTCTCTTTAAACATTATATTTAATATTTAATACTAACAAACCAGCATCAATAAGTAAATAGAAAAAAATTTCTTGGAGTCAAGTCGAAAGCATTCTTAAGTTAAAACCCGCTTTAAGGCAACTGCAGCAACAGTTTCTAGTCTCTATTTAAGCAGAGCACGTCTCCTTTTGCTTTTGGGGTAGAAAAATCTGTAGCGATTGAGTTTTCCCCAGTTGGCATTGCAGTTAAGTGCAGCGCGTGCACTGATAAGCTGCAGCTAAGCTTGGCAATTGCTAATTAGCCTGTCTAACAACTCAGAGCAGAGCAGAGTAGAGCAAGCCCAAGCATCGCAAGCTCAATGGGAATTGTCATTGTTTTTCAGCAAGTTCTCCACTTGAGTGCCGCAATTTATGCATTTTCCATGGCATTAACGTTGAAAAGCGTCGCAAATGAAATGCCATTCAAATGTTGTGGCCCCCATTGGGCTATCTAACTGGTCGGTTAGTTGGTTACCTGGTTAGCTGCTTGCCTCTGAGCCGGCGCCAAAGGTCATGCAAATTAGTGCTGCACAGAGGAACAAAATCAACAGCTGCAACAACAATGCAAAACTTTCCTAAAGGCACCCGCAGCTCCGCAGACCCATTCAGCTCGCTCGCAATCTTGGCAAAACTTGTGTAAAAGTAACTAGATAATGCAGCCCGGTAGCTGGGGCAGCTACTTGGCTTGAGATTGCAACCAAAGCCAAATCCAGGAGCTGCTAATGAAATGTGATGTGGACAGAGAGTTGCGGGATGCAGCAGGAAAGCAAAGTTCTTGTGGTATTTGCCATAGATAGTGGATGTCTTTGAGAGTGAGCTACGATAAGATAATTAGCATGTAAATATGAAAGTAAACTGGCATTAAAATGTTTGCTGCCAGCAAAATGTAGATAAATGCAGCTGCAGGGCTTACGTATTTGATAAGAAGCGCAGACTCGACTGGACTAAGCTAGACATTGACTTAACAAACTAGTTGAACTTATGCTTGGCTGTCGAAGCGCACTTCATAATAGAAAGTTGGTTTACTTCATAGTTCTAAAAACAAAGAATATTATTTAGAAGCAGTCACTTGGAGTTACCAAGTCTCATCAGCTCTGTGGGTTGCTACGAACTGTTTAGAAGAGAGGCTAGATAGAGTTGGTGTTCAAAGACACGAAGTCGAAAGCATAGTATGATGGCCCCCTCATTCGAGTCTCGTTATCTATAATGTTAGCAGCTTCATATTTAATGGAACAGCATTGGATAATTTGGTAAAAGCTATGGACACAGAGACTGAATAGAATTGTGTATGAAGACAACAGAGCTAAGGCAGTTAAGGTTCGTAAATGATTTTTTTTTCTCATCTTTGAGTATAGTTCTGCTTAACAAGTTTCTATATAATAATATTTCGATTATTTATTTACTCACATCTCTTCATTAAAATATTAATAATTTAAAAAAAACTGATTCTGTTTATATCTAAAAAAAATTAAAATTTTATTATTTCTTTTTTAAAATAAATAAAAATATTTAATATTTTTTTTAATATATTACATTTCTTCTTATTATTTTTTATTGTCATACAAAAATGTTAGCATACTAAATTTACTTTATTTCTAAGCTCTTTTCCCAAACAGCTTACTTCATCTACTCAGCATTTTGTCACAAATAGTCGAGCTAAATGAATTCCCGACTAATTTGGGCCAACGAAATTTCCAGCTAATTGCAGGCATATTAATAGCTGTGCAAAAATCTGTGCACACATGTCACACACACGCGCACGCGCTCGCTTTAACCTGTGAGCTCGAGATCGAAACGTTAAAATAATTAATAGGCAAATTAATATATAATAAGGCCAAATAATGAGCCAATATTTGCGCAAATATTGAGAAAATGGCAAGCGTCGAGCTCAAATTACGACATCAATGTGTAAGTGTGTGTGTGTGTGGTGTGTGTGCTCATTCAAATGCCATCATTATCGTGCTCATCATCGTTTGCATGGCAAGTGCCCAGCATTCAGTAGAAGGACGCATGCCACAGCGGCTGCTGCTGTTACTGTTGCTGTTGCTGCTTCATTATCCTTATTACTCCTTTCGTAACTGCTCCAACTCTTGCTTCATCTCCTGCTGCTGCTGCTGCTCGAGCTTCACTGTTGCGTTATTGTTTCCATTTTGATTTATGTCCTGCCCGCCTGACTGCCTGCGCTGCCGCCACCCGAGCCCGCGCGCTCGTCTACAATTTTAACGTTGTTAACCAAATTGCATAAATTAAGTGCGTTCGTTTGCTTGAGTGGCGCCGGCTTCGCATAGCTCAACTAGCTTCTGACTTCTGGCTGCCAAGCTCATCCCCAGACCCCCTCTCTCTCTCGGTTTCTCTCTGTGTATCCTTCACTCATCTCGACTGCATTTGTGTTGCTAATGTGCGTACATTAGACGCACATGTTGCCACAGCTCGGTGCTTGGCGCTCGCTTTGGGACTGCCAGCTCGAGCGCATCAACTGTTCCTCTGGCTCGACTCTTCTTCTTTTCCTCTCGACTTGCTCGCATTTTTAGTGCCTTCTGCTTGGCTCTGCAAAACTACAAGAACAAAAAAATCAGCAAGAGCTCACATAGTTTTTGCAAATTATTTACATCACTTGGCATCTTTTTTTCTTTTTTCGTAATTTTTTTTAATTGCTATGCAAATTCTTTAAGTTTTGCATGCACTGTGAATTGGCAAAAAACACAATTGATTACCTCTTTTAATTAATGCAAATTTCTTATTTAAATTACTGCCTATAAACGGGCATTTTTTAACAAATTTAAAACTGTCGAAAATAAGTTTTGGAAACAACTGTGAAGTGGGCTGAACGAATGATAAAATGGCACATAAAAAAAGTTGAAAATTATGGTTAAGTAGTTGCATATTGTTACAATAAATATTTAATTTCAAATGGGCATTCCTTTAATAGATTTAACCTTGTATCTGCGAGAAACTTGCTTAAGTTGGGTATACAAAAATTTAATAAAAATATAATGCATTGCCTTGATTCTTATTAACTTGCTTATTAAATTAATTATTATATATTTTATTATTCTATATTATTAATAATATTTATATTAATTATAAAATGCTTTATTTATTATATTTTTTAAGATTATTAATGTTCAAGCTAGTAGCTCCATAAAATAGTTTATCGAGGACACAAAAATATTTAAATATATAAAAAAAACAATAAAGTAATTTTCAGTAATATTTTTCCTCTTTTCATTATTAAATTTTGCGCTTCATCAGTTTTTCATCAGCTCACGGAGTAATGCCTAAGTTCAAATTATTATTTCAACAACATTTTGAAAGAATATTCTATATATGCTTTTAAAAATCTATAAAATTGATATGCAACATATTTGAACACAATATGCATTCAAGTATAATCAGATTTCGGGAATCATGCGCAATGCTAATCAAAAGCATTTTACAGATATTATTTCCTATTTCCTGCCATATCATGATCAAAGCGTCAATTTAATTTAATTTGTTAAGCAACAAAAGCGACTCACATTATACAAATTGCCGCATCGTTCCATAAAGTATGAAACATATATCTATGGATATATAAATGCAAATATTTGCACAAGTTTCACAAATTATGGCAAATTGCTCGCTCAATTTTCTTAATTATATTTGCGCTGACAATTTGAGTCGACGATTAGCGGCAAGCCATATCGATTCGCGGACTATAAAAGCTGTGCGCTCCGCTTGACGAGTCGAGAGCGCTTGCAATGTGTGCCCTGTTTGTTGTCTGTTTGTTGTGCGTGCTGTGCATGGGTTGGGCGGAGGAGGAGGAGCTGAATGTGCGTCGCATTATGAAGGAGCTGGCTGTGATACCCGATGTGCTCAAGGAGCCGCCGCAGGAGCTGCTAAAGGTATGTCGCATATGTCACGCAGAATGGCAACTGAATGCTGCTTTGCATTTCAGCTGCGCTTTGAGAGCGGCATCGACATCGAGGAGGGCAAGACGTACACGCCTACAGAGCTCAAATTCCAGCCGAAACTCGATTGGAATGTCGATACGGAATCCTATTATACGATCATAATGCTAAGTCCCGATGCGCCCAGCCGCGAGTATCCCATCTATCGCTCCTGGCTCCACTGGCTGGTGGTCAATGTGCCCGGCTTGGATGTGGCTAAGGGTCAACCGCTATCCGAATACTTTGGTCCGATGCCGCCCAAGGACAGCGGCCTCTTGCGCTACGTGGCGCTCGTCTACAAGCAGTCGGACAAACTGGACTTTGAGGAGAAGAAAATGGAGCTGAAGAGCGCCGAGGATCACAGCAATTTTGATTTGGAGAAATTCACAAGGAAATACGACATGAACGTCCCCTGCGCCGGCAATGTATTTCAATCCAAGTGGGATGACTATGTGCCGGAGCTGATGAAGATGCTGTACGATATAAGTGAGTGAAGCACTAGAGCACGTTTCCAAAAATTTGGTGTAGGGTTCCTGTACTATAAACATCAATAACATATATTCAACTGTAAAATATCTATGTAATAAAATTAGTATTTTGCTGTGGTTGCCATTTGCTTCTAAATGGTGAAACTAATGCTGTACAGAGTGAGAATCTGCTAGAAAGTTGAGGACTACGAGCTGAGTCGAATTTAATTTATCAGCCATTTATCATTTATTAAGCATTTTGTTAAACTTATCTCTTGCCGCTGCTTGCTTTATTAGTTGCAAGTTTTGAGAATCTCCGAGAAAGGCGCAAAATGGCTGTTATCCATTAATTTACAATAAATTGCGATCAGCTTTTCAATGAACTTCTATGAACTTCCTTTAGACAGTCTCCAGTTTTTTATCTAAGCTGATAAAACTTAATGAAAAATGGCACAGAAAATTGCTCAATGATAAAGAAAATGCCTGCACCTTGGCTCTGTTTGACTTTGCTCGAATTCACAGTTCGTAAAGTCTCAGTTTGCAGCTCGAGAGTGGAAAAAGCTGAGGTACCAGTGCCTAATCGAAATTTAACTAACTTTTACTTAGCTAGAAAGCTGACGCAAAACTCTACCTAACACCCAGCTACCCCCAACAACAACAACATTGATTGACTTGCTACATTTTCAAAGTGCTTCAACAGCTATGCAGCGCAGCTATCGCTTTGCAGTCGCAGAAAAGTCACTTAAACTTTGCAATCATGATACGCCGTAATGCTAGATTTCCATTTATATTTCCGCCAACTCGCTCCCTGCCTCACAACCACTGCGAAACAAGTGTTAAAGGTGCAACATAAGAGTCTGTGTAATGCGAGAGTCAAGTTGGCTTAGAGCTAAGGGTCTGGCCCAACTCAAATAGTAACTAAACGCAGGGCACAAAGCGTTTTGTGGCAAACGGCAAATAACCTTAAGGTTAAGATTACAAGGTAATTTGATTCAATTCCACTGATAGGCGTGCCAAGAGCAACAACAAACAGTCAACTCTCAAGACTGGGGCCAATTTCAATGGCAATTTCCCAGCTCTCCGAGATGACAATGTCAAGATAGCAATTGTTGCAACATTGCCGCCAGCCAGCCAAAACAAAGTCTTCCTCTTCTTCTTCTTCTCAATTTTTTTAGAAGTATTTGGCTCTTGTTCTTTACTTCTTGATTTTGCTTATCAGTTTGTGTATAAATTTGCCTTTATTTTGACATATTTAGTGGGCTGCTTTGGCTCAATGATAAGGCCAAAAGGCAGCTCATGTGCTACATACTTGTACAAGCTGCCAGTCCATTAAAATGCAATATAAAGCCAATAACTAAGTGAAGGCTGTCTAAAGAAACTTTTCAAGCAATTTGCGAACTAAATTTTAAGCTCTATTTATGTGGGTCAAATATTAACTTGACTTGGTTTAGCTGAGAACATTTTAGGAAGTTAAAATAAGACTGGCGGAATTTATAGTGAAATTTATGCAATATATTTAAGCATGAAATATGCATTTTGTAACTCCCTTTTATTTTTTACTAATAATAAAAATCTATTTTAAATACAGAAATTAAATATATGTAAATGTATTTAATATTTACATTAAATGTATTACTCAATACAAAATTCTTAAGAGATTACCAAACAGTTCGAAGTTAAGCTAAACATAAAATAAATTCTCTATATATTTATTTTTCTATATTTTATTTTGAAATTTAGTTTAAAAATCTTAAATACTACGAACTTTATTAAAAATTGTGTTATTAAAAAAAATAAAATAAAATAATTAAAACTAAAAAAATATTTTGAAAAATATAAATATTTTGTTAAAAATAAAAATATAAAAAATTTTTCATTTTTAAAATTTATAACATTTATATATATAATTTGTAATATTTATAAACACTAAAATACCTTATGTAAATATTGATGTATGTTTGAAAATATATATATTAGTTAAACCAAAATATTAGCTACAGAAAAGACTCACCTTTTGCCCCAAACAAAAGCCAATTCATGCCAATCAATTTGTTTTCTCGCAACTCATAGCTTACTTGTCTCACCCTCGCGTTATACAACACTGTTTAGTATGCATTCTATGCACTTGCCCAACACTACTAGAAGAAGAAGAAGTAGCAGAAGTAGTTGAAGTAGAAATGGCGACCCACTTAAAGTGCTAACGATTAATTTCACGCTGGCCTGGTCGCACTTTTCATACATTTTGAATGCTCCCTCGGAAGCGGCAGCAGCAGCAGCAACAGCGCACATGGCGTATGAGTAATCTGCAGCTATGGCACTGTGGCCAAATCCCTTAGCAGTAGCGCAATTGTAGTTGTAGCTTTCAGCTGTGTAAAAAGTTGAGCAAGTTTCTTCATATTATTTATCCCATGTGACAAATTTGCTGCAGCAGATTTTTGCCTCTAGCCATAAATTATGCCAAGCAGAGAAAAATTCCAAAAAAAAAAAAAATTACGAATTATATAAAAGAAAGAGAAAAGGCGGAAACTTTTTGAGTTTTATCAAAAGTTTGCTTGCACGTTTTAATTTAATAATCGTTGTCGCAGTCGTTAAGCTGAGCCAAAGTTTCAGCTCCCGAGCGGCCGTTCTTGATAGTTGAGCTGCATTTACATTTGCTTAATAGCCGCCCAATGAGTGAGTGGGCACTTAATTGATGAGCCGTGTTATGTGTGCTAGCTGCAGTTGAATAAATAAAGGCCACACTTGTTGTTGTTGTACGGTTTTGCATTATTTATTGTTTGAATCAATGACTGTGACACTTGGAAGCGTTCAATATGCGAAGCTCTTGCACTTGCATATTGTATAACATTTCAAATGCATGCCTGACAAACCAAGCAAATGACAGCACACAGGACACAGCAGCATCAACAGCAGCTGGACTAGTATCCTTCAACCAGGATACAACCAGGACCCAGTGCTGCTGCTGCTGCCACTGCTGCCACTGCTGACGTTGTCGTTTCTGTCACACAGTTAAAATGTGATAAATTCCATTAAGTGACAGCCACACACACAGACACAGACACGCAGCAAGAAATCCATTTTGTGGGCTCAAATCAAAATGTACCCGCACACACACACACAGGCACACCCGCACAAATTCTAAACATCAACTTGAAACTTCATGTTCACATTGAAAGCCAAACTGCCACCAACAGACATTTGTACGCATCGCATATTGAAATTGTAATTTGATTTCTGCCTTTTGCCACCAACAACAACAGCAGCAATAACAACGCTTCAGCTGTTCAGCTCTCGGGTTCGCTCTCTCCCCCTCTCTTTCTATATATGTCAGCTATTCGTAGTGCAATAGAGTTCTCTATAATTTAGTCCAAAAATCGTTTTGCTGTTGTTTCACAACTGGAATGTCTCTTAATCAAATTTGAAGATCAAATATTTTCAAGCTCTGAGTTTGACTTTTATAAATAGATGTGATAATAGAGCAATGCATCGGTCTTTAAGAGTAAAAGCTAGGGCAAGCTTTAGGCACAATTTAATGAACTATTGTTGAACATGTTTACAGATTTTATGGCTTGAAATCTTGACTTGATCGTAAGCAAAAACTTATACGAATATTCTTATTAAAATCTTAAGAAAATATATATGATAGCTTACATTATCTGAACATTCTGAACAATTCGCATTAACATAAAGTAAAAGTAAAATTTATTTCTTATATTTAAAGAGCATTCGAGTTCGATCATCAACGCTTCGAGCACTTGCTAAGAGAATGAAGTCAGCTTCCATTGTTATGCATGTTTGCTCAATGGCATGAAACTATGTATGCAGAGAGCCTCGATTTCAAACGACTTAACAGGTGCCAAATATTTTGTACACAAATTGAGTGTAACCAGGAAATGAGTTAAGTTTTCAAAGTAAAAGCAAAATATGCAACAATTGAATTTTCAACAGCTCAGCAAGAGTTGCAAACAGTAGCAAATAAGAGAGTCTCTTCCATAACATGGCTGTCGAAGGTAAGCAAGGTAAGCGCATATTATGTTTTAAATATTTTTAGCCTTAACTTGATATAAAACATTAGAAACAGGCAAAGTTGAATAATAAATATAACTTAACTGCAGAAATACTTAGACTTTCAATAGAAAACTTGCAGAGAAAGAGAGAACGAGCTAGTCTTCTGGCTAAAAAAAATTTCCTTAAAGTTTTCTTTAAACTGTATTTAAATAACGCCATAATAATTGACAAGAAAATAATTAATGCTGATTACTTTTTACTCAAATGCGTTTTATTAAATACATTCTTAAATACTTCAGTCGAGTGCAACGGATGTCAGCTCTAACTCTTGGCTGCATCTGCTGGCAAACGGACAAAGCCTCGCGGCGCACTTAAATCATTATTTAATTTTAATTTTAAATGCGCTTTTTTCTCTCGGATCGGGCCATGCGTTGCGCGCCGTGAACAAAGCACTGGGCAAATAAATAAAGTAAAATGCCAAACTCATTACAAGGCAACTGGCGAATGGACGACAAGTGGCTGCGTCACGGCAGCAGGCAACACGGCAACAAGTCGACTACAACAATGCAACTGCTGCTGCTGCTGCTAAAAAAAAAAAGAGAAAAAATGGCCAACAATGCGCCGCTCAAAAGGCACAATGCTGGCTCAACACACACACACACACACAGCTGCCTCACCTGCCACTGCCGCTGCGCTGCTGCTGCTGCTCGGTTGGCTGCATTGTTCGGTGGCAGTGGCCAAACGCTGGCGGCAATGGCGGCGTCGCCTCCATTGGGGCATTGATGCCAGGTGACAGACGGGAAAAACTGCCTCGCTAAAGTCTATGTGTGTGCGAGCTGTGTGTGTGTCTGTGCATGGGCATAACATTTTCAGACCGCAACCAGGCATGTTTTCAAGCTAATTGCCCGCTATTTACATTTTAAATTGAAAAACTTAAAAGCAAATGAATATGCAGAAGCAGAGCCAATCTTTAGTTTAGCTAAACTTCAGCTGAGCTTAGCATGTTAACGTAATTGTATGGCAAAACTATTCGACTACATTAAAATGGTAATGAATAATGTTCAAAATATATAACTAATTTAGAAAATTTAACTGCAGAACAAAATGACTTATGGAATATAAGCAAAGTTTTTCTGAAGTTTTTTATTAGTATACTTTAACTATTATTTATATAAATTTATATATATATATATCAATTATTTTCATTAATAAGGTAGTATTTTTAAAGGATCTGATCCAATCCAAACTGATTCCAGAACACACTGCAACTGTTGTGGGCTTCAGGCAGCTGAGCAATACCTTCTTCTATGCTAGACAATTTCAAACTGATTTATTTCCTATATGAAGCGCAGCTAGCACATAGGAGGGCGAGCACCGGCAGAGCAATTGCAATGAGCACAACACTACCGCTCTCATCACTCCAACTGCTACTCCTAACAGTAGTAAATCTTACTTGAAATTTTTAAGCAATTATTAAACTTTTAGATTTTGCTTCCTTAATATGATATGCACTTTAATATATATAATATAATATAATAATATATATAATATATAAATACTCAAATTTGCTATAAAGAAAAACTTAGCTTATATTACTTGTAACTAAAGGCATTTATGGCTTCTAATATATAACAACAATTGTTGTTATAATTTATAAAGAATTATGTATTTAAGTGAAACAAAAGTCAATACGATATAAGTGAAGAGAATTCTGAAATTCTTCTCCATGAAGAGCACCGCAATAAAACTCAACTGAACTTCGTTCTCTTCAGCGTCAAGTGAGCTGTATTTTTTTCTGTTTATTTTAAGCTGACATAAGCGCAAAATATAATGAGAATGCATAAGTGATGAGGGTACTCAGTTGCCCGCTCTTACAAATGCTCTTAAAATATACTCAAATGCCTTAACATTTATATGTAGTTTATTATTTCCTTAGAGTAGAGATAAGTGAAACCATAGAGGAAACAGAGATATACTAAATAAGCTGAATTTTAAGAGGCAATCCAAGCAATAATTGTAGCTAACTTCAAAATAAGCCTTCTTAAATAAGCTAAAGATGCAAGTGTACAAAATACGTGGTAGGTACCTAGAGTCAAAGTTTTTTAAGGACGAGCAGTGGCTCATGATTCGTTGATAAACAATTTAAGCAAGGCTAGGGTTTTAAGAAGTAAAGTGACTTTGATCTTTGATATCGGAAAGGCACAGCTGTGTCCATAAATTATATAAAAAATGAATTCTTACACCTGCTTAACTTAAATATTTTTGAGAGGGACTTATCAAGTCAATAGATAATTAGTTAAGAAAAATTTAATTCATTTTGAAAAATAAACTTTTGTGATTTTCGTATTTTTAATAAGCTTATATTAAGCTTTTAATTATATTGCAGATAATCAGTTTTTTGTGTATATTCCTAAGAGTCTATCAAATATTCACAATAAAATAATAATTCACCCTCATCTTATTTTTTTAATATTATATACATTTACATTTCTGCTCTTGCTCTTCTAGTCTTAGTAAATACATCTTGTTGTCGTTGCAACCATATTTTCAATCAAGAATCTCTACACAATATCCACAGCCTATACCTACCTTAACCCGCCTCTAGCCTACATTTAAAATGAATTTCCTATTTCGACTTCTTTGCCACACAGTCAACAGCTGGCAAGAGTTTTGCTCAGTTTGCTGTTCATTTGCGCCTATGTCATGCACAGACTTTAAAAATATGCCCCTGTCAAAATGATCTATCTGGCTAATCATACGCCCAATACTCGTGCGGAAGAAGTCAAAACTTCGGCATACGGCAAACATATTTTTATAAATATTGAAAAAAATAAACGAAAAGTGTAAAAAATGTGCAAACATTAAAAAGATTTAAGTAAATTTGTCTTGCTGCGTGTGCCCATCAATAACTTTGCGCTGCCAGAATATTTGAGTTTTGGCGAGGGCTGTTACAATATTTTTTGCAATGGCAGGGCAACCAGCCACCCGCCATCCACCGCACTGGGGCTTATTACAGGGTGGGGCTGGTTACTGCGGACGCATAAATCCGAAAAGTCAATGCAAGCCTTTAAAAATGTTTGCTCTGGCAGGGCAGTCAACCAGCTGCCACGCCCCATCGGCCCACACACAGAGACTGTGCACACTTGCCAGCTATCTGGCTAATGTTTGCTCTTGGCATAGCATTACAAACATTAGCTTTTGCCTGTTCCATGCAAATATGCCAACGACTTTGGCAGCTTCGCTTTTCGCATTGCCCAAAAAAGTATGCTACACTTTTGCTCCCCGGCCAGGGGCGAGGGTCCGTTGGCTTGAAAGAAAGTGTAGCACACTTTTTTGGGCCAATGAGAAGGGAGTAGCTGTAGCTGTAGCTGCCAAAGCCTTGCTGCTAATTTTGTGTTTCCTTTTCTTACACTTGTGTTCCATGTAATTTTAAAATCGATAAGCAACAGAGTTGCCACCCACGCCCATGCGAGGGGGCAAGGGGTTGCCATATTTTTGCATGAAAATCACGAACTTGTTGTCAAAAAATGTTACCTTATCGGCTTTTAGGCTGCGGAAGTGATTGGGAAATGCGGCGACCACTTCAATGTGCCAGCCAACCAGCTACAGCAGCTGGGCGTGGCATTGCAGACTTCTGTGTGTGGGCGTTTTGTTGCGGTAAAAACAATTTTCAAAGTTGTCAATAAAAAGCAACTGCTTGAAATTTTGCTCAGAGCGGCGGGTATGGGGAAGGGGTTTGTCAAATTGTTATGCACGTTGACTGCCAGCCATTTTATTTTTGCTCCCTTTGCGTGTCAAATGCAGCCCACAACACAGCAGCAGCAACAACAGCAAATAATAAAATGACAAAGGATTGACATATTTCAAGTGTTGCATAAATGACGAGCGCGCATTTCGTATGCATGAAAAGGAATTGAGGCCTCGCCTTCGGTTTTACTTTTGATTACACTTGAATTTATCGCTCGCATTTGTGTGCGTGAAGTGCTTAAAGCAATTCAATACATATTTCATGCATATTCACTCCTTAAGTAATATTATAATCGACACTTAGCTGCAAGGTGTGTATTGAATATTCGAATTGTGGTCGGCTTAAGCTTTAAGAAGGTAAAAATAATTTTTTTAGGGAAAGCAGCTTACAAATTTTGAACTGGATTGCTTGTTAAGCAATGAGTTTATATTATTCTGAAAAGGAAATCTATATAAAACAAAAAGGAAATACATATAATATTTTAAAGAAAAGTGAATAATTGGCGTTTTGCGCTGCTTTTGTATTCAACAGTTAGAAACCATATTTTGTAAAATGTATTCTTAAGATCAGCCCAAAATATAAGCATATATTTATTTATTCAGATAAATCCGCTAGAGTTCCTTTATATATAAAAAATTCCTAAACTCTCTCTTTATCCACACTCTTTCGAAATAGGTGCATGCTCAACTATGCATTGCTTTCACTTTCTCTGCAGCTTTTCTTTTCTTAAGAGCTGATTAGCATCAACATCAAATGCACATCATAATTAAGTCTGTTTTTACCCTAAGCTTCTTTCTGCTTAGCTCTGCCCATTAAAAATGTATTATTGTGTCTTACTTAGGCGAAGCGCAATTTTACAAAGTCAAAAGCGAGCGCGGGCGTTCGCTCTCTCTAAAAAACTGCTACCCACACGCACATACACATACACACCCATACGACTTAATCAACAAAAGTACTAATTGCATAGAAGACTCACTGACATTGATGTCTGCTTGTGCAGCTCCATTGCCCGCTCCACCAGCTCCATATTCACTTCAACTTCGAATTTCATTTGAGCTTATGTGCAATGGCATTACCTGCTGCTGCTGCTGCTGCTGCTATCGTTGCTAAGCTGGTCCGCATGCTAAGGGAGATATACCTTACACACACACACACGCACACTCCCACTCCCACACACAGTTGGCGCTCAACTTCATTAACGCAAAGTAAACACACGCATGCAGTTAGCGCTGACAGCAAAGTGTTTGATGTTGTTGTTGTTGCTGCTGCTGTTGTTGTTGTTGTCGACAGTTTAAAGTTACATTTTCGACATTTTTCGGTTGATGGGGGCAGCACAAGTGCAGACAAACTCATCTTTGCTCTGCGTGCTTGCGTTTGCAACTCAGTTTAGACGCGCTTTAAAGCTGAAATTGCGCATACGACGCGTACGGCTAGAAGCTGCTTTTTGGGCATCTTTTAAATGCATGCAAATTAACGTGATTTAAATAATTAAATATAATTTGATGTGCTTTTGCGGCTTTGACAATGTTACCGTTGTTGTTGTTGCCTTTGTTGCCGCCGGCACATTTATGAGCCTGTGCGAGAGTCCATTAACAAAACATAACGATGTGTCATGTGAGTCATAACGAGCGCCACACACACTCGCACAAACACAAGGAATAGGCAGAACCGCAAATGCGGCACTTGGCGTATTTTTTCTTTTTCATTTTTATTTGGCTGTTTTTCATATTTATGAATCGTCGTGTATGTGTGTGTGCCTTTTAACAAGCCTAACGAACTGCCAAATTACGCGAAATAGCATTAAAAATTTAAATTTTGTTCGTGCCTCGTCAAAAGCGTAAGCGCTCAAAAGTAGGCAACAGAAAAAAGACGAGCGTGCGTTGGCTTCTAAATGGCCATTCAACTTTTGTTGTAGCGCTTCTCGAAATAAATCACTTTACAAACAAGCCACAACAAAAAAGAAAACAACAAAACATTATGCTAAATAATACCAGCAAAAGTTTGACTTTATTTATTTAGCTATATATGTCGTAAGGGAATGCTAATTCGCTGAAAAACAAAAAATGCAGCGCGAAGCCCATATTTATAGATTTTATATTAAATTATTAAAATATTATATAAATTTAATATTAATGAGATTATATATTAAAATTGCTGATGAATTGAAACATGCAAAAATTAAATATTAATGATATATATTAAAATTGCTGATAAATTGAAACATGCAAACATAGTAAAGTTTTAGAAAATGTAGCCACTTTTTAAAACAGATTTAATTTGGAAAATAGAGAATTAAAATATAATGAAATTAAGATATATTAAAAAACTCTATCTAAGAAAATTTTATTTCATTGGAAAATTAATAATAAAAATAAATTTATGAAAATTTTATGTCATTAAAAAATTAATAATATAAAATTTAATAAAATGCAATGTCATAAAAAAATTAATAATAAATGTATTAAAGGATATGCTTATTAACAACAAATTAAAAGAAAAAATATGCTCGTCGCATATATATATATATATTATTAAAAAGGCTTTATTTTGGTTAACTTCAGCATCTAAAGCGGATTTTACAGCTTAATTATAATATGACTTATAGGAATTATCTCTCATTAAGCTGCAGTTAATTGATAAAGAAATGCATTCTCCATTAACTAGACGCTTTGCATAAAGCAACAGTGCATAAAGTTTAACTACAAGAAAAACTTTTTATGGTGAAATTGTGGCCTCTCATGAAGCAACCTTCAGAAGCTTTAAGAAGCATTAAAAGCAAAATCAAGCCGAGCAAATTGTTTATAAAATAATGCCCAGACTAATTGGAAAATTAAAATATGAATTCATAAATTAAATTTCACAAATTCGGAAACAAAAATTCTCAATTAAATTACTTGCTAAATTGAGAGTAAATTGCTTAATAAATGAATGGAAAATCGAGCTAAATAAATACTTTTTATTTATAGAAAATTGAAAACATTTCTCAAGCAGCTTAAACGTGTCTGCCTTGGCCCATATGCCAAGAGTCAATTGTAAAATGAAAAATAGCTTGATAACCGCATGTTAAGTGAAGTCTCTTTCTCTCTCTCTCTCTATCTCTTTCTGTCTTTCTCTACGTCTTTGTCTGCCCATCATGTGCTGCTCTATAAGGCACAATATTTCCGGTAAGGTAATAAATAAATTGCATACGTAATTAAAATTGACGACTCTGCAGGCCTTCGCTTCAGTCTATGGCAATTGTTACAGCAATTACAGCAACAACAAAGGAAGAAAATGCACAAGAAGAAGAAGAAGCAGCAGCAGAAGGAACAAAAGTTTTCCGACTTGACTTGTGCTTCCTTTTAACGTCAACCAGTTGCCAGTTGCTGCTGTTGGCAGCTCTTTGTATTGTTTTTTTTTTTTGCTATACGAGTTGCATGTGAAACATGGCTGTGGCCAGTGGCGCAGTCCAAAATAGCTAAAAGGGGGCACAGGGGGTATGGGCCCGGCTAGGTAAGCACTGTTAACTTGTCTGCTTGCCTGCTGTTTGTTTTCAATTTTATATGTTGGGTTTGTCTTCTCGGGGCTACGCCTTCCTCGTTGGGCCACATACTATTTGCATGACAAAAGCTCAACGATAGCTGCCCACTGTGGTGTGTCCTTTGGTCTAGGCAACACCTTTTCGATTGTTCGCTGTTCGTTGTTCGTTGTTGCCGGTTGTCGGTTCGTTGCCATTGTTTGCCTCAAGTCACGCAACTCGTGTTTCCATTCCTCCTTTGCCCATAACTAACTTCATAACTTGATTTCTTCACAGCTTAACAAAACAAGAAGCGTGCGAGCAAGCGAGCATTGTGCGCCCATTTCTGTTAATTCATTTGTAACGGGGCACATGATTAACTAGCCTCAAGCGAACTGCGGCACTGTTAATTGCCTTTGTATACAAATACGCAAAGAAAAAAGTAGATTTATTTTAATTTTAACCTGCGTGAAGGCATAATAAATTTTGATTAAGAGAAATGAAAAGAAATTTGATTTAGCAAGCTCAAAGCATCTTTTGACAAGCTGCATTAGCACGGGCTGTATTTAGATATTAGATAGAGAAGCATTAGATGCTTTAAGAGTGAGAACTAGTATCGTAATATACTCTACGCTTTGCTAAGACGTCTTTACACTAAATAGGTTGAGTAAAGTTCAGTTAAGCTGTAGGCCTGCTTGTAGCTCTGTTAACATAACAGGCTAACAGGCTGCTTAGAACTGTTAACATAATGTTGTTAAAATACTTCTTAAGCCTTTTTACATAACATATGTCCTGTATATGCTGAATATAGCTGAATGAAGCTACTTTCGTGAACTATTTAATGGTGAAGTCTGTTTGAGCTAGGGCAATCTTTATTGAGCTGATCGTTACTCTGACAAAGGACGCGTTTTATTTTAAATTCTTACCTAATAGGTATGTTCTTACAAATACACTTACCTTTCTCTATTGCCATGTTTTAAAACCAGTCTTTTACTTAGCAGTTGAATGCGAAGAAACTTCTCAAATTGAACAACTCACTTAAGGCAACGTCGCCAACAAATAGAAAACTTTTTGTATAATGCTCTTATATATATATAAAATGTCATAAAGGTAACATCAATATATGTTGTTAAGGTACTAAATTTGATTATACAGGTTCTACACTTAATAATAAAATAAAAATAAATAAATAAACAAAAAAAAAAGTTAAAAACTGTTTTTGTCTTATAGCAATTTCTTGTTGTGGTCTTATTTGATACGCCTATATACGAAAACCTCCTAATCTCCAAATACAACATACTTTAAGCAGTGCTAACAACTGTTAACAAGGCCAAATACAGTAACTTGACTCTGAAGCTAATCTCAGGCGCTGCAAGAAGTTTCTTTATTCCAAAAAAATCAATGCAATACTTCACTTTGTGAACTATAAATATCTGAAAATAATGAAAATATTTGTTCCAATGTTACATCGCTGTTAACTCTTTTTCCTTTAACGGAATTGTCCACACTAAAGTCCTAAAACACTGGCCATTCAGAGCGTATATGGAACAAACTAACAACTCTTATCCATAAATAAGAAATCTAGACTTAAATTGGTTTGCTGTTTCACATACATTATTCATTTGTAATTTCTGTTAAGCGACTCAACTGTTGGCAGCTGCTTTAAGTCAAGAATTTATGAAAGGCATAAATGTTGTCGCCGCTGTTGCTGTTGCTGCTGTTGTTGCCGTCATGCGAGCCATTAAAAAATCAAAACAAGTTAACAGTAACCAACTAGTAGCTGGCAAGCCGGAAACCGGAAGTGAGAACAGGGCGCTGCCGCAAGTTTGCGGTGGCGCCCCGCGCGCGGCGTATGCAGGAAGTGAACAACGCAGCAACAACAGCAGCAGCAGCAATTGTTGCTGTTGCATCAGCGGCTCGCGATAAAGTTGGCAACACGTTAACAAGTTTAAGTCTCGGCTGTGTGTGTGTGCTGGCTGACATTTGTGACCCATGTAGTCCAATGTCAGAGCTGTTAGCTCTGACCCGTTGTTTAAACCTTAACAAACGAGGGTCATTTGCAACGGCCTCGACAGCGTCTGCCACCGCCTCTGCCCCTAATCGACAGCTCTTTTTTTTTGGGCAACGTGTCAGGCAGCACTTCATGAAGCTGCCAAGCAACAGCCGCCGGCTAATACAGCTACAGCGCTCTGTGGCCATCTCTTTCGCCCACTGGCAGCCAGACAGTCGAGGCTTTGGCATTATAATGCCATTAACTTTGTCAGAATTTAGCGCAGCGACAATTTATGCATAATGAGCAGGCAGACACCCACACAAATACACCCACGCAGCGATATGCACACACACACACACGCACACATGCAGCTGGGCAATAGTTGTAGTGGGCTACCCAATAAGCATTTGCTATGAGGGAGAGCTAATGATGTGTTGATATATGATATAATATATTTATATATATATTGATATATATATATATATATATATATATATATATATATATATATTGCTTAACTAAACCTCTCTTTTAATATATATCTCAAATTTAATCTCGATTTATTTTTTAATAACTTTTTTGAACTTTTTTAGTTTCTCTAAGTTGGCTCATTAATTTTGTTCACTGGGTTACTTGGCTAGCAAAATGAGATTGTTTATGACAGCGCCCGCTGGGTAACTAACTCCCGGCAACTGCAACTGGCAGCGGCAGTGGCAATAGCTGTACTAGCAGCAGTAGCTATAGAGTGGATGTGGATGTGGATGCGGCTGTGGCACTGACGACAGCAAGTGGCAAGTGGCAAGTGGCAAATGGCAGTACGAGTATTTGGCAGTCATAGACGTCAGCTACTCGTAAGCTAGCCAGGCCATAATACCACTAAATATGTGCATATACACTCAGTGTATGTGTGTGTGTGTGGCTCTAGGGTTGCCATGGCAGGTGAAATTTCTTGGAAACACCACACAGCAGCAGCAGCAGCCGCCTCATTATGGCAATTGGCTGCTGAAGACTCGGAGACGAAAGTTGGCAACTGCAAGTCATCAAGCCTCAGCAGTGCAAGTGCATGTGTGTGTGACAGTGTGTGTGTGTCTGTGTGTGTGTGCAGCTGTGTTTATATTTGCACTATGCTTGACTTTGCTCGCTCGTCAGCGAAAAATTTGTGTTATTTGGCTGGCATGGCTGGGTTTTTCACTCGCACAGCTGTAAAATTTATGACATCGTACACTCACTCACAGCCAGAGAGAATTTTTGCATAGTATTTGCACTGGGCAAATTAATTTTGCCTCGACTGTAGTATTTGCGTTTTGCGGCGAGCAACGCCCAACAAAAAACAAACACACACAACCGATGTAAAGGCTGTGTGTACGAGTATTCGTACGAGCGTTTGGTTAATTAAAAATTTCTCATCAAATTATTTGAATTTCGTTTGGTTGCTGCTGCTGCTGCTGCTGCCTGTTGCTGCTGACACGACAACGGCGTCCGCCGTGTAGAACTTTTTGCCCGCTGTTTGGCCAACCTGAAGCTAAATCATAGAAGTTGCACTTTCAGCTATTTTTGTTTTAGAATTGTTTACCTAACAACTGGCTTAAAGTCGCAGGAAGTCTGCTTAGTTACAGCTTATGATATAGTATTTTTATATTAATATGTTACGATCTGTGACCATATAAGAGCAATAGAAAAAGCAGTTGCACTGAAATGAAAACAATTTAAAATATTTTATGGCGTTTCCTTATATTTTTGAGTTCAATTGATGCCATTTTAGATGGAGTTACATAGAACATCACATATCATCAAACATTCTTCAAATGATCGCCTAAGCATCGAGGCTTGAAATTTTGATGAGTCGTTTAAATATGTAGATTCTCTGCCAATGGCCACTTCAACTGCCCTTTGTCTTCTGTAAGCCAAAGACCAAAGACTTCATTTATGCTATAAATTTGCCTCTGCGACAATTTGCCTGCTCATTTTAGCCATGTTGAGCTGGAATTTTGTTAAACTAATTTTTATTATAGCCAAACCTAAAATAATTCATTATCAATTGTCAAACCTTGTTGAATATTTCAGCAGCTATATGTAAACGATAGTTTATCTAGCTGCCAAAATATAGCTATTGAAAATAGCATCACTATTGTTAGATCAGCTTGATCTTGATCCTACCTAAAGTGCCCATATGATATATTCCGTATGCCTTCATAATCTTAAGAAATTTTGATGCAACTTACCCATAAAATGTGAGCTTCCAAAACTTCAGTCGAGCCCTAAAAGTCATTCAGCTGAAGTTGAAAAGGTTTTCAATGAAGATCAGCTGTAAATCAAGAGTTTTCTGACCCGCGATCCTTTTTATCTAATGTAAATTTTTTATACACAAAGTATGTCTGGAGATTGCAGTCACATAGTCCTTAATCCCAACCTTTATCTAATCATATTTAATATACAATTTTGCCTGTCTAGTTTACTGCAAAAAAGCGCACTCAAAACTTGTAAATCGTTTAGAGATTTACAATTTGTTTAAACTACTCGACTAAAAACTGAATTGCTCTATAAATTGCTGCCATTAATTTATATTTAAGCAACTCTCGAGGCTGACACAAACAGAACAACAATAAATCAGGCGAAAAAAATAAACAATTGTAAATGTTTGCGAAAATGAACAAAGTCACGTTTTGAATTCGAGTTGAGCAGAAAAAGAGAAAGAACGTGTGGAGAGAGAGGGAAAGGGAGAGAAGAGGTGAGAGGGGCATTCTCTAAGTGCATTGTTTGGTGCAGTGCCAAAAGGTCAGCTCAAGCTCTTTAATCGCTACATATGAGAAGCGCCAGCAAATGGAGTTGAATCTATTTTTTTAAGCAAACTAAAATGCAACTTTATATGGATAGTGTACGTGTGTGTGTGTGTGTGTGTGTGTGTGTGTGTGTGTGTGTGTGTGTATTGTGCAAAACTTTGACATTTGCATTTGTCACAGTCGGTGGCAAAAGTTTTCAGCTTAAATTCCTGCATGCATTTCAACACGCAATTGGCATGTGACAGTCAAAATGTTTGCACAAGATGAGACAGTCGAACAGAGACAGAAAGAGAGAGAGAGAGAGAGATAGCGATAGGGAAACTGGCATACGAATCGAATGTTTGATATATCAATTTGAAAAGTTTGACTTAGTTTTCCCACTCGAGCATTTCGATTAAAGTTTTCCATGCGGCAGATTAAAAACTTTTATTCCCAGCTCAACTCTTGTGTGACCAAAAAAAGAGAGATCAGCACAGACACACACACTCAGCCACACACACAGCACACATTTGCATTGTCTGCATTACTTGGCAACATCCTGAGTAGGTTCCAAATGCATTTGCATTCTTTTTGTAGCCAAGTGGGCCATGGGCATACAAATCAACAAGAAACAAACACGAAAAGCCAAAGCCATGCAAATTGAATTGATTCAAATATGAATTGATGCAGTTCTAGCAGAGTTGAGTCTTAAGCAAAATCCGTTTATTTGCAAGTCTTTAAGCAGATTATGCTAGACGCATTTTAAAAGTAAAACAATTAATAGGCTTAGACTGGGCAGTTTGTGATCTGAAACTAATATGAAAAATCTCATAATAAATGGAAAATGGATTAAAACTAGTTTTGCGTGGGAAGAGATAAATTGAAAGATTTATTTTATGTGAGGGGATGATATAAGACTGTTACCAAAGTGAGGAGAAAAATATGTTTCCTGCTTGGCTAGAGAAAGATGTAGGGAATCAACCCAATCCCACTAGGAATTGAAGATGATTTCAATCTATCAATGACTGAAGAAACATAATAAAGGAGAGATGTAGAAGGAAGATAGAAATAAAAATAAGTAAATTAAAAATTATAAAAAAAAATCAAATAAAAACATGATCATTCTGCAAGTTAAGGAAAAATGCTAATCGTCAGCCAGAAGGTTTATGCTTCGAGTTTACGGAAGCCTCAAGTTGCTTAAAGCCACAAGTAAACCACTTTTTGCAGCGTACAGGAAAGCTAAAGGGAGAAAGATTTTTTGGGTTATTTTAATTAAAGTAAAAAAATAATGTGGAGATAATCTTTTAAGAGTGATATCAAAAATATGATATGAGATGTGATATCAAAGCCGCATTCTATACAAATCGAAGTTGAAGTAAGAAGAATGTATAAATGGATAAATAGTCAGAGGTGGATGAAGATAGACGCAAGGAGAGATGAGAATTGAGTTAGGCAGATTTTGATGATATATATTTAGAGATATGTTTATAGAACGATACATAGATAGGTAGATAAATAAATGATGGCTAGGAAACTTGCTTAGACATAAGACATAAGTACATAAATAATAAAAAAATAAATAAATGAAAGCTCTGCAATCAGATTAGAAATCAGAGAGAGAGACAGAGAGAGACCAATTTGTATGAATTGCTTTTGAGAATTCAAAAATGCAAATAAACAGATTACATATAGAACGCATACCTACACTGTACGAAAAGTGGAGTAAATCATAATAAACATTAGCTCATGCATATGTATGCGAGCATTCATGCGTGTTTGCTTATCTTCTTATTATTATTTTTTAACCATGTTGGCTGCTTGGTGGGGCCTGGCTGGCCAGACAATGGAGCTGCCCGGGAGTTGCGTGTGAGTCGTAAATTAGCGTTTCATTAGAGAACAGGTAAAATTTGTTCACAATGTTGTAGTTGAATTGGACGGCTGAACAGGTTGTTGCTGTTCGCTCAGTCGCTAATGCCGTGTCCATATCCGTGTCCATGTCCGGCCGTAGCTAAAAATAAAATATAAAGCCCGCAAATTAGTTGCATTACTTGATTAGAGCTGCGCAAATGCTATTATTAAAATTCAATTTCCTTTACGTGCAGGCGCGCATTGCATGTCTAATCGAGTTTAACAGGTTTTCCATTTATCATACGGAGTAAAACGGAAAAGAAAAACGGATTTTTCAATGAAGTACCGACGTGAATGCAAATTCCGGCGTACAATTTGATTTGAGTGTTATCAAGCTGCTCTCGCCTATCGATCTATCGATAATACATTTTCAGTGTTGCACAATAGCTAACAACGTAGCAGTGTTGCTTAGTAACAATTGCTCCGAAGCTGCTGAATACATGCTGATGAGCTGAATTTTCATTTGAGACTTCTCACTCAAACTAAAATAATCTAAGATTTTAAAACTTCAACAAAAAAATTAAGGAAAAACCTTGTGACTACCAAATTTCTACCATTGCACTATTTTGAGAGCTTAACGGAACTCGAGGATCGTTGGCAACGGCAACGGCAACGGCGACGACAACGGCATCGACATCGAGTGCATAACCCAACTTAAGCTCGCAGCCATTCGCAGATAACCAAAGAGAGGGGACAGCTTCAAGATGTCCGATCGTAAGGCAGTGATTAAGAATGCAGATATGAGCGAGGAGATGCAACAGGACTCGGTGGATTGCGCTACTCAGGCACTCGAGAAGTACAACATCGAGAAGGACATCGCAGCCTATATCAAGAAGGAGTTCGACAAGAAGTACAATCCCACCTGGCATTGCATTGTCGGTCGCAATTTCGGCTCCTATGTGACCCATGAGACACGTCACTTCATCTACTTCTATTTGGGACAGGTGGCCATCCTGCTCTTCAAGAGCGGTTAGACCCCACATTGAGGGCCTTGGCGATATGTTCTACTTTTAGAGCAGATCGTGGCAAAGAGTCTCAATCAACCTGGAAAAAACACATTCTGGATGGAGCAAACACAAACATAATATATGTGTTCAAATAATATTTCATAATTCTCCCAAAAATGGTTTTTGTAAAACAAAATTCCATAAATTTCTGTGCAATCGAACACTCTATTTAAATTATAATAAAAGATTTTTTGTTGAAAGGGAAATTACCATATTTCATTATTTATCTAGACAATCAGCTATTGTTTTTAAGGAAACCGGCCAGTGCTGCCACCTAGTTCGCTTTACTGATTGAACAACCCTTCCAACAGTTCCAACAGTGGAACTGACATTTCGTATCAAAGTTATCTCAGGTATCGGGAACTGTAGGCTTTGTTTGTGCTTTGATTTATCAGTCAAATTCAAACTAATGCCAGCTTTCTATTAAAAATTACAAATTTGTGACAAAATTATCCGAATACAGCGTTCGTTGGATATATTTGATAGTCAGGACGACCACAACGTAAGTAGCCCACCGAAAATCTGACTCATACTAAAACCGACTCGATCTTTCACAGAAACTGCTAAGAGATATTGAAAATATAGCCCCAAGATGTCCGACCGCAAGGCAGTCATCAAAAATGCAGACATGAGCGAGGAGATGCAACAGGACTCTGTGGATTGCGCTACTCAGGCTCTAGAGAAGTACAACATCGAGAAGGACATCGCAGCCTATATCAAGAAGGAGTTCGACAAGAAGTACAATCCCACCTGGCATTGCATTGTCGGTCGCAATTTCGGCTCCTATGTGACCCATGAGACCCGTCACTTCATCTACTTCTACCTGGGACAGGTGGCCATATTGCTCTTCAAGAGCGGCTAGACCCAGTGGATCTCCTTGCACTATATCTGCGCACACACAGACAATTACGTATTTGTTATTATTGTAGCCTCACACACACACACACGCACACACACAAGGAACTCTGATTTGAAATGGCACACTGTTGACCGCGTCTTCCGACACTAACAAAACATATCAATCTATGGAGTGGCATAACGCTATATTGTCTATAGCCTCAATCCATCAATAACCTAAAAAGATTTAATTTCAATTCAATTTCAATAATTTAACTTACCGATTCACATAACTTTCGATTTGCATTAAATCAATTATATCAGCAAAGTTCAAATTGGTTTTTATGGAATATTTATGAATGCGATCGAGGGAACAGTACTTCCATGGCCTTATAGCCTGAGTTGTGTTTTTGTGCCCTGAACCAATTGACAATGGAAATGTGTTTTGTGAAAATGCATGTTATAGGCAAAGGAAGGCTAAGCAGATCCCATAAAGTAAATATATTCTTGGTCAGGGAGACGAGTTGAGTCAGGGATACGGTTGTAGTCATCTTTATGCATACACAGTATGCATAATCAATGAATCAATGTTACTTATTTTGGATCATATATATATAAAGATATATATATAAAGAAATAAAATTAAAGATCAAGTTATTCAACTTATTAAAAATCACAAGAGAATTGCATAAATAAGGAAATGTATTTGATATGTAAATTATGTATGAAGATTTTGCTGATATATATATTTATCATATCATCATAAATTATTCTGTATATATATTAAATAATGGGCATTAAAAATTGAGCTTTAAGTAAAACTTGTCTAATGGCACTTTAAAATCCGTTTATTTCATAATATAAACTATTGTTTTTTATACATTTACTTTGCTAAAATCATTGAGATAAATATAAAAAAGAATATATAAAGATAAATAAATATATTTATTGATAAGGCAACGAATATGCTTGAAAGAGGCGCAGACAAATTTCAAAAATGAGTCGATGGCAGCCACAAAATATTCAAATATAATTTTAAAAGGCTTTCAATCAACTAGGCTACGTTTCAAAACAAATAATGGATAGCTCCATTATTACATAAAAATAAAACAAGGAGGCAAAAATATATATTTTTTCAATTTTTATAGCAATAGAATTCATGATTAAAATTTCAATTGTCATGATATGCTATTGAAAACTTCAAATATCACAGTTTGAATGAAATAGTCTTATAGATCTAGACTTTCTCTGTTAATTATAGGTACAAAAATCGAAAGGCATTTCTTATATTTGCTCAAGCAGTGCATTGTTTTGGTCTGCACATAAGAGTTCTGTTCAGAATGGGTATTTTCTTGAATAATCAAAGCTTTCCATTTTATTCCACCTTAGGTCTACAGATAACTCTTGTGACTAGCAATTGCCAGTGTATCTGCCAGTCGAGCATGCTTCTCTATGTACTGCAATCAGCTGCTGGCAGCGAGCACTGATCAAGTTGAATTAAGCTTTGTGCATCGATGCACTGCAATGCTGTGCGCTTGGGTTTGTGTGTGTGTGTAAGTGTTAACACCTGGCCGTGGCAAATAAAAATGGCTTAATTAAGTTAATTAAAATATTGTTGCTGCTGGCCGACGCACGCTGTTTGCATTTATGTGCTTTTATTATCTGGCCGATTGGCAATTTGTTTTACTCTTTTTTTCAGACCTTTGCAGTTGCCCTCGAAAAGGATGTGGACGAGTGCATAATTATGCCCGGGCACGTACTAGGCCGCAGAATGCGAAAAGCAAAGACCCCAATGACAATACTATTAATAAAGTTGCTGGACCGAGCCAATGTGTGCGTGTGTGTAATTTTTTGTTTTAAATACTCGGGGCCAAACAGATGCAAATGTTGTCCTTTGAGCCGCTTTCACGGCTCGCCGACTTTTGGCCTGGACAGCTCGGCAGCTCGGCAGCTGGGCAGCTGAATGGGATATGCGAATGCAATTGAATTGCTGTCGAGTACGCAGGTACAGACAGCGTCTCATGCATATTTCATGCGTTCGAAATGCTTTCCATGCTTAACAAAATCCTTTGCGCCAATAAAAATTTAAGTGCCACGCACGCACATGGACTCGCAATCAGGTTTATGTGCTCAACCGTGCTTTATTAATATTTTTACGTTGTCAATTTATGGTAATTTTTTATGTTCTAACATTAAAACATATAGCAACAAAAGGAAGAGGCCAAAGCAACACTCAGGTGAAATCGTCATTTATTTAATGCCCTCCCTTCGCCGACCGCCTCTTGCTGGGAGACCCAACCAAATCTGTTTAGCTTCTGACCCAACTATGCAAACGCCTGTGTTCTTCTTCCGCCCAGTCTGAGGTGACTTGGCCAGCAGCTGTTTGGGCCAGCGCCACTTGGCATTAGCTCTTGTTGAGCTGAATGAGCAACAGAGCGACATTTGTTGAGTCTGCGCAGTTGGCAGCTGTGGTTCAGCGAGTAGCGAGTGACTGAAGAACTCGTTGGTCCAATACTCGAACATTTTTTTTGAATGGTCAAAAATTTTGAAATAAACATTTTAAAATTATCAACAAAGTTTTAATTTTTTTATATTTTAATTAAATTTGTTATTATATTCTTTCATACTTATTAAAATATTAAGTCATTTTAATTCATTACAGATTAGACATATTTTGAAAATATTATTTATATATATAAATATACAAAATAACTAAAAAAAATTATAATTTGAAAGTAAGAAATTATTTAGATATAAAATATTATTTAAGCCTTTTAAATTTAAATTCTATGATTAAACTTAATCAAAATAGGTAGTATTAAAAAATTCTTAAAGATTAATTTTTCAAAATATTTTAATATTTAATAATATGATATTTTATAAAGAAAATATTTCATTTAAATCTTTACAAATATTTTTAGCTCCATTTACTTTAGAAAACTTTCACATATAAGCTTAGCAATATCCTTTTAATTTTAATGAATTCTTAAATTATTTTATTTAAATTTTTTATATGCATTGCCAAGTAAATTTTTATATACATATTTCGAAATATTAATATATATATATAAATCTGAGTTAAGTTTCTAAAATAAAATAATTATGAAAATTATATAGAAAATTCTTGGTTTTCTTATTACTTGTAATTATATTTATATAAAATAATAAAATACCAATTTTTATAAATAAATTAAATTTAAATAATATTATAAAATAAAAAAATTTCTATATATTAAAGAAAAATAAAACTGATACTTGATGAATTGATTGAATTTTGAGTATATATATTTGTACATATATATTTATATTTTATATATAAATAAATTTCAACTGGAATTTTCTGTTTCTAATTGAACACATTTTATATTTTAACCAAATTAGAAAAATAGATGCCAAAAAAATTAGAAAATAAAGTTTGCAAATAAATGTAACCAGCAAAAGCTTTTTGTCAGTTAAACGAATGAAAAAGGAAGAGAAAAAGTAGCTGTTGATTAAAATTCAGCTAGAAATAAAACAAAAAGGAAAAACTTGATTTAAAGAGATATATTTGATGGGCCATTTGCCATGCTGCATTTCTCCATTTTCCATTTGCATATGGGAAATCGCATGCAATTCGACCAATTTCCCTGACCCACACAAAAGGAGCAACCGAAACTTTTGTTTTTGTTGTTGTTTTTTGTTTTTGGTCTTTTTGAGCTGTGTGCGGGTCAAACAAAATGCGAACTTTTATAAATTACAGTCAGCAGCACTGACCTCAATATAAAATTACACAACATGACTTGAATAAACACTCACACACACACACACGCACACATAGTCACACATACACTGTGCAAAAAGGGAAGAACAATTGCAAGTGCCATAGATACGAGCGTAATTGCATTTTACTTTGTTGCATTTGGTCAGGCAAAAAGCTAGAAAAGCCAAAGTCAAACAGCCAACCACATATGTACGCACACACACATACACACGCACACACACACATACACACGCACACACACACATGTGCTCACACATGTGTCAACTTTTTGCCTTTTGCTGCTGCCGCTGCTCCTATTATTATTATTATTTTTGTTGTTGTTAATTTGTAACTGTAGCAAACAACAAAAGCCAAGCGGGTCGCAAAAGTGGGCGTGACACTAGAGCAGGCGCGGGCTATGGGGCGTGTGGCAAAGTCAACACTGTGAGCAGTTTTATCAGTCAGCGCGGCACAGATGCAGCTGCAGCAACAGTCGACTCTGACAATGACAAAAAAAGAAGAAAATACTTAATGAAACATAAACAAGACACAGGCTGAGGGCACAAACCAAACCAGAAAGCAACAGCAACAACAACAAAACAATAATAGAAACCACAACAAAAAACACACAAGCAAAGAAAAAAAATCTTAAAAAAAATTGTAATAATCTAAACAAGAAAATTTCTCATTTGTTGCGCAATTTAACATAAATCTAAAAGGAGACAAATATTAATTGAGAACGAAATGTAAACACTCTACTTTTTTAAGTAAGCTTTAAGATAATTTTTATAGTGGAAAACAAGTTTTTCAGGTCTTATTAAGAAAATTAAAAGACGCAACCACTCTGATACGGAACCATAAAAGGAAGCTGAAGCCAGGCGATGAATGGGAACGAAATTCCAGCTGAGTCAAAACTATATTTAAATTAATTTCTGCTATATACAAATTATTTTAATTTTTTTAAATATATTAGATTAAGATTTTAATATTTTAATAAAGTTTTCTGTGCCAAATTATTAATTTCAAAATAAATTCATGGTAAAATTTTAATGTCTAACTGTAAATATAATATGATTATTTTATATTTAAATATATTTATATTCAAAAATATTTTAAGCTTATTTATTTAATTTTTCATTATCTTAAAAAAATGCTTTTTGAAAAATTGTTATTAAAGGATATAATTCTTTTTATCTCAACTCAAAATCTTTTTACTCAAAAAAAAAAAAAAAAAAAACAGATTTCAAAATATTTTTTTATCGTGCTTTAAAATGCCAATTCCGAATGATAAAAAAATTATATATATATATTAATATTATTAATATGACAGAAAATATATCGTCTATATTATATTTGAGTTGATACACACAAAATGAAAGGTTATATTAGATAAAGCTATTAAAAGAAGTTCTGATGAAATGATTTGTTGTGAAAATGTATATAATTAAATTGGAGATTAGCTCTTTTCTTATATAAGCAACTGTCCAATATAAATATTATGTTAATATATAATTCAATTAAATTAGAACTGTCATTCATATTTTACAGCCATAAAAAATGTTAGGGTAACCCATGCCAATGTCATGCCATGTTCATTTGGAAATGCACTAGATTATCGCACACATAAAGAATAATAATCGCCTGACAGAGCGAGCCCTGACAGGCAGACAGAGGATTTTCTTTTGGAGCCTGCTCAACAGAGTCGGAAACTTGCACTACCTCACTTTTGGGCGTGATAAATGGAGCCAAGTGCTGGGACCCAAACCACCCAAAGCCGCAAGCCCAACATGAAAAGAGAGTGGAGTCGAGCGGGCGTCAATTTTTCATTTGATATCCTTCACTACATATAAGAATCTGTCTTGTGTGAATTTTGGAATATCTTTCTCTTAGCCAGTTCTCTCCCTCTATCTGTCCCTTTATTGTTACTAACCATTGTCAGTGTTGCCTTGTCTTGACTCCGACTCGGACTCGGATTCGGATTCGGTTTTGGTTTTGGTTTTAGTTTTGTCTGTCAACTTTACTTTTCATGTCTCGCTTTAAACAATTGTCCACTGCTCCATTGTTGATTCTTAGCTTTAGATTTGTTAAGGGGCATATCAACTTTGTTTGCTTATAGTGCTCCAGTTTCCACTCAATGAAATAGAGATTGATGATGCGCTCTCAAAATTCGCATTTCAAATGATATATCTATTATGTAGTACAGCTCTGACAGGGTATTTAGATATCGGGCTACGGGCTGCGGCCATCTGTGTGTGTTTTGGTCATGTTTTTGTTACTTTTTACATTTTGGTTTGTTTTATTGTTTCTTTTGATAAATTGTGCGCCTTTCGTTTTGACACATGTCAGCGTTTGTCTGCCCATTGTGCAAACACTCGTAATATAGAAGCTGTGCCTTTGATTGTCTAGGCTGGTATTCAGAGGTTAACGCTCCTTTTGATTCCGAGAGAAAAGAAAATTTTAAAGCTTGCTGAAGGTCTATGAGTAGAATGAAAATAGAGACAATTATGTGCTCATAAATGTTTAATATGAAGACCAATTGATTTAAGAAGAATATCTGATAATTAAAAGGTATTTAAAATTAGTGAATATATTATAACGGGTTGAAACTGAGTTGTTTGTTAGAAGAAAAGCTAGATATTCTGATAGACTTTAGAGCAAAATAAAACAATGGAGCTGGTTTGGAGCTAAGAAATGTTGGAGCATATATTTTTTTAAATTGCTGTTCTTATTTGCAATCTGTCTTATACTAGACAATAAACAAATTTTTTAAAAGTAATATTACATAACCGGATGGCTTGGTCTTCAATGAGATCAATCCATATATTTACATACTTTAGATATTTGCCTATTTCTGTGGGGCAGGTCTAGACAGAACGAGACCTCCACTGTAGTAAACTGTAGAGAAATACTAGAAAAAGACAAATATAAAGAGACAAGAAGAGTGTCGGGAAGAATTAAAAGAAGAACGAGAGGTAGAAACATGTAAAAACAAAGAGATAGAGGGAAGAGTAGAGAGAGACAGAGAGAGATATTAGAGAATGGTAGATGATGAGCTATTAGATTTTCAAAGATATCTTTATACACAGAATTAATAAACATTTGATGTCTGAATGCATCATATGTCTAAGCACAGTTCAGTCAAATAAATAAGCGAAGAAACGCTAGATCAGATATAAGCAGCAATAAAAGAAATAAACAAAGGTTTAGTTCATAAGCTTCACACTCAATTAGCAAAGCCTTGTATATGCATAAACAGAAAAGCCACCAGAAAGCTACAACAAAATGTTTTAATAGAAATTTATGAAAGCAAAAATATTAGTTTGGCATAAATTTGAAATAGTTTCTATGTGCACACAGCGCTATAGTTGCCAGTTGCAATGTTTGGTTTGTCAGATATGTTTGCATTTGATAGAACATCGAGGCATAACGATCTGGCACAACAGTTGGGTGAATGCAGTCAACTATTTGCTGTCAGTGCGCTGCTTGTCACTTCAACTGACATCAGTGGGTGCACTAGGCCAGGAGTAGCAGCTCCTGTACAGGACACACGGGCACATGTCCTGTCAGCTGCCAGCAACTGCCTGCCTCGCTGGCTAGCTGGCTGGTTGGCCTGATGTCTCCCTGTCACGGGGGCATGTCAGCGTCAGTTTATGCGCCTGACAGCGTCAACAATTTTATTTACTTAATTTGGCTTTAGTTTGTCATTTATTTACTTGTTGGCCACAACTGCCCTAGAGTCTCTCTCTCTCTCTATTCCTCTGCCTCTCTCCCCCGCCCTGTTCGTCTATGTCTCTCAGTGACACGCCTAACGCCATCTCATCTCAGTTGCTCATGTGCGTCTCCGAATGTCTGTTGTTGTCACTTTGACGCTTGACGTTGTTTTACTTGCTGTTTGTCGCATTTGTGCCTTTGTTTACTCTAACGCGGGGTAGCTCCGGCTATGGCAGGCTGTTTACATAGCAATTGCCATTGAATGCAAGAAGAATCTTTGGTAATTTCACATGTATGGCATAGCTGACTCTTAGTGCTTTTAATATCATTATTTTATGTTTCTATTTGTTTCTCTTTCTTTCTCTCTCTAATTCTCTAGAAAAACTTAATTTTTCATTTCTTCTTTCCTTTATTTCAATTCAAGCTCTTTGTCCGCACTAGATTTTTATGCTACTGATCGAACCTTCAAATTTTATTGCTTAACTGAAAGAGTTTATGATTCTAATCTATTCTTATAATTCTTAAAATACATTGGCGTTGCAAGTTTTTTATGTTAAAAATTTCCTATTATTTTTTTTATGATAAATTTCAGCTTTTTTAAACTATTTAGGGTCATCATTTTATCATAGAATTTCTAGTTTTAAAAATTTTATAAATAATAAATAATTTTTTGGACTTTTTAATTTTTTTTAAATTATCAAATACCGAATTTTTCGTTATTTAAATTTTGTAAATTATTAAAATATAAATTGATATTCTTAAGAGTATTTGAACTTCATCTAGGTCTTTTTGCTCCCTTTGTTACATTTTTTATTATTTATTTATTTTTTTATATTTTGATTTCGTGAACTGTGACACATTCTGTTGCCCGCACTTCAGTGCATAATGTTGGCATTGTTGTTGCTCATTTCTTGGCGCTGGCACGCGCTGCTGAATTGTTTATGAAAATTTAGAACTCGCGTTTGCTTTTGCTTTTGCTTTTGCTTTAGCAACACTTGCGCGCGCTTTAATTAAATATTTATTTCCATCACTTGATCCAAATGGAAATACGTTCAGGTGGTATCAGCTAAATCAGAGCTGAGCGAGAGGGAGTGAGTGGGAGAGAGAGGCTGCACTAACATTTGTCATTACACATTAATAGCGCACCATTAATCTTTTCGTGAGCTGTTGGCCAAATGAATGCTGCTACCAAGGGCCAAGTCCCCGTTAATTAATGTATGCCATTTAGCCGGAAAATTGCAGGGGTGCACACTCACACACTCGCACACACACACTCATGAGCTCTGTCTGTGTGTGCAGGCCCATCATAATGAGCGCCAATTTAGTGTCCCTGTGTGTGTGTGTCTCGTTGTCGCCACCGCAAACAAGCAAAGGCCAAAGCCACAGCCAACCCCCACACCCTGTCACTCCCCTTCTCCCTTATAGTGCTGCTGTCCCGTTCGCTCTGCCCAGCAGGTATGCTTGATTAATGCTTTATAACAGGACACAGAACACACAAACAAAACAAGGATATTGCCGACTGTATGGCTGCTGACCCCGCGCAGCTGACGCCCATTCGAACTGTTAGTCCCACCTCCTACCCTCCCACCACGCTCTGCGTTCATTCGACCTGCTTTATCCGCCTGGGTCCTTGCATTTTAACATTAATTTAGTGGAATGCGGCAAAGGACTATGAAAGCTTTTCAGCGTCGTCGTCGACACATGTTAATCCCGTCGTTGTCGCTACCACAACCACTACCACTACCACTACCATTGCCACTCTCCCATTCACATTCACATCCACATTCGCATTCGCATTTACATTCATTTAGGCTCACTCCTCGAGTAGTCTATACATTACACATACGCATTTTGTATGCCCAAATTGGAACAGATTAATTTTTGAGAGCATATTGTAAACTAAATGCCAAAAGGCATCCACGGCAATTAATGGGCAGAAACCCTGATTAAACTAAAACTTTAATTGGACATTTAGTCTTATTATGTGGCAATTGAATAAGTTGAAATAACATTGAAGAAGTTTGAGCTGAGCTACGATAACTTTATAAACTTATATAAGCTCTGCAGAATGTGAGAAGCTCTTAGAGCAGGCCAAAGAAAATAAATTTTATAATTAGCTTTTCACACATTTATTAAGTATTCATTTATATCAAAGCGCTTCTCAATTAGCATGAGAGAGAAATTTGATAACATCTCCATCTTCATTGAACTCGTCTTTATTTATACTCTTTGAAAAGGGCTATATAAATCGTATATTGATCATCATACCAGCTCTACACATGGGTCAGGGTATTTCTTAGTCAATCACTGCCCACAAAAGTAATGTAAACATATCTGCTTGTTTTTTTTTCTAATAAATACATTAAATATGTTCAACTGTCATTTGGAGATCAGCAAATTTTGAATATTTTGTTAAATGTTTCATAACTCATAGCGGAGTTTTCCAAATTTTGGTTTGCTTTGGCAGCTGTTTTGCTATATCATATTGTGGCCCTCTTTAGGTTGCTCCACTTTTAAATTGTACAGAAGTATTTTGTTTCGGACCATTCCCATGTGTGAGCCAAAGAGTAGAATAAAGGCAACGCCTCCTCGTTGCTTGCGCTGCTGCCCGCCCTGTTGCAATCCCTGCCTCTGCTGCCCGCCCGAATGCTGCAAGCCATGCACCGCCTACTGCATATTCGACTTGGAGAGTGCAGTGTTTGGTAGGTGAGCTCGCAATGAAGTGGCATACATCGTTGTGCAGATTGCTCTATCTCCTTTAGATACTCGACAAATCTATCAACGCGCTTGCCGTGAGCTCCTGGCCAGCTATAATAAGACTTTGCCGGAAGAGCTGATCTTGCGCAGCGCTCCCATGGAGACGCAGGAGATGGCTGAGCTGATCTGCCGCAAGTGCAAGCTGCCCATAGCCTGGGAGAACTTCCTGATCCAACTGAACGAGCACACGTGCGAGCTAATTGGCAATCCGCCGATGATGGAAGGCGTGGAGCGGCTCGTCACCCATCTGCATGAAAATTGCATTGGCCTGGGTCTGATCACGGGCAGCAGCAGAGAGATCTGCAAGAAAATACGTGGAAGAGAAGAGTTCTTCGGCCTGTTCGATCTGGTGCTGTGCGCCGATGAATATAATAGGCCCAAGCCGGAGCCGGATTGCTATTTGATAGCTATGCGTCGGCTATGTGATCCGCCCTGCGCCGAGTGCTGTTTGGCCTTCGATGGCACCACCAAAGGTGTGCAGGCGGCTAAAGAGGCACGCTTGAAGGTCATTATGCTGCCCGAACCGGAGCTGCCTTGCTGCTGGTCAGAGCTGGCAACGCAACGGCTCGAATCTTTGATCGAATTCAATCCCGAGGAGTTTGGTATGCCCTACCTGGAGCCGCTGCCCGAACCACCGCCACCTGTGACACCTGAATATAGCGAGCCTGACCACATGGAGTACTCCGACGCCATCGCCAACGCACAGGATGATGAGGAGGCAGCTGAGGACAACGAGGAGCCACCCGTCGATTAGATATATGTATATATATATACACTATAGACTATAAATACATATGTGTACATATATAAATTATATGGTTTCCAGTCCTGTGGTGACTGAAAGTTAGGTTGAGAGGCGACTGTGCCTCTTATTGCTGGCCTCGGGCTCAGACAATGAAATAAGCCATTTAACGAGCAAATGACGGAGTGAATATTTATTTAAGCGGTTTACTGGAAGAACGCTTTTTAACCCTGCTTTTAATTGTTCTTTTTTGAATAATCGAAACAGTTAATTTTATTGGTTTTTCTTATTATATTCACTATTTTTAGTTTTACTTATATGACACCAATTTTTAGCATGTCCTATCAGTACGAGTTAAAACACGAGACTGATCTATATTTTTACAAATCATAGCCTCACCGGCGTAAGTAGAGTTGCTCTTGCCAGGGCTGTTCCTTAACTTGTCTAGCACCCGATAATAAGTGTTGAATAATACCTTATATTAAGTGTTATAAGCTAACTAAGTGTTATAAGTTAACTACCCCCCCCTCAAGTGTAAGGTCGTCCTCGACCGACCCAATTCCAGCGACGACTCCTCGCAAGTGCTTCGCGGACTTCTTTGCGTCGATGATCCACCAAAGAGTGAGGCCAATGCAGATTAAAGCACAGCATATGGCTCCTCTTTCGGAGTGCCGTACAACGACACATCATCAAAGTGCACCATTTCGGTTCCTTGGTCGCATATTAGCAGCGGTGACCAGCGAGTCGGTGCAGGTGTTCTCGAATGAAATCCGCAAGTCGTTCTCATTCACATTCAATACGGAGCAGTATGAGCAGCGTACTGATTCTTCGCTATCGCCGTTCAGCAGGCGCTTACTAAGCTTGCTCTTGCGCCTACGTATGTGGCGTCTGTTGAAGCTGTTGGTGCCCGACGTGGACGTGAGCCTTGGCATCGGATGATGCACACCAAAGTTGTGCAGCTGCAGCGACTTGAGTGTGGCTGGCGCCGTCGATGACTGGCCGTGCACGTGCCCGTGATGGCCGTGATGACTGTGTCCCACCACTCCAGCGATGCTATGAGCCGTTACTGGACGAGTGATGTGTGTAGTCTGTCGGCGCGCTCAGCTGGCGATTGAATTCGGCCTTGCGGCGCGTCAAGTCCGTCAGGCAGTATTTGTTCAGATGGCCGTTGCTGGAGACAGGGCTCTTGGGCGATGATGCCAGATGCTGCGTATAGGCCGAAGGAGTTGCTGCTCACGCTTAGCTTATTGCCGGCGTTGTGCAGCAGATTGTTACAGTTCTTGCCGCTGATCTTGGCTGCCAGCGACTGCGACACCGGCCGACTTTTTGCTAGGCGCCCTGTACTCCTTGTCGTCGCTCTCGCTGCGCACCGATGCTCGATACGCAGGAAATGTCTTCGTCTTGCTCTTCAGCGAGCCGTTCAGCAGTAGCTGCTGTTGCCGTGCGGCAACTGCCGACAATGCCGGCCGCTGCAGTTGACGTGACGCCGCTGCCGATGAGGATGAGGATGAGCCGGCAGCTGTGGAAGGTGCCGACAGAGATGGACAGCGGTTGGAGCAACCTGTGGCTGTGAAACTTCTTGAATTAATGCAGTTGGCGGTGTTTTGGGGATTTCTTGACTTGGTTCTAGTATGGATGAAGAGTCGCTTGGCTCTGCCGCCGCGAAGAACTCGTTAGTTGTTGCTTCTACTGTTGGTGGTGGTGCCGTGAACAAGGGGATTTCCTCAACGATTCCGCTTGTAGATTTGCCTGCTGTGGTTCTGGCTTAGCATCCAACTGTGGTGCGAATAGAGCTGTTGCTGGTCCTTGTGAAAATATGGGCAAACTCTGTGATGTTGGGAATAATGGAACTTCCGAAACAGGTGCAGTTGACGGTGGTGCAAATAGTGTAACCTCCTGATTTTGATTTGAAGAGCTCTTTAGCTCTTCCCTCTGAGTCGGTGACTTAAAAAGGTTGTTGCTTGTATCTGGTGTAAGTCCTTGTGTTGCGTTAGTCGGACTGGAAAAGAGAGGAACCTCCTGAAGTGTATCGGATAGTGCTGGTGCAAAAAGCGATGTAGTTGCTTCGTGAGTCTGAAAGAGGCCCGTCGATGCCTGTGGTGTAAACAGCGATGTTGCTGGCCCAGTTGGGGGTGGTGCAGCCGCAACAGAGGAACTTCCTGGCTTGGCGCTGGTGCAGCTGACGGAGCTGGCGCTGTAAATAGGGCAACTTCTGTAGGCTGTGCTCCAAAAGGATTAAAAATAGCAGCAGGTGCTGCGAAGGGTGCAAAGGGCGTGGCTGTTAAAGCTGTTTGCTGGCCAAAGCCTGTTGCGGGCACTGCAGTTTCCTGAGCTGTCAGTGGACTCTTGTAGAGTCTGGTACCCTTCTGCAGGCGGTACGAGGAGTGTGCAGGTCCTGCCGCTGGTGGTGGTGCTGCTACTGCCGCTGGTGGGGGAGTTGCTGCAGCCACTGATGGCGGTGCAAACGTTGGAGTACTCTCGATTAAACCAGGTGCTTGAGCAGCTGTCAGTGGCTGAGGGACAGTGGCTACTTGGGTGACTGTCGGAATCTGAGCGTATGTCGCTGGCGGAGCAGTTGCCCCAGGCTGAGTAAATGTCGGTGGTACCGCGGCTGGCGTTGGCTGAACACCGGTTGATTGCCCAGAAACAGCTGGTGCTGGCGTAAAGAAGTTACCAACAGACGGAGCTGCAGCAACTACGGAAGGATTGATGTAACCACCTACAGTGGGTGGTGCTACAGTGGGCGAAAAATAATCAGCAGCAGCAGGCGGAGCTGCAGGCGTAAAAAAGTTTGCAGGCGGCTGCGGTACGGCAGCGCCGGATGTGCTTATGTCAAAGTAGCCACCAGAATCAGCTGGATTGTAGCTGGCTGGTGGGGGTGGCGCAGGTTCGTTGGTTCTGCCTGTGGCCGATTGCACTAGACCCGAAATATTCTGTAACACGCCAGTGGGCACTAGACTAGTGAGTGAGAAGAGACCACCGCTCTTGCGTTCCTCTTGAACGGCTGGTGGTGCAGGCTGCTCGAATGCTGCTGCTGCCGCCGCTGCCGATGGCTGTGTGGGATATGGCGGTGCTTGGAAGGGATCAACAGCTGGCACTGGCTGCTGTTGCTGCTCGGAGAGACCTGGTATGGGTGCGTATAGCTTCTTTCTGGCACTAATGCGATAAGTGTTCTGTCCGGCCCCACGTTGGGCGCCAATTATATGATTTCCAGTCCTGTGGTGACTGAAAGTTAGGTTGAGAGGCGACTGTGCCTCTTATTGCTGGCCTCGGGCTCAGACAATGAAATAAGCCATTTAACGAGCAAATGACGGAGTGAATATTTATTTAAGCGGTTTACTGGAAGAACGCTTTTTAACCCTGCTTTTAATTGTTCTTTTTTGAATAATCGAAACAGTTAATTTTATTGGTTTTTCTTATTATATTCACTATTTTTAGTTTTACTTATATGACACCAATTTTTAGCATGTCCTATCAGTACGAGTTAAAACACGAGACTGATCTATATTTTTACAAATCATAGCCTCACCGGCGTAAGTAGAGTTGCTCTTGCCAGGGCTGTTCCTTAACTTGTCTAGCACCCGATAATAAGTGTTGAATAATACCTTATATTAAGTGTTATAAGCTAACTAAGTGTTATAAGTTAACTTATACACTATAGACTATAAATACATATGTGTACATTTGTATATATATATAAAAAGAATGTTTTATAGACTTTTAGCGAAAAGTAGAATGAAGTTTATAACAATTTAACCAATAAGAAAAATACTTAGTAGTTAAGTTTCTTAAGACGGAATTCGCAAAATTTATAGAAGCTATGAGGAATTGCAGAAAGAACTAGTAATATTTATTAATATTATCAATTATTAATAATAATAAAATTATTACTATCAAAATAATTTCTTTTGTATTTATGCGCGGGGCACTCACTGCGGCCTATAAATAAATTTTTTATTTGAACAATTATTGAGCTTGAATAAAGTCTATTGGTTTGTTTTATTTTTTGAAAATATGATAACAATTTATATGTTAATATTATTTATTAATTTGTATTATGTTTTATTGTACTATTTTATTTTATTATCAAATATATTTGTGGAAAACTTATTTAAAATATTTTTTACTTTATTCATTTTATTTTCTTAAATATTATTATTTAATTTTTTTAATAAAAATTTAAGTTTTAATCAGCCATTGCTATTAAAATATAAAACTTATTTAGTAAAATTGCTGATAAGCCAAGTACTAAAAAGCACAATTAGCTAGTTAATATAACACTTGCTTCAAATGCTGTAGCTAAAATAATTATTATTCAACATCATTAGCTAGTTAAGGCACCTTCAGACTTCTTAGCATTATTTTAAGCAAGTGTCTACTCAACACTTGCTGACAGCTTCGTCTTTTGCCTGAACTTGAGCTTTAAACACAGGATAATTTCAAAACGATAAATCAAAATTAATTGCTTAGGCAAATATAATATTTTAACGAGTGTCCGACTGTCTGGCCGACTGTCTGTCTGCCAAAAGTCAATTGTTGACAATTTAATTATTCAGCATATTACGCATACGCCATGTGTGTGTGGAGCTCGAGCTCGAGTGGTGTGCAGCAGCAGCTGTAGCACAAGTTGCGACTAGCAACTTTTGCCTTTGCAACAACAACTCTGTCGCAACTTATAATTACTTAATGTTCTAACCAGACTGTCGAACAGCTGCCAGCCCAGTCGCCTCCGGCTTCAGCTGCAGCTGCAGCTCAATCTCAAGTTCTCTGTCTCTGTGCCTCGCATAAAAGTAAAGTGAATAAACCTTTTAACAACTGCGACGACGATGGCGGTGGCGACTTTGCTTTTTATTCTCGAATCATTATTTTTTTAGCATTTGCGCCCCACTTCCGCTTTTGCCTAATGAACGAGCGCGCCACAGGAAGCACTCAAGGGCAGCTAAAGAAAGGAGTAAAAAATATGATAAAATAAAGCTAAAAGTCCAAGTTTTTCATATCGTCATTTACTTAAAGTTTGCGGCATTGCAAATTTACCAATTGAAAGGGATTCAAATCAAATAATTTTAATAAGATAGCAAGAGTCACAGACATTATCTCGGTTAAGTAAAAGAAATCGCATTTAGAATTACCGAAAATTTATCGTTTAAAATTAAAACTAAGAGGCTTTTGGGAGCTAAAATAAAATTCTTAAAAAATTTAGAAAAAAGGGCCAAGCGCTAGCCGAACGTAAACTTCTCGACATTATCAAAGGCGGGCAGACCGAATAGTTCAGGCTGGAAGTCGGCCATGGATCTAAGCACCAGTGTGGCACCTTTTGTATCAGCGATCGGCAGACGTGCATCTGGTATCAGTACCACCTGCATGCCCGCTGCTACGCCGGCATCTTTGCCCTGCGCCGAGTCCTCGAATACGAGACAGCATTCGGGCAACGGTGCTGGCTTGAAGCGCGCCGCTGCCAGCAGAAAGATATCCGGACTCGGCTTGCAGGCCTTCAGCTCTGGATCATCTCCGCAGACGATGTGGCGAAAGACGGGTAACAGTTGGCAGTGCGGTAGAGCCTTTATGTTGAAAGTGTCGCGATAGGTCGCAGTTGCCATTGCCATTGGCACACGGTGCTCGAACAGATGCAGCAGCAGATCCTTAACACCGGGCAACAACTTGACGTCCGTTATCAAGGCATGCAGCTCGGCACGAAACTTTGCCAAATACTCCTGCGGCGTTATGGGCAAGTTCAATATCCTTACCATATTCGCACTAGCCACAGCAGCCGATAGTCCCATTTGCTGCTTTTTCAATTCAAACGTGTATTTCTTGCCATAGGGCGTCAGCACATTCTGTATCGCATTCGTATAAATGTTTTCCGTATCTGAAAAGCTCAGTTACTGCGGGGAGAGAGGAGCAACTCTATAGGGCTTACCCATGATGGTGCCATCATTGTCAAATATGCAGTGCGTCACTCGCTTAAAGCATTTGGCCTCACTCGATGACATTTGCCACTTCTGCTATTTACGTGCTGTCTTGGCCTAAAACATATTCCAAAAAATGTGACATAGAATTTATTTATTGGATTAATTTATTGTCTCATTTTAAATCGGAAAACTGGGATATTTTGTCAGTTTGCCATTTATTACTTTAGTGTCGAGAACTTTTTATTCTTTGAGTCGATTTATGATGGCTATGAAAAGGTTTAGAACTACATAATGGTTAAGCACATTTTTGGTTGAAAAGCTGTGAAAACAAATGGGAACTTGGAGTGAGGATATTTGAAAAGGATATTTGAAATTTTTGATGAAATTCCATGACATCCACAGGAAGTTACTATTTGATGCGTTTTATGGGCTGCCAATATATCTGGCATGATTAAAATTATATTTAAACACTAATGTCATTAAATTTTCTGTGTAATAGAGTTTGTTTCATTGACTTTAAAATATATATTTATTCACTTAGTTATGTTGTGAACCTATTTAACTCTAAAATAAACACACTGCATTTGTAATATATCTCAATAGTCACTTACCTAACTTGATCTGTTTTTCGGATGATCCATTGATCCGCCTAATAGCCCCTAATGATATCTGCTTCATGCCTGAAGAAACTCTTCAAGTCCTTAAGCAGCTCGCCTTGGAGGTAATATCTCATAAATTTGGTTCATTAATGTACCTTATTTGTTTATATATAATATAATATTTAAAAAAAAAAAAATTAAGAACCTCAAACTCCACTTCTTTCATATTAAAATAAATTCTATAACATAAAATAAATCCCAACACTTTTTCTAATCACTTAGTGTAATGCCAGTGGAACTCGTTTGCTCCCTTGCCAACTGCTGTTGAAAGATCACGTTAATTTCATTAGGCAACGTAAGTTGGAAATGTTGAAAAGAAAATGCTTCACATGCATTTTAATTAAACTATTTGCGACTTGCAACTTCAAATAGTTTGCCAAGTTGCAAGTTGCTGGCGCAGCTGTGGCAAGTGGTAGGTGCTTGCTGCAGCTGTCAATTTGGCTGCCTTTTTATGCCCTTAGCCTTAGCCTTAGCCTAAGCTTGAGGCTATGGCCTTTGCTCAGCGCGGGCAAGTGGGCGGGCTCAGTTCGGCTGTCAGCTGCAGCCTGTCGCATGTTGTTGCAAAGTTGCGTAATTGATTAAGCAGTTGCCAGGCGTGTGCCACCAGACGCTGTGGCAGCGACAAACTTCGTCATAGACAGCACGTGCCGCACGTTGAAAGCCGTTATTCGGAGTCAAGCAGCACGAGCCGCGCGACATGTGGCAGCAACGTGGCTCCCAATTCCCAAAACTATGAAATTCCCAATGCAAACTGAACTTTTATTAGTTATATCGGTGCAAGGAAAATGTACATATATATGTGGAATATATGTGGAATCTAAATCAATATTCATATTATCCATAAATATGTCTATATAAAATATATATATATATATATTTATATATATATGTCTATATAACAGACAACTTTAAAGTGATGCAACTAGTACATCCTTTGTAGAATCAATATGCTCTGTCTAATATATATAATCTATATAGAGTACTCTATAGAAAGTATATATACTCTCGATACGCTATATACTCTATATCATCTCTACCCTCTTTACCCTCTCTTAACTCTATATGCTTTATATAATCTCTATATCCTTTATCATATATTCTTTCTATACGCTGTATACTCCATATACTCTATATACCCTATATAATCTATATACTCTATATACTCTATATACTCTATATACTCTATATACTCTATATACTCTATATACTCTATATACTCTATATACCCTATATACTCTATATACTCTATATACTCTATATACTCTATATACTCTATATACTCTATATACTCTATATACTCTTTATACTCTATATAATCTATATACTCTATATACTCTATATACTCTATATACTCTATATACTCTATATACTCTATATACTCTATATACTCTATATACCCTATATACTCTATATACTCTATATACTCTATATACTCTATATACTCTATATACTCTATATACTCTATATACTCTTTATACTTTCTAAACTTTCTATACTCTATATACTGCCTCTCCTCTATGTACTCTACATACTCCATAGGCTACATGGACTCTACAAACACTCTACATTCTCTACTCTACTATTTGATTATATTTGCCTTCATCTGGCAACTATAATCACTTAGCCTACAATCTGTTCCATCACTTACAATTACAGGGTATTTTGGCATAAATATTTGTTGGCTAAAGGGCTAACCGCAAAATAATTTGAACGTATTTTGGTCAAAACACGCGGCCAAAAACCGCAGTGAAGTGCAAGCAGCAAGCAGCAAGCAGCAAAAAGCAGCGCCGCGTAGTCAATAAAATGGCTTTAATTAATCGGAAGCGCTGCGTCAGCTGTTGCCGCAAAAATAAAAACAAAAGGCCGGCAAATGGGTGGCAGACATTGGGGCATTTGGATGCGGCGACGAATTGTGCGCATAAATTATGCAGCCAACCATTTGGGCAACGCTTTTTGGGCCTGTGGCTGGGGATGGCCGTAAACGGCCGACTGGCCAGCAACAATATGTTGTAAACGTTTAATTTGAGCGCGTCTCTAATCGGTGTCCCGGCAACGTGCAACGTGCAACGAGTGTGTGTGTGTGGCAGCCGTCCAGTGAGGTCGCTTGGCTGCTTGGTCGCATGTAATTGCGTTCATTGAATTGTTAACTGGATTCGTTGTCTACGGCTAGCCGTTGGCCGCTGGCCGCTGGCCGCTGGCCACAACCGCAACTTGCAGCGGGAAAACGGCTAAAAGCCGTTGTTATCCTTGTGGTTACTGCGGCTATCCTCTAGCTGTGTGTGTCCCCAGGTGTAGGTGTGTGTCTGTGTGGGTGTCCCTTGAGTTGATTCGGCTTTGGTTGCAGCAAAATCCCGGTCAATGCACATCAAACTTTTGGCTCGCTCTGCATTTGGCATTTATTGGTATTGTTCCAATTAAAGTTCGACTAGTCTCCTCCATAAAATATGCAGACACGTAAAAGTTCGATTCGATTTGGCTGCCACAGGACATTAATGCTTAACGGTCAATGGTTTTGACTGCAGCAAGCCCGACCATTCATTCAGCGTGGACACTGTGCCAATAAAAGCTAATAAAACTCAAAGAACAGCATTGCCAGCATCGCTCCACTGCAGTTGCAAGAGGTGAAACGAAATGGAAAATATTTGCTTTCGAGGGAATTGAACTCGCTTACATAGGCATTCGATGGAGTAGTTCAAATTGAGTACTTGGCTTGATTTTCGTAAGGCTACTTTATGAAAAGGAGTTCAGATTAGGAACAGAACTTGTCGTCAGTTTCTACATAAGTTTTGTGTGTGGCAACAGAGAGTAGGTTTTACTATAAGCTAGACAAGTTCTTGACATAGTTTAAGGCATATCTAAGATTGTGGTTATTCGGAATACAGCGAGCCATCTTAGCTTATTTGTGAACCTATATTGCTCTACAATTCCTTTGTTATCAATTTTCTTATTAACTAAAATAAAATATATAGCTATTATAATTTGTTTACTTAGTATTTCTTTACAATTTTCAACTACTAAATACTTCAGCATCTTCTGTGGCCATAATGAGATAACTTGAGCATTGTAACGCCATTTTATAAAATATTCAAGTAATGTAAGAAATTGCATTACATTTTAACTTAAAATATTGAAGTATATTTAGTGCTCATAGTATGTTTGCTAATAGCCCTAGCCCTTGGATTGGACCTGACTCTGCCTTTTCTATATTTGTTTTTGCTTTTGTCATAAACATCATTAGCTATGACTCATAAAATTTTCCCTACAGCTTCCCTCTATATTCTTAGCTTAGCTCTACCTTCTTAGCTTTCTTCTACCACCTAAACTTTCCTCAACATCCTTAGCTTCCCTCTACCACCTTAACTCATCTCTATATTCTTATCTGCCCACCATATCTCTTAAGCTAAAATTTGCATAAGTTTACTCCCAGCATTGCCTTTAACTTATCCATTCCTAACTTAAGGTTAAGTTTTTGTCTATAGTCTCATTTGCTTCCCTCTTCGCATTCTGCCATATAATAAATGAAATTTTTCTCCCAGTGCGTTTTACCTATCATTTCTATTGGCGTCATTGGCTTAGACTCCTAAAAACATTCTTATTGTACTCTGGCCAGTTGCCCTATTTATCTTCTAGACTTCGATTCATACAAGATCTCTGAGCATAAGGCTACTCCCTGCATTCACTTCACTTTCTGTGTTCAGATTCAGTCTAGTGATTAGCGGAAAGTCTTTGTTGTGCTCTCTCTAGCTTCTCTATTCATATCAGAGTTTCACTCTCTATTTTGGTTAGCTTTTGCCATTATCAGCTGGCCCTCTTGCTACAGTCTCTCGTATCACTTTCCGTGTCTTGATACCCTTTCAAATTTCTCTTTCCTCTACAAATTTCCTTCTTATCTGCTGCACATCTAATTTTCAGCTTAGCGACTCAATATTTTCTTATATATAAATATCTTTATCTACATCTATATATGCAGTTATTGTCTAATAAAACTGTTCACATATGGCATTTGATCCATGTCATAAGAGCACCCTCATTTGACTTTAGCTCCAGGCAGCACGCACATTGAATGCTGAGTGTTTTTTGCACTCAATAAATATTGTCTGACCGCAGACTATCTATCGCTCATCGAGGTCTCAGATGTCGGCCGGCCGGCCAGCCAGTCGCAGTCACATATCCTTGGCAAGGCATCACGCACAGCCGAGCAGATGAGTATAGAGCAGAGATCTGAAGTGAAGGGTCGACTCATGGGCGCCCCCGAGGCGCAGTTGAGCGATTTCCCAACGGTGGCAGCAGCTCGAGCCTGGGCCAAAAATGCAAGAGTCCCGCAACAAAGTACAAAAAGCATGGCACAAAGTCCAATTTGTTTGTAATGGCATTTACTTTGTTTACAAAATAAATTTTGTATGCACAGCGAGTAGTTTGGTCCCTCCACCACTTGCTATCTCCATCTCTGTCTGGGTCTGGCTCTGGCTCTGACTCTCAGTCTGCGCTGGAGCCAGTCTGCGACGCGCTGGCAAGCCGTGCAGTCGCGGCAAGGCGACTACAAGCTCAAAGAACAAAAAAATAAAATAGAGATGAATGCATATAGTATAAAATTCTAAAATCGCTGTACCATAAAATTTCCCCATTGGGCGCTTGGGTTTTTGTTATGCCACTCTAGGCAAGGACGATTCTCTTTGCCTTTTTGCTGTTTAATTTTGCAATTGTCCTTTTCGACTCGAACAGAACTGGAACTGAAGCTGCAGTTGAAGCAGGAGCGGCAGCGGGAGTTATCTATTCCGGTCATGGCTGTTGCGGTTACTGATTTATGTTTGTTTATGTTGTTCAACATTTGTTTTATTTACCGCACATACTAGAAACAATAAAAAACAAGCCAAAGCAAATAAACAGCTTAGCATGTCACACCACTACCTTTGCAAGACAAAAATCAAATTCTATTTTTGTTTAGCTTGACTTTGTTTGTTTTTCTTGTAAGGCAGAGTCATGTCGTTACATAGCTTTCGACATACTTACCTATAAACATAAATTATACAAGCTTTATACCTCTATTACTCATAATTAGAATTGCCTCTTTCAAATAGCATATCATTTAAATTGTCTCCTAGCCAAGCTGTGACAAGAAATGCTTTAAAAACCAGTTTTCCTTCTGCTTCGCAAATGTTCGTAGAACTCACAAAATATGATTCATTTTGCACAAATATTCATATATATATATTATATATATATATAATAGACTGGTTTCAATGCGTCAACAGTCGTTGTTATGTCTCAGCTATGCTTTTTGTTAGCCATTAAAATATTAAAGTACAAAAGCTTTTCTATTGAGTCGGGTCAGTTCAAAGTGCGATGCCTCACAAGCTATGAGCTGTTCTCTGCTTACAAAATATAGCTTGAATAATATAAAATATATATAAAACAATAAGGAACTAAAGGTTATATATCAAAAATATGATTACCATAAATAAAAATTTTTAATAAAATAAGTATTAAATTATAAAACTAAAGGAATCAAATATACATTACCAAGATATATATAAAATTTTCGAAAAAAATATATAAATATATATGTATATATAAATTATATAAAAAATAATAGAATTATAAAAAATTGAAATATAAAATTAAAAATAACGTCTATAAGCTCTAGAATACAAAACAAAATGATAAACAAAAATACATTAAATATAAAGAAAACATGCAAAAAAAAAATATAAATATATATAAATTTAAATATTTGTACATACAAAAAAATATATATAAAATATTAGGATATATATAAAAACTAACTATATTTATTTTCATATTAATTACTTATATATATTTATATATATCTATATATAATTTATGTAAATAATTTATATAATAAAAATAAATATATTTAGTAGGTATTCAGTGGGAGTTTTAGATGTAATTTTACTTGCTTTTATTTAAGCACACTCAGAACGCAGCGAGTCTCAATATTGTTTTGTTATCTCTTCTCATTTCATATGCCGACTGAACCTCGCACCGCCTCTCGACTAGTGGCTCACATGTGGCAATGACAGTTGCGCCACACTCGGTCGTAGTCGAACAATACTAGAAGATTACCATATGCAGTTGTTATTGGTTTATGCTATTGAAACTCTGCTTAATTTCTTTGTTCTTTTATAATGTTACGCTACTTTATTATATTCTGCAAACTTATGCTTTAGTATTTCATGATATTTAAACTTTTTTATAACTCTTTAGCACTGATTCACACCTACCAACACGTCTCCCTCCAACAACCCCTTGTATATCATACTACACCAAAAAAACTTTAGCTTGCCAATGTGCCTGGCACAGTTCTAATTAAATTCACTTACAGTTGTTAAAGCGTGACCGTGTAACCAGCATAGCTAAACTAATTAAATAGAAAGTCAGATATTTCGCACCACACAGGCTTAAATATAAAGTGCTTTGAAGCTTTTTAATTGTTATTTATAAAATGATATTTAATCCATTGTAACCCTCATATGTGTGTAAAATAATTTCGGCAGCCGGTCTGTGGAATGGTTACAACTTTTTTGAGGTCGATCCCAGAGAGCTTGGCCGAATTGCGAACTTTCAATATTATGTCGGAGGTCGGCAATCGATCTCGTGTCATTATGACACTCCACTCTGTAATCAACAAGCCGTTCAGCTTCTGTTACACTGATTAGCTAATCGATACACTTACTAAGACTTATGATGTCATCCACTTCCAGGCACGTGTGCTGAATTGCGAAGGTCTCATAGTCCGTATCCAGCACATATACATCGATGCCTTCGGGGGACGCTAAAGAAATATTTTGTTAGAATTTGCATTTTTTTGTAATTTATGTAAGTCAACGAAGAGATTTACTTTTGAGTTCAAGACTGTATTTGCCATCCGTTGCATCCACACTAACTACATTTACATCTCGCCGGACCACATTACCTGACCTATATATTTGCCAGATGCGTAAAATTTAGAATGTTGACAGTTTTGCTCGAATAAAAGTCACTTACTTTTGGTCGATTTCCGATTTCTTGATTACATATTTACCGCGAACATCCTGATCAATGCTGATCGCCAAACATTTGGGCGTATGCTTACTATACCGTAGACTCGATAATATGGGATACCATAAGCCCCCATACCGTTTCATATCCAAGTCTCTAATGGCTGTCATGTTCGCATCGCACGTACCGCGGTCGACGTCCATAGCTAGTGTTTGACTGCCACACAAGAGCACCAAAACCCCAGCGCTGCTGTCAATCGACAGAAAGTTATATATATATTTATTATACTAACTATCCGTACCTACATGTAAGTCACTTGATTCAACATGTTTGCAAAGACTAGACTACTCAATGCCAATTGATGGACAGCAATATAAATACGCGACGCTGCTTAAAATCAAATTTGATATGTGCTGCAGCTTGAAGTATTGATTCGATATAAATAAATAAAATACAGCTAAAACTTTTTCTTTAGCCAAAAAGAAAATTTAGCTATACGAAAATTAAAAAAAAAGATAAAAAATTAAAACTAAATATAATTAAAATATATATATATATATATAACTATATAACTATATTTTTTTATTTATATACATAATTTTTTTTTAAGTTTTTCTTCAGAAAACATTTTTATATTTGTTTTTCTTTATCTCTTTAAAACGTATATACAATATATTATGAACATTCGTAAAGGCTCTGCTAATCAAAGAGTTCAGTAATTAATATTATTAATAATTTTACATTCTGTGCAAGCATGCATATATAGTAGTCTGAGTATACGTTAGGAATATACTATATAGACACTGTTAAGCTGTTTAGTCATTTAAGAAGTTCATGAATATATCGAAGAGACGCTCATTGAAGCGTCTTAGCCATTCTCATGCTGCCTCAATAGCCTTTGGCAGCTCATTGCTGACAAAGTCTTCGTCTAGCAGCTGGGTCATGGCTACGTCTGTGCCGTTGCCCGCCAGCTGGGGGCAGTTCTTTTGGTTGGTCTTGATTAGCACCGCTCGGCTGATCTTATTATCATCCAGTACCTTGTAGGCTGTCTCGATAGTCTCCTTGGTGGCCTCGCGCTGGCGCGTCAATATCCAGACGATTTCTGCAATGGCAAATCACATGATTGTAATTAACATGTTCAACAATGTGTCCCTAGTCGACCATTGGGCAGTTAATTATGCAGTTGCATTAATTATGCCAAATGCAATAACTGATTCGTCTGGTTTGCATGCCAAATTAGCCAAGGCCAAGGCGCGACGTGCCCGACCGATTTGACCTAAGCTTTTGCACTTCCGCATACTCACTTAAATGGGCCAACGGAGTCAGACTGCTGCAGCTATAGACAACTGCGTACGATTCATAATCGGTGCCTAGCACCTGATAGTTCGCTCTATTCGCTTGCTCTGAAACGGATAGATACGAAAATAGTAGATGTAAAAACAAATATAGATAGAGATACAAATAAATGTGTAGATACAGATGCATGTGCAAATATAGCCACAGATACAGATACAGATACAGATACAGATACATAGAACTTACGATTTTTAGAGAAGACCACAGCCAGCTGACCTGGTGCAATGACCTTGGCTGTGCCTGTTACATTCGATGGGTTGCCAGTTCTATATATGCAAGCATTAAGATAGAGCTCTTTATCAACAATCTGCAATACTCACAATCGATTGATAGCTGCATTCATAACAGACACTGTGCTGTTGTCGGCGATCTCGTAGCGTGCGTAAATACATTTCTTGCCAATTTCAAAGAGAAACGGATACTTCGAGTGCTCGTACCAGACGCCCATGTACTGAAGTATAGAAAAACAAGTTAAATGAATCAGCAGTTGGGTTTTGTTATCTAAAAATTTGCTGTATCATGAATTCTCACAGAAAACGAAACATGTAATATGTGCTAAGTTGACTGCTCAACAGCCTAATGATGGATAAAAAACTCATTAATCAAACTAACTTATCTATGATATTATATTGATAAGCGGCATTTGGTTTGGTCTTTAGGTTTTTTTTTTGTAACTAAATAGTTCTTGGTAATTGACAAAAAACTTAAAAACTTAATTCATCATTTATTGGACTCTTTTTAGTTTATGTTTGAATCAAATTATAAATAATTCTATATGCATCTTTAATCTAATGATATTTACTCTTCAATTTATTTCAATTTTTAATATTTTTAATAATAATAAAATAGGTTTTTGCCAATTCCTAAAAAGCAAAATATTCATAATAATATGGATAAAATATACAAAAAATTATTAACAAAAAAATTATATTTTTAAAATTCATAAAAAAATGTATCTGAATACTATTAAGAAATTTAAAAATAAATGGAATAATATTTTGTTTTAAATATAAATAATACTGTATGAAACTGTATGATTTAATATATAAAAAATTAAAAATATTTTTATAAAAATAGAAATCAATTAGCAATTTTTATAATATTTTACTTTTCAATTATTTGTATTTAAAGTATTATTAAATAATAATAATAATACATAATAGATTGTAAGACTGTTTTCAGCAATTGCATATCAATCGATCGACCGATCGATATCAATCAGCAAATATTTAATTAAAAAGTTATTCAAGTGATTGTCAAGTAACGAAAACACACGTGAATCATGATGACTTATCATTGAAAGTGCGCAAACAAAAATAATATGCTACGGAATGTAACTGGATGATAAGCACGCACAGAAAACAGTAAATTGCCAACTTGATGAGTGCCTTTTGCATAATTAATTGAAACGCGATTGAGAAGCGTTACAATTAATTAATTTGAAGATAGTTTCAAGTGCTCAAAAGCTCAACAGAATCACGTGCGTGTGTGTGTGTGTGTGTGTGTGGGTGTGTCGGACTTACCGCTTCCAAGTCGAACTCGTCAGGTATCTTAACCTCAGGACACTGGCCAGGGAAGGGTACCTGTGCTGCCACCATGAGTCCATTGATGGCCACAAAGGCGAGCAGGCAAGCTGAGGCACTGCCATCAAGAAGAACATGTCAAGAGTCACAAATAAGTCAGGTAAGTCATATATATTCACCTGATAGATTTATGCATTATAACTGGAAGCACTTGTTTAATTAGACTATTTAATAGAGTATATATATATATATACGAGAACGGGTTGGAATAGTATGGCTCGTTGTATTCTCTGTTAGCTCGTTCGTTGAGCACTAAAAATTCATGCGGCTGCAGTGCATCATTTATAGATTCATCTTTCAAAGCTTTTTTTTGTTCTGTTGCTGATTGTTGTGCTCTTCCTCTTGCTGCTTGGCTTCCGAAAGCTTTTTGCAACTGCGCCGGCGCTGCTTTGTTGTCGATGTTAGAGTAAACAAATGAAAAGTGAAATTCTGACGATCCAAACGGAAGGGCTTAAAGCGAAGGTGTGCCGCGGGGCAACAGGTGGGAGCTGCCAATGTTCTGTTTGCATTTCATCGCTGCACGCGACGCTTTTACTCGCCTTATCGCCAGCAGCATTATAAATTGAATCAACAACAATAATAATAAATGCATCAAGTGCAGCTCAATTAGATTACAATACCCATCCTTATATATTATATGTATAAATTATATATACGATTAAATCTTTTCGTTTATATGGCAGTCGTGAAGTCTCTAATCTCTGAAGTATTCGTAAGCTTATTCATTGTAAATAAAGGCATTTTTTACTTAAGTTTATACTATGTTTCAACAAGGAAATATACTTTAAAATTTGTTTCTTGTTCATTGAACCGAACAATTTTCAATTAAAGTTTATAGCTAACTTGAAATGCAAATGGTTTTTTTATGTTTAAGTTACAATTCAGGAAATTTGTGATATTTAAAAAATATATATAAACAATGAGCTATATATATTAGAAAATAAGAGTCATATTATATGTCTACTGAACTCCTCAATTATTAAATTAATAAAATAAGCACTAATTTATTAATTGCCTATTAATAAATAATTAAATACTTTTCTAGTATATTAAACAGGTCTAAGGCTAACAACCTTTGCTATGTTTATCTTACCTGCACACACACACACATGGATTCACATACATGCAAGTATCAAAACAATAACAACAATCACACTATAAATGATTCCCTTCACACGCCTCAATTAACTTCCACACATTACAAAGCTTTTGCTCGCATGTGGAATGTGTTTGCAGCGCCATCTACTGACAGCGTACACTCGTGTTCGCAGTGGCGCCATCTATGCGGGGCTTTGTTCTGCAGCTACTGCAGCACTACAGTCATGAGTGAAATCCTTAATAGAGCCAGCTTGTGGTCGTCTTGGTCATTATTTATGGAAATCTCTGGAACGCACACACCTGCATACACTTGTACACACCTGCACACACTCACACACAGGCGCGCACGGGTAAAATTGTTGTGCTGCGGTTATTTAAAAACGAGGTAAAAAAAACATTTTCGTATTATTAAATTAATTAAATGTAAGCCACAAATTGAGTTTAATGTACAAAAATGCGCCCATGGCAAAGGACGAAGCGCTCTACAAGCCATTCACATATGGCCTAGGCAAAGGGGCTTACACACATATTTATTTAACTGGGTCGCTTGAAGAGTTGTATCTGTGATTATATATAAAAATATATAATATATATATAAGTAAATATTATATAATATATATTATATAATATATATATAAGTAAAGTAAAAAACAGTAAAAAATTAACTATAGGATATTAAAAAAATTAAGATTCTACTTAAATATAATTTTAAAAGTGTTAAACAAAATTAATAATAAATAAGGTACTACAATTTTAAAAATAAATCAACTTCTAATTGAAGTCCAAAATAAAAATGCGAAGAACCTAATGTGAAAAATATATATATATATAATGTATAAAAATATATATATTATATTTATATTTTATGAATATTTTTTATTTATACTTTTCATAATTATGAATAAGAAATCTTCCTAATCTTTTCTGCAGATTAATTTTCTCTTATTATCTTATTAATTATTTCAGATTATCTTCAAATATATTGTTTCTTGAGTCTCTTTTGTAAAGTAAATATAATTTCGAATAATTGTAAATATCAGGAAAATATTTCTATACAAATTAACAATTTGAAATAATTTACAAGATGCATATGATGAAGCAAGTGACTTCTGATTTGAACTACAAATATTATATATATACCAGAATTTCAGTAATTGAGAATATATACGAACAGCCCTCGCTTATTAAACAAGCATACAATTGCATGTATGTGGATAGATCTGAATGGCCTGCCAACTATTTTCGAATGAAAATTTATGATGCTCTCCAGTGCTGAGCCATTGCGACAAATGAAAGGATCCATGAAATGGACACGCCAAAGGAGAAGTGGTGAAGGAGGAGGAGGAGGAGGAGTTGGCGGCGTCAAGGCAAATGGGTTGGCTGATCTGCTTGGCTGGCTGGCTGGTTGGCTGGTTGCTTGGATTTGGCGCTGTTGTGTTGCAGCATGCAGTAATTAAATTTAAAATATGTACAACGGATGTTTGAGTTTTGAAACAGGTGCCGAGCTGCCGAGGCGCCCGGCGCGGCCAACGGCAGCGGGCGGATGCGGATAATTTTATCAAAGGCAGCCGACACGAAACGGCGCAAGCGAGTTGCCATAAGCCGAACAAGTGGGCAGCTGCATAGCTGCAGCTTTGCCATATGCAAACGTACACACACACTCACACACACAGATACACACACGCACACACAATTCAATCATTTTGGATGCATTTTAAGTGTATTTTGCGGTTATGCGCTTTATGGGCATTTTGTGCCATGTAATTTGATTTATATGCTCGCTTCCCTTCACTTTGGCCCCTCGCTCGCACGCTCTTTATCTTATTTTGATTAAAAAGAAATCAGAGTGCTGGCCACAGGATGCGCGTGTGCCATTTAATTGGCTCTCTCTGCAGCCATTTTAAATGTTGCTAACCAATTGAATTAAATTTGATGATTGTTATGCAGCTGCTGCTCTGCTGATTCTTATTAGCAGCGGCATGCAACAGTTGAGATGACAAAAGGCTGCAGGATTAAGCCAAATAAGCAACGACTAAATGACAAAAGGTGTATCACTAGTGAGAGAGAAAGACAGGGTGAAGGAGTTAGAGAGAGAGAGCGAGAGACAGACTGAGGCAGGCGTTTACTGTATAATGACCTTTCACCCAATTCCTTTGGGCTTAGCTGCGAAATGTCCTGAGCCTGGGAATGACACAACATGACGCAATTTTGGCTTAGCACAAATACACACAACTGCACACACACACACACACACACACGCACACACTGCTGAGCCATTCGTAAAGTAAATGCGATTCTGCTTGCTTTTGACACAGGAACTTGGCAAGGATTCACTGCAGCTGCGAGCTCACAATGCAGCACCAAATTCCATTGCATTGCATTGAATTTAATTGAAGTAAATTTAGACATTTAATTAATTTGATCAATATAATAATCACAGAAATTATTTTTAATGCAGTGTAATTATATTGCAAATTTAATCAAGACTTAAGAGAAGTGCTTGATCCTTTACCAAAGTGTCATCAGCTGCTGCTGCAAAAGGTGAATAAATTCAAGTGACTTCAATAGAAATTTATCTTAAATTAGAAATTGATGCAAATTCGAAAATGCATTTAATTCTGTTGCTTTAAGCCAAGCAACTAAACTGGGCAGGCCAAAAGTGAATTTAAAATATTTTTTGGTTTTTAATTTCAATTGATTTTTAGCTAAAGACTTGCAGTCAGTAATACAGGATTAAATGAAATAGTTAAGTCGTGTGGGCTGCTTAGCAGAACTGAGTTGGCCAAGAAATACGTTTTGCTAGAAAATTGGATTGCCTTGATTGTGATAGATATATAAAGTAGTTTAGCTAAGGATCAGGCTAAGTTAGCTCTGGAATCTCACAAAGTTAATCTGAATTTAACAATATTTATAATATTTTTGTTTAGTTTTTATCTACACAAAATGACATCTATAAATATTTATGTTTCAATACTTATGCCTGGCTCATAGCATGGCTCTAATGACATAAGATACATTTTATAATAATAAGATGGGGTCTCCTTACAATTGCGTATGTTCATAAAGAGTTTGACCTGCTCGTATTCGATTCAAACTTCTGACTAACACTTGGGAATCTAAGCTAGTTCTAAGAGTAGTTGGCGCCTCATTTGCAAGGCTCCAGAATGACCTTATTCCACTTGCTTTGTTCGGAGTGGCTTAATCATAGCCAATGCCATCTACTCAGTGACTCTTGCTCTCTAAGCTTGATATACATAAAACATATATAGGTTTATATATTTATGCTTGAACAAAAATAAAATTAGTTTCGATTATAAGTGAAACTAAGCTTCGCTTTACATAAGGACACAAATATTTATTTGTACTTCAGAGCAGTGCTTAGTAGTTTACTTGAATACTCATGCAATAGTCAATACAAATAATAAAACAATTTACATGTAAACAATTTTCCAATAAAAAAATACAGTGCTGGCAACAGTTACAAACGATATATATTTTTCTATATGAAACACTCATTGAAGAGCCAAAAAATCAAAGCCATTCAAGCAAAGCTATTGAATTGAAGTCTTGCAAGTATATTTTTCTAATGCCTTCAGCTGCTTTGCTAACTTTCATTTTGAATTTAGCATTCTTTGCAAATGAACAACAAAATTTGCTTGTTTCAAAATCAATTGAAACAATTCGTTTTGTAATCTCGCATTAAAAATGATTTATTGTTTGACTTAAAAAAATAATTTAAAAAATTTATAATACTCTCACTGATGCTATAAATACTAAATACATAATTTATTTAGCACCTTGTTGTCCTGCTGGGGCATCAGCTGAACTTTCACTGAGTCTTTGGGGCTTGGGGTTTTTGAGAGTCAGACAACAAAGGCCAAAGTGTGGAGCCTGAAAAGTATTTTGATTTGTGCAATGCACAAAAGTATTGTCGTTCGGCTCTGCCAGTGGCGGCAATTTCTTAAATTTTTTATAGCGCATAACCTGTCTGGCACACATGCGTCTCTCCACTCGACCGCACTCCCGCCCCACTCCAGTGGCTGTTGAGCTACCCGCAGCGCCTTGCTGGCAGCTCGTTGTACGCTGTTTGTTGTAAGGCTCAAAGTTAGAGCAAGGACTAAGGATGTCGTCGCTATCGTTGGCTACGCTTATTGCATTATGCCACCGACTCGAGACTGGAGTCAGTCGGCGTGCGTGCACAGCCAGATAGAAGGCGTGTGGGGGTGTTGGGCGTCACTGGCGGGAAGCGGCTCAGGATATATCCTCAGCCAAGTGCAGCTGATGCCATTTTTGGCCCGTGGCAGTCGCGAGCTGTTTGCTCTCCTTGGTTATGGCGTGCTAAGAAGAAAAACTCAGCGCCAAAAAGAACAAGCAACGGGCAGCATTAACAGCACAACGACTTATAAATACCCTAAACAGTGGCAGGAATTAGGTTCAAATAACAAATTGGCTGCTAGCAAGAGCTGTCAGTTAGCTTTTGAGATTATCTTTAAAAGATTTGTGTGTAAATTAAAGCTTTAATGTGCTTTCAGGACTATTTCAGTTTCTAGCTGAGGTTTAATTGTAAAAGTAGCTTAAAGCTTTGCTTAGCTTTCACACGAAATTAGAGCTTTTTAATTGTGGCTTATATAAAATATTTTATATAAACTTATTTGAAGTCAAAATATTATCTGATTCTATATGATAAGTAATACTATAAAAGCTTAACATATGCTTGAAGCGACTTGAATATTCTAGGAATATCATATATTCTGACAATATTCAGCATTTCTAAGTTCCTTCGTGTCCAACTGCATAACAAAATGTGCTGAGCTCCACTTTAGTAAGGTCATATCAATATGAGAATTGGCACAGCTTCTGCTACGCATCCCCTAACTATCCCATCAACATTTCCTGCATTCAGCTCTTTCCCTCCCTCGCTCCTCGCTCCTCTCTCTTTCTCTATCAACCACCCCCCCGTTGGCTGGCAAGAAATGTTAATACCAAAAACGAACCATTTGCCGCAATGAAAATCGCGTAAATTTCATACTGATTGTAAGTGTCGCCGTTTGGTTGACGTTGTCGCAGCTCAAGCAGCAGATGAAGACGTCCTTTAGGCGGCGGGGCGAGTGCTCACTGTTGCCGTCTGTTTGTCTAGCTGCCTCCTGTTTTCGCAGTGTTCGGCTGTCGCCTGCAGATTGTCAGCATTGTCACAATTGCAATTTTTAGTTTGGCGCTGATTTGCTTGCCATTTTGTGGCATTTACCATAAGCGTCTGTGCGGCCATAACCATACCGACTGCAGCTAAGGACCTTAGCCAAAATGCCCTTCGATTGCATTAATAGCTGAGCGGAGCAAAGTACGTCCAGTGCCAGCTGCAAATATCTCAAATGAGAAAACTTTTCTCACTGCTGCCAAACAAACATTTTTCCACTATGTCGTTTAGTTGTTGTGCGCGTGTGTGTGTGTGTGCGAAGGCATTCACATACATTGTTAGCGTGTGTAACCAGCTGGAAAGTGATACTTAAATTAGTCCACAAATAGCTTCTATATATATGTGTATAGAGGAAAGTTTCTAGAAGTTTGCGCTGAAACAGAATCGCTTTGACTATGAATAAAAGAAAGCATAAACTGAGCATAACAAACTGAAACTAGAAACTATTTAAATGACATTTTACAATATGTTTGTTCTGCTTCTATCAGGTGACATGAAGGAGAACTATTGGCATAAAGTGAGCATGAAGATATATATTTCTAGTGGAAGCTTTAAGCTATTGAGAGACTTTTATAGAGTTGTTATGGACATGCATGTTGACTAGTGTAAATATAAAATATTTATAAAACACATGAGCTAAAAGTTCATATATAAACACATAAATAGCGCTACAAGCATTAAATCCACTTTTAGATAAACCCAGTCATAACCTAGAATCAGCTACCGAACTATTATCTCGTAATGCAGCATCTTGAAAAAAAATCTTTTAGCTAGGTATTTCGAACACAAAACACCATGTCAAAAATATATGAATCAATGGCAAAACTATTTATTATTTATTTTTATTTATTGGACTTTAAATTACTTTTGCATCCACCACATTTTCTAGAGCTGCATCACAACGATCTGTTCTCTAATCTCAGGAGAATGCTCGCTGGAAAGCAATTAAGCGTCTTAAAAATTTAAAGACTTTAAATGTTATCGAAAAATTATATATTGTTATATAAATATAATATAATACTAGAAATATATATAAATTATAATTTTTGATCAAATATATAAATAATATATTTAAAAAAATTCAAATTTTATTTTAAAGAAATTTTGTTTACAAACGTCACAAAATGTGCCCAAATAAGTCTATTATTGTATTATTTTGGAGTTCAGTTTTAGAATAGATAAGTAACAATACGTACCCTATATACCCTATAATTTATTGTAAATTGATAAGTTCACTATAAACTAAACATGGAGGACAGCCTCAGGCAGGAAGACAACTTCAAAAATTTGATAAATAAAAAATCTTATAAAATCCAATTGAATAGTAAAATAAATTACTTAAAAAATAAACATGAAGAGCAACTAAATTCACATTTCTGCATGCGATAAAAAAAGTGAATATGGAATATAGATCTCTAGTTCTAAGAACTATAAGAACTAGAATGATAAATAAATCAATTTTGTGCCTATAGAGAACAAAAAGCGAGCAAGGAGAACATGTCCAGTCTTTTATCAAATGTAATATTGTTATTAATATATATAACTTAATTTCGTATATTGATTTACGCTTAGCGAGCCAAACTTGTCTTGGGCGACATCTGAACTGTGATTAAAAAATAATTTCATAGAAAAATATGAGACGAAATGAAAATCGAGCGAGCACGTCTCCGATTTGCAGTCGAGTGGGCGGGGAAAGTCAAAGAAAACATTTGTCAGACATCGAGAAGACTGATGGCGTTTTTGATGGCCGAGAATCAAGTTTGTTTTTACGTGCCTCGTGACGGGGACAGAAACAGGAATAGAAGCTGTAGCATGGACGTGGCAGCGCTGCTGTGTGGGAATTTGGCTGCGGATATCAAAGGTCGCAGCTGCTGCAAATGGCTGGTGCTTGGGCGAAATGAGCGCCAGCCACGGTTGGCATTGGCTATGAGAAATCGCTCGTCATTATTGACGCTTGCGAAAATTCGCTAGAATCGACACACATGTCCCTCCGCCCACTCCGACTGCCACTCCCCCTCCACTGGACGAGGCCATAAATTATGCCACTTTCTGCGTATGGCCTGCCGCACGAATATATAGACATCTGTAGCTGTGAAAAATCGTGCCACCAAAAACTTTCGACCCCCGCGCCCAACTCCAACTCCAACTCCAACTCCAACTCCAACTGTTGCCAACTTATTGAAAATCACTTAGACACACATGTGACGCCCGGACCAATGCGTTACGTGAGCGCACAACTGAAACTCCTACTCCGTCTCCACTTTGTATAATTTATGTTTGAGCATTAGAATTTATTTGTCGAGCCCCGCCTAACCACGAGCTGAGCTAATCTTATGTGAACCAACTGCCCTGAGATGGGCCTGACAGGCGTGGCGAAGCGGCGACCAGTCAAAGCTATTTAAATTGTTTAAGGTAATTACTGGCCATTGATTTCAAAGGCAATGGAGATAAGCAAGACACGCAGCATGACAACTATTTCGTATTGAGTCAATGTATTCATTGAAAAGTTTTCACAGGGCGTAAAGAAGTTAAAGACTTCTTTTGCAGCAGATGAAGTCGGTGATTTGAATGAGCCTGCTTCACTGAGCCTGCTTTATTCTAGTCAAAACTCTTGATTGATCACATTATGAAAAGTTATGGTAATTCTACCTTGCCCTTAGAATTTATATAAACATCTGTCCTCTATAGACTTGTTGCTCCACTCTAATATATTTTTAAAAAAATATTCAAAAATTTCTAAGCTTACGAAATTGATTATAAAATAAGTCTAATATAGTAAAAGTTAAGAAACATTTGTAGCTTCAAGAATTTAAATATTTTTTAAGCATATTCTAGAAGCTTACACTAAGAGAAATAAATTGCATAGAGAATGGAAAGCATTTCATCCTTTACTCATGTAACTAATGCCATCTTTTTTTTCTTAGCTCTTATATTATTTCAATGAGCAATTTAGTTAGATAGAAAGGCAAGAACTGCAAGCGAAATTAGTTCAGCAATGGAAAGAACAAAAGCCTTAAAATTTATCTTCACTTACACAAAGACAAGACAAAGCTTTATTCCAAATAAATCATAAAAAATATATATTAAAATAAGTTAACACTCATGATGCACAAAATTCCCTAAAAATGTATATTCGAGGTATCTTCTAGTCGAGCACTCCCGCACTAAATCATTTTTTACATATTTTTCAGCTATTTTTACGAAGTTTATAGAACCATACCTGACTGTAGCTGCCGTCTCCCTCTCACTTAACTCAGGTCACAGTCGAAAGGAATTTAAGAAAAAAATATAAAACTATTCACAGATATCAAAGATATACTTTGCCACTAACGGCCAAGCGAAAGAAGCGCAAAAACTTAATATGTCCTGCCTGTCTGCTAAATGTCACCGGATATAGCATTCTAATCCACAATCACAACTCAAGCATTGCTTTAAAATCCGTTTAAGCAATGTCCTGCATGGCGGAGGAGGAGCGAGTAAGGGTGGGATGTCCGGGCAGCTGTCGCGGCTGGCTGCACTTGATAAACGAGCTCCCCCTTTTGGCAAGAACAAACGGGTTCCAGGTCCAAGGCTCGAGACTCGAGGCTCGAGGCTCAGCAGCAAAACCCCAAAACTAAGCCTAAGCACTGTCAAACTCGGACATTCTAAGGCTGCTAATAGACACAGCCGAGCGTCAGCTACGGCGGCAGCAACCAGCGACGACATATTCGTAATTTATGACCCGAGCCGGGGCAACGCGCTCAATGTTATCTTCGCACTGTAAAGGACGACCAGGACGACGACGCAAACATATCTCCGGGTATACATCGGGTGGACAGAGTGTGGCCGGCCTCTGCTAACAACATTCACGCACTGCTTTTGTGGCTGTCAGTGGTCGTGGTCTGTAATTGTTTTCCTAATGGCACGGCACCCCAAACATTGACCGCACTTAAGTTGTCATACGAGTATGTGCTGTACAAATTTATGAGCTACACAGCAGCGAACTTGAGAGCTCAATTGTACAAGGATGCAGCGAGCAGCTTAAAGATTGTTACTTACCTGTCTCTTATAGATTGTAGTCTGTGACAATACTACTGGATCAAATGGCAAATGCTGTCAAATACTTTAGCAAGGAAAAGATATCGATAGCTTGAGTAGTTGCTAAAATATAGAAATCGATAATAGTGTCACTTGTGTTTGGTCTTCTCTTAATTCCGATTGCCTAACTGAACTGAACTCGTTCAATAACGAGTTGGTTGATAATACCTTAATTTAATATATGGATAACTCAATTATCCATATTATAAGTTATCGAGTTATCGATCGAACTGTCAGGTTTATTTTATCTTACTAAAGTCAATGTAGATTGTAATATGAAGATAATTTGGGAGTAGTTTAGTCATTTTGCTTGCTCCAGTTACATATTTGCTTTTCTTATTTTTGCAGTGTTGTAAAACTCGCATAAAAGCTACTTTTTATTTCACACTGACTTCTTATCCTACTATCTTCGAGTTCCCTCCACAGACCAACCCGCATCGATATTCGCTTTCGATAACTTTGTACAAACAGTGCTGTAAAACTTGCATAAAAAACAATTTTTTATTTCTGCTCAAACCCTCCGGTTAGCTTTTTGCTATTTGCATTCATTTCGAAATGACTTTTGAATCTCTTAATATGTTATTTTTTCGCCCTTCCAAGCTTATTCTAATGCCATTAAAGACTAAGCTATTTTGACCAAAACTGAATTTATGTAAAAAGGTTTCGTTCGAAATGCAAACATGAATCCACAATAGCGCAAGCAAATCCTTTTGCCAGCCAGGCGGAGCAAGGAGTAGCAACTCAATTAGTTGCACGCATCCATTAGATATTCCAGGCACAGTTGCAGAACGATTGCAAAGCCATAAAATAGCCAAAGGCCGCATTGAAAAGACCAAAAGAAGATTATTTTTGGGCCAGCCAAAAAACAAAATGAAACCAAAGATGTCACGCAGCGGGTTGCCCCAGGGATTTGCCACAGCACAGCCAAATATATAAGTATATAAATATATAATACATATATATGACATTTTGTTATGAATACTAATCTGGGCGGAACTTTAAAGGGCCAAACTTACACACTTTGCATAGCTTGGACAATAGTGTGAAATGTTATGAATTCTTGACAAGTATTCCCGAAATGGGAAATATGCGCAAAACTTGTTGATTTACAGTAGAATATTAAATTAAATATTTGAAGGGTTTTATGTTTATGAAAAAGGGCTCAAATTTTCATGAATTTATGTACAAGAAATTTGCTTGTAATTTTACAAAACTAGTGCTAAAAATTTGTTTATAATAAATTTTAATAAATATTATAAATAATATAAATACTTTATGCAAAATTATGTATAGATGTTTTAAGAATGTAGTGCTTCTATTCTAACTATTTCACGCTTTCATACATCATTTTGCACAGCTTCGATGTATTAATGAATGGAATCTGAGTTTGTAAAGAAATAGTTTATATTTAGTCAAGTCTGGAGAAGAAAAAAGAGAAAATCATAGCATTAAATATTCATAAAAATATGTATAAATTACTATAAATTAAAATTGTGCATATCATCGATTGAATATTCAATCAGTAACAGTTTTAAAGCAATTTTTAAAAATATTTTCATGACTTTTCAATCAGCTATTCTAGAGAGCAATGAATAACCAAACATAACCAAAAAATGTGAAAAAAAGTCGAAAAATATAATTGAGGTAAATGACAACGAAAAAGCTATAAATATTTTTAAATAGAAAAAAATTAAAGCAAGAAAAAGAAATCTGGACAAATCGTAAGGCAGATTAGTTGAAACCCTATTTATAAGAAAAGCGAATAAAAGAGCAGATAAATATTAATAAAAATGTCAGTAGTTTGCAAATCTCTGAGATGAACATCTCATTCGAGGCGGCTCTGTTGAAAGGTTAAGGCTTCACCCACAGATTGTGAAGTTAGCGAAATGACAGCGAATTCCCAAAGGAGAATTATAAAGAATTATATAATTATACAAAATAATAAAGTATTAGATTTTGCACATGTTTTTTATCAATTGAAAAGTAAAATCTATAAATTTGAACTACAAATTATTAGAGCATATTCAACACTTTCATAGTTAAGCGATATTGAGGCGATTTCCTACATGAGAACTATGAAAATCTATGGAGTGCCCGGCGCCAATTCGTTCAGCCAACTGCAACTAATGTGCCGCCATCAGATTGTTCGAGCACAAACGCTATGCATTGATAGAGAATCAATTTTATTCAGTGTTTGAGGGCGTTACGATTTTTTGGCAGCGGGCTCGACTTTGCGGCACATGCCGAGCAGCTGGTCCGGCAGCGGCTTGCCCGAGAGGCTTTTCACGCCCAACGGCTGCAGTTTCTTCAACAGATTCTGGACGCACTGATGCTGATAGCTGACGCCAGAGCCCACCTGTCCAGTGTAGATTTTGTCGTCCACATAGAGTATGTCGATGCCCTCGTTCATGATGCGAACATGGTAGTGATGGTTGCTGGGGAAGAAGTTGAGCTCGGTGCCCAGCTCTTTGGTGATCAGCGTATTCACCTCATAGATTTTGACCAGAAACACGACGATTTCCGAGCTGCTGTACAGCGTTTGGCCAGCAGGCAGTGCCGTGATCTCAACCACACAACGCTCGCAGCAGATGAGCTCCGGCTCGTACGGTTCCATGGCGTGAAATGTCAACAGCGCTGAGTCGGGCTAAAAGAATGGAACATACCAAAAACCTAAACGCCATACGATAGCTCACAGAAATACCTTGAAGCGCTTGCGATAGCTATCCAACAGCTCCTCGGTGCTATAGATAGTGCCATGCCAGCGTGGCGGTATGAAGAGCTCATAGTCGGCCGATGTCAGCAGCATGACGCCATGCTGAAAACCGCATGACTATGCATAATAAACTAGCTTAGTTTACTGCAAGCTTACCAAATCGTATGTATAGTCGTGCAGGTTGTCGGGTGTCACATCTTTGGGCGCGCCATAAGCATCGAGAAACATGTTGAATTGTATTGAGCTCGAGTGATATTTGGATTGCTGTATATAACTTGAGCTCACAGAAATTTTGTAAGTTTTAAATTCAATCGAAGCAATTGAACGTTGACAGCTTTCACAGTTTGCAGAGCTAGTGATGACACTTAACTAAGCGATATATGCATACATTCGATAGTTGCTCTGCCAAAACTTCAATTAGCAAATGCAATCTAAAATTATGAAAAATTTATCAAAAGGAAATGCTTCTATTAAAGTTGCAATCAGTTCTTAGCGCCAGCGTTGCCAGACTGCGCGAGCTGCCTAGTTATGCCTGCCACACTTTGAGAGAAAGTGCGGCCAAATTTTGAGAACTGTCAATCTGTATATCCGAGCAAAGACTGTCAGGCTAAAGCATACAACGAGTTTGGCTTACACATTCAGTTGAACATTTATACTTCCAAAGAGAGGAACAAAAAAAAAATTAGAATTTTTTTAAATAAATTTTTTTTTTGCAATTTTGTTGCTGAACAGTTTAGCTCAAAAAGTATCGCGAGTTTTGTGTTCTTTACAAATTTAATTTATTTATCGGATATAGAATTGTGATCATGTTTTTTTCCAATTTGTATTCTTGAGGCATATAAAAATAATTTCTTGTGATTGCCGTCTTAATCTCCTCAATTATAGCTTAACGACGTCCTTTTTTAGCCGTCTGCAGTTTTGGGAACAAGAAAGTCACATGCTGTGGCTGCGGACATCTAACCTGGTATATTACTGATTTGCGTATTGGATGCTTTTCTTTTTATATGTTGTAGGTAAGTTGTCAAAAGAAAGTATAAAGTTGTCTATCACGGCAAGTTTATTTCTTATATTATATTAATATATTTTTCTTTTATATATTTTTAAATGATCTATAATTTCCTTATTCCTCAAGCAGCTTCAATTTCTAATTCGATTTAATTCTAATTCGAAATAATGGATAAATGAGTCATCCTCTGAGCCGTGTTTGTTTTTTTTGTTTTATTTTTGGTATTATAATTTGTGTGTTGGATACAATGTAATCTGTTGCGAGGTGCTACAGAGCATAGAATCTTTAAAATTAATTCATATTCTGATTACTATAAAGATGTTATATATTTTTAATAGATATATATATATATTTTTAATAGATATGCGTAGCTTTGTCACATTTGTTGTTCAAGGAAATTTAAGAAAATATATATTTGCATTTGTTGTTCGCATTGAGTTTGCAGAATTCTTACTAAAAGCGACTCTGGCTGTCGTGCAGTCCGCTACTATACAATATAGCCAATTTAGTATCTTGGAGAGCTGTCGAGCACAGCTTCAGCAATAATTTATAAGTAATAAGCTTGAGCCTACGACAATGCGCAAAAGAGCGAATGAAGTATGTGAGGATAAATAGAAAACGGAGTGAATGAGCGCAGTTCCAATCTTAAATCTTGCATATAATATACATACATATGCTATACATATAATATATATATATAATAATTGCTGTATTTCTGAAGTCTTTATAATGTAATTTAATTTCTCCTTTTCTGTAGAATCTTTTTAATAAAACTATGGTAACAGCTTTCAGTTTTCGAGTGTTGTCGAACCTTTGTAATAAATAAATTTTCTTTTACTATGAAAGTTAATTATATGTATGGAATTCGTATGATGTACCTAGTTGACATTGCCTAATTTACAGATTGCGTTTGAGGTGCAGCAGTTCAGCAGAGCATAGCTTAACCTTAACTAACATTCAAGTTTACTTGGCACTCTTTAAGAAACCCTGCTCCATTCAACAGCACACGCAACAATAATAGCTGTAGACATGGACATTCTGTTTAACATGATAATATTTGTTCTGTGCGCTGCGCTGTCTGCCACCTGTTGCCCACCTGTGCGGTAATTGATGTAAAGGCTGTCGACGCTGTGAAGTGTCACAGCCGCTGCCTTTTGCAATTGCAATCGTTCCTGTCGCCGCTCTCGTTGAGTGCCTTGTTGATCCTTTTTGCACAGCTCCAAAGGCACTCGAAACGGGGCGAAAAAAAAGAAATTCAAAAAGACTTTTTATGTGGAAACTGTGCAGCTGTCTAGCTCTAGTCAGGCCTATTGGCCTACCCAGCCCCAAACAGCATTTGAACTTATGTATAAGCACTTGGCTAAATGATAAATAGCATACGAGTTAAAGAGGACGCATAGGGCAAAGGCTCGCACACCTAGTCACCTTGGTGCGCGGATAACGAGCGGCACATCCTTCTGGAGCTAAGCCCAAATGTAATGAAAATGAGATGAAAATTATTGCACCGTAAATCAGCTGCGTCCTCCTGGGCGCCCAGCTGCGTTCTCTGCTTTCCGGGCTAAACGTTTGCAACTGCTTAATTTGGCTTTCATTGCGTCTTTTCTTTTTCCTTATCCCTTGTTTTTTTTTGCTTTGCTTGGCGAGCCTGACATGAATTATTTAACGATCTCCAGCTGCGTTGATGCGATTTCGCAAGCATGGCTCTAAATTAAAGCTATAACAAGCTTAATGCACGCCAAAACCGCAAAACGGAAGACGGAAGACGGACCGAACCAAAGCCAAAAACTTCATTTAATGCTACAATGCTGGCCAAACAATAAGCGACCCCAACTCTCTCGCCCTGTAGCCATAGACACAGCTACAAATACACATTCAGATACACTCAGACACAGACAGAGGCACACACATACATATGTAGATGTAGCCTTGGCCATGCTTCATGTGGGGACTTAACTCTTTGTGTGTGTTTGTGTGGGCCAACGAAAAACGTCGTTGTCGACTTTCCAATTTCAAGTGAAAAATCCCGCGAATGAACATGTAAACAACAATGCCACGATAGGTGGGCAAAGGCCAAAAACAACGTGGAAACAAAGGCACAAATAGAGGCGACTAAGATTGATTCGATGCACAAAACAATCGACTAGCAAATGCACTAGAAAAATTTTAGTAAAATTAAAAACAAACTAAATGGAAAGATAATTTATCTTGGATCTGTGTGTGGCCTTAATATAAAATAACAAAGATCAGAATTTAAAAACTGGGTTTTTAGTTCATAACAAATATTTTATTTGAATTTCTTTTAATTATATAAAATAAATTAATTTGAAGATAAAGAAAAACAGTGAATTTATAAAATGAGCAATCAATGGCATTTATTTTATTTTTGTTAATATTTTATATGATTTATCTCGGAATATTCATCATTATAGAAAAAAATGTTAAAATATAAAAAATATTATGGGTTTTGTTTCATAACATTTCGTCATTTATTTATGTTTAAGGTAGGTAAAAATGCGTTATGGCAGTCATTAAACTTTAAGGTGGAATCTTTCTATATGCTGTAGCTGCATTAGGATTTTTAAAAATATGTAAATTTCATAATTGTAATTTTTAATTCCTATTTTAAATATATAAATTAAATACCTTAAAAATATCTGAGCTGAAGTACAGTTTTTTTAAAATTTCAGTTATATTATTGCATATTTCTTTACCAAAAATGTTATTGCCCAACGCCTTTTCTTTGAATATTTCGCTTATAAATGCCTAAGCTGTTCCACTTAGTAGCTAATATATCCGTTTGGGCGATACTCTACATTCAGCATCAGCTCGGCAAATCCGGCCGAAAACTACTGACAGACACCACTGGGCGCATTCAATGCCAACGCTTGCTTCCTGTAACTGCAGCAGCGAGTGCATATGTATCTGTATCTGTATCCGTTGCTGCAGCTATTGCTATAGCTGTGTGGCTGTGGCGTGTATGAGAAATTTGCAGTGAACGTTTGAACGAAAGAGGAAATCCTAAAAGCAAATAAAATGCTGCTGCTGAAACCCACTTGAAATATTTTTGGCAATGAAAATAAGCAAAAGGAGATAAACGCAGACATAATAAATAGAATAAACTAGCGCTTCGAGAATGTTGCAACGCATTTGCAACGTTGCGTGGCATGCAACACAAACGGCAGCAGCAGCAGCAGCAGCAAGCAAAAGTGCAAGCCAAGCTCTGCTGCTGCTTTTAATCCTTGGAAATTTGTCTAAAAACCCGAAAATCCGCGTCGTTCCGTGTCCTTCGTAAGGCTGATGAATGACAACGTTCTCGCTTGTCGCTGCTGTGCAAATTATAAAAGCAATTTGCATTATGTGGGTCGCCGTTGTCCCGGCTTAAATATACATAAAGCCACGAGGTATACCGTCAGCCAGCCCCATCCGCCCACACCCAAACAACGCCCACCCGCCAAATTATTCACGCTCAGGCATTGTTTGCGAGTCGTTAGCTGCTGGCTTTGGGCTTAAATTAGCTATGCACTGCAAGACTATGATTTCTGCTGCCAGGTTTCATATTCCAAATTAACTTTGTATTAGTTTATATTTATCATAAATTGTATTTAACATAACTTAAGGATATTATAATGCTTAGAAAAACTAAACCCAATTAAATCAAATTCTTAGAGTAGAGAGATATTTATATTCTTTATAAAAATTATATTCTCAATAAAATAAATAGAATTTCGATTAAAATGCTTTTTAATTTAAAAAATGATTTTAACTAAAAAATATAGAAAATAAAATGCGATTAAAATAAAGCACAATTTAAAGATTTAATTTAAAAAATATTTCATTAACCAAGGAAGATTAATATAATTTTTTCGATAATTAAAAAAAATATTTTTTAAATTTAAATGCATATGAAAAACTAAATATTTTTTAAACTCCGACAAATTGAATTCGCCTTAGTAAAATAAAATTAATCTGAAATCAATTAACTCTACACTATGAATATATATATATATATATATATATATATATACTCTATAAAAATAACACATAGTGCTCAAAGTTGTAAGAAATTAAATGACCTTTAAAAGAAATGCATTAACTAAACCCTAAAGTCATCTAATTATGTGCTTTCATTTCAATCAACTAATTGCCATTGAAATGGAGGAACAGCACTTGGAAGGGCTCTTTTTGATTAAACTATGACTCAATCGGCTGTCATCGCAATCCACCCCATGAACGGGTGGTCCACGCATAATTGCGAATACATAAATAAATTGATGCTCGCATGCGGGGTTTAAAGCATAATAAATTTTTTGAATGCGCCATTAGCATGATTTATGCCTATTTAATTTTTCATAACAATGCAGCCAACACACAGCAAGGATAATGGACAAGGACAATGAGAGCAACTACACATAATGTGACAACAGGCGCGGCATTAGCGCCGCCCGCACAAAAGGATCTGCGAGCTACGCTGGACCACCATAAAGAAGAGTGCATAAAAAATGTGATCCGCCTGAGGGAAGGGGCAAGGGGCAAGGCACGACATAATTGAATAGTAAAAGCGCGCACTGAAAATTAACCACCACAAATGACGCAAATAATGTTAAAATGTCAGCCATGAAGTAGTCGTCGGTGGGGGCTAGTAGGAGAAGGGAGAGGGGCAGGGCGGGGCAACTAGCTAACGGGAGGCGTTGGGGTAGACCGCATGTACGGACGATTAAATTTCATTGAAATTGAATTACATTAAAAAGTGCAAAAGGCGAAAAAGCAGCACAAAAGCGTAAACCACTCGTCCCCTGTCCACGCGTTGAAACTAGACTTCAAATGCAACAACATCCGCAACAACAACGGGAACAAAGCGAACAACAGGAGCGAAACAACTGCGCGCTCGCACTACCCCTCGGGCAGGACAATAGTGCGCAAATTAACTTACAAAAGCGAAATAAAAATCGCTTATGCGACCATTTTTAACAGCGACTACAAACTGATATATGTTCGCATACTCATTCAAATGTGATTGAATGGGGTATATTGGTTACGCTGTGGTGTATGTAACAAGCTTGTCCCTAAAGAAAAAGCATATCTAAAGAATTTTCCAATTTTCTGTTTGGCTTCATCTATTTCCAATGAAGGAGCTACAGCGATCAATGCTGCACTGATCGCAGCTCTAAAGTGCTAAGATTTTTATTTAAAATTCTTTTCTTAATATGAATATTTTATTTACAAATGAAGATTCCTTTTTCTATGCAAACTCTTTAGTATTAACGTCGTAAACTAGTAGGAGGCTGTCAATAGCATATTCATGCTTGAATATTCACATTTTTCTGATAACAGCAACATCAATCAAATAAGTTTATTAGCTTCAATCTTATATATAATTTTATTTATTTATTTATATAAATGGTTTGACTTTTCTGAATTGAAAAATCAATTTTTCTATATAAAAGAATTAATCAGTTATGATAAAGAAGTGTCGGTACATTTTAACTATCTATGAGTTATAATAATTTTTTCAAGAACATCAATAAAAGCTCAAATTTGAAGAAAATCAATTATATTAAATAAAAAAATTCTGGTTTGTAAATTTCAAGAACATCAACAAATGGGCGTAAAACTCTGTTTAGTCTTTAAGTTCATATTTAGCTCGAACTTTTTGCTATAAATACCATAAAAAGTGATATTCAACTTGGGCTATTCGAGCATTTCTGGCAGATAGTGAGAAAATCAATAATGTAATTTAAAATGTAGATACTTCTATAGCTTAGACAGATATAGTATATAGGAATATGTCACGTTTGAAAATATACGAAATCTTGATCTGCTCTTTCCGAAGTTGTTTTGTATTGCCTTATTTCTCTAGTAAAACGTTAAAAAGAGCTGCAGCAATTCCACAAGAGTTTTTACATAGAAGCAGCACAGAGCATCTGCTAGTCTCTAATTGAAACTTGCGCTATCTCTCTATCACCCTACCTCTAGCTCATTTACACGCTTCTCTATCCCTTTCATCTCTCTTGCAATCTCGCTAGCTTTCTCCCTAGTCATTCTTGTAGTCCCTCTCCCTCACTCTCTCTCTCTCTCTCTCTCTCTCTCTCTCTGTTGCTGCATTTGCTGCTTTGCCTAAACACCATCTGCCGCAATTTGGCTTAATGCTAAACAGCCAAGTTACTCGTTTCTTCTTTGCAGTTGCACACACAACTCTACACACACACACACACACACTAACACACACAGCAAGCAACCTCAAGCTCAAACCTTTGGCAAACGTTGCATAGTTTAGGGCGCTTTGTTTATGGTCGCGTCCTTTATCCTTTGGCCTTATCGCATTTGTCGTCACCGCGAAAAGCAGTTGCTTATTAAGTAATTTACGGATTTATTAAAAGTTTGCGCCTTTTGTGCGGCGCTGCGCTTTGTCTCCGCTGTCAGCCTTTTAACTGTGCCGTCTAATTACTTGCCTAATTCGTCGAGGTGAAGCGCACAAATGGGGCTATCATGCATTAGCTGAATAACTAATTAAGAGTTAAGTATTTAAAAAATTTAATTTAATTTAATTTTAAATATTTCTGTTCTTAAATATAATAAAAAAATATATATTTATTCACATCAACTGCTGCACTGGCTGTACTTTTGGCAGCTGGGAATCAAATAAAAAACTTTGCAAGCAGAAAAAATAAATCAAAACAGAACTCATCATTGCGAATTACACAACTCGTAGCCAGCATACGCACCACATAAATCTACTTGACGCAACGTGCCTCCGACTACTCCACGCAGATAACAACAGCCCCGCCCACCTAGATTTAGTCCACAGAGAGTCTGAGTATGGCGCAGCGGGCGTGCCGAGCAGCTCCAAGATTTATGAAACAGTCAAGTATTTTCTATTTAAGTTAATAACAATCATAATAATGGAACTATGAAAATTGATGCAGCGCTCTGTGTGTTGGTGTTGTTGTGCTAAGCTGATGATAGATGATGTGCATATAAGCTCAAATAAACACAAAAATCTTTGAGAGGGGGCGCGCGCGAAGCAGACAAAAAATAAATATAAATATAATGCCAGCAGGTCGTATACGTAACACAAGGTGGGTGAAAGTCTTTGCATATTTGAGCAGCTGCTGTGCTGTTTCTGCATTTGTGACATTCACTTAAAAATTCCATTACAGTAAGCTCCAATAACCACATGAGCAGCAGACGAAGCTGCCCCCAAAAATCTTATTTCAGGCAGCGTTAAGCACACAAATTGCAGTTGACAACAGCAGAACTAAGAGCGCATACCTGACATATATATACATATATATCATTTATATATATATAGTACTTTATTACATTTAGGGGTAGCAGAGCTTGTCGGCTACAACTCATTAAATGCTGAAGAGCACTTGAACAGCTGCTCGAAGCAGTTGAAGTTGTATTTTCTTTGCTCTATTGCTCAAAGATGAGTTGCGTTTGACCTGCGGCTACACTTAGCGAACACCTCGATGAGCAGTCAAATATTCTGCACAAATTTTGACACATTGTTAAAAAAGAGAGAAGCCTGGACGAAATTGAGCCAGACTAGCAAATACTTTAAGGGCGTTAAGCATATCAAAGATCGGATATTTGGCCTAGTGGTATAAGAGTGAAAGCAAAATATTTTTGGGGTTGACATTTGAAATGTAGATTGGATATCAAGTATATGAGTTGTGGCAGCTTCACTGCAAACTTAAAAGCAGTGATAATCGATATTTATCGAATCGAAATAGCGTAAAGTATGGATTTTTTCGACAGGCAGAAAACGGGGAAAAAAATGTTATGCTGTAAGGAATTTGAAAGAAATTTTAAACCGCTAACTATTTCGAGCTTAAAGTCAAAAATACTTAAAATCGATATTTATCGAATTGCAAAAATTTGATTTAAACAAAACATGACTAAAACTACCTTTTAGATATGCAAACTGATGATCTAAGAATCTGCAATATAAATATAACAGCTAAGGGCGAGACCTCGCTCAAAAAAACTCAATCGATATTTATCGAATTTGAAATTTAGCTCAAAGTATCGACGAATTTGCCTACACATGAAAAGCAAAACATTACATAAAGAGGCTCATAATGAATACCCCTATTTTTGACAAATTACAGGGTATTCATAGCTGAACAACAAATGAAGACCAGCGGCACTGAAAACTGCTTTGTAATTTTGTAATCAAATTAATGTTGTGTATTTAACAAAGTTTACGCCAAACTTGAAGTAGTCCCCATCCACTGTTCCAGCTCTACCCCTAAACACAAGTCAACAAAAATAAGGGAACATACAACAATGGCCAACAGAATGTGGCCTGCAGCGCAGTGCGAATGAAAAGCGTCAAAGAATTCACTTTCATATTATCGCAAAAGAGAAATCATTCAGACGGATTGTTGCCCCTGTCAATAGCAAGTAGCTAGCTGCAAGGCAAAAGGCGCCAGGGTTGTCAGCATTCAGTGTTTAATCAACGAAACTCTTAAACTAAATATATATGTGTAGATAGATAGATATATAAACTGTCATTCGCAAATATCGTGGCTAAATGTGTGGTGCTGCAGTGCACACAAATAGATCTGTTTAAGCACATATGCTCGATGTATGCTTCGAGTGTTTCCCATTTCAAATGTTTGCTTACGCATCTTTGAGTGCATGTGGTTGTGTGGGCATGTGATTTTGTCATGTACATTGATTCAATTTGGTAGTTTTCATATTTAAAGTGAGTTGCTTGGCTTGACTTAAGCAAATGCTTGCTAATTGAAATGATAAACAAAATATGAAACGTGTCAAGTGAGCTTTGATGAAACAAAAGAAATATTTAGCATTGTTCTTTAATGGTTTTTTGAATAGATAAACAAAATGATCTTCAATTAGCTGAGCTTCAAATGTTGTGTAATGCAAGTGCCTAAGCTTTGATCGTGCTTGTGTTGAAAGCTCTTTTTGTTATGCTACGCTAAAGATACAACTTAGACGTATACTGAATAGAGATTTGATTCAACATCTTTCTAAAAATCCTCTAGCTGGAGTAGAAGTTTCTCTTCAATACATTAATATACATTATGAAGCGAAACTTAGTCTGTTCTTGTTGTCATAGTATTAGTGAGCTATCAAAAGCTCAACACCTAACATGAGCTTTGGATTAATCAATACATGTGGGTCACTCATCTGTGTTCAAAACTATGACGAAAAACTATATCTAGACGCAGAGTAGCTGTCTGAAGAAAAAGCTCACATAAATTAATTCTTAAGCAAGTCAAATGCTTCAGCTTTAATCAAGTTTATACGCACATGCCCCTCCGCATCCTTAAGCTAACTTCAAACTTTAAAATTAATATCAATCGATCGCCTTCACGCACGCAGTTTGCACAAACTTTGCGTTCCAGGCTCTGCTATCGAGAGTCATTGTCTGTTATGCTGCTAACTGTTCAATATGCCAATCAGCACATCATATTGTCAATAACGAGTACTGTAATAGCTTCCAGTCAAAAGCCGGCGCAGTTACCAGTTAGCAGTTACCAACATTAAGCGGCTCAGTTTAAATATGCGCAAAGCCTTTAAGCGGTTCTCCGACTCAGACAGTTGATGGCCAAACAATGACAAGCTAAACAACAATAACAACTACAATAACAACAAACAACTATTTGCCAATGTGTGTGAGAGCTGGTGTCTGCTTGTTTGTGCGTGAATACACATAGGTATGCGATTCAAGGCAATTTCCTTAATGCTATTTGAGGAGCGTCTGGCGTCGTCTAGCAGATGGCCATAATTAACGCACGTTGTCTGTCAGGCATTTTGGCTGAGCCAAGTTTCCTTTATGAACACACGCTGAAACTTTGCTACGCATGCACTGAGCAGAAATGTTTGGAATAACTGCGTAGAATTTGCAGATTATTGGAATTATTAGGCGTTCTAGATGAGCAGAGACGGTTGTTGAACTATAATTTAATACTTAAAAATTAAATATTTCTATTTATATATTATAATATAACTTCATTTATTATTGTATTATTTATTGTAAAATTTAAGTTAATAATTAATTCTATTTTATACTTAATTTATGAAAATAAATACGATTCAAATTGTGTTCAGCAATATCCATTCACTTCTATTGATTAATTTTTCTGCATTTATATAAAATATTTATTTATATTATAATATAATTTCAATTATTTTATACTTAATTTATGAAATAAAATTCAAATTGTGTTCAGCAATATCAATTCACATCTATTGGTTAATAATTTTTCATTTTTTTTCTGAGCAAAAATTTTAGTTATGTTATATTTCATTATATTGAGCCATTTTAGGTCAAGTTAATTTTAATTTTATCTTAAATTTTTTTTTTAAATAAGGAATAATAATATTCAATAACTAAAAGCAAAAATATTAAAATGATAAAAAAATAATATAAATTATAAACTTAAGAACACAAATATAAATACAACATTCTCAAAATAAATATTCTGCAAAGACCTTTTTTTAGTTGAAGAATAAAACTTGTGCTACTCCTACATTTTATATATATATTTATATATATATATATAGATCACATTTTTATCTTCTATATATTAGATATTTTATGTAATTTTCTTCTGGTTTTCCAACCCCTGTCTTTTCTCAGTGCACACACATGACAATAATAATTATTGTCTTTATTATGCTCCTGTGCATGTTTTACTATTTTACTTATCCGAGTTTTGCCATTTAGCCAAATTGGCAGACATTTGTCTTCAGGTCGAGCTAACTGCTGCTACTCGCTCTCAGACAAAGACTTCGACTGGGAGTCCTCGTGGACTGCTTTGGCTGTCATTGCTCATACTTCATCCGACATCCTTCAACCTGTCCGTCTGCCTTCAGTTATACCTGTGGTATTTCTTCTTATTCTCTCTGCTTTTTTTCTTCTGCTCGTCCAACTTCACCTTGATGCTGTCGCAGGCTGCACATTGGATGCCTGCGAGTCCTTGCTGCTTAAAAGCTTTTCATTTAGCTTAATTAACTTATAACAATTTGGTGGTTTATTATCTTAATTTATAACCTGCAGGCATAAATCGTTCCACTCTTTTGTCTGGCGCCGTCTGCTTTCTAATTAAACTCTAAGTGAATTTCATTTGCGAACTTTTCCTCGTTTTCATGTATATTTAATTTTTATAGAGACGTCTTCACTTCTTGGCAGAAGTTTTCACTTTGATTTATTAGCGAGCTAATCAAAGCTCTCTATCAGAACCCAATCAATTTGACAACGTCAAGAAAAGTAAGAAATAAAAACAGAAAATCAAATGCAACTGTAATACAACTAATTTATTTAAAATGCTCATTCATGCCATGTCGAATTCTTGTCTATTCATCAAAAGGCAAAAGTCCTGGGCGACAGGACATGGGTCAAAAGCCTTTTGTGTGTTCGCTCCGACCCCACCGCGCCAAAGATGTCCCTTGACCCAGACCAAAGCTGTGCAATTAATATTGAAAAGCTCAGCACTACGCAAAACTTGGCAACTCAGCTTAAGGGTGGCTACCCTGACTGAATGAAGATGATGGAACTGATGAAAGCGAGCGTGTGACAAATGTGCTGCCTGTCCAAAGATTTACAAATCTGGCTAAGCATTTCTTGAAGGTAATTAATTGAATAGATTGCGGACGCTGGTCAAGCAAATGCAGACCAAGTTGACATTTGCCAATTATCTAAAGCCAACATAGACTAAAGTATGTAAATATAAATATATAATAATTTATATATTTAGCTTGAAATTCATGTAGGATTAAGGCACAAGGCATATGTATGCTGGCCCAGCAAGAGGGATGCTATTTTGAATAGCTTTATCTTAGCAGTTGTTGCTCAGAGAAAGCTGCTTTAGTATTTAATGAGATTTGCCATTTTTAAATTTTATCCTACAATTGCTAAAAATATAAAAATTGTTGCAAAATTTTGGCTTTTTTAATACGCAACTTGAAGTCCGTCTTAAAGTCGCATAACATAAATCAGCTGTTTTTGATCTTTAGGCAGTATTTAAATGGATATTAATATAATATACAATAATATATAATACAATATATAATATTAATATATATAGTTGCTGTAGAAATCAGAGTTGACGACATCCAGCACAGCCTACTCGGCGTCAGCATTCGAGATGTCCATTGACTTGATGTATATACTTCCATACATATTCATATATATATTTATAAATATATATATACATTCATACATAAATAAATACATACATACATACTTGCATGCACACATCTATGCATCAAAATTAATGAATTTACTGCTCCTCAATATTAACTAAGAAAAAACAAAAGGAAAGATCTAACTAAGTTTTGGAAATCTTTTGCCGTTCCGCCTCATTATGTGATTCATTAAACGTTTAGCGGTTTTCTCGAATATTTTTGCCTGTCAGCCTTGCAGTTGGCTGCTGGGTGGGCGTGTCGTGAGTTGCACATTTAGATAGAGCGCGCGCGTCTGTTTAATGAGCTATAAGTATCTGGTGGCAGTCGGGACTCTGTCGACAGAGTGGCTGGCACTCATTTGGTTTGTCATCGCGCCGCTAAGTATGCAGCAACTTTTGACAAACGACATTACGGCCATTGGCAATTAATTTCGAGTGCGATGAGACAGCGAATCTGCTCTGCTGGCCTATTGGCGGGCATTACGTTAGCACCAGTCATGGACGTCACATTACGTCTCATTAGCGGCTGCGGCTGCAACCCGGAAATCATTCATTTCCGCCACTCAAAATGAAAATGAGAATGAAAATGAAAATGAACAGTTTTTCGGCACTTTTCAGCGGCAGTTTTTCAAGCAGCAAACAACAAAAAGCGACATTGTCATCGAGTCATCGAAGCGAGGGGCTGGTCTGGGCGGTAGCTTAAAACTCCCCAATTCCCAAAGCTACGAAAAACAAGTGAAACTGATTTAGTTGGCTATGACTGACTGCTAGATATCCTAAGCTAGGGTTTTCCTTTAGATCATCTCTACTCTATGTGCTCTTGCGCATTGATCTGTCGAATAGCTTTACCAATTTCAAGGAGTATAATAGGAAGTTAGTATAAACTGCGCGCTACCAAAATTGATGCCTTTAGTTCACATGGTTTTCCAGTTTTGATTAAAAACACTTACCCTAAGTCTTCACTAATTTAATTTAGAAATTCTATTTAAAATGGAGCTTTCCAGAGTCCGTGGGTATTTTATAAGAACTAAAATACCAAATTTGATGTTAGTAGCTCTCATAGTTCTCAAGCTTAGAACAAAATATCAAGGCTTGAAATTGATAATTTGAAAAGGAATGATACAATCGAAAAAAATAAAAGTTCATTTTGTCTAAGATAGACAAAATTGTTTAGTATAAATATCTAGCTTCGAGCTATTGTAATTTTCGAGCTAGTCTTAAAAAAAAATTAAACTGAAAAACAAAAAATTAAAACTGAAAAAAAATGTATCAATTTTAAGTCTCGCCGCGATCTTCAGCTCACCAGTTAACGATAACGATCAGTTATCGTATTGCACATTCATATGGATAGGGACAGGGGAGGCGTGGCCAAGGAGCGTTCGCTGTGGCTTGATTTCCGAGGCTTAAGTAGAAGTATTTTATGGCAAATGCTTCTGAATTTTCCAGCTTTGAGATTTTATATTATAGATTTTATATTATGATTTAAGTAGAGCTGAGAGATATTCTCCATGGCTTGGCCAGATAGCCAGAAGAACAAGCCAAAGAAGCCAAAGGCTCGATCGACTTAGTTCAATGCCTCTATCAACATCAGCTTTTCTCAGTCTGTTATTCATCATATCCGCTCAATCAATGAGTGTAGGGTATAAAAAAACGTATTTCAATTGAATTGATTTTGAATGCTGTGCTGTCTGCCGCCTGTCTGCTGCCCATTGAAAAGTGCGTGCGTGTTTTTTGTGGGGGTACAAAGAGCAGCCTGTGGGGGAGGCTGGGTCGCACACGTTTCTATTAAGTTTCGGTAAAATGTCTGTGCAGCAGGCCCCCCTCGGAACTCATCCACACCCACGCACTCACAGCGTGCCTCACCTCGCTCTGATTGACTTTTGCGTTGACATTTGCGCTGGGTTATCGCGCGCCGCCCTTCGCTTGTTCGGGGAGTATTGCTGGCAGCGACGGGACGGGACTTTCCCCGGTGCTGGGCGGTCGGTCCACATCTGTGACTGTCTGCTGCTGCTCTTGTGATTCCACAATAAACGCATTATGCTGCCATTAGTTGAGTGCCAGAGCCTTCCGCTTGTTTGCCAGCTTCCGTTTGTGTTGTTGTTTGTTTGTTTGTTTGTTTGTGACTCGCTTTTCAGTTTTCCTTTCTTTCATTTTTGTGCCCACCAACAATAAAACTGCCTTGTCAATGGGCGAGCTCAAACAAAAATTTCCAAACTTTTCATGCAATGAATTGTTAATTTACTTAAACAGTTGCCCCATTTGCTGGCAGTTTCTGTTTTTCTTACATTTTTTCTTCACGTTTTCCACTCGCCCCACCTGTGGACAGGTTGTTCAATGACTTTTTAGTCGACCCCGGCTAACAGGCTCAGGCATCAAATGACATTTACGCTGATTGCATTTCTATGAGAGTCCATAAATTCTTGGATTCTAATGCTTCTCCTCCTTCTGGGACTTAACAAGTGTGAATAGAGTATAAAGGAAGTATATATATATGTATTTAGAGCGTTGAGGAAATAAACATTTAGTTCATATTTACGTACCTGCTCTGAATTTTAAATGAAAATGTCATTTTGCAACTGGATATCTTTAGAGATTGTAGAAAATATAAAAGTACGAAAACTGAATTCCATTAAAATTAGACTAAAAACTATATTGAATTTGTAATAAAATATATATTAATTATATAAATTATATTAAAAGAAAATAGTGGAAGAAGAATCAATCATTAATGGAAGTTTGATGAAATTACTTTAATATGGGGTAGAAGCTTTAACACAAATAAGACAAATTCTTTTATGATAGAACTACGAAAATGCATTTAAAGATTTTTTCTGAAGTTACAAATGAAAGCATTTACCAGATTCGTTAGCCTTATCTAAATCTTCTAGTTGAGCTTGATTACAAATTGCCAAAGCAAAGCCAGTTTTTTAATTGAAACTTGAAAAAAATATTTCTCAATTTAATTTTCAATAGATAATTTCTTCAAGTTTCTGAACTATGCAAAGATGATTTGGATTAAGAAATGTGAATTATGTATTAAAAAAGTGTCTCTAATAAAATACCTACAAAAAGAAAACGTCAATGCTTTTAATAGTTATTTATTTTTATTTATATAAAAATTTTTAAGCAAGTTTAAAATTTGCAGCATCGGTTGCAAGCATATTTACATATATATATACATATAAATATATATATATATATATATATATATACGTACATACGGATTAAACTAGATTGCTTCGACTGTTGAATCTGATCAGGAGACCCCACGTCTCCTTCTGCAATTCTTACAAAAATTTTCGCAAAACTATTTTCCCTTTTCAATGGGTGTACAAAAATTTTATAAAGATTTGCTATATTTTTTATTACAAATATTAATTATTTTTTATAATTGTACAATCAACTTTTCTTCGATATATGTAATTGTAACTTACAGCTTGCTCCCTGTGAGATCTGCCACCAAGAAGTAAAACGACCGTCCGCCTCGAGTCTCAAATTCAAAGTGATTTTTTATTGCAAGGGGAGCATAACAAGAGTGCATTTGCCTGCACGCTCTGGCAACTTACTCACCAGTCTCTCACCTCTCGTACATGCAATGCAGCAATTTCAATGTTCAGTTAAATGTGTACCGAGCAGCTCAACGCTAGTTCTGCGAGCGCTATCTCTTTACTCTCTTAAGGTAATTCCTTAGTTATCATGGCTACTCCATTATACTTTCCATTACAGTTTTATACTATCATCGCTATATATAGGGTATAGTATATGTCTTAACACTTTTAAAAATTAGTTTTTGTCTTAATTTACGAGTCGTTGCTCTTCAGTCTTTGATTTTCTAAACATTGAATTTTTGCCTAGTTTGTTGCTTATGTTGGCAGTAAATGGCGGTCAGCAACGCAGACATGCATGCCACCCAGTATCAAGTGCTTCATACACATTCACACACACACACACGTGTGTGGGGTGCTGCTGCGTGTGGATGTCACCTAACGTTTAACGAATATTTTGCTGACAGCGACAACGGATAATTAGTTTCGCTAACGAGAAAACTTCCACGTGCTGGCCAAGTCACACACGCACACACACACACACACACACACGAATAAACATCACACTTGACACATGATGGGGATCTCTGGTGCAACATGTTAACTCAAGTAGCGTTAACAACGGCGAGTGAAACATGGCCAACACGTAGTCCAATACAAGCTGCTGCTCAGCCATTCGAAGCGAATCGCTGGAATCCTTTGGCTGCCTCGCTTCACTGCATCCGCCGTTGCGTCCTGCTGCTAATAAAATGATTATGTGTTTGTTTTAGTGCTCGCAGGCAGCAGCCAGCATCAAGACATCGTTGTCTGTCTCTTGGCCGAGCAGACACTTTCGAAAACAATTGCTGCGATTGTTTACATATTAATGACAGCTACTTTTATGAACTGCCAACATTTTCTACATAATTGATTGCCGCGCAAGTGCTTGAGCATAAAATGCCATTTCCCGCCGGCTGAAAATGAAGCGCAAATTGCGCACATCTTTTTTTTTACAACAAGTATCTTATGGTAGCGTATATAAAGAGCATATGTGAAGTGTAATCAGCCAGATGGTGGCGGGCATTTTTTTATTTGACTATGAATTGTACGATGAGCAGATGAAGAATGAACTTAATTGAAATAGATTTGTTTTGAATGAAGCTGCAGGCAGCTACAAGTTTGAAATATCGCTTATCTCTACTCATGATATCTATATCAAAGCTATATAAGAATAATAATATCCTCCACTGCCTTCACTTCAGGATATCACAGATTTATGTACATGGAAAAAAAGAGCGAAAACAATTCTCTAGGCGTGCAGAGTTGCCTTTAAAACCAGCCAAGCCAAATAAATTGAATATAGAAAATACATAAATATTCTATAGAAAATATTAAAATTGTAAGCCTCAAAACAAACTTGAAAAATGTTCCATTACTGTATTACATATATAAAAAAATTAAAGTATTAATTTAACATATTTCAAAAATATGATAATAAAAAGGCAGATCAAGAATATGTAAACCATAAAAATCTGATTGCTGCTTTTAGTTAGTTTGAAATATGAATTATTAACAATGAAACTGCATAACTGAGACTAAAATTTATTTAGACAAATTTTGTTTTTTTTTTATCGACTATGAGTACAAGAATTGTGTTGGGACCAGCAGCCAGCGCTGCGTTTAGCACCAATAAATCCTCTAGATCTTTAGCTGATAGGGACTTATAGAAAATCTAGTATCTATTTCATAGTGCCATCTTCAGCTGTTACTCTATGCAACACTGCTGATGGCAGCATATGCAATTGTAAGCACCATTCACTTGCTCTCCTCCCATCACTCGCTTCTAACTGATGATTAAATTTGCATTAAGCACATTTTGTAATGCATTTGCCTTTTTTAGAGGCAACCGCTCATAATAAATGCTGCCCTGTTGCCGCTTGTGTCCCTTGGCCCCTGGATAAAGCACGCACCGGAAGTGGCTGTCGATTTGCAACAAATGGCTGCCGGATGTTGCCAAATGGCGCACGTGAGTCGCTCTCACTGCTGCTCTTCCCTCGTTTTTTTTAACGCTCCTCTAACCCCTTGGCAATTAATTTTGCCTAGCACGTAATTATTTTGTAGTTACACACACACACGCACAGCAACTCACACACATGCATAATTTGGGTTTTTGCAGCTAATTAAAAGCGCGTTGCTTTGTTCAAACTAGATGCAACGTGAGCCGCAAGGGGTTGGCTTGCAGCTAAGCAAGGGCAGCCGTTGCGCCGGCGGCAGCAACTTTTCAATTAGCTCTCCACTGGCCATTTGTTTGGTGGGCAAGTGCTTAAAAATTTAAATTTATGTTGCCTACTTTTGTGCGCTTATGAAATCTAGGCTGCGAGTTGACTTGTTGGAAGTATGTTTCGAAAATGATTTTTTTTTGTAGAACACTTTTAATATTTTTAGAATGAAATTCTAAATTTATTAAAAATATAGGCAAGTTAAGATAATAAATTTATTCTATAGTATAAATAGTATAGAGAGTATAGTATAAACAGTAGCTTTTAAAGCAACCTTAATCCCACTGCAGCTATGTTTGCACCCACAAACAGAGATTATCTTTTTAGTTATCCTTGCGGAGGAGAGCAAAGGAACAAAAGGAATCTAATTAAGTTTTCTCTTCTAGAGGAGACATAAAATGAAATAATTAAGGTCATGCCACTGATGGTACTTCAGAAATTTAGTTTACAAAAGCGTGCAAATTATTATATTAAGTTGATAAAAGTGGAAATAATAATTGGGCATTTAGTCTGCCTATATTAAGCTCTTAAAAAGCTAAATCAACTAATTAATTCTTATTTCTCTTTTATTAGATATTTATATTCTATATTTTAATCAGTCAGCTCATAAAAATTAATATAAGAATTTATGAAATATAAAAACATTTCTTGCTTTTTAGAAATTCGTCAGGTCTTAGAAATAACTTTTCATATATGAACATTGGAATTAATAAAAAATAGTTATTTTCAGTTCGGCATAAAAAAACTTCCTTTATTGAGTTTTTTTATTTACTCTCTGCTCTAAATCTAGTGAGTGGGTCCGTATAGCAGTAGATACGTCTTAAATTTCTACAAATATTCAATTCTACACATATTGTTTTCAAATTTAACAGATTGCTCTATAGACAATAGGCTATAATCTCTACAGCCTTGGCTTATTGTTAATAGCCAAATTATTTGCGAGATGGCTTGGCTGCGTTGACAGTCCTATCACGTATCTGGAGCTGCATTAAACACTTACCTTGAAGTCTTTGCATATAACATGCGACTTTCTTGTGATTCAATTGTAAATTGTACAAAAAATGTTGCCTACTTTTTAGCGCGAAAATATATTCATTCTCTGATTATCTTGTACATTTTATTATAGGGTTTCTTTCTGATAAAAAGCAAAGGGTATTTGAAAGTATTGCTAAAGAACAATAAAACTGAATTCTTTTTCCGATCAGTCAAAACCTCATGTTTCTGTTTTGGAATGTTTTGCTCTACGTAGGCTGCGACTGGGAGCTGGTTCTATGGGAGATTTGTAGAATAGGAGATGTGTAGCATTTAGACGTCTGCTCCAAGAAATTCGCTTCAAAATTCACGTGGCTAAAGACTTCAGCTAATATTTTTATTTTATTTATATTTATTTTATTTATATTTTATAAATTTTGGGAGACTTTCAAGTCTCAGTTTTGAGCACAGAATATCTCATTCATAAGAATATGACTTTAATTCGCAATCATCAAATAAATTTAATTCACAAAATCTGTGAATGCATTTTGAAAAGTTTAGTCATTAGTTAACAACTAAGCTGCATCCATACACATCATCTATAAAAGTAAATAAATAGCTAATTTAATTAAAAGCAGTTGCGAATCAGTTTCATCCTTGATGAAGTGCACAAAATAAGCAATAATAGAATAAACAGACGCTGTTTGTGTTTGCTTTGTGAATTTCATAATTATGGCATTTTTATTTGCATTTTAATTGCTACATTGTAAATACGCGTATTCAATATCAATAATTACACATAGACATACACTTAGTTTCTGTATTTTCTAATGGATAAACAACATACGAATATTCTACGATAAACACATAAATATGTATGCACTAAATATTTTATGCTTCATATATTATTTTACTTGAATATATATTTATTAATGTGTGTGTGTGTGTAAATGCATATCTAATGGGGTTTACAAATTGTGTTTAGCCATTAAATTGAAGGAGTTTTGTCATATATGCCTGCTGGTAATTACGCACTAATTACATAATAATAATTACATAAGTCTATATATATTTAATAATATAAGTATGTGTGTATTATAACTAAATAAATGGGCTCTGCTATAATTATTTGATTTTTAATTACTATATGCACAATTTGATTCGTAGTACTATTTGCATATTCGCATACATTCGATTGAAAACTCGTCTGGGCTCTAGCTTAGTCAACTATTTACATTTTACATAATTTATTAAATTTATTTCAATTTTTAGTTCATAATTAAGCTGTTACGTAACAATCTAACTAATCATTTAAGCGCCGGCCTTTAGCTGCCCGCATACTTGGAGGAACTTATCATACGTTTCTTTAACATTTACAATCATCTACAGCTAGAACTAAGCCTAAAAGAAGGGATAAAGCATTAAAGAGAGACAGAGATAGTGGAGAAGAAAGAAAGAGAGAGAGATAGTGTGTGGGTAGTTAGTCTATCACTAGCATAGAGCCATAGATATTGGCACTTCTTACCAAGTCAGCTTTATATATGAGTAGTTAGTTCGAACGAAACCTTTGAGAGTAATTTGTTTACTTCCTTTGAAATTAACAGCTTTTTTAACTCAGAAATGCTCTCAGTCTTAGTCACATTAAAGAAGTTTAGTTGTAACAATATTCCTATAAATCATACCAAATATATTTCGTAGTAAACAGTCGCAGTTGGGCTCAAGCGTGTTAGTTAACTGATTAAGAAAGAACAGGAGATACACAAAAGCTTTTAAAATTTTCAAACTTAATTGACAACGAGCAAGCTTTACGTCTAAATAAAGCTTGAACTCAAAAGATAAGTAAGTCTTCATATGAGCTTTAAGCTGTTTGGTAGGTTAAACCATTTACAAAGCGAAAGCTCACGGAGAAAAAAGCTCATTGATAAGAGAATTGTTTGAAGAGCTTTTATATGATTTGCTGTTTTGCTATTTTAAGCAACTGAAAGCACATTAAAGCTTAACCAAGAATAACTGAATAGATAGAGAAAACAATTTTAATATGAAAGCTTAAGAGTTCGCTATGAATTGCAAATTTCTTGCCAACTTTCGAGCATGAGCTACTTAAAGCTTTTGCTTAATCATACTGATTTAAGTAAAAATTAGGCTTTTTCAGCTGAGAAATTTATAGATAAAGAGCATAGTTCACTTCACTTTGCTTTTTACAGCTTAAGTTAAAAGCTCAATCATTTTACTCCTATTCCTTCACTTAACTTTATGCATTCAGCTAACCAACACGCATGAAGTCAACGTTTTTTTAGCACTGTTTAGAGTCAGTCACTGTCCACTTCGTTTGCTTACTCAAAGTTCTCAGCGCCGCCGTTGTTGAAGCGCTCGCACCAAGCAAGCAGCTCACGCACCTCTCTGGCGTGCAGCTGCTCCTGCAGCTGCGCCGGCGACTGGCTGCTGGCCGTGGCCAGGGGTCAGACATTGTGGCAGGGCTGTTGGCTGCTGCTGCCGCTGCCGGAGTTGCTCAACAAGCTGCGCTCGCTGGCCACGCTGCCAGGCGCATAGATCAGCTCGGCGGCCTCCTTGGCCAGCGGCTCCTCCACGTGAGCCTTGCGATTGGAGCGTGTGCTCTGCGCCCGCCAAGACTGCGAATCGAGTGGCAGCTGCTGCGGCAGATGCTGCTGCTGCGGCTGCTGCTGCTGCGGCACCAATGGCAGCAACTGTTGCTGCTGCTGCGAGGGCTGCTGCTGATCGTCGACCTTCACATAGAGACGCTCCATATCGTCCAGATCCCCATCGGCTGTATGATACAGCGCCTGATCGTCCTCGTGCGACATCAACATGGCCATGGGCGAAGGCGAGCCGCCGCAGCCGGAGTCAGCCAAGCCATTGTAGCAGAACGAGGAGCCATCCAAATCGAGCAGGTTCTGCTGATGACTCTTGGCCAGAGGCTGATCCTGCACCTTGAAGCGTGCGCTGTCCCTGCCAATGCTGCAGCCATGTGGCAGCTGCTGTCGCCGCACGCTCGCCGTCAAGTTCAACTGTTGCTGCTGCTGCTGCTGATGTGTGTTGGGTGCCGCTTCATAGGTATGGCAATTGCTCAGCTTGTTCTCTGTGATGTGCATGTGCATATGCTTGTCCTTTGGATAATAATATTGATCGGAGTAGACAGAGCGTGCGCCAGCCGTGTTGCTGGGATAGATCTCGCCCGTGGTGGACATTTGCTGATAGATGTTGGCGCTGGAGTGTGGTTGCAGCTGCAACTGTTGCTGCTGCTGCTGCTGCTGCTGTTGTTGCTGTTGGTAATGCGGATGCATGGGTCGCTGCATGCCATAGGAGTTCGGGCCTGGACGCTGCTGATAACGTGGCTGCTGCTGCTGCTGGTGTTGCTGCTGCTGCTGCTGACCGGGATTGAGTATGACGGAGGTGGCATAGGGTGCGGGAGATGCATTGCCATGACGTCCATACTCGCTGGGCGCCTTGCCAAAGCTGGACACCTCCGCATAGTCGGTGGGTATATTCGAGTACTCGCCCACGTAGCTGCAAATGAAGAGATAAAAACAAAAAAAGAACATTTATTGCCCGTCGCTTGTTTATTACAATATTCCCTCAGAGAGTGACAGAGGGAGAGGGGGAAGTAGAAACATTTTTCGGTTATAAATTTGTCGGTTCGTTTCGGATTTTTGGACTGCCTGCGCTTGAGGTTGAGAATTTATGGCGTGCGGTCGCCATACGTAGCGGAAATTTGCATTTCGCCTCAGTGCGGAAGCCCAGTTCCCAGGCAGCGGGCGCGTGCTCATGTGTAAAAATGGAATTTATTTCGGATTTAACATTTTACATATTCACACCTGAACAACTGCCCAGTTCCCCAGGCCAACTACTCTACAAAGCTGCAGCTGTAGTTGGAGTTGGAGCTGGAGCTGGAGAAGCTCTAAGCAGCAGATAATGCTTATCATCAACTGCAGCTGGGCAAAGCAGCTGAACGCGACTCACGCACTCACCTAAATTAGCAGAGCAAAATACATCAACAAAAAGAATTGAAAGGCGTCAGTGATTGACTTGAATATACCCTGTAAAAAAAGCTGTAGCTGCATGTGATTTCTGCAAAATTATTTCAAGTAAAAATACTTTTGAAAATATAAATTTTATGTCTTTCAGAAGTCAAGTACTTGAACTCTTACTCTTAGCTCTTGGAGTTCTTGAAATATGTGAGGTTAAAAATTTAATTTATTACATAAAATTTTTGAGTTATATAAGCTTTAAAGCTGTTGAAAGCTCAGAACCTATTCTTGAAAATCCAAGTTACAAAGGCAAATCTTTTAAATATTTCTAAGGCTCTATCAGTCCAGTTAACCTTTCAACAACTTCTACAGGTGACAAAAAAAATCCAGGTGAACACAATTTTTAACATTATTTTCGTATTTAAATACTGAAAGCGGATTAAATAGCAGCGAGCGGTAAGAGTGAGACGAGCGAGTGTGCAAAACGAGCCCGAGTCGAGCTAAAAGCTGACTAAAATATGTATGCAAATACATACATATATATATATACATATATATATAGCGTATTGATGGAGTCGCCATGGTGCAGTCGAGGTGGAAGTACAAACAAAAAAAAAACACTTTGGTGCGTGCATTTCAAAATACGCTTTTAATGCCCTTAATGAGTTTTCATTTGGCGAAGGGAAATGTCTGTGCGCTGAATGAATCCTTTGTGCCAGACCAACAAAAAAGGTAAAACTGACTGGGGTCAGCGTTAAATGTCAATGAAAACTATGTGCAAAAAATAACTGCACGAGCATAAGTAGTTTAAATAGCGTTTACATTGCAAATGTGCAAAATATATACTTATTATTGAATTGGAAGGGATTAATTGGGCAAAAAATTGAGAATCAAAATTATATTTAATAAGCTGAATTTGAATTGAAATTGAAATTTAATCAAGCAAAAATGTTCAGATGCAGGTGCTGCAGCGTTGCCACCTGCTTGTGTTGTATAGAGCTTAAGCATAGGGCAGTTGCTGGTATTATCAGAATTAAAAATCATTATATATTAAATTTATTTACGAATATTTATATAGTAAAATAATTTATTTTTAATGGAAATTGTTAGGAAAAAGAATTGTAAATTCTGAATAGTCATTGCCACATGGTTTTGCAATGTTCGTTTGTGTTGGAAATGGTGATAATAATTATATTCACATTTGTGATGATATATATTGATAAATATTCAACAATTTTAGACTTAAAATTAATAACAAAATATACACAAAAATTTAAAATATATTTAGAAATTTTTTAAATTTTAAATATAATTATTATATATTTGTATTTCGAAATAAATATTTAAAATATTAAATTCCATTTAAGAATAGTATTTTGTATATAGAAGCATTAATATATCTGAGTGGGTTTCGTTATCAGATATATTAATACAGTTCTGATAACTGGAATATTTAATGATGCTACAAGACTCTTAACGCACGCTTAAAACTGCATTAAAATTGAGCCCAAACGAATGCATTCGTTTTTTTTTCTCGCTGCACATATGACACTCATTAAAGTGTGATTACTTTTATATTGTTATTGTTATTGTTATTGTTATTATTATTGCGCTTGTTATTGTTGTTGTTATTGCGTGTTTGTTGCAATTATTATTAATATATTTGCGCGCATTTTCAATTTGTGTTTTTAATGTCTAATTAAGTGTGCGAAAATAATTTTAATTATGTCGCTGCAGATATTCAGATCATATATATATATATATGCACGGTAGTTGGAAATGCAAATTGCATTTAAATTATGGATAAATCGAGATTCATATAAATTTATATTTATTTCATTTTGTCGTTACATTTATTTCTCATTTTTATTTGTATTTTATTGATATTTGGTGCGGCGTTGCTGCTCTTCAGCTTTTTACGCTTGATTGGCATTTAATTGCCTTTCAGCGGACAGCTGTGATTTTTGCCAGTCGCCGTGGACTTATTACAATCCACTCTCGATTCCCGAAAGTTATGCGAATCTAAAAGCGCACTTTAAAATAATTTAAAGTCTATTTTGTTAGTGGCCACGTCAATTATGTAATTGCATTAAATCTGGGAGCGCTGCAATGCGTGAAATTGGCCACAAATAAATAACAATTACGGCTTTTTCGGCAGCGAATCAGCGAGAAATTAAACAAATCTACAAAATGCAAACAATTATTTTATGCCTTCTGATTGCCAGACAAATAAATTAGCCACGCCTGCCGTTGTGCCAGCTGCCATTCTACAAATAATATTTTCAGCTTTGATTAACCATTCCACTAGAGCCGCAAATGATTTATACGAAATGTAAACGAAAAAACATGAAAAAAAGAATATTAAAACAATTTGACCAAAACATATTTTGGGCAGGCCAAACAAAATATTTGCACTCGCTTAACTTGCTTAAATTAAGCGAAATTTAACAAAAAATATTATGAATTTTTTTGTTATAAAGTTTCTATAAAGATTCATAAAAAGTTAATTATGAATCCATTTTTCTCTAATTAAAACAATTCCTACTTCAGCCATCAATTCTAGTTAGCTAGCAACTAAGCTGGACTCTTCTAAACCTTAGCAGACAGCAACTTAAAGCCGTTAAGTCTTAAAGCTAGACAAATGTATATGTTGTGTAGGTAGCACAAACTGCTGCTCGACACTCCAATAATTACATTTGTGCCAAGCGGCGGGGGCGAGCTGGCTGAAAACTATGCAGCCAATGTGAACTGTCCGCCGAGAGCTGTTCGCCAGGGAGCTGTCCACTTGCTGCTGCAAAAATCAACATAAATAGCGCGGCAACATCTCCATTTCTAACTTGATTTTTGCTGGCCCGGCGCCGCCTGCTAAAAAGCGAAAACAAAAATCTACCAAAAAGTTAGGTGTGGACTATGCTCGACTAGGAAATACCCTGAGTGGCAATAAGCAAAAATTTCAATATTTTTTAACTGTGTAGAAAATCTATAAATTTATCGATTTTACAAAATATCGATAAAGTATATTTTCTTGTGATTGTGTTAATAATTAGAATCATATCATCATATTTATTTTTATAGATTTTCTTAAAATTCGATAAATTGTAAAAATTTTATATTTGCGCTTAACAGACAATTGGAAAAATGAACTTAATCGATAAGCTTATCGATTTCACCTAAGGAACATTGCCTCGCTCGGTCTACCAATATTATGCCAGCATAATTACAGCTTGGTGGATGTCTTCATCTCAGTATATAATATCGCTCTTCCCTCATTCAATACACCCACTGTGTCCACTGTGGCAGTGGCCACAGGGTATTACAAAAGTTGTGTAAAAAAAATTGTTTTTGCGACGCGCCAGAAAAATGCAATTTCACAGTTTGGTGAATTTTTATTGTCGTCGCTTTGAGTGGGTCCCCAGTTAAATTTCCTATTTCCCTTTCTATATTTTTTCGTGCGCTTACTCTAGGTGGGGGCGTGTCTACCTATGTAACTATGTGGAAAAACTTACCGCTGATGATTGCGTTCGCCGGCATGTCCATGAATATCATCGATGCCGCCTGTGTTGCCGCTGCTGGTGGTGGCGCCGCCTGAGCCGGCACCGCTGGCACCACAGACGGGCGCATAGTCGGCAATGTGATCCTTCTGCATGTCGAGGGTATCGCCACTGGGCGAAGTGCGCCAGACCATGCCTCCCGTGGAGGCATCCAGCCAGTAGCCGTTGCCATTGCGCGTCGATAGGCTCGGCATTTTAAGCACGTCACTCGTGTGACTGCCTGCAGGTGAGAGAGAGAGGCAGAGTGTGAGTGAGAGCAATTAAATGTTTTGCTACAAATTGTGTGAGCCAAATAAATTGTTGCCCTAAATGAACAAGCAGAACAAAGGTGGAGACAAGCGCTGTGTCTGTTTCTTTGCCTGTTCCCAAAAACCAATTCGCAAATGTGCCAAAACAATTTGAGCCTTGTTTTATAGAAAAATTTGTATACGACTTAAATATTATTGCTTTAAAACAGCGAAATATGGCAAATTCTAAAAACATATTAAATATAGTTTAAATATCTTCAGAGAATTTGTGGAAACTTTAAATTTAAGAAGTAAAAAAAAAATAATAATAAACAAAATTTTGAAGCCATGCAAAAAATCTGGCTATAGCCAAATTGCAACTATTTTTGTAGCTATTTTCAATTTTTTAAATTTCTAGCTAATATTTTAAGCTTACAAAAAAGCTTAAATTTGATGTAAATAATATCAAATTTTTTACAAAATATATATTATATATATTTGACAGCTCAATGTACAAATAAATATTTATCATAAAAAATAATAATCATTCAGCGTTTTTTACTTATTCTTTCATTTCTGCCATATCTGATATTTAAAAATTCATTTTATATGCTTAAAAAATGTTTCGAATTTATAATTGAAATATATTTTACAGCTTAATGCCGAATTGTAATTACTATATTTTCCTAGCTTATTTTACTAATTATTTAGAATTTCTAGCAAACATTTTAAAGCTTAAAAAGTAGGCGAAAGTGTCCTTTTCGTTTGGCTTATGGGATTTCAATGCAGTGCTATAAATTCAGCGCATTAAAAATAATATTATGCCAAGGGCAGGCACAGGGGGGCGTATGCGCAATTTACCCTATTGTCACAGCACACGCACACACACACACACGGCACACAGTGGAAAATCAAATAAATTATTGTCAATTTTCCAGTTGGCGCTTGTGCAAAAATGTGTTGCATACTTTCGAGCAGCTCAAATAAAGTAAAAGAGGAAAAAAAGTATTGCATAAAAAATGCAGCAATTAAACTGTCCCCGGGTTATAACTGCGCATCAAGCGAGTATTTTATGGCGCCTGTTGTTGAGTGGGGCGCAGGGGCTGAGGTTGGCAGTTGAGTTGCTGGGGCGCGGCCTTCATTGTCTACAGCTGGCCAGGTGAGCTTTGCGCTTTTTGCTGCTTAGTTTATTGCAACTGGCGCCCGATGAATATGCAATGCGCGCCTTTTTTTTAGCATTGGGTTTTTTCGTGCTCTGCGGCTTGCTGAACAATGCCAAAGTTGAAAGGCAATGTGGTAGTTGTTGCTGCCGCGACAGCTAAAAACCAAATCACAACTATATTGTAAACTAGTGTAAACTATGGAAATTGAAAATAATAGCCAACAGCTTTTACGGGCTTGTTCTTAATGCGCTTTCGCTGCGAACGCGCTGCAGAAGTTCTTTTTCTTTTTTTGAAAGGGCTTTCATAAATATTTTAAGCTCCATTTCATGATGACTATATGTTGGATAAATATAGGAAGAGGTGTAGTAAAAGTAGTAGGAATGAGTAGTAGTGGTTGTAGGAGTAAAAGTAGATGTAAGAGTAGTAGTAGTAGCATTGGGATGTCGTAGTAGTAGTAGAAGTCGCTACTAATAGTAGTAATTGCAAGCTATCAACTGCTAGTAATAAAAGTAGTACAATGTTATATAGTACTAGTAATAGTAGTAGCAGGTCGTAACAGTAGTAGTATATAGTAGAAGCAATAGTAGTAGCAGTAAGTAGTAGTAGTAGATAGTAGAAGCAATAGTAGTAGCAGTAAGTAGTAGTAGTAGATAGTAAAAGCAATAGTAGTAGCAGTAAGTAGTAGAAAAGCAATAGTAGTAGGTAGTGATAGTAGAAATGGTAGCAGTAGTAGTAGTAGTATTAAATATAGTAGTAGGTAGAAATAGTAGTAGGTTGAAATAGTAGACCATAATATTAATTGGAGTAGTAGTGGGTTGTTATATAGTGGTAGTAAAAATTGTAGTAGGAAGTAGAAGCAATAGTAGTAGGTCGTAAAAACAATAGTAGGTAGAAATAGTAGTAGACTATAATATTTGTTGTGGAGTAGTAGGTAATTATAATATAGTGGTCGTACTAGTAGTAGACATTAATAGTAGTAGGTAGTAATAGTTAGTAGTAGGTCATCTTAGTAGTAGTCTTAGTAGTGGAGGTAGTCACAGTGGAGCTTTTAACAATAGTATGAATATGAAAAGCGTAGTATTAATACTGTTAAGGAAGTAGTATTTCATGGTAGTAGCTGCAATAGTAGTAGCAGCAATAGTGGCAAATATAGTAGTAGCAACAATAGTAGTAGCAGCAGTAGTGGCAAATATAGTAGTAGCAACAATAGTAGTAGCAGCAATAGTGGCAAAAATAGTAGTAGCAACAATAGTAGTAGCAGCAATAGTAGTAGCAGCAATAGTAGCAGCTGTTCAGCCACTAGAATAGGAGTAGCTCTCTAGCCACCAGAATAGCAGTAGCTTTCCAGTCACTTTATAGTAGTAACTACATCAAGTAACTACAATTTTTGGTGAGTTATTCAAAGTTCTTCCCTAGCCATTGATTTGCTGCTCAATATGCAGCATCTTTCACCTCAGCACGTGCCATTTGTATACCCGAATTCGAATTGGAATTGCATCTTCCATTTGCGTAACTATTTAATTTGCCACTGCCCTTGTTTATTGCGTAGTGCCACAAGCCAGAGAGCTGCGTTTAGTGTGCAGCCAGCTAAACGGAAAGCCCAAGCACCAGTTGCCACATTCAAAACGGGCGCCGCATGCCTCTCATGCAACCAGGCAGCCTCTCGGCATGCTCGTAATGCTGCTAATTTCAATTAGACCACAAGGTCTGCCCTCAAATGCAAGTGTTGAACATGCCAGGGACACACACGCACACGCTCACACACTCAACTTGTTGGTTAATAATGCACACAGAACTAAATGCATAATTGCAACCGACTAGGGCAAAGCTGACGAGAGGGAGGAGGGACTAGGGAGTAGGGAGTTCCTCTCCGGCGTAGGACGTCACGTGCAAAATGTTAATTTCTATTATGCGCCCGGCACGAAAATTTTGTGCTGCCTGCTAAAATATTTATTCGCACCTATTTTGTTGTGCGCCTGTGTGTGGGTCGCGCACAATGGAAAATTAGTGTTATTTATACATGCAAATCTCTCCGTGTGTGTGGGAATGCAAAAAGTCTGGCTAGGAAGGAAGCGCCACTAGCTGAACGCAACGGATGCAGCTCGGATGTGGCCGCCTCCGCCTCCGCTACGCCGTCTCGTACTCACCTCGCATGGTATTTAGCGCCGACTGCTTCATCATCATGTGCTTGCGCTTAACAAAGACCATGGCCCCAAAGGACAACATCATGATGGCCAATATGGCGCCCAGGAGTATTATGAACCAAGGCTGTGTCAGCACATCGTTCACGTGATCCTGATTGATGGGATAGCTGTAGATGAAATGAAATATAAAACTCAAATAAATATCTATGTGAAATTATGCTTAATTAAACGATCTGGCAACGCTTAATTGTCGTATGCGCTTATTAAGTTGGCTGCACTTATTAAGTTGGCTGCGCCTGAGTAGGGCGAGGTTAGGAAGGAGATCATATCGCTTGGCTTCTATAAGCTTTGCATAGTTTTTTCTGTAAGCAACATAGAGCTCTACAGTAGAGCTTCGCTTTAAGGAACACACAGTTCGTCATGCCTAGCTTTCACTGTAATTGCAGCAAACATCTTCAACTTACCGCTGATTGATAAACGGATCTAGTCGCTTCGTTATGGGATCCAGCCGCAATGTAGCGGGCACGCAGTACGGTCCAATGCCTGCATTATTGCCCGCTGCCACGCCCACCGTATACATAACGCCCTCCGTTAGGTTGGCCAACACCAAAGTGGGCGAAGCAGCATCAATAGTGACATTTGTCAAAATGCGCGAGAAATTGTGAGCCGTATCAATGCCACGCACAATGACGTGATAGTAGAGCAAGATACCTGCAGTTGGGGTTAGGCAGAAGAGAAGGGTCAATGAGAGGTGCAAGGGGGTTAGAGCGAGGGTTATACATACCATGCTCTTGCTTCAGCTCGGGCGCCTTCCATTTCAAGAAGACCGCAGAGGCATTTAGCAGTATGGCCTCCATGCCAAATGGCGCCTCGTTGGGCACTAAAACGAGGAAGAAAAAAGTGAAAGATGAGTTCGGCAGGGTTAGGCGGGTTTCCTGGGGTTTTTGGGTCTACGTTTGGTTTGAAATGCGTTTTTGATTGTTGTGCCAGCTGCTCTAATGAGTCGCGGCTGCCACTGCTCTAATTAATTGCCATTTAGTGGGTTTAGCACTTGGGCGCAGTTCCGGGTAGACAAGCCCATTGGGTGCCAGACAGAGACAGCGACAGCTAGAGAGAGGGTTATATTTTTAGATGGCTACACAGTGGCTGCAACTCATGCTGTGGCACACTCCAAAAGCTCATCTTCATTTGTTTATTTATTTCCTGCTCCTCCGTCTGAGGCAATTTCTTTAAATAAACACACGTGCGAAGCAACGCAACGACATCGTCTCTAAATAGGCGACTGTCTAGGTAGATATATATATATATGGGGTTAGGTGTACTTAGGAGCGTGTTGCTGCGATTCCTCTTTTATTTTGCGTGCTTCGCTTTGTTGCTGCCACATTTTCCTGCTGCGACATGCTAAAGTGCTCGTCAGGCTTTTTGTCTATGGGGGCTTTGCCTTGCTTTCCTCTTTCTGATTTTGTATTTTCTTTGCTTTTATTTTCTATTCTTTGCTATTCTTTTCTTGTCTCTTGTTGTTAGCCGTGTCTGATGACGCGCTTAACACGTAGCTGCCATTGTGTGGCATACACGACCTCGGGGCAATTGTAGCCAAGGCAGCAGCACAAAAAATGTGTTGCACATCACATTTGAGAAACCAATTGGAAAATTGCAATCGAAACGACGCTTTCCACTGGCTGCTTCCACTCATTTGCCAGCCTCGCAGTACCCAAGCTGTATTAAGGCAGCTCAGGTCTGAGTGGCTCAGCACTCGACCCTAAATGCTCTGCTGTTTACACTGGCAAATTGGCAGCAATACTACTAAACAGTGTTGTAAAACACTCGTGAGCTCTAAGTGGTATATAGTTCTCTAGTTCATTCATTGCTTAGCTTTTGCAGCTGCATTTCGTGCGGCTTGAGTTTATAGATATATCACGAAATGCCAAGTAGAAAATTTATTCTAATGTTTTTATTTTTGTTTTGTTTTTTTTTTCTGTTTGCTTTCTTTGACTACTCCACTTTTATTTTGCTATATATAGATATTTCGCATACTCATATTTTATTTTATAGTTCCAATTTTCTGGAAAAATGGGTTCTAATATTTTTATATTTAATTATTTTTTTTTCTTTTGTTTTAGCTGTATATAAATATAGCTTATACCGTATTTTATTTTATAGCTTCAATTTTCTAGAAGCTTATTTTACTTTCCAATTAAAGGAAATGCCTAGTCGAAAATGTATTCTAATATTTTTATATTTAATTTTTTTCTTTTGTTAGCTATATATTAATATAGCTTGTTCCATTATTTTATAGTTTCAATTTTCTAAAAGCTTTTATTTTCCAATGGAAATATCAGAAAAATGGGTTCTAATATTTTTATATTAAATTATCTTTTTTTCTTTGACTAATCCACTTTTGTTTAGTTCCCAATTGATACTGTTTCCTAAGCATTACCTTCAGAATTATCTTAAAAATATGTTTAAAAATTTTAAACACACTTAAAATTTTTAATTAAATTTTATCTTAGTTTAAATAATTTTATTTAAACTTTTAAATTCTTAAATCTTATTTTCTAATTTTTTTTACACAATTTCTCTGTTGCAGCGCATTCCTTAGTCGTCCTAAACCTGTCTTCTAACACTCCCCAGTTATTTTTTTTTTTATTTTTTTGCTTATCCTTTATTTGCCCAGTTCCGCTCTGACTGTGGGGGACTTGTGCCAAATGCTTCCTGTGTGGATTCTTGGCTGCACCCACCTCCCACGTCCTACTCTAAGCCAAACAAGCTCTAACAAACGCGCATCAAAATTGCATGGCAAGGCGCTGCAACACTTTGTGGAGACACCAAAGAGGCAGCTTCGTCTGCAGGCAGCAATAATTGTTGTTTATCTTTACACAATTGCGTTGGCAATTTCTTTGAGCTGTTGTTGTTGTTGTTGGGAAACGCGCAGGTGGAAATGTGATGCATACGAAATGAGTTTTGATTTGGTTAGCTTCCACGCAACTGCAGCTACTCGCAGACAGAGGGCGCTTTGCCGCTGACATTTGTGCATTTTGTATTGCAGCCGAGCGTTTGTTGACTTATTTGCGGCACTGTTGCCGTGTTTGCCTTTGCTTGACATTTGCTTGGCTCTCTCTCTATTTTTGTATTTAATTATTTCGTAAAAAGTCGTCTCATTGCGCGCTCTTTTGAAGTTTTTCGGGTGATAAAATGCAGCGATAAACCTGTCTGCAAAGTTTCGCTGAAGTCTTTGCATTTTTGCAGCTCAAGCGCCTAGATAGCAGCAGCGGGTGAGAGCTGAATGGAATTTTTTTGGACAGTCTTATCGACTGCAGCTGGAGCAAAAGCGCAGCTGCAGGACATGTGTCTTAGTTAAGCGAAGTTCACAGCAAAATCAGCTCGACGAAATTCGCCAAGTTTGCGCTTAGATATGTCGAACTTAGCTGTGATAGCTGAACAATTAAGCTAGGCAAAGAGAGTGAGCTTAAAAGGCTTGAAATGGCCAATAGTTGTGCCTTAAGAACAGAACGTGTGTGGGCTGAAGGCTCTAGATATAGCGAAGACTCCACGGAGAGACAGATCAATATTCTAATAGACAACTGCTTTAGACTGATTGCAATGCATAGTTTCTATAGGCTAATATAATATGTCTATAGGCTAATATAATATATCAAAGCAAGTCCAATCATCTCTACCTTAAAGTCCATAGTCCATAGAGACAAGCAGAGCTCTTAGCTAGGGACTCTATCTAGCGTAAAGTTTTAGCTTCTCCGTGCTCTCTTTGTCAGTCCTGTCAGTCCTTGCTGCATTGACTGTTTAGCTGCCCAAACATTATTCTTCACTAATCCAGAACTCGTTTCCTATTGTTTCCCTTACCTCGCTGGTCTTTGTTCCAGAGGTTTTTTCATTTATTCCTTCTAAGTTCGCGAAGACCCCTCCTACCACATCGCTTATCGATTCAGTGCGGCACAAATTTCTCCGCAAGTAGTTTCTCTGCGCTAGCATTTAAAACTTTAGCTGAAAAACATTGTAATTGCAAGGCATAGCTAGCTGTAGACGACATTCTGGGTACGCACATGTCGAGTCATTGAGCGCATTCTTTCACCTGCGACACATGTAAATCGTCACATCAGGTATTCAATACGGATGAATGGCGTCACGTGTGCTCAAGCCCCGAGCCCTTTTTCTTTGCCTAAACATTCCGCATGATTCGCTTTTTGCAGTGCTCAATGATTGACATACTTTTTATTTGCCATATCCGAAAGGAGCTCGGCCTTTTTTATGCGCGGCCCGAAATTATATGGGATTAGGGGACCCGCATCGGCAGCTGAGGCCAAGCACAGGGATGAGCGAGGAAGAGTGAGGTCCTGGCTTGGCATTTATGTAACGCATTTTCCTTTTTAGCGCTCATATCCCTTTATTGTATTACGCTATTGTTGCAATGCGAGCTGCTAGCCCCAACCCCTGGGCTGCATTTGTCACATGGCAGCAACCCCCGCGAGGCAGAGGGTTGCTCGCTGCCTGTGCTGGCATTTATATGGTTAGCTGAGTTTCGGGCTGCGATTTAGCTGGTTCATTAGACAACTGCATGGACTCTTTGCCACGCATAAATAATACATCAAAGCAGCCAAAGGCTGCGCCCACCAACTGACATCAAGTACTCACCATCTTCGAGGGTGCGGGCAAGGCGCGAATTCGAAGGTTTGCCCTCGACGGATTTGTAGAATGGCACAATGAAAAATTCATAGAGCGTATACTGCACGAGTCCTGTCAGCGTGCAGGACGAAGCGCCGCCGCCATTCAATATGGTTAGCATGCGATATTTGCTGCTGTACGCGCTTTGGATTTGACTCTGCGACTGTGCCTGAGCCTGAGCCTGTGCCTCGTGGCCATCCATCGCATCACGTTTGCCGGCAGCGGCAATATTTGGTTTTGTCGAAATCAAAGCCGATGCCGACGCCGACGCCGACACCGCGGCGGACGTGGAGGAGGCCAGCAACGGATTGGCATTGGCTGTAAGCGAGTTTGTTATTGGATTTGGTAGCTGGCGCGCATAGATGTAGAAGCCCTCGACGTATTTGCCATTGATGATCTGCATAAGCAAACAAAGTGTATTAGCTCTGGAGAGTACTGGAGTGGCCGGCTGCAGCTCTCGACTCTTACCTGCCAAGTGAGCTTCATGCTGGTCGAGTCCACAGCGCTCGCATTGGTCAGCTCGACCACATCGCCGGACAAGAGGCTGGCGCGTGCCTCGCTCAGATCCAAGCCGCTGTTGAAGTAACGCTGCGAATCGAAAAGATTTTTAAGTTAAGCTAGCTCCAGGCTCAAGCTCCCTACGCTAGGCTACTCACCGTGCCCACGGCTATGGGCTCCGACATGGGGCTGGGCAGCGATAAGCCATGCGAGTTCTCAGCGCGTATCAGGAAGAAGTAATTCACGCCCGCCACGAGGCCCAGCTGGGTATAGGTGGTGTTCTGTATGCGTGTGCCGACGGCCACCCAGCCGTCGGTTTCATTCTTGCCAAACATCTCGACGACGTAGCCGACCAGGCTAGACGCGCCCACTTTGTTGCTGCGCGTCCAGCTGAGGGTGACCGAATCGTCGCCTTTCTCCACCAGCTGCGGCTTGCCAGGCGGACCCGGATAGGTGGATAGCTCTGCTGCACGATAGAACTTGATGTTCGGATTGGTGGGCGTGTCCAGGCGCAGATAGCCGCTCCACGATGATTTGCCATTGCGATTGCTGGCGACGCAGGTGTACAAGCCCTCATCCTCATGGCGCTGCAGGTCCGAAATGGTCAGTGTGCCGGCCTCGGAGAGATTGCGACGCTCGTGCTCCTGCACATCGATGGGTATGCCATCCAGGTACCAGGATATCTGTGGAGCTGGTGTGCCCAGCGTGCGACAAGGCAGCACCACAATTGACTTAACGGGCAGCGTCTGGTTGACCGGACCCTGTTCTATGATGGGCGGCGGCAGCTCGAACTGGGTGTCCACAGTGACAACAGTGCGACTGCTGACGCTGCCGACGGCATTGAGCGCATTGCAGACGACCACCTTGCCGGAGTCCTCGCGGGCGAAGCGCGCTATCGCGAGCACCGAACGACCTTCGGGCGTGACGCTGACCTCCAGGCGACCATCGCGATAGCCGGGCAGCAACAATGAGCTGTTGCCCTCGACGGACCAGTATAAGGTGGGGCGAGGATGTCCGCTGGCCTGGCACTCGAACAGCACTTCATCGCCGATCTCCACCAGCTGGTTCTTGGGGCGTGTAATAAACTTGGGCGGCGCTGCGGAAGTGAACAAAGCAAACAGCGGATTGGTTGCGGGCTAAGCGTTGGGGGTGACCAGTTTGTGGGGCAATTAACTTACCGTGCACGGTGAGTATGCCCGTGGCTGTAATTGAGCCGACCGCATTGTCCGCCTCACAGCTGTACTCGCCCATGTCCTCCAGCGTGACGTCGTCCAGCTTCAGACTGCGGTCCTCAAGTATATGCACGCGACCTGTGCAGAGAGAGGGGGGTAGAGGCAGCGAGGGAGAGACATGTGAGAGCAAGTCAAAAACGAGCAACTTAGTCGGACGTCTTCTTCTACTTCGTTAGTAGTTCAAGTAGCGTAAAAATGGCCAAGACTGGCAGCCGAGGAGTTCAAATAACCGCAGCAAACTAAGCCAAAGCTGGCGGGGGCAGCGGCCGAGCCAGGGTCGGATATACACATTGAGCAGCTAGCTTTGTGGTTGTGTCTTACAATAAAAGATAGACGAGAGCTGCAACAAAAGGCAGCGACTAGTGTGATGGATATCGAAGTGCTAATACCCTGTAATCTAAGGCTATGTGGCACATGTAGAGTTGTCCTGAATCTATAATTCTCGCAGCTGTTTCGGGTCTTACTCAAACTACCCTCAATACATGGCTAAAAACTTGCTTTCTTTTCGCTTGGTTGACTGACTGCGAAGTAGGTTTTAAATGTTGTTGTTGTTGTTGTTGTTGTTGTTGTTGCTCCTTCAGTGGCCACTGTGCCAATTGTTTGCTTAACAAAAGTTTCGCCCACTTTTCCTCTATCTCTGGCAACTTCAAGTCTCGTCTGAGCTGACGGAATGTGTTTTTGCCGTATTTTCTTTTACGGCTTTTGGCTGCGAGGGCAGTTTAAAGAAGCGTAACTAGCTCGCAGAGGGGAGACAGACTAAGTGTATGTGTGCGAGCTGCGAGCATTTCCTAACACAGCTTTTTACCCTGGTTAGTTGCACTCTTTGGGGGGGAAAGTGCGTCCCTGTCTGAAGGACAACATTGCAACAGTCGAGTGTTGTGCAAGCAAAATTGTTGATTGCTGCCAACAGAGATTGGCAATTAACGGAATTAAAAGTTACAGTTGTGTTTACACACGGCAGGGGGACGAGGCGTGGGGCGTGGCATATCCCATCCACAACCACAATCGCACTAACAACAACAACTAACTAACTGTTCGTATAGGTGTTTATCACACTGAGAGAAATGGCTTGGCAGAGCTGAGCAAGGATGTGACTTAGCTAGTGTAAGATGGTATGAATAGCAGAGAGCAGCATTAGAGAAGTTATTGCGTTAAACAAATGTACATATTGAAGCGAGTCTAAATAGAGTTTGAGGCATGTTTTGATGGCTTAAGAGACAGAGATTAATGCTGGAAATTTGAGCTGGAAATGGGCATTTGCTTGAGGGAGAGAAGCTAGTGAGAAGTTCTTAGAAGTTTGCTATGATTCAATCGAAGTTATTTTATTAATGAAATGTTTAAATTAAGATGACTAAAGAGAGTTTGAGACAATTTTTGATGGCTTAAGATTCAGAGATTAATGCTGTAGATTTGAGCTGGAAATGGGCATTTGCTTGAGGGAGAGAAACTAGTGAGAAGTTCTTAGAAGTTTGCTATGATTCAGTCGAAGTTATTTTATTAATGAAATGTGTAAATTAAGATGACTGTAAAGAGAGTTTTAGACAAGTTTTGATGGCTTAAGATTCAGAGATCAATGCTGTAGATTTCAGCTGGAAATGGGCATTTGCTTGAGGAGGAGAAGCTAGTGAGAAGTTCTTAGAAGTTTGCTATGTTTCAGTCGAAGTTATTTTATTAATGAAATGTCCAAATTAAGATGACTCTAAGGAGAGTCTTAGACAAGTTTTGATGGCTGTAAATTTGAGCTGAAAGTGGGCATTTGCTTGAGGGAAAGATCATATACGAATGTGGGATAATTTCAGGCATCAGCTTCTAGCTTTCAGATACACATTTCCTTACATTTCTCTCAGTGTAGCTCAGCAAATGCTGTTGCAATGTAAACATGAAATGCCACAGGCCAAAGTAACCGCATAAAACAAACTTTTTTTTCGAACTGTGACAGTTGCCTTTATCAAAACTGCTCGCCCAATGCAAATATGGCAAAGTAAAAGCTGAAATTTCATTTGAAATGAAACTAAATTCCGCTTAATTGACTCGGCCAAGGGGCGGCCTTAGATATAATAATAATATAGAGCTGTGCAGATGACTTACGTAGTGGCATGTTGCCGGCGGAGGCTGTGCGACGCCAAAGGACATCCGGCAGGGGATCGCCGCCAATGCGACACTGGAAAACAACGGAGCTGCCCACTACAGCTGTCTGGTTCTGCGGGCCGCGTATGAGAAAGGGACGCACTGCAAGCGAGAGAGAGAGATGGAGAGAGAGAGCGTAAAGTAGGGGCAGCTTCTTTGGACACGAGTCTCTACACTTACCGTGCACCTTGAGAGAAGCGGTGCTCGACTCGCGAGTGCCGACGACATTCTTGACCACACACTGGTATCTGCCATCATCCGACTGACGGGCATCCTGTATGGCCAGATTACCGCCATCGACGATGCGTATCCGCTTGTTGCCTCCACCGGCGCCATTGCCACTCAGATTCAGAGTTTGTCCGTTCTTGCGCCAGGAGATTTGCGGTTCCGGTGAGCCACGCGGTGCACCGCATTCCATCAGCGCTACCTCGCCCTGGGCCACTCGCGTGTTTTGCGGTTCCAGTCGAAATTCATCGCGCAGAACTGTAAATAGAATAGCAGAGAAAACGAGAGAATTTTGTAACGGGTACGGGTTAAGCTTTGATTGATTCAATATTAATAACTCCACTTTGGGGCAGGGTAACGGACAGCAGCTTCAGAGACAAACATCCTGCAGCATTTGCTTTATCCCTTCTTCATACTTAATGCCGTCTGCCATTTGAAATCTACCCCGCACTCGCCCACCTGCTTGCGCTCAATACGCCAATAAAACCTTGATAATGATGTGCAGTCCAGACTTTGAGCTGCTGCTGCTGCTGCTGCTGCCGTTGCTACTTCGACTGCAGCTGCAATATTAATAAGCTTTGGCATTTGCAATGCGTATTTTCCTGCTGTTATTTCTTTTTACGTATTTTACAAACAGAAATTGCAAAATTGATAACCAAGGAGTAAGCATGACTTGCAAATATCCTGCCGAGCATATTGAGTGGTATCTCAAGTGTTATGGAAACTAAAGAAGATTGTAAGCCATAGCTCTTAGATGAAAGACCATAGAGCTGTCAGTTCGCTGAGTCGAAAGCTAGATATAAACTAGATAAATAGCCAAAGCTTAAGCTCTTATCTTGTCTCACTTTTATCTGTCGCAGTAAAAAGTTTTTCCTTCCATATTTAGGTCAATCAGATCGGAAATTTCTAAGAGTAAGCCTTGGTAGATGCTTGACTAATAGCAATCTTAGGGAACCCTTTGGCTTCTCTCTGGAAAATACCTTGTTTTTCAAGCTTAGGCCACCTAGATGTTAGATTTCCGATGTATCTTACAATATAATTCTCCCTCAGCTATAGTCTTTCAGGTTCTTTATATATTCCTTTAAATGAAAATATTCCTCAGCGCAAATTCTTTCTTTTGAAAGATTAGGAAAACTTTTTTCGTTCCATATTTAGGTCAATTAGATCGGAAATTTCTAAGGGTAAGCCTTGGTAGAAGCTTGACGAATGGAAATCTTAAAGAAACCTTTTGCTTCTCTCTGGAAAACACCTTGTTTTTCAAGCTTGGGCCACCTAGATGTCAGATTTGCGATGTATCTTTAACAACATAATTCTCCCTCAGCTATAGCCTTTCAGGTCCTGTATTATATTTTCCTTTAAATGAAAATATTCCTGAGCGCAAATTCTTCCTTTTGAAAGATTAGGAAAACTTTTTCGTTCCATATTTAGGTCAACATGATTCTCTCTCAGCTATAGTCTTTCAGGTTCTTTATTATGTATTCCTTTAAATGAAAATATTCCTGAGCGCAAATTCTTTCTTTTGAAAGATTAGGAAAACTTTTTTCGTTCCATATTTAGGTCAATTAGATCGGAAATTTCTAAGGGTAAACCTTGTTAGAAGCTTGACGAATGTAAATCTTAGGAAAACCTTTTGCTTCTCTCTGGAAAATGCCTTGCTTAGGCCAGCTAGATGTTAGATTTCCGATGTATCTCTAACATGATTCTCCCGCAGCAAAAGTCGCTTAGATTATTTATTCTATATACGTTTAATAAAAATATTCCTAAGCTTAAATTCCTCCGTTGCCTTTCAACTGTTGCCTATAATCCCAACAAAACAAAAGCTGAATCTGGGAAAGACTAGACTAAGGCATATATAAAGGCAGTGCAGCCTAGATCTTTGTTTTTCTTGCAGAGCTTTGCCCATTTCATTACACCCCATTCCATGCCATTGCCATATACAGGGTATTTAAATGGAGAATAACAAAATGTAAAATACGAAATGCGAAATGTGAAATGCAGAATGTGAAATGCAAAATGCAAAATGCAAAATGCACTTCAATAAACGCATAATGCGCTTCAGTGGACGCCAAAGGCAACACAGAAAGCAGCTACGCAAACTAAATGCGAGCTTAACAAACCAATCCAGCATTGAATCCAAGTGGACCGTGCAATGTTGTTAAAGATAAACAATTGTTAGCCAGGTGAAGACTATTAAATGCGAATGCGAATGCTGAAGGCTCTTTTCAAGCGAGGCTCGAGGACTGCAGAAATTGAAATCCTTTGCTCGACTGCGGCTACGCAATATTAATTAATCTGCTTGGGAACAGCCCTTGGCAACGCAGCGCAAAGCAGCCCCAAAAATAAACAGCGAACGTGCCGCCCTCTCCTGTTGCTAATCGCTCCATCTGCTGTTGCTCTGGATATCAATTACAAAACATTTTTGCGAACTGCAAACTGCGAACTGCTTTATTTTATTAATTAGAAAGCAATGCAAGTGCATGGCGTGCCGCGTCTACCAGCAACAGCAACAGCAACAGCAACTTGCAACTGGTCATGCAATGCACTTGCAGAAGGGTTGGCCAGGCTGGCCGCAAGTTCATTAGCTGTAAATGTGCAACGTCAATCGATCAACGTCATTGAGCCGATTTTTTGGTCTTATGCCTATATGAAGTTACATGTGGCTAACGCTAAAAATAACTATTAAAAATATTGCTAGCAACTGAAGCATGTCGGAGTACGAGCCATAGCAGCTTGCCAGCTATTTAAAGACTAGTTGTCACATAGGAAAACCTCACTTTAATGAAATAGCAAACCTTAACTTACATGGGTTTTCTATGAAAATTTTGATATAAGCTGTAGAAGGCTTGAAAATTAGTTTCGTAAAAAGTTTTTTAGGATTTGCCTTAGATTGTAGCTGATATGGTGATAAATGTATGGTTAAATGTGCCCCGTACTTTCCTCTGCTAAAATAATTTAACAAATACTATAACTTATTTTCTTTATATGAAAGTTTTTCATTTGAATCAATGCACCTTTCCCTAAATATTCAGTATTTAGTTAGTGTAAACCTATCTTAACTAAAACTGCAACTCTTAAATGACATGAGATTTGCGTAAAATTTTATATATACGCTCTACAAAGCTTCTCTCTAAATTTTAAAAAACTTTTGTAACAATATATCTAAAACTTTAGAAGATACAAAGATTTTTGTGTGCTAAATTGTAGCAAGTTTCTATATTTTTTTTTAATTTATCAAGTCTTATAAAAGAGCTCCTTCCCTCATTCGAACTTTCCAGCTACCAAATAAATTGATAAATACACTATAATCTATAACTAATCACGGCCTAACCTATGCCCATTAAAAAACAACCCTTAAATCACACATAATTTAGCCGAAATTTACAGAAAATATAGAGCAACATCTAAAATTGACTTGTACAAAAGTTCTTAAGCCGATTGACTAAAAGTTCTTGACTTATAGATACTTACATGCGACTTGCAACGTTGCATTCCTGGAACGTGCGACGCCGAATTCGTTCTTTGCCTGGCACCAGTACGTGCCCGCATCGCTCTCCCTGCGCGAGTGTATGACCTGGAAGGAGAGTGAGAGAAAGAGTGTGTTTTAGATTAGATACTTTAGAGAAGATATGTGTAATATGATGGCGAGTAGTTAGAAGCTTAAGAGCGACACGTGTCGGTGCAAAGATCAAAAACGAAATGCGCTCAGCCAAAAATCAAATAAAACTCTGGACCCAAAATTCAACTGCTGACCAAACGAGTCCACTCGACGTATACGCAATTTAATTTAATTAAAAAAAGACAACAAGAGTAGACAACCCTCTGCGGAGAGGGTCGTGTCTGTGTGCGTTTGTGCCTTAATCACTTGGCCTCTTCAGTTTTAATTGGCAACAAACTGTAAGCCGGCCGACAAGTCACTTAGGATTGGGGCACGGCTCCAAAAATGCCATTGAAAACAATAAAAATTAACTGGGGGTAGGAAGAGGCAACTCTTCTCGAGTTTCCGGGTTCTGTTCAGCTCGAGATATGTAGCCTGATGATTTTTAATGATAATGATGCCCGCCCCCCGCTCACACGCTGCCCACTCGACACTGGCGTCCAGAATATTGCAACCCATTCGTCAAAACAATAATTTGAACAAATTTAACAAAAACTCAATTCAAAGCGCGCTCAACTCGAAATAATTCGTTAAATTCCATTAAAATGGAAAATAGAAGCCAGAAAAAAATAACAATAAATTTTATATCAAATACATTTTTGTTGCATTTAATGAAAATCAACTGAGCGGGGGGTATACAAAAATGTAATATAAACAAAGCCGAAGCGGGGCAAAAAAATGAAGGAAAACTGGCAAAAATTGCAGCGCAGGGGGTGAGTGGGTGCTTAGCAGAGGGTGACTGCGCCCAACCCCCATCGCCTGCCCCTGCACCAAGACTCGTTAGCTTGAATTGTGAAATGTGCACGCACCAGGCGGAAAGGGGAGGAGAATGTGAAAAGACGTAGAGATGACAAATGAAGCGATATTTAAATGCAGTGCGAAATCGTTTAGATGAATACTGAAGACACTTTCAATACTAAGAATAAAAAATATTAAAAAAATACTAACATTGTTTTCAACATATTTCTGAGAATATTTTTAGAACATTTTTTTTCAATAAATTTCTTTAATACAGTATAAATATTTTTCCAGTATTCTAAAACATTTTTGTATATATAAAAAGTTTTTTTTAAAAATCCTAATTAAATAAATATTAAAATAAACAAATTCTTAAATTTTGAAAATATTCTTATATAATTATTTCTGAGTTTAAATCGAATATATTGATCACTAAGCGCCTTTCAATATTTCTAGATGTTTTGAAACATTTTAAATTTGAAATATTTTTGAAAAAATAAATCAAAATTATTCAAAAACTATTCTACCTGAACTACATTTGAGTCAAGACTTCTTTCATATATGGCTTCCACCCTATCCTAAGTTAAACCTCTAGAAAAGTCTTCGATATTTCCTCGCTTCCCTTTTCCGCCCCTTCTCTCTGATGTAATTCCATCTCTAACACAGAGCAACAAGAGTTCTTCAGCCTAGACTGTTTGGCAGGCCTGAAAGGGGGGCATTTTGATGTCCATGCCCTTCATATCTCTTGTTATTATTACGAGCTGTCTGCACTCTGTTTTACTTGCCGATCGAAATGCAACGAATCGGAAGCGCATAAAATAATATGAGCAACATTTCTGATGCACAAATGTTGCGATTCCCAAGAAACAAAGAAACGAGAGAAATCGAGTTGGGGCAGCTGGAAAGTCTGCTAATGATAGACTTTAAGACTTACCTTCAGAAAGAATAAACCGCCCGCGGGTAACATTATGCGATGCGAGCCCTCGTCCGTCTTCAGTTCGCGTCCATCCTTGAACCATTGAATCGAAGGAGTTGGATTGCCCTCGGCTTTACAGTTGAACGTAAATGGGCCATTCTTAGGGACCGTCGTATCCATGGGATGCTCGATGATATGTGGATTTTCACCTGATGAAAAGAAAAAAATTGAAAAATTAAAAAAGGCAAGGAAAACAGCAAAATTCTTTGTAGTTTCTTTGACAACATAGAAGTTTTTTTATTTTATCCTAATACCACCCAGAGACTTAAGATTTAACATGTGTGCCTGATCTTAAGTGGTTTCCTCTAGGGACAGGTCATATATCGTTGTTCCCTTAACAAGTTTTGTCACTTAAGCAATTAAGGCGCCATTAGGAGTTCCTATGAAGTACGAGTCGCAGTCGCCCCCCATCAGGCACCTAAAATTATGTTAAGGAGCAATGAAATCTAGTTGAATGAAATTCACTTGAATTTTGGTCCACCCCACAAATTCAATTAACTCCAAGAAAATATTTGCTCGCCCACGGTGCAGACGGAGAGAGCGAGACAGCAACAGAGAGAGAGACTAAACATAAATTTACAAGCATGTCGATAAGGATGAAACAAAGGACAACGCTAGATAAACTTTATTAAAAGCGGCAGCCAAAAACAACAGCAAGTATAAGAATGTCCAGCGAAATGGAGAACCGACTGAAATGTAATTACAAAAAGCGCTTAAAGGTGAAAATTTATGTATGTGTGGGAGAAAATGGAAAATGGAGATGGCAGATGCTGCACGCTGGATGCTTGATACTGGATAGTAACATCATTCGGCCGGAAATTAAGTTCTGCAGATTTATTGAAAGCGGATAGTAATGAGAGCTGAGCGACAGAGAACGATGATTGAAACGATATTACAGTTAGAGAGCGCATAGTACATAAATATAAACTAAAGCGAGCGTATAAGAGTTTAAGGCCAAAGCTTGCTTGAACAACAACAAAAACAATGCACAAGAGAATGTGCAAAATAAGAGAAAGAAAATATAACGGCATATATATGGCGCATGCAAATCAAATCAAATCAGAGCGAGCCATTGTTATCACTATGAAAAATCACTATTCAGTGAATTTTCTGTGAGCCATTTCTCAAATGCCTCCTACCAAGAGAAATGGAGAGAGTGCGAGTGAGAGTGAGTGAGCGCACCTTGGTAAATTTGTCAATTGCTTTTGTGCTCGGCCAGCAGCAGCACCAACAGCAGCCTTTTGTGTGCTCCACGCTTTGTTTGATGCAATGCTTTGGCCATTGTCTCTCTTCACTCTCACTCACTCACACTCTCCCTCCCTTTCTCTCGCTGTGTGTGCATTGCGTGTCCCTTTATTGTTGTTGTAGCTGCTGCTGTCAAGGCGACAGCGCTTGCTAATTTAAATGATGAAATGCCTGAAGAGACGAGTTGAATATAAAGTAAATGTCAGCTGAATAACGCTACCTTTCTCTTCCTCTCATAAAGCTCTGCACTGCGGTAGCACTGATTATTCAAAAATTCACCAAGCAAGCAGAGAGAGCAGAGAGCAGTTTGTATTTTTTGTATTTTTCAAAACTCTATTTTATTAGTTCATACTAACTAAAATTCTTTGTTGCTAAAAAAAATATTTATTTAAGCAAAAATATGTTGCTGGCAAAATCAACACAAGCACGCAAAGGAAAAATAAAAACAATTTATGCAATTTTAACACATGAACAAAAAGGTAGAGAATTCAAGTAAAGCAAACTTTTATAAGCTTTACAGCAGCCAAACTACAAAAACAACTGTAAATCAAGTATAAATTTACAACAAGAATTTCTACGGCAAAGTCAGAAAGACGAAAGCTTTTTCTTTGCTGTTGTGCATGAACTTCTAAAAATACCAAATATAAGTATAAGCAATGTTGACTGTTGAATACGCTACTGAATTGATAACAATGATTTTGCGCAAGTAGCGAACTCCCGTCCTTTTCTATGCGAGTCAAAAATTGCAATGTACGAGAAGCCGCAATAACTTTGATGCGCTGCTTCTCGTTTGCTATCAAGCTACACATGCAGCACTGAGTAGATGAAAGAGAGTGTAAGTGTGAGAGCAAGCAGCAAAGGAAGACTTTGCACTTAATTACGCTCATTTGGTGTACGCACTTTACACTTGTGTGCGTGCGTGCTGTTTCATGTGTGTGCAAATGCATTTGTTTGTGTGGGTGGCAATTTATGCATATGAAATAATGTAAAAGAAGTCTGTGTAAATAAACAGCAAAGTGCTGCCGGCGTTGAAATCATACAAGCGAACATACACCTAAGCAAACAGACACACACACGTACACGCACACAGAAACTTTAGGGAGAGAGAGCAGCAGCAATAATAACAGGAAGTGCATTTGTTGTTGCCGCTGTTAAGAAATCTACGGCTGCTGTAGATGCAGTTGTTGTTGTTGTTGCTGCTGCTGCTGTTTGTGCGTATGTTATCTTAGTTTATGTGCTTTTGCGCGTTTTGTTGTTGTTTGCAGTTGCTGTTGCCGCAGTTGTTGTTATTTGTCTGGCATAAGCATAAAAATGTCTGCCTTTGTGGCGTATCCCAGCAGCAGCAGAAGCAGCTGTTATACGCGCTCTGCCCTCGCACTCTCTTTCACTGCTAATTTGCGGCTCTGTTGGGTGCTAAGAGCAGTTGTGCCAATACGATCATTATTAGCATGTCAACAACAACAGCAGTAACAAAATCACAACTTTCGACAAACACAAACGATGAAGACGAAGACGTCAACATCGACGACGACGACGTCGGCGGCTACATGACAAAGCCACAACAGGAGATGTAGTAACTGCACAAATGCATATGCAAATATGTAAGTAGCTGCGCTGCCATCACTGTGATACCTCCTCTCTCGCCCTCGCTTCTACGCCCACCATATCTCTCTATGTGTATCTGCTTGTAATCAAACAAACACCAAATAGACTGCCGACCGGACAGTTGCAAACGACATGGAGCCGAGTGCAGGTGGAAAATGTCCAGCTGTTGGGCTAAATTCTTGTGCTAGCTGTAAATGCAGCCTGCCGGAAAACCACTGATTATGATATGTTTGTCTCTCTCACCCCAAGTTACTTAGGTTAACGCATTGAAAATAGAATTTTCTTGTTTAAATTTCATACAATTTCCTTAGTTTTTCGCCTCGAGTCAAATGTGTGAGCAAGGCGAAGTTTTTTGTTAAGGAATTAGGCACAAAAGTCAAATTGAGACAGCTTCAAATAGCTGTAAAAGCGCTCTTTTGGAATCAACTAACTGTATCGTTGACATTGCGGCGCTGCTTCCGTTGGCGGCGTTGGCGTCGCTGTTAAAAAATTAACAAAGCCTGACAACGGGCGTGCTTCACTGCCAATCGAGTAACTGTTGTTTTTGTTATTGTTGCTGCAATAGCTCAACATGGCAGCTCGACAATAATTTATAAGCTTTTAGTGCAACAGCAAAGTGGCTACAACAACAATAAAAGCCAAGTTTTTGATTTGTCTGTTGTTATTGCTATTCCTACTTCTGCTACTATTTATTTATTTATGTTGAATGTTTAATTTTTAATGTGCATGCAACTTTCGCGAACGTTATGAGAACTAACCGTGAAAGCTGGAGGGCAACAGAGCGAAGAGCGTAGAGCAGGCGAAGTGAGAAGAGCGGGCCCAACTGAAACGGCGAAAAAGGGCTGCCTTAGCAAGGCGGAGGGGCTTAAGAGTTTTATAAGCCTTTGGCACAACTTTTGCCACTTAAGCTTTATGTAAGTAAATATGTGTAAGGGAGCGAGAAGAAGAGAGCATTGTCTGCATGTGTGTGTATGTTTACTTATTGTTGTAGTTGACTAAATATGTTAACGCGTTTAGAAAACCTGCCGTAAGTCAAACAAAATCTCTTTAAATTGAACAGTTGAATGCGTTTAAGAGAGGAAGGAAATGGGAATTGCCACAAAAATCTTTTAGTTTCTTTAATATATATTCTATTTAGTTCTACTCCTAGGCTAATTAGTTAGAAACTATTCAATTCTTCCGTAAGAACTTAAATACTTTTTAATAAGATTTCCATTGCATGCATTTTAGGTTATGCACGCTTGAGCTGCTGTCGAAGAATCTTTCAACTGTAAATAGAAGTACTTGTACACCTGCATAACGGTATTAAAACTCAAATACTAGCTTTGCATCTATGCACCTTGTCTATTGAAAGCCCGTATAACAAATATGCATTGCAATATTCACGAGAGGCGAAACAAATGATTCTCCACTCCAAAACTTGCTCCTGCAAATCTGTAGGTGAGCGAAAGAGAGAGAGGGCGAGAAGATTTGTTGTTGTTGCAATGCAAAGTGTAAGAAAAATGGTGTAAAGTGCGCATTGTTCTTCCTGTTTCTCTTATACTGTATATGTGTGAGTGTGTGTATTTGTATTTGTGTTTGTTTCTGTGTTTGCGCGAGCCTCGCTTGTTTGTTTGCTTAGGAGGTCGTAAGAGAGGAGGAAAGGTATGGGGATAGGGAGAGAACGGGCTGGAGGGAAAGAGCGGAAGCTGCTTGGCTGCCAATTATTTAAATGCTGGTATTTACGCTAAAGCGGATGTGGGCCAAGACACTAGAAGAGGCAGAGCGTGGGACCAGTTGCCAGGAGTCGGATCTGCGAGTCGGAACCAGGAGTCGCATCAATCATTATCACATTTATGTAATATGCACAAGGAGCAAAAGAGACAGACGACAGCAGCCGGGTCATAAAAACCGCAATAAACCAACGGGGATTATGGCCATAATATGAGGATTTTCATTGTGCGGGGAATAGTCAGAGAGGGAGAGGGAGAGGGGAGAGGAGGAATAGCATGTAAGCAAAAGACAACAACGCATTTTTATTGCCTTCTGTTTTTTTGATTGCAACAAAATGCAAGAAATCAAAAAATCAAATAAATTATTCAAAGCCAGCTGATATTAATATAAATGCCAAATAACATAAGGATATGTGAAGGGGATGCAAGGATATGAGGCATATCCTTATGCCATATAAACAGAAAATGCTTCAGGCACAAACACACTTGATTGGATCGAAACCGCAAAGGCATTCCTCAAGGGTTTTTCTTCCCAATATTTTCAATGTCAAATTTATGCCAAGGCACGCCAAAAGTCTGGCAACGCCGGCGCCACAACAACCACCCACCCACCCAACTCACACTGCGCGCACTCCTCTGTCTGCAGTGCTAATGAGCCAAAGCGCCCCAAGGTGCGGATAATGTTGAGAATAGGGAAAATTCTCAGACAGCTTTGCAGACAAACTCATGTTCTTTCTTTCTTTCTCTCTCTCTCTTGCTCTCTCTCTTTCTGTTTCCAATTGACTTGGTTTTTTTCGCACATTGTACGCATTTTGTTAATTTGGCGCCGCCTTTGGGGTTCGAACCACACGGCCAGCCACTCAAAATTGTAACGAATACCCTGTACAAAAAAGACTCAATGGGTATATGCTCGTATATATATTAAATGAATCTCTACTTTTTATATTTTTTAAATGAAGTTTAACTGCCTTTTGTTTAGGTTTTTACTAACTCTATGAAATCCTTGCCTATCTTGAATTATTTTTATTGCATAATTCAATTACATAATTTAAATTTGTATTCAATATTTTATCTTTTTTTAGGATTTTTTCATTAACAGATTTTTAAACTATTTTGCTAAATATTTTTAGGCTTTGAACTTATGTTGTACTTTTATTATCTACATTTTTATCATTTATAAACTTTTCTTAAATTTTTTTTATTTATCTTTATATAAGCTCTCTTCTTCTACTTTTAAACTTGAAACGCTTGTGATTTACAGGTCATCTCCTAGTCTGATACTCTAACTTTTACTGTTGTTTTGCCTGAGCTTTTTCTTTTGGTTTCCTTTCGTCTTGACTTTTGGGGTTTTCCCTCTGCGACTTTTTTTCAACTGTTAATTAAATTCGACTGCCTTCTGCGTGTGTATGTGTGTGTGTGTGTGCCACGCCTCCTCAATCCCCCCACATGCGGCACCGCCCTTTGTTTTTACTTAGCTGCAAGTTGTGCAAAATATGCATTGGCTGTTATCTTTTTTATGAGTGAATGAAAGGCTGGCGCAAAAAAGGGTTCGCTTCTGCGTTCGCTTATCAATAAATTCATAAATGCTGAGCAGAAAAAACATTGAAATCCTTTTAAAGCTGCCGCAGATAAACTAAAGGACGCTCACACATGGGACAACGCTCAATGTCATGTGGCATATTTATGTGTCCCTCCTGCTCCTGCCTCCTCCTCGGCAACCATTCAGCATTCGGGTTTTTATCAACTTTATAGTTCATATCTTTGTTTTCTATCTATCCGTTTTTTCCTCCATTTTTAAATTGCATTAAGAACTTGTATAGCTTTATCGGGCTGTTCATAAACTTATTAAGTGCTTTATGCAAATAGCCCTAAAAATGATGTAAGCCCAGCGAGCGGATAAAACGCGCAGCTTAGCCGGTTTCGAGTTGCCTTGAATCGGAAATCTGCATTACAATATGCGTTCCATTTGTCAAAAAATTAAAAACTATGGACAGTTTCAGAGTTGGCTAAGAAAGACTTGAAGATGCTCTGCAAGAGAGGTCTACGAGAACTGAGCTTAGAAAAGAGGAGTAAAAAATAGTAGTGCATAAAGGAGTGCTATAAGCCCTTTATAAATGTTTGAGAATTGCATAGAAGAGCATTCGTTCTATGATTTTTAATCAATCATATGAATGTGGAGGATAAATATATATAAAAATATATATTAAAAAATATAATAAAAATATATAAAAAAATATAAAAAATATAATAAAAATATATAAAAAATATTAAACAATATAAATAAAAATACTTTTGACGTCACTTTAATTATTGGCTCAAATAATAAACAATGATTTTTTCTTAAGCCAATTTTGAGATCCAGTGGTCACATATACCTATAAATTTCTACATTTATATATATAATATTCACACAATGAAGCTTATTCAATTATTTATTTAAAAAAATAATGAAATACTTGACAACAAGTTCATATGACTGAACTAAGACTGCGATAAGAGAGCTGACATTAAATACATAGCTGTCAGACCTTTTGTAGCTGATAAGTCTGGCCTACCCTAACATTCATAGACTCCCATACATATATATATATATATATATATATATATATGACAGCTGGAAAATATAACATCAAAGTGAAATGCAATTAATCATTTTGGCTTAATCTCTAGATTGTCTCATATTTAGATTTGAATTTCGATTTATTTCGTAAGCCGATTTCCAACAAATCTCGTAGTTCACACTGGGTTAGGAACCTGTCTGCTCTATAAGACAATATGAATTCATATTTTGTGTTTTTTCCTCTTCCTCTTTCTTTCATAATTTGTCAAATGTGTTTGCTCTTTGTTTAAATAAGTGGAAAAAAAGCTAAAATTAATTAGATTTGTCATAGCCATTGACATTTCGACAACTTTTCTATTAATTATATTTGATAGATGTGCGGAGTGGGGCTGGGGGCTCTTACGACTGGGTGGGTCTCTGGAAATTTTGAATGTGTCAGTCGCGCGAGAGGCTTGATTTATGGGCGTGACACAGTTTCCAAATGCTCCACATTCATTTTACTTGCCTGCACCAATAGAGAAATAGATTGTTAGCCATTTGCTCTGAGCGTCTTGGTATTTTGTAGTATTTTCTGTGGTATTTTTATGCTTACCTAGAAAGAGAGAGAAGCAGAGAACGTATGGAAATTAGAATTTGTTTTTAAATTAGAGAAGCTTTCGCAAAGTATTTAGTTGACATAAAATAAGTTGACATAAGGCTTCGTAAATTCAAGAAAAATACTTTGAAGAAAATAATTAAAATGATACGGATGACTTTAAATAGAACAAGGCTTTAATAGAACAAGCAAACATTAATTATAATATATTTTTTAAAATTACAAATGTATATATAATATATATATATGGAATTTTAATTTAATATAATTTTAATTGAAAATAATTTATATATTTCTCATTTTCAAGTAAATACTTTTTTTTATAAACTTTTTTTTCATTAGGCAATTGTTTTATGTAAGCCACATTTCTTATATAATATTATATATATAATATTATATAGAAAATATTATATGAATATTTTTATAATTTTTATATTTGAATAAATGTATTTTACAATAAAATTAATTTACGATTTAACTTTTTTTATATTTAAATATATGTTTTTTTTATCCTTTTTCCCTAGTATTCATTGTTTTTTATTTATTCCCCATATAATTTTGTTATTTTTCAACAATTTTTATTATATATAATTATTATTTTGTAAAACCGAACAGAAGAAAAATTTTTATATTTTTTGTCTCCCACTAAAAATTTTGTTTATAACAAAAAATTTCTTTATATTTCTGTAGCTGTAATTCTCTATAAAATATTTATAAAATTTGTTTAATTATTTCTTAACATAGTTTAGCTTTCTCATAGAGAATAGCCTGGCTTTGTTTAAGGGAACTGTCGCATATGCCGCATATAAATGATGCGATTTTACGTTTCTGGTTTTTCGATTTATGTTCGTTTTGACAGCTACGACAGATATGCATCGACCCCTGGGCACAAGCTACCCAACAATCCGGCCTGACTGCCAGCCCAGCTGCTTCTACCTCAAACAAAGAGATCATTATCGTAGCAGCAGAGGAGAGCAAGAGATGAAAAGGAAAAAAATGCACACAGATGTCGTTTATTGAATATCGATTTACGCTGACTTCGTTAGAAGAGTCGACGAGTCGACGAGAAAAACGCATGTTAAATGTAAATATGAATAAATGAGCTAAGCGAGAGGGAAAGAGAGGGGAGAGTGGGGGCAGTGAGAGAGGGAGGCAGCTTAGCTAGAGCTAAGTTCTTGCTGCAGCAATGAGTCATGAGCAAAGTTCAAGTTTTTGGTTTCAATGTCACATGTTGCATGTCCTGCAGGCAGCAAACAACAGCAACAACAACAATGGATAAGGGAGCCACTTGAAGCGCGAAACTCAACACTGAAGCTCGAAACGACAAAGCCGCCAGGCCCAAAAGATTTTAGCATTGGATAAGCAGGCAGCAGGACACAGTCGAGTCGAGTCGAGGGCAAAAAAGGGCCGCCGTCTGCTGCGATGATTGATTTCATGGCAAAGTTGATTTCAATCAGCAAATGTTTATGCAGTTTTCGTTTTTTCCCCATTTTTATTTTTTTTTATTTTTTTTTTGTTCTCCTCCTGTTTCAGTTTCTGTTTGTGCCCTTGGGGGCTCGCAAACTGACAAGAATTATGACACTATCCATATTTGGAGCCGTCTCGGGGGTCCGACTGTCGTTTAATTGCCAAAAGCGCATAATTATGAAGCGTACATTGAACCAGCGCACACAGAACTAAAGTCCAAAAGCTAATAGGCTTTTAAGCCAGGCCAAAAAAATAAAAAAAAAAAACAACTAACTTAATCAAGAGCCATGAAATCGCCTTCAAATGAAAGAGAAACCACGAAAAAGCGAGACAAAAAAAAAGAAAAAAAAATGCTTAAAGTTATTATTATTGAACCTGATGATACAAATTGGGAGAGAGAGAGGAAGATGGCGAGAGAGCGAGAAGAGTGCTTATAAGCCGGTAAAAATGAAATTAAAAAGGGAGGAATTGAGAGAGAGAGGAAAGGAAGATATCATGTATGTGTGTGCATATTGTGATATATGATATAGGAAATATGTGAGGTTGAAAAAGCTACACTCAGAGAAAAGATGTGATGTAAAGAAACGGCAAATGTTCATTAATGGAAGAGGAAAAATTGAGGAGTAGAAAGAAGGAGAGAGAGGGAGAAGGTGAGGGAGAGAGAGACAATAGAGAGCGAAAGAAAGGGAGGGAAGAGGTAGATAATAGAGAGAGTGAGACTGACAGAGGGATCCATAATATGAAGAGGGAAAAACGAAAATATAGATAGACAGGGAGGGATAGAGATATAGAGAGAAAGAACAGAGAGCAATAGGGAAATATAAATGAGTTGGGGAGGCAAAAAGAAAAAGAGCGAAAAATTGAGATGACATAGAAATGGAAGGGAGAAAGAAGAATGCGGGAAAAGCTAGACAGAGTAAAATCATGATAGAAAAAGATGGAAAGAAGTGAGAGAGAGGGAGAGATGAATAAGTGAGCGTAATACAGAAAGAGAAAACGAGGGAGAGGGAGAGTTAGAGCCAAAGAGAGTTAGAAAGAATTGACTAAGCTTGGCTCAAGGAGAGAACTAGCAAGAGATAAAAGGGAAGAGAGAAGAAAAGATAAAAGAAGTTAACATTAATAAGAGCATAAAAAGAAGAAAAATGGGAGTATGCGAAGAAGTCGTAAGAGAAACAAAGTTGAGTAACCTAAATCTGAAAGGAACATGTCTGGTATTATGCCTGAAGAGTAGAGAGTACAGTACCACTTCTAAGACCCTATCTATTCGCTCAGTGTATTCGTCTCCCCAGCTCAATTCTAAATGCCCAGACTTCACCCTCAGCTGCTTCCGCGCGCCCTCACTCTCTCACTCTCTCCCTCTCTCCCTCTCTCCCTCTCTCTGTCTATCTGAGGCAATGTCCAGCAAACTGATTTAAGCAGCTCACACAACATTTAATAAACGTTGAAAGTAAATGTCATTAGTGAAAGAGACGCTGAAACATTTAGACTAGAGGCAGGGGCAGGGAGGTGGGCGTGGGGTTTCGGGTCGTATGCCATTCCGCGCTGACACTTGATGAGCTGTCATAACATTAGATCATGTCGACGGAGCATGTGGAGGCGGCTGCAGCAGAGCAGCTCATTAGTCGTGGAAAACTGTTTACTGTGCTTATTATTATAAACATTAAATGGGGGAAAAGGGAAAATGCGGAAAATGGAAAAGAAATGGGGAAAAGTGTGGAAAAATGCTTTAACTAAAAACTAGCTCAAAATTAACACGAGACAGAGTAAAAGAAAGAGAAATATGGAAACTGTGAATTGATTGATTGATTGATGTGTGGAGTGTGATTGACTGCCTGGCTAAATGCCTGCAGAAGCCAACGACGAGTGTCAAAGGTGTTTAGAGAAATTGCCTTTCCAACATATTTTGAGACTTGTTGAAATATTTTTGAAAAACGTAAAATATTTGACTTCAATTTTTATATATAGAAATTTATTTTTCATCAAACAGTTTTCTCGCAGCTGTCATTGTTTTTAAGTGCGCGCGGGAAATTCGATGCGCTTAATGAAAGCGACACTTGACTGGCCACATATACATATAAACATATCTTCATATACAGCTGCGCCTCTTTGGCAGCCTGACTAATCAAGAAATTATGAGACGATTTGTTACACCAAATATTAAGTTCATTGACGGCATAGAAGAGGCAGCACTTATAAAGTGAGGGGCGCGACTTGATTGAGATGTGGGCGCTGAAATCGAGCTGACACAGAATCTGAATTCGGGCATTGAAACCGAAACTGAGATCGGGAAAGTTGAAATTTAATTATACTGGTAGAAGGAAAACTATTTGGAAGAGAACCGAATCTAAATGAGAGCTGAATAGAGATTGAACATTAAAAATTAAGCATGTTGAAGCTTAAAGCTTTCTTGATTTGTTGTGCTTTATTGTTTAAAAAATCTGAATAAAAGCTTTGTTTTGCTTTTCTCTATGTATGTTCAACAGCTTTGAAAGCTCTTGGAAGCTCGCTTAGAATGCGACTAAGTGAAAATAAAAGCTGTGCTGAGCTTTTGTCTTTGATATTAAAGAACTTTTAAGGCTCCTTCTACACTTCTTTAATATATGCTAAAGCTCTATGACGTGAATTAAGCTGTATTGCAGCTCAAAGCTCGAACAGCTGCTTAAAAGTTATTATACTTTTCTCAAATTGGCATTTAATATGCAGTGAAAATAAACAAAACAGCTTTTGGTTGCCTAAAAGCTGTTTATTTCAAATTTCAAAGCTCATTAAAGCTCCAGAGTTGCTATATAACGAGCACGCTTCGCTTAAAAGCTTGCTTGAAAGCTTAAAGCTCGCTTAATTGACTATTATATAATATCTCTTAGCAGATTCTTTGATCTGAGCGCAAAAACTGATTATTGCAAGCTAAGCAAGAGCCAAGCTGAAAAGCAGCTTTAAGTATAGTCTGTAATAAAAGTAGCCACAAATGACTTCCGTTACAGACACAAATTATAATGTAAATCGATGCAACATGAACATGAAATATAATTGAATTGAAAATGTTGCCACACACAGCAACAACAGCAGCAGCAGCAGCAGCAGCAACATCAACTGACAGCGGACAACTGAGGACAACATCAAGCAGCGCAGACCAAGTAAAGGGCAAAATGCTAATAAATGCTAAAAAAAAAGAAACAAAAAGAGGGCAAAGGAACGAAGGGGCGCGAGCAGAGACACTGACTGAATAGAAAGAAAACGCTAAACACACAACATTGTGGCTCGTTTGGCCAATGACAACTTACGAGAACGTCATGTAACATGCAACTGCACATCAAATATGGATGGCAAGAGGAAGAAAAGGAGAGGAACAGCGGGTTCGTATAGACAAAGCGGGGTAAAGAGCTGGCTGGCTGGCTGGCTGGCTGGCTGGCTGGCATGGCTTGGCGGCGATATATCATCAAAGTGCAGGCCAGATCAAGAAAACCAAAGATGTTGCTGCTGCTGTTGCCTTTAGCTACAGCAGCAGCAGCAGCAGCAGCAGCAAAATCAATGCAATTTCTATTTGTAAATGACCAAAAATGAACAGCAGAATGTTGTTGTTGTTGTTGTCAGTTGGTTGCATACAATTTGAGGCAATACATGACTAAAATGTTGCCAGCCATGTTGCATGTTGCAGCTAGCGACCACCTCAGAGCAACGTCACTTGCTGCTGTCTTTCCTGTGCTTCTTGCTGCTGCTGCTGCTTGCATTTCTATTTATTTCACAATAATTAATAAACACATTGCCCACCATTTATCAGTGGCATGTTGCAATGTTGCTGCGGCAAGTTGCTGGCAAATCGATTAAGCTATCTTTGGACGCAGCTGAGTTGAGCGAAAATGAATTAAAAACGCTGAAAATGGAAAGAGGCAGCAGGAGCAGGAGAATGCAAAAAACATGTGAGCAGAAGAGAAATATGAAAAACGGGCGCCGGCTTTTTGATGCATGTTGCTGCAGGGCAACAGCAGCAGCAGCAGCACAGCTCGCCTTGACTTGCGTATTTGTTTTTATTTTTCATTCTGAGCGCACAAAAAAATTCAATTTAAAAATTATTGCTGCACGGCGGCAACATGTGCCTGCCCCAAACATGTTGATTATTTAGCAGCAGCAAAGGCTGCGAGGCGGTGCTCGGCAAGTCGTCGCGACAGACGCAGCAGCAGCAGCAACAGGACAACAGGCAGCAGCCAGCAACAGCAACATAATTTGTTGCCAGCAACATGGTGCATGCAGCGTCTCCTAAGTTGCATTTTGCATTTGGCATTTGGGCTCATTTGCATTTTACTGTCAAATTAATCCAATTTAACACAACAGCAACTGTTGCTGTTGCTGTTGCTGTTGCAGACTTGTTGCTGCTGTGGCTGTGGCAATTGCTGCTTTGTTAGGGCTACGCAAAATGCTTTGGCTGCCAAAACGAACAACATAATTACCGTTAAGAATTGCGCGTTGCACAGAACAGTTGCCACGCCTCCCCTGCCGCCCCTTAATTGCCAGCAATGTCTGCCCGGTAAGCTATGCAGCTGCCCCTTTGGCCAAGGCGCACGATTTTGTCTTGCCAAACGAATCGCTGACCAGCATGTGCAACATGTTGCAGCCACGTCTCTAGCAGTAACTATTGCTGCTGCTGTTGCTGCTGCTACTTGGCTGCCGGGAGATGACCGCACGTATCGATCGCATTCCGCGTTCCTAATTCGCGTTTGCTCAGGCTACAGCCACAGCTGCCTGGCCATATATAAACAGGCAGATATCTAGCGAAACCGCTCGACTGTCGCAAATCAGATAGCAACAGAGGAAGAGAGAGAGGGAGAGAGAGAAGCTAAAGGAGATAGAGTGAGAGAGGCCTTTGTCCGCTACGCAGCATACGTGAAAATTATTTGCATACGACGCGACGAAGACGGCTGCAGAGTTTTGTATCTGCGAGATACAAAATATATTAAACGTACGAAACGAAATATGTTAAACGCGTGACTAATGTGAGAACGTTCCACGAGATACATTTTGCCCGTTCGTTAGGCCCGGCGAGAGACTTGACTCTTGATCAATGATCAGACACCGACATCACAGGGCGACTGCTGCTTGGCTAATTAGCTATGCAAACTATGAGATACACAGCGCAAGATACAAGCTAAACTTTTGGCATTCTTTTTAGCTTCTTTTTAGCTTTTTTTTAGCATGTTATTCGGCGAGCGGCAACATGCGTGTAGGAAAGTCTAACTCGCTTTACTTCCAATTAGCTGCCATTTTTGGCCGTTGTATCTGCAGCCCGTGTATCTGTGTATCTCATGCGTGTGTGGGCGCCCGTGTAGCTTAGACCGTTTTCAAAAACCGAACTCTTAAAGCCTGTAATTTAACTAAAGACTGATATTGCTCGTCTGGCTAAGTGGCCTGGCTTTGCAAATCTCTTTCGACTGCAAATCTTTATAAACGATGTTATGTGGATCGGCCCACGGCCACTTTGCAGCTATTATCAGTTAAATGAAGTTCGGTCTTTAAGATTAGCTACACTTAAGATATGGCCAGTCGCTCAGCTCTCTTTCATATCCAATTCCCGCCGCTTAGCAAGTGCATGCGCCAATTCGCATGCGAAGCGATTTCTCTAATGATGCCCCCGTCGCACGTTTAGCCATCAAATCGTGCTAATTTCTGGCTTTCTTGTGTTTAATCAAAGCGCTATTAAAATCTGAAAATCTGAAAATCTGTTCATTTTATTTGTGCCTAATGATGTAACACAGTTGCAGTTGCCTGAGGCCTTTTGGCTTTAATTATTGAAGATTCATAGTTTCTTACAAAATTATGTTAGAGGCCAAGGCACAAAAAAATAATAATTTTAATACATGAATACAAAAGAAGACAACAATTTAATTTCACATTAATTAATTTTTGCTATATATAAAAATATTTTTTCTTTAATTTAATAAATTTTCGTTATACACAAAATATAAATATAAAAAGCCAATTTCTCCTTTTTAATGTTACATAAATTCAATTATTTTTTTTATTTTTAATCTTAGTTCTTCTTACTTTAACTTTCTTAATTTCCAAAATACATTAAAATATTTTTCATATATTTTAAAACTTTCATAATCATGCCATCAGGGTCAATATCAACTGCATTTTTCAATATTTTTTTTTTGTTTTTTTTTTAGTTTCTTTAATTAAGAGCTATTATAATGTTTATTAATTCTTTGTTTTTGGAATTATTAAAGTAAAAAGTGTTTGCTCTTAAAAGCCCATAAATATTTTATACAAAATTGTTGTTAATTATTTCCATGTACAAAATATATAACAATAAACGAACAGGCACAATGCAATGCAGCTTGGCTTGATTCAAGCAGCTTTGGCCGTGACTATGGAATTGACAGGATCAGGAAATAGATCTCAAGCTGCTCATGTTTAATTGTTACTACTTTTATTTTGCATTTCAGTATTTTCGTATATTTCTATGGGTTATCTATTAGCTGAACTTTTAGCATTAGAAATTTAAAATTTTCTTTCGCTAACAGATTAAACATTGGCAATTATTTCTTATTTCATAAATTAACAAATTTGTTGCTTGGCGATGCTTCGCTTTGCTTCTATATGTTACTTCTTTTCTTGGATTATATCTTTTATATTATAAATTCGTTTTAGGTTTTGTATAACTTCCTTTTTAGGACTAATGCCTAATCTACTTGCTTTCATCTGTTCCAGTTTCCAAATGCTGCCTTTCACCAAAATTGCCTTTGCCTGTGCCTGTGCCTAAGCCACCTGCCTGCCATGCAGGATATATATATATAACTATATCTATACATTTATTCCTGTTAGGAACTCTAACTTTATCGACTACATTGTATCTAGAGAGAGAAAGAAAAACTGTTACCAACATCTAGCAGCAGCACAAATTGTCTTCTACCTAAACTCTTGAAACATACCAAATGCCATTGTTGTTGAACCTTTTCTTTTATTTTTCTTTCTCTCTACTGCTCTCTCTCTCTCTGTCTCTCTGTCTCTTTTTGTTAGTCTATTGTGTGCACTTCTTTTTCGACTATTTGGTTTTTATTATTTTTGGTTAAAATTTATGACTCGTTGTCTTGGGTCTTGGGTCTAGTGTCTGGAGTGTGACCAAGCCATGTGTTGCATTCAGCTTGAGAATGCGTTTCTTGTTTCTACACACACACACACATATATATAAAGATGTATATATATGTCTGACTATTGTTTGGGCATTCGTTTAGTGTGCTGCAGCTAATCGGCTGCGTTTTTCTCTACCTACGCACTCGATTCTTTAGAGACCTCGCAGCGCCCGTACACAAAAAATTTCTACTCTATTTGGCGGCACAAATTGCCTTTGACCTTGTCTTTGTCTGGTCAAAAGGGAATATTTTCGGTAGACAGACAGAGTGAGCGAGACAGAGCATCGCCTTGTCGGCCATTTTGAAGTTTCCATTGAAATCATTTTTCGCCGCCTTTGCATTGTTGCTTCAATTAGGCAAAAGGAAAACTTTGCACATTAAATGAAAATGGCAATGGAAATGGAAATTGCTCCAACTGCCTAACTCCCTTTCGCTGTTGCTGTTAAAACAGATAATCATAAAAATTTAGCAGCATGAAAATTGTTAAATTTTATTAGTAAACTTTTTTGTTCTGAGGCAAAAATTTAATTTGTAACACTGGCCAACATCAAAAGCAGCTGTTTTTTTGTTTTTTATTTGGCTAGTCTGTCGAAGCCAACAAACAAACGAAAGAACAAACAAATAAAGCTGACTTATGAGGCATGTTTGACGGGCAAATACTGTTTGCCTGCAGTCGGAGCACCGAAAACGTTCAAATTTCCATTATATTATCATTTATTTCTATATAGCTGCTTGAGCTGCATTAGACTTATTATAAATTTAACTAAATATTGTTGCAGAGAGTTCATGTACCAAATTTCATTGCCCTAGCTGCTATAGTTGCTGAGTTCAATGAGGTTATATGGTTAGATATGTGACTTAAATACAAGAAGAATTTAATTTTATATTTGCGTAGTTATTTAATGAGTGAATGTGGCATATTAGAAAGTAAATACATTAAAAAAATGTTTTTAGAGTTACACAATATTATCAAATTTCCATTATATTATCATTTTTTCTATATAGCTGCTTAATCTGCATTAGACTTATTATAAATTTAACTAAATATTGTTGCAGAGAGTTCATGTACCAAATTTCATTGCCCTAGCTGCTATAGTTGCTGAGTTCAATGAGGTTATATGGTTAGATATGTGACTTAAATACAAGAAGAATTTAATTTTATATTTGTGTAGTTATTAAATGAGTGAATGTGGCATTAGAAGGTAAATACATTAAAAAAATGTTTTTAGAGTTACACAATATTATTATAAGTTCTTTGATCTGTTGTTTATTAGGTCTTAGCTATTGGATATTTAGAATTTATGTGGCTTAAACTATCTGTAAGTTATACAAATGCTTGTATACCAAATTTTAGCACGCTAGCTCTGAGCTAGTTCTGAGTTCCTTGAGGTTGGAGAGCATTAGACTGGGATTATTTACATGAATTTGCTTAATATTTATAAAAAAAAAATCATATATAATTTATAATTTATATTTTTTTGTTTTACAGGGTATCCCACAAATTCTCTCAATATATATGAATTTTCCCCATTTTTCTGTTCGACTGCGCTTGCCTTTATTGCAACTGCGTATAATCATTGTATATAAAAACCATATAGATTACTGCGAGTGTGTGTGTGTGGGTTTTACCTGACTCTGTGTGGGATTAAGCCTGCCAATGCGAAATTATACAACTTTGCCAACTTTGGCTTTGTTTTGCCCTCGCTCTCTCGGACTCTTTTGATTTTTTTTTTGTTATTTTGTTTTTCGATTCTACGAAAATTGTTGCTTATTGCTTTTGGTCTCTCTATAAACCCGCTTTATACCCTACATGCCCTGCTGTTTCTCTCCTTTTTGGCTGCGTGAGTTATTGTGTGTATTCAGGTAAGCGTGAAAATTTGCTAAGCCAACTTAATGCAACTTCTTCTTGGTAACTCGGCTTGCTCGCTGCTTCCTGCTGCTGACCCCTACGCATTGTTTGCCTGTCTTTCATGTGACCCGGTGCACCCTGTGCTCGTTGCACCCTGTTGCCGTTGTCAACTCTTTGCCAATTTATGCAGCATTCGTATTTATCTGCAAGTTGTATCTGCATCTTGCTCCTTTTTTTGTTTCGCTGTCGCAGCCTAATAGAGATATGACTTGGCATCTGAACCGTGGCTTTATTTCATTTATCGCGCCTTTTTTACAATTTACATTGCATGTTGTCACGTCATTCTGTCAACGGTTTGTAACTTCCACTTGGCCACGCCTCCTCACTGACAGAGACGGCTCTTTGAGAGGGCTTTGGCAATTAAGTCGCACGCGTTTTGGCCTCTTTTTCTGCTTAGCCAAGTCTGAGCGGCTTTTCTTTTAGCTCAAAAATTCTTGGCTCCAATTAAAGCGCCATGAAAATCACTTAAGTGCCGCATTTGACAATCAACTTTAATAGAGAGCCTCAGCCTCAGCCTCAGCTTCGGAGTCAACCCAGCCTTGACCCCCAGTCAAACGGGCAACAGGACTCGAGCGGGCCCAAATGGGGGAAACAAGTTGCGATAACAACAACACGACTCGCAAAAAAAGGGCGCAAAAAAATTATGAAAAATTAATTTCTGCCCGACGGCAGACGTTGCTCCGTCGCTCTGCCAGACAGACACATGGAAAGTGTTTCGCAGGGTCAGGGAAATGTTTTTGTTGTTGTTGTTGTTTATGTTTATGCGTGCATGAAATAAAAACCCCATCGAAGGGCATCACGAAAAATGTTGCCAGCTGAACGCGAAAATAGTTTAATGTGACTGCAAATGGTTTTAGCTGTTGATTGAAATAACAAAAAAGTGAAGTTGGTCTTGTGTGCAGAGTTGCCAGACAGCTGAACTTAAGCATCTATAAAATAAGGTGAAATCATTACTGAGTTGTGTTTGTCATAAAAAGTGAACAATTAGCAATGTTTTGTGTATTTAGAGCATTTAAAGCAGCAGAAACAGTGGCTTGGAGTTGCGACATCGTTGCGATTTGAATGATTTGTTTCATGTGGGAGCTGAATAAACTTGTAGTATTTATATGAAATATGATGCAATGCGCTTTTGAGCTATATATTTGTGCTTGTCAGCTATTTGGCGTTGCCAGATCAATACAATTTTTATGTTATGTGGACTTTAGTCAATGTTTTACTAAATATAACTGCAAATTAGCTTAAATTAATAAATGAAGGTTTCAAAATAATGTCTTAATAAATCTGCAGCGTTGCCATATCTTAGCCATACTACAGAAAAGCAAAAATATATGCACTGTAACAACTATTTATAGTAATTCCTGGCTGTACTTACGACTAAAAACATCTATATATACATACACAGACATATCATTGCCAATAAGTTAATTATGCTGTATATGGAGTTGCCAGATAGTTAATCAAGGTTAATCAATATATTTTGCGCGCATTTGTGGTTACATCGTGTATGTTTACTATAAAAGCTAAGCTTAAAATGGACAAAAATGAAGACTTGCGGAGTTGCCAGATAGTAAAATGTTGCCAGATGTCACAAAGAATCATGCGCAATCAGCACTTAGATATCATGAACTCAATTATAATATTGTTTTATATTGAACTACGAGTTTCTGCTAGCTCCTACTACTATACAGCGTTGCCACGTCGCTAAATAACTCATAAACATGCTACTTGAACATATGAAACTATGCCATCTAAAAAATCATGAGTAGCTGTCACGCATAAACCACGCCTAAAGGCCTCCACAATAATCACACAAAAGACGAGAGCAAAAGGCAGCAAAAGAAACAAAAATTGCTCACATCATGCTGAAGTTGAACCCTCAGTTGCTTTGGCGATTGGTCGCATGTGCTGCGCTTTTGTCTGCATGTTTTACAATACATTCCACTGTTGTGGTAACGATGACGATTGCCACCACCAAACCAGCAACAGCAACAGCAACAGCAACAACGGTGGCAACTTTGGCTGCAGGCTCGCTCCCTGCTGAAGCTGCCTCCTCCAGTTGAGCTGCTGCTGCCGCTGCTGTTGCTGTTCTTCCTTTGGGAATCTGTTTGGATATGGGCACATTCAGCGCGTTGCCCTTCGATTTGTTGGTCTGTCATCATGCCTCATCATTGTCAGCCAGCTGCAACAGCGTTTATGTTGTCGTTGTCGTTGTTGCAACATTTTCATCATCATTATTTTATGAAGCAGTAGCCTTTACCTTGCTCGCTTACACACTTTTTTCCTTCTTTCTATGCATTATTGAATATTGTTTATAAAGCGACATGTTTGCTGCTGCAATTATGATTTGAACTCGGCATTGTTTACTCTGCCATGCCTGGGAATGTTTATGTGTTAAGTAAATATTTACGAAAACACAAGAAAAAAAGAAACTCCCGCTGCGACAGCAACATCTGCAGCGGCAACAGCAACAGTTGCGCATTTGAATACAGACATCAATGCCAGCCAATTGTCACCCATAAGCCAAATCACAGCAAGTGCCAAACGATGTCAGTTTGTCAGGGATCAGTGATCAACGTGATCACTGATCACTGATCACTGATCGTTGATCCGCACAGCAATGCAGTGTGAATCAATGCAACAGCAACAGCTAAAGCAGCCTCAACAGTCTGCAGTTCTGCTCAGCAATCTTCCAGTCTCGACGTTGATTTTTATTGACAGCTCACAGCGGTTTATTAATGATCGTGCTGTGTAGATCAGCAAAGAAGAGAAAGAGCAAGAGAAAGAGTGAGATCGAGCTGCAGATTGAGATGGCGACACGCGATGCCCGCACATCAATCTGTGCAGCTCTTGGGACGCCCATCGCTCTCGTCTCTCGTCTCTCGGCTGTCTGTGTTCAGCTGAGTATCACTCAGCTGTCCTTTGCTCTGGCCCCAAGGATCGTCATGCAAATTCTTGTGCATGATTAATTAGCTGCACAAATTGCAGCTGCGTTTTGTAATTAATTTTCCTTGCTTTTTTCTCTTTGTTTTTCTTGCGAAATTTATGAAGCGCATGCTTAGGCAGTCGCTGCACGTAAAGTCTGTTCAGTTGAATGCCCAATTAGGCATAGGCCTAAACGATTAATCGATAATAATCGATGCGACAATTTATATAAGAGCAAATCATGTGGCGCAACATCTTCTCGATGACTTGGCAAATAAATTACGAAATTTTCCTAGAACTGACAACGACAACGTAGAGAACTGAATTTCCCACAAGGTGCGTCACTGATTCAATATTTAAGATTGAGCCACACCCGGCTAACCCAGTTCTAGTTCCAGTTCCAGTTCACATTTCGATTGCAATGTTTGCTTTACAAGAAAGAAACCCAAACAAACCGAAACTCTTCAAACAAAAATGTCGGAACGCTGTAATTTGAGCCTAGACCAGATATAGCTAAATAAAAAGTCTAAAAACAAAGCAGAGGCACGGCGTCTGCTGTCAGTCAAGAGCGTCTCTCTCCGTCTCCCTCTTTATTTTTTAAAATGTAAATAATGCTAAAAGAGGGAAATATAAGAAATGCCAAGGCGACGGCCACGGCGACGGCGACAAGTGACGCCTTATCTTAAATGCATGCCTCTTCGAGAGCTGCCCCTACCACTGCCGCTGACGCATTCAAAGTGTCGCAGCACTCTTGCAAGTGATTGGCCTATCGCATTTCTTCAGCCATTTGCCACACGGCGCAAAAGTGCAATAAATTAAATAGAAAACCCGCTTCGCACTTGGCAGCTATTAAAAAATATATAAAAACTGACTCGACTCTGGAAGCCAATCGTTGCAACTAAAGCTAATGAATTTGATGACAAAACTAGTTGAAAAGCTACTAGGGTTTATCAACTCAATGTATGTTATGCATGTGCGTGGGTTGCTTTAATAGTTGTTCACTAAAAGTAGAAAGCTCAAATCGCCTTTCAAGCAATCAAGTTTTATGCAGCTCTAGAAATATATGAAAACTTTTCTTTTTAGTAAAAATAAGAGCAAAATAATAATAATAATAAGAGAATAACTAATAATAATAATTGAAAGATTAATTAAAAATTAAATTTTTCTTTATAAAATTTAGCAAAATATTTTTCAAATATTATCTATAATAGTATTGTGAATGCATGCATGTGTTATCTTATTATTATATTTAATTTAATAATTTCTAAAATATTTTATACCAATTTTTTAAGCAATTACAATTTTAAGTAAATTTTTTATTATTGTATAATATGAATAATATATTTATACATTTTTTATTTCTAATTTTTTTTTTCGAATCAGTCAAAAATTGAAAAAATATATTAAAAAAAAAAACAATTTAAAAATTTTAGTGGAATAAATTTGCTGCTTTATATATTCAGATTTTTTTATTTTTTTTTTAAATAATTTTAGATTTAATATTTGAAGTCAATATAATTTTAATTTATAATTAAAAATCACTATTATTAAATAACATAATAATAAACATGCGAAATTCTTTAAGCTTTTTATGAAATTCGAGCCATGAACTTTTTGAACTTTTATATAAAAATTATAATTAAATTGAACTTCTCTAACTCTTAATGCTATTTCTAGCACTTTAAAAAGCCGTTAGAATTAGGCTCACTTAGTTCTTATGGAGCTGCCCACGATTTGTTGCAAATATTTCGTATGCAATAAGTAAAGTTTTTAATGTTTATGCTAAATGCGATGGCAGTGCAATATCAATATCGAATGCAGGTTCTTAACATATTTCAGTGTCTTATCAGGCGGCGGCAAATGAGTCGAAGACCGAGACAGAGACTCAGACTAAGGCTGTGGGCAACATGCTGCAAGAGTGACCATAGTAGGTTGTTGTTGTTGCTGTTGCTGTTGCTATTGCTGTTGCACGGGTTGACAGTCATTTAGATTTATGGCTGATTGTCTGCGTGGCAGCGTCAGCGTCTGTTTATAGTACTTGCTATACCCTAAAGCCATATGCAACTGGGTAAACGAGTTGCCAAACACAGTTGGCCAAACAGAAGGCTTTTAGTTTTTATATATAATTAATTTGGGCTGTGTCTTAAGACAAAAGTAAGTTATAAAACACGTATTTTATATATATATTTCCTATTCTTGAAAATCCTTGTGAAAGTTTGTTCATTGCTCGAGAAATATATGAGTTAGAGCATTGCAGTTTTATATATGAATTCTTGTTTAGTACATGAAGATTAAACACATTTCCTTTCTTAAATTATTCAGTTCCCAGTTTGTTTTTTATACTTGGCTCGAGAAGTATAGACTTTATAGCTGTAAAATTTAGTATGCTAGGTCTTGTGCTATATATAAAGCTAAAAAACATTTCCTTCTTTAAAATAGCTTGAAAACTTTGGGAACTAAAATTCTTTTTTTTTTTTTTTTTGTATAGCTCGAAAACTATTATAGCTACAGCTAACATATTTGATAGAAAGGTTCTTTTGAGGTATATGAATATATTGTATAATTTCTTTGTTGTATATTTTGAGCATAGCTCGAGAACTCCAGGACAACAGTCCTATGCGACTTATAACTCGAGAACTATAAGAGATATAGTTAAAAAATTTGATATGCAGATTCTTGCGTGATATATATGAATAACACCACGGCAACATATTACATTTCTATCTCTAGAGCTGTAAGCACCACAGATTTATACCACAGATTTGGTGTGCAGACTCTTGCAAGTCATAGGCTTACATGTAAGGAATACTTCAGTTAAAGAATTTCAAACGTGACAGGCCCTCTTTATAGGCTAAGTCCGAGTCGTTCATCGACGACTAGTCCGCTCTTATTGCAGTTGTTGCCCGTTTTTAGCCTTATTTGCACGCAGCGCAGTCCAATTTTGCATGTTGCTGCAGCACGTTGCAACGACTCGACGCTGCAGCGTCGCCTGTGCGACCGTTGATGGTTGTCGTTGTCGTTGTCGTTGTCGCTTACGCAGGTGACTACAAGAAAGCAGCGCCCAGAGCCAGAGCGGCAAACTTGTTTAGCAACATGGCCAATTTGCATGTGTCGCACTCGACGAGGCGGAAGATGCCAGCTATACAGCCACAGAGGAGTGGCAGCGGCAGGGTTTGAGGCAAGTTGAGTTTTTGGGCGGCCTAAACGCTGCAGGTCTCACTGTCTAGCTGTCTGGCTGTCTCGGTGTCTCACAGTTTTCGCATTGGTATTAGATATCAGAAATGCGATAAACGCTAAGCATTCTTTTATTGATTTAAATGCCAGAGTCGACTCCGCTTGTGGCATCTCAGCTCTCGGCTTTTGGGCCACAAAATTGCACAGTTTATGAAATGTCGGAGTGAAAGAGATTAGGATTAAGCCGTTTGTCAACTTGTCATAATTGCAGACGGCTCTGGCGCCGTCGATCGGCTTGTTAGCAAATTATAAACTTTTTTACCAACTTGCAGTTGTTGTTGGCGACGTGCCTCAACGCCAACGTTGGCGACTCTGTGGCACGCTCAACGTGGACACAAACGATGACTCAAGGCAACTCTGTTTGCAAATTTTTTTATAATTTGTTTGTGTGCCGCCGCGTAGGCAGCGTCTCAGCCAAATCTCAACTAGCAACTTGCAAGTTGCAACTTGCAACTGGCAAACGCTGCCGGCAACTGCCAACTCCCAAGCTGCAAAACTTCAGCCTCAGCCTGAGCCTCAGCTTCAGCTTCAGCTTCAGCCTCAACTTCATCAAGTGCAAATATGCAAATCTTTGACTGCAACGTTTTTTCGGTTGCACGCTCCACGCTCGAAATCCTTGTCGAACCACAAAACCTACTCAACAGCCGCAAATCAAGCTGCCAGCTTCAAGTTATATATATTTATATTTCCAAGTCTTTAATTTATGCTTTAAATGGCTTTTTGGGCAATTAACTGCAGCCATATATAAACTAAAGCTGCAAAGCTATATTTATATATTTATTTATAGCAATTATTATAAATATTTATATATATAATTTTTATAATTTTTTTCTTTGATTTTATATATAATTTAATTTTTATAATTTTATATAATATAATTGATATATTATATTATTATTATAATTATATAAATATATTTTTTTTCTTTTGTGAATATTAGATTGTAGATTCTCAAAAGTATTATCTATTCTGAGTAAAAACAAAGCCCGAACGCAGCTAAAATAATATATAATTTTTAGAAAAATATATAATATGGCATTATGTATGATATAGCTTGCTCATTAAATATTCCTTGGCTACATAGAAAATGTGTTAAAAGCAGTTGGCTAAACACATGCAATTCACAGGAATAGCATAAACACGAAGATGATGAAGAAAGCAATGTGAAACATGATCCAGCCTTTTACAGATATACAATTTAATAATAAATATACTCGTAAATAAGAAAAATTTCAAGACATACTAAAATCATATGGGACTTTTATATTGGAAATGGCTGTATACCTACTATATATCTAAAGCCTTGTTCATAAAAATAGTAGTGCGATTGAGCGCTAATGCTGGACAGAAAAATAAAGTGAATAAACAGAATTAAGCAAAATTAAATAAATAATATATTGGCATTGAAAGCAATTTGATATAAAAATTAAGATTAACGAAAAATCTTAAAATGTAGTTGTTCACAAAAATAGTAGTGGCTGCTAAATAAGGAAAATCTATTTAACAATAATCTAATTAATTTGATTGTTTTTTTGCCTACAAGCTTACAAAATTTAGTTGTTCATGAAAATAGTAGTATACCTTTTGCTATTATCTAGATAATAGCTTCCTGAACCTCCACAAAAATCTTTAACCCATTTTAACGCTGAGTCAATTCTATAGCACAGCATGCCTTGCAGTTGCCAGGCAGCTGAAAATTTATTAATATTTAATAAAGAATGTAGAAATACCATCAATGCCTCAAATAAATATTATAAATGTCAACCCCTTAGCTTATATATATTTTATTTGTGTATATAGAGCACTTATCATAATTTTATTCTATGCAGGAATATCCCTAACACGATTGAGTACTATAAAATCAGCAGCAAAGATATGCATATAAACGATTCTTTGCACTTATAATACATATATGTACATAGTTTATAGATTTCTATATGCATTTGGCTATAGTTTCGGCTATTGTCACGATAATCCGAAGAAGAAAAAAATCCATTAAAATCTCTGCACAATTTGAAACCTCAGCCAAATCGTATGCCCAACTATCCCTTGGTGTTGCCAGCTTGATTATAGCTCAGCGGGAAATCTAGCTGCCAAATCACCTTTCAACTTCTTTCTGTGTTATTTTTGTATGGTCGCAAAACGCTTCGAGCTTTTGGCAGTACGAGCAACGCCTTCTCTTGGAAAACAGAAAGCAAAAAAAATCGAGAAAAATATGAAAAAGCATTTTCCAGGCATTCGTTGCATGCAACAACTGTGCAACATTTGGGCAGCCAAAAAAAAGAAGAAGAAAAACGCCAAAATAACGGCTGAAAGTTTGCATTTAACGCGGCTGCCAGGCTTAATTTTTTCAACTCATTTTTATATTTTTTTTAATATCGCGCAGAGCGAGCTAAAATGGGAAGACATGAAAGAAAACCCACGGCTATGTAAAGCAACATCAACTACAAAAGGCGACTCGTTGCGCGCACACACACACACACACATCTGTATAGAGTGTGGCTTGCAAGTTTATGTCCAGAATCACGTCCATGTCCAGGAAGCAAAACTCTGCGTATTTGCGTAGGCAAAACTTGGCGCTTGTCTAAGCCTCAGACTCGACAACGAACGACTCGCAGCAGAGCAGCCGGGGAGAAGGCTTAAATTGAGACTCAGCCTGTTCGCTAGTTGGTTTTTCATAATTAATTATTATTTAGCTGGAAAGAGCTGCCCATGGCAGATCAAATAACTCAGCTGACTGGACACAAAAAATGCAAGCGCTTAATTAAAAAAAAAAAACTAGCACAAAATATTAATTATCTCACGCATAAAACGAAGTCTAAAATTGAGTTACATAAAAATAGTTTGTCATAATAATAAGAGCGAGTTACATATATGATTTGCATAGTTAAGAATTTGTTGGGAAATAGCACAGACTCAGCTTAAGATATAATATCCAAGCTTTTAAGCATGAGTAAGTTATTGCATAGCATTGTATATCAAATTTCAGCTTGATAACTACCAAAGCAAGCAAGTTCACAGACAGCAAATGATATAGGGACAGTTAAATGAAGTAGTATTCAAGCTAAACCACAACTTATGGTTTTATAAGACAGCAGCTATAATTATAAGAGTAGAGATGAAATTTCAGCATGATATGTGCAGTAAGAGCCAGGTTCAGATGGACAGCAAAACTTATTATAGCCTATGTGAGTTATATTACTGCTAAAATACTGTTGTATAACAGCTTAGAGAGCATTTGAAAATGTAGCAATGAAATTTCAGCTTAGCTCAATTAGGTACGGGTCTTGAGCATATAGAGATTACCTGATATAAGAGCTATCAATGATGCAAAGTTACCACTTAAGATTTTTTTTCAATATGCACACAACCAAAAGACTGGGTACCAAATTTCAATAGATAATACTAAATAGAAGCTGAGTTCGCATAGTTAAAGATTGCTCATATAAGAAATCCCAAAACAATTTTCATGTCAAATGTTCTAATGAAACTCTCATAGATCTTGAGTAAGAAATATGATTTTATAGCTGGTTTCTCTGTGGGCTTTACCCAGTTAGACCTTTATGCAACCTAATTTCTATAGCTGAAGGGCTTGCAGCCTCACAAGCTGGAAGTATCTTTGCAGTTCAGTTCGCCAATCATGTGATTGTTAAAATAACATGTTGCCGCAGCACTTGACTTCATTTACATGTCTCGCACAGTTTGAACTCTCTATCAGCCACGCCCACACAGCCCACGACCCAAAAAAAAAGGAACTGCATAGGCTAGCCGAACTGCTACTTAGCCCAATTTCGCATAATGCACATGAGTTGCCTAGAGTAACCGAATTCCTGGGCCTCTCTCTTTTTTCTTGCTTAGCTTTTACACTGTGCTACAAAACGAGCCACTTTGCAAAATTACAAAAGCGCCAACGGCCTGAAACGTTCGCAAAACAAAAATTGAGCCACTGCAATTGTAACACTTTTTTACACTCTCCTGCCTCTCGCTCGATCTCTTTCTTTCTGCCAAAATCTGAACTAGGCAATAAAACAAAATTGTTGAAGAAATTCCCGCGAGACAAAGTTTTGCCTTCTCTGCTTCTTTCTCTCTCTCTCCTTCTCTAGTCTAGCTGCGTTTTTTTCTTTAAAAATTGCAGTTAGCTGGGCCAAACGCTCCCCAGAGTAACATTACGGAGCAGTCTGCTTTGGCTCTTGCTCTCTCGCTCACTCTTTCCCACACTCCCCCCCTCTTTGCTTTGTCACATGTTGAGGGCGTTTAGCAGCAGATAATTTTTATGACCCGCTCTGATTCGGCTTTTTCGTAAGTGTTGCTAGTGCTGCACAAGCAGCCAGCGATTGACCCACCACCAGCTCTCAATCGGACACTGAGCCACGCCAACAAGCAACCGCCCCTTTCCTTCCCTTTCACCCCTTCGGTGTGCCGTGTGACGTGTGCGAGAGATAATTTTATACAATTTATTATCAACGTCGCGTGCAACACTTGCCACATGGCCAGCCACACAGCTCATCAGTGGCAGCCTCAACTGCTGCGTGTTGAATCGTGTTATATATCTATGTATATATGTATATATATATATATATCTGGCAATCGACATCGGGCGCTGGCGTTGCGTGCCGCTGGCCGCTTGTTGCATTAAAAAGCGTTTAATAAGCATTAGATTACACGTTGCAGCATTTTTTTGCAGCTAACCGATTCTGTTCGGGTTAAGGGTGACCATTTCGCTAAGCTTTATTGGCATTATCTCACTTAATGCAGCGAACTTTAAACGGGCGTAAGATAGCGTACATGACCTCAGGCGACTTGCCCCTGGCACACGCAGATCCAGTTCTATACGGAATTTGTTTATCTCGAAATTTATTTTGATTTATGGAATTTATAAAAAAAAAACTTCGCATTGAAGTCAAATGTAAACTGGATCAAGCTCTTTTCTGACATTTAAATAACATTTAAAAGACATCTGTATAGAGATTAGATTTATAAATAAAAAATTGCCTAAGCTAATTAGCTGATTATCAGATCAATTCAAATGATTGATTATGTTATAGCATATTTTGAAAATATTATATTTATTATGTAATAAATTTACAGTTTTAAAGCTCTTGATATGTCGAACGAAAGAAAAACATAATTTACAGATAAAATAATTTATAATTGAAATATTTATTTAATTTTTAATTAGCCTCAAATTAATATTTTTATTTTCATTATTTTTATTATTAATATTAATTATTTTAATATACGTCTGCATTAAAATTCTTTCACTTTATCTAAGGAAAATATACGCATTTACCATATTATATATTTTTATATATTCTTTTGTTACTTATATTTAGTATTTCAGTTCACATATTATTTAATATGTATTTTTATATATATTATATTATTTAAATAATTATTTTTTTTTTATTTGTTTTCACAATGTTCATTTGCTATTGAGCTAATAGTATAGAAATATATTTTTGCAATTTTTTTTATATATTATATTTTATATAATATTTTATGCCCATCTGTTCTTCACTTGCAATTTTTGCTCTTCTTTAAATTTGTATTTTATTATAATTTAGATCATTATAGAAATATTTTTTTTTTTGGAAACCCTTAATTAGCTGCTAAATTCGAAAATGTCTCAAAGCAAAAATTTTCATATTTTTTCCCTTAACAATTTCCACGTTTTTCCATTAATGAAAAGCACATGTGAAGCAGCGCATTGTGTCTTTTCGTAGCCAACCGCAACAAATGAAGACAAAGTCTAGCAAAATAATCGACTTTGTCTTTAACTCTCTCTATATATATATACGTATATACAATGTGTGTCTGAGGCTCTATGTATTTGAGTATTTGATATTTCGTAAAGTCAAAAACTAACCGCAAAAACCACACAAAGACCTCAAAAACTGTTTTCGTTTTGTATTTGCTTATTTCTCTAGCTTCGGTGTTTTCTTTTTGTATTTTTTTATTAAGTATGTTTGGCTTTTGATGTAATTGGCCAAGAAAACGGAATCTAAGGCAACGCAATCGGTTTCATGATTATTGTGGGACAATTTAATTGCCTACCAAAAAGCTGAAATAACGCGCCGCAGCTTTATAAACAAATGTTTTGTGTAATGGAAATTGTTGCAGCTTCAGAATATTTAGATATTGAATGTATATGGGCCTAAGCGAAAGCCATAATATCAAACAGATGACAAGGGACATGGTGCTGGTATATAGAAACGTGTTGAGTCAGCGACGATGAGCAAGAAAAAGAAGGAAATTTCCTAAGAGTGGATACAGTTGTGGGCAGTATTATGATGGATCAAACGGGAATTTAAAAGCTTTTGCTTTATATGAAATAGATTTTTAGCTAATATATAATTTTACATATATATAATTAGCATTAGCACTAATTCTATACTTCAACTAGTATTTCAGGCCATTGTTTGGTTGCACAATTATCTTAGCCATAGCTCACAGTTGTCTATGCGCTGTGGACATAATAGATAGATGAACTGTCTTATAAAAAATTAATATTGTTAAAATCACATGATTAATTGAATATTCTTATGCAGAACATTTTTGAATTTTGTATACTTTTTTTATTATCTTAAAATATATTTTATTTTTTTATATTAAAACAAGTTAAACTAATGTTCCTTTAGTAACATAATATATTGATTTATATATTTATGAAATATATTTTATGTCATATGCATATCATAATATATAGTATATAAAATATATATTTTTTAAATAATTATAAACAAATGACTAAGAATTTTATTCGCCTAACAAAGAAGTTTTTTCAGAGGCAACCTATTCATACCTATAATTTCATATTAATACATGTATGACATATTTTTTATATATTCTTGAAAGCAAGTTCTTTAGCCAATCTTCCTGAATTTCCAAATTTTTTCATAAGTTTCTCTATAATTTCTACAAAAATGGCTATGAGCTGCAGCCGTCGGTAAATGCTTTTATGTACATATATACATGCGTACAATATGTTTCTCTTTATGTCTGTCTAGCTATATTTTTGAATAATGTGCGATGATGTCGTGTCTATAAAGCGGCATTAAAATCCATTAGCAAACGCGCCGCATAAATAAAACCGCGTTGCCTTAATTTGCCGCTGCAATCTGGCTATAGCCAAAAATAGCCAAATGGAAACTAAACAAACGACGCTAATAAATAAAGGAGCGAGGGAGAGGGCAATATGGTGCTGCACTTCCACAAAGGATTTGAGCAAATGGCCGGAAATGAAGGCCAGGATTGGCCTTCAAACAGAAAGCGGAGAAATGTTGCAATATGCATAATGTTGCAGCTGAAAACTTACCCTTGAGTGCGGCAACTAGTGTTAATCCATTTAATCCAGCCAAAACGAGCAGCAGCGGTTGCAGCAGTTGCAACAATGCAACAAACTGACGCATCTTTTCGCTCTCTAATTTTAGATGCGTCGGCGACGTTGTGGCGACATTTTGATTGTTTCTATTTTCCTCTGCCTGTTTGATCTTTTTGATTTTATTTTTATTTTGTAAGCCAAATGCGTGAGCACACATTTCATTCGAATGCATTTTGTCAAGATTTTCTATTTTTTTTTTGTTTTTCTCTTAATTTCACTTTTTCTTTAGATTTTTTTGTCGTTTCACTTTACTCGATTTTTCACTTATATTTCACTCGTTTGGGTTTATTCTATGCCATGGCGCTACGAGCCGGAAACCGGAAACCGCGTGCAGCCAATGACATTCGACCGTAACGCACGACAATTCGCGCTGCCGACATACGAACTACAAAATTTCCGTTTAACATGCGAAATTCGACGAAACGAACGTAACCGCAACGTAACGTAAGGGAACGCACGAAACCGCTCGCACAACCGAAGCGCCCGAGTACCAGCAGCAAATTGAATGCTTCTAGCAACATGTTCAGCGTTTGGGCCTGTTAAGCGAGCAGCGCACGTTCCACACACAATCCACAACTCCTCGACTGGCACTGTTAACAGCGCGGCTTACTCCCTCAACTGTGTGCGATTGTGTGCGTGTGTGTGCTCTGTTAAATGACTCGCTTGTTGTTGTTCGTGCTCTTGTTGCTATTAAACTTGTTGCATGCTGTGGATGTTAACTGTTTGGCTTTACATGCGCTTTGTTTACATTTGCAGCAGTTTGCTTTGTTTTGTTTCGCATTGCCGTTTCGTTCCACCGCTCCGCTTAGCAACATTCTAATGTTGCCAAACGTGTTTAATGGCAACATTTGCCTTTTGCTTTGCAATTAATTGTGTTGAATATTTAAATAAATCTAATTTTTATTATGAGCGAACATGTCTATATATGTGTCTATATATAGCGTTTGTCTTTATGTCGCTTTTGTCTTTATTTTTTTATAGCTGTCATAAAAGATAATACGCTAAAAATCACGAACATGCTCTAGTAATTTTTTTTAATTAGCTAGGCAATTATTTGTTGCTTGATATATAGCTATTTAATAATTTTAAAAATAGGTATGTATTTTTATGAAAATCTAAAGCAGATATCCGACATCCGACATTTTCTCTTCATTCAACAATTTCACCTTTATTTCTGGGTAATTAATTTTCTATTAAATAATCTTAATTCTTTTTTCTACATTGAAACTTCTAAAAACTATTTTTATTACTTTTTTAATTTTAAGCTAAGTAATTTTGTTTTGCGTTTGGAATTCGCATTTTAAAATTAATAATATATATTAAATAATTTTGACTTTATTTTATATTTTATTAATATGAGAAATATATAAATCAATATATTTTCATTATCATTATAAAATTTCAGTTGTAAATAAATATTTTTAAATTTATTTTAACTCCATCTTCAAATTTATTTTATATTTTCTCTCAATTCTCAATTTAACTACAATTTATCGGCTCTTTCCATATCTTATTAAGGTGTTGGATTGTGCATTCGTAAAGCTTCGAACAAACAAAAATCTTGTGCTCGTTATTTTGTATTCTTTTGTTGGATTCTCCAGTTGTTCGCACATCTGAAGAGCTCTATTCAAAAGTCGAACTGAGTTCTTAATGTTGACCATTCGCTATCTAATCTGAACGAGTGCCGCACTCGCTCTCCAGCTGTTAGCTCATCCATTTCCAAAGTGCAATAAAAAGTAAATTTTGAAGTCATTTCACAACAGAATTTTAGGTTTTTAGATATCAAGAGAGGGAGGAGGAGCTTCGTATTATTTTTATATCGGCGTCCGTTAGAAGCCGCTAATGAATTTCCAAAAGCAATTGAATGGACATAGATATTGTATTAATTTATCAAAGTGCATAACCCAAACCCTAACCCACAAAAAAACGAGGCTTTTTATAAATCGCTGCCTAATTTCCCAAACGTTAGTAAAATAATCAATAACTGAATAACCTGCCTCTCTCCCCCTCTTCCACTACTTTTCTGGAGTGTGAACTCAGTTCATTAATGCAGCTCAGTCCGAGCTACAGATACATTTACCAAAAGTGTAAAATAAAGGTGTGTATCTTTTATATAGAAAATTGTGCGTGCATTCAGGTCCGGGCAGGTATGCGGCATGGCCAGCGGTAGACGTAGACGTAGGCAGGGGGCAGGTGCTGTGGCAACAACAATGTGCATTGTCTTTGCCCGTAAAAGGTCACAAGTGCGTACAATGCACGTAGCCTGCCGTGGCGCAGGTAGAGCGAGTGCATCGAATGCAAACGTTTCAGGTAAAACATATTTCAAATGCCGATAATTGGCCAATTTACAGCGGCCCGTTGCGCCGTTGCCGCACTTCACAATGCGCTGCAAGCGGACAACGTTGCATGCAAATGAAATTGAGCTCAACTATTTGAATAATGCGCTGTTGCCGCACTTCAAAAAAGCGCTGAAAATTGATAACGCTGTGGGGCTCAGTCAAATTGTTCGTTCTTTAATCAAGTGTAAAAGAATTATATATAAATTTCATATAGGCATTGGACGAAAATATTGCTAAATCGTCAAGTGAATTGATATATACAAAGTGATGCGCTGTTGCCACATTTAATAGGGCTGCAGTTTGGCAACATAGCGTCTATTTGCTTAAGAACTTCCACTCTTTCAGTGTAGCCGGACGTCATCAATTTAGGCTCCAATGAAAAGTAAAAAAAATATATTAAAAAAGTCTGCACTTGTGCCTCACTTCAAGCTGCATAGTACTATAAAATTTAGCAGTTCGTTAACATTTTTATATTGCTATTTAAAAAAGGCGCCAACAACATTTCGCAAAGCTGAAATTTGGCAACGTTCAATATCTAAACATTGGCCTACCTTAACTCTGAATTAATACTCCGCTTTGCAGCTCAACAGCGCTGTTGTCACACTTCATTTAGCGCCCTGCCTGAACTTTGGCAACGACGCTTGCTCAGTGCTCGCTGTTGGTAAAATATTTTGTTGGCTTGAGAGACGATTTAAATGTTTGTCAAAGTCGCAACTTGTCACATTGTTGTTGAGTGACTGTCGCTTACTCTCTCCCTCTCTCTTTCTCTCTCTCTCTACTCTGTCTGCTGCCCTAAGCCCTTGTTAATGACATGTAAGTTGCGTCTCAATTGCGGATTTGCTTAGCTTACGAATTGAAATGACATTTTGATTGTCAGCCAAAGTTCATTCTTACACTTTAGTTGAATATAGATATATATATATATATAAATGTTTATTTAGCCTGGCGTTTACTTTTCGTAATTAATTTGCCTTCGTCTGCCAATCAAATGGGCTCAAATGGCGCTAAGAGCAGCTGCGCGTGGTCTTTGTTTTCATTTCAGATAATCGAGAATAATATTTATAAATAATAAATAAAGGCTAAGGGCTGATTTCATTAGATATAAAAGCTAATTTTAGCCGGGTAATTAGTATAATTTTCACAGAACATAAAAGCAAAGTTTGGCCAGGTTTGATAATGAGGACATTCTTATGTTTGCCTGGAATATGCCAGCCTTATCAGGCTTAGACTAAGCGTCTTATAAATAAAAGCCAAATTAAATAAATAATTTCGTTTTAGGTCTTATTAAAATTTTAGTCTATTTTATACTTATTATATTCTTATAATAATAAAAAATAAATCACTTGGTTTATTCTGCTTTTAAATTAATATTTTATATATATTTAAAGTTATTAATAATATAAAAATTTAATATTATTATGTAATAATTTTAATAATTATGTAATTATATATATATTCCTATACAATATTTTTAATAATTTTTTTAGAGATATAATTATTAATATACAAATTTAATATTATGTAATGTATATATTCCTATACAATATTTTTTAAAATTCTTTTTTAATTAGTTTGCATTTTTTATTAAATATTTAAATATTTTTTGTATTTTAAAATGTTTAGTTAAAATTTTTTTTTTTGATTACTTCGTTAAGTATGTATTTTTAAAATTCATTTTTATATAATTTTTTAATTTTTTTAAATTTTCACAATGTTTTTTTTTTTTTTTTTTGACAAATATAAATTTGAACTTCATTCTTTACATTGTCCTCTTACATGGCTTATTTATTTTGAAAGCCCTTTCCTTTTCAATTGCTTAATCGCACTACCTAACGACTGATTCAAGACGATGTTTCCGCATTTATTTATTATTTAGTGGATTTAGGGCCTGCTCTGTGCGGGCTTTTGGCTAAATTTGCGCACATTTTGGCAGCGGCACTCAAAAGTCAACAAATTACTCGTACGCACACACTCGAGATAATTGAAATTAGCGTCTGTGACAGCCTGATTGCCTGCAGAGATCTCCAGGGAGGAGCTGAACCCGAACCTTTGGCGTCCAAAGGGGCAACCGAGACGAGCAGCAGCAGCGCAGCAAGGCAAGACGATTCGCCCACTCGACCCGCAAAACCCGAAACCAAAACCAAAGCCAAACCCAAATTGAGTGGGTTTCTTGGACAACGCAGCAGATGAGGAAACTCGCAGATAGGTTGGGACTCATGTGGAGCCCAGGAGAAGAGGTCCGTCTGCCTGTCCCTCAGTCTGTCTGCTGTGCGTACAGCGCATGCTCATCTAACTTTGCAGATTGTATAAAACTGGCTATATATGTGGCATATAGGTATATGATAATGAGCAGGAAATGGATTCGAGTGTGTGAAATTTATGTACAGGAGTGTCGTCTGCTTCTCTATCGTGCAACCCCTTCTAGTTGGCCAACATGAATGATGATTATAATTAAAAATCTGTCTGACTGCCTTGTCTTTTCGATAATGAATTTATGCCTGAATTATTCACTTTATATGCGACGTGACAAAAATCGTGTTTTGATGGACTAAGACAAGAGCCAGTTAGTCGTTTTTTGTTCTGTATAATAAACTTCAGGAACAGTAAAATATGCACACGAATAAATGAAAACATAAGGGAAAAACTAAATGAACATAATTTTGATATGTTTATTAGGAGGTTGTGTCAAGGTTTTTTCTTGCATTTTGATTTACTCTTCCGAAAGAGAGACTTTTATTTATATGTTGTTCATTTAAAATGTGATTCAGGAAAGGCATTTGCCTTTCTTATAGATAGACAGAAAAAATATGAGCTCTTTTGACCAATTGGTTGTGGAGTGCTTCTAAAGGCAAGCCTAGTATAATTGTGCTTTTGTTGGCATGCCAGTAAAACGTTTAAGAAAGCTGCAGAAAGGCAGACATGGAAATAAATATAGGAAGATAAATCAGGAGAAAGACTGAGAAATGGGGAAAGAAAAAGGAGAAAAGGTAGATGAGAAGACAGATAAGGAGAGAGACACAAAGAAAATGAAAGAAATAGAAACAGATGGAGAGCCAGAGAGAAAGAGAGACTGACAAAAAGAGAATGAAACAATATATATAAATGAAAGAAATTGAAATGGAGGAAGTGAGATAGGGCGACTATACGTCCTGTATATAGTAAAAAATAAAGAAAATTTTAACTAAATAGACGCTTCAATAAAATGAAATTTGAATATTAATAGCCAAAGATAACAGATTGATTCACAACTAATTATGGGAATGCAAAAAAAGCTATGCCTGCTTTAAAAAGGCATAAAAATATAGAATAATAATGAGAAAAAAATATAATATGTATATTTATATAAATGCATAAAGTTAATCTCAGAAAAGATTTGCATTAAAACACTTAATGAAAGTACAAAAATAAACAAGTAAGAAAGCTCTAGTCGGGGTGCCCGACTAGGAGATACCCTGATCCCAGTCCTTTGAGTTTTGTAATATTTTCCGTAGTTTGTATCGAGTATTAAAAAAAAAAAGAAAACAAATAAAAATCGACATTGCGAGACCAGGATTCGAACCCCGATTATTTACGCAACGTGCACAAACTCTACCAACACCACCACTTCATAACTAAAAAATAAAAATAAAGCAATGAAAAACATTTCATCTCCACTGGTCTCGAACCCGAACCAAGCTGCATGCGAGCGGCGCCTCTACCAACGCCGCCACTGTCCTTCTTACACGAACTGTTGCAAATTTGAACATAAGTAGCAGCTAATATTCAGCACAATTCAATCGCAATTTCAATTCTTGGAATAGAAAAGAATACACGCATTTGAATGTATGTGTGCACACGCATAGGAAAAATGCGTGCGCGTGGCGCTGCTGACATGTGCTTTTGCAAAGTGGCCAAACGTTTTGTTTAATAACTTCTGTTTTACTTAATGGATTTTAATGAAATTTTCAGCATATGATCTACATATCCTATTGGCTTGGTTGAGATGCAAATGCCTTCACATAATGGACCTAGTTCCAACTAAACTTAAATTCTAAGAATTTGGGGGAATTTGGAGCTGGCATCCAAAATCTAACAAAAATCAAAATTGCATAAAATATACATAAGACTAAATACAAAATTTGGAGTCTCTAGCTCTTAAGATGTTCGAGATATAATTTATTTACTGCATTTCAATAATGTTTTTATTCGATAACAATTAAATGCGAATAGTTATCGAATATTTGAAACAAACTTGACCTGCGCGTGCTATACACGGACCTACAAAAAAAATTTCAAGTCTCTAGCTCTTATAGATGCTGAGATCCACGCGTTCACACATACGGACAGACGGACAGACGGACAGACGGACGGACAGACAGACGGACAGGGCTCAATCGACTCGGCTTGTCGTCCTGATCAAGAATATATATACTTTATGGGGTCTGCCACGCCTCCTTCTGCCTGTTACATACATTTGCACAAAACCATTATACCCTGATTTCCCATTTTTAATGGGATCAGGGTATAAAAAAAAATGTAAAAAATATTATGAATATAAATGCATAAATATTGGCAATCCCAAATCATTATGCGAATATTTCTTTTTGCATTTTAATCTTATAAATCAGTCTGAGCTGTGATTTGCGCTCTAAATATATACTGACTCGTGTGACTCATTCAAATTCCTATAAAATATTCAATAAAGTGCTTCACAATTATAAAAAGCATTAAATAAAAAAGAAATATACAAAAATTGAGTTGTGTGCATAGAAATTCAATATGAGGCATAATTAAACCCGCTGCGCAGTTCAAAATAAACAAAAAACAGAAAACACAAAAAACCAAACAAGCATAAAAAATGTTAAACAAAAAGAATGAGAATTACAATTTCGTAATCCAAATGTCACACAATTGAAATATGTAATTAATTACACAAATTCATGAACAAAATACGTAGCTGGATGTATTCGGATAGAGAGATATATGTACATTCATATGGGCTGCATTTATGCCATGCCGCCTGCTGTTTATTTGGTGCTACCAAAAAACAGCTCACAGCGCGTCGATAGAAATCTACAAAACTATTTGCCACACAGAGCGTGGCAGGAGACGGGAAGAGCGGGGCTGTGGGGGCGTGTGCATGGACCGCCAGCAGCTGTGCGAGAGCAGCTCCATAAAAGTGGGTGCCTTTTGTTATACCCTGCAGGCAGCTGACATTGATAGGCAAAGGGTATATTGGCAGCGTCTGTTATAATAAAAAGTTTCTAAATTAATAAAAAATCGTTTTGAATTGTTTCAAAATATTTGGTTTATTACACAATTTTTTTGCACTACTTTTTTTATGAACACATCTGATATATGTTCATCTGAAATGCTTATTTTCAATTTTCTTCTACTATGAATATATTTACGTAGACGAATCTATTAGATTCGAATATGTTTTTTTCGTATCCACTTAAGATAATTATTGTCTCTAGCTCATCTTAAACTATCTCATCGATCTACTTGTATTAGCTAGTTTTCAATTGTCTCTTTTACTCTTATATCGGTAAGTTTAGAGTATCTCTAGATCTCTCTCATACCTTATTTGACATATATAAGGCAGCTTCCCTTGCAATACGGTTCAAATTCCTTCCAAATAGATTCGATACTTAAAAATTGATAACAAACTTTTGATATTTATTTTATATTAAAGCTAGACTAAATTCTAGCACACACAGCCTCTAGTCGGTAACATTTTGTATATACCTAATCTACTCTGAACATTCTTTGCAAGGTATCTGCTAGTCTAGCATACTCCTTTACAGCACGCTTCATTGTTTTTTGCTGCTGCTGCCGTATTGTAGCTCATATTTCGTTTTAATGAATCCACTCTATGATTATCTAGATTTCGAAACATTTTGAAGCTCATGTATGAGCTGTATTTAAACACCCACACACATGCACACACAGTCGCACACACCCATCGAATGGATTTGAATGCGCTGTTATCAAACGCGCCGTCGGTGGTCGTCGCCGACTACTGAAAATATTAATTAAATGCCATAAAACACAAATATTGATAAATAGTTATCAACTATATTCAATTTAAGGCCCATGAAATTGTTACAAAACGCCAGCAAATACGAGGCCTAATTTATGAGCTTATTTTAAATAATATGTGAAATACCCTGTAAAGCAATTGAGCGAGCATAAGATAATTTGAATAGAGATTGCAACTTATTATGGAATACTAAAAGTTAATTTATCAAACTGTTTCTGGAAATAGATCTGCAGCGAGGGAGAGGTGGGAAGACAGAGCGAGATCTCTTCTTGGCTTTAGATTTATTTGTTATATTTCTTATGCGTAGTGCTCTCTTTATAGTTCGCTCAAGAATCCAATTTAGGTAACGCAAGCTGAGCTATAAAAAATTATAAATTATATAATTTATATAAAAAATTATAAATAAATAAATATATTTTAATATATTTTCAAGGAACTCTATTTTGTTATATTTTTTTAACGTTTCTTTCACAGTAAAAAAGAGAGTTCAATTTTAATTAATTTAATTTTAGTTTATTTATTTACAAGGCAAGCTGTACAGGGCATTTTCAGTCACACACATGCCCACACACACACACATAAATCTGTCATATTTTTGTAGCCCAGATCCAATGTCAATATTAATGTTTAATTATGCAACATAATACGTTTGGAGTAGAAGTGAATGCCTGGATTTGTGCCTTACTGAAATGGTGATCTTTTGTGCTTAATTTATAAATATTTTATGCACACATTTTACTTTGGCCAAGTTTCAAATTTAATTGACTTTTAATTTCATTGGCTTTGAGTGTTCGAGTTTAATAGGATTTGGATTTATTTTTTTATGACTCGATTTTAATGTATTTGGTTTTTATGGTATTTGAGCAAAGGAATAAAACGGCTGAAAAAATGTGGATGTTGAACCAAATAAAGAAATTCCAGAAAATCTAGAAAATATTTTAGAAAAATTCCATGAATATTAATAATAATAAAATTTCAGCTAAAAATGCTACAAAAAATGTTAAAGAAATTTAAAAAAATGTGTAGTTTTTTGTTTTTTTTTTTGCAAATATTTTTAATTTATTTCAGTTTTGAAGAACCAACAATTGTTGGCTAATTTTATGAGCTACTGATATGCCACACATAAGCATGAATCAGCTTTTGTTGTTCAGTTGATCGGGCAGGTCCTCTGCTATAATCACTTAATACCCGCAGAGCTAATGATGCCATGGCTTAAGCCGAGCGTAGCCAACAACTTAACAACCATCTATCATTAAATAATTTGTTAAATTTCAAACTAAATGCGCCAAGCGCAGAGCCCTTCAGGGCAGCCAGTCATTCCGCACAGACTCGAACTTCAAGTGGGGGGACTCTAGGCTCGGGATCTGGTTGCTGAGTCGAAGTATGTTTTGTGAATACGAATGCGAGAGTGAAGCGTTTTTTAATTAGTTGTGCAGTCAATAAAAATGCGCTGAAAATGAAGCGAAGCGAAACAAATGAAAAAAGAGAGAAGAAACCAGAAGGAGAGAGGGAGAGACAAAGAGAGAAGGGAGCAGTTGGGTATAAAGATTCGCACGGAGCAAAAAAACCACGAAGATCGTCATCGGCATCGGCATCGGCATTGATGGTCTGTACGTGATCGGTTCATAAAACTAAAAGCAGCCATAAACTGATAATTTGAGAATTTATAAATTTAAAACGCAGACGCGGGCATTATGGGACTTGGGCATCGGCTTGGGAAACGCCAATAATGTCGAATCCGATCCCGATCGATCGCAGCTCAGCAGACAGGAAGCAATGATCTTACTAATGATCATGATCATGATGATGATGTTGTGTGCCCAGGCCAGACCAATAGATAGACAGGAAGACAGACTTCTGAATTGCCAGGGACTTCCAAGAAGCTGAGCATGCGCCATAAACGCTTCTCTAATGCCACAACAACTTGCGGCAGTCGAAGCGGAAAACAGAAGAGGGCAAAAGTGTCAAGGATAAAAATTGAGCTACAATGACACGAGTTTAGTTCAGGTATGCCAGAGCAGATTTGTATTTAAAATTTGATTGTGTTGCTATAGAAATTTGCTTAGCTGGCAAATTAAGTTATAAATAAATTTTAATAATAATAATATAATTATTAATTATAATTATAAATTTTCTAATTAATTTTCAAAAGTTTTCCTAAGCTAAAAAAATTGCAAAAAACTCTTTAAGCTGAGCTTAAATTTTGATTGATTCGCCACTTCCTAAACTTATTGATATGTGTAACACTCCGCTTTTCTTTTCAACCCGAACGTGTTGATGTGTGTAGAACTGGAAGCTCCAAAGCTGACTATGTGCTTGCATAGTAGTTAGACAAACCTAAAGCCAATTTTATTTGGCTTTCTGGCAGGCTTAAGCCCACATCTTGTCTCTACTTAAAGATTAAGACGCCCTTCGGCTGCGGCTCGTCTGCTCGAGCAGCAAAGCTGTTGCAAAGAAATGCTTAAGTCTTGCTTGGGCCCACACGATTGTTTTTATGTGGAAAGTTAATGTGCGTTTCTTAAGACGATTTCTTACGCGCATTTAAACATTTTATTTTTAGTCGCCTACAGTTGGGGCTACTTAAGCGTGTGTTTGCTGTGCCGGGACCTGCTACTGGCAGGTCGTTAAATCGCCACGTCTCTGAGGGTTTCGAGTCTTTCCGAGTTTTATGTGCGTTGCACTAATTAAAATATTACGCAGAAACGAAACGAAACGAAACGAAACGAAAATTCCAAATTCGTGTTAAATCTTGACTCAAAATGCAATTTGCAATAATTAAGCATTAGCTTGGCATCAATAAAAAAACGGAAAGGAAAAGTAAGACGGGATTTGGGTTGGCTTGTCTTTGGCTGATAAGGCGAGACAAACATTTCTCATCGGATCGCATCGGGTCTATTCTATAGAGAGACTTATCTGCTCGGGTCAAGAGCGTCGTCGACCCTTGACGACAATAAAAAATTGAAAATTACCGAAGAGCGAACGATTGCAGGCGTCTCAAATCACAGCCAATGAATGAAATGTGTGCTGAATGAAGTGGGTACAGTGAACACTGCTGGGTACAGGCACACACACACTCTGAATTGGGCATGGTAAGCAGACCTTTAGGCATTGCATTGCAAACTCCATTCACTTCACATTTTATAGAGCTGTGACAATGTTGTTGCTGTTCGCTTTGTCAATCGGCGCTGGAGGGTTGTCCTGACAGAGGCGTCGATAAAGCCACAGGGGGTCATAAATTCTTGAGCTTCTTGCGTTTGTTTGCCACTGCCAAGCGAGATATCAATGAAAACGCCGACAACGACGAGCGTCTTGCCACATTGTCTCCCTTAAGTTATCGCCAAAAAAAAGCAACCAAAAGAAAATAAATAAAAAAATAATAATAATAATAAACAACAACAACAACGGACACTAACAACAAAAACAAGGAATATTTCAGTCAGCTTTTTTGAATGCATTATTTACTTTAATCTTTTTTTGTTCATTTTCTGCCAGGCATGTGTCATGTTTTTATGCCGTATGAAATTATCAGGAATTTATACAATTTTTACAGGGTATCAGAAATTGATCAAGGTGCGTTTGGTGTTGGATTTTTATTAAATGGAGTCTGTATATTTAGATGAATTTTTAAAATCTTAGTTTATTATTTTTTAAAAATTTGTTCAATTTTTAAAGGTTTTTAAATTTTACTAAATTATGTTTAAAAATAAATGCAAATAAAATATTATATTATTATTATGTTATATTATTTTATTTTAATAAAATATTATTTTAATAATTAAATAATAATATTGAGTAACAACAAAATATAACAAAAATGCAAATAAAATATTATATTATTATTATATTATTTTATTTTAATAAAATATATTATTTTAATAATTAAATAATAATATTGTGTAATAATAAAAATATGATAAATATATTATTATCATGATAATAATAATAATAATTCAAAGTAATCTATCTATCGATTTTCATCTGTAATTTTAATATTTCATATATTTATATCTTTCAATCCATCACATTTATAAATCTGTCTACATACTTGTATTGATATATATTTTTCTCTTTGCTTATTCAATTCTCGATTTTTTTATATTTTATTTTTTGCCTTTAAATAAATATTTTTCCAATTATTGCCTTAAATCTTGCATTCTGATATTTAAGAGTGCTTTTCAAGCATTTCAACTTCACTTGAAATATACAGGGTATTTAAAGTTCGATCTATTAACAATCAACTTCAGTTGTCTTTAGTTGTTTTTATTTTATTCTCCGTTGTTGCTGCTATCGCATACGATTTAGTGTCTTCTTTGCTGCTTATCTGCGGTTGGCTTTCTTTTGACCAACAGCAACAAGCAGAAGAAGCATGAGTGCTGCCAAGGGGCAAGCGGAAAGGGGCAAGGGGTAGGCGTCTCCAAACGCATGTGTCATCGGCGTTAAGTGCAACGGCAAAGAGTTAATCTCGTCGATAATTATAATTTATGGCTCGCTGTGTGTTCACCTACCTCAAAAATCAACAAGTATCAGAGATATATATACATATATATAGACTTAGCTGCGCTTCTTCCCTTCCTCTGTCTCTCATCATAATCAGTTTTAATTGGGCAAAAACTTGTATATATAAGCCATACATACATATATTTAATACATACACATAAATTTATATATATTTAATTTCGAATTATGTTTTTGCTGTTCATAAAAGTCAAACTGACAATATTTATGATACAGATTGCGCGTTGTAATTGATCATTGTCTGGGCGATCATAAACTATAAACGAGTGCGATGTCTGTGTGTTGTTGGGCTGCTTCTTCTTTTTTTTCTTGGTTTATGTGTTAAGCCCAATTATGTCAATCAGAGCCAGTGGCTACTGTATTCACTTTCACCTACTTAGATACGGCCGGGCGTGCTACCTAGCTCTCGGCTCCCAGCGATATCTGTATCGTAATTTATCATATTGATAAGCCGCAAATGTTGCGACGTCAAAAGCGGCTTTTGCTTTAACCCACTTTAACCCACCACAGGCGCAACTGCACCACTATGCCAAGGCACCACACTTAACAACACTGGTAGCTAAATGCACCGTAGATAAGTTTAACTATAAAGTCCAGTTTCTAAATGATCACAGCGCGCTCTTTAATCTCTCACATTAACTTAATTTACGCGATTAATCCTTAGGAAAACATGCGCAGAAAGAGGCTTGAGTGTATGAACTAGAAGATACCCTAGAGAAATGTGGAAATTATCTAACAATGAGAAATGAGATACAAGATTTTCGTTCAATGTAGTCATTGTCTTCAATTAACTTATTAATATTAATTAATCTAATTAAATTTACCTTATGATATATTTATTTTTTTTTTAGTATAACACTTGCTTAAGATATTGAAATAAGCTAAACAAATATTTTAATATATAACAAATGAGGCAAGGGAAATATGCCCATAATTCGTAAAAAATATTTTCGTATTATTAAATAGTCTTATGATTTTGAAAGAGTATTAAAAGTAGTAAAATAAAGTAAATAAAAATTATTAATATATAATATAATAATATTTAAATATATTTTAAATATTTTCTCATTTTTATTTATTAAAAATGTTTTTAATTGTTATTTTTTTATTTTTTTTTATTTATTAATAATTTTATATTTTTATAATTTTATTAATTCTATTTGGAGTAAAGAAATATTTTTAAAAATATTTTATATTTATTAGTTATAATCATACTCAGTATTTCGGAATCTCCCACATCTTCGTAGCATAAACACAACCCGATTCACTTCACTCCTAGCACTACTCTTCTATAGGGTATCAAAATTGATGGCCACAACAAATGTGCACGCATTTTCAGGCAGCTTCAATCATAATTCATCAGTCAAGAGATAGAGCGACTAGTCGAAATGTTTCTATTTACAGGCCACATGAGCAAGCAGCTTGCAGCTCCCCTTTCGGCCCTTTGCGAACGCTGCTTGAAGCACTTAATCATGCGAAGGCTGCGCAGATTAACTCATTACTTAACACGCTTCCACAACTCGTTATAGCGAGGATCTGTTCGCCGTGTTGACGGATGCTGCGCTGGATAATTGTGTGGCCACAGCGAGAGCGGCAGAGTGAGGCGGGGGAGCGACGCCTAATGAGCGGGGGCGTGCCATCGATGTTTCTTAAAAATATGTATAGTATATATGTATTTATATACTTTTTTCAAATTGATGTTCACCTTCTGCTAGTGTCGCACCCCGCTGAATCACCGTCATCGGTGACAGAGCGACATGAGTGGGGCTTCGGCTACTTTTGTAGCTTTTTGGCTGGCGCATTAACATTCCACAGTTGTTGCTGTCGGGGGGTGTTGCACAAACACAGCAGCTTAAGTGGAGGCTCTTTAATAGCAGCAGCTACTTTGCAGCCACTTGCCCCACGCATCAACAAGATCTCGAGTTCATTGCTTAATCCACTCTGCGGTCGTCCCCAAAGGAATACAACTCAAAAGATCACTTAAGTCACATTTTGTGTTCTCCAAATTTAAAGTTCACTTTATGTTGTTTTTAAATGAATATAAATGAAGGTTTGCTGAACAGTTTAAGAATTTTGCATGTTTTGCATAAGGAAGTCATTTGTTCAGAGTGCGTATGTGGTGGCTCGTTGTGGGTGTGAGAAGCGAATAGAAGGGTGCGGCGCTGTTATGCAACACAGTTCATTTTCGTATGCGTGAAAGATACATTTTTTTAGAATTTCAGCTTACGATTTATATTCGAATAAGAGAAAAGCATAAAATGCATAATTATAAGATTTATGGAATATGAGCTGAGTTAACTAAAAGAGAGAGTAAAACGGAGTTATTAAACCAACTTCTATAGTTAGAAAGGAGATAGCTGTACGTATATCGTACAGAGTTTAAAAGACAGAGAAGGAACTTTTTATTAAGATTTTAATTGAGAGAAGACTCTCTTAAATGGAAAGGTTCCCTGTCTTATAGAGAAGACTATCTGTAATAAAGTAAAGCCTATACTTATTCTATATACATAGAACGGCAATGTCCATACATAAATCATAGAAAAAGTTATATTTTTAAAGAGTAGAAAGCAGGTTCTGTTTAATAGTAGAAGACTTCTTTACACTTTTTTGCATAAAAAGATGCAAAATTAAGCAGCTACCAAGTTCCATCATTTTTCTTGCTTTTAAAGTCATTTAAAAAATATTTTTACAGTAATATCCTAAATTTGGCTGCATGTAAAAGATATGCCAATGCGTTTATAATTTAAAAAATACTTAAAAAATAAAAAATAAAAAAGGATAATAAAAATAAATAAATATTTCTTGTTAACCAATTTATATAAATATTTATATACTCATAGATATCTTTAAATATTTCTGCTTCCATCCTAACTTAGTTCATAACACACAGAAAATATTTTCTTAATTATGTAGCAAACACTTAATAATATTTCACAACTGTTTACTGAATCAATTTAAATCACAATTTTAACATAATTTGCAATTAAAACATAATTAAATTAATTGAACACATTTCCATTTATAATGCTGCCAAAAAAGTACTTAAGCTCTTAGCGGCCCGTGTGCTTAAATATTTGGAAAATAAAACTAAATTTCGTTTGGCCACTTCTTAAATAAGCGACGCCCATCAAAGAATTTGTTGTGTGTCTCGCTATGAAATTTATGATATTGCTGAACAAATTTACAGCAATAATTAAATAAAAGATACACACGGACAGGCATCGAATGATATAAAATGCAACGCGCTGTGGCTGACAGACGTCCAAACTCGAAATGCGTGCATAAAAACTGAGAAATCACAGCGATTGACAGACGGCCAGACACAGGCAGCGAAACTCTGTGGGAAAAGTCGAGTGCTATATAGATTTGCATATGCTACTGCTGCTGCTACCCTCCTTTAGCCATAACCAATTATTTACCAACACTCATGTCCTGTGCACATCCTGCGCACAATCGCAAAATGCGGATATGCAGTCAATGCATTCAAGATATGCCGAATAGCCATACAAATCCCTCTCTCTCTCCCCCTGACTGTCCCTTGCCATTTCGTGTAATTATAGACATTTTCGCAACTATTGTGTTACATTTTAATGGTTCTTTACCTGAATTTGAATTGGTCGCAGAGAGATTGCGGACCAACACATAGCTGGCAGCAGCTGGAGCTGTGAATTCCAATAAAAATAGTAAAGTAAAATTAACTTTATTTTGCCTTTTATTCACTTCGAATATTACTTCATGGCAGACCATAAACTAAATTTAAAATTCAGCCACAAATCCTGAGCACAATAAAATCTCTGTTAAGCACCCTTTAAAAAGATAGCCCATCCATTTATAATCCTTTAATGGGCGTGTATAAGGCATAAAGCTAACAATGAAGCTGATAAATTTGTGTTCATTTCTTAGCCTCACGTGGGCTAAGCCCCAAAGGCTCATTGTTGCATTTAAGCACATCATGAACAACGAGTTGTTGCTGTTGTTGGCTAGAGAAATGTCAAAGCAACTAGAAATGCGCCAAAGATTTTTATAGTCAGGAATGTGCGGGCTGCTAAATTGACATTTGAAGTGTGTATAGAGTCGGGCGAAGAGTTGGGCATCAAGATTAGATACGAATAAAGTGGACAAAAGGAAATCTTTGAAAAAATGAATGTAGAACTAGAGCGAAAAGAAATGAAAGCTGAGGGATCTCCTAACATTTGCGGGTATTATGCAAAATTTTTAAAAATTAAAAAAAATAATAATAAAAATAAATTATATGAAAATAACGAAAAAGTATTTATAAATTGTATCATATATCACAGATATTTTAGTTTACATTAAGAAACAATTTATTGAAAAATATTGAAGTAGTTCCAAATTTTACAGATTTCTAACAGCCATAAAAAGAATTTTATCTTTCAACTAAAACAATACGAAAATATATAAATAATAATAATAATAAGAATTATATTTTATTATTTTTACATTAGATTTGCTTATTAAAATTTCAAATATCTCAAATATTATCTAAATTTAATTATCTTTCAACTAGAACATAACGAAAATATAATAATAATACCCAATAAGCCTTATATTTTATTATTATTAATTTGTATATTCAATTTGTAAAATCAAAATGTAAAAATTAATTTTAAAAAATTTCTAAATTAAAATTTCAAATGTCTCAATTATTATTTTCTAAATTCAATTATATATTCAAGTAATTTTTACAGTACACGCAACGAAAGCTACTAGAGACAGTAACTAATCTTCTGTAGCGCAGAGGAATCTGATGCGCTTGAATTTTACTGTAGAGTATAACATAATAAGGAATAAGTAACTGTAGACTTAAGATGTATATGCTGGTCTATAGACCCACTCACTGGTCAAGGCTTAGAGCTATTGAGTCCCAGACAATAAGCTGCAACAAATTAAAATTAGAAATTGAATAAACTGAATATTAAAACAAGCTGTTCGAATTCGAAAGAAATTTGAATGCTGAATATTCTTAAGGCTTTATTTGATACAAATGTCTTTTACTTATGCCATTTCCAAGCTCAGTTCATTGAGATAGCTGTTGGCATTGGAGATACCTGTGAAGGGAACAAAATTGATATGTTAGCTAGAAGAAGTTCAAATTTACAAACAAATTTATGTAATAAAATAAATTTCAGTTTAAATTTAAATTAAGTTTTCTTCTTTTTCACTTCAATAAGAATTTCTGTTCAATTGGTAGAATTTATTCATTTTTATTTATTTTTTTGTTTTCAAATATAATTCCTCCTATAAACGCACAAACCCATTATTAAATTGTCACATTAGTCAAAGCTGATGCCCTGTCCAAGCGCAAAATATTATTTTCTTTAGTTATTTTCTATTTTGCTAGCAGTTGTCAAATGGCCATTTGATTTGCCATCAATATGCGCAGCAGTTGAAGAAGCAGAGCTCAAAAGTGACTCGAGCGACAGGCGAAGAAAGCAACGCATATGATTAATTGCTGGGTAACTTCTTCGTGTGACAGCAGCAACAACAAACGAGCATTCTTCATAAGGTGCCTCGCCCCTTGTGGCCAGCCCCTTGCACTAGAGATTGCCCAAAAATAACATCAAAGCAAACAAAGGCCGCTGAAAATATGAAGTGCAAACTGCGACGATGTAACGGGAGAGGAGGATGCAACAGCAGCAGCAACAGCAACAAGGGAACAAACAAACAACAAGAGGAAGACAAACAGTAAGTCAGATGGAAATCTTGGCGACAGTTGAAAAGTTGAACAAATGTTGTTGTTGGATATCGCAGATCGTCGGGCTATATGTATATATATGTGGGCTATTGGGGAGAACTTGTTTCTTTTTTGGCTCTGACTGTCGCCTGTCGCCGCTGACAGCCGACGAGACGTTTCGCTTCCTACTTGGCTGCCAAATTCCGATGGCGTTGGCAGCATGCAAATTGCCTTTTGGGGGTCGAAGAGGAGACGCAGGTGAGGCGGCGGGGGCAAGGGCCTGGGCCTGGGCCTGGGCCTGGGCCTGGGCATGGGCATGGGCATGGGCCTGGGCTGACGCACAAATCGAGTTGTCGTAAAATTAGCACTTAATGCTTTAATTAATTACGTCGACGTGCGCTGAGCGAAGTACAACAGATTTTCGTTGACTCTGTTGCTGCTGCTGCTGCCTCGTCGTTTAATGCATTTCGCATTTATTTATGGCCGTTGCATGCGCGTAACTCAACTCCGCTTGCACCAACTTCTTCTCTCTGCTCGCTCCTGCAGCATGTCTCAACGTCAAGTGTCAGCCTGGCGAAAAGAAATTCATTGGCATTCCTCGGACACGTTTCACACTTTCACAGCACGGCAGACGGCAGAGAGACAGTGGGACGAAGAGAGATACGTGCGACCCGTTATTGCACGCTTTACTCTCGAACGGTTTTTATGAATGGGGAGTTGCGCTACCTGAGCGTGACAGTTGCTGTCTGTCTGGCGTGTTCTATATACCATAAAAAGTATCTTTTCATCTCTAGCTAGCCCTTTACGACTGTCTAGCTGCAAGTTGTATCTTATCAACGTACTTCAGCCTCTGCTCAATTGATGGCCATAACAAACTCACGTTAAAAATTGCGTTTATTGCCCTGAAACATCCTTTTGTAATTTACAGTTATTTTACCTTATTGATTTATGTGTGCACACAAAGTATTCTCAAAGTGGAAGACAATCAATGCGATGGTCAGTGCAATGATACGCATTGGCTCAGCTGAAGTAAGAGTTACTGGAGCGAAATACTTGTAGGTGCTGATGCAAAGGTACATGCAGATACAGAGATAAAGACAGATAAAGATACAGAGATAAAAGCACATACTATGCTGAAGCCAGATACAGATACAGAAACAGATATGAAGATACATACTCCATTGAAGACAGAAAAAGAAACAGATGCAGATACATCGATGAAGGCAGATACAGATACAGATATAAGGCAGATACAGATACATCTTATATAAGGCAGATACAGACATATACAGACAGAGGCGGATACAGATACAGATACAGACAAAGATGCAGAGATGAAGACAGAAAGATACGGATAAAGATACGGATACACATACAGAGGTAAAGGCAGATACAAAACTAATGGCAGATACAGATACATATCTGAAGGCATTCACAGATACAGAGATAAATGGAGAGCAAGATATTTATACAGATACAGTGCTGAAGGCAGATATAGATATAGATACATAGATAAAGGCAGAAAAGATACAGATACAGATGCTGTGCAAAAGACAGATACATAGATAAAGACATATTTGGATACAGATACATAGCTGAAGGCAGATATAGATATAGATACATAGATAAAGGCAGAAAAGATACAGATACAGATGCTGTGCAAAAGACGGATACATAGATGAAGGCATATATAGGTACAGATACATAGATGAAGGCATATATAGATACAGATACATAGCTGAAGGCAGGCACACATACAGAGATAAATGGAGCGAAAGATATTAATACAGATACAGTGCTGAAGGCAGATATAGATACAGATACCGATGCTCTTCCAAAGGCAGATACATAGATAAAGACATTTATAGATAAAGTTACAGTGCTGCAGACAGATACATTTGTATCTGCAGCTACAATTCCACCTACTCCATTGTAGCTCCCGCCAAATTAGCTCCAAATACCCAAATATGTTTCAATTAACCTGTGGCCGAAACAAAAACAGTTTTCTGCTTGCAAATGAAGCTTCGCGGAATGTGTTTTTTGCGAAATGCAGTTTACTTGTTGGACATGGAAAGCCTTGTGGCCGGAGCGAAAGCAAAACAGACAGCAGCAAGAGCCACAACAACATGAGCGACAACAACAATATGCTAAGCCCCGAAATGAATTGGTAATTTATTATGCGAACGTCATGGCGTGGGCTAATTAATGGGCCAACGGATCGGTTTGGCTCAGCTCGGCTCGAAGCTGGCCATGTCAGCGCTTATCGGACGCGTCCGTTCATCGACAGCATTTGCCAAATTAATGCAAATCATGCAAACCAGCAGAAGATGCTGCTGACCACTGCTGCTCCAGCTGACAATGATGATGACAGCAGCAATCGTGATGATGATGATGATGATGATGATGGCGTATCAATGTACGCCTAATGAGTCAAGTGGCCAAAGGATTTTGTGGGTGCGTTTGTGTCTGGACGTCGAAGCTAATCCAGGCCAGATAAATTGTATAAATTGTCTACCAAAAAGTGAATCACAGGCTAAATACGCAGACAGACGGCACAGCAGCAGCAGCCAGCAGCAACAACAACAATGAGCTTGTTAATGTCGTCTTAGGCTCGAGACAAGTCAGATAAGACTCGAGAGATGAGTTCACATTTTGGTTGCCATTGCCAACTAACAATTATTCATGCGCTCATTCAATCAATCGAGGCGTGGCACATTCAAGGTGTCGCTATTGTTGCGGCCATGCCTGTGGCTGCTTATTTGTATAATTAATCATGCGACAATCGCGCCGATAGTCCAGTCAAGATACAAATGTATCTATGAGTGTGCAGCGCCAGATGCCAATGCGGCCTTTGACTTCAGTTTGAATCATGGTTTTTTCTTCTCTTCTAGCGAGTGAGAGAAGCAAGTGAAGATGACTTTGAATAGGTGTTGTATACAAGCTGTTGCATATGGTTAGTTGGCGGAAGTTTAGCAATTGGAAGGGAAACTGCAAGTAACTAAGTTCGAGTGTTGGGTATCAATTAAGAACAGCGTCTGCTCAATCATCTCTTATGTTATAGTTAATATGTGTATATAGCTTTGACTATATATATATATTTATTTATTCATTCAAAGCTGCTCACAAAAACAACTTTTTCTTGAGAAAAAAAGCAAATTTAATGTCGTCAGTTGATCGCTGCAGCATTGACAGACTTATTGGGCATATCTGTTGGAACCAGAGCAACAAAAACAATGCCTGTGTGGCCCACGCTGTATGCAAATGAGAGCAGGCCACACACACACACACACACGCACACACATACAAAAGTGAAACGCCACGCTCTACCAAAATTTAATTAATGCGACGGCAATTAAACATGCATCATTTACAGTCGCTGCAGCAGCAGCAGCAGCAGACGCGACGCCATCAGCGGAGGCGGCAACATCGACACATGCGGCATCCACAGATCTGTCAACACTTTTTAAGGGTACGAGGGCGGCACCCGCGACAGCTTCTTGACATTGTCCAACATTGCCATCATTTGTCAATATTAAGTTTAATTAGCAAAGCTTCGAATCACACAGCCTCAGCTCGATATATATACATAAGTAATTTACTATATATACTACAAACACTATATACAAATTGTTCTTATTTCAATGAAGTGCAATTTGGTGCCTGTTTCCTTATTATAAATAAACATCGTTTATTTTCATTACGAAATTTTGTAAACTTCTCAGATTTATTTCTTTAACAAATTTTGTACATAAATAAGGGAACTACTTGTTAGTGAGCAGAGTTCAGTATGGAAGCATATATCTTTAAACTCTTGAACTACATAGATATCGAAATGTGCACTAAAAAGAACGCACTCAATGATCGATTGCTTGCTGCATAGGAAAGCGCATTGCGCATACGCCCCATTAACCCTTTCAACAAAATGCATAAATTTCATTTTTCATGCTCATGTTGTTCTATGTGTCAGAGACACAACATACAAACAGAACATAACAAACAGTAGTGGATGGTCTGAGGGGAGTAGATGACCAGCGAATGCCCTGTGGACATAATTTAAAATTAGTGGAATTATTTGTATTGTATGGAGATAATAATACGTATTCCCACAAAAAAAATTAATAAAACTGAATTGATATTTAAATGAAATTAAAAAAAAAAATATTTTTAAAATTTTAAAACAAAACATTTTGTCATATCTAAATTATATTATATAATAATTAAGCAATTTTTTTCTTTAGTATATATTTCTAAAAAATTAAAATAAAAAAATTAATAAAACAGATAAATGGACATAAGTTAAATAACAAATCAATTAAATATTTACATAAATATCCATTTGCATTTTTTAAATACTTAAATAAAATTTTATATAAATTTGTAAACAAAAAATTACCTATTTATAATATAATATTAAATTAAAAAGTTTATTTTTTTTTTTAAATATTATAAAATTATTTTCATGATAATTATATAATTATTTTTAAAAATATTATATTATTAAATATTAAATCGTAAAATATATCATTCCCTTATGTAAGACATGAGTGTTGTATAGATGGAAGTGTATACCTCTTTCTTCTTTTTACAGGGCATCTCAAACCATCCACAAACTTTAGTCTGTTCCATAAAAAATCATTTGCAATTCACACCCAAATGCATTTTTAATTATTGTTTTAATATTTTGCCAAATTATCACATCATTTATATATTTTCCATTTCTTTTTTATTCGCTGTCTTCCCGTTTGACTGAACGTGAGGCACTTCAAAGGCCTCGTACACTCTGCTAATGTGTTGATTTTTCGACTCGATCGCAGTCGCATAAATCATACAAAAATAAAAAAATGAAAGAGGAAAAGCTAATGCAAGTCTTTGAGCACTTGAGAGCATTTACCAAGCAGACAAATACGAAATTCATATTTGAAATCTAAAAGAAAATATTTTTACTCGACAAACGTTTGCCAAGTGGGTGGCAACTGAATTAATTTGAGGCTTCTTCAGTGCGCTCTCTCTTTCCCTCTCAGCAATTTGGTATTTCTTTTTGGGTTTTTATGTTTGCGTGTCGAGCAGACGCAAAATAAATAAACTTTAAGTACTTTTCGAAATTGCTGTTGGCTGTTGTGTAATCCTAAGTAGTTCGAGCCATGCACTCAGTCCACACTCTGACACACATACGCACAGACAGCGAAGCATGTTGACATATTAATGCAATTAGTTTGAGGCGCACTTCGTGCTAATTTTATAGTCCTGCTCTCTGCCGTATTTACATTATTCATATTTGTAACGCCCCCTCGACAAACCCCCTTTAAACTCGGGTGCAGCAACAGAAGCTGCAGCTGTTTGCATTCCCGAATTTATGAGCCACGTTCCAAATTTATGCCTCAAATTGACATCGTTAATGAAAACAAAATATTCCCAGTACTAAGAAAACTTTACACGGCTCTGATTTATGCATCGAGAACTTCGACGGAAATGTGAAGTTTTAATGATTTCGCTGATGTTATGATTGATTCTTGAAGTGTCTTTAAGTGTGGGCATAAATTAGTGAGGCTCCAACTTAAGATTTTCGATAAGAATTCAGTTTGCATGTTAAGGCGCAGTTTACATTAGATTGCATTGAAAATATTGTAGACAAATTACATTTTGAATTAATTAATCTTAAATTTTTTATGTAGAATTTATCTAGAGGTAAAATGAAGGAATCTAGAGTTCAGAATTCTTGTTTTTTTTTTTTTTTTTTGAAAATTGTGCGAATATGAATTTAGGGTCTAAGACTTTTGGTTTGACAAGCCAAAATCTTGCTAATTATGCCATGATATTTCTCACATTTGGGGTATTTTTCAGCAAAAATATTCAAGTTGCTTTGTATACAAATATTGACAATCAGAACTGGCCTAAAATATAAATTAAAAATAATATATAAATATAAATTTACTAAAAAATCAATTTTGAAAATAAATAACAAAATGGTATAAAAATGTCTACCAGAAATTTACTTAATATCATTAAATTCACAATTAAAATAAATTTTAATAATGGGTTAATCTAGAGCAGCAACTCTAGGCTGACCAAACAAGAGTGACACTACTTGCGATAACTATATTTCCACAGCTATTCTGGCTATCGATTACATTCAGCTGTTAAATGATTAAATTGATTTTGGGCTCTTATAAGCCTTTTGAAGTTTCAGCAATATTTTTAAAAATTTAATAAAAATTGGAAAGATTTTACCATAGAAGCGATGCAAGACTGAAACTTGTGATGCAGAAATTTAGTGACTCAGGCAAGTCATTGCGATCGTTCTTCCTGGTATTCACGCGAGCAACATCAAGGGCAAAGGCTAGATATAGAATACAATATTTTTGCGCTTATTGAACTAAGTAGTTCGAAAATTGATCTCACGTTGGCAGCAAAGCCAAGGCAGTCTTCTAGAGTATTGTGTTTTTTCATACCTAATGGCTTGGGTATAGTTTCAAAATGAAATCAGAAATAATCTGATATATATTTTTTTATTTAATTGCAACTTATGTTCTGCATGAAGATGAACCACATTCAACATTGATTGAGTTTGATGTAGAGTTTCTAGTAGAGTAACAATATTTTCGCATAAATCAATATTTTAGTGTTGCATTATATGTGGAGAACCACAAAAAACATTGAACATTTCCTCAATAGTTTCATATGAAAGGAAACCGATTCAGTATATGATTGATGGCACCCATGCTGTATAGTCAAAGAACCTCTGCGAATTAGTTTGTGTTGCAACTATTTTACACCCCAAACACATCAAACATTGAATTTTTTGACTACCTGTGACCAAAACTGCAAAGAGCCAAAAATTGTCGCATTTCTCATTGTTTGGGCAAACACAATTTACACAACGTTCGCTGCAATTATCCTGCGCAGTTTGTTATTTTTTGATTATGAAAGCCCCTCGCAGTGTCTTTACCTATATATATATATATAGAGAGAGAGAGTTTCAGCACCATGGCAAACCCAATTACATGGCTACAACAAAGGCCGTAGCACGTTTAGTTATAATTTATGGGAGCAGCGCGCATAAAAAACCAACTACAAAACGGGACGCTGTGCCATCCCATTTCCGTTTGCGCAGAAGGCTAATCAACAATTTTTCTAACCCCTCGCATAAAAAAGGAACCACGCACCACCCGGTGTGCGACTCTCAACACACATATATACACATATATATGTGAACTCGATCGAAGCCGCGTGCTGCGCTGACTTGTAATCCCAGCTGTAAATATGTTGCTGATCCCGCAACGATCTTAAATCATGTTTCTATATTTATGTTGTCACAAGAGATTTGCATGCAGGCAGCCTCGGCTTGGAGAGGTGTGGCTAAGCTGGGGCTTAAGAGCAACACAAAGAGAGACTTGGCCTCTTTCCTTGCCCGTCGGCCATATCCGGTTCTCAAGGGTTGCACGCGCCACTTTTTATAGCGCGCGAGAGAGGCTGACTGCGCTTACCCTAAATTTCCTGGTCCATCGATCATCTATTTTAATTAGCAACAGCGTGTCGATGGCATTCACAAACTATCAATTTCACTTGAACACCCTTCGCTGGCTATTTACATAAGCACAAATGACATGTGACGAATCTCAAGTACAATTCAGGACACATTTCGCTCTCTATAGAGAGACAGAGAGTGAGAGCGAGAGAGAGTGAAGTAGCTCTGTACAGTGGGCGTGGCTCTATACACTTGGAGACAGCGATAAACACTTAGGCATGGTTCCTCGTCCAGCTACGACAGCTGTGAACTGCATTTGATAAATGGAAACCCAATGAAAGATAGCCCGAGACACGCTCTCGTATCGAAATATCTCGCATAAGACACGGGCGGCACAGGAAGCGGCTGCTGTTAACAACTCTTCTCAAAATTTTGTAGACTGCTTAAAAGGTATGTCGACTGGGCTATGAGATTTGCTCAGGAATATCAACATTCTATTAAAGTTAGTTAAAAGTTAAGATTCTTAAGCTAAAATTTATTCAAAATTTATTCATTTTTATTTTTAAAGCACTTGGTAAAAATGGAATTCTATAGAAAAAAGATTTTAAGTAACTTTTTTTTTACCAATTTTTAATACAGTTATTTTGATTTAACTTTCCTATAATTCTAAATTTTTTTTTATTCTCGCTAACAAAACTTAATCAATTTTATTTTTATTTACTTAATTTTTTTTTAATAATTTTTGTCTACAAAATTTAATTGTATTTAATTTTCCATATTTTCAAACTGTTTTATTTTTTTATGTATGTATTTTACCTTTTTAATAGTATATTTCTTTATTTTAGCACTTAATCAAATTATATTTCCCAAATTGTTTTTTATTCTCTTGAAATTTAATCAATTTTATTTTTTATTTATTTTTTTATTTTGTTAATAATTTTTAAGTTTTTGTACTACAAAATTGAATCATATTTAATTTTTCATATTTTCAAACTGTTTAATTTTTTATGTATGCATTTTACCCTTTTAATATCTTTTTTTTTTTAATTTTAACATCATTTAATCAAATTAGATTTTCTATATTTATTTAGAACATTTTAATTTTTATAAATCAAACAAATTTAATAAATTCAATTTTTTATTTTTTTTACTCTTCAAGAACATTTTCTTAAATATTTTATAATGCATAACTGAGGGCATACGAACGTCTCTATAGACAATTCCATTCAATTATCGTTTCCAGGTATTTTCTGTTGATGATTCATCGTTGAGCACTTCTCATCTGTGTGTATATGTTTATGCTTGGCTCTGTTGTACAAAGAGGTTCTCCAAGGATTAGCCTTTCATAATTCCATGTTCTGTGCGATGATTTTCAAGTTTTGATGAGTGCGCTCGGCTCGATTGGAGATGTGGGTCTTCTTAAGAGTAATTATTGATTGCATTGTTAACGGAACTCAATACAACTCGAATGGTTTTTCAATTAATTTTTATAATATATCATGTGGTTTGTAAGCTGTGTGTGTGTGTGCGTGTGTGGGTAACCAAATGTTGTTTTGTTTAGCAACGTCCACAGACTTGTGCCCTGCACCCTGATCGGTTTCTTGTTGCCTGGCCTCCTGCTGTTTCCTCTGTGCTGTTATTGCATTTTGTAAAGTAAACATGCCAAGTGCTGCTGTCGCCCATTGCCACCCACAAATTACACACACACACATAGACACAGACACAGTTGCACATTATGCAAATATTTACTTTGCGTTGATGAGGCTGATGAACAGGATGAATGTTGCCGATGCCGTTTGAGCCTGTCCATTGATGAAGCCACTCGGCACAGACGCCACACATAAAGGGGCTAAAACGCAAAAAGTGCTGCACAAATAATGTCATACGGCTGCCTCATTTGCTTTGCCAACTACTCGCACCCCCTCACACCCGCCTTGCTAGCTCTTGATCTATTGCACCCTTTCCATTTCCACATGGAAGCTGCTGCTGCCGCAACCCCTTGGCAACCTGCTGACTGCGTTTTTTAATACCCTCTACTCAAACAAAGGGCTAAAAAGAACGGGTAGCTTTACGTGTGTGCAGCTAGATGCGAGAGGCAGTAAAGAGTGGCTCAGATTTAAATGGAGTAATATCAGTGAGTTTATATAGAGAATATATTGGTTTGAACTAGATTTATGCATTTAGTAACTGTTTTTTAACAAAACTGAGACTCTGAAGCTAAAGTTTTATCAATTTATATTTATAATATAATATATAGTAAAATATATAAAAATTATACAGCTTATTACTATTTATATATATATATATATATATTTTTTTTTTTTTTTTTAAACCAATACTACTATTTCTATGAACAACTGAAAATCAATATCTTTTAAAATTCTCAGAAACAAATTAATTTTGACCGAAAGTAGAATTTTTTTCTATTTCTCCTCTGTGTATTCTATTTTAAGTGAAAATCTTGAATTGTTTTTTTTTAACACAAAAAGTAACAATTTATTAAATTTATAAATCTAAGGCAACAACAATTAGAAAAACTCACCTCTCTCTAGTTCTTTATTTTCTCTTTTTACCTCTACCTCTACCCACAGTTATTTTCTAGTCGCGTAGATCCCTAACAAAAAGCCGATTAAAACATAATTAGTCTAAGATTTCAAAAATTAATCAAAACTTAAGCAGCTTCATCCCCAACTGCTTTCCAGTATTTTACAGCATATCTTCTAGTCGTGCATACCCTACAAGTTGAGTGTAACTTGTTCAGTATATTTTTTTCCTGTACCGCTTTGCAGTTTCTCAAACTGCTGTTGGCATAAATTTCAAAATTAAAATCGCAACGGCGACATATGCGAGCGGCCTAACCCGTCGTGGCGATTTGGGGGCGGGGGCTGTTGCCACGGGGTTGCTGGCAGGGGGTGTGGCAGCGGAGTGGGGGGTAGGATGTGCGCGCTGCTCTCAAAAAGTAATTATTTGAAGCAAAGACGGCGCTAGGGGTTTGTGTCTTTGTCCAGATTCAAAACTCATTCGCTTTTTGTTGCAGCTGTCACTTCACTTTGACATTTCGCAGGCATTAGCTCTCTCTCTCTCTTTGCCTCTCTCCCTCTTGCACAATTCATGTTTACATGCGCAATAATTATAAAATTTACGTTTTGTTGTAATTGTTAAATAAATCAATGTCACAGCGTTTTTATCCGAGCTGCATTGTTCGTGTCGTTAGCTCTGTGAATAACCTTCTCTCAATCCATCTCTCTCTCTCTCTCTCGCTTACCTTTGCAGCTTTTCTGCCTCTCTTTTCACCCCAAGGACTTCGAGTACTGTGCAGCGAACTCTTTTTTGTTTCGATTTAATTGCTTGTTAAAGGCGAATTGTGCAGTTGAGTTGATCCAGGAATGTGCTGACTTGCAATGGCCTGTGAAAGCGCCCGAAGGGGCTGCACTGGGGTGGCTCGGCCATGCGACGAGCATTTGGAGTGTAAGTCAGCAGTTGAAATTTGATATTCACTGCACTTTTCAGTTCAAATGAAAATTAACATTGAAATGCAGCACTTACAATCGATGCCCAGCTCGTAGATAGTTTCGAGTGTGGGTGGCGGTCCGAGCATATTTTGTCTGTTCATCTGGAACAGTGCTGCCATTCAGTTGTGTAAGCTTTAGGCAACACTTTTCATGCCAGTGCGGAAAGCATTCTGTAATTTGGACTTTTCACTCATTTAAATGCACTTCACAGACGTGGCATGTGGCATGTTGTTAGGCACTTGGCAAATGTGGCAGAAAATGTACTTGTAAATTATATAGAAATAGTTTATTAATAAAGTTTCTAGGTGTATACCTGTTAACTGAAGTTCATCTTCATTAACTGAAGTTTAAGGAATTTTAATTTTTAATGTCTTAAGCTCTACCTTCAATATATTTTTATAGCTACTTAAATCTTGCGAATTTTATTTTCGCTTAAATAATGTTGTATATATCTTTGAATCTTATGTGTACTTAATATTTAAATGAAATTTTATATAGCATATTAAAGCTATTTTAAACTTCGATCGTTAAACGCTTAGCTAGATGTATAAAAATAAAGCTCAGTAAAGCTCTAATTTTTAACGAGCAGCGTAAAAGTTAAAAATGTCATTAAAGCTGCGCTAAAGCTTTTGTTCAAATAGTTATATGAAGCCAATAAAATATTTACATACTTCGATTTGGAAGCCCGTCTTACTTCCATGGATAAATTCTTCACACTAAATTTCAACAATTTCATAATTGAACTCTGAAATATTTAAGCATACAGCTTTAAAGCTCTCACTTCTAATTTATTTAATGCAAAAAAGATTTTCTAACCACTTGAAGTTGAAGCTTGTACTACTCTCCCTCCTCAACAAAGCGAGCACATTTATAGAGCATTCCATAGTCGCCATTAGCTCTGCGCTTTGTTGCCTCATTTGTTGCATAGGCAAAAATCCAAGTCACACACAATCAATTTGATGTCAAATTTCTTTTTTTCGGGTGCACAACAATAGAAATGCAGCTTCATTAAATATGAAATTCAAACTAAAAGCAATTGCAGATTGCACTCAAAGAGCTCAGCACTGGAGCTGGCGACAATATTCATGATCTGTGTGTGTGTGTGTGACATGTCTCTGGGCCTGTTACCCAACTCGAACAGTTCCACAAACATTTTACAATTTTTGCAATTGCTGAGCGAACACACACACACACTCACAAAGCGGACAGCAGCCAAGGCGGCGACACACAGATCCGGGACTAGAAGCACAGACACTTGAAGTATTAAATAATTTGGTGCCATTGTGTTGACACCACAGTCGAGCAAAGCAACTGGAACTAGGTTCTACTATATTTTATATAGTTGTATATATATATATAAATTTTTTTGTTTGTGTGTTTTCATGATTTCAAATTATTTCTTCATTTTGTGCTAAAATATGCAGAAAAAAATTAGAAGAAAAAAAACAGAAACTAGCACAAGACATAAGCCAACGTTGGCGTCATTGTAATAACTTCTCAGGCAGAGTATTAACAATTTATGAATTCTTATGTGAGACTTAGTAAAATGATTGCCCATAAAACAATATTTTGCAATATATGACTAAAATAGTATTTAAAAATAAATGAGTAATACAGAAGTGAGAAATAATAAGAAGGGAAAATATATAAAAATTTTATAATAAATTTAGCACTAAAAAAATATTTCATTTTTAAGTTTTTTATTTTAATTAATATAAGGAAAATATATGAACTTACGACTAAAGCTAAGAAATTAGGCAAATATGTAAAACAATTTAATTTGTGTTTTACTTCATAATAAAATATTATTTTATTTAACTTAATTCTATTATATTTTATTTATTATTTATTATTACAATAATTTTCAATTTAAAAATCATTTTAAAAACTTTAAAATGTTAAAAATTTATTGACTTATACTAGCTTTTTTAAACTGAACTGAAATTAAATAAATGCAAACAATAATTTCTTGATTATTGGAGTATTTTATAAAATAATCAGACCTCAGTACATAATTTGCAAATATTTTTATAAATATCTTAGTGAAAACTTTTTTATATAAAAATTATTTCTATGAATCTTATTTAATTTAAATTATATATCTTATATTATTATATTTATTTTATATATTCCTTATTTTTGCCACAAACGTCCTGCACTACTTGCCTGTGTAGTGCATCGATACGTCGATAATCTCAAGTATTTCATAGTTAATATTTACTTTCTACTTATGTTATTGTTGGCACTGTCGTTGTCTGCATTATTTGCCGTTTGATTCCTACCATTTTTCATCCATGTCTGCATGTTTGCATGCCCTCACAAAGGACAACAATAATAATCGTGATGATGATGATGTTGATGCTGAAGATGAAGATGAGACTGAGGCTATAGCTGAGGCGGAGGCGGAGGCGAAGGCTGTTGAGGATGTTGGCTGCCAGCGTTGGTTTTTGTGCCAGTGCATGCGAGTATTTGTATGCATTTCCCATTTGGCTCTTGTCATTGAGAATAAACAACGTAATTGCAAGTTTGTGTGGGCGACACAAAACGCTGGCGACAAATAATCCAAATAAATACAAATACATGTCTCTCTGCATGCTTAAGAGGTCTCTGCCACGCCCTCTCCCTCTCTCTTCTTCAGTTCTATTTCAATTCGTAGCTGGCCAGCGTCCAGACGTCATTAATGTTCGCGACTTTATGATGCAACGACCTTTGACTGGACAACATCTTCAAAGAACGTACCCGGAAAGGCCTCAAACTCAAACTCAAGCATCATGCAACATGCTACATGCAACATGCCATAAAATTTATGGCACACGTGTATATGCGGCACGCGGCTTGATCCCCCATACCCATAACCATAGCCATCGCCACATCCATGCCATATACCCATTCCCATTCCGAGTCCCATTTCCCATTCCCGGAACACATGTGGGCTGCATCTGTTCAAGGGGCAAACGCTCTATGATATATTCCCAAGTTCCGAGTTTCAAGTCTCTTCATTTCTCTTTTCTTCTATGTTTACTTCATAATTTTTTGTGAAACCCCAAAAACCTTTTACTTTATGCCGCAGCTTTACGAGCTAATCACGCTGATTGTGACCGTTGTGGTCATTTTGTTGTTTAAATACCCTGTAGAAATGCAAAAGTTTAGTGGGCTGCTTTTTACGTCGAAGATTATGAGTGAGAAACCAGAAATATATATATATGTATATATATGGTATGGTATGTGTTTATTTAGGAGGGAATAATAACAGTCAATCAGTCAATCAATCAATCAATCAAGTCATTTAGTCGAATCGGTCAGTTAATCAGCCAGTCAATCAGTCATCAACCAGTCAGTCAATCACCCATACCATTCAGTCATCAATCAATCAATGATACAGTCAATCATGTTTCCTATGCCATTCAGTCAGTCAATCACCCATAGCATTCAGTCAATCAGTTGACCAAGTCAGACATTCAGTCAGTGAGTTACTCAATCATTTGGTCAGTCAATCAGTAAGTCAACCAAGTCAGTCAGTCAATCAGTCAGTGAGTCAATCTATTAATCAGTCATTCAGTCAGTCGATCTGTCAGTCAATCAGTAAGTCAACCCGTCATGCAGTCAATCAATAGGTCAATCAAACAGTCAGTTCATCAAGCAATCAGTCTGCCTGTCACACATTTAGTTCACCAGCAATCAGTCTGTCTGTCACATAGTTAGTCAATCAGTTTTTTCACAAACTTCAACTAAGCTAACCCCTTTCGCTGCCTCACAGGGTATCTGGTATACCCTGCTTTGCTGACTGTCTCTCTAGCACTTCTTCGGCCTGTCTGTATGGCCTGTCAGTTGGCGAAGCGCCTCTCAATTTTGTTGGGCAATTAAAATGCAGTTTCGCTGCGAGACATTTATGCGTCGCAGCCGTCGACTTGTTGAGTGATTTGTACCTCGTGTCATCTTATACTTTTTTGAGGCACCGCGTGGGGGCGTGCCACTGCGGCAACTATGTAGCGCGGTCATCAAGTTGTCAAATGTCTTCATTTGCTGCATGCCCAAATCCAAGCTCGAAAATCAAATTCGTGCCACAAATTCAATTTCAATTGTTTGCAAATTTCATTTGACTGCATGCGGTCGGGGTTGGAGTGGGGTCAGTTGCGCTTGGGTAGTAGGAGCTGCTGCAGTGGCATTCCGCATTCGGCATTCGGTGCAGCTGGTCACAGCCATGACAAACAGGCGGCTAATGTGCAGTCCACTTCAGCTAGTTGGGCACTCCAACCCTCGATACCCTAGATTTTTCCCAGTTTTCCATTAGCAATTGTGCAGTTGTTTTTGTTTTTCTTCATTTTTTTTCGCACTTGAACGCATTTCCCGTTAAGTAAAATTCAGCTTCGATTGCGTGTTGGCTGCCCCTATTTCACATGGGTCAGGGGATTACACAAAATAATGACGCATAAATCCGGCTACGGCGAAACGCAATCAGCAGAGCATTGATTGCCTTGGACCACGGTGAGGGACACAGCTACCAAGGGTGAGGGCGAGATCGAGGATGAGGATGGTGCTGGACAGTTGTGGCATGGGGTGGCTAAATTGTGGTAATAAGTATGCAACTCATTTCGATTATCATTGTGGCAAACATTGAACTGAAGACTTATATAAGGAAGGCTTCTGTGTTTGCTAGGTAATACTTAAGGTTCAGATAAATAACTGTATTAATATGAGCTGCATGTTTGGAAGATCTAAGATCAAGTTTAAATTTTCATATATTTTTATTTCATTTACTGCCCAATCATCTTAAATTAACTATATGTTCTCTATATTACTACATATATAGGAAGGTCTAAGAATAAGTTTAAATTTCAGTTTATTTTATTTTATTTACTGCCAAATCGTCTGAATTTATATAAATGCAGCAAACATTCACTGCAAATCCATCAAGATAACTCTAATTAAAGATCAGAATCTGCTCGACGAATCCTCAGAATATTTTTACAATAGCAAATTCAGAGAAGCCCAAGTTGCCACTGAAGGCAATTTAATATGATTTTGGCAGATTAAATGATATTCGAAACTGTTATGCAGCAACTCACAACCCTCGAGAGAGCTAGATGTTTCATGGCTTTTCTATACAGATAAACGTGACAGTTGCATTTGGCAATTAGATGGAAATTTTTATAATTTTTTTAAAGTTTTGTATGACATGTTTGCTAATAGATGTTACTATTAGAAAGGGCTTTTTGTTTATTTATATCATTTTCTTCAAAATTTGAAATCTTGGTTTAATGTGGGCTAATAATGATGGGGCGTCATTTAACCAAGACAGAAAAGTCTGGCTTGACACGTTATTTCGTAGTCGTATTTAAATTGAAAAATATTGCTTGAATGATATAACCTCAGCCAAAGTAGTTTGTTTTAAATTTATAAATTTTCGATGCAAAAAATGTAATGGGAAATGTGGTCATTGTAATTGTAATTTTACATTAGTTAATGCAGAGCTTGAGCTGCTTATTTGCTTTAACTTGAGCATCTAAAATAGCTCTGAGGAAGTAGTTGACCTCGATGGCAGCGACAAATCAACAGATTCGCCAGATATTGCCGTCGCTTATTTGCACAGCTTCAGAATGGCCTGATTCTGCCTTTGACTTTATTCACAAAGCTGCTCTTATCAGTTACACTTCCTCTCTTGGCAGCGCAGTGGCTTGCTTTTAATATTTGCCTATGTTTTCTACGAGCTAATATCTATTCTATAGTAGAAATGTGTCTGAATCAGAAAAGTTATATCATTAAAAAATGTGGCTTTATTTTATAGCTAAACCTTATCTAACCCTCAGCTTGGCAATTTCAAGACCTTCTGAACTCTTAATTTTCATGAATAAATATTTAGTTTAATTCTTTAATATTATTTTTTAAGTAATCATACCGCATTAGAGTCCTAAAGCTTTTCAAATGCCGCACATAAATTCATAATGCCATGAAATTTAACTTTATTTTATTTTTTGACTTTGCTTTTGACTATTTGCAACTGCAGCAAGCTAATTTGGAATTTTAATTCCATTTATTGCCGCATTGAAAGCCAGCAACGGAGCTGCCAAAAAAGGAAAAGGAATTGCCAGAAATATGATATGGGCTGCTCTCGTCTAGCTGGGTTAGTTTCAGTCAGTTCTGCTCGGCTCTGTTCTGGTCTGGCTGTGTGGAAACATGAGTGGCTGTGGCAGCAGACAAGACGTAGAATTTGGCTGGCTGTGTGAATGGCTTGCCAAATGCTGCTGCAGCTGCTTTGATGATGAGGTCAGGGGTTATCAGAGGGTAGAGCAGGGTAAGCACTCGATGCGACAATTGTTGAAATTTAAGAGGTTGCAAACGCGTGTTGCAAAATGTCGCAATTTGCCGGGCGCGTGTGGCACGTGATGTGAAAAATGATGCACGCACTCGCGCACACACTCTTTGTAGTTGTGATCGGATCACAACATAATCTGAGCCGCGTTATCACTTTGGTAAACAGCAGTCGAAGCAGGCTCGAATATCAATCAATTGCCCTACCTCACCTCACTTTCTCTCGCTCGCGCTCTCCCTCTTCCTCTCCGCCCCTCTTCTCTTTAATCTCAAATATACTCTCAACACATTTGGCAAATGACACTCTGAACTTGTGGGAAATCTAACTGTCTGGGACGGGGTTGAAAACCTTGAAAATAAAAGTAGTTCAGAATGATTTTAGTTCGACTTGTGTAGACTATGAGCAGTTCATGCGATAACCTTTTCAATTGCTCTGCACAGCCCAACAAATTCTTTATCGCCAGAGCCTTGAGCTTGAGCCTTGAGCTGACAAAATCGGGCATCAAATTTCAACTGAAGTGGAACCTTAAAAAGGACTACATTAACAAAGCATGGAGATAAGCGAATCAATTCTTGTTTTTAACTACACAAATTTATGAACTAGTTCTTAAATGAACTAGTTCTCAAATGAACATAAGTTGAATGTATAGAACATATATATTTATAAATATATATATATATTTTGGTTCTGAACTAGTTCATAGAAAGATAAATAAAAGAACTAGTTCCGAAATGAATTCTCAATTTATAAAAAAAATAAGTTTTCAGTGCTACTATTTATTTTCAACTAGTTTCAATTTATATTGATGCTCTTGGCCAATCACTAAATGAACTAGTTCTAAAGTTCTATAGCTCACAAGTTCCTGGAACATTCTTATGAAAAATAATTAAATATATAAATCAATAAATTGTTAAAATAGTTTTTCTTTTTATTTAGATTTGAAACATGAAATGAACTAGTTCTTTGGCAATCTATCAGCATGACTATAAATTAATAGTTATATTTTAAGTTCTCCAATTACTTTTAGTTCTAGTTCCAAGCTGTACAGAATTTACAGACTAATAAGTAAAAACTCATAGTTTAGATATGAGTTTAAGTACAAACAAATGAACCAGTCATAAGTCAAGCAGCTAATTATTTTTGGAACCAGTCAACTATCAGTCGTTACTCATTGTACGCGAACTGAACAAACTCAAACATCGACGTATCACAGATGACTCATATTCTCCTTCCTCTACCTCCTACTTTAAACATCGGACCTTTAATAAAAATTTATATAAGGGAAAGATAAAGCAAATGTTGAACTAATTAAACTTATGCACTTCACAACAAAATAAAAGTCTGGAGGCGATGAACCTCCCGCTCTGGCATTTCAGATGCAGATATAACTGTGGGCAGTGGGACAACAAGGAGAGACAAAATAAATAGAAATAATATTTTAGATACTATATTAAACGTTTTTCAGATTTTAACAAGTTGCGAATTGCAAGCAAACTTTAATTTTCTCACTATTTACTCACTTAATAAAAATCAAAAGAAATATTTTGTTGAGTTGTGAAATGCGAAATGCTCAGCAGAATGAGCACTGCGACTGATGCAAGACGCATCTCAGTTTCGCATTGTTTTCCTAGCAGAGCGGTTCATATACGCAAGTGCCTCAACATGAGATCCGAGCTTCTTATGACATGTATATTGTATATGATATCAAATGAAATTTTCACTGTTAGTGGATGGTGCTTTATATGTAACGAGAAGAGAGCACCTGATATATCGCAGGCAGTGAATAAAGTTGTTGGCGTTATTGAAGATGAGCTGGGCAGCTTGTCACATCGGTTTAACGAAATGAGCAACTCCAATGAAAGAATTTCGCTTAAGTTAGATGAGTTTTGTCGCAGTGAACTGAAAGAAGTAAACCAGGAAAATATGAGATACCTTAAGCAGAACAATTTGCTTTTAGCCAAAATAAGGAACTTGGAAATGAACATCAGTGAACAAAAGCAGCCAAGCCATGAACAAGCGGAGAAGATTGAGAAAATGGAAGCACAGCTGAGCTTTGAGAGGGCGAAAAATTTTCATTTGGGAAACGATTCGAAAAGTGCAAAGCAACGGCTAACTGAAACTGAAAAGCTTCTTCAGAACTATATAGCTCTCATCGAAAGTAAGGAAGTGCAAATGCGAGAGCTGGAAGGCAAAAGTCAATCCGATGCGAATCAAATTCAAAAACTTGAAGCTCAGCTTGAGGCCTACGACAGCTACTGCCAGGCAAAGAGCTGCTTGATGTTCGGCTCTTCGACGGATGTTCATGTAATAAAACCTCGAGGTGTTGAGCCTTTTGAGGCACTGTGTAATGGAGAAGTCGCTGGACCCGGCTGGATCGTGATACAACAGCGGCTCGATGGTAGCGTCAACTTCAGGCGTAACTGGACCGAATACCAAAAGGGATTTGGTAGTCTGAGAGGTGAATTTTTTATGGGCCTGGAAATCCTACATCGCATCACAGTTTCGGAGCCATACGAACTCTACATACAGCTGGAAGACTTTGAGAACGCGACCAGGTATGCACGGTACGATCTATTCGAAATAGGCAGCGCAGAGGAGGATTATGCTCTCAACAAGCTGGGCGCCTACTCGGGCAATGCTGGGGATGCGCTGAGGCTGAACTGGAAAGCGAAGTTCAGCACCTTTGATCGCAACAATGACGCCTCGGAAGGCAACTGCGCCCAGGATCTAGCTGGCGGTTGGTGGTACTATAGATGTGGCTTTAGGTACATTATATATACTATCATCGATATTCTATATTCTGTAATTCTATTTTTATATATTCAGTAACTTGAATGGCGAATATCTCATAGCAGATTCTGATTATCGTTCTGTATTTTCGGGAATATTCTGGGCTAAATGGAGGCACCTGGATTATTCGCTGAAGTCCGTCCTAATGATGATACGTCCGAAAGCTGTATGAAAACGCAATCGTAGCGAATCACATAATTAATTAAATATAAATATAATAAAATATATATATGAATACTCTTTGGTATTTCCAGAATATTTTTATATAAACAGAGATTAGCTTTATGAATGTGTGCATCTGAGTAACCCCTGCGTCCGGTGGTGTATAAATAGTTTATATATATAAATTATATACTATGTTATATTTTATATACTATATACTATATTTATACAATATATATAGTATATTATATACTATATATATTTGAGTGTCATACAAGGTGTCTGTGATTGTTGGCTGAGATTGGCTGAGAAACCTTTGTATATTTTAATTTGAAAGCTTGCGGGGCATATATAAAAATTTGTATGAAAAAGTTGCCTTTGTACAGGGTATATTCAAGTGTCATACAAGGTATCAGCTATTGCTTGAATGCAAATACTTAATACAATTACTCAGACCTGGATTATATATATATTTATTTGATACAGTTGGTAAAGCTATAGCATATAGTTAGCTAATCAGACGAAGTATATTTAAATTTCGTAGCAATGCAGAGGAATTCATAATTTATTTTGGATAAGCTCTAGAGCTCGCTGTTGCTAGCTTAAAGACTCATAAAATTTGAGTATTTTCAAGTCGGATTGAGGTTCAGTCGCTCACCAGCTCTTATCAGCTTTAGCAGCTGAAAACAAATAATTGCATAAAGGAAAACAGTTCAGTTTTACATGCAGCGAAGTCAACTGGACTGTATTAATATTAAAACAAAAACAATGAAAGCCTTGACTGTACTTGGACTTATATTGCTAGCATGTCCAAGTCTGAGGAGTGAGAATTTTGCAGACGAATTAAGTTCACTGAGTACTGAGCAGCTACAGCAGAGAGTGAAACATTATAATGAGCTCATAGAAAGCTCTGAGAAATTGGCCGAAGCATTGGAACTTGAATTCAATGAAATCCAAGAATCGATTAATTTCGATAACTCTGCGGCAGAGTTTGAGAGCATGCGTAAGCTGTCGAAAGAGTACCGTGAGATGAAAGCTAACTCCAGAGCTTTTGAAGAAAGCTCAAAGCTTTATAGGGATGAACTTTTGAGAATCGAGCCTTTACTCTGTCTGGACGATCACCAGGTTAATGGCTATGCTTACGGCATTTGCGGAGGCGACAGCACGGCCGGACCTGGCTGGACTGTTATACAGAGGCGCATTGATGACACGTTGCACTTCAATCAAAGCTTTCAAAATTATCACTTTGGATTTGGCAACAGCAACAGCAATTTTTTCATCGGCCTGCAGAAGATTTATGAGTTGACAAATTTCAAACCTCATGAGCTGTATATAAGGCTCAAAAGCATTACGGGCGAAACCAAATATGCGCGCTATAGCTGTTTCAAAATTCAATCTCAGCATCAGGACTTCAGGCTCTCAGCATTGGGTGATTATGTTGGCAATGCTGGCGATGCCTTAGGAAAATCTCTATACAAACAATTCAAGATTTATAGCAAGGGCGACAATGATCCCAGCACTACATCCGGCTGGTGGATTGGAAACGGCTATGAGGGCGTTGAGAGGTATAAATGGAAAAGATGGAAAACTTTTAATATTATAATATTATATTCAAACATGTATTCAACTTCATCTTGCAGCAATCTGAATGCATTACCCAGTCAATGGAATACTTGGCCTGTTTCTCTTATAAATGTGGAAATGCTGATACGTCCGCGATTAGCTATGCTCGATTCAGATAAATACAAATATAGTTGCTAAAAGGGTTTGAAACTTGAACTGAATGTTCGCTTGAATATGAATTAATAAACGTATATTAATTATATATGTGCATGAATCTTTTTCAGACAGGCGTGATACCAGTTATGCACACTGATAATACTCAGTATTCACTTCTAACGGGTATATACTTTAATTAGAAATTTGAAAATTAAAATTGTCCCGACATCCCTATATAGCAATCTCTCTACTCAATTTTTCTCTCTCACTCTCTCTCTCTCACACTCCCTCTCTCTCTCTCTCTCACACTCTCTCTCACACTCTCTCTCTCTCACACTCTCTCTCTCACACTCTCTCTCTCTCACTCTCTCTCTCTCACACTCTCTCTCTCTCACACTCTCTCTCTCCCACACTCTCTCTCTCACACTCTCTCTCTCACACTCTCTCTCTCTCACACTCTCTCTCTCACACTCTCTCTCTCTCTCACTCTCTCTCTCTCACACTCTCTCTCTCTCACACTCTCTCTCTCACACTCTCTCTCTCACACTCTCTCTCACACTCTCTCTCTCTCACACTCTCTCTCTCCCACTCTCTCTCTCTCTCACTCTCTCTCTCTCACACTCTCTCTCTCACACTCTCTCTCTCACACTCTCTCTCTCACACTCTCTCTCTCTCACACTCTCTCTCTCACACTCTCTCTCTCACACTCTCTCTCTCACACTCTCTCTCTCACACTCTCTCTCTCACTCTCTCTCTCTTTCACACTCTCTCTCTCTCACACTCTCTCTCTCTCACACTCTCTCTCTCTCACACTCTCTCTCTCACTCTCTGTCTCTCTTTCTCTTTCACTCTCTGTCTCTCTTTCTCTTTCACTCTCTGTCTCTCTTTCTCTTTCACTCTCTCTTTCTATCTCCCTCTCTTCTCTTTCTTAGTTTCTTGGTTACTCAGTTTAGCAACTTTATCAGATTCCTTTTCTCCACTTGCAAATAATCGATAAATATCGCTCATTTTATTTCGATATTAAAGCCATTCAAGCTTTAGCTTTAATCTTTGCTCGCTTCTATAACTTTCTGCTGGGTATTCAATTGTAGGCATCTTTGTTGAGCTGCTCTACAGCAGCTAAGATTAGTATAAAAGTTTCGCTCTGACAGCTGAATGCTTTTGTTGAGTGCGCAATATATATGTGCGGCAAAAACAGAAGCAAATAAAACTAATTAAAATATGCAAAAAATCCGATTGGAATTTGTCGCTTGGCTGCTGTTTGGCGTTGCTTTGAGTCATAAAAATCAATGGGACTCAAAGATCGAACAGATGTTCTCCGTCATTGATCAACTCGAAGACAGCATAACAGAACAGGAAGAGCTATTTCAAGACTTACATAAGGATATCGAAGAGGAACTGCAAGATTTGCCACCAATTAGCCAGCAGGAAGAACATCAGCTGGATAAAGCACAGACAGAAATTTGGAATTGCCAAGCCGACAGCCGTAGGAAAGAGCAACACATATTGCAGCTCAGCCAAAAGTTTTGTCGATCGCAAGAGAAACTTCTGACTTGTCGGACTGCCCTCAGGCAGACTACATATAGAGCAGATTATTATGCTAGAATTCAAGGAGCCAAAACCAAGCCACTGAAGTTAAATCAAAATTGTCTGCGCCTGGAGAATGTGAACGGCAGCTACACTATTAAACAAGGTTTGTATACACTGCCCACACACTGCGACTCCAGCTGGACACTTGTGCAGAGGCAAAATAATAACAACTTGATGCGAAAATGGCTGGAATTGAAATCAGGTTATGGACAATCGATGGATGCTCATGATTATTTCATTGGCCTCGATACTTTCTACAATATGACGCGTGAAAGGTCACACGAAATGCTGATAAATATTCAATACAATGACAACACTTGCGGCTTTGGCTACTATAACCACGTGTCCATAGGCAATCAATTCGGCAGCGATAAACTGAAAAGCGTGGGTCAATACTTGGGCTCTCTTCCAAATCATTTGCGAAAATGTGTCAATCAAACGTTCACAGCAGAAAATGGAAAGAGTGATCAACTTCCCTTCTCCAACTGCGTCCAACATGCGCTAACTGGCTACAATTATCTATATAATAACTATAAGTCGTCGATATTCCTAATGCGACCTTTATTATAATGGAACAAACATCGTTGAAGCTTGCCAATCCCGTAGATATGCACTGTATTTGTGGGTAAAACCAAATAGTCTATTTTTATTATTTTTAATTTTATATATAAAATCGATAGGTATATCGATAGTCTTGGTTGAACAGTAATAGCTTTTAGCTGTGATGTGTATGGACAGATTTTCGCGAATATATGATTGTTTAAACTTCCATATTTAAATTTAAAAAATATCAAATTTCTTTATATGTTTATATATAATCGATAAGTATATCGATATGTTGCTGTCTTCAAATATCGTGTGAGCTAAGTAAATTTAAAATTGCCTTGCATATATATATAATTTGTTGTTCTATATATATTCGATAACTATATCGATAGACTTAAACGAACTCTAACAATGTTTACATGTCATAAATACCAATAGGATTCAGTAAACAATCCAATTTACTCACATTCAGCTTAGTATGTACTGCTTCTTTATCATTTATTTAGATTATCGATAACTATATCGATGCTTAAATAAGCTGGAATAATATAAATATCGATTGATTTTGTTATTTTTATGATTGTGTTACATTTTAATAAATAAGTATAAACTATATATATTATATCTACAAATATATAGATTATCGATAGCTAAATCGATAATCGTATGTTTTTAAAGTTCCAAATATAAAAGCCAAAAAAAAAACAATTTAAGTAAACGTGTTCATTTTCCATCTATTTGGTTTATATATACATATATAATCGATAACTATCGATCACCTTAATCGAATTGAAAACCTTTCAGCTATTTTTAATTTCGACTGTTTTATGCCTATAGATAAAGACTCGTCTTTTGATTATACACATAACATGCGCATCTCTATGTTTATAAAGTTAAGCCCGATAAACTTCTTTAGATAGTTCTCTCAAGCAGCTCATTAGAGATTTCTTCCGCTTAGTATAAGTGCAGCTTATCATCTGCTGCTTCGTCGAATGAGGCCAAGTTCAGGCTGTCAAATGATGAATGGACTTGGACTTGGAGCCCTGTTGCCAAAAGGTCAGAGCTCAGTCAGTTCCGCCCTTATCTCGAATACACATCAACCGAGCGACACAAACATAGAGACAATAAGCACAGTGAGCGCAGCTCAAATTGGAGCGCCTCATAAACGATCCCAGACTCCCAGAGGCAGACAAAGACCCTCAGTGAGCTATAAAAAAAATAAACGGAGCCCGGCGAATATCTGAGGCAACAAATGTATGAATGTGAGCGCATTTCTATGCAATTAGAGGCAAAGACCCCGATAGATAAAAAGAAAAAAAAACACCAAAATGATGCGCTCAAAATGTAACAAATAGTAAATTTCATTTCGTTTTGGTTTGTTTTTGTTTTTTGTTTTTTTTTTATGTGTATACAATAAAAGCCACACACGCCGCCTCCTCTGCAGTGGATGAGACGATGGTACCATCATATCTTAAAACGGGCGACACTTGACAATGGCGACGTGTGGTCCATGGTTCGAGGCTTGAGAGTTATGAAACACTTCCCGAAAGAAAGAAAGAAAAAGTCGTGCAATAAATAAAATGCTTCAAAGTGCACTTAAGATAAAAGTGGAAAACAAAACGAGAGAGAAAAAAAATTGAACATGTTGCGACTCATCTCGAAAACTTCTCGAAATCTATTTGAAAACTACAAAATCTGGGTCAATTGGCTGTTTGTCACGCATAAAAATTATTTCATAGATTTTATACTAAATCGAAATTCGAATTTGGCCTGGCAAATTGAAACATCAGCAACTTTTTGTGGGTTTCAATGTCAGACGGGATCAATAAATCGCATAGATAACTGCATATTACTTCCAGGTGATTAGACGTGTGTCCATCTCTTACGCTTCGCTGGGTAACTGTGGCCGAAATGTATGCACACAAAAGGTGAATGCCTAGCATATGCTTTGCCACCTCTTAACCTGAACCTCAATCCAGATACCCATAAGCCCGGACGCACTTACGCCTGACTGAGTTTTTCGCACGTTGCGACGAGTCAGGCAAAAATCATGAGGCAAATTACTTGGGTCATGCGAGTTTTTGGGTCTGGGCCAAACGAAAACAACCAAGAATATTTTGCAGTCGAGTATAGACGACTATGTCATGCTCGCTCAGAGTTTATGAAAAATGAGTTGAATATGATTTTTTGATGTGAGTTGATATTATATTAATAGAAATCTTTTATATTTAAAAGAACTCGTTGGAAGAGCCCTCTTTTAATTGATCTGTAGAAGATTTCATTAGTAAAATTCATAGAACTTAAAGAACTCTGTAGAACCTACAGAATCCAGAAGCCATAAAACCCAAACCCCCATAGTAGCCATAAAACCGAAAATCCCATAGATTCGAACTTATCGAATCTATTAAATCTATCGAACACATAGAGCCCATAGAATTCATAGAACATATCATAACTATCGAACCCATAGAATCCATCAAATATATCCATAGAATATATAGACTCCGTATACTCCATATACATCATAGATTTCATAGACTCCATAGAATCCATAGAATCCATAGAAACCAAAGAATCCATAGAGCATATATAACCCATAGAGCTCATATGATCAATAAAATATAATCCATACAAACTCCACGGAATCCATGGAAGCCATAGAATCCATAGAGCCCACAGAAGACTCAAAATACATAGAATCCACAAGAATCCATGGAGCCCTTACAGCCCACAGAATAGTACATCGACATCTAAAACTTAGGATGGCAAGAAATTTTGATTTTCACCAATTTGCGATTTCCCTATTCGCTCACCTCCCAAGATACAGTAAAACTCTAATTTTTTACTCTTTAATGTCAACTGCATAATTTCAAATAGTCATACTAAAATCAATATACTCTTTATTGGCTTGTGGGCGAGCATACAAATAGCTGTCAATGGCCAAAAGTTTGTTGGCCACGTTTGGCAAAGGTCTTGCCAAGACGGCGTCCACGCAATAATTTATAATTCAATAAGTTAAAGTTGAATGCAGTCCAAGCAGCAGAAGGTTCTGTCTATGCAGTGAAGTGGAGGTACGCACACACACACACTCATATGTGTGTGCCCCGAGGGCGCATGCCACACAATTCACCTGGAAGGCAACTCAGAAGCGAAGATTAATTGCTGCAGCGCCTTTTGTTGCCGGCACTTATCTTGACCCCCTCCGACAGCTTCTCCCTCTCTCTGTATTCTCCACTCTGTGTACGGCTATCTGCGCGATAAGGAATTTTATTCGCTGCCCAGTCCCTGCGACCTGTGGTCCCTAACTCGTTTCAACTCGAGGCGCGCACACACGTAATTGCATTTTGTTTGGCATCTCATTTTAGTTACGGTCTGGCAACTCTGCGACGGGGCAGCGGGGCAATTGGGCAACTCTCTTGATGATGTGGATAACGCGCCTACGAGCAAGCAAAGGTGTCGCCAAGGCGATTACGAAAAGAGTAGCAACTAAGTAAGAGTGCTTCAGTCGGGAGTGCTCGACTAGTGGATACCGCGAAAAAACATTTCAGTTGAACCAAATAGAATATTTAAAAATTTTATTAACCTGTAAGCTAGGTAAATTTATCTGGGACAACTCTAACTTTATCAAGCCCAGTATACCCGACTTTCCCTGTCTACCGGGTATAAAGGGTATCCGCCATGAATCACAGCCAAGTAGAAGCATTCACATATTGTGTTGAATAGAGAGTGAAAGAGTGGAAGAGGTGTGTAGAGGGTATCTCCTAGTAAAAGTGAGTGACTGACTCGATTCGTTAACGCCGCCAACTGTCACATGATTTTGAATAATGCGGCGCTCATTTGAATTATTGTTGTCGCCACAAAGACCCTCAACGTGGCCAAAAGGGTTTAGTTATGGTCGCATTCGCTCCCTACTCCCTCCTTCTACCTCTCCGCGTGCCTCTCGGCCAACCTTTAGCCAGATTTCTGGCAATGACAATTTGTCTGGCTGTCTCTCATAAAAGTGCCGAGTGATCTAATACGTGGATTTTCCATTTGACTGGGATAAGCAGTGCAACAGATAAGAAAAGGTAGGATAGTTGAAGCAGCTGATGGGCAAGTCAAAAAAAAAAAAATCACAAGAAAGAGGAAGTCGAAGTTTTACAGGGTATTTAGTATGACTAATTGCTATATTTTCAATGAGTTGCTGATTTTTTTTCACTATTATGATTCTAATAATATATTTTGATATTATGAATCCAATTTCATTGAGTTAAAGCACAAATAGTATAGAGACGTTAGATGAATTCGTCTTTTTAAGGGTATTGTGTTTCACCAGTCACTTTTTATAGTATCTATGAAATGATATTTTCTTATCTTAATAGGTTATATTTGTCTTATTTTATAATTCATATTTCCTCCTTGGACTCATGGCTAAATAAATAGTTCAGGATACTTTCAGATTACAGTTTGTATTTGCATCTTTCTTGTTCATTTATCTGTACAAAATTGTCGAAGCATATAAATATATTTTTATATTAAATTTGATCTCTGAATGCCCTGCAGTGTGATGCGCTTCATCTAGACGACCTAGCATGGCTTCTTCAATGTCATAGGCACTAAAATGAATATTTTAATATTTAAAAGAAGTCTAAAGTTACTTAGATTTATATATATATATTTTTATTATTATTATTTATTTATTTTAATATTTAAAAGAAGTCTAAGGTTACTAAGATTTATTCTTTTATAAATAAAAAATATATAAAAATATATTATTAAAGAAATTATTTTTTTTCAATTTTATTTACTTTATATTATATTATTTTTATTTATATATATTATTATTATTTTTATATATTTATTTATTTATAACAGAATAAATCTAAGTAACTTTAGACTTCTTTTAAATATTAAAATATATAAATAATAATACAAAAAAATATATAAATAAAAATAATATAATGTAAATAAAATTGTAAAAAAAAAAACTAACTTCTTTATTTCTTTATTTTATCCCAATTTTATCTCTAAACACATCCAAATATGTCGAAGAAATTCCACTGCAACAGTTAAGCTTGGCGCCGTTGCTTTTGTAGCTCATTAAAGCTGCTGCCATATCAAGTCTGCTTAATTCAAATGCATTTCTTTAATTATTTATCTCACGTGCTGGAAAATAATTTGTTATCATCTTGTAACCTTTGCTAAGCAGCTTCGTCTCGGCTGCTCAGCTAAATACATTTTGTTGCTGAAGCTACTAACACTTGCTGATTAGGCGACGCCTTTCCATGGTCACCTGTTCGGGTTCGATCATAAAATTAATGCATTTTATAATTTGTTTGTATCGCTAGTTTAACGTTGCGAGCGGCGCCTAAGCTCCCCCTCCAGCACTCTCTCAACAGCGAAGCGAATGTAATGCGCTACTCGAGTTGATTTTTTTTTTTGGAGGTCTTTTGTATAGATGGGAAACTGGCAACTGAGTGAAAGTAATTTTTGGTATTTTTATGATCACGAGCGAGGGAAAGGGAGGGAGTGAGGGGGGCAGATAGTGTGAAGCGTATAGAGCATATGCCATTAAGGCTGCATTCCTTTAGCGTGATGCTTGTCAAAGCGTTTTGACGGGGTGTTGAAAGCTCTTGGCTGCATAGCGCACATCCAGCACTTCACACTGAATTGCTTAATCCGAGTGGTTTGCCCCTCTATATGCTCTTTATTGTTGTGCTGCCAAAAACTATTAAAATAATTGGCTCGCGACGAGCTGGCTTTCTGTGTAAAAGCCATTTGCATCTGATTTATTGCATTATAAATTTGTGCGCATGCCTAAGTAGCTACGTTTTTGTTAAATTTTTAGAAAGTTGTCGTCGTCGTCGACTTGAGAACTTCGAACAATACTCTTAACCATAGTAGACACTCGTATTTTATTGACAGCCCATTCATAAATTATGCCTAATGAGCCGGCGATGCCGCGGCACAGCCTCTCTCTGCCCCACCCACCCAAAGTTTTTGTCATGCCATGAAATTATAATTGGAATGGAATGCGCAATGAGGCGTTGAGCTAATGCAAAACTTAAAGCCACTATTAATCAACTAGAGCCAGGCAGCAATACGGAATGAGTCTAAAATTAACTAATTATATTGCATTTGTATTAAAAATGTTAACTAGGAAATGTTTAGTATTTGATTTTGTGACAGCAAAACTGCTTAACAATATCTTAATATCATAAATATCAGCAATTTAATTTTCATTGTCATTATTTATGATTTTTACTATTATTATTGTCATTATCATTACATCAATAGACTCTGCTCACTTCTACTACGAAAGGTGAAAAGCAGCAGGAATTGATCTGCCAGAAAATATCAGTGAAGTCAAAGTATTGATTAGAATGGAAAAAAGACTAGCAAAATAGTCCGTGACTTCGCTGAGCACTGAGAACTGCAACAGGTGTATAGAACAAAGAAATTGAATAGAAATTCTAGGGAAACTATATGAAATCAAATGCTTGAAAAACAGTCCATGACTTCGCTGAAAAGGAAAACGTTGAACATGGATACAGCAACATTGAGAAAAGTGTTTAGTTAGAGCACATAAAAGAGCACAATTTTGAAGCTTAATGTGGAATATGTAATCAAAAAATCGGCAATCAATAAATGTTGCCTGACGAGCAGGCTGATGATGGAATAAAAATTTTGTAGCTACCGCAAAAAATTATTATAATTATTATCATTATCTAATGGGAATCATATTACGCATAAAAGTGAAATAAATTTAGTTCATCTGAATGCAATGGATGTCTATAGTAGTTCAAGTAGACCCACAGCACTCGCGCTGGGCTCCACTGCATAGCGGAAACTCGTCCAATTGAAAGCTTAATAATGCAGGAATCATCCAGCAGCATAGTAAAACTGAACTCTTTAATAGCTTCGACTAACCATGAATTGTGCATCTGGTAGTATTCTAGGATCTCAGTACATAGCTGCAAAGCTGCCTTTTACAGCTCTGACAGAGCTCCAGTTCGAAACACGCACGCCGATGAAGCCGTAGAAGCTAAACTTAATCCTTTAATCTGTGCAAGCTGCTGGCTTTGAATGAGGGCTCCAATGAGAAACAGTTCTCGCACTGCCTGACTGTTATGCTAAGGCAATCATGAGGATGGTTACGAGCGAGTCTTGGATTCAAGAAGACAATGATCCACGCTACTCAAATCTTCTAAGCTGAGCCTTGGCAAGAGCTCAAGGCTTCAAAGAAGACCAGCAGTATCAGCGTCATCATGGCTGAAGCTGTCACAGGCAACTCTCGGCCAACTCTGAGGCAACTCTGAGGCTGTTCTCAGGCAACTCCCTGGCATCATCAGGCAACAACCATTTAACCAAGGCAAATTTCTTGCTAAGGATATTATCCTAAAATATCGTTCATTATTTAATCTAATTATTATTATTATTCTTATTATGATCTTCATTATCATAACATAGCTCTCAGCTTCTGCCTAAGACACTGAAACAGCCACACATTAGCATAGGAATCTAGTCCCGTATCACTTGTGGAATATATCAGCTATGGAATAGACTAGGACTCTAATGCACATTAGCTCTAACATATTAGCTTGGGAATCCCCTTATCATTTAGTTAAGTTGCTTGTGGAGTAGAAAGATATCTCGTCTATCGAAGCAAAAGTGTAACATAAAACCGATTTGGTGTATGCGTACATCAGGCACACAAATATTGACTTGAAAATTGAGATAAAGGGAACATAATCTATTTGCTTGGCATTGTGCATCCATTTGCAGCTGTCCATTAGGATAACCAATTTGTTGCACCTTCGACACGTTCGCTTTGCTTTGCATATCTGTGGTAAACAAGTTCAAATCCCGCTTGGATTGTCATCTGCCCACGCAATTTGCGAGCAAACTCTGAAATATATTTTGAGACCTTTTCCATTTTACAAATTGTCGTATCACGGGCTAATGTATCCCTTTCTATTGAGATATGTTGGAAGTGTGTTTCCTTCAGATGACACGGAACATTTTTATTTTTTGCCTATCAGTGGCAAATATTTACCAACACGCAACTGATCAAAAGGCGAAAGTTGGGGCGGGGGGCGGCTGCCGCTGCTTTCGGTTATTAATCAAAAGCATACAATTTTTTAATGATGTTGCCTTTATTGTCAATGCATGGCTGCGATAATATTTGGATTAGTTCAACTCAATTGCATCTTGGCCAACAGCCGAAAACATGAAACGTGGCGCGTGGCTCGCTGGCCAAGCAGCAAGACGAACGCCTGCAATGAGACGAATCTAATGTTGCACACGTGCACTGCTCGGTGGGTGGTGGGTGGTGGGTGCCGGGTGGTGCGGCCTCCTGATAGCCAGCCAAGTAGGCAAGTTAAATGTTGTGTTAAGATTAGCAATGGCCAACGCCACGCTGAGACCACAGAAATCGCCTTATCCGGTTGGGGTTGGCAAGGGTTTCGTCTAGCTAGGCATACGTGCGCCGCATTACAAAAATCGTAAGCAAACTGGAATGCGGGCGACATTATCGGCAAACAAACTGTACGTTCCAAAGCCCCGAAAAATTCCGACTCTTTCTTCTTTCGATTATGCTCCTTGACTGCCTAATGACCCAGCCAGGAAGTTGAGCAGAGCCGCAGGTGTTGCTGCTGCCTGGTGCCACAAAATATGCTCGCACCGCGCATAATTTATGGCCGCAGTCAAAAAATAAAAAAATAAAAGTTAAACATCAAATGAAGCAAACCCTGCGCTAAATCCTAAGCAAACTTCAGACTTTTCGAGCTTATCAAACAAGCGGCGTCTCTCTGCAAACAAGCCGCGCAGCGCTATAGCCAGAAGACAGGGTATTTAACACCTTGAGATCGCTGTGTGTGGCCAGCGCAGAGATGAGAGAATTTAGTGTGGAGAGATGTGCGTATACATATATATATAGAGATAGGATATATGTATGTAATAATTATATTTACTTTAAGTTTATAATATTTGTTTTATTTTAAATTTTCTATATGGTAAAAACTTAAGAAATATAGAATATATTTCAAAATTTATTTATTAAAATAAATATATATATATTTATTATATTAATTAATTAATTAATTATATTATATTAATGAAGAATTTATTTATTAAAATATATAAATATATATTTTTTATATTATATTAAATTAAATACATTTCTCTTATTACATATTATGGCACTAATTCAGTTTAAATGAAAATTAGGTATCTGATTCACATGGATTAACGAGGATTAATGCAAATTAAGAGATATATTTGCTCTTTACAATTTTTAAATATTTTTTTATATTTTATAAACACTATAAAATAAGAAATTTATTCAAATAATTTTTAAATCTGTATTAGAAATAATATATATATTGTAAATATATATATCTTTTAAATATTTGCTGAAAGGATATAAAGCCCAATTGAGTTTTATTTGAAGAATAAAATGAAGAATGCACTCCCTTGCAATAAAATAGTTTTAGAGTTAGAACTGAATGACATAGAAAATATGCAATTAAACGAAGAACATGAAGGCAGCACTATCCTGATGAGGTGAAATGTATATATCTATACATTATTACTATTTATATCAGCTTACATCATTTATTCTAAAGTAATTTACTATATTACATAAAATATAATAGATTTTTCAATGAACTAATATTAAATATTCCACAAAATCTAATTAAAATTAACTGATTTTAGAGACAAAATTCAATTAGCTGAAGTGAAGTTTAATGTAAGCAAATGTTCATTTTATTATCAAAAAGGAAAAAAATTATCAATTGATTTTTATTTAAATTATATAAAAATTGATAAACAAAAAAATATTTTTGCAACAAACCTGAATTTACAAAACAGTAAAATATGAAAGGCAAGAAATTGTGTGTATTGCAACATTCAAACGCTTAGCATATCTCACAAGGTTTGTGCAGCTGTGAATAGGTGCTCCCACACACACACACATACATATTGCGAGCTATCCTGTGGGCAAATTGAATGCCAAATTTGTCTGCACGCAGCAGCAAAAAACTTTTTAATTGAAAAACAATTTTCTGTCTTTTTTCCAATTTCTTGTTCAATTTTTTTCTTTTTTTTTTTGAACAATTTTTCGGACAGTTGAAGTTTCATAAATGTTATAGGGTTTCTTTATTTATTTTCGTTCTGCAATTTGTAACTAGTTTCTGCAGTGGGCGGGCGGTTGGTTGGTAAAAGGTGGCTCTAGGTGGAGCTGCCCTGTAGTGTGGAACGTCGGCCATTTATTGACTTGACTTCCGTGCGTATGTCGCAATTTCCGGTTAACGGCAAACGAAATAAAAACGTAATTTAATGGCGAACCAAACAGGAGTATGACTTCAAATCGTTGGGCTGCTGCAATTGATGGTGGTGCGTTTGATGGCGCTGAGCATCACGCATCACTCTGCCCGTTAATTGAAATCATAAGATTTGCTATTTTATGCTGCGTCCTGAGGGGCGTCTGAGGCCCGAGGCCGACTGCAATTAAAAAAACAAGCGAAACTTCGACAACTTTATTGATATCTATTATAATTTTCACACTTTTGTCGATGAGTTTTCAGCTTTGAGCTGCGACCAATTCGCAAGCAAATGCACTCGGGCATATTAGTCGTTTTTATGAGCCACATTGATAAGCTGGACGCTGACTGTAAGCCAGTTTGTTGAATGACCAGGCGAGGGTAGCTTGAGAAAATGCCTTAATTACATAATACGCATTCTACATATAGCAACTTTCAGCTTTTATCTTTCTTTATCCATTTTTTATTTCTCTTTATCCTTCTATCACCTTTATCCATCTTCCATCTTTCTTCATCAATCTTTCATCTTCATCAATCTTTTATCTTTCTTTTTTTTTTATCTATCTTTCATCTACCTTCCAGCTTCCATCTTTCACCTATCATTTTTCTTTATCTTTCTTTATTCTTCCAGCTTTCTTTATCCATCTTCCACCTTTCTTCATCAATCTTGTATCATTCATTTTTCTCTTTTTCTTTCATCTTCTATCTTCCAGCTTCCATCTTTCTTTATCCATCTTTCACCTATCATTTTTCTTTATCTTTCTTTCATCTTCCATCTTCCAGCTTCCATCTTTCTTTATCCATCTTCTTCCATCTTTCATTATTCAGTTTTCTGTATCCATCTTTCTTCATCCATCTTTCTTCATCCATCTTTCTTCATCCATTTTTCACCTTCATCTCTCATCTTCCACTTCAACATGCTACAACTTTTCAAGTTACCCTCTTTGAGTGTCTGCTGCAAGTGTGTGTGTGTGCGTGTGTTTGGTGCTCTTGCAGCTAACCAATTGTGGACACGCACACCTGCCGCTGAGCCGCTGAGCTACTAAAGTCACCTGGTTTATGGCGCCATGAAACTGCGGGCGCTCCATTTGCACACCTCGATGCGGGTTAAGCTCTCGCTCTTCAACTCCGCCTCCCCAACTCGCGCGCTAGGCATTAGCATTAAAGCGGATCAGTCATTCGACTGACGGCTGGTTTATAGCCGCTGCCGCTGCAGCCGCCTCTCACAAATTTCTAGAGATAAGGCCGAAACCGAAGTTGAACCGTCTTCAAACGGGTTCAACAAACTAAACAATGGACCAGCCGCTGGTTAAGCTTAATTGAATTACCATTGACCAGAACTGCATCATCCTCTTCTCTCTTTCATTGAATGCCGATGATATATCGGCAGACGGATGATGTGAATTAGTCGAAAAGTCATCCAATTGCAGACACTTTAGCGCATAATTTGCCCTGCCTTTAGGTCCTCCTCAGCAGCTACTCTCCTCGGCTTCTCCCACTTCAACTTCGACTCTGACTCCGTCTGCACTCTTAATTAACCGCTTCGGTTAGAAGAGAAATTAACTCGATTGCGCGTTAATTAGACGCGCTGCGTTTAATGAACTCACTCTGCGTGCGTGTGTGTGTATTCGTGTGTGTGCGTGGGTGTGTGCGCTGATTTTTTGTACATTCTTCAACAGTTTTTAGGCTCGACCACAATTGGTCAGGCTGCGGTCATCGCCAACGAGGTCATGGGACTGATTACATGGGGTCAGCTACTAATCCGATAGAATTGTTTGCGGTCTAATTATATAATTTGCTGTGTGCAAGAGCAGGACTATGGATACAGATGAAAAAATATACAAATTTAATGAATTTGAGGTGCACTTAGAAGAAGTGAGAGCTAGTTCCAGTTCAGGATATGATTAAATAATTAAAAGAAAATTATGAAAATTATAAAAATTATGCAAAATTTATAAACAAATTATGAACAAAATTCTAATAGGAGTGAACTTTGCTTAGATAAATGAACTAGTTCCTGTTCAATAGTGAAATATCTTATAGTTCAAGGTTAAAAGCATTTAAGAACTAGTTCCAATTCACTTAATTTGCATATAAAATTTAAAAATGGGACAGAGTAAAAATCAGACTCTTAACTGTGAAGGAAATATATGAGCTAAGTTTGTTCCATAAATGAACTAGTTCCAGTTAAATTTTAAGCAGAGGCAAAAATTTCAGAAAAATACTTAAACCGAGATTTTCTCATAAAATAAATTAAAATTGAAAAAAAAAAAATTAAGGAGCAACTTTGGAAATATTGATTGCAATTATGAAAAACTAGTTAAGCTGTTAAATAACTTGTAACTAGTTCCAGCATAATTAATATAAGCTTATTGCATTAACAGAAGAGGAATTTATGAACTACAATTATTTATTGTAATTGATTAAAATAATTTAATTATTTAATTATTTGTCATATAAATATAAATAAATATCATTCATAACTAAGAAATTTAAACATTCCTTCTGGAGCCTAGAGCACTGCCCAGCCACGAGCTCTATTTATGTCCAACCTACTCTTCAGGCTGCCCAACACCTGTTGTGACATAATTTATATTTCCCTTACATTCATATGCTTAACCTTTGCTTCAGTGTGGCCCTGTGCGCCCCTCCGCATTAATTGGTTTGGCTACCGCAGAGGCATCTGTGAGATACTCGAGCATCGGCACGCGTTCGATTTCCGTTCGGCCCATTGAATGTGCAAATAAATGCGCTTAATTAATTGCATTTTTGCACTTTCAAGTGCTGGCCCAGGCACCAGGCACCCGGTACTAGAGCACGCCCTCGCCTTCGCCCCTCTCAGAAAGTTGATTTCAAATATGCATCAATAAACTCAATTGAACGTAAACGAGGAGCGCTTCAAATCAAATGCGCAGCAGCTGCAACGTGAGCAGCTGCCCTCACAACTCCTATAGCCCCCCTCTACCCATCCAAATGCTCAGCTTCCTGTGTGGGGAAGTAGATGATGATGATGATGATGATGAAGATGATGATGAAGATGATTAATACCCTTTACTCGATTATAGAAATGTGTGAATGAGGCATAATTGTATTAAATATTGATCTCTGCTAGAATTAACTTTAACTTCTTGCAAGCCAACATTTATAAAAAATAAAATATAGTTTATATACTTTATTGGAGAGCTATCCAGCTCCACCTGCTATAGGAATAGGAACAGAAGGTGAAACTGTGTATAATGCATTTATAGTGTTATGTGAGTGTAATTAAAAAGTTTGAAAAAAAAGTATAATTTATTTTATTATATATTATTAATACAGGGTATGCAGTAGTCAGTGACTTTATAAAACCTAATCTTGACTTTATAAATTGTCTTTACTATTTACATTCTACATAAATTTTCAGATTGGCTATTAATAATATGCATCAAATAGCATTAAACTACTATTCTAGAGAGTACAGGGTATTCTCCAGTCTATCATACTCAACTGTGTATCTTAGCATATATATTTATTAAATTTATATTTATATAAATTTATATTTAATCTACTTTCCAAATAAGTGAATGAGGAAAATTTCGATTGATTTCATTTGCATTGATTCTAGGTGTCTAGGATTCTATGGTGTCTTATAGGCAGTTAACTCTATATATTTATATATATATAATATATATATATATAATAAATATGTATATATATATATAATAAATATGTAGCTTTAAGCTCTGTGAGGCCTTCTTAATGAAATATAGGGTATCTCTTAGTCTGTCATACTCTAGTGAACATATTCCATGATATATAAGCTGCGATATATTATCTTTATAAGTGATTTAATATAATAAAATCTTATTGCCCACATTATATTTATAGAGGGTATATTTTAGTCTATCATATTCTATGCTATATACAAAATAGTTAAGATTTCTTGACAACACTTGCATTGGCACACTTAAGCTTACTCTTATTTTCAATTAATTTCAGTTTTACAATTAAAGGGTATTACTTAGTCTGGCAGTCTGTAGAGGTTCGCCTTGCCTACGCTTACTTGTAATATTTTCTTAACGCGCAACTCTTGCTCTGATAGCTGGACATACGTTTGGTTGTCATGGACACGATAGACTCAGTTAGCATGGGGCAGGTGCGTGGGCGTAGGTGGGGCATGGCGGGGGAGTATGAACTTGTTTGGCCACCAACAACAATTTGAACTCAATGTGGCACAAACGCATCTTTCAACAGCAGCGCAACAGCATTTGTTTAAGTACAACATTTGGACGTGGACTCAAATCCTGTCTAACCGTGGAGTGCCGATTGAGTGAGGCCCCTCGGGGCTATGGTGCGGGGGGTAGGGGGATGGCAGAGTGCGTGCACGATTAGCAGATGGAGTTGGCGCCATAAAATTAGCCGAAAAGCAAACAAATAAAAACATCAAATAAATAAATCAATTTCAAGCAGGCAACCACTACTCGATCCACCTTCAGCTCAGTTTGAGTTTCGCTTTGAAATGCAAACGCATCCGCTAATTATCGTAGCTAAACGAACTACCCCCCGCAACTGTGCCAGGCTATGCATGTATATGTGCGGGTGTGTGTGCGTGTAAACAATTCTTCAAATTGTACCAAAATATGTTCCCAAAGTAACTTTAAACCCTTTGCAACAGAGCGAGTGGGAGAGAGAGAGCGAGAGAGAGCGCGTGCGATTTCCTTTGACTGATGCGTTGGGCTGCTGCTGGGGGCAGGGAGTTGTCTTCTTTTTTTTACCATCGGGGGGGATTTATAGATCAAAGTGTTCGCTTTTCTTTTTTTTTTTTTTGACAGAAACAAACATTGCCCAGCGTTTTATTTACATTGGCTTCCGGTTGAGTTTGGTTTTCAGTTCATTTTTTTCGGCATTTGTTGTTCTAGCGAAAAAAATTGTTGTTCGGCCTTTGACTGCAAGCGTAAACAACATCGCAAAAAGTCAACTAACAATGCAACTAACCGAATTTATTTAGTTGCCAGCTTCAAAGGCATCAAATTATCATCACAGCTCAATATGGAAGCTCCAAAAAATGCAGTCAAAACAAAAGAAAGAACACGATTCTTAATCCCATTTCTTATTGCATTCACGTTCTTGCTCTTTCTTTATATAAAATGCTATCAGAAACGTTTATCGAAAAGCCATAAAGTTTTCATTATTACGCATTTACCGTTGCCCCTCGTTTAATTACGTTTCATATTAAACCCGAAAAAAAGAGCCACGACCCAACAACAAAAGGGCCAAAGTAGTCGCCAAGCTTCATTCCGGAATCACGTGCCAGGCGCAACGTTCTAAATTTCAATTGAATTCAATTTAATTAGCCGTAAGCGCAAGAAAAATACCAGGCTATCTGTCTCGCTCTAGCTACCTACATATATTCACTCTTGTCTTTGGCTAATTGTAATTTGTATGCATCGAAGGCAGCGACTCGAAGTTGTCTTCCAGCCGTGGACAATAATGAAACTGACATAATTTGCATTTAATAGCTTTTCCATATACATTTTGCTTTTGGGGTCGTGAGCTTCTGTTAGAGTTAAAGAAAAGTCTGGATTGGCTTTGTAGTGTCATTTACACTACAAATATTCTCTCTATATAAAATTTAATTGAATTGAATTGTGAAAAGATTTTGCCGCAAAAGTTTTGGTTGCCAAAAGTTTTTTTTTAGCCACTCTGCTGCAGCTATTCGACTTTCAGTAAGCTTAAAACTAATATAGAAGCTTTTGCTTATGCTTAACTTTAATTCGATCAAAGGGTTTACAAACTGTGAACTTTTTAATGAGCTTTCTTTCAATTTGAAAGCCTTTTCATATCAAGCTGTTTGGCTTTGGCGATATGAAATATAATATATAATATATAATTAATATATATATTTCCAGAAAAGCATTTTTAGTCTGGCTTGAAAGCTATCAAAAAGCTTTTAGTTAGCTTTCAACTTGATTATTTCTGACATACAAGGCAAATATATTTTGAATAATGACTTTAGAAGCAATTTACAAGCAACTTAAATGAGCTTTTTCAATCAAAATAATAAGCTTTAAGTAAGCTGATTCCTAGCTGTGTGAATGATCGAAAGCTTTTGAGCTTCATAGTAATTAGCTATTAAAATACGACTGAAGTATAAGAGTCACTGGAAGCCTTTGACTATGATTAAATACAATGAATTCAAAAGCTTCCTTCAACAGCTCAAGCATAGCTTAATGGCTTGATAAAAGATTTTAAATTATTATATTTACGAACAATTTGCAACTTTTCCTTAGTAATCAAGTCTTAACAGATTTGAGCTGCATTAATTAGAAGCTTTTGCAAATTGAGTTGAAATTGTTTTATGAATTTACAAAAATCTCAGCTGACATAGAATGAATAAATACGATTGCCACATATTGCAGACTTAATTAGCTTTTGCAACTTTGAATAAGGGCTCACATTTAACATTGATTGCGATTGTTAGCAGCTTTTCGAGCCGTGAGACTGTGGGCGCTGGGGTTGGGGCAGGCAACAAATCAAACCAGAAATGCTGCAAATTCCACACGAAAGGCAACGCTCGAGTTGGCAAAAGCTTTTGTAAACGTATTTAATTACATTTGCCAATTGTCTATGAATATGTTAGCAGCGTGTAAATACGCATACGCATACACATACACAGATACAGATACAGATACAGCTAACAGACACAGCTACAGCTACACAAATTAATAAATATGCAAACGGACAGGAAACGAGGTTTGTTACCCATCCACACACTGTGCAAAATGTCCTGTTGCATGGCTGGATTGTCCTTGAAAATGGCGAAAGATAAACTTTGTCTATCTGTGGGTGTGTGAGTGCGTGTGTGTGTGTATGTGTCTGTGTTTGCTTTGAAATGCGTATACCGTTGATATAGCCTACCGCACTTCCTGCCCTGCCAGCAGCACCCAGGCTCTATCGCAGCTCTGATTGAATTTCCTAAACAACCGCCAAAACTGTATAGATGTGAGAGAGAGAGGGAGGGAGAGACAGAAGCAGAGCGAACATGGCATTCATTGTTGCTGTAATGAAATTATGACCGCAAATTAAATATCCTAGACCCAGTTAGTGGCCTATCAGCCAGGCGGTCTCTATGCCCAGCCGCAGTTGAACAAGAGTGAAGATGTTGCAGATTATCATAAAAAGAGAATAAAACTGAACAATATTTACATAAAGAACCAGTTCAGAACTGGCTCATTAAAGAATTTTAACAGTAATTACAAATACGATTTTAAGTTTGACTATTTTTTTGTGGCAAGTCAAAAAAAACAAGAACTCTTTGAACCAGTTCATGAACTAGTTACACTTAGAATTTGTTTATGTTAATATTGTGAAAGCAAATTTTATTCTGAACAAAAACAGAGAAGAGATTCCAAGATGAGTCGAGCTGAACTGGTTCATAAGTGAGCTTAAAATTCTTTAGGTATCAAATAAGAATAGCAATCTATCAGTATTATATAAAATGTAACACTAATTGTTCATTCCAATATGCAAAATGAACTGGTTCAAGCCCCAATTTCTAATGCTTCAATTTCAAACAGAAATGTTTTACACAAATACTCGTAATTTAGTAATTTAGTATAATTTAGTATATATTCTAACTAATATATAATATATACCAACATCTTGGGAATATGAAATAATTGTAAGTGTCCAATATCGAATGGTGCAGACTTAAACCGGTTCAGAAACCACTAATGATCCAATGAGCACAGCTGTTATACATGCTATATAAAACTATCCAAGATGCATGAAAAGTTCTGCAATCAAAAAAAAACTGTTAACGGTATTGGTTCGCTTGCGAACCGGTTCACAAGCCAATTTGGTTTGTTCCTTAGCTCATAAGCTGATGTTTCAACTAAATCTTGGCTCTACTGTTTCTGTCGACGCGATTGTAACTGCTTGCCCCCGCCGTGTCCTGCCCCAACTTTAAGCTGGAGACAATCCCATCTGGCGCTTCTCACATAACAACTGTATCGTTGCGATACTCAGGGCAATTGTTTCCAGCAACAAAGAGAAGAAATGAGAAAAAAAGTTGTATTAGAAAGGAAAAACTTTCTTTTGCCGATTTCCTGCCGCAGCTGAGCCTGCAAAATCAAATGGCACAAAAGTTTTGCCCCTCTGCCGAGGAATAACAATGGGGTTGACAGTGGTACCAGGTCTTATGAGATTAGCAAACGTTAAGCGGATTGTAAATTTATAAATAGCATCAAATGTTATTGTACTTGCTTTGAAATGTCATTAGAGTCGAGTTCCTCACGTCTCTGCTCCACACATTCGCACATTAGGAGCAGTGCTTAAGCTCAGAGCCTTTTTTGCGTCTCTTTTGAGGCTGGCCCGAAGGGTCGCCGGGTCGAAGGGTTGGCTTGGGTAGTTTCTTGTAGTGGGCGGGTTTTGCCTTACATTTGTCAACTTGTCATCTGTCGCCTTGACAATGGGACGCTGCGCGTCGCGTCTTGGCAATTAGTTAATGTCAAACAAGCTGCGAACAATGACGTTAGCTGAAACTAACAATTAATTCGAATATTTATCTCACAGCGCGCAACTAGTTTTGTATAAGGCCTGAATCAAGTGTCAAATTGTGAGCAGTTAATCAAGCTTCTGGCTGGCAATTGAGCTTTACCTATAAAGCAATTGAAGAGACTACTAATGAGAGCATTTAAATTAATTGACATTTCATTGCTTTGGGTTGGCTAGTTCAATTGAAATAAAGAATAAAATAAAAAGCTACAAAATAATATTTAAAATAAAATTAAATTAAAAATATAAAATAAAATAAAAAGCTACAAAATAATATTTAAAATAAAATTAAATTAAAAATATAAAATAAAATAAAAAGCTACAAAATAACATTCAAAATGAAATTAAATTAAAAATATAAAATAAAATAAAAAGCTACAAAATAATATTCAAAGTAAAATGGAATTAAAAATAATATTTTATATTATTAGTTACAGGTTTAAGAATAGTCATAATGCATAGCAAATTGCATTCAATATAAAAATATTTGACATTTTTCTTGCTTATTAAGACTTTTAATCTGTTTAATCAAATTGAGTACCATTAAGCTTCTCTTTAGACTACAATAAAGGCTTATTTCAACATAATAATTTCCAATTTATTTATTTAAATAAATATACTTAAATTGTTTCACTGAAAGCTTTCCAAGAAAACATTTCATATATATAAAGATATCTTATGCATCAAATTTCCTATCTGTCACTTCACTGTAATCAAAGTTTTCTTAGTTCAATACAATTAAATTTCAGTCAGTGATTTTTAAGATTTTTAGAAGCTTTTGTAAGCTTAAATAAGCTGCAAAGCAATTCATGTGAAAAAGCTCATTCAGCTTAAATGCTGCGCATAAGCTTCATAATGCCAAAGCACTTTAAGGCACTTGGCATATGAAAGTATGAGCTTAATTAAAGCTTTAATACGCTTCAGCTTCAAGTAGACTAGGGAAGCTTCTGAATATAAATTATGATATATTATATTCATATGCATGTAAGATATAGATATAAAATTAGTTAGCCTAAATTTAAAGAGAATGGAACTGAAGTTAATAGCAACTTTTTGGATTAATTGGCAAATTTTAAGCCAATGTCAATTGTGGCCAAAGCGAAAAAAAAATTTTTGCAATGCTTAATGAATGAAGCCCAGACTTGGAGCCTGCTGCACAACTTAATCAGCGCCCAAGAAAAGGTCAAGTACGAATGTTTCGCTAATTTGTTGTCTCCCAGCGCACGTGTGTGGAGCTCTCTCCCCCCTCTGTGTGCGAGACATTGTCAAGTGTTGTGCCTTTGTCACGTAGCTAAAACTTGACTCCACAACTTGCAGCACTCGTACGGTTTGTCGGCTAATGAGACCAACAGCCGGCGGCGAAAAGCACAGACCGAACCCCAACTTTGGCCACGGCTGCAGCTGTGGAAACAGAGGCAGCGGGGGCGGCTGTGGTAAATTTTGAAGCTTGAAATCGATATGGCATCAAAGGCGAAGGCACATTTATGCCATTATATGCGCTAGCCTCGGCGACTTGCTGCGGGCAGCGGTGTCTGATATATTTTTATTATGCTAAAATAATCGGCATAGACAGCGCGTACGGCGCAGGCCCCAAAAAAAAAAAACAGCAAAAAAGCAACGAAGGCAGGCAGAAAATTATCTGAAAGATGCATCTGAATATTCGCGCAAACAAAAGATAAAAGCCAAATGCAGCAGTTGTTGTTAGTTCGGCAACGGTTTGCCTTTCGCTTGCAGCCACGCAAAAGGTGATTTATTTGAACATGGTTATCAACTTAGTAGAATAACAGGAGCAGAAAAGCGCCGCACTAACAACAGCAACAACCATATTCTGTGGGGCAGCTGTCTCTGCCCTTGCCCACTGCCCCTCCCCCCGCTCACCCGATCTCTTTCGAAAAACAATGCAGAACAAACAATGCAAACGCGCTTCGGAACTTGAACTTGTGGCTAGAAAGTGCAGAGCCGTAAGATACGATTGCATTTACATGCATCCGTATCGCTATCAAAGCGCCTGCATCGGGGCGTGTGTGCATCTCTCCCTCTCTCTACGTGTCTCGCTGTTCAACTGCCACACACCCACAGCTCAGCTGCATGTGGCACGAATCGAATCGGAGTCTGGCTTACGACTGGGAAGCTCAACCGTGCAACCGGCATACAATTTGGCCGGCAGCGAAATTTATTTGAAATCAATGCTTCTTGTTGCATTCTTCAGCTTGCTCTGTGCCACAAAAAATCGTTTGGTTTCTTTTTCTTCTTTAACTGTTGCTGCACCAGCAGCAGTGGCAGCAACAGCGGCAGCAAATGGTGGCAACTGCTGCAGCGCTGCATGGAACTATGTGTGGCATATTGATTCAGCAGGTAAAAATATGAGAATAAATTTACTTCAGTTAGCAGAAGAGATGTGCGATTTCAGTAGATTTCTAAGAACTATGTGAAGCATAAGCTAAGAAAAGCTTTATTTAAGCTAACTAAAAAAATAAATATATATCTAGCATAATGACTGCTGAGATGCGATGTTTAATATCAAAACTATATTTGAGATTAAAATTATTAAATTGATTTTTTTTCTATTTTCTTGATAGTAAAAAAGTACTAAATATTTTTTAACATAATATGCACAGTTAAAAATTTAATATTTATAGATTTAAATAATAAAAAAATAAACTAATTAAAGTATATTAAAAGTATTTAATAAAATATTATTTCCAAAACAATATTTAATTTGCAGTGAATAATATTTACATAGAAATCAAATTTAAATACAAATATTTTTTTTAAATTTATATATACAATTATTTCTAAACTATAATGAAATATTTATATTTTATAAATAAATAATATATTAAGTGAGCTAACTAATCAACATATTCCGTAAAGCAACTTTAATCCTAAAAGTAGAATTGCAACAATGATTATTAAATAATATTATTCTCTCAATAGAATATAAATATAAATTTAAAATTATGAAGGTAAAATATTGAAAGGGGAAATCTATTTTTTTTTAATTGATAAATTGAAAATTGATAAATGGAGCATAAATATTTTATTTTATTTTTTCCATTTTTGTTGTAATATTTAGTGTTTGAATAACAAAATAATTTAAATAAGTAATAGGCGCTTCATAGTTGCACAAGGTATTCAAAATTATTAAACATTATTTATAAATAATATTTAGACGAATACATTTAAAACAAATTAGAAAATATATTCAAAATTGCTTGATATTATGTATTTAAATACATTTTTTACAATACATTTAAATATTTTTTTACAATATATAAAACAAATTAAAAAATATATTCATAATTGCTTGATATTTATATGAATTTAAATACATTTTTTACAATACATTTAAATATTTTTTAACAATATATGTAGCTTATAAATTAAGGGTTTGCACATCTTCAAAATGAACTACATCTTATATATTTTCTTGTTATATTTTCTAATTCGCCAATAAATTCGCTAAAGCCGAACAAAAATAATTGTGTTACACTTGACTGTGGGAGTAGCAGGCACAGCAGTTAGACAGAAAGAGAAAGACAATAATTGAATAAGTATATACATATTAACTATATAGTTTGCTGTGCTATGTATGTAGGTATATATTTGTTCGATCTAGTCGCCTGTGTTATTTATTATGCATTTCTCTCTCTGATGATTCCAACGGCAGCTGATTTAATGAGCAAAGCCTTCTTCTGTTTCTTTTGCAAATATTTTTTTTTTTTGCGGTCACGAGTTTTATATATAAATACATATATAGTATAGTATAGTATAGTATGGCTGGTAATATTTGACCATTAAAATGCAGCAGGGGCAATGATAATGAAGGCGAAACGGTAAATGGAAATGCAACTGCAACTGCAACAAGTTGAGGGAAATCGATACATATTAGAACTGCAGGCGAAGTTGACTTTGAAGCTGGGCTAAGCAAACAAAACAGCAGACGTCAAATGCATTTTCGTTTGAAATGCCAAGCCAAAGGAAAAGAAAACTAAAAAAGAGCTGAGGCTTTGGCTACGCTTTTGATTTTGATTTTCAGTTTTTTGTTTGCCCGAGCGACCACCTGGGCGCTGGAGCTGAAGTCGAAGTTGAAGTTGAAGTTTGATGACTGTCGTTGCTGTCGGGCAAATACGGAAAAACCGAATTGTAATTTGGAAAACAAAGTTTACGCTTTCCCAACCAAACGTCGAGTAGTCGACTGTAAAAGTGTGAAATGCCATTGCCATGATATTTACGTTAGTATTTAGAGGCCTCTTCACTCTCGGCTCGCTCTGTTCTGCGGCCCATTACTAAGCAGCGGCGACTGCTCTTTGATTAATGCCAAAGATCTGCACAGGTTTTCGATTCACACATTATTCATGTGCATTGTTCGCTGGCATCGCTGGCAAAAATAAACAAAATCTAGACGCAAGAATCTGCAACCATTCTTCGGTTAACAGCGCTACCAATCCGCATACTCTGATACCCATTCTCCTGCCTTACTCTCCCACCCCTGCCCCCGCTCTGTTCCTGGCTTTGCCTCTCCTTCTACCTCTCAATTCGCGGCTCTGTGCAAATTCAATGGCTCTTTGCATACATTTGCGTTCAGCCAGCCATGCGTAGCCAGAAAGGCCACAATACAACTAAGTACATTTAACCGAAACGAGATCGAACGATCAGCGCGGCTTTAAGGTAGACTTGTAGCTGCTCTTTCTGGCTGGCTGTGGGGCAAAATGGTATTTTATTTTTTTTTGTTTATTTATTCTCTTATAAATAAACAAAAAAGAAGCTGAAATTAAATATTTTGTAATTTTTTTGTATTTAAATTTTGTCTTCAAGACTTTTTTTTAAGTTCAGTTAAATTTAGCTTTAAACTTTTTAGTTTGTCTTATCAATAAATATTTTGCGCTTCTAGAAAATTAAGAAATTTTTACTCAATATGTGAAAGCTTCAATTTCAGCATTCTTTCAACATACTTAGTTAAAAATGTTTTTAAAATGAATTAAATTAAATTTAAATTTATTTTCTTAATCCAAAAATTCAGTTTAATTTTGAATTGGCGAGTGAAAGCTTAAGTAAAGCGCATTTTTTTATTCAAAAAAATGATGCTTTAAGCTTAATGAAGCTTTGAAAGCTGCTTGTCGAGACCAGCTCATTTTTATATATTTTTTTGTATATTTATTTTATTTTTTATATAGAATGGCCTAGTTTAAATTTTCTGTACCGGTACTTCCATCCTCTCTTCGCCCTGTCTCACTCACTCTCGCAGAGTCTTTCGCTTCGCTCTTTCCCTCTCTGTGTATCTCTCCATCCCTATCTGCGTCTCTTCTCTCTCTCTCTCTCTCTCTCGCTCTCTTAAGCACTCACTTGCAAAATTTTATTTAAATATTTATTCCAATTATCGTCTACATCTAGCTGAAGCGCATCTCAAATTTGTATGCATAAATCTATAGTAGTATATCGTATTAGGTTTCAAATTTATATATCTATTTCTATAGTAGCTTATCGTTAATACTTCAATACTTATCCCTTATAAGCTTTCGCGCCCTCAACGTCACAAAGCCTACAGCTCCTGCAACATACCTTGCCATACGCTGCTCAACTCTATCGAAAGGCAACGCTAGCAAAAGGCAAAAGAATTGCAAAGAGTCTCGTGCAGAGTCGCCAGCGGCAACAATGGCCATTCAGTTGCTGCTGCTGCTGTTGCTGTTGCCGTTGCAGCCTGCCCAAAAACAAAGGCCAAAAAATACAAAAAAGAAAAAATAGAGACGACGAGAAATATGTATATCAGATTTAAAATAAATGTAACTGCGCGGCTCATTATGCTGCGCTTACACACGGACTGGCAGCCGAGCAACTTGCCAGAGTCGACTGGCCCCCGCCGCCGCCTTGGAACTTGCCACAAATGCAGCTACGGCTGCGCATGCTCAAACAGTTGGCTTGCACTTAATGGCCTGGGCAATCAGTGGCTGCTGGCAGCACTCGGCGCCCGCTCTTGAGTGGAAGCCTGGCCTGCCGGGGGAACATGGCTTTGGCTAGTTAGACTAGGCTGGGCTAGGCTAGGCGGGCAGCGTGCAACATCGTGTGGCATGGCCAACGCATTGAGCATTTTCGCATTTTCGCATTCGCATTTAAATAAACATTTCTCGTTTTAGCCAAAAGGAACGAGCATTGTTTCGCTGCCGACTGCAGCTAGATCTTTTGCTCAAGTGGCATGCCGCAACTTTCACTCCATGAGAACCGTGTGGCACGTGTGGCAGCAACATTTGCATGCACATTTCATATTTTCTCTGCCGTTGCAACCGCAACAACTTCATCGATTAACGTTCATTTGCAATTTGTTATCGAGTCGCGCGTATCTATGCAACACATGCCACAAATTTGTTGCAACAACAGCAGGAAAGCAACAAAAAATTGCAATGCCATTCGCTTATTAATTACCCACGATAGCAGCAGCAGCCAGCGTCGAGTGGGGCATTTGTTAGTGCCTGCCCCAATGCTTCCTCGCCGCCGTCGCAGCTTCTGCTGCTTGCAACTTTCGGTGGCTGCCTTCCAAGGGCAGCCAGGCTGGCAGGCAGGCGGCATTCTTCACTGTCTGCTGCCAATTATGATTGAATTGTTGGCATTATTTTGTCCCTACGCTGTGGAGACAAGTTTTTCTTGCGTCTTCTGCAGCCCTTGCCTGGCTGGCGGCATATTTTGTCACTTCTTTGAATTAAATACTTTTCAAAAATGTCGCTAAAAAATAATTTCCTCATAAAAATTCCAAAAGGCAATCGGTTTACGGTCAAAGTCTTTCAGTGTTTGGTAACGACGAGAAAAAGATTTTTTTTGCAACTCGAAGTCTCCATGATCAAATGATGGAAATAATTGTGGCTCAATCAAAATGAGAACTAGAAGCAAAAGAGAATTTCAGTGTTGGTAAATGCATAAGTTTTGAATTCATTCCATCTAGTGTTAAATCAAATTATAATTTAAATTACATTTTAGCTGAAGCAGCTTAAAAGTGTTGTTAAATAGCAAATTAGTGTTGTAAAAGGATCAAACTTAATTAGAATACTTTGCTTGAAATTTATGAAATATTTAAATGCAATAAATAAATACTTTAATTTATAACAACTTACATAAAATGTGTAGCATGTATTTAAAAATTATTTTATTTATTTTATTAAGCTTGGAATTGTTAATCTCAAATTCTGCAGATGCCACATTGGCAGTTAAATGAGTTCATATTTGCAGCATAGAATAAATTCATGTATAGAATGCAAATTCAATAAATTCCATTGCCGCGCCTACTGGCAACTTGCAACAAAATGTTGCAACGTGGGCTTGAGGCTTGAGGCATAATCAAAGACATTTGTGCAACTGCAACCGTTGCACATTTGCCATGCAGCATATTTACCTCCCTCTCTCGCACACGCTCTCTCTTTCTCTGTCTCTCTCTTTCATTCATTTGATTTTTAAGCATTTTTTTTGTTCTGAATGAAGCAATCAAAAAGCTTTAAATAAATCTCTCGTGCCTCTCGCTTTGCTGCCAATAAATTGCAGCCAAATGAGCATTTAGCATTTTTTAACGCCTCTCAGTTGATGGCGACACGCAAACCCGAGACTACCGACTCGCGACTCGATACGCAGTTGCCACAATGTGTTGCATGCGAAGAAGGCCACAGCCAAAGCTGACTGACACGCCACATGTGGCCCGCTCTATCCGCTGCCCGCTGAAGGATATGCTGGTTGATGTCAACAGCTAGGCAAGAGCATAGCTCCTATTATCATTATCACGCACGCACCTGGCAGTTGCCACCTTTACCTTTACCTTTACCTTTACCATTATCTCTGCCTCTGGCTCTGCCTCGGTCGCTGTCTCGTTTTTCTGTGTGTCATTAGGATTTGCTCTCATCTCGCGCTGCCTGTTTGTCACCTCGTTCAAGTGTCCAGCCTTTGCCTCTAATGAAGTCAACCCACCTGAGCAGTCATTACACTGCACTACTACACTGTGCTACACTGCACGCCACTTCAGTTTCGACCCACGGTCATGTCCGCTGGCTCGCTCAGCTGCAAATGATGTTCGTTTTACGAGCTGCACACGAAAGACGAAGTCTGCTTCGTGCCTTCGGCTTGCTGTGGAACTTGTTTCCGTTCTGCTTGTTTCTATTGCGTGCACTGTTTCGTTTTCAGTTGTTGCGCCTAGCACGTGTGTTGCCAGCAACATGTGCTTAGCAACATTCTAGATTTGCAACAGGTCTTGACAGCAACATGAAGCAATGCAACAGCTGGGAACTATATAGGGTTTAGAGTTCAGACAGGCATTGGAATTGTTTGATAATAAAGGGGATTATATAACTATATAGTGAGATATGAAGTTAGTAATAAATATGAAAAGTTAGTATAAAGTTAGTGTAGAAGTCGCCTATGCTAAATCATCTAAGTTAAGTGTCTCATGGTTAAGGACACAATTTGTATGTTAACAATGATTTCACTGTATATTTATTTAATTAATATTATATAATATTATTTTATATTATATTTATTGTATTAAAGTATTATATATAATATTAAAATAATATTCATGAACAAAAACAAAACCATTCCCTAGCCATAAAAATATTAAGAATATTCACATTAATTTTTAATTTAAATATAAAACATTTGTACATTTTTTGCAATATTTTTTATTTTAAATATATTTAATATAGTATTTAATATGAAATATAATTAGAACTTATTAAATACATTCACTCATTCTCACCCACTCTTCCTCTCTTCTTTCTCTTTCACTCTTACACTCACTTGCCTACAAATTGACTCCCGCATCTTTCTTCGCTGTCGAAAGTTCAACAAATCTTAACTCTGGCTAACAAGTTGTAAGCAGTTTAAATGCCCAATCGAGCCAACTACTCTGTTGAGTTCTAACCTCAAGTCCACTTGTGTGAAGTTCTTCTTCTTCTCTCTCTCTTTCTTTTTTTTTTTTTTTTGATTACTTCATTAAGAGGACAACGGGGCAACGGCTGATAAATATAATTATGACTCCTCATAACTTGCATATTTCTGTCGACTCATCGCAAATGCCACCCACGGCAGATCTGAATATCTGTATATATATTTATATATTCTTCTAAATCTATATGCTTTGCATTGTTTGTTGTATTGCCAAAGCCAAACAACTCACGATATTCTAATTAAAACACATACGCAGACCTTATCCACAGTAACAGCAACAGCAACAACATCATCATTATCATTGTCTACATCATCATCATCATTGCCTTTGTGTGAACTTCAATTCGATGAATTTACATCGAAGCGTGATGCAGCAGTTTTTTTTCTTTCTGTTGCCTAAAGTGTGCCAAGTCATGTGAACAAAGCTAATGTCTATATAGATTTAGATGTGGATCTCGAATGTGAGTATGTGTAGGTGTAGGTGTATATGTATGTGTATATAAAGATATATATATATACATGTGTGTACAGTCAGTCAATGGATCGGATTGCGGCTGCGAACTCGTGTGGCATGTCTCGATGACATATTCCATTAGAAAAGAAGTCAGAATGTAAGCGAGAAGAGAGAGAGAGAGCGAGAGAGAGTGCTGCCTTAGTGATTGACTTACAGATGCTCTGTAAAAATTCAATAATATATATAGTGTATCTTGTCATAGATATGATAGAAAAATGTCATGTCTTGTCATGTCTTCTGCCTCAGCTAGTAGCTTAGGCTAGCTCGACAGCAAAAGCTGCTGAATTGGCAAATATTCTGTACCAAATTGAATTACTGTTATATAGGGAATATAGAATTATTAACAAACTTATTTCATTAAAGAAATTTTATGCCAAATTTAATTCTATTAAAGCAAATATAAATTGATATACCCTGTAAAAATGACAAATTTGAGCTATTGAGCCAAAAGGTAATAATTCTCAAAGGCAACAAACTCTATGAAGGACTTAGCTTAGACCTAAGTTACTCTGCAAAAGTAGATTCTGTACAAGGAATGCTTGAAGCGTATTTATACCCTGTAAATAGTCCATACAGAGAATAGCCACCAAGAATTTCTTACATGACTTACATAATTGTATTGAAAAATGAGATTCACTTGAAGATTTGATGAGTAAATTTGCATATCCTGTAATTCAATAAGCCATAAAGCGCTGAACATACCCTAGAAACTGCTATGACTGAGAGCTGCTTGATTAACTTCAGTTTACCCAACTTAAAGCTGGGCGAATCTCTATGAAGATGTCATATCTTATCATATATAAGAAGCAGAAACCAATTAATCTTACTCAAGCTTAACTTAACCCCAACTTATCCTACCCTGGCCTTGCTTGAAGACAGGGTATGGCCCACATCTGGGCATATGCAGTGCATGCACACCTCATTTCTAGGCTACCTGACAGGGCAGCTCAAATACATATTTGGGTTTGGCGGGTCGCTCGGTTGCGCATGCGCAGAGAAAGACTTTGACAGACTGACAGACCCATAACATACCTCACACACATGTGCGCGCCAGTGTGCGTGTGCGGATAGAAGCAAACCCAAAAAGTCGTCTAATAAATTGACATTTATAAATAGTTCAGAGTGCGTGCTCGATGCACATGTGTTCGCATATTGCCAGGGCATGTCTGGCGTGTTACCTAGATAGTTGGACTATATAGAAAGAGAGTGAGAGGCAGAGAGGGAGGGAACAACTATGTGCATATGCTCCAATAAACACACGCATGCATAGATCTATAACTCAAGGGCAATGAGCTGCATAATTGCGCTGAGTAATTCTCACTTAGGCGATTTCTAATTTCATTTTCGACGGGGTAAAATATGTTCGAAATTTCGTTAAATGGAATTTCTGGTATTTAGAGTGGAAATAATAAAACCATACAATGCAAGCAAAAAAGAGTGCGATCGAGGGCTGCTGCTATAGCTCAAGGGACTTTAAGTAATTTAACAGGATTAACAAATTTTTGAATTTTTAAATTGTTTTTTCGTTTTTCTATGGAAAATTCATTATTTATTTATATGTTAAAATATATATCTCATTATTTAATGCATATAAAATAAAACATAAAATGTTACTAAAAAGAATTTATAAATAATCGAAGCAAAAATTATGCTTATACGAAAATTATGGTTAGGGTTAAAAATAAATGTTTTAATATTTAAATAAATTTTAGTTGTGCTTTTGTGTAATTAAAATGTTTTTTTTTTATACAAAACAAATGTTTTAAACGGGTTTAAAAAGAATTTAAATAAAATTATCTTATTTTAGAATTTAAAACTATTTTATTAAACTAAAAAAATAATATCAATAAAAAATATATAAATAAATATTAAATATTTGCTATTAAAAATTTGACCCATTTATTTTATATAATTTTTTTTTTTTAATAAAAAGAAAATAAAAAATTATTAAAATATTCTTTATACAAAATATTCTCACGAATTGTTGGTACATTTTTCGACTATTTAAATAATTATCATGGTATATATATAACATCAAAAATTATTTAACCGACAGTCAAATTTTCCTAATTATACAGAGCAGCCCAATTAGGGATCCCGGTTTGAAGAAACAAGTCCACATTATAACTTGTCCTGTCAATTAGTGAGCTCATTTTGTTAAAGGTTCGCTGCTCTGACAATGTGACATTCCGACATCTGATAGCCTGATAAGGTGCAGAACTTTCACGGCTATTTTGATATGGAAATGAAAATGAGAATGGAAATGGGAATGAGAACGCGACCTCTGCGTAGAAGGCATAGTATTTTATTTCAATTTATTTGAATGTCAGCATAAATAAATGGCATGATATCGAGACAAAGCCATCTATGTGGAGCACAAAAGACTCGATGGCAAAAGCGGAAAAAGGAAGTTAACAAAATAAGCCAGATACAACGATTGAGCGATTGAGCGATTGAGATACCGACACAGAGACAGTGAGACACTGAGACAAACCGACAACAGACAAACAAACAGACAAAAACCTAAGCCCAATAAAAGAGAAGATAAATGTCGAAGCTGCAACAACAACAGCAAAACACAAAACACAGGTAAAAATCAACGGCTAACAAAACGGCGACGAAATTTAATACTACAAAAATTAAGAAATTTATATGTATGTGCACATGCGAGGGTAGACTGAAAATTTGCTAAAATAAAACTATAAATAAATTCTTATTAAATAAAAAATAAGAAGAGAAAAAGCAGCACGAAAGATTTGAAACAACTTATAAACTTAATTATATAAAATAGAAAAATATATTAAAAAATAATAAAAAAGAATTTTAATATATTTTAAATATATTTAAAATTAATATTTATTATATTTTATATTATATATTATTATATATATATTATAATAATGATTTATTTATTTACTTATTAATACCATAATTCGAATATCTTATTTTTATTACATATTTTTATTTTTTCGTTAATTTTATTAGCTTGGTTAGCTTCTCAAGCAACCCTCGCCCACCTATATATATACGTGTGTGCTACCGGAGGTATAGTAATAATTTTTTTAGCAAAGTGCGCCGACGTTGAGTGCCATGGATCGCATCGTATCGGATCGCATTTCACCTTCTTCGCGTCTTTCAGGTGTCACCGATAGGCATCTCTTAATGCACAGGCCAAGAAGCCGGGCCTGAGGGCCAGGTCAATGAGTGAGAATACGGAGGCAACACATTTTACAGCTCCACACAGACACGCACACACACATGCCCTGGCGTCCTGCGTCCGGTCAGTTTTTCAGTTGTTTTTCGGCATCTTTCACAACAGAAAAAGAAAATAAACGAGCAGGCCGAACGTGGGCAAGGATGGACTAGCAGATACCCTATATAAAATCAGCTGAGCTTGATTTCTAGGTATGTGGATGATGTATAAAATGTAGATGCAGTAATTTCTATGCTTCTTTTGCTTGTTCGGGCTCATATAACATACGATTCAAGTTAAATATAAAAATTTTGTTATCGATATTTATCGATTTTATTACTAATACTATTACAATTACTATTGATTTGCATTAAATCAGTATAATTTATGCTATAGAAGAATTTAGACATTTGAAGGGCTGCAAAACTAGCTTCATTTATCGATATACATATTAATCGATAAATAAATTCTATAGTCTGGAAGATTAGTTTCATAATTTACTTTTAATAGTCACTCAAAATAGACAAACAACCAATATAACCCGCTTAATAAAGGGTGCTTACAGGGTATATTTAAGTAAAACAAGAAAAAATGCAGCGTGTGGTCCGAAAATTCTCATTAAGCGAAATATTCACATAATCCCGCATTTATTTGATATGCGCTGCATGATAAAGACCAAAAAGGACCAAAAGCAAACTCCCGATGTGTGTGTGTGTGCGTGTGTGTGCCGTCTCATTACAGGTAGCAAGATGTTAGCCTCTAGATTTGGCAAACATCACAGCAGCGAGAGAGAGAGAGAGAGAGAGAGAGGTTTGTGAGTGCAGCAGGAATTTCGTTTGAAAAGTTGACTTGAATAACAAGAGATGGAATAATTACCAAAACTGAATATTGACATATTGAAGGAAGTTTATTAAAAGCAGTTCAAACATTTCGAAACATATCTGCTTCAATTTGATATCCACCTGCTGACTTGTTATCCTTTTGCTTTAGCCACCCTTGACTCCATCCTTGCCCAGTTCTCCCCTTTGCAGATCTGTTAAATTAGCAAAATCATAGCAAAAATCGAGTCGAGGTGCAAGCAAAGTACAGCAAAAGGCAACACACATTCACAATAGTCGCCAACTCAAAGCATGCAACATGCCCAACCAACCCGCAGTCAAACGTGCTGCGGTTTCCATTTTCTACACATTTTTTGAACCTAAAGTTGCGACTGTGAAAAGTGGCAAAAAAGTTACCTTAAAGGTGAGAGTGATTCAAAAATTGTGGAAGGCGTGGAACTTACTTTAAAGCTGATAAATGGAATGAGCAAGTTGCCTACATGAAGAGAGTTACTTTTCTTACTTAACTGTTTCCCTTACAGTCTCTACTTGAAGTTCATTGCTCTGATGCTTAGTTCAACTTTAAACACATTTTTAGTATATTTTAAAAAGTTTTAACTGATTTTAGAGATTGCTTTTTTAATTTTTACTTTATTTTTTTTTTTATTTTTACTTTATTTTCTAAATGATTTATAACTCAAACAAACTCAAATTTTTTTTGCAGTTCACTTTGAACAGATAGCTATGCGTATGCCTTAATATATATATCTATAATATAAAAAAAATTAAATAAAAAAATTATGTGATGCGTATTTTCTTACGGTGAAATTTTTATAACTGTTAGAAAGCTCCTTTTCCGTTGTCTATGTTCTAATGCAGGAAAAAGTCAAGTCTAATACAGTCTATACAAGTCGAATGTAAAAAAAAAAAATATGATATAAAAATATATCAAATCATTAATTTTTTGTAACGATAAGATTATTTAATAATAATATAGGTTAATTTCTAACGCATATGTGACTCGAAAACCCATAAATATTTAAATTTTTATGTTCATTTATTTTAAATTCCAATTACATTTTATTTAAAATTTTATTTTCTTTAGATATTTTTTCCAGCTCTGCCTCAACTGTAAGCTTTCCGCTTCTTAGGAATTTTAGTGTTCTTTGAGATGAGTTCTTCAATTTCAGGTTCCAGGTTCCAGCTCTCTCTCTGCTCGAACGTTTTTCTTTAATAAACACAGAATTTGCCAACTAAGCTGCTTCTCTTCTCTTCTATGAAAATTTCATTAACCACCCAATAGTTTCTAAAGACAATATCCATTCTTAGCTGAAACCTCGCTTACTTCCCTCAACTCAACTCGCTGGTCAAACTTGCAGTTCCCGCTACTTGCCCGCTGTCCTCCAATACGATTGCGCAAATTGGCAGCATGTAGCACAATGCCTCAGCTCATAATCTTGTGGCTTAAGATTGTTTCTACATCAATCTATATTAGGCAAATATTACAAGCAAGCACTAAACACTTCCGCCTTTGACTAAACACAAACTGATGCTTGGGGTCTGTGTTTAGCTCGTGTATGTGGGGGATATACATTACGTAGAGCTACACGATGATTGATGACACACAAAGTAGTTTGCATTCGAGTTACAACTAAGACCCACAGCCAGCCAAATACAAACATGTGCCGCGGATTGAGTTTCGGGCATGGGAACTCAGCAAACAGCGTCTGGTCACTTGTAATCCGCACAACTGTCTGACAATGACAATGACAATGACAATCACAATGACAATGGCATTGCCTCTAAGCAAGTGTAGGGTATAAGAGCTGTATTTGAAATGCCAAGAGGGAAGTGCATGACTAGAAGATACTCTATTGTCGATAATCGAACTATATTCAAAGCATGAGTTTGGCTTATGGTTAGGTGGATATTGACTACTGTTGGAAGTACACGACTAGAAGATGCCCTGTTTCTATATTTTTAATGCAGTCTTAGATTTAGATTTCAAATGAGTTCAGTATATGACTAGCAGATACCCTATTTCTATCTTCTCAATATATGTTCAGAATTTAATAGTCTTAGCTTGCAAAAGAGTTCAATATACGACTAGAAAATACCCTCTTTCTATCTTAAGCCCTGATCCCATTGAAAATGGAAAATCATTTTAGTTTATGTTTAGCATTTAATTGTCTTAGCTTTCAAATGAGTTCAGTATACGACTAGGAGATACCCTATTTGTTCTAGCTTTTTTTTGTATATATGCATTGACTTTTGCTGGTAGTACACGACTAGAAGATGCCCTATTTCTATATTTTTAATACAGTCTTAGATTTCAAATGAGTTCAGTATAAGACTAGCAGATACCCTGTTTCTATCTTTTTAATTTATGTTTAGCATTTAATTGTCTTATCTTTCAAATGAGTTCAATATACGACTAGAAGATACACTATTTTTCTAGCTTTTTGTACACGACTAGAATTTACCCTATTCCTAACTGTTCAGCTGAAAATAAATGACTAGAAGATGTCCTGTATCTGACTTTTCAGAGAATGTTTTCCCTTATATATATATAGGATCTGTTCTCAAATAATACAAATAATTTTTTTGTTTTCTAAATTTTTATATACTTTTTGCACTGCTGCTCAACTGGTTTTCATGATTTGGTTTTGGAGGCTTCTCTTACCCTGCCTCTAGCTCTCCCTCCCTCTTTCTCTCTCTTTGTGTTAAGCTGCTTACAAAAATCTTGCGTGTTTCGTATTTAACGAACAGATTAACAAACAATCAATCGAAGAGCATCAGATTTGTCACAGGGGTTGCTACAGAGTTAGCCAAAAGCTTAATTACGAGTCAGAGTGAACGTGGGTCTCCCCAGGGTTAGGCCGAAGGTTCTCCCTGCGAAGCCCCGATGCTGCAACTTTTGATGTTGATTTTGTGATTTTGTGATTTTTCAGGTTGGTTATTTGATGCCAATTAACTGTGGGAAACTATGAAAGGAATTATCTTTAGATAGAATGAAATGTGCGAGTAAAGAGAGGTGGGAAGAACTGGAATGAAAAGTCCAAATATTTTGATGGTAGAAAATAGAAAAGTGAACTTGGTAGAAGATGTGAAGATGAAAAATATTCATAAAAAATAAAAATATCAAATTTATAAATATGTAATTAAGACGTATAAAATTGTGACAAACAATTTTTTTTTCTGTAAGCTATTTTCCGTATATTTATTCAGCTAACTAACGACTTTAGGATATAAGCAAGTTTTATTTAAATAAACAAAAACCTCTTCTTTGAAAAGTATACAAAATAATATAAAAACGTATATTAGCTTATTATTATAAATTAAAAATATATCTAGCCACCCTCGCACCAGCTTTAAATATATGATAAAATAATTATAATATATTTTTGACTCAAAATAATCTTATGCAAACAATAATTTAATGAACCCCCTTAATAATAAATAATCGAAGTTCCATTAAATACCTTTAAATTGCACCTCAATTTCGGGCTGCGCTGCCCGTTAGCTAATTAACTAATGAAAATGGAGCTTCGATTTCTGTTTGAGGGCGTCAGATTTTGGGTTTTTGTTTGCCGGCTGCAATTGTTGCAAGTTCCGAGTTGAAGTCGGAGTCGGAACCAGACAAAAGGCGCTTACAGCAGCTCATCAATCAGAGTGCCAAATGAGGAGCGAGTGAGAGAGAAAGAGACGGGTAGAGAGAATTACAGAGCGGGAGAACTGGCAACCTTTGAAAGTGATTTACATGAACGCGCGCGTGTCTTTTGTTTAATTGTTGCTACCCACACACACACACACACACACGCACACATGTACACATATTGGTTTTCTTTGCTGCAGTGTCTAGATAATTGATTAATGCTCACACACACACACTCACTCACACACACGCAATCGCTGTCTCGCTTACAGCCTTTGCTTTTAATTATGCGTTACCAGCCATCAGCGTTCCAATAAATCATAATCCATCAAAGATTTGCGGTACATGTGGCAACTGCCACCGTTCCAAACGTCTGACCTGTTTCCCGTTCATTCTCTCCCTCTCTCTCTCACACACACACTGGCTCGCCTGTCAATCGGTTAATGCGCAATGTTTAATTGGAGTAGCTTAGCGAACTATGTATTGGCAGCTACTCAACAGCGGAGAGTAGAAGAATCGGAACGAGCGGAAATGAATACTCGGCCGAACTACTTGAATGTCAAAAGCAATAAGAAAGCCGACGATGCTGAAAAGGTTTTCACAATTAACCGCTTCGAAGGATGCGAACGGGCCCTGCACATAGCCAAGGCAAGTTCTTACCCCACTGACACAGAGAGAGCGGGAGAACGGGAGCAAGGGAGGGACGGAGGCCAAGTCAAAAACGCACCGGAAAGGGCTGTTCGTGGAGGCGTGGCTGTCGACCTCCCGCCGGCCTACAGCCGCGCCCCCCTTCAATGCGATGGTTGATTACAATCACTTGAAACTTGTGCCGCCAGTTGGTTCTGCAATTGCAATTTAACCCTTAGGTGGCTCACAATATTTCAAGCTAGAACTAAAGGACATTTTTTGTTCTATGAAACAAATATAAAAACTTTAAAAATCATAAAAGATAAATTAGTAATAACAAATATTTTTATATTTTTTTGTAATATAATTTGATATCTAAAAATTATATTTTTTGGTAATTTCTTTAACGTAAAGAATTGTATTTGTCAATTTAAAAAATTTATCCAGGGTTAATAGATTTTGCAGATCAAACAAATAGCATTTGATTGCAGCTCAGCACTGAATGCCCTCTTTCAATACCAACTGCACAGCTAAGGGTTAAAGTATGTACAATTTGTTGGTTAACATTTGCGTACACAGCGATTCCCTAACTGTGTTTACAATATTTCTATTGCCTGCTGTTGCTTTACGACTACAGCGAAAAGGCTGTACCGTTAATTTGATTCGATTTTGAAAATGGCAACAGGGCGAAGGAGAGGGAGAGCGAGAGACGAAGAGCGAAACAATGAAAGACATGTAACATGAAAATGCAAACTGCGATTGAATTTCGGATGTGGAAGGAGAAGCATAAAAATGGAAGCGACCATGCAATGGGCGAGTGAGAGATGGGGTGAGGCACAGTATAAGCAGTGCTCATTTGAGCTAAAAAAAGAGTTTGCCATAAGTAAATAAGAGTGGGTGAGAGTGAGAGGGGGCAGGGATTGAGCGCTCATTTGTAAGTCGCTAAGTGAAGGCATTTGTCTTATTTAGACAGCGGCGAATTCGAAAAAAGTTGACGCCACTTTAGCAACAGCAATGGCATCCACATCCACATCAGCATCAACGTCAGCTCTGTAAATCGCATTAAGGACTCTTAATGAAAGTTGTTGCTGCAGCCAACGGGGCATGTGGCACATGTGTGTGTGTGTGCGCACACTTTGTATTTGTATTTGTGCGATGATTGATTTCACGCCAAAACGATTTCAATCAGCATTTCCGTTCCAACTTGTATTATTTTATTTATTTTTTTCTTTCGCGTTCTTATTGCATTACGCACATTTTAGATGCGGGTTCCAGCTGTAGCTGTCGCTTGCAGCGTCTGGGGGATGTTTGCGTCTTGCAAGTCGTTTCAATTCCAATCTGTTCCATATCCGCATGAAATGGGTCAGCTTTGGGTTAATTGTTGATTTCATTTCATATTTGTCACTTGATTTGCGCGCTCGTGTCTGACGCAGCGCATTCCCGTTAGCCACGCCCACAGCCTACCACATTTCTCGCACATTTCTGTCTAGACGGACTCTTGCCGCCGCATATCCTTTCGCCTGACAACGGCAAATTTATTACCTATTTAGCCTTAATAGCCTGGCTTGTTTTTATGACATGCCACACACACACGAGCGCATACTGGCGTGTGTGCGTGTGTGTGTGTGGGCGACAGTTTAATTTGTGATTAATTGACGTTAAAAGGGTTTAACAGCTCACCCAACTCTCAAGTTCAAAAAATTGACATCCACTTGATTCGCAGCCCAATTCACTTTCACTTCCCTTTCACTCGCCTTTAAATATGCGGCAGGCGTGGCTTGAACTCAATTTGCGTTAATATAACGGAAATTGCTTCATCAATGCGGAAGTTGAGAATATATGAAATTTATTTTTGAAGCATTTAATCAAAATGATAAAAAATCTACAAAAAAAAAAAAACAAATAAATAAATTAAAAGTGTGTTAAATTGAGGGCTCCTAACGCGACCCAAAGTAGGACCACTTTAAAGTGAAAGCTCACATATATAATCATGAACATAAATAAACCTAAGACAGTCTGCAGTATTTTGCAATTTCAAAAAAAAATTAAATTATTTAATTTATTTAAATTTTAATTGTTTTATATAAAATTTATTTTTAAATATTTACATTTTTTTATATTAAATTCACTTAATTATAATTTATATATATTTTAATATTAATTTATTTATATAAAAATATATTTAAAGAAAGCACAATTTACATTCCCAGTATAAATTATCTTAAATTTTCCATTTCATTTAATCGCTTTGAAATTCGTGTTAAATTCACGTTAAATATGCCCAAGTTAGTTTGGTTTGTCTGCTTGATAGTCGCATACATTTGTTTGTTTTCCCTTTAAATCGACTTCTCAGGTCGCAATTAAATTTTGTTCACTTTGTTAATGAAGACAATTAGCATTCGAAAACAATTCGGTCCTCGACACTCAAGACTTTGCCGCAAGGCAATTCATTTCCGTCATTTGCAACGCAACGTCTCAGAGCTGTTTAGCTGCTTAGCTGCCTACCTGACCGCCAAACTTCCGTTTTGGCCAAGTTAGCAATAAGAAGAAGACGAAGGAGAAGCAGAAGGAGAAGGCTTATTGAGGTACAAGAAAGAGACCAAAGGAACAACTGCAAATGACATTAATAGTCGGAATACGTGCGACGTGCTTCAAGAAAAACCAACACGAGGCGTGTAGGAGAGTTGCAAAGTGGCTCTACTGACTGCATAATACTCGCTTAGGGTACTAAAATGGATTTTAATTTTTTTTTAAATTGATGTATGACAAATATAATCGATGAATGATGGGACTACATAATCTATGGGCTGTCTGTATAGAGTAGATTAATAGCGATTCTTGAGGGAGTTAAAGTACCTGTCTCTAAAGCTATGAAGGATCTTATAATATTTTTGCTGAATTGCTTTTAGAAGACTTCTACATATAGTTTGAGTCAATCTTAAAATTTTAGTCTTGCAATTATCTAGCTGCAACACAGAGAGATGGACGACAGCCAATATACTCCTTATGGCCTTTGCCAAGGCAGCATAAAAATCTCCCACGCTTGCTCGACCGGGCGGCGTGTTGTTGTTGAGTGTTGTTCGTTGTTCCGTATTCCTCGCTGACCGCTTGATTAACATTTCCTCAACAACAATTTCCACAACATTTCTTCCATATTAATATGCTCGAACGTTTTTGTGGCCAATATGTCAACGAATTTCTAAGCGAGACACGTACTCGAAATTCGAAATTCGTGGAAACTCGTGGAATGTGCCGAAAGGACACGACTCGTAGCTCAACGCGGTTGGACAGTGTAGTTTATTTTGCTAAAAATTTAATGCCATAGATATTCCCCAAATCCCAAAACTGTGCAAGCCAAAGATGAAATCACTTTTACAAAGTGCCAGACAAACGAATGCCACGCCCCTGCCACCTGTCGCCCGAGGTCTGCATGGAGCGAATGGGGAACAAGTTTATCTAGCTGATGACAGGACTAACCAATTTGCAGCAAATTTAATGCACAAAGGACACAGGCACCGAGATTTTCAGACATTCGCCCTATCCCTTTGTCTTTAATGTGTTTTATAATTGAATTCAATGCAAAAATTCATGTCCCTTGATTACACTGGACAACACAGTTAATGCTGCTAACAAGAGCTTAGAGAGAATAATAGTAAAGAGTTACAACTTGTGATAGACAAGCTTCCTTTCCTTGTACCTGTGTAGAAGGAAAAACTTTCACTAATTTTCCACTTGGGTGAAACTGATAAATAAAATAAAATAAGAAATATATTTTAGCTATATATAATAGAAATATATAGTAATCGAATGAAATATAAAATGTATCAAGATTTATTTAAAGCATATACAAATTCACTCAAATTATTTGAAAATATTTTAGCACCCGGAAAGTATTTCCACTTATATTCCACTTGCATTAAATTCAAATAAAGCGTGAATTTCTGAACATATTTCATATAGATATTATTGACTAGCTGTTAATATATATGTTTGAGAAAGAGTTGAATTTAATTTTAAAAAAATATTTTGCATTTCGCGTCTCTTAATTTACACCCATTTTCCACATACCTGAAGTGGAAGCTTGCGGCGAATCTGAAGTAATATTTTATAAATTCTAACTGAATAATATATCATAAAAAAAACGAAACGGAATTAGATATATTAAACGAGTTGGTATTAAATAATAAAAAATTTGAAATTTGAATAATTGGAAAGATCAATATAGTATGGATCAGTATATAGTACACGATATTCTAGATAGTGGCGACAGTTATTGTCAAATACTTAGTTCTCTTTCTATATTTTGACTTTATTTGATTTGAAAACGTGACACAATCTCTGACTGAATGTAGTACATGATGTCATATATATATATATATATATATATATATATATATATATATATCTAAAATTTCTATATGCATACCTAACTTTGTTGCACAGTGTTAACGGTAGCAGACAACACATCAGCGATTCATATGCCAGTTCAGTTCGTCATCTCTTGTCCTCATCACTTTCCATCAGTTTTCCATAGAGTTGGAGTTGTTGTTTGGAGCTCTTGTCTGGCTGCTCTCTCTCGCTCTCTCTCTTTCTATAGCCTCTCTATATAGCTGCATCCTTTGTGGCACCGAATCAGCAACTGAATGGATTTGGCTTTGGCTTTGGCATTCGCATTCGCATGTACTCATGTGCACATATCAGTTGTCTGGCAGCTGTCTGCGGCCTTGAACACAAAGTCCCAAAGTCAAAGCCGCAACTTAATCGCTCGTTTGGGACAAATAACGATTACAGCAACAAGCACAGGCATAGGCACAACAACAATTGCAATCTCAAAGAGTTGAATATAAACAAAATTGTTTCAGTTTCTCTTACTTGGATTTGATTCTTTGTAGTGCATTAAAAATTTACAATCTTTATATTGAAATATAGCTAAGCCTTGCGAAAGAAATAATTGTTGATAAGTTAAAGTACTAAAAATGAATTGTAAGATAATAAAATATAATATTAAAAATAAAAATTATTGATTATTATAAAAATAAAAAAATTTTTGAAATAAAAAAAAAATAATAAGTTACATTTAGATTAAAAATATATATATTTGCTGATATACATTTTAAAATTAAATTAGAGTACTAAAAATAAATTGTAAGAATAAAATATTATTTAAAATAAAAATGATGAATTATTATTAAAATAAAAATATTTTTGAAATAAACAATAAAAAATAAAAAATTAAAATATTTGTTGAAAAATTATATGTATTTGTTGATATACATATTAAAATTAAATTAGAGTAAAAAAATGAAGATAATAAAATGAAAATATTTTTGAAATAAAAAATAAATAATAAAAAATTACTTTTAGATTAAAAATATATGTATTTGCTGATATACATATTAAAAATAAAATTAAAGTATGAAAAAAAATATTTGATTAAAAAATAAAAATTTATTTGTAGTAAAATAAATTATTTTTGCCTATAATAATAAATTTAATAAATCTACAACGCAACACTTAAAAATATTTCTCAATTTCCGCTAGCCGCAAAACCAAAATTTCTCATTAAAACTTTTCGAGTTAAACAATGTCAAACTAATAAAAAAAAGTTTTCTCTATAAAAGCTTTGTCAATATGTTTTTTAATGCGTTTTTATGGAATGTGAGACAGAAATTAAAGTGCCAGCAGCTCATTGAACTCGGCCAATAGCCAGTTAATGTAGTTTGTTTCATCTGCTTCTTGTTCGCTTTTTAATTGTGGCTTGCAACCCTGGACCCTGGAAATGTTGTGGTCAGAGAGCAGCTGAAGAGCTATGCCAAGTGGCATTGCTAATGCCTGGTCATGGAGCATTGTGCGCGGGGCGCAAGAGCGTAACGTTTGAGCTCGCGTTGCTCTTTGGCTAAATAGAGGGATATTTGAGCTGGGAGGCAGAGCGGCGCACGCTCTGGCACTTGCTTGCGCCTGCCTGGTCACAGAAGTGGAACAAATGGGCGCAGGACGTGCCAAGGATGCCAGCCGGAGAACCATCAAACTCCGACCCTCGCCTCGGCAACGCCATCGACTTTGACTTGAAAAAGAATCAGCGGCAGCGTCTTTTCAATTTCATGGTTAATTGTTTTGCACGCAGCGTTGGCAGTCGAAAGATCGAGCCAGAGACAGAGAGACAGAGAGAGAGAGAGAGAGAGAGAGTGGTGGGGGCTCCTCAAGTTAATGCCACATTAAGTTTCGTAATTAGCACAGCAAATGCTTGGAATCCATATGCAAATTGTCTCACTGCAAAAAAAAAATACATAAATAAAATAAAACAAAATCAGAAACATATGGCGCAGCAGCTGGAAATTCTTGACTTTTATATTCTTACTGCACTTTTATCTTTGACATTTACTAATGACAAATTTATACACGCTGCCACTTGGTCGTGTCCCGTAACGCCCCCGATCCTCTCCCCTCTCTCTTTTCTTTATTTTTCTTCAGCTCAAGCTGCAAAATGTCCTGCCAGGAGTCAGACGCACTCAACGATTTCTTTCTAATTAGAACTTTACTCCAATTCGACTCCAATTCCGATGCCGATTCCGATGGCGTTTCCATTGAAGTGCTGCTCTTTGATCTATTCATGGCATAGATGATTGATTGATTTTCCCATAGAGTCCGCGCGAGAGTCTTCTCGAGTAATTAATCAACTGCAAGTACATAAATAAATGACATTTATGGCATCAGCTGTACGGAGCAAAGTTCGAGACAAATACCTAATGAGTAGCCAGCAGCTGAGATACCCTGTAAATAATATTCAATTTAATTGAAGCTAAAAATTTAAGTATATCCCAGAACCAATAATTTTGTGCCCAAGGCAGCAAACCGGTTTATAAGTGAACCAGTTCTTGAAAGAACGGTTTTGGAGCCAAGACTGCAGTTAGCTGAACCAGTGAAAGACGTGAAATAAATTTGTTTTTTTTTTTAGACTTATTTTCTTTTATGGTTTGAAACCAAAGCAAACTTGAACCGTTTTTGGCTGAACCAGTTTCTAAAGCAACCTACTTTTTTCATATGCAGCTCAACTCATAGTAACAAAACTAAATCAGATGAACCGTAAAGCGAACAGCAAGTCAAACCAAACCTCGAACCAGCTGCTGCTAGTGTCTTTACTCAAACTGTAATTCGAACCAGTCGAGCCATAGCTCAAACGACACACAAAATAACTTGTTCCGATTCTTGATTTTTTTCTTTTTTTTATGTATGCTTAAACCAAGCCAATTGCCCAAATCAGTCTCTATAATTAATTTAGTAATTCAAAGCGCAGTCTAAATCTGATAAGGAAAAATTTTATTTTTTTTAGAAAATTGTTGTATTTAACATAAAAAACCCTTGAATATATATAATTTTAATTATATTAATTTAATTTAATTATATATTATATATATAATATTATATATTATTATAATTTCATAGCTAAGCCTACATGAACCAAACCTCAGCTGGGCTTCGGAAAGGCTAAAACCCCAAACTGATACGCCTATAAGTCCATAGTTACAGCTATAACTGAAAGTATTATATAAGAAATTATATTTAGATTCATTTTATTTATATTAATTTATTATATTTACTTATCATTTTAATTTCTAGCTGGCTGGAAGTCGAAAGAAAATAATATTTATATATTATTTTTCAAATTATTTAACTTATTTTAAATTATTTTAATTAATAATTTTATTTCCAAAAACGAATTAATAAAATTAATAAATAAAATAAAATAAAATTTCCAAATTCATTTTCAAAATGAAAAAATAGTTAGGGACTGCCCATTGATTCTTGAAAAGTTAGGGTATTTGCTATACATATTTATGCTTATTACAACTGACAATTTTGGTGGTCGTGTTTATCTGTTCTGAAAAAATCATCAGCTCGACGATCATTAAACTTAATACACACACACACATTTAGATACATATAAGTTTTGCTCTGCGGATCGGTTAACGAAAGCGAAACGAGATCTTGATGGGCAGCCAATGGGAGTTCGCTGGCATCGTCGCAATTTGGACAACGTTTTGTGGAGCTCTTTAATGTCTGTCAGGCACGCAGCTCTGCAGCTCTGCAGCTCGCAAGAGTTTGGCGAATTGTGAGTAATGAATGCATAACGCAATAAATTTGTACAATTTCAACAATGCAAAAAGCGAACAAATTATTGCCGCTTGAATGGCTCGGATCGTATCGTATCGGATCGGCACGGCTGAGAGTATTACTTGTATTTGGCTGGGCACGCCCCGGGCTAATCACAAAAACATAAAAACACAAAACACAGAGCAACAGCGAATTAAAAATATTTTCTCAAAGGGTTGCACAATGAAGCCAATAAACTGCCTGCAAGTGCTTCCGCGCAATTTCATTCAGCGAGCCGTATTTCAATAAACAATGCCACATCAAGAACGGCAAGAAGCTGGCGCCGGCTTTTAGGCATTTTTCGCCCTTCTCTCGCGACGAGCTCAGCGCCTTTGTCAGCGATTCTTTGATTCGCCTAGCTGCCTACATAATTGGCCAACGTGCTCTGAGTGCCATGCGGACGGCGTCTATCCCTAGGGACCAGCTGGGTGCTCCTCAATCTAGAGCACAATTTTGTATTGTCTTTCAAGCCCACGCTATATGCAAATAAATTGCTTAAACTTGAAATATTTATCAAGCTTATATCAATTTTTTTTTTAAACTTAATTATATGGAACTGTGAGTGTGGGATATGGGAAGACGATATGATATGTGGTAGGACTTTGATAAATCATTCTTAACTATTCAAAGGCAAATATTGAAAGTATTTTAACTGTTCTAAAAAAATATTTAACGATATTTAATTTATTTTCATATATTCAGCTATAATATGAATTGTAATTCACTTTTAATATCAGGTAAAATATGCTTTTTTAGTTGCCTATAGCTAGTTGTCAGCCATTCATTCATTTTTTTTGCAATAATTTATTAAAAAATAATGATAGAAAAATATATTCTCTTACTTCGATACTAACAAATAGATATTGACTTTTTTATGCCACTAAATAATATTTAGCCGATATAAATAAATTAAAACACATCGAAAATTACAAATAAATAAATATATATAAAATATAAATATATATATAAATATATTAGCAATTTCACAGATATAAGGCTTAAAAATGTATTAAAATATATAAATTTATTATGAGCTGTACTAATTTTCAATTAAATAATTTTTATTATTGCCATCAAGCGATTCGAGAAAAATGTTCTATTAGGGGAATGAAATAAAAAATCAGCTTAAATTTATTTTTTATTTTAGATACGTATATGTTGGCTTATAGCATTTATTTATTATTTTTATTTCAATTAACTATCAGCATTTTCAGTTGAACTCATTCCATTCGCTCCCTATGTTTGCTAGCACGAATTAAAATCATATGTACTAAAAATTAATGATAGTCTTAAATTAAGATGAAACCTTAGTTGCCATATTTAAACATAAACTATATTAATTTTATTTATAAAACAATTTAACTCAAATTTCCCTAAGGTAATATTTACCCATTTATTTATTCAAACCTTCATTTACAATATTTAGTAGAAATTCATTTGAGAGGCTTAACTCTTTAAAGATTCTATTGAATAGACAGCTTTTGCCATTAAATTGCTATTAATTATGCATGGATTCAATTTCAGAGACTCACATGCCGTGCCCTTGGCCTAGGCCCTTGGAGGCTGAAGCACCGCAAACATCTTGTGCCCAGAATAAATAACAATTTTCCTTCTCATCTTTTGTTTTTTATTAAACAAAAACACCTTCGTTTTCATCAAGATCAAGAGGAGAAAACAGATTGTGAAGCTAACTCCTCTCATTAGGCGGCGCAAATATTTGCATAATGTCTAAGATTCTTAGCCATTAAAGGCGGCTATTAAGGAAGCAGGTGTCTTGCATGGAGAGATTGTGGAAGATTATGGAAAATTTCAAAAAAAAAAAACACTGTCCATGCTAATCGTGGTAATTCGAGTCCAAAAAATGTGTGACAGTTGTTGGTCTAATCCCCCGCACAAATGTCACGAATTATTCGAGGCGAGGTGTCGGCCAAAGCCAAATGTAATAATTTTAATGATTTTTCACAAATGCAAAGTCCAGCCGGGAGAGAGTTAGCTTGGTGGGGGGAGCGCTTGACACGCGTTCTATACTATGTTATGCACTTAAGGGTAGAGTCTTTCCAAGGAACTTCGGCTAAGAGGGTTGGTCTCTGTCCCGCTGTTTGGACAGCGCCCTCATCCGGAGCTGCTGCACCCTTTTTGGGCTCTGCCTATTAAACATGGAGACTAACACACCACTGAATGCATTGTTGTAGCTCATGTTGCTGTTGCTGTTGTTGTTGTTGTTGTTGGCATAATTGCGCATATTTTAAAATACAAATTAGCAACGCTGTAGCTGAAATTTCAATAGCGTTTTAAATGGCCGCAGGGCCTCGGATATTCATGTATTCATATTCATATTCACTCGCAAGTTCTTTTGACTTTGAAGGCAGTGGGTAATCTGAGAGGGCTGCCTTGAACTTATGTGTGACACACGCTCACACACACATACATATATTTTATTTATGTGTATAGAGCCATGCCACATTCATCCATCCATTCATGCATCAGGCGTCAGCATTCAGTCTGTGGCCATTGGCTTTGGCATCTCAAACAGCCATGGCCAGGGTGTCGAACAGTTTGTCAAGCGAGCGGCGCACTTCAATTTATAAATACCCTGTAATTTATGGTCAAATAAAGGAGTGCTTGTCAGTCTCAAATGGTATTAACGTTATTTTAGAATCTCATCTAATAAGCCAGCTATCATAGTAGCTTGAACTTTTGTACTTAGATCTGAACGATAATTTATAATTAAGGTATATACTACTAAAACTTCATTTTATTTGTTTGCTCCATCTATTTTTCTTCATTTTGTTTAGTTTAGTATTTATTGCCCATAGTGAGAAATATTATATATTATTATTATTACGTAAAGATAATCTGTAGCTCTTCTTAATGGTTCAGCTGATTTTCTAGCTGTATTTTAGCTTTAGCATACTTTAGGAATCTTATTTATTTAATCTTTAGTAAATATAGCTTAGGTCTCAGATTCGAAGCTCTTAGTTCATCTCCTTCCACTTTTTTCTTACCACTCTCTCTTTCTCTCTCTCTCTCTCTCTGTTGGTTTCTCGCCTCATTATTCCCTCTCTGAATCAGTTTCAGATTACCTCTAATTTTCCTTGTTTCTTTCTCCCTCTCTCTCTATCTCTATCTTTACCTCATTATCCTTTTCATCTTTCTATCTCTATCTATCTAATCTATCTCTTTAATTTTTATCTCTTTTACTCTCCATTGCTCTCTGCCTCTCTCCCTCTCTATCTCTCCATGTCTTTGAACATGTTCCCCTCAGCTACTTCTAACAGCTCTCCCCATAGCTTTTACCTTCATCTTTTCCACACACACTCACAGGATATCTTCAAGTCAGGCCGTCTTCAGATTGCTATTATTTTTTGTTCTCTTGCTATACCTGTGCATAAATAGCAAACACTATTCGGATTTACGGAAGCTGCAGCTGAAGTTGGAGCTGAAGCTGCCTTGGCGCTACATTTATCACTGCCAATTCGAGCGGGGTCATGGGAAAAGGATCTTCGGAGCAGGAGGCAGCCGGAATGAGTAGAGAGCATGGCCAGGTCGGAGCCAAGCGCTCGAGTGCAAATGGAATTCTGGAAAATGAAATTGTGCTGGGCAAAAAAGTGAAAGAAATAAGAAATGTTGTTAGCTGAAATGCAGCCACATGATTGTTGGATTGCCGGATTGTTGGGTTCTTGTTTTTGAGTTATTGGTTTTGAATTGATGTGGTGCTTGCTGTGGTCGTTGCAGTCGTCGCTGGCAAAGCAAAAAACACAGCTGTGCGGAGCAGCAGAGTAGAGCTCAAAGCGCTTAGAGAATTCACTTAAAGCTTTAGACAAATGTTTTTGCATAGCTCTGCTGACACATGTGGCCATGTCACATGGCCAGAGCGCAAACGATGTACTCATTTGCATTGAAATGCTCTACAATTTGCCGGGCTCTGACGAGTTGCTGATGAAGCATGTGGGAGGATAGCTAAATTATATAAGGAAAGTAGGTTTTTCTATTCAATATGTTAAGAACGAGTGTTAAGGATGACGAAGTGACGAGTAGCTAGTGACGAGTTGGCGAGTAAATGTAAGCGAGTAAGCATTGTGACTACTGAGTAAGGAGTAACGAGCAAGTTAATAGCAACGAATAACGAGTAGAGAGTATCGAATAATATATAGTGAGTATTTAGTAACGATTAATGACTAGCGAGAGATGAATGGCGAGTACTGAGTAACAAGCTTAGAGTTGCAAACTGAGAGTAGCGAGTAACGATTTAAGAAATATAATATATATATAATATATATACAATATTTGCTTACAAATAGCCAGTAAAGAGCAACGAGTACTGAGTAACGAGTAGCGAAAGAAAAATATAACGAATGCCACACTAACAGCCAGCGAGCGAGACAGTCTTATGCGAGAAAAGAGTAGCTAAATCAAATTATTATTAAGTAAAAAAATATATAAAATAATATAATATTATATATAATATTCGATGTTTCATCACATTATATTTAATATTCAATTAATATATAATACATTTTTAGTTATATTTAATATCCAATTTCTAGTTTATAGCGTATTTTAGTTGCGACTTCCGTAACAAACGTAACTCCAGACTCGTTAAACTCTATTTTTTTGATTTGCCGAAAAATTTGTCACAGCCACATTTTGCAGACGTTGAACATGTGTAACTACCTACAACAGTGCAACAACTTGCTGCACTTGTTACAAGCTGCAAAGTTGTGAAATTGAAATTTAACAATCGCTGTAAAGTACAAATGACAAATTTGCAACTGAAAGTGTTGGACAGCTAGAAAATACCCTGTGAAATGTAAATTTCTAGGCATAAATTGTGTGAGTATATATCATATAGAATGTTAAGAGAATACTAAAAAGTTGCTGTAAAAGTTCAAGAAATGAAAAGATAAAAGTGAGTTAATAGCTTGAATATTTAAAGAATTTAGTAAATAACGAGTGAAGAATTTAAATTGAAATTTGTAATGAAATAACTGATGAAGAACGATCTACGAAACACACAATAAAAAAACAGAAAATTACAAATCAAAAAATAAATCTCTTTTAAAAGTAACTATGAAAGTAACGAATGTTGAATTACTTTTCGTGTTATTAATCTAACAAATTCTTACAAATGTAACTCTAAAAAAATAACGAATTTTGAGTTGTCTATTTAATCAGCAAGCATTAAAGAAGTTAACTAAGCGCTTGTGAAAGTAACGACTAGAGAGAACTTTGAAGGCAGCGAGTAGCTACAACGAATTATGTAAATTTCTTAGTAAATATATAAATATAAAATATATAAATACATAATATAAAGAAAATTAAAAATATGTATCAAATCACAATAAATAACTATAAAATATATATGTCAACTTCAAGATATTTATATCTTTGCTCTATAAAATATATATATAGAGAACAAATACATACTCCAGTTTTATATAGTATACCTTATATATACGGCATATCGGGCAAATATATTTTCAACTTCAGCCTTAACATTTCTTATCGGCTAGATCTACAGCCATTTAAAACATGCCGCATATAAACCAAACAAAAGTCGATTCGTTTCTCTACCCCCTAGAGTTCGGCGTGTCGTCGAGCTTTTGCGCAAAGTTTTGCCAACCACATTCAACACTCAACTTTGAGCATTCACAGTGCGGAATCTGCATGCCACATCGAATCCAAAGCGTGCCCCGTGTGTGCACTTCACTCGCTGATAACTTATCTTCTCTGCGACTCTGGACCTGGAGCTGGGGTCGGGACTGGGGCTGGGGCGGGGGCTGTGGCGATGTCTGTTACAAATGTTGCAATATTTATGCCCCGCACAGGAAGTTCGTATTATGATTTGCACATTATGCAAATTGCGCTATCGTAAATACTTTTTTCCTGCTTTCCCCCTCTCCCTCCTGCTCTCTTTGTTAAGGAAAAAAGAACAATAGGCGCCGCCGTGTGCACATGATAAATGTGATAAACGATATTTGGGTAACAATGCGAGCCACGATAATTTATAAGCAAAGAAAGCTCTCTGTAAATTTATTTACCAATAATAAATGCGACTTATTTGGCTTTATGTCAAGACAAAAAAGAAGATAACTTACATGTGGTGTACATCAGATAAGAATGTAAATAATATTATTAGTGCTCATTAAGTGGAAACAAAATGTACAATATTTTTAAAATATACCAAAAAAAAATTAAAATTTTTTAAAGAAAGAATCTTTGGCGAATGAATGAACTTTGCTTTGCCTTTAAAAATATAAAAATATATATAACACAAAAATACTGAGTTGATAATATATAAATAATTTATTTATTTATATACATAAATTTAAAAGCATTAAAAATATTTATATAAAATAAAAAATAATTATTATTGATAATTTCAAGAAAACATAATTGAAGTAAATGTGAAAAGACAAATAGAAATAATTTGTTAAGCTTAAGCTTCTGAAAACATAACAGAGTTGCACATAAAATATATTTAACATTAAATTAGAAAAAAGTAAAAAAAAATTTAAATATTTATTTATGAAAATTAAATATTCTTTTAATATTTAAAATATTCTAGAATATTTTATAGTCAAACCCTACAAATTTCAATGAAATATAAAGAATTGACTGCCTTGAAAAATATGCATATATAATATGTGAGCAAAATGGCTTATCTTATAAACACTTAAAAATTTATAAACAATTTCAAAATGAACTTTGTTAATACAAAAAATTAAAAATATATTTAAATCCATTTTTGCTTATTTCACAATAAATAATATATGTGATAGTTGAATGAGAATGTATATACACCTTTAGTCCCTCATATGTTCACCACTGATACAAAGAACACTTAACATATCAATTTAATGAGCAACTTAAGATATCAACGTACTTGTCAAGCTGATTGACGTGAAGTATATTGGAATTGATTTATGTATCAAAATGTGACAGCTGAATTAGCTTCAACTTTGCTTAACAGCTCCGATATATGATATGCAAATTGATGATGTAGTCTGTCTACAAATTGGCAACATTTGATTTGCCATTTTAAGCACTCACGACAAGCGACTGGGAAAGAGAGAGAAAGGATAATGAAAGAGGGAGATGGAGAGGTACGAGGTAAGAGCGGCACGAGAATGAGATTCACGATTGTCACTTGAGTTGGTTGCACGGAATGCAAATGAATATTGAATATGAATATGATCAGAAATATATATGAGCAGCAATAGAGGCAAAGAAATGATTGCTTGAGGATACCCTGTGAAGCGAGGTCAGATACTTTGATAGAATTATATATATAAATGATAATCAATAACAAAAATGAAAAGTTAAAACATTAGAAATTATTTCAAATTTATAACAATTATTTCAAATATTTATATGCCAATCAATATATAAGAAAATATATTATATATTTTTTTTTATTTTTTATTTTTTTTTAATTTTTTATATCAACAAATTTCAAATCAAAGTCTATCATAAACCTATTTCTCATAGGTTGCTGATTTCTCACACTAGAAATCAAAGTTATTATATATAAAAATATAATATATATATATACAGTCCATAGAGCAACTAAGAGACATCTATTTCCATAAAAACAGTGTATACAAAAATCGTTTTGATGAGTTGCGCCTACACGATTAATTGTTTATACGAACATTAATTCTTTAATGTGCTGCAAAATCTCTTATAGATATTGAACTCAGCTGTATGATACTCAGTCTGAGTCCCATAGTCAGCTATCATAGTATTTACAGGGTATTGTTTTATAATCATTTTTTATATAAGCTCAAAAAAATATTTTGCAAGTCAAAGATATCGTCTGATTCGCAGAGCTTTAGTTATACTAGCTTTATCATACATACCTCATTTGTAGTAACACTTTCTAGCTACAGGGTATTGAAGACATTTTGCACTTGGGCACATGAATTGTTTATACGAGCAGCACAAATATGCCTTTGTCTCAGCGGGGGCTGCGTTTAAGAAGCGCCTCGTAAAAATATGATTCATTGTAAACACTTGGACTTGGAGTGACTTCCGCTACGCTGCGCAATCCATGAAATATTTATAAATTCATTCGTGAAGTGCAGCAGCCACTTGCTGACTAGCTGCCAGGATGAGGATGGCTGGCTGGCTGGCCGACAGTAATGAGTTGTGGGATTGGTGCTCGCTGCATGTGATCGCTCATCATCGAACAACTTCAAACGGGAGTGGAACGTGTTGCCACTTTAACTGCCATTTAAATACACAATTTGCCGTGCCAAAGAAAGACATGAAAGTGAGCAAGCGATGAGCAGGAGCAGGCGCAGGAGCAGGAGTTATCGAAGGGGGTCTATGAAGCAGGGGGCGAGGCTGCACTGTGACATTTATTGGCCGCATTATTTCAGCGCCAGCAGTCAACAGCCCAAGGGAATTGCGAATGCATTTGGAACTGCATCTGCATTTCAGTTGCGCTTAGCTTTCGATACCCTTGAAATGCTGGAAGCGTGTAAGTGGGGTATATTGTAAGACAAGGCAACAAAAACTGAGAGGTTTACTCGGAGCTATATTAAGGTATTTTAAATTATTTTATTTATAAATCAATTTTAATTTCAAAATATATTTCAAATATATTTTAAGTTTATTTCTTGTTCCTTACGGCTTGGTTAAAGATTCTTTTCAACTATTGATCTACGCTAAAGAGCATCTATCAAGTTTGGCATGAAGTTTCGTCTATAACGCACACTCAAGCTTATACCAAATTAATTAAATCTTTTCACAATTTCATAAAATTTTACCTTCAATTTACAGTATTTCTTGCACAACCAACCCTGTTAACGCATCCAGGATGTCTGTCAGTCACATACTGCCCACCGTCTCACCATCACTTGCTTTTTTGTCTCTTAACGCTGAATTTTTGCATAAAATCTGAGCTGTGGGCCCCGTCAGGTTTAGGGCCAACAACGCGACGGCAATTTATCAGCTCTGCCCGTGGCGGCAGCCTACGAAACTCCAAGTTTAGCAGCATTCGGAGCCGCCGCCTCCACGCGGCTGTAAAAGTTTTTCCGACTGACGCCGCGGGCGGGCAGACAGCAGGCAGCAGGCAGCAGCTGCAGCTGCAGTTGAAAACAAAACCAAAAACCGAAACCAAGACCAAAGCCAAGACTCAATCCCACCTTTTTGGCCATGGAACACGATGCGGCGCTAACGAGGACAAGCGTTTATGTCAAAACCCAATACGTGATGCATTTAGTAAGCGGACTCCGACGCCCAGCATTTGTCTCCCTCTCTCTCTCTCCCTCTCTCACTTCGCTTACTGCCAATATTTTAAATGCATTTTTCTGCAAGTGAACGACAGGATTTACACGTTACGCCATTCTACATCTAATTGGATGGGCAAACGCTCAAATGCCTTACAATTATATTTTGTGCTTGTGAAGCACTTAAAGCTAAACTGCGCAGAAATAATAAAAATTTGAATTTGATTAAGCTTAATAAAAGCTAAATATTTAAGTATTTTTTTAATAGATTTAGACTCTTTAAAAACTTGTGAGGCCTCAATTATTTCAAATCTTGAGGTGAATTGAGAGGCAATATGCTCAAATCAATGAGCTTTAAAAGTTGGAGCTCTTTAAGAGTAATAATGATTGAGGTTCTGCTTAAGATCAACCAACATTTAGGTAGCATAGCTACGACGGCTGGAAAACCTATGATTTCTTAATGTAACCAAAATTGGAATATTTGCGGAGCGACCTCGTGTACCTTGTGTGGATCCGCAAGAATTTTAGAAATGATAAATTTTTAATATCATTGAGTTTTTGACCAAATTTCAGTCATTCAAAATTTGAAAAGTTTTTTTCTGATCCTATTCAAATTCTGTAAAACTATCACTGCATTTACAGCCATTACTAAAAGTGAACCCAAATCAGATGTTTCAGTCACTCTCCTCTCTCTTCAACTCTGACTCTCGCTTTATATATATCTTATGTATTTCTTTCTGCCCTTTTCTCTATCCAGCTCTCTCCTTTCTAGCTCTAGACATCTTTCTCTTATTCTCTCATTTTAGCTTTCTCTCTCTTTTCTTTATTTCCATATATTTTCCCTCCATAAGTCTCTCTTTATATTTTGTTCTCTCCCTATTTATTGTCTTCATGCGTTTCGCTCTATATCTCACTCTCTCTCTCTCGATTTTCTATTGCTTTCTTTCTGTCGCTCTTCATCTTTCGTTTTTCAGCCTCGCTCTAACTAGATCTCTCTCTTTACATATTTCTCTCTGTCTCACTGTAATCTCTCTATTCAACTCTCTCCATTTTTAGCTCTAGACAACTCTCTTTTATTATCTCATTCTAGCTTTCTCTCTTTTTTTTTCTTACTTTATTTTCTCTCTCTCTTACTACTAATAGATGAATCTATTAGTATTGGGAGATAGCTTTCTGTATATTGATGTCTCTTTTACTCTCTCTCTCTCTCTTTCTTTCACTTCTGTAAGATTTGTACCATATTCATTCTTCAAATAAAATGTTTATATATTTTATTTATCGTAATTCAATTACTTTTTATACCGTTTTTCCCAAAAAACTTGTCAATTAATGTGATTCTGTTCGTTGGCAAACATCTACATTTGGCATTAACGAATTCCCGCACTGCGATTGGCCAATCTATTAATTTATTTTCTCACTTGTCAACAATTCCATTTGTTGACAAAATTAATGATTGCTGCAAAATAAAAAGAAACTTTTACAAACTGAGCCTAAGATATTCGCTAACTTTTGGGATTACTTACAGTTTTGCTGCTGCTGTTGCCGCTGTGTATACACATCTATCATACAGGTCTTAAGTATTTTTCACAATTTATTTACGTCACCTGCCAGTTGCCACTTGCCACTTGCCACTTGCCACCCGCCTCACTTTGCATATCTCTCCATTAGTTGGGTTCGCACTTTTGTTGTTCTCATTACCTGCTTTTCATTTGTTTGGCTCGCTTCGATGTTGTTACCAACTTTTATTTTTATTTTGCTCATTTTTCTTACATTTTTTGCTTTGCTTTGCTTTTGTGGTTTTTATTTGTTTAGGACGAGGTGGCCTGAGGGGAGTTAGCGGAGTTTGGGCTGCCAATTTGACACTCTGAAGGATTTTGTGAGTCTGACATGCGTAACGCCATTAAATTTATCAATTGCTCAACGCACCCTTCGCTGTCAACGATACACTCGCTGCAATACCCTGTAAATTGAGCAAGAATTGTGGGTGTTTAGGGGCAGAAGAAAATCTTTTATTACCGTAGTTGCTGGAGGAACTAGAGGCACTACGATTTGGCCTTTCATTCAGCTTAAGACGAGTTCATAATTTAATGAATTATTTTATAATTATTTACAGGGCATTTGCTAGCCAAGCACAGCCGGCTGGAGCACTTTACTTGTTGTTATTGCTACTGTGATATTTTTTATTTGTCGTAAACAATTTACAAGTTTTTTCAATCAACGCTCGATTCGTCGCCGCGACGCGTGGCTCCTGTGGCTGCCTTTGATAATTTACCCAAAAGGAACTTTTGGTTTATCCTCGACAATACAGAGCAGCCATTTATCATTAAACGGTCAAATGTTTTTCAAAGTGCAAGTCGAGGATTATTTCAAGCAGAAAGGGAACAGCAAACTGTTGACAGGGGCAGGGTAGGCGCTTGAAATTGCTGCAAATTATTAATTAAATTTATTTTCGAGCGGAGAATCAATGGGAAATTTTTTCGCTTACAATTTTTAGCTTAAGTCAATTGAAACAAAACTTTAAATAATATTCACATTTAATATGCTTATTGAGCTTGCACAATTTGTTTTAAATCAGAGCAACCGGCTTTGGATGTCCGCTGCTGTATTCACTTTACTACTCTATAAGAACTGTCGATTAACACTCAGCGGAAGTAGTTAAATGAAATAAAGTAATAAATAAGCAGGAGCTACGAGTACCTGCTTAACATGATAAGGTATATAGAGCACAAGAAAATTTACATCTCTCCAACTGCTGCTCTTAAACCATGTTAAACTGAGCGCTGAGCCGAAGATATATTTTTTATATTTAATATAATTTAATTGAAGAAACTAATGGAAGATAAGGCTATAGCAAAATTTGAAGATACTCTGAGCTGTTTTGCCTTTACTACATTTTAAGATAAGGTAACAAAATAAATCTAGTTAAGCTAGTTCAAATGTATTTGGTTTTTCTTAATGAAAATAATGTTGTTAAAGGTCAGCAGCACTAAAAAATCAGATTTAATTTATAATTTTATATTAACTTAAAAACTATTTCAGGTTTCAAAGTTGTGAGCTCTATGAACTTAAACAAGTATCTTAAATATTATTAATAAATATATATTTTTGAACATAGTTTAACTTAGCACTAAATTTAAATAAATTTCTGAAGCGTTATAAAAATATTTAATACTCAATTAAAATATTAATAAATATAAATATTTAAATGTCAGCTAACTAATAAAAATAGATAGAAAAACAAACTTCGAAATTTCAAAAGATCTAAACAAAACATTCTCCTTATCTTAAAGTAAACTTCAGTAAATTTGTTTAATAATCGCATTATTTTTTTTTTTTGCCTTTTTATCAACAAATCAAGACTTACTGCGCACTTAAAATATACAAAAATATTTTAATTATTTATTTATTTATTTGCTGATTTTATTAAACAATTAATAACACATAAAAAAAATATTATATTAATTCATTTCATACCTAATATTATAAACAGGTCTATTATAAGGTAACTATACTAAATAAAAATGATCGAATAATACCTTGGCCGAGTCTCAAAAACAGTTGATAAAGTCTCCTTATTCCAGCTACTCTCAAGATCTATCATAACATTGCTGTTCTATGCCCCCCTTCCCAAAAGCGCGACAATATATAACTAATAATATGTTCAATATTCCTGGTGTAAGGCAAGATTTAAGATTTATGACAGCCCGCACAACTTGTATTTGCATTTGCATTGGCCATATATGGATTTTATGGCCTGGATTTATGGATACAATAAATCGAAGCACTCGTTTATGTTTATGAGACTGTGTGTGTGTCGCAGGTGTGCCCAAGATGGAAGATGGGAGATGGCAGAGAAGTTTTTCGAGATACAAATCGGGCTTTATGGCTGCGTCTATAACCTCTAAGTGGAGAACTAACGGGCGAGCGATATGACAAGCGTTTTCACTTTTATTGCCAACATTTAACAGGCCATGACACCGAAGCCCAACTTTTTCAACAGCAATTTGCTTTATGGCTCGGAAACGGAGCCGCAGCGCTGCAGCCACTTGTCAAAACATGAACACAGATACAAGATACAAAACTGCAACAGTCAGGCAGAAGCGAGCGTCGAGTTAGAACTCGCTTCGCGTAGCCAACCGGGCCAACATTTTCACACCCAGTCAGCGACAATTTGTCTGTGACAGCGAGCGTTGCCTGCGCAAGTGTTTAGCCTGGTTGGCCCTCTAACTGACTCCTTCTCCTTCTCCTATCTCTCTCTCTCTCTCTTTCTCTATTGCTCCTTCTCTCTTGGCCATCGCTTCAGCGATTTTGTCAACATTATTCAAGCATAAACAGCCCAGAACTGAGCGCAGCGCAGCTCAGCTGACGAACCGGCAAAACGTGAGGCCAGCAAGCGAATCCAATGGGATACCAAAACGTAACGCCAATGCCTCGGAACAAGCATTTAAATGTCGTTAGGTTTGTACAAATCAAGATAAATGGCCACGGAGCATGTGATGCACTCACCGAGTGGGTGGAGTGCCAGTGGTTCAACTGGACCTGTCTGTTTGCATAGGACAATGCAAGCAGAAGCTGGAAAGAAAAAAAGATTGAAAATTTAAAATTGATTTAAGCTGAAACTTTAAAGTAGCACAGATCTAGTAAGTAATATACCTAGCTGCGAATATTTTTTAAGTAAGGATCCATTTATAATTATAAAATATCTAACAGCATATATCCATAGGCATCCAGAGGTCTCTTGAGCAGATAGTTATAATGGAATACTCTGTCCTCTATATGAAGATAAAAGAACTTGGAAAAATCATAAATTTAGTTAAATTAAAATATATTCAATTATATTATATCATAAAATATATATATAGAATATTTATAGAATATTTATAGAATATTTTCTTCCATCTGAATAATATTTTTATAGAAATTTCTTGCATGCGAAACAATCTCCTTGCTCACATACAAGTCAAAGTTTCGATTGATAACTGCGCTAGTTGAAACACTGATTAGCAGACGTCAAAATCTACTTAGGGGTGAGTGACGGAGGCTGTATTCAAGCGAGCTACAAATATGCACGTCACTCACTTCATAAACGTCACATATTTGTGTGGGAGAGCAAGCTCCACTCATACGCCTTTTGGCAAGCCGCAAACAAAGTTTATAGCTAAACAATTTCCGGCCGTGCGTTTTACATTATTAGCATATTGACGAGAGCCAGGCCCCCAAAAAGTGTCTAGTCATAAAACTTTTAGCAGGGCTTAGAATCATTTTGTTGATGGCAAACTTTCGACTTTAACTTTGCCTTGACGCAAGTCAGAGCACATTATCTTCGCCCGAGCTCCTTACAGACAGACATCAGGCCAGAGACGTCAGGGGATTGATCTAAGCGAGCTACTGTTAGCAGTTATGTATATGTAAAGTGAAATGAAGTCACAGCTGAGCAAACACACTCTGCCAGTGGCTTTAAAAAGCCAAACAAAATTTGACTTCATTTGGCCATAACTAAAAAAATAATCATGGGCCTTTGAACCAGTTCAATATAGCTCGTATTATATATGTTTTCAAAATTTTTTTTAACATGCATGTTAAATTTTGACATCAGCTACCAATTTTTATCACTTACGCTAACTGGAATATAATTATTATTATATATGTTATATATATATATATTATATATTATTATTTATTTTTTATACTATTATATGTTAATATTTATGTTCAATTTTACAGCGAAGACAAGCAAGTTGATGGCTCCATCTACTTTATGAGCACAAAAGTTTTTAAGCGGACTTCCGATGATTGAACCATATTTCTAACATCCATGTTAATTTTTAACATGATGATAATTACGTCCTCTTAAGAAATTTCTTGTGTATTTATCAGCTCGAGTTGTACATATTCATTACTTTATCTTTAGTGACGTTAGATATTTAACATTAGCTTTTAACATGCATGTCAATTTTTAACATGAGCTAGAAAATTTCTGTCTTTTAGTCGCTTCTTTCTCTGTCTCTGCAAATTTAAAGGCTATTTTTTTAATTACATGCATGTTAAATTTTAACATGAGAAACTTTTGCCTCTCCACAGTTAGATCAATCTCTAGTCATTCTTGCAGTTCCCTCGATTCTATGCGCTGCACATCAGTTCACATCAAACGCTGCTGCTGCCTCATTTGCAGCATAAAACGCACAATTTGCCAAGCATTTAGTCAGAACAAACAAATCCAGCGGCCTGGCCCTTCTTTATGGCGGAAGCGAAGGCAAACATAATCAGCAGCGGACAGACAAGAGACACTCGAAAGTTCAACTGCATTTGGCTAGGCACATGGCCAAGAGCAAAAGCGTAAAAGAACAAATATAATTTCAATTAGCACAATTATTAATAGGTATAGCAATTCATATCGGCATCTGCTGCATTCGCAGCAAATGCAAACTAAATGAGGAAATTAGATTAATTAGTGGCCAGCCCCAGATGCATGAAAACAAAAGGAAATTCAATTTATTTTTCAGTATAATTAGCCAGAAGCTTGTGCCAGAAATCTTATTCGATTGAATTCAAGGAAAGCTATAGCAGATTAGAGTTAAGTAAAAAAAAATCTAATATAATAATTATAATATATATTTAATTAAGTGCACAATATTTTTGATAAGGAATTTCGAACAATACATTTTAGAAATTCGTATTGTGAGAAGCATAATGAATGGGCGACTAGGAAATGCCCTCAACTTAACTTAAGCAATATCTATTATTTATTTGAATGAAGGCAATAAAAAGGTAGTTAATATTATTTTTAAGAGATCTGCAAATTGATCATAAGACAATACCGATATCAATTCAAATAGATTTTACTCGAAAAGCTATCAATTACTGAAAATAATGTTTATATCGGTTTGATTGCGGAGCATCTAAAAGTCGATATTGATGCTAATCGATTTTATGCAAAAAGTTATCGATTTGACAATAATTTTGATTCGCGTATGATATCGCATTATCAAAATATCGATATCGATGCTTATCGATTACTTATCGATTAGCAGGAGATTATCGATTGTTAAAATTCCTTATCTTAGTGTGCTATAGCAGCATCTGAATATCTATATCGATTATGATCTATTTTACACAACAGTGTATCGATTTAAATTAGTGTTGATGTGTGTGATATAGGAACGTCTAAAAATCGATATTGCTATCGATTTCATGCAAAACCCTATCGATTAGTTTGACATTGTTGACCAATTAATATACCCCTTCTTTGCAAGCTCATTGAGTTGAGGAAACACAAAAAATGTACGATAAGCAGCATTTTATTATATGCTTATATGGAAAGTGCGATAGGACTCCGGCTGTTTGCTCTATTAATTCAATCGCAATTACAGCGACTGCAATAGCATAATTTCTTCAATTGTTGCGAGTGTCAAGCGAGAGACGCTTCGAAGCGCTATTAAAATGGCAAAATCTTTTGCTGTGTTTCTTGTGCTGTTTTTAATATTGCGATCGCAAACAGTCAACACCAAGACTTTGGAGGCATTTTTAAAAGATCTGGAAACGTATGAAAGATCAATTAAGTCAAACGAAGAAGAGCTCAACAAATTGGCAATCGAATTGAATGCAGGGATGGAGAGTATGGATTGCACTGAAACAGACAAAGCAATGGACAGTCGATTATTAGAAATGAAAAATCAGCTAGCTAACTCTGAGTACAGATGGATGAATCATATACTTGAAATCGAAAATAAACACAAGCAGCAAATGGCGACATACAAAACTGTATTGGATAACAAGAATGTTGCAATAGAAACCTTCACGAAGGGGCTAAGTAAGACGGAATATCATGTTAAATATATACACAACTCACTTCATCTTTCTCTTTCTCTCTCTCTCTCTCTAGTTGATCTAAAAAGCAAACTGCAAAGTCAATTAAGTATTAATGCAGATCAATTGAATAAAATTCAAGTTAAAAATAACGAAATTTATCAATTGAAAAAACAATTAGATGAAATGAACGCCCTGAAAAGGCAGTCAACCATCAATCGACAGCAACTTAGCGATTGCCAAAATAAAATATTTGCTATTGATAAATTGAAGGAACAAGTACCAAAAGTGGAGTCCCAGCTGAAGAGCAGTACTCCGAAAGCTCTGGCGAGCAGCTGCTCGTCCGCAAATGGAATACAATTAATACAGGTTGAAGGAGCGAAGGCTTTTCACGTACTTTGTAAACAATCTATTAACGGATCCAGTTGGATAGTAATCCAGAAACGTAATCACTTAGGCGTTTCGTTTGAACGCAATTGGAATGAATACAAAACTGGATTTGGTCGCTATCAATCGGAATTTTTCTTTGGACTGGAAAAGATATTTTTTATCACATTCACCAAACAATACGAACTTTATATAGAGCTAACTGATTATGATAATTATATGTTCTATGCTTACTACGACTTTTTCCGAGTCGGCAGTAACGTCGACGGATATCGTTTATATCTCGGAAATTACAGAGGCAATGCAACCGATGGGATGGCTTCCAGCAGAAATCAGAAATTTACAACCACAAGAAATTTATGTGTGATCAAACCTTCTGGTGGCTGGTGGTTCCCCCCTTACAGCTGCAACGAAACGTAAATATATTACTATATATACATATATAAAAATATATAAATATGAAATTTCTCTGACAGCAACTTAAACAGAGGCACTTCGCCGGTTTGGTCAGTAAATGGTTCTCTTCGTAATATGAAAGCTGTGTCCATGATGATTCGACCTAAGCAGTCAAGGCACTAATATTTATATAGCATAAGAAACATATTTAAGAGATATATACATTATTTAAATAAACTACGAATGCTGCAAGAGTTTACTGGTTCAGTGCAATATCCATTTTTCTGTCAGTCCTTCCGACCATCTGACCATCATTTGGCTTTTGACTTTTGCAGCTGGCGACAATTTTGGGAATTCCTATATCTGGTATGGCAGTCGATGTCATCCGACCTTCCCATGTATTAAAACCTTTCATTAAAACAATCAAATGGGGAAGCTGACAAGCCATTAAACAATCTTGAAGCTTCTTATTAATAACAAGCCTGAGAATATATTTTAAGAATTAGTATAAGAGCTGAGATAAGAAATCGGTGCATCTTTTATATACTTTACTTAATACTATATAGTATAAAGTAAAGCTGATAAGCGAACGGCTTCAGCTGGCATCCAGCAGCTTTCAATGCTACTTATTAACTTTAGTGCAGTTTCATTGGGACTCAAGGGAAAAACGCTTCGAGGCGCTGACAAAATGGGAAAATATTTTCTTATTTTCACTGTTCAGTATTTAATTTTGACTAGCTGCAGGCGAAGTTTGCAATTCGAATCAGTCAACACGAAAACCGTAGAGCAGCTAATAAAAGAATTTGATGCGTATGAGGAATCGGTGCAAAAAGACGAACAAAATCTAAAAGATCTGGAAAGTGAATTGATACTGGAAATTGACAAATTGCAGTGCAATGAAGAGGCTACTACAGAGAAGCATCTAATGGAATTGGAAACTCAATTAACCAGCTGTGAGCAGAACTCAAAGAACCAAACAGTTCAAATCACAGAATGCAAACAGCAAATTAATAAGCTAGAATCAAAAAATAAAACTGAATTGTGTATGAAAAATATTCACATAGAAAGGGAACAAGGTAAGAAACAATATTAAATATTATATATAAATATATATACTATTATTTCAGATCAAACTCCATTAACAATTAATGCAGAACAACTGAAAGAAATCCAAGCTAAAAGTTTGGAAATTGCTCAATTGAAACAAGAAATCTTAGAGTTAAAGCAAAAAGAAAATCAGTCGATTGCTAAACTGGATTTCGAATATAAGCAACAAATTGAAGAAAAGTCCAAAGAAATAAGAGAGTTGAAAGCCCGCTTACAAAGTAAGTGAAACATCACATTCCAAATATATTACTACCTCTTAAACTTCCTCTCTCTCTATCTTAGAACGATGCCCAAGAAACAAGTCGTACTGCTGCTTGCCTGTTAATCATAAGAGCCTTAATCAAATGCCTGGCCCCAAAGTACTTTGTGATAAGAATATTCACGGACCCGAGTGGATTATCGTTTTGAAACGCGCATATACAGCTGTTCCCCTCAATCTCAATTGGAGCGCACTTCAAACTGGGTTTACTAAACACAATACAGAATATTTTATTGGAGTGGATAAACTAAACCTTATCACAAGCACCGCACAATACGAACTATATATACAGCTGACCAATTCGAATAATCAAGTGTCCTATGCTCACTACGACTACTTTCGAATCGGCAATGACACGAACGGATATCGTTTACATCTCGGAGCTTACACAGGCAATGCCACCGATGGCATGTCTGCGAGCATAGGTCAGAGATTTGTAATGCTTGATGTGAACAATCCTAAGTCAAACTATTACAAGAAACACACTTTCCTCGGTGGCTGGTGGTTTTCTCAAAGAGACAAAACTCAGACGTGAGTAAATATTTGACTCCTGCTTTATTTATATATTTATATATATATATATCCCGTTGGTTCTCTTGCAGTAACTTGTTTGCGGACTACTATCCCTTCTGGGGTCATAATGAACAATCTTTTTTCAAAACTGCCTACATGATGATACGCCGCAAGTAGAAAGGACAGTAAAAGTATCTGAATACCTTTGAAGTAATTATGTATATAATTTAAATAAAAGAAAACTCGTCGGGAGTATCCGACTACGATACGCATAGCTTTTTGATTTTTAAAATTATATTTTCAGCTTCTGTTGCTTAAGAAAATAAAACCAATTTTCTATGATCGATTTCATATCGATAAATATCGGAAAATGTGTAAGTAGCCCAATAAGACAGCTTGACTTTGCTCTTCGTCTCATATACCCTATTGCATTATAAATTAACAGAGTATACATATAAATAGTTTCCATTTGAGAGAGCTGTCTCCACAATGATAACTTGGCATGGTTGTCCAGCCAACGTTTTATCCTCTTAGACACACTCGAGTAGCGACAAAGACAATGCTTGGCTATTATTGCAATCGATGGGAAATTAATTAATATAATCTCTTTGCTCGCCGTTATGTATACCAATACATACATATATAGAGAGATATAGACTAATGCTATGTCTGCATTGACTGCCAATTTCATGCCCGCTGCACATTGGAAACCGCCAATATTTAGCTTAAGCCAGCTGCAATTAAAGGCCAATAAATTAGCGGAAAACGGCGCAACTGGGAAAAAGTTGAGAGTGGGAACTTAAGCTGCCTTAGCGGCTTCCATTTTATAGCTATAAAGAAGTCACATACATAAATAACCAGGAGTTGCTTAAGTTCAGGACATAATTAACTGGTATATTAAGAAATCAAAGAACATATTCATAAATGTAGATATCTAAATACCCTGTATACGAATTTTATGAAGTATTGATAGATCTTTAGCTACAATAGTCGAGTTGGAGTGATCATCTAGAAATTTTTTAACAAATCCCTTGCTCATGTCCATGCCCATGCCCAAGCCCAGAAAGATTAAAATAGTTTCTCTGTCCTGGTTCATGGTATCTACTAGCTTGGCACTCCCTACTAGAGAAATCTTAATAGCTTAGTTTTCATATTGGAGTAAGTTATTATTGATTTAAAAAATTCTGAAAATAATTTTACTTTCCAAGAATACAAACTGCAAAACAAAAATCTTCATGCGGATCGAATACGCCTTCAAACATTCCAACAAGTCCAATATACCCCGCCGGCACAACCACTGATTACAGGGTAGACAAAATATATTTAAACTAAAACCATGTGCCATTTCGGCCGTTAAAATGTGGAATACGCTTAGCCTAAGCCCAGAACAAGATTCATAGACCGCCCCCCCCCCACAACAAATCTAAGAGCCAGCCACTAAACAGCAATTGTGAACCGTTGCTCAGGTGACGAAATGCGTCTTGGCGGCACGTGATGTGCCTGGTAAGGGTCCGAAAATAAGGAAAAATCTAAAAACGAAAAAAGAAAAAAAATGGAAATTCCGCCCAGTGGGGGTTGTGTGGAAACATTAAGTGCGAGTGCCCAAATCCCAAGTGGAGGCCAGACAACAAAAGGCAAGGCTCACAGCAAATGCAATCAATACGCATAGACGGCACATAACAGGTATTACGCGCGTATGTATAATGCATGAAACGGGCCGCAGCGCATCGAGCCTGTCTATGATGGCAGCACGAGAGAAATCAGCGTCGAGCGTAATCTATTAAATTATCCTAATTTCATCACGCGCCAAATCCCTTTAGCCTCGCATGGAAAACAATAAAAATTTGCATAATATCGGTATAATATTTTAGCATTATGTGCATGACAAAAGGTGCCGAAAGTAAAGGTATTATGTGCCAGATATTTGCCAGCAAAAAGAGATTCCTTATCGATACCAGAGAACGAGAAAGGGATAGCCATATTTATATATATATGTATGATAATGGGCCATTAATGTGGCAACACATGTTGCCAAATACATTTGCAATGGAATACCCTTAATATATGTATATTGTGCAAGATTTTACACTGGAAAGCACTCGCCGGCCAGGTAATTTATTTCCACTGGTTTTCCTTTGCTCGCTTGAAAATCTCGACTAATTACTTGTCTAATTAGGGGATTTCTTTTTCCGTACTACAGCAAATTAACTGCAATTTGTGTGAAAAATCGCATTTTAAGCAGAGTCAAGCCAGGGAGAGCTGCGCATAGCTAAAAATGGATGCATTGGTAGTGCAGCTTAAGCCCTCAATAAGTCAAGTCGAGTACTTAAAGCAATTTAAGTAAAAAAATTAAAATCAAAGAACGTATTTTTTATGCATGCAAAAAAGCTAGCATAAAAATATATATTTTAAATAAAACTTAAATGGAACCTAAGGAATTTAATATTGCAAAATAGATTTCAAAGAATTTTTTTAAAATTTTTAAAATTGTTTAGACCTCAAAATAAACATAAACATAATATATAAATTTAAATAAAAATAATATTTTATATACGCAAAATAAAACTGAGTCAGAAGGAAATACAAAGCTTAAAGATTTCTTTAAACTATATAATTTTTGAAAAAATTAAAACAAAAAATTAGTTCCTTTGAAGAATTTAATTTTTTAATTTTAGTTTTTTAAAGAAAACGGCTTGAAGCGTACTTAGAAGAGAGAACACCAAAGAACTCTTACATGCTTAGTTTCTTTCTCATCTGACTATTCTTCAAGTCAATTCATAACAAGCAGGAAGTGTCCGACTAGAATATACCTTATACCCTACGCATAGTAGCCACTTCAATCAATTTACGCTTATTTACACAGTGAAATTTAAGTTTCGAAAATATGTAGAATTCCACTGAAGCTAAAAAAATTATATTTGAAAATTAATTAAATTGAAAAGGAATAAATCTAATTATACACACAATGCTTATACAAAAGAAAGATTTTTTGCATATATAATTATTTAAAATTAAATTGAAAAAGACCCAAACATATGCTAAAGCTTTTTATAGCAGAACATTAAGTTCAGTTTCATCACTTTTAAAGCCGCACCATATCTGGACTGCATCAGCATTTATCACAAACATTGACTAGCCGAATTGGCAGCACTTAGTTATGCATATTATTTTTGGCTGGCTATAAAAATCAGATGCATAAATCTAAAAGCTTATTTGTGTCCAAAGACTTGGCACTCGCTTGGCAATCAGGCATAATTTATCATATCTAACTATAAGTAGCTTCGGGCTCATTTGCTCATTTGCCAAACAGCGTGCAATGAACTTACCAGCAAAAAAAGCAACTTATGAAGCCACAAAAATGGAATAAATAAACCATAGTAAGCCAAAAATAAATTGCCAATAGTGCTGCGTATAATTTAGCCAGCGTAGTTGTAGTCAAATGCGTTGCATATGTGAGCCACTGCGGTTGAGCTTTGATGATTCGATTGGGTGGCAGGACGCGCCGCAGGACATCGGTGCGTAAGAGAGCGTAAAATGAAAGGAAATTGAAATGCGGACAAATTGAATTGGACAAGGACGAACAGCAGAAGCTCAATTCGAACTCCCCCTGGCAGCAGCAGCTGATTTTCTATGCTTCGTTTAACAACGAACCGGAAAACGAAATGGAAACGGGACGAAACGCTCCAAAGTATACAATAGCTTTCACTTGTCGAACTTTTACTTGAATAACACACAGCAGAGAGCAGACGCAGTGGAGACAGTAGACGTAGTATACCCGGTAGAGACAGTAGACACAGTAGCCGCAGTAGACACACTAGACACAGTAGATACAGTAGATACAGTAGACAAAGTAGATGCAGTAGATACAGTAGATACAGTAGACACAGTAGACGCAGTAGACACAGTAGACACCATACAGAATTCAGCATTCTAGATTCAGCACACAAATACTTATATATTCAAAGCCAATGCCAAAGGACGTTGCTCCTAAAAGTATTTTGTTTTTCTGCTTTCCAACTTCGAGACTTTGCCAATGCATAATTAAAATCCATTAAGTGTAATTTTGCAACTCTTTCGATTACTTTTCGTAGAGCTTTCGTCAGCGCGGTCTGGGTGAACTTTTCTTAGTAAATCGAATTGAGAAGTCGCTGCAGAATATTTAAATAAGCAAGGAATTCATGAGCAACATAAACCATGTTAATATATATTTATATTTTTATATAATCGAAAAGCAGCTTTATTTCAAACAAATATTTGTTATACAAATATCTTGAGCACATCTTTGCTCTATCCTCTATTTAAGGGTTGATTCCTTTATTTTGAGCTCGTGAATTTTTAAATACATTAATTTTTCCGATTTCATTTGTTTTTTTTTTTCTTTTCAAGCCGAGGCATCAGTCGTTTTGGGCTGTCATGGTTCATAAATTTTGCAGCAGTCAAATTTGCTGGCCTCATGAATAGCAAAGTGCAAAATTCAATCAATTTGAGCCATTTACCCGTTCGAGTGTTTGAAACCTGGCCAAAATGGTCATTCACTCACAGTCCCCATCTCCCGCCTCGCTCTGTGTGCGGCTTGTGTTTTTGACATTGCCAGCAAAGGACAGCCATTGATATATTTGAAAAGTTCATCAATTGTAAGAGTTTTTCAATTAATACCCACACACACACTATTGGCTTTTGATATAGTAATGCATATTGAGCATTTGCATGATCCATGCTACAAAGTGCTCGGCTTTCATGGATGATGGCTTGTTAATATTGTAAGCTCCTGCGCTCAGCTCAAGGCTAGAAATACGCATTTAATTGAATTTTTTGCAGCGTTTTAAAATTGAAATTTAGGTTTTGGGGTATATGGAAATGCTGCTAGTGCTTGCAACCGAGAACAATTTTATGAAAGCTAAAATAAATATAGGAGCTCTCAAATAAATATGTAGTTAAAAAAAATCCTGTTTAAAATTTATTTTAAAAATTGAGCAACTTCTAAAACTTATTTCGTAAGAAACTAAAATAAAAATAATTTTTTTAAAAGCAAAAATAAATTATCGAATTCAAAAAATTTGAACATAGAAACAATATTATTAGCGAAGAGCTCAATAAAAAAATCTGTGAATATATATGTGCAGATATTAAGTCATAAAATTTGTGAAAATACCCGTAAAAATATTCAGTTAAATGTTATCAAACTTCACGACAAAAGTACCATTATTATTAAATAAATTTAATTTTTCAGTGTTACTTAACTATTTACTATTATATGCTCAACATAGAGCATGCTTGATTCGCTCATAAAATATTTTATTCATTTATTATTTTCTTCATGTACATTTTAAAGTTGTTTTTTATTTTTTGCCATTTTCGGTTTGTTGTGCGAATATTGGTCATAAATAGTCAGGCACTTTGTTTATTAAAAGCTCGCATAGTGCTCGCTCGCGCAACGACAAAAAGTCAATTTGTGGCATAATGAACTGCAGAAAAACCGGTAAACTGTCGCCCAAACTGAATTTAAAGCAATTTAAGCGAGCGAGTCCGTTGGAGGGGAGTTGTGGCATGGCATGTATTGATTTAATATCTGCGCTGCCTGAGGCCAATTTAATCATCATTTGTAGAAAATAATTAAAATTTACAATAACAACTGGCAGCAGGCAACGTACGAGAGGTCGCATGCAGCAGGCAACTGGCAACTGGCAACTGGCTATGCGATCTCTCTCGTATTCGTAATATGCATCGAAAATGTTTTAATAACCTGTAACAACAATGAAGAGCGCTGTGCACAGACAGCGCTATGTGGGTATAAGTCGCGAGGGCAGACTGAGCTACAGCCAGGCAGCGGTAGGCAGACATCTCAATGAAACTTTAACAACTGCAACTGTAACTGCAGCGAGAAAGCTGGCAACTTGCCTCGAAATATACTGCAGAGAGTGCATGTCTGTCCTCTCAATACCCTCGACTCAGTTACATTGAAGGAGCTCAAGCCAATTAGACGACAGATGTTAATAGACAGACTTTCATTATTGTAAAGTTTCGATATAATTTTTAAATATTTTTCTATCATGTATATAAATTTTGCTTGAAATTAATTTCAATTTATTTTATTTATGATTATTATACAAAATTAATTTAAATGCATATTTATTTATTTTTATAGATATTACCTTAATAAACATTAAACTATTTGCTTATTTTATCTTCTAGTCAACTCTTATTAATATAAAATTGATTTAAGGCTTAAAAACATCTTTTACAAATTCATTCATAATCATAGTTCCATTTACTCAATCTTCACAAATTGTATATAGCATCGAATATACCTCTAGCGTAACCTAGCTATTTGAGTACAACTCTCACATTCACTGGGTATCCATGGCATTACTTTGAACATGTGTAAAACTTAAGCCAAAAGAATTCTTTTCCCTTTATGACGGCCCATAAAATGTGCTAATTTCGTTGACATTGCGCAGACAATTTGTAATTGTGCGCCATAATTTTGTTTAGTTAGCGAGTGCCTTAATTTTGAATAGCTGATGCAGTTTTGCAGTTGCCACAGCCCATAAATTAGAGTCCTATATATATGCTATGACTCTACGGTTTCTAAGTGCTATACGCATTGCCATTTGGCTATTGGCTCGTCGCCCTTTACGATGCCAGCAAATGTCTAAATACGAAGTAATACAACTTGTTTCATCTCTTGTCTGTATGTGTCTTTCTTGTCTCTCTCTCTCTCTCTCTCTCTCTGTCTGGTTGTTTTTGTTTCGGTTTTGTGTGTAAGTGCCATTTCAAGCTCATTAGTGGCCATAATTAGCCAGCTCAGTTTATGGCCCACAGACACAACAGGCGCGGAGACAAATGTATTCACAGCAGACAAAATTCTCACTATAAAAGCAAAGGAAAACACTCGATCGACTTCTGTTTACACTAACACCACAATGGGGTAAGGCCAAAAATAGATTGAAATCTTAAAATGAAAATAGTTATTTTTATATGAAATGGGCAAATCAAATAAACTGTTTTGCACAAAAATTTGTATTTTTGCAATTAAAGATTTATATAGTTTATTTATTTTATATTTATAGTTTATTTATTTTATTTATTATATTCACATGGAAAATCTATATAAAAATAATGAACATTGTAAAATTCTATTACCTTAAGCAAGTTGTTAATGTAAATGGAATGATTAAGAATATATTTTAAACATATTTTCTTTTTATTTTTAATTATCTTAAAATATATTTAATTTGCAAAACAACTAAAAAAACATATATAAAAAGCATTAATATAAAATAAATTCATATTTTTATTTATTCAATATTTATTTGATTTGAAATTATTAAAAATAATTTTGTAATAATCTTAAAAAAAAAGTAAAATGAAAATTTTTTAAATAATCAATTATTTTTGAAAATAAAAAATAATATAAAAACCATTAACATTTTTGCTGAGATATACAAAGTTTTAAAAATTAAAAATAATTTCCTATATATGTTTCATTATATATTATAAATAATAATATATGCATGTTTAATGTTTTAATAATGAAATCTGAGAAGTTGCTTGGTATTTTCTTAACTCTCTGAATATAGTCATCGATTATATTATGTTAATCCAGAATACATTTTGTTATTCAGACAGAGATACTTAAGTCCCCATACCTTACTAGCAAAGAGCATATGTGTTCGCACAGACGCCACAAACAAATAAAGGAAGATACTTTTCGGCTGCTCTCGCATTATATTTTACTCTTCTTTTATTTGTATTTTTTTTTTTTTTTTTTTTTTTTTTTTTCGTTTTTATTTCTTTATTTTGTTGCAGCTTATTGTCTTAGACTCTATAGCGCATTTAGCTCTAAACCTTAACTAATGGGAGGGCAGATATGCCAATTATTCTGCACTTGTAGCTACTATCTTAATTAGTTCTAATATTGTCTAGAGGATGCAATCTCTTCAGTCTTCGCCTATTGTTGTTTATAGCCAGGTTGCTTGCGAGATGGTTAGGATGCGCTGCAAGTCTGTCCGCGTATCTTGAACTGTGTCGCCCAATGAGTTCAGCAACTGTGGGAATTGCTAAATCCCTATGTAAGACTGAGTTTCTTACAAACCAGCTGGCTCCAGTCCATCTGCGTAGTGCTTTATTCTGCAGGGTCTGAATTTTGTTCCTTGTAGTCTTCGCCGAGGAGCCCCATAGAGAGATACCATATACGAAGGTTGGGACAACTATTGCCTTGTAGATGGCGGCCTTGCTGCTGTAAGACAACTTGCTTGAAGCTCTCAGCATCCAGTCGAGGGTTTTTAGCTTGCTTTTGCATTTTGAGGTTACTTGACTTATGTGCGCTTTAAAAGTCAGCCTTCTGTCAAGAGTGATACCAAGGTACTTTACTTTTGAGGCTTTGGGAATAGTGGGCCCCAATGCAACGCTTGGGCAATCTCCTCTTCTAGTGGCGAAGGTAGTATGTACAGACTTTTGTGCATTAATGGTGATACACCACCGTTTTGCCCAGCGTCCGAAAGAGTCCAGATATTTTTGTAGTGAGTCTGAAGCTTCTTGCGCAGATACGTGACGTGATAAGATGGCGGTGTCATCTGCATAGGTCGCTATGAGTACTGCATCTGTACTTCCTATATTTGGCTCGGGAGTTGGCATATCTCCTGTGAATAAAGTATAAAGTGTTGGGCCTAGAACACTACCCTGTGGTACTCCAGCCATAATTGGTCTAGTCAAGGATACTGTTTGCCCCCTTGACACTTGGAAGGTTCTTCCAATAAGGTATGAGGATAGCAACGCGAAAAATGGGGCTGGAAGGGTGGTCCTCACTTTCTGCAGCAGTCCCAGGTGCCAAACTCGATCAAACGCCTGTTTGATGTCTAAAAAGACGGCAGAGCAGTACATCTTTTCTTCAAAGGCTCCAAGGATATGGTGCACAACTCTGTGAACCTGTTCCGGTGTTCCATGCTGTCTCCTGAAGCCAAACTGATGGTTTGGAATGGCCTCCTGGCGTCCCAGATGTGTCAGTACTCGTTCCAGAAATATTCTTTCGAATATTTTGGAGAGTACTGGCAACAGGCTAATTGGTCTGTACGACTCAATTTCTCCCACGGGTTTGCCAGGCTTAGGAATCATCACAATCACGGCGCGCTTCCAGCAGGCTGGAAAGTGCCGGATGCGGAGCATGGCGTTGTACACCATAGTTATGTAGTCTATGGTGGAGTCAGGCAGTGCTCTAAGGACTCTGCCGTTTATTAGATCATATCCAGGGGATTTTTTTGCCTTCACTCTTCTGATGTGTTCAAGAACCTCTTCTTTTGTACATCCAGTTATCTGGTCTTCAGCTGGGAGGGGCGAGAGAACGATGTCTTCTGTTGCTTCGATTTCTGAGGCCTCTGCGGTAATCACCGGCGTGAATTGGTCTTGAAGGTGGTTTGCAAAAGCCTCAGCTTGAGCTTCGTCTCCAATGTGCCAGGAACCAGAAATGCTCCGAATGGGATGACGTCGTATTGGCTGCCGTTTGAGCTTTCTTGTAAATTTCCATAATTGAAACTCTGCGTCAGTGGGCGATTCAGCTCGTACCAGCGCATCGCTGATACACCTCTTTTGAAGCAGGGCGAGAGCAGCTTTAAGATGCCTCGTGGCTTCGTTGTACATGGATTTGGCATCAGGCGTGCGTAATCTTAACCAGCGTCTCCTGGCCCATCTTTTGTGTATTAGTAGGTGTTGGGCCTCCAAGGTGAGGGGGATGTTGTACGGAGACTGTTGTCTTGTTTGGCAAGATGGTGGGGCGGCTTGGTGCGCAGCTTTGACTATTTCTTCCTGCAGTTTGTTTGCTGCGTAGTCCACGTCTTCAGGAGTGTTAAGTTCCATTTCTATGTGCAAAGAGTAATGGAGCTCGCGCCTAAAGACTCCTAAATCTGATCCTGCTGGCAGTAGTTGTTTCCTAATGGGCAAGGGCTGTGGCTGCGCGTGGATTGTGACTATTAGTGGCAGGTGGTCAGAGGATAGGTCCAAGGATTCTTCAATGGTCAATTGCCGGTCACAGATGCCTTTGTAGACAGCGAAGTCGATTGCCGAGGGCCTGTGTCCATTAATTGGGTAACGGGTGGGGGCTCCAGTCGCCAATATGCTGAATTGTAAGTTTTGAATCGCCTCAAATATGACTTCTCCGCGACGATTCGCACTATTGCTTCCCCAAAATGGGTGCCATCCATTCCAGTCGCCGCCGATGAGGGTCTTATTCAACCTTTGGCCTAGAACCTGTTCCATGTGATGATCACACAGACCAGTGTTTGGCGGAAGATAAATTGACGCAACTTCGATCGCTCCAATAGACGTAGGCAGGGTGATGGCTGAGACCTGCATTGTTGCGTTGCAAATTGGCAGTAAAGGTGTATGCGGTATTGTTGCTCGTATGAGGATTGAGGATCCACCAAAGCAGTTTGCTCCTTCACCATGAGCCTGATAGTGTTCGTATCCGAAAATTTGTGTAGTGGGGCACTCATGAGTTTCTGTTATTAACATTATATCTATGTTTTCTTGTGAGAGAAACGCAGCCAGTTCCTGAGTCTTGTTTCTCAGGCCATTGGCGTTCCAGATACCCACACGTAAAGCCATTATTTGTAGGCAAGCTTGGTTATGATGGCCATTAAACTGTTTAGCATGGTTGCTTGTTGGGATTGTACTTCTCGCATCGCTTTGAGCTCGGCATTAATTGCGTCAAACTGACGTTGTTGTTGCTGAAGCATTTCAGTGAACAAAGTGTCACTTGTGGTATTCTTATTTGACGGTCCACCTCTAGCGGCCTGTGCGTAAGAAACACCACTAATAGGCGTTGCAAAGCTCGTGGCTTGGGTAATGCTCCGGGGCCTTGTAATTTCGGAAGCAGTACTCGGACCCGTAGACGGTGTTTGTGTGGGACTCCTTTTTTGTGCTGGGGATTGCAATTTGCGCAACCGCTTGTATACTTGGCAGCCCTTATAGTTGGCTGGGTGCTGTAACTCACAGTGCACACAAGTTGGTGCCTGGTCCTTTTCGCGGGTGCAGTCTTTGGATGCGTGTTTCCCGGCGCAACGCACACATCTGGGAGCTTTGTGGCAGTAGCGTTGTGTGTGTCCAAATTCTTGACAGCGATGGCATTGTGTCAGGTCGTTGTATCTTCTTGGCAGTTCCACTGTGCAGCGTTGCCTGCAGACAACTCGAATGTCCAAAATTTCTTTGTTGTTGGGGGCCTGAGCCACGTCAACAAAAAATATATTTAGCGGTGTTTTGTCCATACGGCTCAGTGGGTTGTGCACATTTGTAATTGTGTGGCCTTTGGTTTCCAATTCCTTTTTAATTAGTGTTGTATCAGTGCTGGAGTGAAGCCCTTTGAACACGACTCTATATGGTTTGTCCTCCTTAAGCTGGTAGCAGTGGAACTCCAATTCCAGCTTAGTAAAGTGGTCTATAACTCTGCGATAGTCCTCACTGCATTGGGTTAATACACCTATGTTATTCTTCTTTGGCTTAATTACGTATGATTTAGCATCAATTACTTTATCTATTATCTGTTGAAGTAGGGCCACAGACTTGATGTTTGGACACCATATGGGGGGCGGACGAGGTTTCGGAGTAGTTTGCTGGTCGGTCAATACTGGGGCTTCTGGAGCTACAGGTGATTCGCTGTAGTCTTCATCTTCTTCTACGAGCAGTGAAAATCGATTTTCTGATATTAATGCTGCATTGCTGGTGCTTGGTTCGTCGAAGATGAGCCTTTTCTTGATGGTTTTTGGTGAATTTGGCTGTTTACGTTTCGTGTTTTTGTTGTTAGTGATGCCTTGCACGGAGGCGATATCTATTTTTGAGTTTATTGGCATGATGGAGGCTTGCCTATTTGCCATCACAACGTTAAGCTGGGCTTGCATTTCTGCATTTACCTTTACAGCTGTAGCGAGGTTATTGACATTAGATGTCATCGCGGATTGTGCTTTTGAGTGCAGGCGCACTCGCGCCAAGCGACGAAATTTCGTAAATTGCAATTAAAGCAATTGAGTTACGCGGAAGCAAGCGATAAGAAAACGCTGCGTGTGCGGTTTTTGTTGCTGTTGCGTTGAAGAATGCACCGCAAAGTTCTATTTTTAGAACTCTGCAGCAGTAGAGCTTAAGCGAAGGCTGTTCGAATTCACGTCTTTACAGGTCGAACGACTGATCGCGATTGTTTATTTGTATTATTTTCATTCTTTTTTTTTGTACTTTTTGCACCATTTAAAGAGGCGAGCACTGCGCTAACTTTATGGCCCCGTGCATTACAAACTGAAACATGTGTTTATTGTCCAACTGCTGCCTCCGCCCGTCCCCTGCTAGCGCTGTCTCCTGCTCGGTCCTTCGCCGTAGCTGCGTCTGGGCTGCTGAAAAATTTTTATTTTCGCTGTCAGCGAGGCGACACGAAGAACGAACCTGCAACACTTCAAATGTGACTGCCGCCCCCTTCGCCTCTGTTGCTGCCACACCACATGCCTACAAATAGCTTGTAAAATGTGAGACGCCTTTGCTACTCATTTGTTTGCATTTACTAGACGTGAGTGTGTGTGTGTGTGGTGTGTGTGATGTGTGTGTGGAATGCAGTTTTTGCTGCTACTTTTTGCCAGGTTGTCATTAACAAATGGCAAATTAAATTGCGCTTAAATATGTTTAGCATTGAAGCCCAACCCCTCATGGCAGCTCTCTTGAAATTCTTTGATGATGAAAATTCAACATTTTTTACCGAAAAGTTATTTAATTAGATTTGCCAAGCAACATTATGCTGGTTTATTTATAACTTAATTAGGGCTTACTTAATTGTAAAATAAAATAAATATTTTATTTCAAGTACTGCCTTTTGTTAGTATAAAGTCGGGAGATATGCCTCAAACTAATGCTTACTTAACATAAAATAAATATTTTAAAATAAAATAAATATTTTATTTAAATTACTGCATTTTGTTATTATGAAGTAGGGAGATATGCCTCAAACTAATGCTTACTTAACATAAAATGGCATATACTTATTCTCATACTATGGGATAATTTAAACTTATATTGTAAAATATTATAAAGCTATACTATAATCTATACAATGCAAAAACATAACTCTTCGCTTATGCTTATAAGAGTTGAAGTAATTTCTAGTCTAAAGCTTTCTTCCCTCCTTTTTAGCCAACATTCTAATATTTCCCCAATATTTACGCAATACGTCTCTCCTATATCATGAATCTATTTCACATGTCTCACATTTTTCCCAAAGGTTCTTCAATTCTCTACTTGCCCCACTCTTCAGACAAACCCATTCTGCAAGAAAACAATAATTTAAAGTTACTTTTTGCAGTTAGCTTATTTGAACGTAAACTTTGAAATATTACCTAGACTTCCAACTGGGACACAGTGTAACTTAAGAGCCTCATCAGCTGGCCACGCCCACACAATTGAGGCGAAAATAAAAGTTTCCGAGCTCCAATTGGAAATACTCAAGAGGAAAATAACTCAACATTGCGCAACGCCCACAAAATGCGAATGTGCCGCACTTCAATTAAATGCTCCAAAAATCTCGAAACACATGTTCAAAAGAAGTGCGCCGAAGGGGCGTGGAAGTACTTCCCCTTTGCTCCCATTGCCCGACAGAGATTGGAGCTCGAATCTATTAGGGTTTGACATTAGCATGAAAAACGCATTTTTCTTTTTCGCAACCGAAAAACCGAAATGCGAACGGAAATGTTTTAAATAACTTCCGAAGTTTTTGTGGGCAACATAATAAAGCCTTACATAGGTGACAAAACATTCAGCATCGATTGGGCGTAGCAGGGAGGAGGCGAACCAGCAGCAAGCACAAAGTTTGCAATTTCTTTTCTTTGCCTTTGCCTTTGTTAAACGGCATCGAGCCGACACTTTGATTGAATAAAATTGTTAAATTATTTTTTACCATCAAGTAAAAGTGTGCAAATGTGCTTACTGTTGTTGTTGTTGTTGTTGTCAACTTTTGAAAAAGTTTTGCATATTTATGCAATTGATTTGTTTACAGCCAAAATTTTATGCTTTCAAGGGTTCAGAATTTGACATTTTTTCTTGACTGAGTGTGAGCAAAACTTTGCTAACCTGTCGTATACTTGATCAATTGCTATGCCGAAAGATTTTTGATTGATTTTTGTTGAGCTTTGAGTTGCTGAGCTTTGATAAATTGTTAGATCAGTTAAGCAGAGCTTAGCTTAAAATCTGGATTGATCGATTGTTGAGGTAGAAACTTCTGCTAATAAACTTTTTTGTTTTACTTGTTTCAATTGAAATAAAGCTGTTTAATCTGTGAGAAAAGTATAAATGACAATTTAACTTAATCAGAAGCTAAGATGAGTTGGTGACCATAGAAAATCGAGCATTGAATCAAAGTCAAAGCTTGCTGTGCTCTATATTGTAGTTCTGTATTTATTAAAGCTTGTGAGCTTTTTATGGAGTTTATGGTATGCAGTCGATTGAACTTAAGGCAAAGCTTCTTAAAGCTTAACCAAGCTGAACTATGTACTCGGTAAGCTAATATAAATAAAAAGTAAATATTTCAGATTGTTTTAGTGTACGAAAATAAAGACAACGATGAATTTTTAAGCTTTTAATTGTCTCAAAAATGCTTAAGCTGCTTTTAATCAATCAACTTTTTAATCAAAGCTTTTCTTTATAGCTTTAGCTTTGCCTTTATGATTCACGCAAACATTTGTTCGATTATCTAACAAAAATGAAATCAGTTTTCCTTTGGCAAATTTGGATTTATTATGTATGCACATGTGTGTGTGTGTGTGTGTGGGTGTGTGTGTGGGTGTGTGTGTGTGTGTGTGTTACATTTAGATAAGCCTTGCCTCCTAGTCGGCCCCTATTCGCATGACTCTCTGGTTATCTTGGGCAAATCTCTCAGCCAAAACGTAGACAAAACGATGCGAAAACTTGGCTAACAGACGTCTGGCCTGGCTGGTAAAACTTTTGCCCCAACTGTTGGCCCATTGACAAAGTTGACATATGCAAAAAAAAAAAAAAAAAAAAAAAAAAAACAACACACAAATTATCAGCACATTTATCTGGGGAAATAATGCACGAATGAAAAGTTTTGATTTATTTTTAAGCGCAAAGTTTTGTGCCCTGTCACAAATTTTGATGAGGGTGCAAACAGACAGCCTAATCGAAGCACGAGACGAGCCAAATGCAAAATCAAATATGACATCAACTCCCACGAGACAACGAGTCGGCAAACGAAGCCAATAGACAACGAGCTCCAGTTGGAGATTAACGAACTTAAAGATGCTTATAACCAATTAACGTCTCTGAGCTGAACTTTCCTAGCAGCTGTCCCCGTCTCTCTCTCTCGCTCACTTTCTATGTGTTTGTCTACCTCATTTACTGCAAGCGCTTAAAATATTAAAATTTCTATTTAACAAATTTGCTTGGACTCCATTTTAAATATATTTAAAAATAATTTATATTTTAAATTTTCAGTAATCATCTTTAGTTTAACTTTGTATAAAATTAAGTTTAAATAATTTAATTTTAGTTATATTTTGTTACATAATAACTCAGCTGTTAATTTATTTAAATTGGTTATAATTGAGTGTTCATTAAATTCAGTCTGAGTATAGAAGATAGATAGATTAAGCTATCATAATATACTCTAAGTTTTTTAACTTTCAAAGTAAAGTCAGCTTAGTGTAATCTTCCACAATTTAGTTAAAAAATCTATCTAAAATGTTCTCCGAATTTCTTGAAGGTTGATTTATGAGAGCTGGCCCAAGTTCTATCTTTTCATACCCACAATAGACTCTTCTGGGTTTCTCACACAGCAAATTTATTTCTTAATTTGTATGTACCATCCGAATGTCTTATTAGGATGTATGTATAGATCAATAAGATATTATTTAACTCTCTCTGTTATTCTTTTTCTTATCTTCTCATCTACTCTCTCTTTCTCTTTCACTCTTCTTTTCTTTCTTTCCCCCAATCTGTCTATTTCGCTCTCTCCCTCTATGCCTTTCCCAGTCTTGCTCGTAAAGTTTTACTCTTGTGCTCTCGCTTTCTCCTCGTCCTTCTCGTTTTCTCACTCACTCTTCTTTATCTCTCTATATATCTGTCTCTCTATATATCTCTCTGTGTCCATATATATATTCCTGTGTTAATATCTATATATTTATATCTATAGCTGTATTTATTTATATCTCTAGCTCTCTCGCCCTTTCTCTCTCTCACTAGCTCTCTCGTTCTGTCCCCTTATCTTTCGCTACCTCTCTTTCCCTCTCTGTTTCTCTCCCACATTTCTCTCTCTCTATCTGTATATAAATATTAATCTCTCTCTATATCTTTCCTCATTTATCTTCCTCTGCTCTTTTTCTGTCTTTCTCTCTCTCTCTCCGTTACTCTCTTATCCTATTCCCTTCCCTTTCTCTATCTGCTTTTCTACCCCTCTCTCTATGTCTCTGCCTAAGCCTCCTTTGCTTTACAGAACATATATCTAATTTAATGTAAATGCTCCCCAACTCCCCATCCGTCCCACCTACCCTTTCGCATCGTACTCTCAGTGTCCAAAAAGTCTCAAATCGAATCGAATCGAATGGGGAGACAGAGAGCGAGAGACCGAGAGACAGAGTCATTGTGGACTATTACATCGATTTATCAACATGTCAACATATTTAATGAGATGGGGTTAAGGACATTTACTGTTATGTGCACGATACTCAAACTGTTTTACAATGCGAACTTATATGGCAGAGCAAATATTGCGTATACGCGCCATAGACCCGGTCATTGTTCCAAATGTTGTTGCAGCTGTTGCTGTTGCTGTTGCTGTTGCTGTTGCTTGTGATGTTTTGGTAGCTAGGATTTGTTTGCAGTAAGCGGAAATAGTTGTAAAGGGAGGCGCATGCACGTATGTTGTTGAAGTTTATATACTGGATAAACGTTATAGCCAGCTCACTGCCATACAACTAACTGACAGTCAAACACATGCATGCCGTAAAAGCAAATAGCTGTCATGTGTATGTATTTTGAATGGATAACCAAACCGAAATAGTTGTCAGCACATATAACTAGTCGAAACATGCAATTGGAGCTGCGAGCTGGGGGCTGTGAGTAGCGATGCTTGTTTATCCTGTCAATTTCTGCTGCCTGCCTGACTGACTGCTAAGCCCATCAAAAGCCTTATCACAGCAGCTTATAAATATGATAGATACCGATGTATGTATATCTATTTTTATCTATTCTTGTTTAAAAAAAATGAAGTAATAGCTAAAATTTCTGCGCAGTTTGCAAAATTGTTGAAATTTGTTTCCATTGTTAGTTTTGTGGCTTGTCCCTGTTATTAAGCCAGCAGCTGTTGCATTTCACAAAATTTAATGAACTGTTCACACACACGCATGTATTTTATGTTTATTTGGTTTTAGGCACAAAAGTCTTTCAATTTGGCCAGCCAAGACATTGTTGCTGCTGTTGTTGTTCCTGCCCAGCTAAGTATAGAGTTTGTTGTGTATGTTTAGCAATGCCGTTCATAAATACAAATTAATTGGCCTTGGCCATTGTTGGCAATTATTGCTGCTGCTGCTGCTGCTGCTGCTGCTCTGGAGTTCATTGAAAATTTGTTTACACTTTATGCACTCTGAAGCTAGTCGAATATTTCTTGGCATTCCTCAAGCTTAATTCACATATTCAGCAAACAATAAATTGCACTTGCAACATTTTCTAATTGATCAATTAATTGAATACGAATTTCGGAGTAAATGCAAATATTATCAAATTCTCTGAAAGACTCTAATGCTGTCTCACACTTACAAAGTCATCATTTTGTCAATTTTGTTTCAGCTTAAATTATATTTATTAAATTTTTTATTCAATTGATATGCTTTAATAATAATTGTAAATCTTTTTGAATTTATTTATATTTTTTTTACGTCTTTTATTTGCTATTAGTCGTTGTTTTTTATAAGTTATATTTCAGTTTCCAGTTTACTCGTTCCCGTTCCTTTCTTTATCTCGTTTTTCTCTGTCATTTGTATTGTCTTTGTATTCTAACGTTTCCCTTAACTTAAATGAAGTATTCTATATTCAAACTCGTCTCTCGTTAGTTCTGCCTTGTTCTCGTTGCTTTTTCAACTCGTTTATGTCCAGTTATTCGTTACCTTTTTTTGCTCCTACCATTTAGTCTTCACTTTTTTTTTCTTTCTTCCTTAGCTACTCTCTTTTCTCTCTGTAGTCCTTTTATCTTGCCTTTCAGCTCGTTTCTTTTTCTCGTCCTTTTGTAGACTCGTTGCTTAAATTCTCATTGTCAACATAGCTGTCTAAACATTTCTTGTAGCTTGCCATTTCATACTCTAACTATTTGTTCTTTCCTTAATCAATCCTTACTCTTCTTTGCTCTCTTTACAATAACTCGCCACTTTTGTCTCGTTGCTCGACTTTTGATTTCGACTATTTAACTTAAGCTTTTTTATTCTCTTTCCAACTAAACTTAGTCGTTTCTCTACGTATATTAGCTTTAAAGTTTTACTAGTTGAGGCTCTTCTTGGTCATTCGTTACTCTAACTACTCGTTACTTTAATTTCGTTTCTTTGTTTATTTTAATCAACTCGTTACTTTTGTCTCGTTGCTCTTTTATATTAATATCAGATTTCTACTAGTTATCTTAATGTTCTTTTTATTTTCTCTCGTTGCTCTTCTGAATTTTCTCTCGTTACTTTTCAATAAATGTTATTCGTTAGTTTGATATACTCCCTCTGTCTCCCTCCCTCTCGCTATACATTGCCAACATTATCGTAAATATCAAACACATATTTTGTTGCTGTTCACAATTCATAAATATATATATATATATATATAAAAATATATATATATTTATATATCTAGCATTATGCTCACGTCTTAACCATTTTATGGCTCAGAGGGTGTAAAGCGTCTGTATGAAAGCTGGAAAACAAAACCGAAATACAATGAGAAATGAAAAAGATGTCACCAGCTGCCGTTTTCAATCTTAATATTTGATGTTACACGTCGCACTCGACAGGCAGCTGCGACTTGCTTCTTTTTGGGCTCGTCGTCGCTGCTTTTTGTCTGTTCACATGTTAACGATTTGGGCCAGAGCCCCGTGACCTAGTCTCCACACTCCGAGTAACAGATAGTTAGGCTGAAAATTGTAATAAAAAAATAAAATAGAAAATGCAAAATGGAAAATGTAAAATGACAACTCATAAGAAGTGCCAGACGTTAACAATTTAATGCGTTTACACTTGACTTTCTTCCAACTCTGCATGCAATACATAAATTGGCTAATACTATATGAGGGTCCAGCATTTGGCCTAAATGGTCCTGCATACCAAATGAGTTCTTCCTCAGCAAAAGCCATTCTTCGGCCAGTTTTCTCGGTTGGCTTGAATGGAAATGAGTGGATTGTCTGTTGCGCACGGCTAAGCACAAATGAAGTGATTTTTTTGCTCTTCAAGTCTTTCGGCTAATGTTCCACAGATTGAGCGATATTTGTGTGAGGCATGAGCTGAGCTGAGCAGCGATAAAAAGGAATTGTTACTCGAATAGACGAGACTGAAGGAAGACTCGAGACTCGCGCCTCAAACTCTAAAATGGCAAAACAATTTAATGCTTCATTGAGAGCCGCACATATCGCTGGCAAATGACAGCCAATTGCTAGCGATAAGAACAGTTCCTAACTCACCACAAACTGAGCCAGAGCATGAGAGCTAAGCGTAACTGACTGTCTAATGCGCGCTGAGAGCTTAATGGCAGACATTGAAATTATATTATTTTTATATGTGTGTAGAGTGGGTCTTTTGGGAATGATTTCTTAGAAACTGATTATATTAGATTATAAATTGATTTTTAATTTATCAAATAAATAAACCTTAGAGCGCACGCTTGAATTAATCGATCTGTAGACAGAGGGAGAGAGAGCTAATCTGTGGCCCAAGCTTAAAATATTTTTCATATATTCTATATTTATATCTATAAAAATATATTTAAAAATTTTAAAATATATTTCAAATATTTAAATAGTAAACTCTGAATTAAGAAAACTAAGGTCTGATTACAAATTTTTTTCTATCTGCAGTTTTCCTTTACAAAAATAATTTGTTAATATATATGCTCTACAGAATAACTAGTCCAGCAACATATAGTTAAGATCACTGCTTGAATTTCGAAATAATTCAAAGCTTAATTACAAAATATGTAAATCATAAATTTTGTAAAAATTTGTCTTACAAATTTGAAGCTGTTCACAAACAAAAAGCTAACCAGCTTGAGCCTAGGCATCTATGGAGGAGTTATACTCTGTTTCTGTCTACAAAGGAGTAGGCGAAGCAACAATGATCAGAGATTCAGATACATGCCAGCAGTGTCACTGGCTACTATCGCATTGATCAGGCTTAGGAAAGCCCAGAATAACTAATACCTGATGACATGGTCTATTGCTAGTGGCAGCTTTCTTTATTTAAATATAGATAATTAATTTGAGATAGAGATGAATAAGTTTCACGTGAGTTTTTCATGGTTTGCTTAGCAAAATATTCCAAGACTGTAAGAGGCACTAATTCCCGAGAGTATATATTGATTTCTCAAGTATTAAGCTTCAATAAAAATAGTTAGTAATATGATTTACTATATAAAGATGTATACAAAATTAATATAATTATTTACAGATGGTTAACTTCGATTTTTACCTTGCCTTTAAGTGCCTATCGCTAAATTCTTATTAGAGTAATGTGTGACAATTAAATATATAAAAACTTAAAAGCTTTATAATGACACCCAGCCAATATACTCCTTATACACCCACGCGAGCGAGCATTAAAAGGCAGCTACAAATACAACAGGAAAAAAACAGTTTTGCAGTCACTTTCATTGCGCCGAGTTGTCAGCAAAAGGCGGCCGCGGAGCAAACAAAGTGGCAGCGACAGCGAGTGGGGTGGGAGTGCTTGGGGGGAGGGGGGGAGTCTTACAATTATATATTGAACACTGCGATAAACATATATGAAAAATGCACATGCGGCTGGGTGCCAAGTTCAATTCCGCAGGCCAAAAGTTTACGCCACTTAATAGAACTTGACGCAAATTCAATTACAGCCATGGCCACGCCCCCCGCCCTCACACACTCACATACATGGAGCATGTAGAAGTTGTTGAAGAAATTTGCGGAAAAACGTTGCCTTCGAATTTTCTGTGGAAAACTTTTTGCCCACCGGCGGCGGTTTTTTGTGTGATTTCTGTAAACGTTGTCACAGCTCAGCTCAGCTCGCTCTCTCTTTTTTCTATCTCTATCTCTATCTATTAGTTCTCCTGCTCTATAATGGCTCTTGGCCAGCATTCGATTTGGAAGTTTTTCGCTTGCGGCTGTTTACACTGCAGCAACCCCCACCCACCTGCTCCAACCCAATGCCACCCTCTCCTCCTACCTGCCTGCCTTTCTCTCTCTCTGGCTCAACTGCAATTAGCAAATAAAACTTGGCATATTTGAAGCGTCAATGAGGCGGCGGCTGGCTGTGCGAAAACTTTTGCAATCACTTTCCATTCGCTTCTTATTGGCCCAAAAAGTCTTGACTTGGCCAACTGCTTGACTTAGGTGCATTTCTTCTGTGACTTAAGAGCCTCAGAAGTCCTTTGAAATTGTTACTTCACTGTTTACAGTTTGCCTGCAATGGATCAGGCGGCGTCATCAATGAGCAAGGCAATATGTTAAATTTGTTATCAATATTAATTATACTGAAAGTTATACTGATATGCTAAAGCTTATATACATATACAACTTTTTCTATAAAATATATTTTTTAATATTTGTCATGAAATTTATTAAATTATATTTATACTTATATATATTTTTCAAAATATTTCTAAATTTTTACATTGTAAGAATATATAATTATTTATTTACCTATTTATTATTTCTCATTATTTTATTTATTTAAATTAAACTTAATTTTATATCATTTTATTATTCAGCAAAAACTTTATTGGTGGTTGTCTTTGCTATTTCTATTATATTGCGCGACCAGCCAATAGGTGGCGCCAGCGTGCTTGCAATGCAACAATTCTATGTTAATATATTTTGACCCATAGAGGGCGCACACCATGCACAAATTTATAGTAAAACATGAAAAAATAATACAATGCATATAATAAAATATGAATATAATAAATAAAATAAACAAAAAATTTTTTGAAAAAAGTACAAAATATATAAATTTAAAACAACTGATGATTAAATAACAACGAAAAACAGCTTAGCTAAAAAAAATAAAAATAAATTATATTATTGTTATTTGTAAAGTTAAAAAAAAATTAATTTAAAAATATTTTTATTTTTAAAAATATCTAAACAAAAGCTGAAAATGTTAGTAATACAAGAAATAATTATTTCAATTGTTATAATAAAAAATCATTTTTGTTATATATTTTGAGATCATTCACTTAAAATATTTAAAAATATTCAGAAAAAAATTGTATATTTATTAAAATTTTTGGTGAAATAAAAAACAGAATTTAACTAAAATTTCTTTTTGCCTAAGTGACTTGAACCTCTATCTAGGCCTTCTCAGATTGTTCAAAGACGCAAATTTAATAATATTGGAATTTGCTCTTAAGAACTTTATGTAGACATGCAAATATATATCTTAAGCATATTGTTATTTTAACAATTAATAAGTGCCCAATTGCAACTGCAGCACGTTCCTCAGCTTCAACTAAGCCGATCTGCGGTCCTCTCGAATGCCATGCGAAATAGCTTAGATAAACAGCAGCACGCAGCATGAAATAGTTGAAATATTCAAATATTCGGCATATGTTAATTAATTGTTATAAATACGTGAGCTTTGCTCAATTGCCAGCCACACTCAAGAGACGATGCACTGCAATTGGCTGTTAAGACTAGCTGTGGCTGTGCTGCTGCTGCTGCAGCTGCCGAGCGGCGAGGCGAGGCGACGTCATCGGGCGCATAAGGTGACGTTGAACAGGGAGACGAAGAGGGAGGATCGATTTTCATTACTTCAATTCGAGATCCCAGCACTGCGAGCCAAACTAAGGATTAAGACGAAGCCAACTCTGCTACGAGTGATGGCAACGCAAAACGGGAAAGAAGAGAGCTTAGTGAAACTGCCTCTGACCAATGCCTACAACACGGAATACTTTGGCAACATCAATATCGGCAGCAATCAGACCTTCAAGATACTCTTCGACACGGGCTCCTCGAATCTGTGGATACCCTCGGTCCAGTGTCCAGCCGATAGCTGCTTGCATCTGCAGCGCTACAACAACAGCCTCTCGAGCAGCTACCAGGCCAATGGCAGCGCGTTTCAAATCCAATATGCCACGCGAAACAATCAGCCAACCATACTGAAGGGTTTCCTGTCCACGGACACTGTGGAATTAGCTGGGCTTGTTATCAGGAATCAAACGTTTGCGGAGATCACATCGCTGCCGCCGAACGTCTTCAAGAAGTCCAACTTCGATGGCATCTTCGGACTGGGCTTCAAAGAGATCTCGATCGATGGCGTCGTCCCGCCCATGTACAACATCATCGAGCAGGAGCTGATTGCCCAGCCCACCTTTTCTTTCTACCTGAATCGCGATAATAATGGCACCATCGACCAGGAGGGAGGCAAACTCTTGCTGGGTCCAAGTGATCCCACGTTGTACAGCGGTTGCATGACCTATGTGCCGCTCTCCAAGATCGGCTACTGGCAGTTCACTGTGGCCAGAATCGAGCTGGGCGACAATCTGCTCTGCAGCAAGTGCGATGCCATTGTCGATGTGGGCACCTCGCTGATTGTGGCGCCACCGGCGGTGCTGAAGAGCATTAATGCCCAGCTTGGCCTGACCGAGGCCGATAAGCGCGAGGGCGTCTATACCTTGCCCTGCTCTCGTGTTGCCACGCTGCCCAAGCTCACCTTCAACATCGGACGACGCGATTTCGTTTTATCGCCATCCGATTACATTGTCAGATTCAAGAACGTCTGCGTCTCCGGCTTCACCAGCCTGGACGATGGCAGCGCCGAGCTCAAGGACGACAACGGTAACGACTATGGCAACATATGGGTGCTCGGCGATGTCTTCATGGGTCCCTTCTACATGGAGTTCGACATGGAGTACAAACGCATTGGCATTGCACCTAAAGTATAGACTTTCCATCATATTAAATTTCAACATTAGCAAAATTCCATTTTGTAATAAACTATTCACTTATTAAAACAAAATATATTTTTTTTAAATTATATTATAAATATTTTACTATTATTATAGGGTGTCATAGTATTGAGCTCATCATTCACTTTCTATGTAGACTGTAGATGGGAATATTTGCTACTCTAATATAATATCTTATGCCTTTTGCAATTGTATTTGGCTAAAGATTGCTTAATTAATCAATTATAAAAAAAATTGAAAAAATAAATTTCTTTATATAATTATTATGTATTTCTGCTTATTTTGTTACTCTATGAACACTTTTAGATTCAGTTTCGGTTCAATTTAATTGTGTTTTAAATTTACATAAACTTTAAAATTTTCGATAAATATTTATATTAATTTATGTAAATTAGTTTTTATTTTTTTTCGGACATTTTTCAAACTATTTTCAACTAAAAGCCAAAAAATGTTTATTTTTTTATTTTTTTCTCGCCATGCCAAACTATTTTCTACTAAAAGCCAAAAAATATTTATTTTACAACGATTCTCGCTATGTCAGCCATCCGATATACTAGTGCTTTCCGGCCTGTTTTTATATTTACTTTTATATTTATTGACTCTGAACTTAAATGAGAGAGTTAAGGAAAATATTTAGAAGATTGTTGTTAAGCTGTGAAAATAGTTGGACATATAGTCAGTATCACTTACAGGCAGGGTATCCCATAGACAGAAAGTTAAGTAGGCGAAGCTGTCAGCAGTGGCCTTTACCTTGCCGATGGCAATTTGAAACTTTACTATCAGCGATTGTATTTGCCTTTATTATTGTGAGTGAAGTATCTTACTGAAAGCCACAAACAATCTTCAGACAATACTCCCAAGGACAGCGGGCTTAGCTCAATGAGATCTCTTCTCTGCATGATAATGAACTTGAGGGTGGCTCTTAAACAGTTATCACCAATAAACTAAATAAATTAAATGAAAAATTAAAATTGTAGAATCAAACAGCAACGGGTTCTAGTCGAACTCATATTTTAATTTTAATACACGCCAGCCACAGACTAATACTAGGCAGAGAGTCAGAACTTGATGACAACTAAACTTTAAATAAAAATATTTATACTCAATGATAAGATAAACTTATGCTTTTCAAATTTTATGACATTTTATGACATTATTTAGAATAATTTGTTGACAAATTATGAAATCATAGCATATTGTTGACAAACACTTTTTCTATCATATCTAAGAATAAACTCAATTTGGTTATCATAATTTGCCAAAGTCATTTATAAACACTTTATGCCATTTTTCGCTTACGTTTTCCATATTTTGATAAGTATCAAATTTCCATATAAACAGAGCTGCGATAATATTTTGAAATTTCATTGTTTACCTTGCCGAAATGAATTACTTTTCTTTTTATTTTCAATTATAAATTTTTTTTTGAATTCGGTCAATTCATTTCGAGGGCTTAAGATAACTTTAACTGATAACTTCCAGAGCTTTAACACGTGTAATTTTCGTGCACGTTATGAAACAACTAATAAACTGCACGAAATTTGCAGTGTTTTTAAAATTCTTAAAATTATTATAATAAGATATCGTTACCAAAATTTAACTAAACTTTGTGCAGCCTCATGAAGAAGTTTAATATGAAAATGAACCGAATTAAAAAAAAATCTTAAATAATTCTTTAAAAGTTTTTAAAAAACTCTTAAAAATTCTTTAAAAATTCCTTACAAAAAACTCTTAAATATTCTTAAAAAATTCTACAAAAAATATTTAAAAATTCTTTAAAACTTCTTGAAAAATTCTTAAAAAATTCTTTAAGAAATCTTAAGAAACAATTAATAAATTCCTAAAATTCTTTCAATATTCTTAAAATTTTTTTTTTTTAAATGAAATTTCACTTGCAACTTTTACGCTCACTGTAAGGCCATCTATCTATCAATTAAAGTATTTGTAAAATTCATCACAATTAATGATAAATTTTTTATCGCAACGATATCAATCCTGAGCAAATGTAATCCCATCGCCGTTGCCTATAAATAAGCCCAGTATAATTGCAATGCCCGTTAGAGTGGCCCAGTCAAGGCTGCGAAAAAGTTTAAGCATTTATAAGAACTCAACATGTTGAAGTGTTTCAGCTTGTTGCTGCTGCTGCTGGGCATTGTGGCCCTGATCAGTGCCGAGGTGAAACGCATACCCATACACAAGCACGATCACAAGCGGACGCGGCTGCATCACAAGGCGGCGACGCGTTCGCTCAATCAGAAATACCATCCACAACAGGCGCTCTATGTGCCCGACTATGACGCGCCCAACTACTATGACTCGGGCAGCCAGGAGGATAGTAACGAGTATGTGATTGAGAATCTGTCGAACAATCAGAACATGGACTACTATGGCATCATCGGCATTGGCACACCGCCACAGTACTTCAATGTGGTGTTCGACACGGGCTCCTCGAATCTGTGGGTGCCATCAGTGCAATGTTTACCCACGGATGTCGCCTGCCAAAATCACAATCAGTACAATTCAAGTGCCTCGAGCACCTATGTGCCCAACGGCCAGAGCTTCTCCATACAATACGGCACAGGCAGTCTCACTGGCTTCTTGTCAATGGACACCGTTTCCATCGATGGCTTGAGAATTGCGAATCAGACGTTCGGCGAAGCCATCTCGCAGCCCAATGGCAGCTTCACTGGAGTGCCCTTCGATGGCATTTTGGGCATGGGCTACATGAACATCGCTGTGGATCAGGTGGTGCCGCCATTTTACAATCTCTTCGAGCAGGGCTTGATCGAGGAGCCGACCTTTGGCTTTTACCTGGCGCGTGCGGGCTCAGCCCAAGCCGGTGGCCAACTGGTCTTGGGCGGCGTTGATACGCAACTCTTCAGCGGAAATTTGACCTATGTGCCGATCGTGCAGCAGGGCTATTGGCAATTCGTTGTGAACAGCGCTCAGATGAATGGCAATGTGGTCTGCTATGATTGTCAAGCCATTGCCGATACGGGCACCTCTCTGCTGGCCTGTCCTGGCAGAGCCTACACCACGCTCAACCAGCTCATTGGTGGCTATCTCATGGATGGTGATTACTATGTCGACTGCTCAACGGTCGCTTCATTGCCCGTGCTCAGCTTCAATATTGGCGGCACCATCTTCAACCTGCCCTCGTCTGCCTACATCAGCAGCTTCACGGAGAACAACTCGACCTTCTGCATGTCCAGCTTCACGTACATCAACACTAACTTCTGGATTCTGGGCGATGTCTTCATTGGCCAGTTCTATACACAGTTTGATTTCGGTGAGAATCGCGTCGGCTTTGCACCTGTGGCCTAAGCGACGTCTGATTTTACCTGAAAATTTTATTTGAAAAAAAAAAAAAAACGAATCTGTAAAGCAAAATATATAAAAATTAAAAAAAAATGATTGCATTTAAAACATACAAAAAATATTTGGTCAATCAATTTTCAAGCAGTCAATCAATTTATTTGAATATCTCTGACAGTCAATCAACCATTAAACAGTCAATCAGACATCTATTAGGCAGTCGATCAGCTGTCTTAGAAGTAAAGCAAACCTATGTATCAGACCTCTAATGTATAACTGATTGATTGATTGACTAATGTTTTATGGACTATCATCAATCAGCCAGTTAGTCCACAGTCAGTCAATCAGGCTGTCAGATCAAATGACACTGAATATTCAACCGATTGATTGATTAATCATTGATTAATTATCGTCAACCAAGCACAAAGTTGAACATCAATCAGCAATCAGCTAGTCAATCAATCCATTAGTAAATCAATTTATCAGCAAAGAAAATCTTACTATCAGGCGGAGTCTGTATAATAAACAGATTGATTGTTTAGTGATTGACATGCCATAATCAATCAATCAGCTAGTTGATTTGTTATCAATCAGTTAGTCAACCAGTCTATTAGCCAGTCAATCAATCAACTTGTGAGACAGCTATTTGTTTGTATTTAATGCTTGACTATCGTCGATCAATCAAGCACTTAGTGGTCAATCAATTACTTATGATTGACTGATCAACCAATCAGTTAGTTATTCAATCTACCATCAATCACTTAGTCTATCAGTCAATGAGTCAGTCAGTTATTCAGTTACTCAATCACTTAATGCTTCAATCAGTTCATCAGACATTCACTTAGTCAGAAAGAAGAAGAAAACACTTCTCCTGATACTAAGCTCTATTGGAGTTTTAACAAATTTACTCACATTTTCAGATAATTTAACAAATTAAAGTATTAATCATTTTATAAAACAATATATTTTATAAATTTGTATAATTATATTTTTTTAAATTTTAATTTCAAGTAAATAATTTATAAAAGTTATGTATAATATGTATTAAATTAAAAATTGTCGAAAAAAGCATAAAAAATATTATTAATTATAACTGAAGAAAATTGAAATGTTTTTTAATTATTTACTGTCCGGAGTTGGGGGTTTGCTGGTCGAAGCTGAGAAGTTGCCGCCGTAGATGCCACGCGGAGTGCGCGGCAATTGTTGCTGCTGCTGTTGATGTTGCAGCTGTGCCTGCTGCTGCTGCAGCTGCTGATGATGCAGCTGATGTTGCTGCAAAGCACGTTGCTGCAGCATTGCCTCATAGAGTATGGCCGCAGCTGCTGCATTGGACGATTGTTGCTGCTGTTGTTGCTGCTGTTGCTGCTGCTGCTGCTGCTGCTGTTGATGCAGATGTTGCTGCTGATGCTGCTGCTGATGTTGCTGCTGATGCTGCTGATGCTGCTGCTGCTGCTGGTGCAGCTGCTGCTGTTGATGCTGATGATGCTGCGTGGCATTCTGACGCAAATTAGCAGCCAACAGCTGTGCATAGACCTGCGTGATATCGTTCGCATTGCCCGAGGCCATGCCATAGATGGGCATTGACATGTTGTTGGAGGCGCCAGCAACTAGATGCTGTTGCTGCTGTGCCTGTTGCTGTGGCAGCTGCTGCTGCAGCAATTGCAGATACAGCTGCGACAGCTCGTTTATGGATGCGGTGCCTGGCTGGCCACGCCCACTCAATGTCTGCCCACTAACATCGCCGCCTCCGTGCGAGCATTGCGAGTGTTGCTGCTGCAGCAAACCCGACAGCATCTGATTGTAAGCGGAGCTCTGCAAAAAGTGAGATATGAATCGGAAATAAATTCAAGTAACAAATTGATTTCAGCAAATTCAAAAATTTCTTTGCTTTACAATTTTAAAAAAAATTCAATAAAAATAATTTAAAAAACCAAATTCAATTTAAAATTAATAAAGAAAAATTTATAATAAAAATGTACACTTTAAAAATTGAAAAACTTCAAAAAAATTTTTTATATTAAATTAATTTGTATCTAAATTCAATTTATTAAACATTGTACTGAAAGATGCTCAAAACAAAAATATTTTAAATTGAATAATATATTAAATATTTTTGACAACAAAAAACGTTCAAAATTTTCCAAAATTTTTTTTATTTTATTTTTAAAGAAATATCAATTTAAGTTTTTAACTTGAAATTTAATATTTTTGTGCATTTAATCAAAAGTTAAATATTATTCAAATATTTTTTGTTATCAAAACATTTTCTAGTTGCAAAATTCTTGAATATTAATAATTATTTGGAATGGAAAAATAATTCCTTGTTTTTGAAATAAAATTTGAGTTTTTACTTTTAGTTCAAACATTTTTAAGCATTTAATAAAAATTGATTTGATGACATTAAAGTTCTTTTTAATATTCATTTCAAATAAACAATTTGTATAAATATTTGTAAAAATTGATTTGATGACATTCATAAAAAATAATTTTTTATGTAATAAAATTGAAAATTCGAAATGAAATCATTTACTTACAGCTCCTGCGCGTGCATTATGCCCTACAATGGCCGGGTGCTTGCGATCGTAGAGCGCCTTGGCGCCACGCTCGAAGCCTGGCGGCGGTTGCGCCTTCGGTGGCACGCCGCCTCCCCCTTCGCCGGTAAAGCTTGGAGTCGTTGACTGCAACTGATAGTCCACGCCATTCAGGGCATAGTGCTCGGCAGCCTTGTGATAGCTAAAGCTGCCATTCTCCGGGTGACCCGTAGTATCGCCATAGAGCGCATTGAGTACCTCGTTTAGGAAGCCAGAAGTAGCTGCGGGGCTTGGATCGAGCTGGAGCTCCGTGTCGGCTTGGGACGGCGAGCCCAGCTCATCGAGATGGTTTGGCATGCCCAGCTGGGCGTCGGTAACGGTGGGGCGCCAGATCTTCTTGGCCAACTGCTCATACGCATTGGCTGCACAGAGAGAGAGAGAGATAGAGAGAATGAGAGCGAGAGACAGATTCGTAAATGGAGTTATGAACGATGATAGGTATTTCACGCAGAGTCAACTTACGCTCGGCTGCTCTTTTGGCACCGTGTGCATCCATTCGCTTGAAGCTGCCTTGCTTCTATCACAGCCTAAGCAGCAATTCTCCCCTTTGCAAACTCTTTTCTCGGACTGAAGCCCAATTCACGCTTGGGCGTTTGTTTATACCAATTGAATTTGTTTGTGCAATCAAATCGAAATTTCTGGCTTTACTTTTAATTATTTATTTAATTTTATTCTTTATGCATAAGTTGCTCAAATAAATTCTTTGTCATTTGTCTGGCGAGAATAGAGACTGCCATTCGCCTAGGCTGTACGAAATAGAGTCAAATAATTGTGAATGGGCAGCACTGGCTGTCAGAGCTTAGCGATAGCATATCTATTTGTTATAGTGGAATGGCACTCACTGACAATTGACGGATTGTCGATATATGCTGAACGCATGGAATGGATAGAAGCGACCGGAAGTCGTTGCGAATTACTTTGTTTATAATGCCAGGTTGATTATAATTATATGTTAAGGATTATAATTATAAATTTAATAATAAGTGACAGACCCGGTGAAGTATATATATATGCTTGATCATGCCGACAAGCTGAGTCCGTCCGTATGAACGCAGCAATTTTGTGAGCCACAGCTAGGGATGTAAAATTCAGTATCTCAGGGTATCTTCTAGTTGAGCACTCCCGACTAGAACACTCTTGAATGTTACATTTATATGCTCTTATTTTCTGCTAACATGTTTTAATAATCTTTATTCATCAAATATTTATATTTACCATTTTGTTCATTAATAACCAATTATGTAAATATATAACAATATGCCTTTTATTACATATTTATAACAACATTTATAAAACTATGCCAAAATAGATATGGGCTTGGGCTAAGACTTGCTTAACATAAGCAACATTTTCAAGGAGTTGTTGCAGTTTCTTCATCAGCCTCTTCCACAATCGCATAGCAAAATCCAGCGCCTGATCCAGCAAGTTTTGCATAGCCCGGCAGCTTTAATAAAGTTGGAACACAGCTGAAAGCAGAGTATAAAAATTGAGAAACTTGTAGCAACTCTGCATATATCAATATCATAACTCATTTTCTCTCACACGAATTACCAAATGCTTTCCCACTACTTCACCCACTCACATATTTTCCGTGGCGTTATTTCCACAATTTCCATGCTCATTCCATCCCCAAGTATAGATCTCGCCAGCTGTGGTTCGCAACAGTCCATGCTCCGCGCCCATGTGCAGGCGTGCTGGCGTCGTGCCCTCCTCCAGATGCAGTTGCAATGGCGTTGGCGTCGCTCGCTGCTCACAAAATTCACCCGTGCCCAGTTGGCCATAGCAATTACGACCCCACAGCAAAATGCTATTGGTCTTCAGCATGGCTGCATTGTGTGTCCAGCCGACGGCGAGCTGGCGAACATCCTCTTCGAACTGAAAGGCGTTTGATTGACCAAACTTATTGTCACCTAGTGCGACAATGCGCCTGCTGCCACCTGCTTCTAGATCAACGCATTTAAGCAGCATGTGATTCTGTCCACTGACTAGGGAGACAATGCGCAGCTCTTTGGGATTGTGAACCTGGATTTTCATGACATTGCAGCGATGTAGCGACGTTGAGGTAATGTCCAATTCAATGGGTGGCGGATCCATAATGCGCAAACGCCCAAATATATAGATTTTCTGATCCTGCGTGAGCACAGCACAGAAGCGCAGACCGAAGCTAATCCTTTGCGCCGGCTCCTCGCGCGGCAAACGCACAGGCATTGGTCTCCGCACTGCCATAAAGCCGCGCTGGCAAATTCCAAGCTGCTGAAACGCATTCGAGCCCCAGACAAAGAGGCGTTTGGTCACTGTAATAGCGCCTGATATATCCCAACCGCAGCTGATGAACTCCACAGGTACTTCCTGTAACGAAAATTATGCAATTGAATAACGTATTCATTGTTAGTTAGTTAAAGTATACTTCAAAAAATTCGGTGGGCACCATGGAGAACTCATTATGGCATTCTTCGTTAGAGTTTAGACCCAATTGGCCGCGATTATTCCAGCCGCAGGCATGCAGACGTCCATTGCTATCGAGGATTAGTACGTGACCTCCACCGCCGCGTATGCAGCGCACCAGCTGAGGCAGAAATGAGCATTTAGATAGGCGCTGCGGTGTCATGCAGAGCTCCGATTCGTAACCAAGGCCGAGTTGACCGTGAGAATTGGCGCCCTGTGCGCAGCAAAGCGAAAAGAGGAAATCACTCATTAATTTGCAATGCAAATGACACCAACACAGACACACTCACCCAGGCATAGACAGTGACAGACATTGCGACCACCAGTTGCACAGGATCGGGCACAGTTCTAGGTTCAGGATCGTAGTCGGGCTCGGGGTTAAGGTTGAGGTCAGGGTAGGGGGCGGTGCCTGGGTCTAGCTTGCACTTCCGGTTTGTGTTTCACACGTTGATTTAATGCGCCGCAGTCACGCCAAGAATGTCTACGACCGCAATTGCCAACTGCAGCTGCTGCTATTGCAGCTCGTCCTCGCGCGTTGCTCTGCCCGCTGCTCATGTAAAACTGAGCCCTGGTGCTGACGTTCAAATAACTTTTATATCGTTTCGCTGTAAATTTTTCGTGGCCTTTTTTACAGTCGTTGCAAATCACATGCTGACCATGCGTGCAACGAAAGCCAATTGTTTTTTGATGTTTTAATTAAATATTTTAAATCCTTTAAAGAGAACTCGTTATGTTTCGCATTTTTGTTAGCTAAACAACGCAATTGCACTAACAGCGTTGCCATCTGAACATAATCTTTATTATTGTTTACAAAACGTGTGCAAGTATTTTGGTCTTTATGCCGGTTTGACGCGGTGGCAGCACTATCTCTTCATATGTTTGGGCTTATCTAAGCTAGTATGCTGCTCACGCACATGTGTAAGCAGTAAACGCTATAGATGAGCATATAAGAGCCCGCGCAAGTTAAATATTATGGCGTATATCTAACTATAATACAACTGTTAATCATAATTATTAAATGCATTACCAAAATAGTCATTAAATTATTTTTAATATTTCAAAAATACATTAGAGATAACTTGTTCGTTGTTGCTAGATTGAACTTATTACTAGTTCAAGCTCTTGCATTAAGCTGCATACATTGTTTAAAATATTGAAGAGAAAATTAAGAAATTGGGAAGAAATTTTAAGAAGTGTTTAATTCTAAATTGATGTAATAAAATAAGAAATAACTGTGCAATATAACTGTGAATTGTGTTATTCTCCTCGTGGCTTGTGAAGACAATAACAGCTCCTCATATTCACGCCAGACAACATGTTTAACAAATTGGTGCAAAAAGAGCCAAGCGGAGCGGCTGTCAAGCAGCTTATCGACTGGTAAATACCCTAGAAAAATAACCAACTCTAAACAATTCGTTATGCTTGCACCCTTGGTCAGTGCATTCAATTAATTGCCAACTATTTGAATTCTAAATTGTGCATGCAATCAAACAATCGAGGCAAATGTTTGCCTCTGACTGCGTTTGATTGCGTGCAACTTTTCCGACTTTTCCCGACTTCTTGTATAATGTGAAAATCATTAGTTTTTATTTGTGGCGTTTAGGGCGTATGCGAAGCCGATGTCGCAACCAACTTATTTTGCATTGCAAATGCGAAATCCAAAGTGCATTTTTCACCTGCCCATTTTTTTTTTGCCAAAGCGTTGCATGTTGGCTGGACATTGCAGTATTTATTATGTCCCGTTGTTTGTGTTAGTTAGTGTTGCGCATTTGCTGGTACCGTTAGTTCGCTAACTGTAATTAAACTCCAGTTGGCATACAATTTATGCTTGGGATGTATCGGTTCAATTGAACCTGAATGAACATGCTAAAGGAATAAAAAATAAATAAATAATAAATAATAAATAATAAATAATAAATAATAAATAATAAATAATAAATAATATAATTTACATAAAATTCGGTCCTAGTTTCTTTTTGCCAATTCCTTTACAATAAGTAGGGAATTCATATTTCCGCTACTTTGTCTACTTTTCGTCTACTGCTAATGGTTTTGCTCAAACCATCTTATGTGCGAAACCAATTTGGAACTCCCTTTTCTAGCGACAATTAAAGCTTAATTAAAATTGCATGCACTTTAACCTTCGCCCTGAACTTTGACGGTTTTAATTACAATATGTTTATATGAATTTCGCGTGCTCGTGGCAAGCGGAAGGCGGGTTTTATAATCGCTTTATATAGCCAAGCAAGACATTCAATTTAGCTAAATGTGTAATTTTGCAGATTTGCAAATTTTTCGACTAGTTGAAAATTCAGTTCTTAGAAAAGGAGAACTGATTAGAATGATATATTTGGCTTCGCTGTTTTAATATATTCTTATATTAAATTTAGTTTGATTAACTTGTATTATTAATTTTTTTTTAGTTCTATTGCAGTTTTATTCAGTATATATTTAAAACTTTTTTCGAATTGCCGCTTCAATTAACTAGTTCCAAGCAAGTTAATTTAGAGCTATCGCGCACTGCGCATGCGATAGCCTTAACGATAGCTGAACAACGTTGCCACACTATGTAGTCAGGGTTGCATTAGTTAAGTAGGCGCGCAAATTCAAATATTCAGCTGGAAATGTGCGAGTGGGAGTGTGACTTTGGTTTTTGTTCCCTAGAGTGTGATTGCCTTGCAGTGCAGACGTGACTCCATTTTCTGTGCGCTTTTCCTATGTTGTGACTTTTTATGTCTTTCAGCGCTTTTTTCTAGCTTGTTGCTGGTATTTTGAAATTAAATCTAATTTAATGGATATGCGTGTTGTTGTCTGTGCTTTTAGCTCTACTTCCATTCAACACATACGTGCAGTTACACACCCACACGCACACTCACACACAGTCACACATATTCGCAATTAAAGTTAAGAGTGAGAATTGCACATGTTTGCATTTCTTTTGCATTGTTTTTGTATTTCTTCTGTACGATTCGCACTTTTTTTTCCATTTTTCTTTAACGGCTGCGGTTTAGTTCGCGAAGCTCGTCGAATGTCGATTGGCACTTGTAATTAAACGCTGGCCGCTTAATGCCAATTGCTGTTTCGGTTTTAACTGAACGAATTCTTTTGCTGCCATTGAAGTGTCGGCTATAAAGAGAAATTGTATTTAAAAACTTTTTTTAAAAACAATTAAATTTTAACCGGAAAATTATTAATTTTATTTTAAGAACAATTAATTGGATTTTTTTATTTAACTAATGTAAATTATAAGAAAATATAGTTTTTTTATGGGATACATTTAAAATATATCAAGAAAATGTTCTATTTTATATAATTTGAAATCTTTAAATATTTTGAAATATTCAAAATATTTTGAAATAATTTATTAAAAACGAATTATTATTTATTTTTTATAATTTTCTATACTTAGATGATATAGAAAATTATTAGATTTTTTATCGTATACCTGATTTTTTAATCTTTTGCAGGCTCAGTGATGAAAATTGATAAATTGTTTATCTAAATTCTCTAAAAGCTTAACATTTTTTATATATTTATCTGGAGAATCTAGTAAGAAATTCAACACCTCATTCTTTAATATCCTTGAAGACAGTTGACATCAGACAGTTGATGCCACGTCTAGCGCACCTTCTGCTCTTGAAGCTTTGTTCGCTTTATCTTGCTTTCTACGCTTTTTGCTCCTTTGAGCTTAGTGTCATGATTTCCATTCATTTAATTATGTTTACGTCAGCTTTGATTTTGCATTCTTTTGCGTTACAAACAATAATTAATTTTTTAATTTAAGGAATTTTAAGCTATTTAAATAAATATGCTACCGTCTAATATACCTTGAATCCTTTCAAAATACGAATTCATATGCAATTCCGTCGCTTCTAATAATTTTGTATTGCAACATTGTTTCTATTGACTATGACTTTGGCTATAATTTAAGCGTGGTCAAGGACTCTCGGATTTGCAAGCATTGGTAATTAGGCCCAGTTATAGAAGTCGGCAGCTCTGCGATTTTTTGGTCGCATTGGCTTTTATGTTGGGGTTGGGTTGATAACTCGCGCAGCTCATATTTGGTTGGAAGTTTGAAAATCTATAAAAATGCTATCGAACTGAAGTTATTAAATTCAGTTAGATACTGAAGCGCTTGTAGCTTGCAATGAATATGGATAAGGATTCAAAAGGTATTTAGTGTAAAGCCACTGAATAACTTTAAATATTCTGCAAGTTTCACAGATAAACCAAATGTTGGTTAAACTCAAATATTGGTTAAGCCTCTGTAGACAAAAATTATGAAAATGCAAATCGATGCACTCTTTCCCCCCTCCCTCTCCCTCTCACTATGGCACTGTCATGTGCAGGCACAGACCATAAAACTGAATGGGCACGCAGAAAAGCAATTGCAGAGCATTAGGTACCGCAACTGAATAAGCGAGAGGGTTGGGTTGGGCTGCAGCTGGAGGGGGCTTGGTTGGGGTGCTTGAGTAGGAGGCCTAAACAAATTCAACTGCGACCGTGGCCGATGGCCACGCTCAAAAGTCATTTGACCACTAATCATGACTGTGGTTTGGACTGTTGTCCAATGCTCGGTCAGGCCACGCCCTGCACGCAATTGTCAAAACGCCCCCGTCGAAAAACCCCAAACACGAATTCAATTCCCTTTTCCGCACAGCACTCAAATTATGAAAAGTGAACACTTTGCTTCTGACACTTCAAATTAAATTTCAAATTTCAAATGCCAAAAACCGATGCCCCACCATGGCCACGCCCCCTTCCCCTCAGCTTAGCTTTTCTTGTGCATTCCCTAATTGCTCAATCAAAAACGTATGCAATTCCTTGGGGGTAAATCCCAAAAATGGAAGCTTAAAATACATTTTTGGCACAAAAAAAAGAGGAGAGATGGGGAGTGGAAGGGGAAAAGTGGGAGCAGGAGCAGGAGTTGGAGTGGAAAACTGCGTTTCATACTTAAACTTTGTGCGCGAACGGAAGTCAGCGGAAGTGTTTCGTCGCCAGGTAAAACAGGTGAGACTACTGAGGTGAAGTAAGCGGGCGAACTGGCTAGAATGAAAGTGAATGCCACCGGCAATGGCAAAGACAACAATGCCAAAGTTTGGCGTTGCAGTCAGCAGAGGGGGCGTGGCTGTGCGAGGGGCGCCTAAACGGAAACGGAAGCGCATTGAGCAAAAGTTGTTGCAGTTGTTGGCCTTTTGTTTCGCCAATGCAGCAGCAGCAGCAGCAGCAAAGCAATTTAAGTTAAACAAGCGAACAGTGCACACTCAACAGCCCACGCCCCTTCTTGTCGTGCGCTCTCTTCCACACAATATACTTGTCAAATATAAATTCGTTTTTTTTTTATTATTTTTGGAAGAAATCTGCTCAAGTTTTTGGCATTGGATTTGTTGGCTGCACACTTTTCAAAAAATTGTTTTTCTTGATTGACTTAAAGTTTCGACAGCGTGTCGCGAAATTTTTGACATGCATCGCATGCAACAGCGAATAGAAACTATTTTATGCTGCTCTGCGTGTGTGTGGGTATTTGTGTGTGTGTGTGTGTGTGCAGTTTATTTTATTTCTCCAAAGAGTTTGACAAACAAGCTAAATGAAGTGAGAGAGACTTTATCTTAAATCACAAATGAACTTTACTTTATTTTAAGAAAAATTGTTAAAGTTTTTGGCTTCAGCTTCAGATAAATTTTGGCATGAAAAGAAAATTGCTTTCTTTTGCATCAGATATTTAGTTAGTTTTATTAAAAAAAATGAACTGCTTTATATACTTGAACTGCAAGATTATTTCTGGTTTAATCTAAGCATATTTCCTTGACATTTAGATCAGATGATATACTATAAGATGTCAAAGATAACATAAGATCCTAGGGAATTTTTATTTTTATTATATTTTTTTTATTTTATTTTTATTTTTGGTTTTTGGCACATGAATTAATAATTAATTAAGATTAATATTATAAAACGCATAACATATATTAATCAAATAAGACAAATCTCTAAATAAGGTTGACCTTAAATGTTAACGAAATTAAACCAAAAAATGAAAAAATTTTAAACATTAGAAAATAATATTTTAAATAGATAAAAACTAATTTTTGATAATGATTAACTCTCCAAACAGCCTTTTAATTATTTGTCTAAGTATTACTATTGACTTAGTTGCAAATGTATCCTGCTTTAAACAAACTCTCTTAACTAAATTTGGCAGTTTAACGTACTTTAGTTGGAGCTAGATTGAAAAGTTCTAATGGCTTATAAATTGGCTGTTTATCACTTTATAATACCCATTAATATATTTCATCGATAAGTTGATCGGTTTTTAGTTAGTTGTTGAAGTTCACAGCTTGAAGCTGGCTGGAAACTAATTATGTAGCTGCCATCAAGTTGTGCAAGTTTTTCAATATTTCAAGCGGAAAGGCCTCGCCCCTTGGGTGTTCTATTTGGCAATTTTGCAATGGCTGCTCTGGTCTTGGCCTCTCTCCCCGTCTCTCTCCCTGTCTCAGTCTCAGAGTTGCGCCTGCTCGATAATTATTATGTAAATTGCTTAAAAATGCACCGCAGGTAAGCCCAAAGGATTCACTTTGTTCCGGTACCGCCTTTGCTGGCCTCCATCGTCATCTTGCGTCCTCCTCGTCTAGTCGTCTCGTCGTCTCGGCCAGCCGTTGCGCTACATTAAGCTTGATTGCATTAAGTTTGCTTTCCGTCTTGACAGAAAGGTCTCCCTCTCCCTGTCTCTCTCTCTCTCTATGTTTGCGCTCCTGGCCCTGCCTCTTGCATGGAGGGAAATCGGCTCTTCAAGTTCCTCCCATCATGCCGATTTAATCTATGCACTCGGAATTTCTTAGCGTGCATTTCGTATTAGCCAAATTTTCGCATGCTTCGTTGAATGCCGCTCGCTTGGTCTTAGAGAACGCCAAGCCTTTCTAGTGTTGCAGCAGGATACTGATGGGTGCCACTGTGGATGCTTGATTGAACCATGACTGACTACAGTGGGGCAATTACAAAAAAATGCTTAAATATGAAGTATGACTTCAAGGAAAGTCGCCTGAGTTAAGGCATCGTAATGCTGCTTTAACGACCTTTACATATGCAATTTTTTAATGATTTATCAAAAGAAATTTACTTTGACTTGATTTCTTTAAAAGTGATTTTATTTTTTATTATATTGGATTTCGTTGGCTTGCAATATTGCACCTCTCACACCCATTGTACATTGTGCTTTGAGAATGTGCTCACACTCGACAGGATATTGATGACTGTGCCCCCATTTGGAGCTGCCGCTCCGCTCCTTCATCCTAATCAAGGAAGCAGCGACGTAGCCAGGTATGCAACGAAATTTCTATCCTGTTTAATCTTGAGAGATTTTCGCACATTTTGTGGCCGGCTTCCGTTTTAGCTGTGTTGTTTTCATTGCAAATAATTAATTTGAGCAAATTGCCAAAGTTGGCCCTCTGATGGCCTTCTGATGCATAATTGAACACCTTATTGAATTCGAATACTTATTGAATGTATTTTTTATCTGCTGCTGACTAATTGCAGTTGGAGCATTGTTAAATAATTTAACCATCTGCCATTTCCCATTTTCCATTTCCCATTTACCCTTTTCTAATATAATATCAATTCTCTCAGCGTTCGTGGCTGGGCCACAGTTTATGCAAATGAGGCAAATGCGGTTCTCAATATCAGGACATTGCATTCGCCTTGTGCTTAGCTAAATTGCCGGTTGTCTGCGGCTCGTAGTTCGAGTTACGCCTCTGAACTGCTTTCATGCCCAATGGGCAACTAATTATTTGTTAACATAACACGAGTGGCAATTTAAATGCAATTAAGTTCAGCTGCGTAGGCACAGAGAGGCGGGCAACCAGACACCCAGACACCGAGACACGGAAACTGAAATCCCGGACCTCATCTCGTCGAGGCTTAGCCGAGTCGGTTGAAATGGCTCATTAGAGCGTGTCCTTCAAGTGTTTAGTGCACAATTGAATGTGCCGACTGCTCTGCCGAGGCTGTGTGCTTCGACTTCACAGTTAAAGGCAATTCGAATGGCTTAAATATCTTTAAGTCAGTCGGATTTGCTAGCCTTGACAATTTATGCGCTCAAATGACGATGCAAGGGCAAACATTTATTATTGAGATATTTATAATGCATCGATATTTCAAGTGATTTACGTATGCATTAAAATTGGCTTCGAAAATCAATATTTAAATTGCAGAACATTCATATGAGTACGACGTTAAGGGTACAATCTCTTCATTATATCTATTTACAACTGATTTTTGCAGAGCCTGCAGACTTTAAGTGGATAAAAAATAGAGTAAATAGTTTTACAATATTTATTATAATTTGTGGAAGTTGAACTGTGTATAAAATACTTAAATAAATAAAATATTGATATAAAAAAAGGGAATTAAATTAATTTGAATTTTTGTTGCCTCACTTAACTATAAAATTTTTTATTTAATGATAATTAATAATTAAAATATAATTAATTTGATTATAAAATAAATTTATTTGAATAATGTAATTATAGTATATTTATTTATAATTTAAAAAATATGAGCCGATTCGAGCTGTGTCTAAAACTGAAAACTAAATAATAATAAAAATAAAAAATTGCTTATAAAATTCATTAAATTCTTAAATGTCTACGACTCCAAGTAACGTCACAATACTTGTTCTTGCCGTTCATCTATACGAATATATACTGTAATAATTCTACAGTTTAAATAATTTAATAACTTCAAAAACCTCATTTGTATATTAAATATTTATCTGGCAAGAAAATTGTTCTGCTTTATTTGTTTTCGTATAAATAAATTTATTTGCCGTTCAATTAAATAGTTTAAAAAGAAGTTAAAATCTTTATGCAATATTTATCATGGGCAAACAGTTGTCATGCATTTTCTTATATGTTTGTTATTCGTTCTTTTATTAAATGTTTTAAATAATTAATAAATACAAGAAATCCAGTGACAAAGTAATTTCAACTAAGCTGTCATCTGTCAACTGGCTTTTGTTTTTTATTATTTATTCTTGAATAAATGTTGTTGGCTTGGCAAAGATAAATTTCTTGTGCTGCTCATAAATATTGAAAAAAAAAAACATGACAAGCGCTTGTGCAAATTGTTGTATGCATAAATGACAAAATTGTTAAACATGGATAAAAACTTGTGCTTAATTCAATCCAGAGTCAACAATGCGTGACTTGTAGGTTGCAGGCTGGCATGCTTGCAGGATTGCAGGATTGCAGGTTGCAGGTTTCTGGCTTTTGTGGGCTTTCTGCTTGAAATGCCAACTTGACAATTTAATTACCAGCATGCGGAGCATGAAGCATAAGCTGAGACCTTGACCAGAAACTGTCTGGCCGTAGCGTATTCCTCTGCCAAATTCAAATCCAAATCTTACCCGCAACAGGCACTTCATTTTCATTTTTGCATTGTTTGTTTGCCATCTAAGCCCTCAGAGGCAGAGGTGACTGCACAAAATCTATTTAGACCAAAATTGTCTGGCCATGATTTTAGCCAAATTGCATTCGGTCCGAAACTTGGTTTGGCCGAGGCAACGAATGCGATTACAACGCTGCACAACGAGTGCTGAATGCCTATGCCCAATACGACGGGACAGTCAAGCTTCTATTATACAATTGTTCTAGACGGAGCGGAGCTTTATAACTTTTTCAATTGATTTATCATTGTCCTTGTCAATGTCATTGTCATTGTCATTGTCATTGTCATTGTCATTGTCATTGTCATTGTCATTGTCATTGTCATTGTCATTGTCATTGTCATTGTCATTGTCATTGTCATTGTCATTGTCATTGTCATTGTCATTGTCATTGTCATTGACATTGTCATTGTCATTGTCATTGTCATTGTCATTGTCATTGTCATTGTCATTGTCATTGTCATTGTCATTGTCATTGTCATTGTCATTGTCATTGTCATTGTCATTGTCATTGTCATTGTCATTGTCATTGTCATTGTCATTTCATTGTCATTGTCATTGTCATTGTCATTGTCATTGTCATTGTCATTGTCATTGTCATTGTCATTGTCATTGTCATTGTCATTGTCATTGTCATTGTCATTGTCATTGTCATTGTCATTGTCATTGTCATTGTCATTGTCATTGTCATTGTCATTGTCATTGGCATTGTCATTGGCATTGTCATTGTCATTGCCATTGTCATTGTCATTGTCATTGTCATTGTCATTGTCATTGTCGTTCAGGTAGACGAAAGGGTATCCAAATTTCATTATTCTTGAAGTTCACTTGCCTTTTTTATGGTTTTGAATGTCAAATGCACACTTCAAGGCAGATAAGCCATACAAGCTGTAACCCATTTGATGGCCAACAAAAATAACAACCGGACAAATATGTGTGCAGTGTCCAGACGCCGAATGAGATGCATGCAAATGAGCTGAATAATGAGCAGCCAGTTGCTGTTTGTGCAATAGGGGGCAACTAGACTGGGCCAAACAGAGGCTGGCCCGTTTGGTTGAGAAGTAGCTGCGCTGTGGCACTAATTTCCAGTTGGTGCAAACAGCCAGTGGCAGTGTCAAAGTGTCAGTAAGTCAACAAGAATGCACTCTGGCAAGCGCTCAAAGGTTGTAGAAGGATGGAAGGATGTGGATGCTGTGTCCCTGGCTCTTGGTCTCTGCGAGTGTCCTGGCCAACCGGGCACTCGACTTAACACTTTGAATGTCATTAAAATGTCTGTCCGCTAGCTTGCCTCTCTTCTGTTCCACCTCCCTCTACCCTGGCCTCGTGTCTGACACTCAGTCAATGTCTCACTAACAATTGTCAACAGGCTCAAGCAGCGTGCAGATCTGAGAGTTTTGCATTGTTGTTCCTGTTGTTGGCGACTTTGTTAACCCTTTTGGCATGTTGTCGGCATTCGCCAGCATTTTCGACTCAAAAACGTTTGTCAATTTTACGCTTGTCGACTCTCTGAGTTGTCCTTTTCGTCCTCGTTCATTCTTTATTGTCGCATGCTCGAAACCGAATGCCGGCACATTTTATGCCCCTGCTGCAATTGTCTTCGCTTGCCATTTACACACAGAGGTCTAAGAATTAGAATTCTAATCTAATTGCTAATCGAGTTGTTGCACTCATTTATGATGAAATTATTTTTGTACAAATTATTTACGGTGTTGATTTGATTTCATTTAGCTGTTGGCAAATAATACGCATAATTTTTTCTGTATAATAATTTATAAAAATTTAGTTATTAACATAAAATATTTATAATTTAATATATTAATTTTAAAACAGTTTTTTTTCTTTGAAAAATAAGATTTTCAAGTTCATTTTATTTCTCATAATAATTCTGATATTTGTAGAAGTCAGTTTTAACTTTGTATTATTATACCTAAATTATATAGACTAAGCTCTCCAGATATTATTTGAAATTGAAATACTTTTCACTTTTAAATTGCTTGAAAATTAATTTTAAAATTTTTAAAAATATTTTTTCTATTTTTATTAAGGTAAAATTGATTTATGTCTATTTATTTATTATATTTATTTATTTTCAATTTAAAGTTTTTAAAATAATTTATTCATCTCAAGCTTAAATTTTATTTATAAATTATAAATTTTAAAGTCACTAATTATTTAATATTAAGTAAATAATTCATTTATTAAGCTCGTAAACTTGGGGGTCCAACAAGGGTTATCTGTGGGTATTTTGTGATTGCAGCCCTTGGGGATTTCGGTCAACAATAGGTACCGCAGAGCACTAAGTGCAAAACGCTGGCGGGGCCAACGTTTAGGAGCTTATTAAATTGCCATTACCTAAGCTGGACATCAGCGATGCGAGTGTCCGGGTCTACGGGCTAACCGGGTGTCTAGGTGTCCTGCTGTTTGGGTGTTTGGCAGCCCGTTGGCCCTGTGCTGCGGAATCTGGTGCGGCATTTGCCACTCAAACGAGGGATTAGCGGCGATGATGACAACAGCTTGACGTCACATTGGCGACAGCCAGCAGCTCCATTAGCTGCGACCAGGGCTGCCAGCTAAGCGGATGGGAAACGGAAAGAGGATGTCAAACACACACACACGCAGGATTTACGGCAGCCGAAAGCTGTAGGTGTGCAAAGCAACTGCATAAATCCTCCAAATATTTCACATTTAAATGGCCAGAAATTAACTGAAACTGGCAGGCGATGAGGGCGAGAGCTGCTCGGAGTAGCTCAGTAAATGCGAAGTAATCCACAAAAGCTGAGCTGAGTACGCGGACAATGTGCAGTAAAAGTCGAGCCAGCGACAACAAAAGCCCGGTACACTTGAATACCAATATATACATATAAATCTACAAGACCCAAGGGCTATTCTTAATGTGCTTTAAATGGTATATAGAGTGGAGGGAGAGATCCCAGCTGCGTTGCATTCATACGGCAAATATCAAGTGCATCATCAACAACAAGCAGCAAGGACGAGAGTCAGCCACATTTAGCTGCCTGGACATCAGGCCCTGCTCATCTCAATCCCATTCGAGTCGACAAGCCAAAATAAAAAAAAACAAGAAAGTAAAGATGAAAACGAGAGACGAGAAACAGAGACCCAGTTCGTCTTTGCCAGCATCAACGTTATTATCGCATTGAGCACTGTAAAGTACCGAATAATCTACAGGATAATGAGCATGAATGAACGTGAACCGTTTTGTATTTTTGTTTTGAATGACAAACTGAGAACTGGGGCTACAAAAAATAATCAAACCAAGCATGAAGGGCAATCCAATGAAATAACAGCCCAGTGACTGCCGAAGTACCCACTCAACTTAGGCAGCCATATCTCAAGCATCAAGATGAATGCTTGCTGGGACAAAGCGCATGGAATCTGTAAACGGCAACAAAAATCAAATATGACGACTCAGAATATATTAAATATATTCACATAAAAGAAGGCTCGAGTTTATGTTTGAAAAATTCTAAACACTGTGAGCAGTATTTCGCTTTGAATTTGTGCAAATTATAAGTCAGTATTAAGTTGAATATTGATTAAAACTGTTACACCAGAGTGCTTTGGTCGAGAGTTACCGACTAGAAGATACCCGGCAGCTGTTATCGAGCTGTTCTATTATAATGCAAGCCTGCATAATTTCAACGAAAGTGAATTGATTTTTGAGATGGCAGGAATTTTCTTTATGTTAAGATTTTTGTAGCTTAAAAAAAATATTTTTTTTGATATTTTTTAATCATGTAAAAATCATGTAAAAAAATGTAGAATTTTCTTAATATTTTAATATTTTTTAAGTAATTCAAATTTTTGTCCAATTTTATGTTAATTCATTTTCAGATTTACAATCAATTTTGACTTAGAGGAACTTATATCAATTACACAAAAGTTTCCTAAAAACTTAACAAATATTTTCTTTAATTAAAAGCTTAAAATTTCGCTTTGAGCTGTTTGCCTCAAATATATGTTAAAAGCACATTTAAAGTGAGTTTAGAAATTCAAAGTAAAACCTAACAACATTTTGGGTTGGAAGAACTTTCATAATACTCGACGTAAAACGCACAAAAAGTCCAAAAATTTTGATGTAATATTTTTACTAAAATTTGAGATTAGATCTTAAAATTGATATTTTCTCAATACTTTTAAAATAAACTATTAATGTACTTAAATGTTTCTTAATTATTTAAGAACAGAAGATGCTTTAAGCGTATTGTAGATGTTGCAAATAGTAATTACTTATTGAAATATCTTTGTAATGTGAGTTGCAAAGGAGCTTGTCCTCGCACTGTCCTCACAGTTGGCAGTCGTGTGTGTATGTTTGGGGGATGTGCAATGCGAACATCATGTCCTGTGGTCATGGATATTAAATTTAATTTTATATTTTACTTATTTGCATAGAATATTTATGACAGGGTCGCTCTGAGCACATTCGCAAATGGAGGCCACAATTCGCCTCGATTCATTCTCTCCCTCTTATTTATATTTATTTTTTCTCCTTTAAAATTTTGTCATCAGTGAGTAGCTGGCCAGAACAGAGTTCATTAGTTTTTGCTATTTTGTTGTAGTTGTTGTTTGTTTCGTTTCGTTTCGTTTGTTTATTACGGCAAAGCATCAGCGTAGAGACGGCTTTCGGCCCCTGGGCGTCACATCTAGCCCATCTGCCATTAGTCAGTCGTAGTTGCAGCAACCCAGAGCTCTGAACCGGACTGGACTCGCCTGGCCTGGCCTGGCCTGGCCTGGACTCTGTGTGTGTTCTATTCATAGCCAAACGAATGAACGAATGAATGAATGGCTCTGAGCTGTTGTAATGAAAAGTTGTGGTAACTTGTTGGCTGCATAATTTGCGCCACTGCTCGCTCGTGTTGCATGTTGCACTTTTATAGCTGCCACACGAGCATGTGTAACTTCCATAGAACAGCAGAGCGCATCTCTGCTTGAATATATGAAGTTTATTTGTAAGTTAGTTATTTTAATTACAGCAACGAGTAGCATTAGAATTTGCCTAGTTCAAGTTCCTGAAGACATTTAATTTTAAACTTTCTTTTTAACTGTTTGGTATGTACAAGAATCTTAACTGAAAGCTTTAAAACTTAGGAAAGTGAATTTTATTTTGCATAAATATGTTTTGCTAAGCTTTTGAAGAGGCACAAAAATGTTTGTTAGATTTATAGTAAGTGCATCAATTTCATATTTTAAGAAAATACATTTTATTTTAAAACTCTAATTATATATATAAGAAAAATATATATATATAAAAAAATATATAAAAGATTTTTCAAATTAAATTTCATAAATATCTTTGAGTTTGAAATTAAGCCTTGGTTTAACACATACAATTATTTTTTTTAATGAATATTTCTCAGCTGATGAAGTAAAATCTTCACCCAATTCTTCTATTCACATTCGAGTTCTTTGGGTTCTTTGGGCCCTATATTAGTAACAACTTCTTTTATTTATGTCAAACTGAAATTTACATTACATTTTAATCAAGCCAAACATTTTTTTATTAACAAATTATCTTAACTTTAACTTCTATCATATAACTAAATATTTAAACAAATGATGATAGCGAGCTACAGAAAAAAGTAGGTAATTTGGTTAGCATATATAAATCCAGAACTAAAGAGAATGCCTAGCCTAAATTGTCCAGGATGGACACTAATTATTTAGCTAACAAACAATTTTATACATGGACAAATAGTAGGAGTAACTAAATATGTATGCTATAAATATTGAATTTCATATGTGATTGCATAGCTTTTGGCTGGGTGTTTGGGAATCAAAATGAAAATCTGATAACATCCGTTTCCGGCAGACAGCCGGGCAGTGAGCTAGAGGAAGAGAATGAGAGAGAGAGAGAGAGAGGGACAGACGCACGCACTAACAAGCTGACAAATTCACGCACATCCTGTCAACATTATCAATCGCACTTGAGTGTTTTTTCATGTTTCGCATTTGCAATGTTTGTAATTTACATTAGTCGCCCAGCTGTCCGCCCAGTCAGCTGATGATGTCACAGCCACATCTAGACAACATTGATACACTCGACTCACTGGCAGCTCTATCTAGGTATAGAAATCAATGGCTAATGCGATTCTGACAACCCTCACAGAATGTGTGTTCATTTACTTTTGGCAAAACATACGCATTACTTTCGTGGGATGCCAACTCCACATAGATTTAGTTCCTCCCACTGCGACTACTAACTGCAAGTCATGGGAGTTTCTGTTGCTGAAATCGAGAACTGTTTACAGCTCGGTGCACACTCGCAGCGCTGCTCACTCGCTTCTTTCACTTTGTTTTCAATTGCAAAAGTTCTGCTCGTAATTTTTGTCTTTCTGCTACCATTTCTATTTGCAAATGTGTGTGTGGGGCAAGCTTTTGCCTGAATGACGGAGCTAAAGCCAAAGTGGGTGAACGAGGTGTGATTAAGAAGTTGGCAAGCTGAACAAGCACAAGATATCATATATAATAAACTCAGGTTAGCCATTCAATATAAAGCATATAGAAATATTTATGAACTCTGTGGCATACTTTCGCAACTTGCCTAACAGCTCTCGAGTGTACAATTTTTAGCGTTTGCATTAACTTATCTGAAAAATCATAAATATAAACTAACCGCATTGCATCATTGAACAAATTGCTGAGTAGAAGGAGAGAGAGAGATAGAAATCAAACTAGTTGCGATTGTTGCTAGGAACATGTGTCCACGCTAGACACCCTACACAATTCTCATCTGCTCCATTCCCTGCCAGCCCCGCGCAACAATGTCCTCATACAAGCGCCTGACACTTGAAAACATCAATTTATTTTTATTTCCTCAGTTCGTCTCGCAGGAATCCTTTCGCTGGGTGTTTTAGTGTCTTTGTGGTAAGCAGTTGCCACGCCCCCTGCACCCTGCACACCCTAACCGTTATGGCCCAGACGAGGGTCTTGCTTAGTCATTCAATTCAATTGATTCAATTGGGATTGTATCGGTTTTTTATGTGCATTTTGGCCAACACTGTCGCACATATCCTGTTGCCCCCTTCATGCCCCGCCCACACACACACACACAGCTTCACATCCTTGTTGCTGTTGGCAGCAGCAGCGGTTCCCGAGTGTCTCATTTATCTGCGGTTAGTGGTGGAGGGCTCTTCCGCTGCCTCGTTTTGCACTTTATTGTAAAAGGAAAACGGTTTTGCGTGCCTGGGAGCCGAACCATTTGTAAAATTTAATAATATATAATTTTACCTTCTACGACACTTTCTTCCCTTTTTCTTATTTTTATTTGGCAACACTTTTATGGGCCGATAATGTTATTAGCCTAGGCATGCATAGTATATAGGCAGACAACAGTTTTTTTTTGACCTTTCTTCCTATAGCTATTTATGCCCTATACAGCTTGGTGATCTTGAAAAGGGGTATATTGGTTATGGGTGTGGAAGTGAGGAAGATCAGTCGAAAATTCTACAAAGCATAAATTCTTAATCAGCATAAATAGTAAAGACAATATCATAAGCTATTAAAGGCGGAAACTTAACTAAATTTGCTTATTATTTGTTATCGATTACTCTTTAAATTTTTTATCGATAAAATTAGTCTTTATATGTTTATTATATGCTATTTATAGTCTCTATATATAATATATATATAAACCCCGCTATACTTAATACTGATATTTACCTATGTTACAGTAACCGATAAAAATCGATTTTAGGATTTTTTCTTTTTGACATATCTAGTTGACTATAAGAGATACGAAGATGAAGTTTGGGTATCAACATAACTTTTTTGTATTTCTATACTCTATTTCCATAAAAAACTATCGATATTTATGTTACTCTTAAGTTTGACTCGAATTAAATATCGTTATTTAGGCAAATCGATAGAAAACTTCATATCATATAGTCAGCAGGATATCTACTCGTCTATCACATCCTCCGGCAGCCCACTTGTTGTTTTTTTATTGAGTCAAGGATGCTATCGATATCAAGCAATAGGCGAAACACTCAAATGCCATGACTTTTGCAATTTGCATCAAAGATTGTGTCACGCCTAGTTTCGTTACACTTCAGTGCGGCAGGTCTGGTCGCCTCTCTTGCCTTGCGTTGCGTTGCCCTTTCAGCTCACCTTGGAGAAAAATAACCCTCATCTGGCTGCTGCCTGTGGTTTTTAGGTGGTGAGCACTGTAGTTGGCCGAGGCACGCCAGGAATTTTGTTCACTTTGAGCTTGGCAGCCGGGAGCTGGGTGCTGGAAGCTGGGAGCTTGTTGCTTCTTTGCGTGCTTTCGTGTAGGTTCAAATATTTTGCGACTAGAAAACCCAACGACCCCGGCCAAGAAATGTGCACGGCACGGCTGTGGGCAGGGGCAATTTATATATTGTGCCGGGTCAGTTGGGTGCGAGCAATTTGGAAGAATTTGGTTTTGCATGTAAAATGTTTCAAACAAAATTGTATGGGCCAAATAGTTGAATATTTGAAATATCTATTTCAACTGAAATGTGCCAACTATTTTGTTTGCGCCAAATTTTCGCTTGCCATATTCCAAATATTATTATCTGACTGCAATTTAATTTGTTCTTTACATTTAAGAACGAAAATGGGGCAATTAGGACACTTTTCAGATCTGACAATTGATAAGCAAGACTTTTGTCGTTATAGATGGAGGGGCAGACAGATGGACGGCTAGACAGACGGCCAGACGAGCATTTCATGACTAAGCTTAAAAACTATATGTTCTATCTAGAAAGATTTATTAATAAAGTTAAATTTCTGACAGTTTTCGCTATTGACTTCAGCTCTGCCGTCGTGCGCAGAATATTTTGACTGAATAGAAATTACAACTCAAGAGTTTTTCAAAGTTTTTCTGTTTTTAACTTAATTTAATTCTCAGTTTTCTTTGCAGTTCGATCAAGGTTATATAAATATATATTTTAGCTAAATATTTAAATCAGATTTTTCAAGTATTACAAATGGCATGCAATTTGGCAGCCATTTATTGCATTCATCTCATAAGAAAGCTTCAAAATGTCATCTCATTCTATTTGTATATCCCTTGAGCCATATTCCAACACTCTTTCTCAGCTGCACAACTGTGCGTATGCGCAATATGCACATGAAACGCTTGTGTCAGTTGCTGCGCTCACAGAGCTATTTTCTGTCATCGAGCCACTTTTTAGTTTCCAAACTTTCCACAGTATGTTGTATAGTGTTCTTTGTTTTCTTATTTTGCTGAGGTCCTTTTTTGCTAGCTGAAAACCCTGGACACAAGTGCAGAAAGTTTTGTGCTTGCAACTTTTTTGTGCATTAATATTTTTCTTTTGCTTTTCCTATTTAGATGCATTGCTTGGCGCTGCGCTTCGGTTCGCGTTTTGTTGCTTTGTTTGGGAGCACTTGAAATGCAATTCCCAAAGAAATGTTCAGCTCAAGAATATCAAAATACGCGCCATTGGCGTCCGCAACATGGACAAACTCGGAAATTTATTTGTGCTTTGCGAAAGTTTTTCACTATTATATATTTTCCCCACTAAGCTCAGTCAGTCAGTCTGTCAATCGAGCAGACAATCTATCAGTCAGTCAGCCAGTGTGTGCGAATAAATGTTTAGGTCAGCTTAGCTCTAGCTGCTTCAACAAAGATTTCACAAAGCAACAGCTAAAGTGTTTTTATATCTGAAACTTTTACTTAAATGTGAAGCATTGATTATCTGAATTGCATTACAATGAAATGGGAGGGTACAAGACTAATGTGAGATCTATGTCAAACTGAACTAGAACTGCCAAACTGAACCAGACTGTTTCTACTCTGCATCGGAATTAGTTCCATTTCGAAATATATATTTTTTGAATGTAATCCAAACTAATATTGTTTATAAATGAACTAGCCTAACTTGACTTCGGAATTAGTGCCAACTGGAACTAGTTCCAATTTGGGATATATACTCATTACTTATAATATATATTTTTAAATATTCTGCTTTGGAACTTATTCCAATACGTAATAAATCCTTTAAATTCTCTTTGGAACTAGTTCCAATTCAAAACAAGTAGAGCTAAATGCAAGTATCGAAACATGTACATGTTTCCTTATGAAAATTTTAGTTCAGCTCCTCTCCGGAACTAGTTCCAAAATGAGCTAATTCCTAATATATGTTACTATAATATACAGAAACTATCAAATGAACTAAGTAATACTATGTCATCAGTTAACTTGTTGAGTTCCATTTCGGAACTAGTTCCAATTCGTAACAAATGCATAATAAATATAACTGGAAAGCTAATTAAAGTCTTCTATGCAATTGGTTCCGATTCAAAACAAATACTTCAGTTCATCTTTCGAACAATAAATATTATCAACTGCATAGCACTTAAAGAGTCTCGCAATTTCTTGCTGCTGCTGCTGCTGTTGTCCTGAGTTAGCTTTCCCGTATAAGAACTGCATGCTGGCATTTCAAATGTGGCACATAAAGTGCGGTTGCAGAAGTTGCTAGCAACCGAGAAGAGAACCAAAACCGAACATCGCGTTGTTTTGCATGTTAACATACCGTTGCTTATGCACTGCTGCAGCTTCTCTTGCGCTTCTTGCTGGCAGCGCGCGAGCAGCAGCATTTCAAATGCCGCACTAAATTACTAAAACACGCACTGCCACGCCCCTCATTTCTTCTCCGTTCCGCTATTTACTTATATGCGCAATGCCACAAAAAAACGAATGGAACAGAAAAAACTTTCAGTTGGGGTTACAATTTACGCTTTGCCTTGCATTTTTCATGTGTTTTGTTGTTCTACTCGTTTTGCTGACAAACTTTTTTATGGCCGCAACATACAACAATGGCTTGTTTTTGTTGTGTGTGCGTGCGTGTGTATGTGTGTGTGTATGTGGTTGTGCGTGTGGCTTCTGCATGTAATGTGCATCTGGCACACAAACTTTGTTAAATCATTAAGAGCCGCACTAAAATGCAAAAGCAACCAACTAAGACTGAGACTCTCCGAGACTCAAAAACTGTGCATGAGAGCACCTCAAAGTTCTCACAATGTGTTCACAAGGAACATGAACTACGGCAAATGAATAAACAACATTAATAAGTACATTTACATAAATGTTAAGCTTAGCTTTTCTATAAACAAATGTTAAGGTTGGCTTGCCTTAACACTTATTTACATTATAATAAAAATAATTTCATTAAATAAATAATTTATTCATTTATTTTAGATTATATTTCATCTCTGGAATAATATTTACAATTTTTACTTGTCTATTATAATTCACAAAAGCTTAACAGACTTACCCCTACTAATAAAGTTTATGTTATTAACAGCTTGTTTACATAAAGTACTAAACCACTTTTAACATACATTCAACACAATGCTAACATATATAAAGTTTATTTTTTTTATATAAATTACTTAAATTTGTTGATTAATTTAAAATTGTAAATTTAATAAAAAAATTGTAAATTTAAAAAAAAAAAAACTAATAAAAGTTAAGTACTTTTAACAATTTTAATTTTAAGTTTAGAGTCTGAAAAGTTTAAATTGATTAATGATGATAAGAAATGTTTTTTTATATATTTTAAACTTAAGAAAATGTATCCCTCTCTGTTTATCAATCTTTCTCTCAGTCTCTTTCTCTCTCTCAATCTCTTTATTTCTCTCTATCTCTGTCTCTCCCTCTTTACATTTTTCTATCTCTGTCTCTCTTTCTCACACACTCTCTGTCTCTCTCTCCCTTTATGTATCTCTCTCTCTGTCCGTTTGTCTCTTTCTCTTGATCTCTTCCTCGGCCTTTGTCTTACTCTGTTCTTTTCACCACTCTCTCTCGCTCCCTATCACTCTTTCCTGCCCTCTCCCTTTCTCTTACTAAGTGTAAGTGCGTTTGCCTTAGCCACTTTTAACGCTCACCCACATATCTCTCCATCAGCTGCCTGGCGCTTATTTGCAGGAAAATCGAGCGCTACTAATGAAGTCGCTCGCTCTGATTTCTGAAAGCCTTCTGCTAAAGCTTCACTCAACTTGCACGCCCACACGCGCCCGCATATACACTTTCACACATACCCAAGCGCACACAGACATCCACACACATGCCCCTTAACTCTTTGGCACGTTGTCTATTAGTGGCTGCATTGGTGCGTCAAAAGCCGCATCCATTGCCTGTTTGCTTCTTGCCTCTTGCCATTTGGCACTTTATGTTCCGCTTGGACACAGACACACGCAGCGCAGCCCATAGATATGGCCTGGCATTTTACGGTTTAGTTTGCTTACCGGTCTGCAAGTGTAATCAACAATTAACCAAAACTGCACTTTATTGGTACCTGTGAAAGGGAAGGCTAGGGCGACTTATGAATACCCTCTATTTATATGATGATATGATGATATGATGATATGATGATATGATGATGTGATGATATGATGATATGATGATATGATGATATGATGATATGATGATATGATGATATGATGATATGATGATATGATGATATGATGATATGATGATATGATGATATGATGATATGATGATATGATGATATGATGATATGATGATATGATTATATGATGATATGATGATATGATGATATGATGATATGATGATATGATGATATGATGATATGATGATATGATGATATGATGATATGATGATATGATGATATGATATGATGATATGATGATATGATGATATGATGATATGATGATATGCTGATATGATGATATGATGATATGATGATATGATGATATGATGATATGATGATATGATGATATGATATGATGATATGATGATATGATGATATGATGATATGATGATATGATGATATGATGATATGATGATATGATGATATGATGATATGATGATATGATGATATGATGATATGATGATATGATGATATGATGATATGATGATATGATGATATGATGATATGATGATATGATGATATGATGATATGATGATATGATGATATGATGATATGATGATATGATGATATGATGATATGATGATATGATGATATGATGATATGATGATATGATGATATGATGATATGATGATATGATGATATGATGATATGATGATATGATGATATGATGATATGATGATATGATGATATGATGATATGATGATATGATGATATGATGATATGATGATATGATGATATGATGATATGATGATATGATGATATGATGATATGATGATATGATGATATGATGATATGATTATATGATGATATGATGATATGATGATATGATGAAACGATGATATGATGATATGATGATATGATGATATGATGATATGATGATATGATGATATGATGATATGATGATATGATGATATGATGATATGATGATATGATGATATAATGATATGATTATATGATGATATGATGATATGATGATATGATGATATGATGATATGATGATATAATGATATGATGATATGATGATATGATGATATGATGATATGATGATATGATGATATGATGATATGATGATATATCAGATGATGTCATATCAGCATATGTCATATTTATATATATGATATAAAGTATGTGTATATGACATAGTATAGAGATAAATGCATTTTAAAATTTGTAGATAGATAGAGATAAAAAATCTTATCTCTGCTGTCCCTTTATGGGTATGTATAGAAAACTCTGGATGAAGAAGCTCATATTTACTTGCTATTTAGGTTGAAATCTTGCAAAAAAAAAAACAAGTAAATTAAATTTTTCACAGATCAAATTTATTTGTTATGAAAAAAAAGTTTTTTTGTATTTATTTAATTATTTTTTTGGCGTATATATTTTTGTTTAGTGTAATTTTGGTAGACATTCAATATGAATTCAGATTACAACTGAGTTTTAGAAACTTGCGGGCTTAGAAACTAATTTTTCGTTGACATGCTTGGAGTATGTTTTTTGTTTGATTTTGTTGTACACAGTTTGCTGCTGCTGTTCGTTCTAGATTAGTTCCACCGTACTTCATTCAGCTGACGCGGATCGACGTTGAGGCCCAGCTTCTCCAGCTTACGCACTTTATGCATCTGCTTGGTCAGCTTGCGCTTGAAGACAATCTCTCGGTTCAGATTCATGATCTCAATCGTATCCAGCTGTCGTATATTCTTAATAGTTTGCAGTATCAGATTGTCGGTTAGATGCAGTTTGATCGTGGACATCTTCATGAAGGGCGCATCACGACGTCGCAGCTCCTCGCGATAGGCGAAGAGCGTGTAATGCAGGGAAGGCAGCTGCGGCAGCGGACGCTCCAGGCCCGGAAACAGTTGCTCAGCCATATTTCTATAGATATTAAGGAACTCTGGGTAGTATATATGACTATTCTAGTTGATACTAGAGAAGCGAAGCGAGTTTCAGTGGTGTGTGCTTGGCTTGTGCGTTCGACGTGGACTGCCTGCCTCGCTCTAGGATCTGTGATTTTTATAGCCAGCCTGCCAACTACCTGCTTTATAGCTCAGCGTTGTCTATTGTTTTCTGGAAATTTTTGCTGCTGTTCGGGGGAAGTTTGAGCAGCTGGACACGGTGCTACCTGTACTCGGGCTGCATCCCAAGCAGCTGCAAGTGTCGCACGATTAGTCTCGAGTCTCACATCTTCGACTCCTTCTCATCCGTCTCTTTCTATTACAGCTCACGTGCGGGCGCATCTATTTGAATTTTATTTGCGATGCTTAAAATTTAAAGAGCTCGTGACCTAGAAAACTTTAACTGCTATATAAATTTATTTAGTTCGTTCCTCATTTCTGTTTTTAGTTGGTGCACCAACATTTATTTGGCATTTACCATTTTTACAGCCATTTTAAATGGATGTTTTTTCTGGTTCTCTATTTTGGGTCCTTTGAAATTGGTTTGCCGCAATGCAATTAAAATGAATTGCATTCGCTCAAAGGCTATCGCAGCGGCATTTCGGCTCAAAGGACTGCATTACATTCACTTAATTATACAAATTAGCACGGGGCGTCGCTCCTATGTATTAAGCATTCGCGCTTTGTACATTTCGAACTCATTCAATGTGCTCAAAACATATGTTATGAAGCTTAATCAGTGGACGTTGTAACGTCGATCGGATCTTGAGTGTGTCATAGGGTCATAATTCAGAATGGCTTATTTATGACTGGTATAGCTTAACATGTAGCTTAACAGCTGTTGTCAAATATATTTTTAGCTATAATTCAAGTTTCTATTTGATTAAATTATTGCTATCAAATGTTTATCTACAGCTATTGAAATCTCATGAAGCTTAATACCTGCTGTCTTCTATATTTTTGAATATTACTTTGTATTTGTTTAATATTTAATCTTATTTATTCTTGCGTGTCTAATGATGCACACCTTGACATACAATTTGACAGTTGCCGTCATCTATGCATCGAGCTAAAAGTCAGCTGTATATTTGTTTAATAGTTGACTCCATCTATCACTGTTTTCTGTCAAATATCCATCTGTATTTGCACAAATCCCATAAGCCAAGACACAGTTTGGCAAGAAATTTAACAGCTACTGAAGCTCTAGCTCAGTTCGATGCCCATTAGTTAATTGCATTTTTGATCTCTATTTCTTAGCAATATATACTCATGAAAAACTCTTTTTGCTGTATTTGATGTTTTCTATAGTTTTGAAATGTAGTCTAACAGCAGCTGTCAAGCAGCTTTATATTGTATATGCATCAATAATTCTATTCTATGAATTGTTATTGGGTATTTTCATTTTCAGCTTAAGTTCTGCAACCTTCGGATGATTATCAGGTTCCATTTAAGCTGCATTTGGTGTTAAGATCAGCTTAGCAGCAGCTACACATCTTATCTATATGTCAAACATCCCTTTTCTTAAGTCTAGTTAATAGTTAATTCAATTTTTGGCTTCTCTATCTCTCATGGGTTTGTAAGTCTTTCAACTGCAATTTAAATTTTCCACAGTTTGACAAACAGCTGTTAAGTAGCTAAAGATTTTATGAACATATTTTCATTCTTTGCCTTATTAATATAACTATTTAAGTGTAGTTTATGCTTACCACAGTTTTGACCAGCACTTTAACATTCAGTTTAACAGCAGCTGTATTAAACTTCGCTCTATAATTCAATTCAATTTATGTGTCGTATAATTTCACAAGCAGCTTAACAGGAACTTCTCCTTGAATAATAAATTCTCAATAATTTCTTATGCTCTAATGCTTTTCTGTGACTATCAACAATGGAATACTTTAGTTATTTATGTTTGCTATAGTTTTAACACGCAGTTTAACAACAGCTGTTAAGCAGCTATGGCAGTCTGCCGCCTGCTCAGCTGGTACTGAGTTCAATGTGTTAATCACAGCAGCATTTGTGGCATTCAACCCCAAAATGATTGCCAAACACATTATCTGTATTATTAATGAGCTGCATGCCGCACATGCCACAGGAGGCAGACACAGACACAGGAGGTTGCCCCATTGTTATTGTTGCTGTTGTTGGTTGGCTGAAATGTCAGTGTGTTTCAACTGGTTGCGTTGGTCATTCTCTTTAGTCTCTTCACGGTGCATTGCGTTTTTATTATTGTGTCGCTTTTTGGGTGTTTAATTAATTGAAAGCATTTTTTATCGCCGCATTTTTGCGGCTGACACCGTCGACGCGACGCGCGCCTTTTGTGTCTCGCCCTGACCGTAATAATATTGACTTTCTGCATGGCTACCAGGATGGCCGTGCCGGTGCTAAAGGATACAGAGCAAGTATTTTTAACTGCATTCAATAAATGCCAAACCATAAATGAAGCTGAAGCTGAAGCTGGAGCTGGAGCTGGAGCTGGTGCTGGAGCTGAACTGAGCTTCTCGTGCAGTCATTTATTAATTGAAATATGCATTTATAAATGCGTTTAATAAAAATTACTTTTATTTTTCTCAATTGCAATTTGTATCAAGTGCTTTAAATTTTCGGCACAGCAGTTTCGCTGACTTAAAAGCAAATAATCAACGCAGCCTAAATTATGCAAATAGATAAAGTTTTAATACATAAATACTTTTAATGGGAATGTGTTAATAACAATTAGTGTCAATGCTAAGTATAAATGGTGGCATATATTTAATAGATTGGCACATAAATTATAGAAAATGTTAATCATAAATGATTTGATAGTAAATGTTATTGAGTATATATTAAGAAATAACAGATATATATGTTACATAAACAATTGCTGTTATTTGTTAACATAAACATGTACTACAAATATATGTTGTTAACATATGCTTAACAATATATGTTAAATCTCTGAAATATGATTTACAATTGCTGTAAACTCGTTTCTAATGCATTAACTCTTATCTTCAAACGCTTTATCAGTAGACTAGCCATATCTTGCCAAGAGTAGTTGATGCCTCAGCTACAGATAGCCACGTTTGCTGCTAATAGAGCCGAATTGTTCTTGGCTTAGGCAAAGAAAAAAGCAGCTCCCAGTTTTATTGTTCACTGCAACTAATCAATAAATGCAGCTTGCTTTTCTATTCTTGTTTTCTATTTTAGTTTTCTAGTTGTTTAAATAAATGTTGTGTTATTTATTATTATTAAAAACATTAGATGTAAAGCCTTTAAGCTGTTATCCTTCGTAGCTAGGAAAAGCTTGTAAAGCGATTTTGCCTTTTAGCCAAATTTGATGGGTTTTGAGCCAGCAAGGGCTAGGCATGTGGCCGGGGGTCTTAAAACATTTCAACTGCAATTGCCTGGTGGGGCTTGAAATGAAAAGCAGGCAACCGCCGTGCGGGACTTGAAATATGCCTGACCAGAGGGTGGGTAGAGGTAGACGGTGAGATCAAAAGCGTATGGGTCTATTTGCATACATTGATATTATATAAGAGCCAAAAGAACAGCAGCAGCAGCAGCAGCAATAATAATACGAGCTGTAATAAGCCTTTTTGGCAAAAGTTGTTTGTTTAATGCCCAAGCTCCTTGAAGCGGCTAACAACATTTGAATAAATATTTCAAAACGTTTCTGCCAGGCCTGCGGCCAGTTACCTGTGCAGCATATTGAATGAGTATTTCAACGAACTGTGCAAACACACACACATACACACACATATATATAAGCGCACCTACAATTGAATTACCTGAAAATTGACTGGTTGTAAAACTGTCTCGAACTGTGAGCCGATGTGGTTTTTGGGTTTATTTGGCAAACGCGCATTTCGCTTGCCAAATCCATCATCATCCTGCAGCGAGCTGAAAGCGTGCCACCAAATGCAAACAAACGCTGTGTAGCACAGTGTAAGCGCCGTCATGGCTACCGAGTGCTACCACAAATTGCAATTAGTGTCCCACTGTTGATTGATAGTCGCGGATAAATTTCTCGCTGTTTGACATGTTGAGAAATTTAAAACCATATAGTGGATTATATATGTAGAAATATGTAGATATATATAGACATAATTATATAGCAATCGAGATAGTGTCGCTTAACAGTTTATCAAAGTTTAATGGCTTGTCACAATTAAAGAACTACTCAATAATAAAAATATTTATAAATACTCTTAATTAATTGTAATACTAAATTATAATAATAAATAAAAGCAGAGAGCTTTGAGGACTTATTGGTTCATGCATAAATCAATATATAAATAGCTTTAGAAGTACATAAAATCCTCTTCACAAAGTATTTGAAATAAGCTGCTGAACAGATTAATTATTAAAAAAACGTTTGTTTTCTTTGAATTAAAAACAATAATAATTCCAAAACATATAGCGATTAAGGTGATTGGAATATTTTAGCTAAGGGCGTTAGATTCACATATGAATATTAGTTTAGTTCTTTATACAAGATATTCAGTTCTATAAAAGCTCTTAGAATGCAAACAGGAATATCGCAGAGAAGAGCTTTAAATATATTTATAATTTCAATTTATTATTAAATATTATAATTATTAGCATTATTATTATTGTCATTTTTATTGATGTCAAACTGCATATCCAACGAGCTAAAAGTATATATTAAATTAAAAACGAAGAGCTTCCATTCACATAAAAAGCTTTCATGAATGCATTTTCTAAATAAATATGCTTTCTAAAATACATTAAAGCGTAGACAAATAGCATTGAGGAGCTTTTGTGCAAAGCTACTGCGCTTTTAAAGCACATTAAAGCTACCTAAGAGCAGTGCTTGCATAAGAATGAAATGGTTAAACTACTTTGAGATAAATGTCAAATATTTAGTAGAGCTTATAGGCCACTGGCTTCACAGTGAACTTGTTTCTCAACTAGATGCATTGAAGTTGACCTAATTACGAAGCCAATTAAAGGCCAAATTAGTCAGATGCACAAGCCACTTTGAATTATGTTTAGCCAGCTGCCCAATTAAGTGAACTACATTTGCAAATACACATACGCAGACACGCATCGTAGGTATGTGTAATATCTACGGACTAACTGATCCAAAAAGCGATACTAACATTATTCAATTAAACAAAATATTTCTATGGGGAATTGTTTAATAGCAAATTCAAAAGCAAATGCAAATATAAAGTTGTTGGCCAACAATTGGCTCATTATATCGTCCGTATATGTATATGTACTTATATATATATATATATATATACCTCTGTCAACAAAATTTGAGCAGCATAAAACACTAATGCTATTAATTTTCTGGTTTCATGTTTCAGTTCCTGCGGCGAGTTCGCCTAATTTTGTGGGCAGCAAAATAATTTGTCAAACGAAAATATGTGAAATAAATGTCAAATATGCTTATATCTAATATAAACGCATTGCCTATTTATTTATAATTATAGCTTAATCATTTTGGTTGCCACTGCATGTTAGAATTAATAGTGGCTTATGAAATGCGGTCAAAAGTTAAAATCTGTCTTAGTACTTTTGAGGCTTTTGTTATTATTTAGGTAGCTTGAACAAGCTGGCTTTTAGTCTGTAGAAACACCTTTAATTTATTGAATTTATTGTTATTAAACCCAAATATTTCTGTATATGTCTAGAATTATTTATAAGAAATGCTAAATGAATATATTGCATAATAGAAGAAGCTATAAATTGATGACAACTTTATTATTTCGTTTACAATATTTGCATATAATTTTAAAATTTAATTGCCATAACTATCGTTAGCTAATATATCGCACTGATCGATCAGCTAGAGATGACAACTAATAACACTATCGTATAAATATCGTTTGAATCTAAACTAATATGTAAAAAGTGGAGAAATTCTGTTTCTTCCAGCGTTGCCTCATTATTAGAATTAAAAATTCAAAATTACTCAGAGATGGCTAAAAATTCTGTTATGAATATTAAATGTGCTGATATTTGAAATGGTAAACACAATTTTGTTATTGTTCTAATGCAATCAAAGTTGTAAATAGGTTCAAAGAGGCAAAATTATGGCTTATTGAAATTTATATACAAATTAAATGAAAATGAATATGCCAAATTTATTTCCAAGCTTACAAATACACAAAATATAAATAAATATATTTACATATGCAGCTCGCATCTACTTACATGAAATACATATTAAATGAATAAATATCTTTACGCATTTTGCAATGCATATAGATTTATTGCTGGGCATTTATAAATATTTTTAACAATTAATCAATATGAGAAGTTGCGAAGAGCGCCACAGATAATACCAATAAAATTTAACAACCGCCTGTAATCAAGAGCGAAATAAAAGCAAAGCAAAAACTTTTGGACACCAAAATGGATGCAAGTGAAATGCTAGTAATGTGTGTGAGTGTATCTCTGTGTGTGTGTGTGTGTGTGTGTGTGTGTGTGTGTATGTGTGTCCACTTTTCCTGTCCGTGCGCGGCCATAAAGCAGCTCGTAAATTTCAGCACACTTGGCACATGCGGAACAGTTGCCCAGTGTGGCCCAGCTGCTGGCTTGTCTTCGCCTTTTGGCGTACTGCAAATCCAGCGCCAGAGTTGCCACCCGGCGCGTGGTTTTTTCATGTTTTGTCTGTGCCCTTTACGTGCGCTGTCTGCTCTGTCCGGTTTTTGTTGCCATTGTAGTTTGAATTCTTTTCTTTCTTTGGGTTTTCATTTCTTTTTGTTTTGTTTTTTTTTTCACTTGACGCTGAACAATGAAAATTCACGCTGTACGATTTTTCGCGTTTGCTGTGATACGCTTACAGTGCGCACCCTGAATGTGTGACACCTTATGCAACGTCTTCTATATGGAGTGCTGCGAAAGGGTATTCGAGTTTCGTTCTGCTACGTTTTGCGCGGGTTTTTCCATTTCTTGTTGCTGCGGTCCAATTCGCTGTATATTACGCAAATCCTTAGTTACGCCTTCGCTCGCCATATCCTGGCTGCATCCCAGTCACAGGCCACGGGTCACGGGTCACAGTTTCTCTGAGTGTATGTGTGTGTATGGCGGGTGTTGAACAAAAGCTGTGAAATAATCACTTGCTTGTTTGCACTTTATTAAGTGGCAACACGAGTCGGCATGTTCGCTGTGTCGAGCAGCCTGTAACGCTTCAGGTATCCAAACTAGACTAGGAGAGAAGAGCATAGGGCACAGAGAAAAACCCCGAAACACGAGTGTGATACTTGAATGTTTTGCAACACTAAATGTTTTGAGTGCTTTTCATACAACTTAAGATTTCATAAGAGTATAAGAGCTCGAGTAAATTAAATTAGAAATATAAAAATGCTCTTGAATAGCGTAACAAAATGTTCATTAATTTGTTCTTTAGAAATTTACAATAATAAATTCTATTTATAATAATAAGGTATATTTATTAATAGACTGGAAATATTTTATAACAATTTTTTTGTAGGGTAGAAAAAAATACTAAATAATGCTTCACATATTGAAGTTGAAGCTTAAGTTAGATGTGCAGCATTTGATTGGAAGAAGAATTAGATATTATCCATGAATTATTTATATGCTTAATATATTTTTAGATGTATATTCTGTGTAAGCTAGTTCCTGGGCTGCTCACATACTGCAATAATTTGATAACAAGTTTCGTATTACAGTTGCAGAGAACGATCAGATTGAACATCTTAATTCTTATAGCTAACATAATTAAATACTTCACGAACCAATATAAAAAGTTTCTTTGTTTTTAAAATATTCTTTTAAAAAAATCTATAATTAACATATATCTAAAATATTTGGTCCAGCAGCCAAAGCAGCTGATCCATTCAAGATGTTTTCAAAATTTTAATGTCATATAAGCCATTCCAAAACAGAAGATTTTTGTCATCTCTTAATTTTTTATGTTATATTATATGTTTGTGATAGCAATAAAAATGATTATAAGAAATTCGATTTTACTTCACTTCTTAAGCCCTTTGTCTACAAGAGTATTTAATATTTGCCGTGTGTTAGATGCTGGATCTTCCGTTTGCATATCAATAAATTAAAGTGCATTAATCAAGCAAAGTAAAGGCAATTAAAGTAAGAAGTTAAGCATAGTTTAATTTTTCGCATAAACTTTAGTGAGCTTCCATCACTTAAATTTCATTAAATTATTTATTATTATTTAAAAAATAATATTTGCTTAATCATAAAACTTTTCGGCAATATTCAATTGCTTGACGAAGGTGACGACAGAAAATGCCAATTTGGCGACCTGCCAAGAGACAAAACAATTGGAAAAATATAAATAGAAGTCACTGGAATACCCCTACTCACAGTTATGTTCGAGCCCATGGATATAATAAAAATGCCTCCGGCTGTCAAAATAATCGGCTTCTGCACATTGTGTAGGAAATAACGAAGTGTGATCTTATACTGACGATTCGCAGTCAGCCAATTGGAGTGAAAGAGACTGTTGGCCAGCTCGTAGCAGTCGTCGGAGATCATATTGCAGATATAGCAAAAGGGAAACGTCTGCAGTACCAAATCACACATGAATATGGCAGTGCTCAAGCCGGTCCAGAAGTTGGAGAAAAATATAATATTGATCATGGACAGGCCCATGACAACGCCGCAGAGCAGAAACTGTACGAAAATTGTGCCGGAGACAACGGGTCGTAGGGTATTGCAGTAGCTGTGGGAAGAGAGGGAGTTATAGTATATATACTAGTATATATACTACCGCTATGCTTACTCCAATATCAAACGATGATCCTCAATGCATTTGATCAGCTCCACATAGTTCTCGTCCTCAGTCATGCTCCCATCAGTGCGTAGCTTGCTCAGTCGCTCTTTGAGGAATGTTATGTGAGTTCGGATGGTTAAGAAATATATAATCGGATAGACGTCGGCCATCAGATCCTGCAGCACAGCGCCTGTCATCCACAAAAATTCCACAATTCCCGCTAGCCAAAAGCTGATTAAATTTTTCTCCGCATCGATCAGCGGGTTGTAGAGATTCCAGGCCAGACGACCGATAAGCATGCTCGCGATAAATGTGGAGCACGAGTAGAGCAGATACATCGTATTGTATGCCAAATATATTTGATTGCAACGTGTTGCGGTCTTTTGCAGCTGGATGCGCTCCTCCGTGCTGCCGCAACGTTCGTCCAAGCGATCCAGTATCTTTTTAGCCTGCTTGAAGCGCTTGAGACCGGCAAAGGTGTAGCTGGCCTTGACGCTGGAGCCAAAGCAATTGAAGGCCACCTGCAGCGAGGTTAGAAACTGTCCGGCCGTAAAGCTGCTCAGCTCACTGTAGCTAATCAGCAGTGAGACGTCCAGCAATATCATGAAAAAGACTGTCGTAAACACTGTCCAGACGCGATAGATCCAACGTCCATAGGCATTTTTTGGTGGCATCCAGCCAACCACGCTCATGCCACGATCCACATAGATGAATGCATCGCGGGACTGCACGGGCGACGAGGCGTCGGGCAGGCGCAAACGAGGGAATAGTCTGAAGAGCATGTTCTATCTGGTTTGGATGTGGCGATGACTTGTCCAATGTGGCACTGCAAGCGCTTTTATATGTGAAAGACTGCAAATACCCTGTATTTATAAAAAGTGAAGGGTGTTTGTGGGCAAAAGAATGTGGGAGAATGATTGATCTTCGACAAAGATACTTAAGTGTATATTTATATTTTTATATATTTAACTGGACGTGCTTGTTCTCTCATATGCATAAACATTAATAATATATAAAATTAATATATATATATTATATTATTATATTATATATATAATATTATTTTTTATACTGCTGTCTAAAACTTAATGAGGGTACTTTCTAGTCAAGCACTGCCAGCTGAAGTTCTCTTGAATATTTCAGATTCCAGCCTTTTTTTTTTGTTTAAATAAGGAACGTTTAGGTGAAACCTTTGAAGGGCTTATAGGGTATTTGCCAGTCGATCACTTTATATTAGAACATTTCACTTTTTATTTGAATAGATATTTCCTTAACACATTTCTTTATTTTTCGTCTGAATTATGCATCACAAGTTTGAGGTAATAGAATTTTTTTGCCTGCATTATTTAACAGGAAAATTCGTAAGAATAATTTAAGTTCTGTATTGACCCTTAGAAAGGAAAATTTCTGAAAGTTTTCCAATTAGTTTTTCTAAAGTTTATGTAACTTTTTTCTTTTTTCTTTTGATTTTACTCTGATGAGCAATTAATTTATTATGAAAGATACAAAAGTATGGATCGTTCGCACTCGAAGATACATTAAAGTTGAACACAATTTCTATTATTTGTTCTATTTAAAAGAGTGCAATAAAATATTTTGCCATGCTCGCAGATTTCATAGTCCATTTTTTCACTTTCATCTACTCTTCTCTTTGAACATTGAGCAAATGAATTATCTTTTATTAACTAATATTGGATTGCCATTGAATGCACTGAGCAAAGCGTAAAGCGAAAAGCAAAAATATAGCATCGATTCCACAATGTCAGCATTGCAGTCTCATCAAAGAGCTTTTGTTTGGTCTGAAAGTCGGTCCATTTGGCTGAGTTATTTGTTTGGTATTTGAAAAACGCGGCACACGCGGCGTATGAACTATTTTCTTAAGCTACGAGCCGCCGAGCAGCAGGAGCCAAAAAGGCAGCGACAGCTTGAACTTTTCAAGGATCTTTTCGTCTCTCTCTCTCTCTATGTGTGTGTGAGATATGTGTGTCCTATTATGTATCACAGACTCTGTTCTTATGCTGCCCTCTTATTGAAAGCAACTGTGAGTTATTTTTATAGAGCTACTTTATATATGTAAGAGTGTGTACATGTGTGTGTGAGTGCATGTGTGTGTGTTTTCTTGTGTGTCCTTTCCGCAGCTAAGTCCTTAGAATATAAATAGAAGAAATGCGCTGTCAACTTGGCCGAAGGTTTATTTATATGACCAGCCATTAAAAGCAATGCGCCTTGATTATCTTTTGTATACACTTACAAAGTGTGTCATCACCCATATATATACATATAGAGTATTTGAAAGTTATATATAGATAATTGCGTGAAAAGCATTGACTTTCGGAAAAGCTGCTGGTCACTGCCTTACGAAAGCTTTAGTATGACTTTTTAATACAATCAGTTCAGCTGCTAGTTTTAATGTGCTTTTTTAAGAAGTGCATTTATCAGTGCATTTGTGTCTCATATAAAGTTAGAAAATATGTAACTTATTAGTAAAAGCTCATGAACGTTTTTGACTTTTTAATGATTAATAAACTATAAAGCATTTTAGTAGCTTCACATAAATGTATTTAAAGATTTCTGATATAACTTTAAAAATATCTTTTACTTAATTTTTAAAAGCACTTTAAAACTCTTTTTCTATAAGCTTTAAATTAAGTTTAAATGAATGAATGTTAATCCACTTCGAATGCTTCTTGACAAGCCGTATTTCAAAACATAAATATTTAATCAGCTTTTTTTTTGTATATTAGAAAACACAGAAAAAGTTTTACATATATTACGTGAAACAAAAAAGCTTCCGCTCCAGCTTTCAAAGGCTTTCAAAGTCTTTTATGCAAATGCTTTTACTGTTAGTGCTGTATAAGACTTTGTATAAGTCTTTCATATTAATTCGCTTCCGTCAAGCGAAATTCCAATTGCTTTTTGCTTTGTTGCCATTTTTTGTTGTTGCTAATTTATTTTGCTGTTTATCTAATTTATTGCTCGTTGGCAATCAAATAATTCAAGTGCTGCAATCTAGAAAAATTACACGCTCATACTGCATGCAGCCATCAATTTTAGTTTTTGTTTTAATTAAAGAGCAGAAGCAACAGGGGAACCTAGAAAGGTCGAGCTGCTGCTGCTGCTGATGCTGCTGCAACATTTGCCAAATACACAGACATAAATCAAGCAAACGAGATGGCATTCGCAGTCTGCTCGCAATCATTGGACATGGCACATGAATGGTGAATGGTGAATGGTGGATGGAAGTGGACACGCTGCAGTTTTGATGTGATCCAACGGCAGCTGGCGTTCTGTATTTCCAGCTATGCGTATGGCACCGTAGTGGGAAGCCTGGGCAAACCTTCAGACAAAAAACTAACGAGCATCAGTGTAAACTGTCTCGTCGCCTTCTCATTAAACTTGCAACTAAAATGAGCCAAAAAAGAGCAGAACGGAATGGCGGCCATCTAGCATATTAGCTCTGCTGCACTTATTGTAGCTGTGCTGTGGGCGGCGCCCCTCTCCGCCTCTCTCTGCGCTTCCCAACTACTGATTTGCCATGTCAACTTTTCGCTCAGACTACAAATTAGTTGAGAGTTTTTGTACATGCAATTGCATACTTTGAGGCGTCTGCGATTTACGAATGCTCTGCGTGAAATTTGAAACTAATTTGGCAACTGCAAGAGTGCCAGAGTAGCTAATTAATGTAGGTAGATCTGAAAACTTGGGTGTCAATAGCAGAAAAGCTACAAATGTTGTGGAAGGACTTCATATTTATATAAAGCAAATATGTAGAATAATTGGTTAAAAATGAAGTAAAAACATTATAAATATATAAACAAAAATATTTATAAAATTACAAAACATTACATTTTTTTTTAAATTTTCTTAAAATAATTCAAGTTTTTTAACTTTTTTCTCTGTATAAAAAAATTAAGTTAGCATATTTAATTTAAAATCGATTATTAAATTATATTTGAAAAAAAACGAATTCAGAAAATTATTTATGTATTATAGTTGAATCTGTTTTCTCGGCCATTATTTTTTTTTCAATTATTTTCTAATATTAAAAATTGGTTTGAAGTATAGAAAAATAAATTTTAAATACTTATAATTTTTTTTTAAATTAAATATAATATATTTATTAACAAATTATATATTTATTAATTTCAATGATTCAAAATAAACTAAGTGAGGTAATTTTTTTTGACTTTTTAAGTTATCAATTTATTTTCGGTTCATTATACAAAAAAAAATATTTTTATACAATTTTCATTAATTAAAGACATGCTTTAGCAATTACAACCTTTTAAACACCCTATGAACTTTCCGATCGTGCTTTCATACAGCGTAAAACAAACTGTGAAAAGTTCACCAGAACTTTTATTGCTACGCATAGTTGGGAGCACTGTCATTGTCTAAGGCGCGGTTCGCAGCGCCAAAAAGAATGCAACACAATGCATTTAGAAATCGCATTGGGCCTTCCGCGTAGGCAGCCCCTCGCTCCAAGCTCTCTCTTGTGTTGCCGGAGGAAACTTTTGCAACATTTATCTTCGTTATTATGACGCCCGAATGGGCTATCAGCGCCAAGTGGAGCGACTGTTAAATATTTGGAGAACGGCGACAGTTGCAAACAGAATGCGTTCTGGCCCTAATGCGGGTCTGGCTAAGCTCTAGAACTCCTCTGTCAAAAAATGCTACAACTTGTCTTACACCAAATGCAGAAGACGGCGAAGGGAGGGGGAGAGGGTAGTCGAAAATGGGAAATATCTACCAGGACAGGACAGAACAGAACAGAACAGGACGTTGCATTCGGCGCCCAGTCAGTCTCTGGCTGAGGGAAGGAAATGGTAACTTTTTCCTGCACTTAATTAGTTTGGGCATAAGTGGAGCAGAAAAAGTTTTGCGCCATGTTCCACAAAAGCAGCAAAGGACGCAGGACGATGGACAAAGAGGAAACGGGAGCAACAGAAGCAACAGTCAACGGCGAGCCAAGGCAAGGCAAACCAAGGCGAGTCGAGTCGAGTCGAGGCGATGTCTCCGTTGCCAACAGTTTGTCATCTGTATCTGTGTGCATCCCCTGTGTATGCGTGTGTGTGATTGTGTGTGCGTGCGTGTGTGTTGCCAAGGAAATTGCCTCATAAATGTTCATTACACAGTTGCCTGCAAAAATGTCAAATGAATGGGCCGCTATGCTAGTGGGCGTGGCTACTCAACAACTCAAGCCGCACAGCCAACAAACATTATTGCAGCAAATCATTTTTCACAGATTTATGGAATGCACTTCAAATGCGAGAATAGAATGTAAATAATAACTTAATAGCAATTTATGTGACGTGGCCAATAGCTACATGGACAAAAATTTATATAAACAACAACTGTATAAAAGGAATTTATGATGTAAATGATAAACTTATAAATATAATAGAATATAACATAAATATTTCAACAGCTGTTCGAGTTATCGATAAGTTTAGTAAACATGAAATATTTATGATTTGCTTAAATAATTACATAAATATTAAATAGATTTATACAATATTGAGCTTTACACTTGAAGTATTTTGAAATCTATTTAGCAAAAGAATTTATCGATATTAAATAACAGTCGATATTGCTATCGATATATTGCTGAATGCCATAGACAATATAGCTTCAGATTGTTAGGCAACTATATAGTTTTTTATAGTCGTCATTAAAGTCATATAGAGTCCATATAGGTAGGTACAGACTTGTTCATAAAAATAGTAGTGCGACTGAGCACTCAATATTAGACAGCAGAATTGTGTGATAACACAATATTTTGAAAACAATTTGAAACGAATATAAAGATTAACATATTTTATATTAATATATTACTTAGTATATAGAAGTAGACGGCAGCAGCGCCAGCTCTGCTCAACAAATAAAATTTCATATAGGGTCGCATTTACCCACTAGAAAGCTCACACTGAATGTTATCTTCTTTAATGCTTTATTTAATATGCGCCTTTTGGATGACCCTCAGTGCGTTGATTATGCACCTGAACTTATTACAGCTACAGTGAATACTCGCACACAATGCCAGTCATTAGCAGACATGAGAGACAGAGACAGACATAGAGAGAGAGAGGCAGCGCAGCACGAGAGTTAGGTCATCATTTGTAGCAATAAGCAAGACAATAAAACATTAGAGGCAACTGATAAAGCATATCGCCCTTATGCCTTGCCAGCGCTGTCTACTTCGCAGCCATCCACCCACTTCTCGGTATCGCCGTTTGCATTGTCAGCGAGCTGCTTAGCTCGCTAATGCGATTATTAAGTGCCAAGTGCGCTGGCAGCGTGTAAAATTCATTATATTAGCCCCGCTGTGAGCGTAGTTCATTCACTCGCATTCGTTCATGCATTGCGCGTACCCAATATCCTGGCGCACGGGCTGCGCCGACGCCGGGTCCGCAATAAATTAAGCGCACAAATAAATCATCCATTTTAATGTGACAGTTCCGACAAAATGAGTCGCGCGGAGGCAAACGATTGCCTCCCTTTTCGCTCCGCCTGCAAAATCTTCAGGGCAACAGAAAGTGAGGCCTGCGGCAACAGGACATTGTTTTGAATGCGCCTTTGTTAACACAAGCCACCGCCGCCCCACTAGCCTGGCACGCCCAACCGGCCCATTTGGGCATCTTGTTTGGCCATATTTAGCGGGTTCATTGTTTGCACATTGTGCGGGCTGTCGCTTCCGTGGAGCCAGCTCCAACTCCAGCTCCAGCTCCAGCGGCTGCTGCTGCTTTCCTGCGCCTCTCTCTCTCTGCCTTTGTCAGAGCATTTTGTAAGCGCTAAGCACTTGGCCTAACAGGCGGCACTTAATATTTTCGATTGCGAGTGCCGTGGCCAAGCTTTCAAGCTTCGCCTGCTTCCGCTTGCCGGAAATGCCGCCCATTACACAGTGCGAAAATGTGTTGTGCATTTGTAAGAAGGCACTTTTAAGTTGTTCGACAGCGCGTATGATTAATACGCTTTCCATTTTTACACTCGTTGCGGTTGACGTTGCACGTTTTTGAGGTCATCGATTTGGGATCTGCTCTGATTGGAAATGAATTTGTCTTCGAGGCATTTTAATTACATAGTTGAAAATAGTGGGAAATTATTGTGGAATTTAAGGCGACGTATACTTGATATTGTTCTTCTATGCGCATGAAAAACAAGACCAAGTAATAACAAGCATGAAACCTCATATGAAGTATATGTGACCTGAAATTCTAATGCTAAAAATATTTCATATAAAAAATTTGAAAATAAATAAAGCAATTTGTGAAAATATTAAAAAAAAATAAATCTTTTTCCTTTGCTTGTGTTTAGTTTCTTAAAAATACATTTGCCTAAATTCTGTCTAATGAATACCTAAAATGATTGTTTTGTGAATATTCTGAATGTGAACATTGATTAAATGTCAATTGTTCTCTTAAAATACATTTCTAAATTATTTAATCTGAAATTTATTTCTCAAAAATTTCCAAAGTATTGAAGCAGACTCTCTCTATCTATCTGTCTACTTTTCTCTTATATATATAAAAAAGAATTTATTTTTTTTATCTTATATTTTCTGATAAATTTGATAATTAAAAAAGTAATTTGAATTCATAAAAGACGCACTGCAATCTGCAATTAATAAGCAACTTTAATTATATATTTTTTATTGCTACCTGAATTGCATTTGTACCTGCTGTACGTGCCTCGTAAAAAGTGAAGCAACTCTTGATAGTTGCTTTGGCTTTTGCTAGTTTCTCAAGAGTTTCGCTTGGCTCCTGCCTCAACTGCAATGGAAAGATGACGCTGTCAATGCAATGGCTGTCCGGTTGTCCGTTCTCAGGTGCAGAATCTCGGGCACATCTTCATCGGTTGACACCTCATATCCTTTGAACATTTTCCAATTGAATTGGCCTGGCGCCCTGCCTGACCCCCACTCACTCTCTTACTAACGCTCTTTCTCTCTCACTCTCGCTTTCTCTCTTTGTCTATCTATCTTGCTAGATGTTGCCATTAGAAATATTGCGCGTCCTTCACAACGATTTCTTTATTAGAGAAAATCTTTGTGTTGCATTCGCTGTGCTGTCAAGTGGAAAGCGGCTTGAGGGGCAAGAACCGAAAGCCAATGCCAATGGCATTGGCAATGGCAGGTAAGGTTTGCTGATTGTGAAACACAGATAGACTCTGTAAATAGATGAAATGCTGCCCAGGCTTCTAGCACAATACACACACACACAAACAAAGCTTTGCATTCAATTGGCTTGAGCACTTTTCAAATTTGATCGAGTGAATAACGATACAAAGCAGCAAATGGCAATTGCAGTTTATTTAAATCAAATACAAAGTATATGCAATTGAAACCTGCTTCGCAATGCACTCCAATACTCTGCAATCTTTTGAGTGCGTATTTTTATAGGGTATAACGTGGGCATATTAGACTGTGGATAATTTGTAAATGATATCATTATCATTTCAATAAGCAATTAAGTTATAGCTAATAGGTCCATATAGCAATTTGGATTGCTTTTGACATAATCGATTAATCGATTAATCATTATTCGTTATAACAACACCTATTCACTCAAGCAAATCACTTATACAATTTTGTAATATTTTACGCCTCTTTCTCTTTTTAAAAAATATATCGTTTATCGATAAACGTTATTTATAGCCTAAAGCCAACCTGTAGTCGTGGTGTCTTAGGTATGTATACCAATGAAAACTTGAGCCACTATACATAGTTTTCAAGAATTAAATCGTTTATCGATATATCGATCCATTTTGCGTATATGCAAACTGTACACATATTATCTATGTCATTATAAGTCATTCAGTAACTATTTCATGTTCATTTTTGCTGATTATAAGTTTTCTTGGACTAGAAAATGATCAAATATATAATAAATCGATAAATCGATAAATATTAAAGAATTAATCCTGTTCTGGATTTACAATTATTATTCAGCCATTCAGCGATATGTCAATTTATATGAATGGTATAATATATATATAGATAAATATAAAAAAGTGTTATCGATGTAACTGACTTATAACTATAAGTCAAAAGTTTCAGTCATTTCATTCGCGCTCAACCAAACTCTGTTCCTCTATCTAACCTTTTATTTACGCTCCTCACTCAAAATTCAATAGGTGTGTATTGAAGAACATGTTACTTGGCAACCCTGTTTATTAAACGTTAAATGAACCAAATTTCGTTTTTGATGTGGCCTAACAGCAATTGAAAAATCAAATCAGACGCCTAATAAATCAAATGGGAAAGGAAGCCACGTTCAGGGCGCAGGCTGCACAATTGTGGCATAAATTGCAAATTTTGTTCGCTGGGCGTGAGCGGGCCAGAGCAACCCCAAAGGCAGCCATAATGCTGCCCGTCGCTAATCAACATCAATTGCTGCGTTTTGCCTCGCTGTTCGCACAGACCACGCGATATTTTGTAATTAGACAAAGCGAAAAAAATTGAAATGGAAAACAAGGAATTTTCATTTCTCGCCGCTGAAATTGGTTATGATGGCAACGCAGCCCCTTTGGCCCCAAGCCCCTAAGCGATGGTAACAGCAGCATCAGCCGAAACCATGGCAAACTATTTGACCAAAACGCAAACAGCAACGAATATGGTAAAACTCATTAGTGCCAAATGCAGACGCTCTGTCCCTCTCCGGTTCACCCCCTTCTCTATCTCTCTCACACATGCTATCTCTTAACTATGCCAAAGAAAATGCATAGCATTATCGTTTGATGAATTTTTGATACTCTTTCGTAGGCTCTTGGAAGCTTGTAAAATATTTTATAGGGCAAATGTGAATTTAGATATTGTTCAGCAGTGCGATAAGAACTTGAAGTATTAATATTCTTGATCAAAGTAAAATGAAGTCTGCTTAAGAATTCTAGGTTGAACAAAGTAACATAAAAATAATTTTTGTGTGCTTCGATTCATTGTTAATTCGCAACATAAATATTCATGAATAAATAATTTATTTTTGGAATAAAAAGCTTTTATAACAGACCACGTATATATATTAAGTTATATAAAAATATGTATACATATATAGAATATAATATAAACATTTTTTGCTAAAAGATGAATTTTATATAATTTGTATAATATATAAATTATAATATTTAAAAAAAACTAATAATTGACAATGTTTTCCAGAACTTACAATAATTTTCAATATATTTTGTTCTGGCATAACTTTGTAAAATTTATTTTCGTTTACCAATAATATTCATTATCAAATTTATTTTAAATAGTTTTATTTATTTTGATATTTTTAACAAATTTGTTGTCATATGCTTCAGATTAGCTTAAAGGGCATTCAATATTCGATATCAGTCGCAATAGCTGAATTTAGCTGTTAAAATTTGAACATGCGTTGATTCAGTTTTGTGAAAATTTTAACGCATTTCAAAATTGCCTAACAAATTATTGATAATTCAGTTGCACTAAAAGAGTTTACCTGATGCAACAATATTTGCTATCAGCTGAAATTTGATGAGCGAAATTTGCAGGCGACGCTGATTTTCACTTGAATTTCATTAATAACTCGGCTCATTATGAAAGTCATTGAACTGCAATTTGGGAAAAGTTCTGAAGCGCTTATGCTGAAGCTGAGGAAAAGCGAGAAAAAGTGGGGAAAATATTTGTTATTAAGCTGGTTCGAAACTATGGAAATCATTGCCATAACTACAAGTAACCTTTACTTTAACTACATGTTAAAACTTAACAAACGACTTGGCAGCTCTCTTCAATTTATTTACTAAGATTACGCTCTTCAAACTGCTCACGTGGCGCCCGCATTTTTAACTTTCTGTGTGCTTCATCTGTTTGTATAATTGCTTTAATTAGTCACATATATACACACGCACACACACATCCGCACCCGCACACTCTCACGCAGACAGGTAAACAAAAACTCTTGTGCGGCTGTTAAACTCCGCCTTTTGCACAGCTTTTATTCATTAATCAGCTTTCAGTTTAACGTCTTTGACACCAGGTTTTGTAGATGCTGCTTTACGCTCCTTTCGACGGCTGCTCCAATTTTTAATTTTGAACACAGATGTCAACTTGACGCCTCAGTCCAGCCACGCCCATCCAAACTTTCGCAGCTAATTTGCTTTGGCGAGACTTGGCTGGGCAGGGCATAAGAGAATATAACTAGGAGACGAAAACCAGGCCACTGACGTCATTAGCGTCTGTGTAGCGGAGGATGAAGCAAGTGAGAATAATACGATGGGATGTGACAGACTAGCAAATACCCAACAGACTCAACAAACTTTTTCTTTTGCTGCTTCTTCTTTTGTCTCTTTTTCTTACAAGGAAATATTGTTTCAAAAACCAACTCCAACTCTAGTTGTATTCCAGTTATGCCATAAATAATCATGTCTTAAAATCGATTGTTATCGATTTGATATATATGTGCAGTAGCAAATATCGATAACATTATTATTAGCTACTTTGGCTTATGGTATGAGAGAGTTGGGGTCTTAGACATATCCTTTGCTGTTTTTGTTTTCGAGACAGATGAACAAATGGATGAAAGGTCAGAACAGAGGAGTATACAAAATATCGATAAGCAGACTGAAGACTGAAGTATAAGAAAGAAGGATGAAATTCTGAACTTTAATGTACTTCATGGCTTAGTAGGCAACTTGCCTCAGTTACAAACACCTGTCCCAAAGAATATACAAACTTAACCACTTCCAATTGCTACAGGGTATACACAAACAAAAATAAAAATAGAATAGAAAAGTTTCCAAATGGCGTTTTGTCACATGCAGAAGGAAGACAGGCGAAAAAATTTGTTAATTGAATATTTTTGGGAACTTGCAATTTCTTAAGGACAAACACAAACAGAAGGAGGAGTCAAAGGAGACGCTACTGCTGCTGCTGCTTTTGCTGTTGCTCGAGGAAAATCAACGTCAAATTGGGTTAGCTGCTAAATTTGCTGGCGCTGGAGCAAATCGAATCTGGAACGCATTATCCAACCCGGGCACTTGGCCTCGAAGAGGAAGCCGTTTGCAGGGCAGGAACTGCAGCGAAAGCAAAATCATTAAAATTAGATTACAAAATCCGTCGGTGGTGTCACATTTCCGGCGGAAATTGCACTTTGCATGCGGGCGAGCTGTGCATTTGAAAAAGTCGTCGTCGTCGTCGTCGTCTTGCTAGCCAAAATGACAGATTAGTTAATAAAATCTTTTTTACTGAGAGAGAGAGGGAGAGAGCCAAACTCTAGACGAAATTTGTCATCCGAACCGGCGCAATAAAATATGAAAATTTCCTATGACAGTTGTACAAGTTTTCCAACCCGTTTTTGTTTCCCATTTATTTTAGTCGGACTTTTGTAGCTTTTCTTTTCTAGCGACGTTTTTGGTGTCCAGCAACTTGCCGTTGAAAAGTTCCTCTGGCCAGCACAGCCTGAGTGTTGAGTTTTCTTTGTCAGGCACAAGTCAGAGAAACTTTAGACAAGCGACTACAACATAAAGTATAGCTTAAGGGCTTGCAGCTAAGAGCTAGGTGCAGCCCTTTGGTGATTGCTATTTATATATAAATAGTGAAATGTTCAAGACGTTGACTCTAAGGCAGCTCTGAATCGATGCCAATATTCGTTAACTGTTTGTGTGTGTGTAAAAAGTTGTGAATATATTTTACGTCAGTTTTTCCTTTTTTGAAGACTTTCTGTTTTTAAGTTTGTGTATTCGTTTTTTAATAGCTTTGTGTTTGGTTTTAATTTTATTTTTGGAGTCATGGAACGAATATTTATGAGAATGAGAACAGATTCAGAAAGTCCGTTTATTATTTGGCTATTCAAAATGGAATCAGGAAATCATTAAATAAGTAATATAATACAGTACAAATTTTGTTAATTCTTATTTTATAGTTGTTCAGTTTATTTATAAGATAATATTTAATCGCCGGTTATAAGAGAGTTTTATAAAACGCCTTTAAGACTTGAACTATTTTATTCGCTATAAAGCAGCCGATATATATATATATATACATATATATATATAACTTTTTAATATTTTGCATTATAGATATATATATAAGCAAAAAGTCAAGTTCGCAGATCGCTGTGCCAAAAGTGTTTATTAAATAATACAAAATATTCTGTGACAGGCAGACTTGTTGCATTATTTGCAGGTTTCTGACTTTTTCTTTCTTGGCTCTTTTGCCAAGCGGTGAAAAAATTGTGCGCCATTTTAGAGGTTTTTAGAGGAAACGCATAAGCATGTTATAAAATATGCACATTATAAAATGCGATGCGCGCTAGACAAAAGCCGAGAGGAATTCGCACAGTCATGCAACAAGAGCAACCACAACATACACACACACACATGAATATATATATGTGTGTGTATTTATGTATATAGCTTATATTTGGGGTTTGTGTGCAAGTTTTTTGTGGCTTCCATAATTTCCTTCCTGCATCGTTTGTTATTTTACTCGCTCTCTCTCTCTCTCCCTCTCTGTCTCTGTTGACAACTGGCTGCGAAATGTATGCTGGCATTTATTTATTTGTGTTTTACGTTTTGACAGTTTTATTTCTTGTTGCTAGCCATCTTAAAACATATTTTGCTCAGCACGCTACGTAAGCCAAGTCACAAAAAAATCGTTGTTCAAGTGCAGACAACGCTGCGTATGCGTAATATATATATTTCTGTATAAATAGATAAAAACGTGAAAAGAAATTCACATAAAATGTGCATCGAGCGAATTGATGGCTAGATTTTATAAAGTGACTGCTCAAGAGTGAAATCAAATAGAGTCTCATGCAAATCAACTAATTTAGTAAGTATACCCTGTAAATGAGAAATAGCCCTTAGTGGACAAAGCTAGCCAACTGAGTGAAACTCGCTTGCTAATAGATGAATTGATAAGGCTAAAGAATTTATATGTGTCCAATTATATATTGACAAAAATTATAATAAGAGTAAACAAAATTATCGATAATTATCGATCAGTAGTAGTAGCTGCAAGAAGAAGCTACCACTGCCCTTATCTGTGTAGGCAAGCCTTCACATGAGTCATTTGGTCGTATGACGCACTTAAAGAATTCTAGATAAGATCAAGAGCTGAAAGTCAAGAATATGGCATATATCGATACATTAAACAGAACGTTAACTATTGATAACAAATATCGAAACAAAAATGTTTAATAAATAATAAATAAATAATAATGTTTAAGAACCTATGCCCATTATTTAACACGGCAATGAAGCCCATTGTAGAGACCTTGCATCAACTTCAATTACCTGGGATAAAGATAGCTACTATTATATATAGTAGATGAAATGCAGAAGTCTAAACATAAAAGAAGTATCTCTACGTTTACTAGCACAACTTCACATGAGATCAGCATACAGGGTATTTCACTCCCTATCAGTCAGTAGCAAAACATTCAAATTAGTTCAACTATATTTACTCCTTAGTTTCCATGTCATTTGACACTCGAAATTAATTGAACAAAGTGCATGCAGCAAATCGAAAAAGTAAAACAATTTAGTCGTGAATTAGTTGCGCTTTTGTTTCTGGCGCAAACCAAAACTCAAACAAATCGAAAACAAAATTTAACAAGCACACACAGACGCACAGACACAGTCAAAGCAATCAGAACAAACACGCTGAAGCCAAAAATCGAAAAATAACAATGGCAAATGTTTATAGAGCAAATAACGGGAAGTCAGCTGCATAGGGTAAATTGAAATCAAATTAAAGTGCAACACCATTTCAGCAATGAAAATCGGAAGAAAATCAGTCGAGTTGGAGTCGCTGCTGCTGTTGCTGCTTGTTGCAGTTGTGTCCAAAATACGTGCAGCCAGAGGCGATGCGAAGTGCACTGAACTGAACTGAGCTGAGCTGCAGCAGCTTGCCCTCTCTCTCTCTGTCTATCTCTCTCACTCTGCTGATGAGACGAGCGCGACTGCCAGAACTCGACTCGGTGTCACAGTGCGTATGTGTAATATTTGTGTATATGTGCAAAAGAACGTCACAGCAAATGCATCCGGCATCTGCTGCTTTGCCATTTCCTAAACATTTAGCTTATGTACGAGTGTGTGTGTGTGTGTGTGTGTTTTCATGTTTCCTGCAGTCTTGCCAGCAAATCAGTTGAAGTCAGTCGACAAATCCAATGTCTGCCTGCGGGCAAGCATTTGTCAGTCGTTTTATTTATGAAAAATATTGATAAAAAAAAGCAAACGAAAAATATACAATGATGAAATACTCCATAGAATGTTGCTGTTATTAAGTAAGAACTGCTTAAAGGCGTTTGCCTTAAATAATATTAGCTTACCGAAGGTAAAGAAATTTCATGAATTCTAGCTATTTATCTAAGTCTTTTGTTATAGCTTATATACATATGAAATTTTAATTGATTGATATGCTTAAGTACTTGTAACTTGTGCTTTAATGTAGTGTAAATAGCTTGCAGAGAGGGTATGTTGGCTTGGCTATAAGAAGTCTGTACTCTCTGCTCTTACACCTCATAGTTTGTTTACTTGAACAGACGAGCTGACTCGCTTCACTCCATCGTCAACAAGTTCGTTTCCAGTCAATTCTGGTTAGTCTCACCTTACAGGGTATGTGCTAAGCGGTCATTCTTTCTATACCTTAGTAAATTCTTTTTATTTCTCCAAGTCTTTTCTATTTTTTTTATTTCTATTTTTCCAACTCATATTTGGTTTAATCTTTGCTTATAGTGCATCTCCTAGGCTGTTGACATTTCTTTCATTTGGCTTTCATGTTCACATTGTCATCCTTTACCTCGGCCCATCTTTAGCTTTTTGTGTAAATTCTTTCAGTTATCCTTTTAGGCTTTAACAACATCAATATTTAAGTATTTTCTGTCTTACTGAGCAAACATTTTGCCAGCCACAGTCACCTTTACACAAATTCCTTGACTGCATAACTTGCTTTGCATACTTTTGGCAACCAATAGAATTTGAGTTATTCATATTTCGAAATTCTTAATATGTAAATTTTAATTCAAATAAAAGCAATATTTATTTTTTTATTAAAATATTTATATATTAAATCTTATGCTATGTTAATAATATGCCTAATTATATAGTTCAATTATCACACCTATATATCCATGACTTACCGCTTCATCTGCTTAATAACATTGAAAGATGTTACTATAAGATTACTTTATACATCTCATTCAATTTAATTTTGTTCGTTACTTAACATATGTAGCTCTGTTAACGTCTTAAGCTCTGTTATATAGTTCAATTATCAGATTATCGTTGTCGCACAAATTCACATACTTCGCTTACCTCTTCAGCTGCGCTTTAACAGCCCAAGCTCTGTTAACATAAAATGGTCTGTTAACTCCATGCACACATTTTTTTGTTAAGTTTTTAACTTTATTTACCAAAGCAACAATAAAATTTTAAATGTCGCGAATAAAATTCATTTAAGAGTTTTTTATGCTGACTTTTTAAGTTTGCTAAAAAGAAAAATATTTAAAAAAATAAATAAAATAAAATGCGGAAATAAAATGTTGTCATTGGATTCGACACGTTGACACATATTGAACGTGCAAATAGATTTTGCAGTAAAAACAAAATACTTAAAAAATAAAAATAAATTAAATATTGTATTTTATATGACCAAAACTGTGCTAATAGGCGCGGCATAACAAAAGCTGAAACAAATAAATATATATATATAAATATATATATATAAATATATTGTATAGGAATACAATGAATATGTGAAATATTTTAGGTTTTTTTTCGCATTTTGTTTATGATTTTTCTTTACTCGTTGAATGGACTCCCAGGAGCATAATGATTGATTATTTATGAACTGGCAAAAAAGTGGAATGTGCACGCTTTAAGCCTGTACCGATAGCGACATATGTATATTGCCAAGAAAATAAAAGTTGCAATAAAATACTGCAAATGAAGCATCGAATAGCAAATGCTCTTTTTGGATAGAAGACGTGGACTTGAAAATTGGAGTTGGGGAATGCAAAGCAGAGCAAGAGTTTGGAATGGTCAAGAAAGAAATCGGCATGTGGCATGCCTCAGCGTCTTCAGACTTCAGACTTTGCTGTCCAAAATTGCCAAGAGATAATAATCCCTTGCTTGAGTGTCTGGAGAGTTTAAGAGCCATGAAGTTCGTACCTTTGTTTTGCAGCCATACTCAGCGAGTGCATAATTTTGTCAGATGCAGTAGAGTCTTGCTGAAACGTCTCTGATCTGCAATCGAAGTGTTTGTCTGTCCACTTCTTTAAATATTTCGCCAAATGACCAATATTTATTTATGTATATAAGCAGCTGCACATATAACGAATCTCTGCTGTACTGAGAGGGAGTCAGTAACCCTATTTCCCTTGCACTCTCTCGCTGTTTAACGAAGCCACACTCTGTTAGGGTATGAAATGGAATACATTTTTCTGTACCCATTCTGTGGCTACTTTCGCACACTTTCACGTAGTCCACATAAAAAGTCAATATCTGTTTATTTTTTTTTGTCGTTCTTTGGGTCTGACACGATTTAATGGTGTCTGCGAGTCGATGACAAATCGTGCCATGGGAAGGCAGGGGAGCTGTACAGTAGAACCATGTCCATGTCGTTCAAGTCGTGATAAACGTCAGTGTCACTGCCGCAGTCCAAATTGCTGGGGTTCGATTTTGACGAAATCTAATCAAAACGGCGATGACAAAAATAAATTGCCAACAAATCAAAAGACAAGAAATTCTAAAAAAACAAAAAAAAAAGATAGAAAACGGAGAAAAAAAATAAATAAATGGAGGCCAAGCAAAAGCCGTCAACACATTAGAGGATATTGCCAGCATTTCCGCTTGCTGCCTAATGATGATGACAATGATAATGATAATGATTATGATTATGCTGCAGGGCTGTTGTTGATGATCATGAGGTTGGCTGGCGACAGCTTCTTAATGGCATTTAAAGCATTATAAATAAAATTTAATAAAAGTCAACTTTTGACTGGCGCTTAATTATAATTAAGTGCCACGGCACGCGCTCTCCAAAAGCGGACAGGTGTAATTGTAATTACTCTGGACTCACAACTGCCACGCCCACGCCCACGCCCAAGTCCACGCACACGCACCGTACTCATAGCGAGAAATGTCCATTTAAATGGCTTGATTAATGCCAAGCGGGTGAACGGCGAAGAAAAAACCAAGAGCAACAGCATGCCAAAGACACAGTGGTACGAAATGTGGAAAGAAGTGCGTGAAATAATTTTTTTTTAAATTTTTTTTATTTTTATAAATAGCTGAAAAATCTTTTAGCGGATTAGAATTATGCTGTCAAATAGATACATTTAATTTAATTTATAATCAAAGCATAGCCTGAATGGCAAGAGCTTCTTTGGAGTTTTGATAGGATTCATTAATTTCGAGATAACTGAAAAGGTTTAGTATCACATAAAAAATTAAAGAGTTAAAAATTTAATTAATTAATATGCAATAAATAATTTTATATATTTTTAAAGTTCAGCAAAAATACAAAATCTTACTGAATGATTTCCTCTGTCTATAAATTTAATAACTTGTAATATTTCCTTCTCTGTAACAAGAGAATGCAAATTCTCTTCTGTCTCTGCCTCTATCTCTATGTGTTCTTCTATTATCTGTTTGTGCCTCTGCTTTACTCTGTCTTTCTTCCTCAATTTTTCTAGTTATTTTCTCTTCTTATTCCCTTCTTCTGTTTCTCTTCTCTTCTGATAGAGATCAATGTTTGTCGGGACTGCCTTACTCCTTATTTGTAGTTATTATATCTTCCTCTACTTAAAATATCCTTCTTTCTCTGTTTCTCTCTCTTTCTCTATATCTATTCTCACTCTCTCACATCAGTCTCTCTCTCTCTCTCTCTCACATCTCTCTCTCTCTCTCTCTCTCTCTTTTATGAGCTCTCTTCTGTCTCTATTTCATTAATAAAATTTCTCTCATTCGTTCTTTCTTCCTTTTTGCATCTTCTTCTATTTATATCTCTATCTGCCTCTATATTTATCTCTTTCTCTATCTAGCTTACCCTCTCCCTTCCTCTCGCTCTTTCCACTTCTGCCACAATTTCACATTATCAAATTAAATTCTTTATTTTTCGCTCACATATTTATGCGCTTTTGTGCCACTGTGCACCGTGCTACCTGCTGACCAATGTGACCCAACCAACTAACCGACTCGTTTGCCGTTTTAAGTGTATTTATTTGCTCTTTATTTTTATGACTGGGCCCCCGTGTAATTGACGCTGTGCGCGCACGGGGCGCATTTGGTTGCTCGTATAGGAGCACTTGGCGCTGCAGAGCTGCTGCCAGCGGGATTGAGGGTGGGCCGGTGGGCATATGCGGGTGGCGGGGCTGTGCAAAAAGCCATAAAGTGCATGCAGCTCGTTGTATTTTTTATGCCCTTTTTTTTGTTTAAAAATTCTGCATTGCTTTGGCCTTATGTTGTGCTTGTTAGTGCGAGTGTGAGTGTGTTTTTGACTGTGTATTTGTTGTGGCTTCTCAGCTTTGCTCATTTTAATTTTTAATTAAATTTCAAGTGCGGTTTTGCATGAATATGCAAATGTTTTGCCTGCACTCGGTTGGTTTTAAATAAGACAACTGAACTGAGAGCATTTAAAAAATATGTTTATTTATTAATCATATTTTAAGTTTAACTAGCTGGCTGAAGCAGCTGTCAAATGTTAAGAGCGTCAATATTACAAATATTGTAAAACAAACAAAGTAAAGTGACAATTTAAGTGAGGCGCACTTGAAGCGCGGAAATATTTTTCGTTGTTCAAATTCAATAAGTTAATGAATGAATAATTTAATGATGAATTTGTTTTTTAATTCTTATTTATATATATAAATTTGAAATTGTAAGCTTAGGAGAATCTTACAATCAATCACGAAAAGCTTGCCTACGACGTCAGGCATCGAACCATCGTCCCATCGACCACACGCACTGTCTCGAGCCAAGCAGCCACTGCACTAATATCAAACTGAACTAGCTGCAGGCAATAGAAGCACAATTCAATCACAATTTTGATCCTTTAAATATAATTTGATTTGAAGCCAGAGATAAACACAGAAAGACGCAAGAGCAGTTGGCAGAAGGCGAATAAGTGTTCTAGTGCCAGCTGAGACATAGTCGTCTTAAACAAGCTGTTATACATATCTATGAATCAGTCTAACTAGTGGTCTACATCAGCTTTTGCTGCGATACCTCAATGCATGCAGGAACTGTAAAGCGAAAACCAACTCTACTATCAACCATGTATGAGGCAACTTTGTTTCCATCATCGAACTCTTATTCATTAAAACCCCGTCGACATACTCAGCTCATGCTGGCCAACACATATCGAATTGCCTGAATGAATGTGGCTTTAATTAGAGAGGCTGAATTCAATAGAAGTTCATCTGGATGGCACGTTTCGGGCTGAGTTTTGAACAGCATTCGGCTGCAATCGCAGTTTGGCAATGACAATTGAAACGCCCACGTTGTAAATCACGATGGGAGCTAACCAAAGCAACGGCAGAGCAAGGAGAACGTCAGCTGGAGAACATGAAATTCATTTGCATGCAACACGTTGCCGGCGACACAAACAAGAGCTCCTGCTCAGTATGTGTCGTGGTCGCTGGTCGCTGGTTGCTGGTCGATGGTCGGTGGTCGGTGGTTGCTGGACCACGCGGCGTATGAGCGACGTGCCCAACGTGTCGCATGTCGCATGTGTTGCATGTGTTGCCTGTGTTGCATGTGCTGCAATTTACAGTAAAACAGTTGCCGATGACAGCTGCCAGCCGAACAAGTATCATTAATGTCGCTGAGCATACTCGACTGTGGAATGCCTGTGGAATTTGTATTTGAAAAATAACTAATGAAACTTTTGACACCAAAGGGAAAAGCTCTTAGAGATTTATCTATCTTCAAAGCTAGCAGATTCTTGCTGTAAGACTAAATAGTATTAGCCTCTAGTATGAGTAGCTTTATTATCTCAGCAAGCCACAAATCAAAGTTTATATAAAAACCATTAAAATTCATAGCTTCAGTTAGACATCTATATATACCCTTTTTCACTAGCTTGAGCGAGTATAAAAACGAAGTCAACTAAACAAGAATAGCGGGCAGCAACTGCTCTACATACGGGCAACCAGGGCTGCATACGCTCTGCTTGAAAGAAAATTTGAATTTACAATGAAATTTACACTTGCTGCATTTATTCCATATGATGGAAGGCAATAAAATTATATTTTACAACATTTATTGCGGCGAGAAAATAACATTCGAAGTCTTATTCTGATCAGACATGAAAAGGTTTCTCAAATAAAATATACTTTTACTTTTATGATGCATGAACGAACGTTTTGTTAATAAACAAACATATTTTAAAGATTAATAACGTTCAGTTGTTGAAATTTTCAATAAGATTTTGCATTTAATTAATAATAACTAATTTTAAAAACAATTTACACAACATAATTTACTATACTATTATATATTATATATTTTATATTATATATTATATATTATATATTATATATTATATATTATTGCTCTTAGTTGGCCATCCTCTCGGGTCCAACTTAAATAAGAAAATTAATTTTATTCATGTAAAAAACATTAACTATTTCAGTCTATAATGCTAGTGTTAAATTGTGAGTGAAATTCCAAAGAATATTAAAATATGACAATTGCATTTATTTGCTGATAAAAAGTGAGTACAAGAAGCATCTCACTCACATATCTTTAGATACTTTGAATATTTAATAATAAAATGTAAAAAATATATGAATATATTCTCTGAAAAAAAGTAAGCTTACCTTATCATTTAGATATAAAAACTTGCATCTCTAATCGATATAAAACTTGTTTAAGACTTTCATCTGTCCTCATGTAAACGTAAAAATACACTTTTATATATGTTAAGAAAAGCTTAAAAATAGTGTTGAACATCTTACAAAAATCTATATCTTTTAACATAACAAAGTAAAATTTAGAAAATAATGGAAAAAAGTAATTAGTTTTAATATTTTTTGCCTATTATATGTTTATAAGTAGTTAAAAATTTCCCATAAATATTTTCGCTTTCAGCAAAAATTTCATATATTTTCTTCGATAAAAAAATAATTCTTAAGCTTGAATCATAATTGACCCAATTTTTGCGCCAGACTGCACTGCTCCAGCCCTGTAGAACGTAATCTAATTTGCGCTATTGACAGTCGAGAAAAATTGAGCCCAGCCTATGCGAATGCGTTGACAGTTAAAACGAAGACCCTGACCGAGAGAACAGGAATTGATGAAGTGTGGCAAGAGTTGCAAGCGAAACAGTTGACCCATTTTCATTTTCAGGAAAAACTCGTTTCAGCTCAACAACAAGCAAAACCAACTGATTGAAGTGAGTTGGAAATGCCAGACCTCCAGAGAGAAAGAGAGAATCCTTCACAGGGCTGAAGCTAATTTGAGATTTAAGTTTAATGTGACTGCCGCACGAGTTGCACTCTTCAATTAATTCGCAGCTGCTGGAGACGAGTGGCAAGCAGTTGAGGCAATTGTAATTGCAGCCATGTTGCACTCATGTGTGCAACAGCTTCCACTTCCACTTGCTGGGAACCATGAGCTGAATTTATTAGAACCAAAGGCAGCAACAAACAACTCAGTGTGGCTTTAGTTAGTTAGCTAACCACACACAACATGCACAACACTTAAATCCACTCTGAACTGTTGACCTTGTGGCAATATCTCTCTCACTCTCTCTGTCGCTCTCTCTCACTCTCTCTTTCCATCATTCTGCGCCTTTGTTTGTTTGCATCTAACACGCACTCGATTCTTTCTGTTTGCTGTCATTTATTTGATTCACCCAAAGGCAAAAATTCCAAAAAATTCCATAATGAAAAAAATCATTTTTTATGCAGTAAAATAAAATGTATTAATAAATATTTGTAATAAAAAGTGAATAATAAATAAGTGTCAATAAATTAAAAACAATTTAAATACCTGCTAATTGGTATTTACCTAACAACACCTTTTGTCATATTTATGCAATTATTTTTTGTTTTTAAATGAAATATTTTTTATATCAGCATTAATGAATATCAATGTAATTTAGAGTAAATGGAAATTTAAATAGGGCTTTGCGAGCTTATAGATGTTGCAAGAAAACCTTATAAGGCTGCGCCTTTAATAAATATAACTTATCTAATAAAGTTTATACTAGAGTTGTGTAACTTAGCTTAGCAAAGCTCTACAAGAAAAACAGGCTTACAAGAGCTTTAACTAGGCAGTTACAGTGATCGATAGTAGAGCTGCTTGCAAGCAAATATGTGCTTTAAGCTTTCGACAAGCAGCTTTAAAGCCAATTGAAGCTGCTTATCGATTTCATAAAAACTTCAATGAAAATATTTATGTTAAAAACAAAGTGTATTAAAAGCTGCTGTCTAGACTTACAGCTAAATTTAAATATGTGTTGTTGTGTATTAATTTTATCTAAATTTAATACATTTTTTAAGGAATTTTTCTAAGCTTTTTCAAGACTTTAAAGCTTTTAGTTCTTTAAATATTCTTTACACGTATTTAATCTACATATGTTATTCAATTAATTTAATTTTCATATTTAATCTTTCATACAAAATTGTATTAAGTAAACTGTTAAGAAGCATGAAGCAGCTTTGAAAGCTTTTCGAATTTGCTTCTACATGCAATAAATGCTCAAACTTTGCCATGATTTCAATCAATCAGCTCTGAGTACTCAGACAGATAAGTTGCCTATCAGAATAGACAGCTTTGGCAGGCATCCGAATCCTTTTTAACAGAAGTAACGTTCAAAGCTGCCAAAAGCAAGCAAATATGCAACAGCTGACTTAGCAGAAGATTGCATTATTTGAAAGCTACTATTCCTGTATCTAAAGTATTGCTCACATCTCAAACTTATCTATCTAACTAATCCATTCTCTAACAGATTTTCTTCTCCTACCCCATATTGCCAAGCTGTAACACTCTTGTGGCCCATTCCAATTAAAACCGTAATCAGCTGTCAACGTTTTAGAGAGCACTTTAGAATTGCCACGAACTTCTATTTGCAGGGAATCCTCGCACGTTCGCACCAGCTGATTGGGAACAGTAATCCAAATGCCGGAGTATCAAAATTGGAAAATGCGAAGCGCAAAAGTTGACAACCGGGGCTTGGGTTTGACAAGAAAACTGATTTGTCATCACCGTAATGAGCTCGAGGCTTAGCTCACCTCTCTATGAGAAAGCAAAAGTAAAGCATAAAATGCAATAAGCAATGCCATTAAGTAAAAGTGTAAGAGAAAGCAAACACAAACACACACGACGAGCGAAAAGGGGGAGATGAAGCCAAACAGAGAGCCGACCAAGACCGAGGCCAACACCCAGACTCAGACTCAGCTCTAAAGCAATGCAGTTTTCTCATTAGGAGGCAAAGCCACACGTGAAGTTCTGACGGTGAGTTGGCAACTAAAATGTATATATATATATCTACGTGTTATGTATTTGGCTGTAATCTGAAATGTAACTGGGGAGCCGGAGAGATATGAGAGCACATTGTGATAACTGCTGCTGGGATGCCCAACCAAATGGTATCAAAATGCTTTTTAAGTGCCAACTCGCTCTCGCGCCCTCTACCTCTTTCTATCTCCCTCTAACACTCTCGCTGTGCGAGTGTGTGGTCTGCTTTAATGTGGATATATAAAATATTATTTTCAGTATATCATTGAGTAATAAAGCTGTAAGCTGCTTGAGGAAGAGCAACACTTTAAAATTGAATTATTATTTCTGTGAGGAGGGCAAGTGCTTAGATAGATATATAGACAAGAGCTTTCAGCTGTCAAAGAGAGTTTTCTTGTATATATGTTAAGGCTGTCGACGTGGATTGCAGCGTAATCGTGAAATACTAAAAGATAATTTTGCTTTTAGTTAGAGTAGGATTCTGTGAAGATCTTTGAACGCATGCTGAAGCTTTTAACATTAGTTAAAGAGCTTTCAGCGTAAAAAGAGCTTACATTTAATATAAATATAAATATAATAAAAATAATGCAAAGCTTTCATCTAGAATGACAGCTTTTTCATTTTATAAGCTCTCTGTAAAGAGTTTCTGTGTGGTAAAGCTATCTTTTTAAGATTATAATACAAAGTTGATATAAATAACTAACAGCTTAAACCTTTTCATATACATATGATGAAAGTGAGTTCAAGAATTACAAAATGTGAAAGATATGTTAAAGTTAGGGATTTCTCCTAAAAAAATAAGTTTTCTTAAATTCGATCTTTTTTGGCTATATTTTTTTTAATTGTTTGTTCATTTCAATCAAAATCCATTGGTAATAAAGCTTTTAGTATAAGGTTATATTTTCTCAGATGTTTTAAAATTGTCAGCAAATATTTCGAGAGATGAAGGAAGCAAGCGTATTTTGGAATTATTTTAAATTAAGTATTACGTTTCAGTACAAATAAATTTTAAGGCTAAAAGCATTACTTCCTTACTAATTTACTGCACAATTTTAAAATATTTAAGAGATATATATTTGAGCTTTCTGGCTTAAATGGAGCTTTTAATAGTTGAATCAAGCATTACATGTAAAGCTTTTTGCTTTACGTAAGCTCTCTAAGCCTGCAGGCTTTGCAGCTGAGGCTTTAATGAGCTTGTAAAGCTTGAGATAAAGCTGATGCATAAAGCGCTTTGTTGAATGATTATCGCGATTAAGCGCTATCAAATAATAATAATAATAATATAAATAAAGATTTGGCCCGACCGAAAAGAAAAGCTCTATGTTTACGGATGTAGCTGGGCTTGAGGACGTTGCTTCTTTATTATTATCTGGGCAAACAGTAATCTATTGACAGTTAAGTAATGCTGTGCAGCAAATAATGTTGCTTGAAGTGAGCTTCGCGTTTCAATCTAATTGAATGGACGAAAATTTCATTTCATTTCATTGTTGTTGTGGTGTATTTTCTTTTCGCTCTCTCGTGCTTTGAAACGTGGCTTTTACGCGCATTCAAATGATTTTAATGACAGCAATTTGTGTTTCGAAATCGCGGAACATTGGCTTTCGGCTTGCCCAGGGATAGCTGTGGGCCAGACAGGCGAAGGGATAAATCGGGCGCTGGGCGCTGTGTGGGTGTTAAATGAACGTGTTTATAACGCTTAACTTTCAAATTAAGGCCCAGGTCCCAGGCAGCAGGCGGAAGTTTCGATTTGTCAGTGGGTCACCCGGCGGGCCTTTTGTAAATTGCGCGGCGTCTCGCGCAAAGGATAAGCGGCAGCGCGCATCTGCCTCTTTGCCCCAGTCACGGCCAGACCGTCGGCCCGTTACGTCATTATCAGCGCTATGTGCGGCTCATCATCATGGGCAACGTCATCGTTTTTAGCCAGCAAACAAATTCATTTAGACACAACAAAGTTGGCCAACAGCAAAAGCATGACAGACATGGCACCCTATACCTCCAACCCTCTGCTTCATCGCTCTCTCTCTCTCGCTGGCTCTCGACAGCATCAGCCAAGTGTAAACTGAAATGTGGGTTAGTGTGGCATGCGGCATGCGGCATGCGGCATGTGGCATGGCTCGCAGTTTAGCTGAAAGAAATGTTTGTGATTTCTCGTGGCAGGGCTACAATATTATCACACCAAGATTTTGATTGATGAGACTTTTGGCTGCTGCTGCTGCTGCTGCTGCAGCTTCATTTCATCTCAAACCCACAAATTCTTTTTCATGTGGGCGTGCCCAAAAAAACTCCCTCTAAATCGCGTCCAGCCGCGGGCTTTGATTAGTTTTTTTTTTCGGTTCCTTTCGGCCAATATTTGTTTTTCGATTTAGATCTTACCCTAAATGCTTCGGGATTGCTGTGCTCGAAACTCTTATATATTACTTTGTCTATATTAAGCTTAAATTGAGCTTTCAATTGTCATGAAAATTAGTTATAATATCATTTATGACTTTACTTTAACAAAACTAGTTCTCTTTTTTTTTTAAATATTTAATTTAATCACATTTTCTATTCAATCGTCTTCAATTTCTATAAACTTAACAATATTTTTTTTATTAATTTTCGTTCATTCTGTAAAGTCATTAAATTGTAAAATAATCAAGGTAAAATACCTACAAAATGCTTAGATACATTTCGAAATCCGTAAATTAGCCGAAATTGCGACATAAATAAATGAAGATTTTAACCGACGCCCCACAGACAGCAAAGCGTGCTGCTGCTGCGTCTTCTATATCTTCTTATTGTTGGCATTGCAACAACAACAGCAACAATAACAACTTATCACGCAGCTGGCAGTCATAAAAGAGCCGTAAAAAAAATTATCCACATGGCTTGCAACATCAGCGCAATTTGCAGCCAGCCACAAAGAAACAACCTGCAACATATCCAAAAAAAAAAACAAAAAAAAAGCCACAAATTGAAAAGAAAAGCAAAGCAAAGACTAACACAAGATCTTGGCCAGCAAAAACTACTTTAAAAAAATTTTCAGTTTGTCTGTTTGCCTTTAGAAGAAGTGCGACACAAACACAAACACAACAGCAACAGCAACAATAGGGCCTAAATGTCTCTGTATCGTCTGTTTTTTATGATTTAATATGGGAAAATTGTTGGGTGGCGTTGACCAAAAAAAATCAAATAAAAACTATGAGTAGCTTTTCAAGCGGCTGTGACTGACTTGATAATACCCAGACCAGACTGAGGATTGCAAATTTCTAATATTGACAGCAGAGATTTAGAAGTGTTTTGTCTTTTAAATGAAGAAAAGATAGAAGAAGGGTAAAATATATAGAAATTAATTTATTTAAATGTTAAATGCTAAAAGTTTCTCGTATATCGCGTATATATTTATATATATATTTATTTATTTATTTTTATGTATTCAAGATATTTCTGTATATTTCTCACTTGTGATAGAGGTATATACCTTATATAGGTATATATAAATTATAAAGCGTCTAGCTCCTAAATTCTTCAAATTATGGCTCAAAATGTAAGCCTTAAATCGATAATTATCGATTATTATAAGCCGTTTTTAGTGTGAAAAATATTATACAAATTCCGGTCCATTCTAAGAAAATTTGTATTTTCAAGTTCATTTGTGTTAACTAAATAACTAAGGTCGAAAATCGATTTTTATCGATTAATCAGAGAAATGTATGTTATTAAATAAAAAACAAATGATGAATATAAAACTTGTGTGACATACAAATAGACTACTGTAGCTCTTATAGTACTCGAGTTGTGCTTGAAAAACCAATCATGAATATCGATTTTGCCTAAAATATAAGTAAATATCGATTATCGATTATATCGACTTGCATTGCTTTCATGATACAGTAGGAAAATATTTTTAAAAAAATTTAGTTTTCTCTTTTAAGTTCAACAAGTATTCTACCACAACTCATATGCCCAACTCAAGCTCATTCAATGCGCCCAGCGTATAACAAACCTAAACACATTTGAAAAGTGGGCAAGGGGAAGTGCTTGAGTGGGGAGAGGAAACTCACGTGAACAACATAATCGCACATTTAAGCGGCTGGCAACATTTTTGCCAACCTGCTCCACATCCCCTTTTAGAGTCTAGTCTATTGAGTCGGATGTCGTTGGCCCCAGCGAATATATCTATATGTATGTGTACATATAGAGAGTCCCGCTCGGTTTGGGGCAATGGGGCAACAAGTGTGGCCAGTCGCTGCTGTTGTCATGATGGGCGACGTAATAGCCAGGTCTGTGAATGACGCCCAAAACAAAACAAAACAAAACTAAACAAAACAAACAAAAAAAAAAACAAAATATGAAGCACTGAAGCTGTTTACCTAAATATGAAAAACAAGAAGGGAGAAAATAAACTGTACGGAATGTTATGTAGCTCTCTCTTATGTAACTTAGTAATATATTCAGAAATAGCGAGAAAATATGTGAATAGCTGGCAGTACAATGCTGTTTTGCTGAGGCATATGGTAATGCATCAACTCGAAAAGCCAAGCATAGATTTAAGAGAGCTTTAATTTGCGAAGTAGCTGAATAAGAATTGATCAATTTAGCTAACGAGAAAGGAAGGCGGGCTAAAAGAGTTTTTTAAGACATTGCTTAATGCGCTCTGATTCAGCCACAAATATTTAATCAACGTAGGTTGAAGTTCGATTTGATGTGAAAAATAAAGATAAATAATTATAATATTAATAATGAAAATAATAATAATAATGAAAATAATAAAAATAATGAAAATAATAATAATAATAAAAATAATTAATTCGACTTACATTTAAGGTAAATTTTAACATAGCTTTAATAAGCGGCGTCAGTACATTGAAAGCTTTGCACTCTGCCAATACCAAGGAGCTTTGATTAAACCAACTTAAAGTTTCACAATCTACAATTTTAGAAATTAATATTTTGTTTAATGTATTATATTATAATAGGTTTGTTTATGTATTATAATAGGTTCTTTATGTTTTGTTCAGTTACAATTTTCAGCTTTTCTGCAATATTTTGCATTTCATTGCTCATGAAAATTAGATAAAGAAACTTCAAGTGTTAACTGAATAACTATTCATATATTTACATAAATGTTTTTGATACATATTTTTTATAAATTGCCGAATCGACTATCAAATTTGTGCAATATGTTTTTGTTCATATTTATATATAAAATATGCGCAATTTAACTTAAAAAAATAAATAAAATATTTGGAAAATATATTTATTTATATTTTGATGTAAGCATTTAATAATTTGCTTATATTTTTTAATAGTTTTAATTGAAATGAAAGTTTTTTGTAGAACTTTTCAAGCATTTTTAACAATTTATGCTGCTATAAATCCAACTTAATTTGCCAAATAAAACTGAGCCAAACTCACATGCCGGCTTTCATGACAAACATTTGTATATTTGTATCTATGTTTCGGCCTTTGCACTTGACATTTCAAATTCACATGCATGTTATATTTTTTTATATTTGTTAACTTTTTTTTGCCATTTAAGTTTCACGAAAAGTTTCTTGTGAAGTCAAAGGTCTGGGCAATTAGTGAGCGACACTTAAAGTTGTTTGGGCACATTTGGGCGCATTTGATATGACAAATCACAAACTTCACAAAGCTGGCAAAATTCTGGATTATTATATAAAAAAGAAAGATTAAAAAAAACTAGCAGCCAAAATATGCTAAGTGGGCCAAGACGTTGGCTGACTGTCGACTGCCTACGTCGACTTAATGAACGCACCTTGTGCCAAAGCTTTTTAGTATGCAAAGATTTTCAAGGCTGCTGCATTAATTAAGAGGAGCAGCGCAAACACAGATAGAGAGAGATGGAGGGATAAGTCTGTTAAGCAATTGTATAATTAGTGCTCTCGCTCTATCTCTCTCTCTACATCTTCATCTTCATCTTCAGTCGAGTACTATGCCACACCTAACGCCCACTTTATCAAGCATTTCTGTTGAATCTGTCAATTTGAGTTGGCGCACAAACACGAAGGTGTTCAATTACACAAAGTACAAAAACAACAACAACAACAGCAGCAGCAGCAGCGAAAAAATAGGTGCAGAAAATGTCAAAATCATTTTGAAGAAATATTTTCCACAATAAATGCTCAAGAGCTCGAGGCGTGAACCAAAATAATGTAAATTTATCTCATTGATGAGGCAAAGCTCATGGCTCTCGGCACTGTTCGAGCTGTAAACGGAAATGGAATTGGAAATGGGCGTGGATCGCAGTGTGTCTCTGTATCTATTCACAGTCAAGTGCTGTATTTTTAAACAATCGAGTAGGCAAACAATTTGTCCTTCAAATCGTATAAATGCAAATGAAAATTAAAATCGTTTTAATCGAATGAGCAGATCTAAAGATATGCTTTTTTATATTTAGAGACTAATAAGTGGAGTAGCTTAGATATCACTTATTAATAGCTTAGCTACGTTTGTCTTTTTTTTGTAACTCTTAAATACTTTTCTTTAATTTTGATAGCAATATTCAGATTACCTAAGAGTCAAACTTGCTGAAGCAAACTTACATCACAGCCACAAACATATTTCTTGGTGCATGTAAACAAGGCTGCAACTTGTTTGATTGACAAACTGTTGACTTCTAATGATGACACCACAGTAATGAGTGTCATTAAAAAAACAGACATCTATTCATACTTATTCTTCTATTCACACTTTTAACTATATTTCTTGTCATACTCTTAGTCAATCTTGTCTCCACATATATATACTAATACTTGTATACATACTTATAATCATACTTATATTTATATACATACTTATACTCCTACTTATACTAATACTTATACTGCTACTCATGTTTTTTCATACTTATACTCATACTTATACCGATACTTATACTCATACTTATATTCATACTTATACTGATACTTAATGTCATACTTATACTCATACTTATTCTGATACTTATACTCATACTCATACTCATTCTTATACTCATGCTTATACTCATACTTATATTCATACTTACACCGATACTTTTACTTATACTTATACTTATACTCATACTTATACTGATACTTATACTCATACTTATACTCATTCATATACTCATGCTTATACTCATACTTATACTCATACTTATACCGATACTTATACTCATACTTATACTCATACTCACTAATACTTATGCTCATACTTATACTCATTTTTATACTCATACTTATACTCATACTTATACTCATACTTATACACATACTTTTACTCATACTCATACTCTTACTTATACTGATATTCATGCTTTTTTTCATATTCATATTCATACTTATATCCTTATTTATACTAAGACTCATATTTGTACTCATGTTTATACTCAGCCGTTGACTCATACTTATACTTATTCTTATACTCATACATATACTCGTACTTATTCTTGTACTCATACATATACTTATACTTATACTCATGCTTATACTCCTGGTTACACTCATACTTATACTAATAATTATACCTATACTCATATTCATATTCACACTTATACTCATACTTATTCTTAAACTTATAAGTCTTTTACACTCACAGCTTCTTTGTTACCCCTTTTTATACTTATTCATTCTCATATCTGAATTTCATACTCATCCTTCTTAAGCTGAAATTGAAACAGATACTTATATTTTTAGTTACTTTTATAAACATGCTAAAGCACTAAACCTTATATTTATACTATGACTCGTGCTTATGCTTATATAAATAATCGTCTACTCACACTTCCTTCGCACATTCGTGCTTGCGGTCGTGCCAGCTGATGACCTTTCGCGTGGGCGTCTTTGCCAAACGCGCGTGCTTAAGTAATGAGGCCGCCTTAAGAAAACGTAGAGAGATAAAGAACCAGCAGTCAACGGCAATTAGAAGAAGCCAAAAAGGATGTCGACGCCATGTCTCAATGACTGGGGCAACATTCGATAGGTAGGCGAAGGGGCAGGGCGCGTGACTGGGCAGGAGATGCAGCCAAGAGGTTAAACATTCAATTAACTCTAGTGCAGAGCCAGTTGCAAGGAAAAAGTTTATTGCAGCCAAATGTTAGATAAAAGAAAAGTGAAAACTGTATAAAAACTGACCAAAGTAATAAAACGAAACGAATAGAAATGAAATGAAACGGAAGTGAAACCTAACGGCTGCCAAGTAAATAGACAAACAACATTGGCAACAAGCCGAGGCAACCAGGCAACGGAGTAACTTTTCCACATGCTCTGGCACTGCAAAGGGGTAGAAGCTGTGCATGTGTGTGTGTGTGTATCTGTTGACTCTAGTTAAAGTTTATCAAAGCTACAATAAGAAAGGCAACAACAGCTACAGCCATGCAGAAGCGCAACAGGGAACGGCAGCAGCCAACTTTGGCTCGTCCTGACTGAGCTGCAGCTTCTGCTCCTTAGTCCTCTTCCTGCCTCGCTCCTTGCTGTGCTTAAGTCGTAAGTCCTCTTTCGGAGTTTTTGACTTCTCAAGTTCAGTTGCGCGCGCTTGCTCGCTCGCCTAATGCCAAGTTATATATATTAAATAAAGAGAACACGCACATACGCCAACAACAGCACCAAAAACTCCTCACACGCCTGCTCTCTCTCTCTTTCTCTCTCTCTCACGCTCTCCCTCTCTCTATATTTGTTTTCTCGGCTATCGTTAGTTTACTTAGTTTACTTGATTCCTTGCTAGACACACATATTTTTTACTTAATTCTCCAACTGCGTAAAGCTTTTTCTTCTCTGCCATAAACTTGCGAATGAATTGAAAGGTGTTTTTGTCTTACTAAAACCCACATATGTTCCAACCTATTAACTGTTAAATATAATCTTAGTATCAGCAACTTGCTGCTACACATAATAAACTTTACTTAAAAACAGAGTTGCTTAACTAAAGTTTTCAAAGCTGGTCAGTCTAAGAAATCGCTAAAAGTTTGTCTTTAAAATTGCTTGCAAAATTTAATAAAATATTTTCTTTCATTTTTGCTTTCAGAATTTATTCAATTAGAGTGGAAAAGAATAATAATTTTATAACTTTTAAAATAGTCAAATATTTTTATAAAATTTTAAACTGCAAAAGTTAGATACTAAAAATGTATCCTTGCTATAAATACTGGCGGATTGTGCCTTGACAGAATTTTACTTATGCGCAGGGTTCAGGGTATCAGCTAGTCGAGCAGCCTCGACCAGAGCACTCTTTCGTGCTATAAAATACATAAATAATTGTTAGAAGTTCATTGATAGGTTGGACGATAATCGCATAATATTTATATATATATATATATATATATGTATATATATATATATATTGTTGATAATGTATGTATTTATGCATATGTGTATGCATGTATGTAAATATGTATGTTTCAATGTATCCATTTATGAAATGTATATACCTTGTAGTATGTATGTCTATTAAAATGTCTGTATGTATGTATGTATTTATCTATGTATGTATGTTTGCAAGCATGAATGTGTGCATGCATATACATATGCATACATACACATATTGTCATACAATTCAATGGTTCTCTACAGCATAACTGATTTTTCCTTGAAATTCTTCTTAATTCATTATATATGTTCTAAAAATCTCGACTTATTTGCGATTCTCGGGAATTTCTAATTTTTATTTCTGAGTTTTACAATAACAATCAATTGTGGAGCTCATTTAAAAAAATATATTTCAGAAATGTTTATCTATAAACCTGATAAGTCCTTAAGCCAATACACGATATCAAAAGAATTTAAATTAATAACTATCTCAGCTAAAATTATAATAATTTTAAGTTGGCCTACGACAATCTTTTTCAATTATTTTTATTGCTGAGCATTAGTTAGCCCAAAGGTATTTAGCTTAATTTACACCAGCTTATTTATTTACAATTTATGGAAAATTTATTAAATTTCCACACGCATCAATATTCAGATTTGTGATATCTATAGATTTCTTGGGGGTAGGCATGCCTTGACACGCTGGCATTTGCTAGTGAAATGCATTTCAGCTGCTGTGCAAAATATGCTGACCAATAATAAGTTAAGATAGTCGAATGCATTTTAATTTATTATGCAAATCGAAAATCAAACGAAGCAAATCTAAGCCCGAAACGTCTGGCCAACAAATTAAAAGCAAATAAAGTGCCGCAAAAATGGCAACAAATCAAAAATGTCGCCAGCCTCAGTTAGACTAAAATGTCCAAGCCGATTTGCTCGACGAACCCGAAACAATGAACACAGAGGGGAAAAGCTTCTGTTTCCGCATTTGGTTTTCAACAATTTCCCAACAACAAAAGCCAAACAGCTCGCAGGCTACGTAACGATGAAAATATTTGCCAAATCTAGCAAAATTTACAGCCCCATGGCAAAGAGCAAACGTCTGTAAGGGCTTGATTGAGAGGGGGGCAGTTAGGGTTTGGCTGGGGCGTAGGTTCTAGGGGGTAGTTAGCAATCGGTGCTACATGCAGTGAAATGCATATTTCTGTATTGTTGTTGCATCAAATTGAAATTTACTATGCAATTTGGCTTAAATAAAAGAAGTGTGTAAACATGAGATCTCTGAGCAGGCTGAGGCATACCCTGTAAAGCAAAAATATGCTAAAAAAAAAACTTATTTAAAGAAAAATTTAATATTTTTATTTAAAATGATCAATTTAATAAAAAAACAATTATTTGCCCAACTAGTGCATACCATGTAAATTAAATTTAGTTATATTTATGAGCTACTTATGATTCACACAAAAAAATTTAAATATTACATTTTATGATTTGGAATTCGTCGATGACTTAAGAAAACTGACTGACTATTGCGTACCCTTGAGACACTACACAAGTGCAGGAAAAAATTTGAAAAATTTTGTAATTTTTTATTTTTATATTAAGAGTTGATATTAAGATCTTCTAAGTTAACTGACTATATACCCTGTAGGTACGAAAAAGAAGTATTTTTGATTAGTATTCCAAACCAATAGCTGATATACTTTATTTTTAGATTTTATAGGGTATACTTTATTAATATAGTCGCACTTGTGTAAAAATAATAAACGTTTATGGCATAGGATAATCCTGGCATACACAATTAAATCAAATAAATGTATTTGTAATAAATACCCAATTTATCTACTTTTGCTAGTCAGCTTACAGGGTATTTTTACAATGGAGTTTCATTTATGTAAAAAACAATTCATTTATTTAAAAGGAACTGCTTGATATAAACAGTTTCTAAATTTTTGTATTAAACTTAATTTTTAATTTACATTTTCCATTCGTATTGCTTACCCTTTGACTTTGCTATATAGTTTTATAGGGTATTTACCTTCAATTTGAATACATCTGCTGCAATCGCTTTCAGTCAGGATGTGCAGTCTCTGCCGGACAGGTTGGCAGGCAAGGACACGTTGTTTTAAGTCCTGGCACTTTTTGGTTATATTTCTGTATTAAAAACTGCTTTATATTGTGTGGACCGTTAGACTGTTTATGTGGGCGTGGCAGGCAGCACCACGTGTGTGCGTGTGCGCGCGTGTTTATGCGAGAGTTTATAACACACTTTAAGGCGCCATAAGCTTATATTGCACTTAATAGCACATAAAAAATGCTACGTGATAATGCAACAGACCACAAAAGTGGCCATTCGATGTGGAAAACCCAAATGCCCAGCGTGGAAAAGCGCCCAGGAAAAGTGCCGCGAAGCGAGCATACTAAACTTGTTAAAGTGGCCACCGTTAAGGGCTTAACATAATAAGTGTTTGCCGAGGGGGGAGCCGGAGTGTGCGGAGGGAAATGAGTAATTACTGAGTTTAAGCTTTAAGTAAAGCTTTAAAGCCTTAAAATTTAACAACAATTGCTACAGAATTTAGCTGCATTTGCAGGAATTCGATTTTAGCATTGAGATATTTTAAATTCATTTCTATAACATTTATATTAATAGAATAAAGTATAATATATAGAGAGACATAAGAAACTTAATGAGTTCTTAAGAAAATAAGAGGCAAGCAGAGAAAAGGTTTTATACCTAAGCTTCCTAAACATAACTAGAATTTCCAAAGCAAATTTTGTATTTCTAGCTCTTATAATATTCGAGCTTTAAGCAAAAAACTATTTCAAAAATTTTCTAAAATCAGAATATATTAAAAAACATTCTCACACACTTTCTTGAAAATTCCAAAAATATTCTTATAATTTTATACCAAAATTTACATGCAAATAGTTTAAAATATAAAATAATAAATTGACAAAAAATGTTGCATACTTTTTGAGGTCATTCCGAAGCAGAACCACTCCACAGTTCTTTAAAGCAATAAAAACTAAGCTGAAGCGAACAATTTTCAATTACTCAAATGCTGATGAATATCGTAGCCAAAACATTTCATTACATAAAATGTCCTTCGAATTGTGTAACTATCTATCATCGAGTGGAAAGTCTTGAACTTTGATGTTCAGTCCACATCATTTATTAAATGAAGCTTTTGCTCTAATTGACAACTATTTTCAGGGGGAGTTTTTCGGTTTCGCTCTGCGAGAAACTTAGAAAGCATGTCAGATGTCCAAGTGTCAGTTGGTTACTAAGTTCTTGTTGTTTGCCTAGTTGTTATTGTTATTGCCATGGCTGTTGCTATTAGAAGTCATACAAACAAGTGGGCGTGGCCATTGGCCGAGGGCCAGGGCAACGCGTCGAGCTGTAAGCAAAGCTCACAAACGTGGTCAATTAAAGCTTATCAACAGCCTTCACGCATCGTTAGAATATATGTATATATATATATCACATCAATCAAATAACGGTCAAGTATGTGCAAAACATGAACCACACACACGCACACACACTGGCACATTAGTCTGTGTGTTTGTGTTTTTGTAGTGTTGGCAAATGGCAATTGGAATTTTTTTTTCACTTAACTTTTGAGCTGCAAATCGGCAGCAAATCAATTGACAACTTGAAAGGCAGCTAAGCATTTGTTGTCACACACACACACACACGCATACACACGCACACACAACACCAACACCTATGCAAAGCCAATCATTTAGTATAGCATTCAAGTTAACTTCACTTGGACACTCACTCATTCATGGTCAACACACTACAGAGGCGCTGGGCAGCCTCTCTGTATGTGCCACACCCGCGCTGGCCACAATACGCCCCGCAAACATTTTACTAGCCTTGTACATTGTTGTCGTCCTTTCTTGTTGTTATTGTTTGTCAACCCGTTGTCGTTGTTCTTGTGCTTCTGCTGCTGCTGTTGTTGTCTCTCGTGTCCTTTCGCTTGCTATAAAAACTTGCACTTTACTTTCCTGACTTACGGCCACAAAGTGTGTGCCACACTTTTTTATGGAGTTTATCTTGCTTGGACATGGAATATATTCACATCTAGAGTGGTTTTTTTAGATAGTTTCTATTTGCTCTTGTTATGCCAGGCTGCAATAAGCAACAGCTATTCACAAATATCAACTCTTCATATAAAATGCAGCTGACAATGTGCTTAGATTGTTATATTATGTGAAACTTGGCAATGATAATAATACAATGATCCTTGTATGCAATTTATTTAATAAGTTTTTTTTTTAATTTTAATTTCATATTTATGAACATCCAAGCATAGGTAGATCGACTCAGCTTGTTGTTCTCATCAATGATATATATAGTTTATGGGCTCTGTCAAACCCAAATTTACTACTTTTAAATAGCTTTTTCAGTTTCTTACATGCAGCATTATTATTTCTATAAAAGTCAATTTTCAATGCATCTTAACTTCATGCCTCTAGCACTACTATTTTTATGAACAATTGATTTTCAATGCGTCTCTCTAAAAGCGCCAAAAACAAATTAACTCTTACCGAATGTAACGGTACTTTTTTCTAAATATCTTTCCATTCTATTTTAAGCTAAATGTTTGTATCTTCTTATTTTTCACAGCCAAAAATATCTTATATTTTATGTAGTGCCGCACTACTATTTTTATGAACACTAGCGCACATAACTTGTGAGCTCTGCTACGCCTGCTTATGCCTGTTTTGTTTTATTTATTATTTTTTTATTTTTAACCTGAATCAATTTATAATACTCTTGTGAAAATATATGAAAATATGACAACTTCATTAATTTGTTTTTTGTTTTTTTTTTTTTGTTATTTCTCAATTCATTTAAAGTAAAATGAAAAATATTGACTTCCAACATTTTAAAAAAAATTTCGAAAATGAGTTATGATATGAATATCCAGAAAATTGCAAAAAACACCTTTTAATTTTTGGAATGTCGAGTCAAAGTAGAGAAGATAATATTAAAAATATGATTTATACCTCAGAAAGCTTTCAACTTTTCACAAAATTATGGAAGCTTCAACTTAACAAGCTTTAAAATGCTTTAAGTACATTGTTGCTATATTTCACTAATTTATTATAGTTACTTATCTAATTAATTATTGTAAGTGCTATAAGAAAATGTATTACAGTTTTTGATATATTAAAATAATAGCTTAAGCTAGTTAATTTTAAAACTGAATTTTAAAAAGCTTTTTCTAAAGAGCAGCACTTGCTGTCGATCTATCAAGTTTCAGTTTGTTCCTACCCTCTTCATATTCCACATTTCAGACTTTAATTTTAGTTTACAGCTTTTTTGTGGTTTATCTGTGCTAAGCCATGTACCCAACAGCCCAAAGCCGCAATTCCCTAATGCAGGCATTAGCACATAGTCCTAGACACCCACACACACGCACACACACACACTTTTTGTGTAATGTGACGCTCAAGTTTTGGAAATCCTTTAATTGGCTTTACATTGCATTTTGCTGCTGCTTCTTCTAACCATCTTTCCACACAGATGAGTAGCTAAAAGGAAAAAAAACTGTATCGAATGGCGATTGACACTGAGTACATGAGACTTGCAATTATTGAAGCTGTCAAACTTTGGCCCAATCCCCCAGCTTAAGTTTGTGTGGGTGGGGAGGAAACGAAGAAAAACTGTGTCTATGTGCATTAGGTTTGATTTTCTTTTATTTTGCATAATCGATTTTCCGTAGCCAAAGCAAAATTTCCTGCGGCTTTTCATGACCGACTGAAAATGCAATGACTCGACGCAAAATGTTATGCAAATTAACACATGTAATACGCATACATATGTTTATATATATATATATATTTTTATATGTATGTATGTGTGCATGTGTGTCTTCCATTGTCTGCCAGACAATTATAGATATTTATGATGATGAGTTACAATTTTGTAGCTAAAGACAACTAATTCGGGCACAAAAGCCGAAATCTGTAGCTAACCCGCATTGACGTGCACATATTCTATATATATATATACATATCTATATATATATATATATATATTTATGTTTATATATGTCGTATCTGCTCATATACATATATATCTGCTTGCACACATCAACTGTTATGCTGAACAATGGACACAAAATATTCTTGGTTTTCTTTTCTTTTCTATACTTTTTTTTTCGTAATTTTGTTGCCCTTTTTGTTGTTTCAAAAAGTGGTTCACAGCAGGAGCTTTGACAAAGGCATCCTTGGGGTCACGCACACACGCATACAAAAAACACGCACATATATTTGGGCTATAAGGCTTCACATATGTTCGCAATACTCTGTAAAGTTTGCCTAATGCAAAATTGATCAATTTTTCTTGTAATTTTTTACATATTCTTAACTTTTTTTTAAGTTTTCTTCATTTAATTTTTGTTCATCTTCAGATATGTAAATTTATTAAATATAATTGTTAGATATTTCTTCATCTCAAACATTCCAATATATATGCAAAAAATATAATTAAGAAATTTTCAAAAAGATAGAAAGTGTTATAAAAATATTTTTTTTCTATAATAATTTTTATATTTTATTGATTAAAAGTAAATTAAAAATGTTCAAATTAAACAAAATTCACAAGGAAAACCCTGAAGAATATCTTACAAAAATAAAAAAATATTTTAGATACAAAATATGATTAATTATAGATTGGAATATAAAACAAAAATATAAATATATTAAATTTATCTTAAATACAAAAAATATTATTTTAATATGAAAAAAATAATAGTAAATAATCTATTCCAATAAATATAAAAATACACATTTTTTTACTTCTATTTGATTAAAATTTTTAATATATCTTATTTAAATTTAATTTTCGTGCAGCTTTAACTAAGCCTTAGCTAAATTTTTGGAAAAATAATATATTACATTTCTTATTAATAAAAACTCACCTGCCTCCAGGGTATTCATTTGTTAAGCTATTCGAATTTCTTGCTGCTTTACGTTTTATTCATTTGTGACTACATTGATAAGCTGGCAACATATTTGGCCATTGTTTTCGGACCCTGCCAACAGGCCATAGATCTTCGGACCAGCACTTGGGGCATTGTTCTAAGTCGTTGCCATAAATGCAGACACTTGGCCACCTCCATTTCCACTCTTACATTCCAGGACGAGTTCCATTTACATGACTCCTGGGCTCAACAGTATCCATATTAGACTTTTAAGGTGGAGCACTTTAATTGCAGTTGCCTTTGGTTATTTATTGGCAGAGCCCTCAAAAGGGAGAGAGAAATGGCAAAAGAGGCGAATCGAAATATTTCGGCTAAATTATGTTGCGAACAGTTGGAAGTTGGCTAAGTGAAGCTCTTCAGGAGAGTTTCATGTAAGGCAAGATGCTTCAAGAGTCCGAAAAAGTCTACTCTCTACTCTCTACTCTCTACTCTCTACTCTCTACTCTGCTAACGCGCTACTCGCGACGCGCTACCGAGACCTCGACGCTCTACCTCACTCGCTACCGCGACCCGACGCGCACGCGCACTCTCGACTCCGACGCCGACGCGCGACGCGCGACGAGCGACGCGGACTCGCGACCGCGACGCGCGACCCACTGCCGACTCGAAGACGCCGACTCGCGACGCGGACTCGCGACTCGCTACGCGCGACGCTACGCGGACGCGCGCGCGCGACTCCTACGCCGACCGCGACTCGCGACTCGCGACTCTCTACGCGCTACTCCGACGCCGACCCTACGCGGACTTCTACGCTCGACTCGCGACGCGCCGACTCTCGACTCTCTACTCTCGACTCGCACTCTCGACTCTCGACTCTCTACCGCGACTCTCTACGCGAACTCTCTACTCTCTACTCTCTACTCTCTACTCTCTACTCTCTACTCTCTACTCTCTACTCTCTACTCTCTACTCTCTACTCTCTACTCTCTACTCTCTACTCTCTACTCTACTCTCTACTCTCTACTCTCTACTCTCTACTCTCTACTCTCTACTCTCTACTCTCTACTCTCTACTCTCTACTCTCTACTCTCTACTCTCTACTCTCTACTCTCTACTCTCTACTCTCTACTCTCTACTCTCTACTCTCTACTCTCTACTCTCTACTCTCTACTCTCTACTCTCTACTCTCTACTCTCTACTCTCTACTCTCTACTCTCTACTCTCTACTCTCTACTCTCTACTCTCTACTCTCTACTCTCTACTCTACTCTCTACTCTCTACTCTCTACTCTCTACTCTCTACTCTCTACTCTCTACTCTCTACTCTCTACTCTCTACTCTCTACTCTCTACTCTCTACTCTCTACTCTCTACTCTCTACTCTCTACTCTCTACTCTCTACTCTCTACTCTCTACTCTCTACTCTCTACTCTCTACTCTCTACTCTCTACTCTCTACTCTCTACTCTCTACTCTCTACTCTCTACTCTCTACTCTCTACTCTCTACTCTCTACTCTCTACTCTCTACTCTCTACTCTCTACTCTCTACTCTCTACTCTCTACTCTCTACTCTCTACTCTCTACTCTCTACTCTCTACTCTCTACTCTCTACTCTCTACTCTCTACTCTCTACTCTTCTCTACTCTTTTACTTTAATGAGCATCTATTAGCTGCTCCAGTCAATAATATGTTTCGAACAGCTTCCGCCTAGCTATTTCCTTTAATTATCGTCGCCCTTTTTACACTCAGCCCTATTTGCACATCCTTTTACAGTTTGCAAGTCTCTCATTTCAACTTGGTTACCCAATTAATACTTTTTTCATTTTACTTCTTAATTTCATGCCTGTGCGTAGGGGTCTGTCAGGGTTGGCCATATCCATGACTTTATAATGTCAATTTCTGGAGTTTTTGCTTTGCTGAGTTTCTCATTTCCAACCTTTTTTCATGCTTTGCTCGACTGCAAAGAATTTTTGCCTGCTTTAATTACAGTCGTAGCATGTGTCTGCGTATCTATATTTATCTGACGGTCTTTGCGCTTCTCATGCCACGCCCACGCTTTAATGTCAACTCATTAGGCAATGCTAGCCATAATCGGCTATCAGATCCTTGGGGAACCGCAAAAGGAGAAAAAAATGGCAAGTGTTTGGCCAGGAGTCCAAGTTTTTTGGGGCTACGGACACGTAGCAACGCATAATTACAACTTAATCGCTTGACAAACAAAGCAGACGCAGCCATAAACATTAACAGGCAGCCCAAGAAATTCACGGAAATATCTAGTTGAGCTGAGAAGCGGAAGCAACAACACAATCTGATATCTAGGCTCTAAGGGGGCGCAGGGCGTGGGCGTGCCTTAACTTTTAAACAGTTTAAAGAGCTGTTGCTGTTCTGTACATGTTTATGGACTATTGTCCCTAGGTTAATAGTTAATGGGCGGTTACCTAAAATAATAAAATTATACCAACGAGGGCAGTCACTAAGGTTGAAATGAATTGCAAACTGAAACCAAAAGCAACAAAAGTTGTACAAAAAATTATGATTTATCTGATATAAGGCAATGTTAAATGTCTATAAGTTTTGAAATAAAATAATTTATTCAAATTAAATATTAATATAAATTTGACAGCTATTTTTACACTAAGTTTCGTCAGCAATTTGCTGAGTTCTGTAGTTTATCTAAATTTAGCTAAATTTATGCTCTTTATAGATGTTAAATCGCAACATAAGAGTGATTTAATTGCCACTTTAACTACAGGTTAAACTTCAACTTTTTATCTCAAAATTCTAGCACCAACTTTTAGCCATTTAGTAATAAAAGTAATAAATAAACCGCAATATTTTTTTAACACGAAGATAAAATTTAACATTAATTTGTAAGCGCTGACAGCTCTTAAGATGGATTCTAATATATATTCTTTTTTATATTATTCTATATTAATAATAATTTATACATACATTTAGCTCTTTAGACATTTTTAGCATGCAATGCTTTTGTATTTTTTATATAAATTATAAAACGTATAACACATAGTACTAAATTAACATTTAACATTATGTTTAACATGAGGATAAAATTGCACATCAGGCCACAAATACCAGATGCTAGTCAACTTGCCAGCTCTCTGCTCGCTTGAGAGCCTTATCGCTCTTACTCGCTATGCTTGATTTCAATTAACTCTTTTTCTCACTACTCTTCGAACCACCCACGTCACTTGGCGTTGGGTGCGCATAGTTTTGAGCATATGTTGATATTCTTCTTTTTTTTTGGGGGGGAACATGCAAAAACTATTTTCATGTAGCGCACATCGCCTCACTGAATATTTCATGGCAATTAAAATGTTAACTCTGTCAAGCGTCATGGCACGCACATGGACCAGAGCATTAAGCTACCTACTGAAATGTCAAGGCGGCCCATTGCCCCTCTCATTCCATTTCCCATTCGCTTCACTCTCCCCTCTCTCGGCATACGTCGTTGCTTAACCTCTCCCTGGATATGGTTTCGCATGCAACATTCATACGAATAATGTTGCGGTCAATTTCGTTAGCTATGCGTGGGTGTTGGTGTGTCTGTGCGAGTGTGTGTGTGTGTGTGTGTGTGGTGACAGGAGACTTTGATGGAGGCGTGTGGCTCGGGGCATGGTAGGTAGTTGCTCCCTTGTCGCGCAACCAGCCAGCACATAGCTTTGGCTTATTGGCATTAGCAAAGGATTGGCAAGGCTTTTGGCTTAGTTGTGTCCTGCCACGCCCCCCTTCGCCCACTCTTAACTGGCCCCGTAGTTTAGCTGATTTGACAGGCGCCTGCGGGCAGCAGCAGCAGCAGCATTTGCATTGTTGTAGGTCATGAAAGCGGCTTAAGCCAAACGTTAAATGATTCAGCAGCCAGGCCTCAACTTCAGAATTTGTGCCTTTTGTGCGGGCCATCCGAAGGGTGGGCGAGGGTGAGGTAGGGCGGAGCAAGAGTTCGACTCCATGCACATACATCAACATCACTTCATTAAACGTATCAACGTCAATGCAAATGCAAACGCAAACGCAACTGCAACTGCAGCAGCAGCAGCAGCAGCAGCAGCAGCATCAGCAGCAGCTGCTCATGCATCAATATCGCTAGCTGCTGGCCCCTGGCCTTCATAACGTGACGCCATTGGCATTAACATGCATCATTTGTCAATTTGCTAGCTCGGATATCGTCCAGCAGCGGCGTTCTAATTGCCTGCGTGGCACGCAGCTTGGACAATGCGACATTTTGTGCTGCGCGGCGTTGCCCGTTGGTTGCCAAGCTTTGAGCCAGAGCATAACATTATATTAAGTATACGCCCATATCAAGCATACGCAGCGTGCAACCTGTGCATTAAGCCGACATTTCATAAAAGCAAGTGGGGCACAATCCTGTAGAAAATTTCGGAAATTAGCTGTGCTCCAAATAGATTTATTATTTTTTAATGTAGAGCTTTGGGGGAACATAATAAAGTGGAAGACTTCAACTGCAATTTTGAGAGCAATATGAATTCTTAGCACTGCTTAAAAAATAATAATAAGAATGCTAACTATATGATAATGATGATGTGGAAGGTAGCGAAAGAGGTAGGCGAGTAGGTGAAGAGGTAGAGCACAGTCGAGAATTAGCTCCTGTCTTTGCTCTTCTCTTCTCTTTTTTTTTTTTTTTTTTTTTTTTTTTTTTTTTTTTTTATCTTTATTTTGTTGCAGCTTATTGTCTTAGACTCTATAGCGCATTTAGCTCTAAACCTTAACTAATGGGAGGGCAGATATGCCAATTATTCTGCACTTGTAGCTACTATCTTAATTAGTTCTAATATTGTCTAGAGGATGCAATCTCTTCAGTCTTCGCCTATTGTTGTTTATAGCCAGGTTGCTTGCGAGATGGTTAGGATGCGCTGCAAGTCTGTCCGCGTATCTTGAACTGTGTCGCCCAATGAGTTCAGCAACTGTGGGAATTGCTAAATCCCTATGTAAGACTGAGTTTCTTACAAACCAGCTGGCTCCAGTCCATCTGCGTAGTGCTTTATTCTGCAGGGTCTGAATTTTGTTCCTTGTAGTCTTCGCCGAGGAGCCCCATAGAGAGATACCATATACGAAGGTTGGGACAACTATTGCCTTGTAGATGGCGGCCTTGCTGCTGTAAGACAACTTGCTTGAAGCTCTCAGCATCCAGTCGAGGGTTTTTAGCTTGCTTTTGCATTTTGAGGTTACTTGACTTATGTGCGCTTTAAAAGTCAGCCTTCTGTCAAGAGTGATACCAAGGTACTTTACTTTTGAGGCTTTGGGAATAGTGGGCCCCAATGCAACGCTTGGGCAATCTCCTCTTCTAGTGGCGAAGGTAGTATGTACAGACTTTTGTGCATTAATGGTGATACACCACCGTTTTGCCCAGCGTCCGAAAGAGTCCAGATATTTTTGTAGTGAGTCTGAAGCTTCTTGCGCAGATACGTGACGTGATAAGATGGCGGTGTCATCTGCATAGGTCGCTATGAGTACTGCATCTGTACTTCCTATATTTGGCTCGGGAGTTGGCATATCTCCTGTGAATAAAGTATAAAGTGTTGGGCCTAGAACACTACCCTGTGGTACTCCAGCCATAATTGGTCTAGTCAAGGATACTGCTTGCCCCCTTGACACTTGGAAGGTTCTTCCAATAAGGTATGAGGATAGCAACGCGAAAAATGGGGCTGGAAGGGTGGTCCTCACTTTCTGCAGCAGTCCCAGGTGCCAAACTCGATCAAACGCCTGTTTGATGTCTAAAAAGACGGCAGAGCAGTACATCTTTTCTTCAAAGGCTCCAAGGATATGGTGCACAACTCTGTGAACCTGTTCCGGTGTTCCATGCTGTCTCCTGAAGCCAAACTGATGGTTTGGAATGGCCTCCTGGCGTCCCAGATGTGTCAGTACTCGTTCCAGAAATATTCTTTCGAATATTTTGGAGAGTACTGGCAACAGGCTAATTGGTCTGTACGACTCAATTTCTCCCACGGGTTTGCCAGGCTTAGGAATCATCACAATCACGGCGCGCTTCCAGCAGGCTGGAAAGTGCCGGATGCGGAGCATGGCGTTGTACACCATAGTTATGTAGTCTATGGTGGAGTCAGGCAGTGCTCTAAGGACTCTGCCGTTTATTAGATCATATCCAGGGGATTTTTTTGCCTTCACTCTTCTGATGTGTTCAAGAACCTCTTCTTTTGTACATCCAGTTATCTGGTCTTCAGCTGGGAGGGGCGAGAGAACGATGTCTTCTGTTGCTTCGATTTCTGAGGCCTCTGCGGTAATCACCGGCGTGAATTGGTCTTGAAGGTGGTTTGCAAAAGCCTCAGCTTGAGCTTCGTCACCAATGTGCCAGGAACCAGAAATGCTCCGAATGGGATGTCGACGTATTGGCTGCCGTTTGAGCTTTCTTGTAAATTTCCATAATTGAAACTCTGCGTCAGTGGGCGATTCAGCTCGTACCAGCGCATCGCTGATACACCTCTTTTGAAGCAGGGCGAGAGCAGCTTTAAGATGCCTCGTGGCTTCGTTGTACGTGGATTTGGCATCAGGCGTGCGTAATCTTAACCAGCGTCTCCTGGCCCATCTTTTGTGTATTAGTAGGTGTTGGGCCTCCAAGGTGAGGGGGATGTTGTACGGAGACTGTTGTCTTGTTTGGCAAGATGGTGGGGCGGCTTGGTGCGCAGCTTTGACTATTTCTTCCTGCAGTTTGTTTGCTGCGTAGTCCACGTCTTCAGGAGTGTTAAGTTCCATTTCTATGTGCAAAGAGTAATGGAGCTCGCGCCTAAAGACTCCTAAATCTGATCCTGCTGGCAGTAGTTGTTTCCTAATGGGCAAGGGCTGTGGCTGCGCGTGGATTGTGACTATTAGTGGCAGGTGGTCAGAGGATAGGTCCAAGGATTCTTCAATGGTCAATTGCCGGTCACAGATGCCTTTGTAGACAGCGAAGTCGATTGCCGAGGGCCTGTGTCCATTAATTGGGTAACGGGTGGGGGCTCCAGTCGCCAATATGCTGAATTGTAAGTTTTGAATCGCCTCAAATATGACTTCTCCGCGACGATTCGCACTATTGCTTCCCCAAAATGGGTGCCATCCATTCCAGTCGCCGCCGATGAGGGTCTTATTCAACCTTTGGCCTAGAACCTGTTCCATGTGATGATCACACAGACCAGTGTTTGGCGGAAGATAAATTGACGCAACTTCGATCGCTCCAATAGACGTAGGCAGGGTGATGGCTGAGACCTGCATTGTTGCGTTGCAAATTGACAGTAAAGGTGTATGCGGTATTGTTGCTCGTATGACTTTTACTTACTTACTTTTCTTTTCTTTTCTTTCTAGAAATCAACTTTTCATTTATAATTTTTTGCTGCATTTGAAAATCAGTGAAATTTATGCTAATTAGTCCAGCTGCAAATTGTTTAAGTTCATAATATGTATAGATTTTTCATTTGCTTTTATTAGCAGCAGAATAAACAAGCAAAATGCTAAATAAATAAACGAAAGTAAACAAATATTTTACGCGATTTTCCATATTTGTCTAATTAAAATATATTTTTGCATTTGACATTCAGTTTGGACATCGTTAGAGCGCCGCAAAGCGTGCACAAATTATTTGAATTAATTGCACAAATATTGATTCGATTGCAGCGCAAATGTTATTGAGAAATATGCCTAATGCATATTTACTTTTGTTTTCCATTCAATTCAAACATAATTGTTATCAATGTTAACGTTATTCGAGCTCAGTTGGCAAATTGATATAACTGTTGTCATTAAAGCGATTTCTTTACGCTGTCAATTAAAATGAAAGTGAAAATCACGCCAGATGCATATCCTATAAATGGGTTGATGCTGGGGTATACTCATTGTTGTACTACAGGCAAAAGATGTTGATGGAAAAGACATGACAGCCTTAGGGTTCGATGTAAAACTTTTGTATTACGATGAATTAATTTATGAAAATCGATAATTAAATGTATTTTTTTATAAGCTACTAAGACAATCTTTCCATATTTACTTAAAATTAAAATTTTGTTATTTCTACGAACTTTTTATTTTATTAAATTTATTATTTAATTATATTCATTTTAAAAAAAAATAAATTAAGAATGTTCACTAAATATGCATTTGGAAAAGTTGAAAATTAGCAAAATATAATTTTTTAATTAATCTTTAATAAGCTTTTAGCAATTATCATACATTCGATAAGAAAGTCATATTAATATTTTCTAAACTCCATCAAATTGAAATAAAACAATATCCCACATTTCAAATATATCTAGAAAAGCTATAGAGACACCACTTTAATTGCTTTAAATCGATAAAAATCGAATAATTTTTTTAGTAAATACAATTTATACAAGATACAATTTTGAATAAGAATAAAAATATTAAAAATAATATAATATAAAATATATAAAAAAAATTTATAAAATTAAAATTTCAATGAAACCACGTATGATTGTAATTTACATTGGAATCGATAACAATCGATAATTAAATGCATACAAATACATATGTATCTAGCTTTTGACATACTAATAGTTGACTAAATTTTCCTCTATACTTCGCCCAATCAGTGCACATCTCCCCATCGAGCACACCCCACTAGAGCATACTCACTTGCTACTCCAACTAGTTTATTATGAAATTATGCATTAATAATGAGGCGTGGCGCACCCATATGTCATTTGCCACGCGCATTTAAAACTTTAATGTGCATGCAGTGCACCTCATGGCGTATACATAATTGAGCGAACAGCATTTATATTTATTTATTTATTGTTGTGTTGCAGTTTTTTTCGCCTGTTTCTTCTGTTTTTCTATCAATTAAACTGAATTGAAATGAAACACAAATTAGAAATGAATTATACAAGAGTCGCCGTCAAGTGGACATTTCATATTTTTAATTTCGTTTTTTTTTATTTAATTTTGTTTTGCTTTGGCATTTCATAAAGTGGCCTATCAAATAAATCGTTAATTAATTTGCAATCATTTTGCATTAATTTTTTTCACTCTCGATTTGCATCGCTATGACATTTGTTGCAGCTAAATACAAGTGGATGAGTGGATTTATATAGTTAAGTCGTCGGCCGCAAAGCATGCAAATTAAACTAATACAAAAAATGCACTTAATACTTATTAAATTTCACAAAAACAAAATGAAAAGCGAAATAATTTTAATTCAAATCATTTTATATATGAAAGCGATGGTTTTTGTAAACATTTCTCATTGCTGTGATTAGCTTCAAGTAGTTTTTCTATAAATATGTATAAAATATTTTAGATTCAATTTGTATTTAAATAAAATCCTCAAAGTGGGTAAAAAATGCACTTCATATATTTTATATTTAATACAAATTTATTTTATAGAAATATAATATTGACTCTACATGTTTTTGATCATAGCTTAAATTTTATTAGCCCATTTTGTGTAAGCACTTTCAATACCATTTAATCTATACAAAAATTCTGTAAAACTTTTTTTTTTATATTACTTTTTTGAACATAAAAATTCACAAAAAAATCAATATGTGATAGAAGCAGAAATAATTGAAGCACTTTAAATTAGCTTTATTTGTGAAGCCTTTAAGGAAATATTGTATGATTGATTGACCGATTAATGATAAGTCCAAACCCTTTAAATGAATTTTGGAAGGTTCAAGTTTTCACACAAGTTTCCCAAGAAACATAACTTTTTAAATTAATTAATAAAGAAAAACATATACATATACAAATAATTTTTATACCCATATGAAACAAAATCTATGAAATTGTAAATTTTAATTATGTGGAGTCGCTCATTAAATTTTAAAAATTGCTAATGCAATTTAGGCAGCTTTTTGCAATTAGCAATTGAGCTTTAGCAATTATGAATTATTTCGATGCAAAAATTGTAAATAATTGCATAGACATTTATTAAAATAAACGTTTTCCGGTAATTAGCGGCAACACAAATTTATAAACAAATTAATTGGCGACAATTTTTGCAGCACATATACGAGGGACGTGGGCTCGAACTCCGCAGGGGGAAGCGAGGAAGCCGCAGAAGCAGAAGCCAACGCAAGGGCAATATATTCATAGAAAGCTGCCAAAAATGGGCTCATTAGAAACTTTGAGCGCAAGAAATTTAGAGGAAAAACAGCGAATAGGTGTGCTTCTAGAGGAAACTGATGGACGAACAAATACCCTGTACATGAAGACGGCATGGATATTGAAGAAAAATTAATTTAATATGGATTTGCGCCAGGGAATGATAGCCTAAGTAGCTCAACTCTGAATATCTAGGTAATGCGGTTGTCAAAAGTTTAATGGAAGGAGAAGCTTGGAAATTTTAAAGTTTGATATCGATATGTATCGATTTTCAGAAAAAGAAACGCTTGGTATCTATGTTTATTAAAGGGAGTTTGTAAGTCTGTTGTGGATATTTATCGATTTCTATAAAAGAGGCAAGCTTTCGTACTAATCGATATTAGAGAAGAAAAAAGCTTGACATTGATTGATTAAATTGAAAAGCTGATTATGAGCTTTTTCGCTTTGCGTGAAAAAAGTTAGATTTTAATCGATTTAATCGATTTTAGTGATAGAAATTCTTTTTGACCTTTAGGATATAAAGTTAAAATTGACTTTTTGCATTTCTGAGAAAGAGTAACATAGCTTCTTGATTGATGATTATGAAGGCAATGCGCACTGAAAAGGTAATCGATAACATTAGTATTTTTGTTATCGATAACAGAACAATCATAAGCTAATCGAGTATTAAATGAGCTAGACGATTCAGATGAGTGAATAACAGCTTATTGAATATATAAACATTCCTTTTTTTTCACTTTGCCTTTTGGCTTTATACTCGAGGCTTTTCCCGTTGGAGATGGTCGTAAATTCAATTCAGTGCTTGCCGCTGTCCACTTGAAGGCAGCCATATTCATGCTCGAGGGGCAGGAATCTCCATCCATTGACAGCAATACCTCCTTGAGCGATCAATATGTTTTACTCTCAAGTCCTAAGCTGCGTAGTTCGTGACGCTGTTGCTTAAGGACACAGCGACTACAGGTAGAATGAGTCATAGATGCAGATATACAAATAGATTGACCTAGACTAGACTGTTAATTGTTTATATTCACAAAAGATAATGCCTAAATAATCCCTGATACTATCTAACTTTATCAGAAAGCTCTCCTTCAGCTGGTTACATAGCTGCGCCTGAAACCAAACTACCCTGCTTTACCGCACAGTACAGGTATGCGTAGCTAATAGCTTAATTTGTAAGCGTGAAAGAAAAAATCTAGCTGAAGATACAAAATGTGAGCTGGTCGCAGTCAGAAATCGCAGCTTCGCACGCGTTGCTATCCAACGAAATTTAATGCGTTAATTTTCCGACAATATTTTTTGCGTAATCTAGCGAAGCGTGTGGCGCTCATCCTTCCGTTCGTGGCAGTCAAGATGATGAGAACTGTCATTGACGTCAGATATATATATATATATATATATATTTAGCGAGGTCTTTATCGTCGCTGCTTCCTTGATGCCGTCTGCCAGGTGGCAGGATATCCTTTTGTTGTTAACGTCTGTGACTCCTACATCTCGTCGCTTTTGCTTTTTCTTATCGATGCTAATATGGGCTCCAAGTAGCAGTCACAATTCGCAAAAAGAAGCCAGAATTCAACAATTCACTTTTAAGTGTTCACAAATTTCCATCAGCTGAACATTGGCTCTACATATAGATATGAGTGTGTGTGTGTGTGCTTGTGTGTGTTTGGCTTATTTGAAAACTTTTGCCACTACCCACTCGCCCCCTCTTTGGCTAAGGCATATGAAAAATTGTGCGCATAACTCGAACTTCAGTCGGAAAATCTTAGCAGGAAACCAAATTTTTACAAGTCAGCGCCAAGTCAGGTATCCCAGCTATTTACGAGCAGGTGCAGCAGTCTAGCTGTGCTGATGTTGTCCCGGGGCCAAACTATTTGGCTAAACTATATATGCCAGCTAATTATGTAGAGAGTTGAGCTGCTTAGCATTTGTTGCAGCTGCTAATTTGGCCAAACTATGCGGTTTACAGCGCATGTTAAAAGTTGGCCGCATGTTAAGCGTAGTTTAACAGCTGAGTGGTAACAGCCCGCTGGCAGCAACACCTATAAGCAGGTGGTCTGAAAGTTTTGTGGCCTGTGTTCGGTTGCAATTGGGGAATTTAAGTAAATTAAAAGTTGAAAGTTTGCGGGGAGCAGAAGAAGAAGGAAGATAAATGAGAGTGAATATGTGTCAGAATTATGGACATCCGGTTTATATATATATATATATATATATATAGCTACTACAAAGTATACAAAGTATTTGTTTAAATGATCTTAAGAATACAGACGAAGCTGACCAAGCAAGTGCGTTACTATTTTTGATAACTATACTTCAGTAGCTGTCTATGTTATCGATTGGTCTTAATTGTTTAAATATTCAATAAGATATGCCATTTAATAACAAATAATATTTTATCTACCGACGTGCGAAAATATGCGAAAAAATATAGCTTAACAGAATTCCAGCTCAGCGTATGAGAATGCTGCAAGCATCCAAAGTTTGAGCTTACGCTTGAAGCACTGCCAGCGGAGTGTAGGCAGCCATTTGAATTTATTGCTATTCTGTATAAAATGTCATATATATAGCTTTAAAATAAAACTTGAAACAACTTAAAAGCTCCTGCTGTGCTTGCTTTATTGCAATTCTTTTTGCTACTGCTCTTAATTATTCATAGAATAAATATAAATTAATACAACTTTAAAATTAAAAAAAAAAATTAAAAATAAATTTTATATTTTTAAACATATACTACATCAAAAAAAATTTTTTAAATAATACTCATTAAAATAAAAATTTATTTATTATTGGAAAAAAATTTATAATATTTTTTAAAATTATATAATGTTGAAATAAATATCTATAGATGTATAATTTAAAATATGTATAAATATCAATAGATGTATAATCTAAAATATGTATACGTGTATATTTTTTGTTTTTATAAAATATAAAATTTAAAATGTACACAATATTTCCAATTTTCGCATTTATATACAATTTTTTTATAAATTTATATTTTTATATACAAAATTTTTATTGCAAAATATTTGTAAACCAGTTACACAACAGTTTAACCAAAAGCTTAAATATAACGCTCACCATCATTTCCTATTATTTATAATTTTTGCATAATTTGCCGCAATTTTTTAATTATTTGTTTTCGTTGAACTCTTTTTTGTTTTTGGTTTAAATGCTCCTCTGCATTTCCTCGAGTTAATTGCAGCCATATTAAATGGCTTTAATTATGTTTGCATGTTAATTAGCATCAATATTTTGAGCAAACCAAAAAAATGAAAATAACTCTTTGGATATGGTCTTTAAATCCAAAAATAAATGCATAAAAATATTTGTTTCGCAATTTCAAAGCGGTGCTATGTTAATTAACAGCGACGCCACGCTTAACAGAGACTTGATGCTCTGTTGGTGTGTGCGCTGCGCAGTCAGCGTGGCGACGCGTCGCTGCTTTAACTTCGGCTGCCGACTGTAGCAGTACAACTTCGGCTCTGTTAGTGCTGCTGTTAAGGCTGGTGCAGCATGTTAGCTGCTACTGATGGTCGCTGCTGTTGGTCGCTGGCAGCGCAGCTCGTATTTCCGTTTTATTATTTCAGTTCTTGGCTTGTGGCCTGCTGGCGCTTGTCTCAGTCACCTGCCAAGTGTTGAGCGCGTCGCAACGCAGCGGCTACTACTTCGCTACGGTTTCTAACGGTGTGTTAACCTTTCGTGTCATTTATCAGTGTTAGACGTAGACACTGTGTATTTGTGTGTGTGTGCTAAGCACGTCATCTTTGTGCGTGTGTTTTGTTTTTATTTACATTTTTTATATACATGTCATAAAATTACACACAAATCCTGTTCAAACGTTTAAAACCTGTTTTTCTGTTCTTCGACATTCCATTTTTGTTTCGAACCGTTTTGATTTGAACTCGATACCAATAGTCGATACCCAAACCAAACCGCTTTGATAATTGGCTGGCATGCAAGAATTTTAAGCGCGCGCCGCGTGACGTCGCCCGGTTTGCGGCACTTCCCCACACACACTTCAGACCGTTCAATTGCAGCTGCAGTCACTGCTTTGGCTATCGATAGAAGCTTTTCGTTTTTGTTTACCGTTAGCGGTTTGCTAGTTTCCATCCAGTATATGTTTCTCCCTATTTCGGTCTTGCTCTCGCCTTGGCGCTTGTTCTTCTCGTTTCTTGTTATTCTCGAGTGCTGGCCAGCTACTGCGCTGCTGCTCGTTCTTTGTCTTCCTCCTTCTCATGCTCATCCGCTGCCCGCTGGCCAACGAAGCGTGCGGCGACGGCGGCTCTAGCTGTTTAGAAAGCCACTCCAGACACTAAGTTGCTGTTGTTGCTGTTGCTGGTTCTCCTTCTTCATCATGATTATCATTATTATCAAACGACTGTCTTTAGCTTGCCTATTGCTCTCTCGCTCTCTGGCTCTCTAGTCTGGGCTCTTAATTAAATTTAAAGCTAAACTTGGGCCTCTGCAGACATAAATTGACCGACTTCTTGTACCGAAACCGAACAACCGTTAATTAATTCGATTGTTGATTGAGAACGGCATTTGTTGTTGTCTTAAACAAGTTTTAAAAAATATATTTATAAAGACCATACAAAATTAAAGAAATGTGTCTAAACAAAGACTTGAATTGATAAAAAATTACTTGATCAGAATTTGATTAATGCAAATTTTTTTGTTGTCGCTGCTCCACGCACGCGGAAACAAAACAGATTTTAGTCACAAAATTCTTACATCATAAATCTATTAAAAATATTTTAAGTTTATAAAAAAAATTTGCTATTGTTTTGCTTCATAAAATGGAGAGATCAATGCACTTAAATTAAATATTAAATTAATGAATACTTTTCTGCACGAATACAATTCATTGATTATTTAAAAAAAAGTTAAATTTTTAAAACATAAAATTAAAAAAAATGCTTATAAAGTAATTGTAAAAATAATTATTGTTTTCGTCCTTACTAAATTTACATTACAAATTCCAATTAAAAGAAAATTTAAAAAAATTTTTGTAAGAACACTTTTGTTAACTTTGTAAAAATATTCGTTAAAAACTTACGTATTTTAGCAAATATCCTAAAAAAAACATGTTATAAATATAAATAAAAAAATAATAATTATAAATAAAAAAATTTTAAAATACAAAATACTTCTATATATATTTTTTCACAACAAAATAATTAATAAAACATATAAAAACTCTTCTTTTAACGCATATTGAGAATTGATTAATGGATATCCAATTATTAGAAAATAAAATAAAAAATAAATAGTTTCTATTCTTGAATATCTAAAGCCATTATTTTAGCCATAATTGAATAAACTAATTTGCCAATAATTTTGCATATTGGAACACGCAATTGTTGCCTTTAATCATAATTTTAATAAATATTTTTAATTGTTTGGCCAAACAGGTTGCCATAAGCAACAACAACAGCAACAGCAACAAGAAAACACCTGCAGGGTTAACGAGGAAAATCGGCAGCGACGAACGCGACGGAAAACGTGAAAATTACAAAGCCAAAAAACCAAACGACGCGAAAAAATTAAATAAAAAAGATTAAAAAGCCAAAACACGAGAAATGCTGGCAGAAAAAAATTAAAAAATAAAAAGTAAGAAATAAAAAAAAAGAAAAAAAGTAAATAAATAAAAAAGAATTTGAAGCGCGGGCGTTTTGTCAACCAGAAAAGGGCCAAGCGGCAATAAAAGCGCACAAGTGGCTGCAACAACAACAACAACAAAAGCCACTCTGTGAAAAATATATATGTAAAAAATCGTGTATATATACCCGATATACATATATATATGTATGTACACAGAAAGAACTGAAGGCCCAAAAAACCGAGAAAAAAACCCTTTTGAACCCGAAGGCAGGAAAACGCTTGTTTCCACTAGGCAGTGACAAAAACAACAACGAATAACAACAACAACAGCGGTAGCAGGAACAACGAAAACCAACAACAACAACACAGGTGAGCAGCGCATGAATGAAGTGAATAAATGAATGAATGAATCAAAGGGAGTGAGGCAACGGCAGCATTGACTGATTGAAAAACTGATAAAAGAATAATAAAAAAGGCGTCGCCGAAGAATACGCATAGAGCAGAGCAGAGTTGAATACCAAGGAAGAAGAAGAGCAAAGGCAGGGGGTAGAAACAGGATGAATTACAATAAAAAAAGAGGCCTGAAATTGAAGCTAATATACCCTTCAACTTGTTATTCTAATAGTGTAAAAGGTTGGAATAGCAAAACTATTTCGATTAGTTAATATATCTAGTAAGACTGCAAATAGTAAAATAGGTTCCTATTATACAGCTATATAATTTATTTATAAATACAGCTTAAAATCATCAAAAACATGCCTCATTTTTGACATTTTATAATTTTTTTCTATCACCAATCTCTTTGGTATAGACTACTTATATAATATAAAAAAGTTATCTTAAAATACAGAAAAATGGTGCCAAAAATTAAGGAGATTTTAACTTTAGATAAATATGTATAAATATTTATATATAGTAATTCGAATATAAGCATTTTCTTTTATTAGTTTCATAGACATATCTTAGCAGAAAAGTTAAAGCTAAAAATACTATTTTTTGTTTCCTTCAGTTGAGTTGCGATTCGTAAGACCCTTGAGACAGGATATTTGACAGATTTTTTAAAAATAATCTTTTAAGATCAAATATCTTCAAAAGTAGATATAATAGAATAATAATATAATATAATAATTATAATATAATAATACAGGATATTTGACAGATGTTTTAAAAATAGTCTATAAATCTTAAAATAATATAATAATCTATATAATATCAAAAATCTTCAAAAATAGTATATCTAATTTTATTTTACAATAATAATATATATAATAAATATATGATATCTGTTAAATATAAAAATTTGTTTATGTATGAGAAACATGTTACGACTCGTAATTTAAATTAATGAAACATCCATAGAGCATAGTTTCCATCAAATATCATTTTATTAGCCGAGTTAACATACAGTCAAACTTGGCTACAGCAACTCATGTGATGATGCCAATCGAGAATAGATATGCATATACCTCTCAGCGCAGCCACAACGACTCCATCTCAAGCACCTCTGCATACCACATGACAAAGTAATGTAACTCACTGTCGAGTGTATCAACAAAAGTGCCCGCAGGCGTTTGCTTTCCTTTCAGCGAAAAGCAGAGTAACCTACAGCCCCCTGTCCACCCACTCAATGCCCTCGACTACCCTGCGCGACAACCCCTTTTTGGAGCCTCCCCTCGGGCCTGCTCAATAAGCAATTAATATGCACAAGTGTCTGCGAGGGCTGCCAACTGAATTTCGTGCGTTTCGATAAGCTCGCCGAGTTTTTCATTTGTTGCGCTAGGGATGGGCTAGGGCAGGGGCTGGAAGGCGGCGACTTCGAGCTGGCGGCCTGCAACTGAAATCGCAGTCATAGCCCCAAAATCCTAAGTGCTTTTTTCCTTCCTTTTGTATTGCTCTCTGAATGTGTGTGTGTGTGTGTGTGAGGAAAACGTGGCACATTGTTTTGGTTTGTGCGGCACAACAAAGCGACAAACAAAATGTATTCAGCTCATTTTTTTGGCTCCACATTTTTTAGAGGGGTTTCTATGGCAGACCCCCAACTTAATTTTTTTTTGTTTTATTTTAATTTTGGTTTTTTATTTTAAATTCTGAGCTTAGGGACAGATTTGGGAATAATTTGGAAGATATTTACATATTGCAATTTGGCTTACATCTTGATTTAAATGTAAAAGTCTATAATTATATATATAAGAATATAGTAAATTGAAACACTTTGCCTTTATTTGAATATATTTTAGAGTATTTAAGAAAAAATTTTTACAAAAATAATCGAAAACAAATTTTAATAAAATCACATAATAAAAAAAATGTAAATATATTTTTAATAAATAAAGACAAATTTATAGATAATATTGTAGATAAAATATTTATTTATTTGTATATTTTGAAAGCTTAATAAGCTAATTTGTAGTTTAATTAGTTTTTAGCTTAAGCTTCTGCTAACAAAAATAAGTAATAAGTAATATGAATACATAAATATTTTTATTTTAATTTAATTTTATATTAAAAATGTTATTAATTAAATTGCGAAAATTAAAAAATTTACTATTTGTGGACTTATCTTAGCACAGCAAAATTAATAATAATAACAATAAAATATATCTATTATTTTGGCTGTTCTGTTTTTTTTAATATTTTTCTTCACTTAAATTATGTTGATTATAATTTATTATTTTCATAATTTCGTAGATTTTAAATCTCTTTTAATATAATTCTAATTGATATTAATATAATATAAATAATTAGCTAACTTACCTAATCTCATTAAGACTGCCCGCTAAAGTAAAAAATGTAAAAAATATTATATTACTATAATCTGGAGACTGAAGCAAAACTTGTGCAAGTCAAGTAAGTAAAAATCAAGCGAAAACTAGGAAAATAAAGATAAAAGGACAGCTCGTATGTTGGCAACGCATAAAAGGCAAAAATAAAAACAAAAAGTAAACTCCAAAAAGCACAAAGGGTCAAAGCCAGTAGTTGGAGTTGGAGTTGTTGTAGTCGAAATATTGCACATGGCACATATAAAGCAAAAGTTGTTATCGTTCGTAAAAATAGAAATTGAAGAAAAGTTCAAATAAACAGCAGCAAATGAGGAAGAGCAAACAGAGACTGGAAGGCAAAAGCCAAAGCGCACACAGAAAAATGTAAAGCACAATAAAAGTGTCTAACTGTATAAAGAAATGAAAGTCAAAATGTGTTTGGCTAGCAGACTCTACCACGCTACCTAGCTGCTTGCCATATACCCTAGCGCTGCCCTTTGCTAGCTGTGGCTCAGTTTGCGCAGCATCTCCGGCATCATTAGCAGCAATTGAGTTTTTTTGGCCAACTCGTTTGCTTCGACACCATTTTACGGCACTCAGACTCTGCGTCTGATCTTTCGCGTGAACTCGAAAAATATGTGAAAAATGTGCCAAGGTGCCGCCGTTGTAGAATTATGCTTTGAAAGACGAAAGTCTCGCGGCCTAAGTCGAGAAGAAAGCGTGCAAATCTTGTCTGAGACAAGCTCCACAGTATGTTTGTATGTATGCATCTGTGTGTGAAAGAGTCTGCGTGTGTTTTGCTTAGAAACCGCAAGCAGTATGCACAGTGGTTAATTTTAATGCTTTTTAGAATATAATTACTTTATACTTAACAAATTTTGAGGCATCATTTGGTAGCTAGCAATATGTGATTTATAAATATATAATATATAATATAATTTAAATCGTTATTAATGAAGATCTTTTCATAAAAGCTTAAAAATCAATCAACAACTATTCAAGCATATATAAATATATTAAATAAATAATATTAAATCTCTTGCTTAGTATATTTATCTAATTCATTGACTTTTCAATTGCAATTAGAATTTCAATTATTTCATTCACATTTCCCTTTACAAATTTATAGAGTAATTTCAAGTACAAAAAGTCTCATAATTTCCAAAGTAACAAATGATGCTTTTAAGAACAAATTTAAAAACTATGCTAAGGCACTTGTTTTCTAATTTTCTAACTACATTTTCGTTACCCATTTTCCCACACTTAAAATTAACATTTTCTCATTACGCTTCGGCTAAATAGTTGAAGTTACAGCTTTAAGTACAGCTCTGAATGGGCACTTCCTGCTTCAGGCCTGAACCCAACTAATTTGTAGTTGCCAGATAACTCTTGACTTCCCAAAAAATGAAACAAAGAAACTAGAAAAGAGCAAAAGCAGAGAAAGGGAAGTAAATAAAAGCAGAGAATGAAAATTGTTCCCACTGTGGATCTCATAATTGAATTATGATCGCCGACTGTGTCAGACGAACTAACGAACACGCCATGCCATACCACAGCTCACCACTGATGGGTAGTCAAGTGAAGACAATGATGATGGTGAAGCTAATAATGGTGCTAATCATAATGAAGCTGGTGCTGCCAGTTGCAGATGCAAAGCGAGAAAAATAGTAGAGAAAAAAGCAAGGCAAAGCAGTGCAAGTGGCTGACCAGAACAGAAACCGAACTCAAGTCTGGGCTGCGGCAATGAACTCAAAAGAAATGCCAGACAAACAACAAAAAGAAGCAGAGCTAGAAGTCATAGTAGAAGAACAAGAAGAAGAAAAAGTGGCAGCAAATAGCAAAAGAAGATGCAACACACATGATGCAGTCAAGCCAGGCAGAGGCAAATCGTAAAGCCTATGAACGAGGATGAACGCACTATTAAATATTTACTCTGGCAGTGCTCAGAGCTCTGCAGCCGTAACTAATTTTTTGGTTAAATAGAAAGAGAGAGTATAACGAAGAGAGAGAGAGATGAGGGCCAAAGGTCATTCATCCAGCAGAGCGTTTATCACGTTTATCACGCTGGCTTAGCTCTTGGCTTGGGCGCTTTATTAACATATTTTAATACCCTCGAAAAATGTTTGCTCAAAACGTGCTTAACAAGCGGAACGTGCATTGAATTATTTAACTTTTCTTTCTTTCTAATTTATTTATATTTATTTAAATGTTATGGAGTCTGATTAATTTGCTAAAGGTATCCTTAGAAGTTTTGTAAATTAGAATTTATAGTAAAAAGATTTGAGTATCGTAGATAAATGTCCTATATATATAAATATCTATATAAGTTGAGTTTAGTTCAGAAAATTCTTACTTTTAATTTCTATTTTTTATAAGGATTAGCAAAAAGCAATAACTGAGAACGGCTAGAGAATGTCGTATAAATTTACAAAAGTTTGTTAGATCAAAGCAATATTAAAAAAAAAATATTTTTCTAGTGTATAAAGTAGTTTCTTCTTAAATTATAGAAGACTATGGACTTTTTTGTTGATTGTCTTAAAGATGTATCATAATGCTATCTAAGTTATGGCAAGTGTGTATAAGAGAGGAAACGTCTAACAACTTGGTAGAAAGTATGGGACGACTTTAAAGAGATAGATGTCTGCGAGAAAGATAACACAACTTATCAATGGAAATTCTAAAGCTAATATTGAATTTAAGAAAAAAAAATTTCTTAAAAAAAAGAAAAATGTTTGTTTTTTTTTAGCTATAAAAGAGCTAAGAATAATAATTCAAATATAATTTCAAACAAAAGGAGAGAAGAACGAGACTATTTTTGTGTATTGGTGTACAAATGCATGCAACATGCTGAGGGTATTAACTGATAAGCAAATATATATAATATATGTATATTATATATTATAATATACATATATTATATATATACATATATTATATATATACATATATATTTTAACAGACGAACTGTCTTTAATGAATTGACAGCGTCTAGAAGACATACAAAACTTTTCTAGCTTGAGCTGCGTCTAAGTTAAATATATTTGACATTTACTTAACATCAAATTGATTGTCAAGACGGAAGGCAAACTTTGCTTTCATTTATTGTTATACTTAGTAGTTTATATTTAGTTATCTAAGTAGTTAAGATACAATTTCAGTTTTTATTAGGTAATTGAACAAAGATTTGGGGTCCATGGTCAAAGGCCATAGTCAAAGATCAAAGTTAGCCAAGCAATTGATATGCAGAGGCACACAGCTTCTAGCTTTAAATAATAATATCATTATTAGTTACTGAGTAACTGCTAGTTCATCATTAAGTTTGCTTCCTAACTCTCTAACTCGACTGCAGTTGATATTTTTTCGTTAGTTCCCATTTCCGTGGCACGTTTTACAAGAAAAGCGACACAGCCATAGGCCATAGTTATGCACGCAGACATATAAACATATAATATATAATATATATTTATATATAATGCCTCTTCTCTGTCAGCCCCGCCCCTTGACTGCCGCTGCTGCTGCTGCTGATAACGCACAAGTTGTTGCCCTTTATGCATTTTAGAATGCCTCGTGTTGCCTGTTTTTCTGAGGTTTCGGCTAACAGGAAATGGCCAACATTAGACAGTTGGCACGTGTTTTGTGCAGCTGCACTGGCACATACGAATATATATATATATATATATATATATATGTATATATATATGTTCTATGCAGCCAGCGGAAATGCGACATTCCATGGAATTTATATACACAAAGAGCGCTGCTTGACAACAGTTTGCATTTCGAGGTTTTAAGCCAAGCATATTCCATTATTATTATTATTTGTATATGCTTTTAGTATTACTATTTAATTTATTCTTATTATATTTTTTTTTAAAGCTAGTCTCAGTTCAGGCTTCTTTCAATCTCAGCTCTAACTTAAATTTTTATTTTTGTTTTCATTCTCTATTTTATTATTATTAGAGTGTAGAACAGCAAAATCTTAGATTTACAGGGCAATTTGATGTGCTGCAAGTGCAGCTCGTTTATCTTTCATCTTTGGCTTTAACTAAGTGAGTTGCCAACAGCTCGATTCACAGTTGATTTATAAGGTAAAGGGGGGTTCACTTTTATTGCAGTGTATCTGCAGCACATTCATCTCATTAAAGTTCTCCCTCTCTCACTCCTCTTCTGTTGTCACTTTGCTCATTGTTGGCAATTCTTTAGCACTCGAAAGTCAAGCTGCCCTTAACAGCAGTTGCCTGAACCCTACGTACAGCTCGCCACACCGACCCCTTTGCATGCGCGCCCCTGGCCATACTCCATGCGCTGATGCAAATAGAAAGGGAAGTTAAGAAGAGAAGAGAAGGAGAATTTTATGCTTTTGTTACTCATTCAGAGTTTTCTTCTTCAGTTTATTTTGTGGCTCATTTGCATTATTTTAATTCATTTCGCTGCGGTAATCGGCCAAGAGTTTCTTTAAGCCATAAATAAAGCGAACTGAATGCTAAAGTGAAATTGCTGCATTTCATTAATTTCTTTGACCAACTGTGAGAAAAAAAAACAAAATGATTTCAGAAAATTATAATAAAAGCATATGGAAAACTTTGCAATTGATATTTTTTCAAATTAACAACTCTGCTGTTTTCATAATAGGTAATAAAGAGAGAAGGAGAGAGAGACAGAGACAGACACTGCAGCCCAAGTTGGTCCTGTAAAAAGTCAAGCAGGACACTTGAAACAAATTGCAATTTGTGCCATATGAAGCGAGAGAGAGGAGCGCAGGCCGACAATGAGATTGAGCTTTTTGGCTTCTTTTACTCTGTGCGCCGCCTATAAATTAAGTGCTGCAATTAATAATTAAAATGTGTGTTAATTGAAGGAGCGTCGAGCGAGCAACATTTGCCGCCTTTGGCTAATTGCAATTTCAATTAGGCACATTACAAATGCAAGAGCAGTTCTTCCACACTCACTCTCCGCCCCTATATCTATCTCGCTCTAGCTGTAACTCACTTTCTGATAAATAATATTCCGTAAATGTAATCAACGTGTGCTGAAAGCTAATGAGAATGCGGCAAGTGGTGAATTTATGAGGCTGAGCACATTTAGAGAATCCAAATATGTTTTGCTCTCTCTATCTTCCCCTCTCTCTCGCTCTCTCTCTCTCTCTGTTTATGCTGTTCTGCATCAGAATTCATCTTTTTTCTACTCTTATATAAAAAATTCAAGTTTGTGATGATAAAATAAATTTAAGTAACTCTCAGGTCTTTAGTTGGGCAAATACCATTGCTATATTTGACTTTGTCTTTGTTTTCGTAAACATTTCTGCTTTGTTTTAACTTTCGGTTACTTTTTCAATAATTTATCTTCTTCTCTACTTTCTACAATTCTTGGCTTGTGTTTGTATTCGTAAATGTTTTTACTGGCTCTCAGACCCATATTTTCTCTCTTTCTCTCTCTCTAATATTCATTTGCTCAATTCTATCTTCAGCTCGCTTTCGTAAACGTTTAAACTGGCTGTTCTTATTAACCTCAATTATCTATTTAACAGACAAGTTTGCATAGAAGTCTTTCTCTTAGCAATATTCGCTTCTATTCTGCTTTATGCTCGCTTTCGTAAACGTTTGCTCTGGCTGCTCCCAATTACCTACTTCACAAATCAATTCGTATTCATACTTATAACCCTTTCTCTTACCCATGCTTAGGCTTGCTTTACCAAACATACTCTTGGGCTCTTTCATAGTCATAGAAATGCCAAATATCTCTGATTCAGCTGCAGCACTAAGCAGATTTATTTCTTGGAACAAGCTAATGAACAGATTAAATATTTGATATAATCTCAGAGAGAAATGTGCTGGCTGGCAATTAGATTATTAAAATATGGCCTCAGTTGCCAGGGCCGGCATGCATGGATTCGTTTTCATGCTTATCGCATTTTCATTTGCCTTTTCATTTTTGCGGGTTTTCTATTTGCGGACCATTTCGTTTGTCGCCCATGGGCCAAAAATATATTTTTCGCTGACAATTCGAGCGAAAGATGCCAGAGCCAAGGCCAGACCAAAGGCTTTTGTGTCCAACTCATATTTCATTTCTCATTTCCATTGTGGAGCCACACGAGCTACGGAATGCACCGACTGCTCGACTGTTATCCTTCCCTAGCTGAATGTTTCAGTAGTGAATCTTTTATTATATAACACGGATTAGATGTCTGCTCTGTGGTGGCTCCCTTTCCCGTGTAGCTGCCGCTTCCTTCGTATCGTGTGGCATGCCCCACACGTTGCACGATTCGCCCATTTGTAATTGAGTTACGCTGCACGCCCAGCATCGTATGTCTCCCGGTCTTTCTATACACATTGATACATGTACATATTCTGTATGTGCATTGATTATTAACATCAATCAGCGTATTGGCTTGATACACTCTTTTTATGCCTCACTGTGGCACAGCACGCAATTAGCTTGCCACACACCCAGACGCCGATTGCCCATTGCCCATTGCCAGTTCGATAAATTTATTTATTTATTTTTATCTCTTTTCTGCCAATTAGTTAATTAAAGTTGTTGAAAATATTTCACAGGCTTCGCCACGTAAAAGATAGCAAAAAAAGATGTAAAAAAATCTGAAATAAATACAAAATTTAATTGTATAAATCATTTAACGTTTTAATTCAATTAAAAGACATAACGAAATCATAATTGAAGAACTTATATGAAATACAAACTTAAAGCAGCGTGCTCAAAATTTATATCTGTATTAAAAATTGATAATACACAAAAAGAATGTATATTGGAATATAATATGGATTTAAGGAATTTAAAATTAAAAATTGAAATCTAATAAAATATTGAAAAAAAAGTATAATATAAAAAAATGTTAAGTTCATACCTTCCGTAAAAATATGTAGACCAGCAAGTAATAAATAAAATTGTTTTTAATAAATTATTTTTTACATTAAAGAACACTTATCTCCTTTACTACTTCTTTACTAAAAATAGCTATACAATAAAATACCTTAATATTTTTTTTTTAATTTTAAACACAATACGCATTATTTACACCTCTCCTAACATTTTTAGTTATTATATTTAAAAAAATATGTGCAATTTAGTATTAAAAAAACGAATCTTTTACTTATATGATGAAAATCAAATGATAATCAAATATTAAGAAATATTATTATGAGCTATATGCTTTGTCGGCAACGCTCTACACTTAAAAAATATTTAATGTAAAGTTTATAAAAGGCATTGTTGAAGCCCCAAGTTAATAAGAATTAATAAAATATTTATACATTTTTTTTTAAACATTTAACATTCACTTGCGTATGTAGCTCAAGCAAGTTGTAATTAGATCGTTGCGAATATGTTTTGACTTGCAGATGTCAACAGTTAAGTGCAGGTCTATAAATCAAACGATTGCCAATTAAGAGCCGTATAATTCGAAACTGACAAAGCGCATAAATGCATTAAGAGTTACCTGTTACAATTTACAATTTTGTATTTATTTCTTGTGCAACGCTGCGTATGCGTAATCTGTGCAATGAGCGCGCGCACACAATTAACCATTGCGATTTCCAGTTTTGTAATTTATTTCCTGCCACCGGCTCACCTTGTGGCATAAAAATTCTAATTTTCATTTCAAATGAAGCACAAATACCAAAAACAGCAAATAAACAGAATGAAAACTAAATAAAAAACCCGAATGAAAATATTTCAAAAATGGAATAAAATAAGAACTAAATGTGAAACTGATTAAAAACAATTTAAATGAGTTGAAAATATTAAGGCTGGCAAAATACAACCGTAAGCTGTAAAGTTTAGATTGTTGAATAGAAATGAAGTAGGATTTTAATAGAAGTGATGTGCTTGGAGATACTCTGGGATTGAAGAAATGGAAAGTTAGACTTTGATTTTAATTACTTCATATATGAAGAGCATATATTTGAAATATATATTAGAAAATAATATATATTAATAAATAATTATAGAATATAATATATAATACCCTATATAAGCTATTATATATATTTATATGAATTATGTGAATATATATAATTATAAATAATTATAGAATATAATATATAATACCCTATATAAATGATTATGTATATTTATATGAATTATGTTGGAGTGGATGCACTTCCAGATACCTCCTTTGAATAAGAATGCTTTAAAATGAAGAGAGTAGAGTCTCTATGTAATATTTGAATGCAGTATTATATACCCGCCTGCAGATATGGTATTATATCTCTGATATATGAGCCTATATATTCACAATTTTCTGCAGAGTATTTTAAGCAGGAGCAACTGGTTGACTGATGGGCCTTAATGATGGCATGACGAACTGACAAACTGATGGACTGGGCTGACTGCAGAAAGTCAAGCAGTCATCAGCAGCAAAAGTACCTGACCCAAATACCAAGCGTCAAAGCAAAGCAAAAATAAAACAAAAAGCAAAAAAAAATGTTTCTAATGAGGCAAATTAAGCAAGAGCCAAAACAATTAAAACAAAAGCAACAAATGAGCGCATAATTATTTTATAATTAAATTCCATTTAACAACGTCCACACACACACACACACATACACGTGTTGTTGTTGTTCAAGTTGGTAAATTTTGTGTAAACTTTTGTGCATTTTTCATGGCTCGAGTTTGCGCCAGAGCCAAAAAGCGCACCAGGTGTAAATAACAGCGCAGCGCGAAAGGCGCTTAGACAGGTGCCAGAGGGGAGTCGGCAGAGAGAGTGTTGCTAGAGGGATATATATATGTATATATATAGAGAGTAATGGGGCATGGGGGTAAGTGTTGCAGCCATAATCGCTGTAATCAACTCAATGAGCAAAAATTCTCTTGCAACCGAAAATTAGCTAAGCGAAAATGTTGAGCAAGATAAATGGCCAGCTCTTATTGACACATGGAACGTACTTGAGATACCCATTAAATTTACAACTTGGGGCCACAGTTGCCAATCACTTATGGCTCTAACTAAAATTTTGAATTTGTGTGTAAATATAAATAATTATAGAAAAATATTTAGAATTTATTAAACTTGTTTTTATTAGAGTTTTTGCTTAAAAGATAATATTGAATAAATTACAACTTATATATGCCATATAATGTTAATCAATGCTTTATGTATTATACGGTTCACTCAGATTTTGTATTTGTATTTATAAATTATTATATTTTTATATCTTATATATTTTATATATTATATTTTTTAAATATAATATACTATTTTTTAAGTATTTTTAGAAATCTTGTACAGCTGCTTCTTCGATGCCGTCTTTAGCTGCTTAATTATAGCGCATCTTCCTCGTTTCATGGGCCTCTTCAGTTTCTGTCTGAGGCTGGGGAATACGTTAGCTGCGGCATCATTAGTGTGTCGCTTCAGGTCAAAACTTTGGTATAGATACTTTGCTTCATTTTTTGGAATAGGCACAAATTGATGAGAAGTTAAAACACGTGCTGCAAAACAGCTATCGAAAAGGCACTAAGCATTCACAATTTATTATGTTATGTTGCTACAAAAAAAAAGTCAAATAAATAAGCATAGATTATTTATATATATATATATATAGAAGCAAGCCTTCCAAATTAATTATTTGCTATACTTTTTGAACGCACCTCGTATATCTACATACATCATATATACATATAGCCCAGACAGAACAGTAAAGTCTCAATTAATACAATGCAAACATAAACACTCTATAAGAAAGCTATCTCATGGCTTCATTCAAAAACACCGTTAAAAACACGTGTTAAAAATTCTTCGTAAAAATACCACAAAATAATAATTGTGATCATAATAATGGATTATAATTATTATTACTTTTTTTTGTTTTGTTTTTTATTGCTATTGTTGCAATCGAAGCGTCCACAAATTGGTGAAAGTTCGCAAAAGTATTTGAGGCAGCGGCTTTTTGTAGGCTGTCAGGCTGAGGTGGCTCAGGTGCGTGCAGCAATCTGTGGCAAGTTGTGTTACTCTAATTGTGTGTGTGTGTGGGTGGCAACAACTTCATTGAGCTTCTTGAGAGCTTGAACTAGTTTCCATTTGAATAGCCGCCAGCAAAGAGAGCATGAAATGTGCAACGAATTGTGGCAAGCAACAAAGATTTATTGAAGCCGGAGCCTATTAACAAAATTACTTAACAAGGCGGCCGCGACTGCAATGGACATGCGGCAACTGCAACACAGTGTTTTTTTGGTCAAACAGCAACCACAGCAATCCACCGAAGCAAACAACTTCGCTGAATTATTGCCAAGCGACTGAGTCTTGAGTTTTTCGGCACTAAAAGCAAGTTCTGGCTCATCCAGAGACCTGGCTCCAGCTTCGACTCCGGCTGCGACTCTGGATTTAGATTTGGTTTTTGACTCTGGCCAGCGATATATTCTCTTTAATTGCATTCGCTTGGCCATGGCCAGCACAAAGCCTTAGCAAAGCAAGGACACAGACTAAGCCTGTCTGAACACAACGTCGCCCCTGCTGCCGGGGCATAGACGGCGCAGGCAACAAAAGGGGGATTTGGGTAAAATTTTAATCTCGAACTGTACAACAGACAGCGAAAGAAGCTTAAAATGTGTAATGGCTTTAAGTCTACGTAATGCGCTGATTTATGACCTGAGAAATAAAACTATTTTCTAAATAAATTTCATTAGAAATTTTTGCAGTTGCAGTTGCAGTTGAGCTGCAATGCTGCAAAAAGAATGAACAGAAATATAAAATGAAATTTTATTTTATATTTTTAATGTAGCTGGTTTACATATTTAATATATATGAAATGTAATATGATTATATTAATACTGTCTTTTTCTACGGAAATGATTTTTTATTCTATTTTTCTTTTATGACAGTTCGAATCTTAATGCTTTTCTAGTCTGCTTAGCTGTCTAAAGCTTTCGTATGTTAAGGTCTCTGTCTATGACATGTTAACTTAACAATTTCGGCTGAAATCTTTTGTATATTGATGTAGCTTCCCATGAGTATCTACTTTCGTTCCGAATTGGCTTTAGAGTGGTGAAAGAAATAATCGTTTAGAAGACGCCCTAAACAACATTGACAGCAGCTCTATCAGTTATTCTAGCTCGTACTACGCTTATCTTTGAATGTATGTAGGAGGAAGCATCCAAAGGCGAAAGTTATAATTAGATATTTGTTCTATGAGAATCTTTATATCATATTTGCTGAGTACAGTTCACGAGATATGGTCTAAAGACCAAAGCTAGATATCAATGTTTATCAATTTCAAGAAAACAACAAATAAACGTTATCGATCATTGAAAGAAAGAAAACTAAGCTGTAACTGTTAAGCAGTAGTTGATCTAGATAAGTTAAGGAATCGATGTTTATATATCTATACAAACAAACGGATCGGCCGACGAACAGATAGAACTGACAGGCAGATGAGACAGACAGACAGACGTTCTGGCAGGCAGGCATTGCTGAAAATATTTATTCTTTTCTATCAATAATATTCCTATACTATTCTATCTCAAATTTCCATTTCACTCAATTTAAAGTGTACAAAAAAAAAATCACACAAAATCTTAAGCATAAAATTCGCCATATCGAATAACTTTTTGAAGTTCAATTTTAGCAGAAAAAATTGTCTCTTAACTACCACAAGCCATACATTTGCTAAAAGTCTTAAGCGACAGCTTTTGCGAATTTCCTTTTGACATTATAATTTCGATCTTAACAATGGCAAGAAGAAAAGAATTCAGCAAGTTTTTGTAGCTGCCACGCTTAAAGCATATTTTGCGAAAGTGCAAAGTCACTTGGCTGTGAGCTGCAGCGCGTGCTGCACACGCCCCCCTTGCCAATTTGCGCTAACGACGCCTCTGGCGCAATGGGGTTTCAAGGGTAGGGAAGGCAGCAGATGTTGGTCCAGTCACAGTTTTATAGACAGCAACAGCAATAGCAATAGCAACAGCATCAGCATTGTAGCTGCAATCGCGGTTGCCGCCTGCCAATCGGCAAAAGTTGCAAGCGGCAAAGTTGACGACCGCAGTGACTAAAAAACAACAACAACAACAACAACGACAGTAGCAACACACAGCAGCAGCAGCAACATCGATGCAATTTGTTATTTTGAATTTTCGCAATTTTCGAGTTCAAACTATTTTTGTGCGCGCTGGCAAAAAGCAATCACAGAACACACGAGAGGCCTTTGGTTAAGGGATACATGTGTAGAGGGTTAGGGGCGTAAGGGGCGTGGTTACTCCACAACACAGAACCGACAACAAATATTTAATTAAATATTGCTTTGACTACAGCGCCAACAGTCGGACTACAATCGAAGCGACTTATAGCGCTCCACAGGGGCTCAGTTTTTTTTGTTTTGTATTCTGTATTTTGTGTGCTACCCATCATTAAGTTCTGGCATTGATAATGATTGGCTCGAATGATACCTTTTGGCCAGGCTAAATATAAATCTTGAGCTATTTCCACCGCCACAGACAATTGGCATGCTCATCACGTTGCCAAGCTCAACTCCCAGGCTCCATTCCATTGTCAGCTGATTCGATTTATGCAGCTTGCTCTCCCTTTTTTTTTGCCACTCACCTCTGACTGCTTTTAATCCTGCACTTTAGCAACGAGGACATTCAATTCAAATTCCAAGTCGAGGGCTAAATAAACTTTGTCGCGAGCTCCAGCACTGAGCAGAGCAGAAGAACAGAAAAAATGGCAGAAGATGAATAAGAGAAAAGCTTAGCACCGTTTTTTGTCAGCAAAATTCTTTCGATTCACTACCTGGTATACCCTGTAATTGGTCATGTGAGGGCATAAGATATGGCCCATATATGTATATTAAATTTGTTCAGGTTGGACTTTGAATCGGCGGAGAAACTTGATTTGATTATGCTTAAAGCGAATCTGAGCTCTCCTTATTCCAAGCTCTAAGTAGAGAGCACATTTCTGTTCGGTATAGTCTGTTAATGTATGTCAATTAAATAATCTTCAAATGCCCACCTTCTCGAATATTAGCTCTAGATAAAGGGTATCTGTTAGTCAGTTTTTATCTAAACACACGCTCATCTCTAACTCTAGGGTATTTGCCACTTATGCATCAATATAAAAATTTTGCAATCCAAATTTCTACACTCTACACTCTTAACTCTATCTACAGGGCATCTGCTAGTCGTGCAACTTCCGCTGCTTCCATTTTGCATTTACCTTCATCCATCTCGCTCGCACAGCGAACATATTTTATGTGTCTATCAATGGCGACCTGTAACCCAACTGCAACCGCGCATCCAGTCTTGAGCTATATATAGATAAGGATATATACATATATATATGTACATACAGACATATATATACGTATGTATGGCTGTAGCTACAGTGGCGTCTGCCTGTCTGTCAGTCTAGCTATCTCCGCTTACTGTTTCACGCCATGCAAAATTTATTGAATTTAATATGCATATTGCAATAAAATTTCTGCATTTTCCTGCGTCCTTTTTTCTTTTTTTTTTATTGTTTTTTTTTGTTGTATCCTGTCTCTCGCATCCTTTTGTCATTACATTTGCAGCGTTAAGGCGTAAATTTGCCCTTTTTGCTGAGAAATTTTGATACTTGCGAGCAGCTGAGCGAAATATTTTCATAAGAAAATATATATGTATCAAGAAATCTTTGCTTTAGCTGCTGCTTTATGAAATTTATGAGCTTTTTCACAAGCTTAAAGCAAATTTTATAATAATAGTCATAAAAAAGTTTCATTTTTATTAGCTCAACTAAAAAATATTAAGTTTTTGCTTATGATTACCTATAATTGACTTCGCTACAAAAGGGTTTTCAGCTTTGCTCTTGCAAAGCCTTTCTGTTATGAGCTTTAATGTGCTTTCAATATATGAAGACTTATAAAGAGGTTTAGTTGTAACTACGTGTTTGTAAAAAGCTTTGAAGCTTTGGGAAAAGCTTTTGAATATAATGTATTTTCTTCAATAACTTTGGTGGGATGTTTTCAATAATTTAATATAAATAATGCATACAAAAACGCAAATCTAAGCTGAAAGAATTAAAGCTTTAACATGCTTGTAAAATAATATTTATTTTATATATTTTTCATTGAGCGTTTTTTTCTGTTCCGAAGTATCATACCTTCCACACATTTTGGTATTTTTACAAGACTTTATGGTATTGGAGCTATCTTTCAATGAAATCTAAACAAGAAAGCTTTTGCATGTGCTTTAAAAAATGATACTTTATTTACACCAACCTTAAAATACTGCTAAATTGGTCTCAAATATTAAGCTTTCATGTGCTTTAAAAGCTCTATATAATATTTAGCTGATAAATATACCAATATATCAAATGAAATGCAAATAACTCATATTTGTCTTCATTCTCTTGTATCTTTTCAGGTTTGTGAGCTACTTTTATCATCAAATTGAAAGTCCAGCAAGGTAAACCGAAAAAAGTTTCACATGTTCTTTGACCCAGTCTCCCCAATTTTCGACAAAGCTCAGCTAATTACATTTACACCAACTGTTAGTCTGCAGTGTGTGCGTGTGTTTGTGTATGTGTCGATCACTTTTCACAAAGTGCTCTCGAATGACCCATTAAAATGAGCCATTAATTTTTAGCCAATGACCCTCTTAGCTGCCAGCTAAGAGCTACGAACAAAGTTGCAAGACATCAAAACCAAAGCCAAAAGCAAACGCTAAGCAGAAGCTAAATTAAAATAGAAATAATAGGCAAAAGTAGGCGCAAAATAAAATACATATTTGCCGAAATGAGCATAAAACAAAATAAATAAGCAATTAACGGCGATAGCCGATGGGGCGGACACGCCTTGGCCGGGAAGGTGGGCGTGGCCAAGCGCTCTAAGCGCCATAAATTTGTGCGAAATGTAGTGCGAATTCCATTAATTAGCCATAATGAGCAGAGCCAATGGCAAAACGGGCGGGTCATGGCAGCGCAGGGCAAGGGAGGATCGATTGGCACATGTACGCGTATGCCACATGTGTCGCGTGTCATATGTGGCAAATGTCGCATACAACATTTAACTGCACAGCACAAAGCACGGGTCACAACATGAAACGCACATAATCGCGGCTAATTGCCAGCCAAAATGGTTGCCCAAAGGTTCAGCTTACGGGCTGTCAAATACAGCTACGGACATTTGCAGGTGACGTTTAACAGTTACAGTTATAGTTGCAAGTATATGTATGCACAGGTCACTACATAGATGCACTTACGCTTATAGATACAAAAGCAAGTATATGTATAATGATTAAATTATTGAGTCAAGGACATTTACAGATAAAGATACAACTGTATATATAGGGATATAGATATATATATACATAGATATATAGATATACAGATATATAGATATATAGATATATAGATATATAGATATATAGATATATAGATATATAGCTAAAGATGTTTTTAAATACAAGTAAAGATAAAGATACATATATATAGATACATAGATACATAGATATATAGTTAAAGATGTCTTTAGATACAAGTAAAGACAAATATATATATATATATCTAAACAAATGAAGATACATTTGCAGCCAATCATATATATATAATACGTATCTACAACAGCAAATACTAAATATACAGTTACATGCGTATATTTAGATTCAGATACATGCACAGTTATCTAGCTACAGCTAGAGATAGACTCGCTGTAACATCGGCAGATACGAAACGCATAACTAATGCTTAGTTGACACACATGCAGAGCCCCATAAACAGTGTCGACGCACAGCAAAAGGGTGTGTGTCTGTGTGTGGAGGGCTCTGGAAGCATTCGGGCCCAGATTAACCGTTAATAGCTTCAAATTGTTGCCACGCTTTTTGATTTTCGGGCATTTCATTTCGCTTCGTTTCGTTTCGTTGTTGTTGTTACGCATTTTTCCACGCTTTTCTTTTGGGCCGTTTTGGTATGCGACGCAACTCGATTGACTCGTCCAGCATCATCATCATCATCATCATGCTAATGATGATGGTGCTGTCGATGCGGTAACTGAATCGCATTTTGCTCGCCACTCGCTCCATTGGCCAACGCACAGTCAATTGGCAATGTTTATCTGGTCATTTGAAGTTGTTTTTCGAGTTGGCTTCCAATTTCCAATTGAGTTGTACAGTTGCCCAGTTGCACAGTCGAAAAATGCCAATCTCCGAGTACACTGTTCAGCATAGTTGCGGCATCCGATCGCATGTTACGATGCTTAAACGAATGTCGGACAAATTCCTTTTATCTTCTGCTGTGTGTTTTTCTTTCTTTCTTTTTTTCCGAAAAGGTGATCGATATCGTTGTTAGATAGCTTAAACAATTTTAATTACGATAATGTGCGTCGATCTGTTTTTACTATAGTTGAATAGTTAAGTACACTTAAAGAAAAAGTTGTGTATACAAATTTAGGCTTAATATTGTCATGCATAAAATATAGATATAGCATAAAATATAGATATAGATATAGAAATGCTTTAATTAAAAATTGTTTAGTTAAATTTAATTTATAGCAATTGAAGAATTAATAGAAAGAATCTCAATTGCTTATTCAATTTGCTCCTTTTTGCTACGCTAACAAAAGTTTTTAATTTATATTGAATTTAAATATATTTTAGTTTGCATCGAAATAATAATTAAATACTGTTGGAATTTTTTTTTAATTTATATATTATTTATAAAATTATATATTAATTCAAAATGTCTATAAAATGCAGTCCATTAAAGTCCATTGTCCATTGTAAAATCTTGAACTACATATTTAATATGTAACCACATTATAAACAACGTTTTCAATGTGTCATTTTTTTAGGATTCACTTAAAATAATAATATTTCAAAATATTTCTTTTTTTTTAATGCTGTTTTTATTTGCAATCCGTCTTATACGAGACAATAAACAAATTTGTTAATAATAATATTACGTAACCGATATTTCAAAACATGAAATTAGATTAAAGTTAATCAGATATATTATTAGCATTTTTTAACATTGCCAAAATTAATTAATAATATTTTTATACTTTTTTAATGATATTAATTAACTTTACTAAAATTAATACTACATTTTTTATATTATTGTTTATGCTATTATTTAATTTTACTAAAATTAGTTTTAGATATATTTTATATATCTTCACCCTTTGCTAAAACTGGTTTTTTGTTGTTTAAATAGTCAGTTTTAACTGAATATTATTAAGCATTTCGTGATCATTTTATTTCCGTATTATTCCGCTATCCACTCTACCCTCTGTCTATGCTATTATTTACACGTTCTATTGAGCATACTAAGTACAGCCCACACACACACAGCCATACAGACTTGAACTTAAGATTTAGCTGACAACTTTGGCTACTTCGTGTTGTTCTGTGTATCTTGTATGCATTACATAGGCTGATCCCCACGCAAATCTCTGAGCTAACTCGTTAGGAAAATAACACCAAATAGGAAAGAAGGCAGAAGAAAAACGGGTCTATGAATACGTTGACGAGTCAAAAAACAGTTACAACATAAATAAACAACAGAGCCAAGTTGAAGTCATGCGTATTAAATACCAAAAAAATGGAGAAAAAATGAGAAAAAATTCAAATCGTTGCGCACGACCAAATTGTAGGCAATCATTTGGAAACACTGAGAGTGGGAGAGAGAGGAGGAGATCGGGTATGATATTGTGCGTAAATATTGATAGTTAGCTATGCTTGAAAATCGTCTTATATGTCTCATATAACTGTCTTGGACTCTGCCCCACTTGTTCATAGCTTATTGGCCATGTGGCGAAAGGAGGCGCCTCTCTCGGTTAGGGGTGATGTGAGCTGATTTACGACAATCAGTGCAACTAACAGTGCAACCTGTTTGCAACGACGACAGTGCTGCGAGCACTTGAAACACGTTTTGTGTTTTGCTTTTTATGTTTTCAAATGCAGCCAGCAAATTGGCCCGCAAATAACAGCCATGCCCCTGTGTAAACAGCAAATGCCGCAAGTGCAGCGTCCACAAGCGACAAACGGGACACTTTAACGTTTTGGCCATTGACAACGATTAAAAACAAGTTTGCCCCAAGCCTCGTGCCATACAGCCGCCCTGCCTCTGTGGCCCAAATACGCGAGTGGCTCTTGTTGCAACTGGATGTGGCAGCAGCAGCAGCAACTGCAAGAGAAGCCAGCCAGCCAGGCAGCCAGGCGAGTGGCCAGGCGCGACAGCATTGCTGACCCAAATACAAAGACATTCAATCGACGTGAACTGTATTTTGTATCATATTTTATGGCCTTGCAACGGAGAGAGAGGGAGCGAGGGTAGTAGAGAGAGAGAGAGAGAGAGCGCACTGAAGTCTTTAACTTTGCTCTTCGGACAGTCTTGCTATAAAGAAGTGTTACACATATAGGCGAACTGTGCCTCATTCAGCTTTATAGCTGAACTTTAAGGATCTGTAAAGTTAAGCGCAATAAAGTTAAGGGTATTCCCTTATTATAGCCTAACAAGAACTTCATCAAAAGACCAATTGAACAACCAAACAAAAATGTGTTCAAAATATATTTCAAGCTTGAAAATTTTGAACTTATAAAATTTCAGAAGCTAACATTTATGAAAAATTTAGATATACACAAATAAAATAAATAAAGAACTTAAATATATATATTTTACAATAATGTTAAAATAAATATTAAAAACAAAAATTATTACAATAAATAAATCTGAAAAAAAAGATTTTAAATTGATTAATTAAAAATATAAAAATTAATTAATTAGAAAAATAATTATAAATTAATTTAGTGAAATAGAATATCAAAAAATTATTAATAAAAAGAACAAAAATGATAATAAAATTTTTTAATTTTTATTATTAGTTTTTAAGCAATAGCCGTCGCTCTTCGAATATGATTTTAGTATTTTTTATATATTATATATTTATATATTTAATAGATTTCATACTGATATTATATATGTATGGAATATATATGCAGTTTAGACGCAACAAAATGTTTATAAATTTCAAAAGAGCATAAACAGTTCGTTAGGCAAACTGTTAAGCTCTCTCACTGACGAGCATAAATAAAAATTGAATGAGACCCAAAAGTTGTTGGCAGCGAGTAAGGTGCAGCGTGAAGGAGGCGTGGCAGACAAGGTTGGCAGGGGGCGATAAAGCGAGGAGCAAGGTAACTTGGCTGCACAGAGTAGGTAAGCGCGAGTTTTTTGTCGTCATCAAAATCGCAGGTGTGTGTGCGTGTGTATAAGCTGTGTGTGGATCTGATGATTTACCGTTGTGGCCTCACAAACACACACACACACACACACACAATTGCAATCGTGTGCATACGTATCCTAGTCAAGCAACAGTCGAGCTGTAGTTGCCTAGCGGGTTCTTGTTGCTCGAGTTGTTGTTAGAAGTGTTATAGTTGTTGTTGTTCTAGTTGTTGTTCGTATTTTAACGTTGGCTGCACGTAGTTGGCTTGTTAGCAAATGTACGGTACTTTTGCCTGCACACACACATACTCAGGTGCAAAAGAAGTCGAAAAAATATACACACACAAGCGTAACAGTAAAACGTTTCAATTTTGATGCTTAATCTAAACTGTGAACAAAATTTAAAACGGAATCGATACATTTTACAGTTAAGCGGTTTGTTGACTGTCAAAGGAACGGCTTAACTGGCTTAAAATAATTAAAATTAAGATTTGATATGTGTAGCCAGGGTGAAGGCGTTACTCTTAATGCGCAATATTTACTGACAGAAAAATACCTGGTCTGAAAGGTATCTTCAGGGTATCTTCTCAGTAACTCCCAACTTTTACTCATTCTATTTAATAAAATTGCTCACAATTAACAAGATCTCAAACTCTGACATACAAATATATATATTTTTTAAATTATAATTAATATTAGTCTAGCAAAGTTTCTGCAGGCGCAAAACATTGTTACTCTCAGCTCTCGGAAATGAAATGGGCACAGAACAGGTGCTTGCCACGCCCACACAATGCAAGCAAAATTGTAAAAAAAGAAGATAAAGAAAATAATATAAAGCACAAAAATGAGAAACAAAAACAAAGGCCACGTCAAAATTTAGCAAGGGCCGCTAGTCATTTGCAGCTGCAGCTGGACAGTTGGGCGGGCTAGCCCATTTTGCCTATGGGGGCGTGGCACAGAACTAGTTGCAACACTCGAGTATTAGCTTTATTTTGCGCAGCGTTTAGCCCCGCCAAGAGGCGAGCCTCAGACTGAAGGCTCTTCAAGCAAGAGAATAGCGTGTGCCCCTACTTCCTCGCCCTATCCCCCCCCACTCTCTCTCTCGCTCTCCCACACAGCCCCTCGCCTTGAGCTGCGTCTCGTCTTTGTAACTCTGTTTGCTTTTTTGTTGGCAGGCCTCAAATGAATTGAATGTGAAAAATTTAAATGCAAACAGCCGCAGTCAACGCAGCATGCAAGCTGCTCTCAAATGCTGCTGCTGCTGTTGCTGCTGCTGCTACTGATGCTGCTTTCTGCTTGCGTTGCATTACACAGGCCGAGCTTCAACCCCGCCCTTACACTGTTGTTGTAGGGTATGGCCCCAATGCTTGTGCAAAGTTCATTGTACCACGCTTAGGCTAAGAGCCGCAGCCCAAAAGAAAAACGCCGCCGCTTTTGATTGCCAACGAGGGGTTGGGGTTAGGGTTGGCGGGGGCGTGGCTGAGTGGGCGTCTATATATGGTGCTGTAGGTGGCCAGGTCATAGACTTCACTGGGTTCGTTACTTAGGCCCAGTTAGGCTCGACACACGCACAGCAACAACAGCATTTTTCTCATATTTGTTTTTCGTTTCGTTTCGTTTTTTTTTTTCATGAGAAACTTTTATTGTTATTGTGCGTGTGTGTGTGATTTCTTTTTTTTTTGAGTGCGTGTTTTAGATTTACTGTTACTGCTGCTCGTTTGCATTGCTTGAATGAATTTCGAATGGCCGGCCACACTGCGCTCTATGGAATTATACCCTTGCAGCCAACTGTAGCTGACAATTATTGAATGTTTGCTGCTTTGATTGCTCACACGATGGACGCATAGATGCGCCGAAGGTAACCAGAGCTGAACTTCAACTGGTAATACTGGCAATTTTGTGTGTAGGAATTGTAAGAAGCTGTTCTTAAAGAGAGAGATAGAAGTCTGATAGAAAAGTCGAATGGCTGATACAAGTGTTTGCTAAAAAAGTCTGTCAAAGCACTGTAGAGCACTGATGAAGTCAAACAGATAAGTATGACAAGAGAAACTACTAAAGGCAGCTGCAAAGGGAGTCCGTTAAGAGAAGCTTACCACTGACTTGTCTGGTAAGTGTGTATATCAGAGCAGTTAAGAATAATCACAGATAAGTCTGAACATCGTTTTAGATTCTGTCCTTTATCAGAAGTGGTATATGTGGCATAGGTTGCAAAAGAGTCTGGCAAGGCAACATCTCGAAAGGCTCGTTTATTAGATTCCTCAACAAAAACTCTTCACTAGAATCCGCTTATAAATTCGCTCATTAAACTTCTCTAATAGAGAAGCCGCTTTGAATGACTCTTAGAGAATTTTTATAGCATTAAGCACAAGAAGAGTCTACTAGCGACATTTGTATAATGGCTTCGATTAGTACAGAACGTAGATGTCAGGAAAAGCATTATTATTGTATGTCCTTGATATATAATTTATCTAGGCATAACACTTATCGAAGCTTAGTTTAGCTAAACTATATTAATGTATGCATATATGTTCTACTCTATTTACATATTCATAGCAGGAAAATCATTTCTGCCCATATCATTTACGCACATATAAATAGCTATTCTCTTAGTCAGCTCTTCTCTATTATATGTAAAATGTGGCGACACCTTTTAACTTTCTTTAAAGCATTTGGCTATGCTTCTTGATAATATCTGACAGTTTATTTGCACAGCCGCTTTTTGGCACCTTCACTCGACAAATTGAATTGAATCCATTCTCTTTGAGATGGAGTCTAAAGCTTGAACTTTCGCGACATTCCGCAGTGACTGGAAACCCTTCTTTACTCGGTCCATTCACACACTTTTGGCTACAAAATTAGCACTTTGCCAACTACGCATGGACGGCACATGGCAAAGAAATTAGCATCTAACCGAATCACAAAACCAGCTGCTCCCCAGCCTCCCTTGACAACTTACCGAGCACACCTCTCCGCAACTTACGTTTCTTTGACAACTGTCTCTCTCTCCCACTCTCTTTCTCTCACTCTGCTTATTCAGCTTTATTCGTGGCACTAAATAATACGCCTTAGCGCGTTCATAACATTTTGCAGCTACTCTAGAGGCTGCTATTCAAATGTTGCCTTCTCTCTCTCTCTCTCTCTCTCTGTCTTTTCTCTATCTCCCTCTTTGACTTTGCCCACCTTCTGCCTTTACCACTTTCACCCGCAGCATTTTCATTATGCAGCTCACGCGTTCGCTCCATGAGTCCTGCCAGTTATCTATGAAGTCCTAGAAGCGCCGACTGCTAGATAAGCAGCCACATTAGCACCTGACCCCTATTCGTGCTCCGCTCTCCCCCTATAGCCACACGTATTTTTAGAATTTAGTCTGCGAGAGTTGTTTATGGAGTAGGTGCACGGCTTGAACGTTGAATAAAAGCAGAAATTGTTTTGCTTAAAGCTCCAGAAACAACAGCAAATCTCTGACTTAAATAAAATAACTTAAATTTAAAAAAATTAATTTTGAATGAACTTATATATATTAGTTTGCTATATTCATTATAAAGAAATATTTTTTCATAAATCATAAATAATATATGTGGGTAATTGAAAGTTTTATATAAATTAATAAATCTAAATTATATATGATGCACTTTTATTTTTGAATATTATAAAATATGTAAGCATTTTATAAATGTTTGAAACTTTCAAAATAAATCGAATATATATGCAATAAAAAAATATTTCGGAATTTTAGAAAGTTAATGTTATTATAAAATATATAGTTTTAAATTTAAAAATAAAATATATATATATATAAAAATAAAAAAAAATAAATATAAAAAAAATATTTAATCTTAAATGTACTTTCTTACAATTCAAATATTTAGCTTATAAATTATAAGTTATGTAGATTTTAATATATATAAAAGTATACAAAAATACAAAATTTATTTATATATTAATTCCTCTGTGCCTTAGAGCTCTTCTTAACTCCTATTCAAAAGTAACTAAAACTTTTATTTTTACCACCAATTTTTTCTGATTAAAAATACATACAGAATATATTTTTGCTACATTTTTATGGCCATGTTTACCAATTTATAGCAATTTACCTAAAATTTATATGTAACATTTAAATGCTACACCATTTGAAAACATCAAATAGGCATTCCGATTGTTCTGCTCGTCAGTCAATGTCTAAATGCCAGTGCTATCTATGCGAGCAGCTAATGATTGCTCGCTTTGTAGGCAAAACTTTTCACTTGCAGACAAAGTACACACACAATACACGCAGTACACAGCAGCAACAACAGCAGCAGCAGCAGCAGCAGCATCCGCAGACGTGCAGAGTACATAAATTACGCATACGCCGCATTGACCGGCCTGCCACACTCCATATATATTTCTCTCTGTATTTTTCTTTCTCGCTGTTGTTTTTTCTGCTGCCCCATTCTTTGTGCCATTCATCATTTTTCATGGCGTTGACACTTTCACTTGTTTCAGCAAACAAATACAAGCAACAACAACAACAATGACAACAACTAGGTTAAACCTGCTCCTAAAGTTGACAAGTCTATTTTTTATAGCCACGACACGCCCCCTCCCAGACGCCGTTCGGCCCCGCCCCGTCCTGTCCCGTTCCACTCACTTTGACCCGATGTCCTGTTTTTGTGTGTCGCGCTGGTTACGCCCTGTCAAATTTATTAGTTTCAATATAAATTGACAACAAGAAAATTTGTTTATAAATTGTTCATGTTTACAAACGTTTGTACAAAAAGATATTCATAGTTGATAAGGAATACTCTGCAAGCCGAAAAGTTTGACAAGGCGCATATATTAGCTTGGTCTTTAAATGACTTTATAATAGTTGAACTGAAGTTGTTTCGACTTAAATTGAGCACAATTTTTAGATTTTTTGTCAATTTCTTAGAAAGTTACTAAGTGAGTTACAGTTTGGAAAATAAATTATAAGGAAATTTCGTCATGCAGAAAAATGCGCTGTCTTCTTTAAAGATATCCAATTCTTTAATACAGATTGTAGGATATACTTAGCTGAGTAACTCAGTTGGATACAAGTTATTGATACGAATCATATAGATCATAGCTATACAAATGCGTATACCCTAGTCGAGCTCAGCTGCCTTACTTTTTGCTTTCATTTAACTATGGTAGAAATAAATATTAAGAGACGAAAGAGGAAAAATTTTAATAAGTATATTCAAGTCAGGCATGCTCAATTGACTTACCTCTTCATTCTTTAGGTTTATGTCATAGTTAAAATTGCCGTCAACGAATAATGTTCAGCATAATAATGATAATTGAGACGCAAATAATAAAAATTTTAGATAGAGTATCTGCCAGTCGAGCGAGCTCGAACTGCAACTCATTGTGCTATATAAGATAGTATAGACATACAATTGAAAATAAAATGTTGATAGCAGAAATACAATAGTTGAAGATCTCTCATTTAACAGAGTATCTAGCCGTCGAGCAAGTTCGAACTCCAATTAACCAAATTTTAACTAACTTCCTCATACTTTTTATTGGTATAGGTACAGTAAAACTATGAAAACTATATGAGAAGCTCAATAGTTAAAAATATTTGTTTTAGCAGTGCACCTGGCAGTCGGGCAAGCTCTAATTGGCTTACACTTATTGGGTTTATTTATCACACAACCGCGTTGTCTTCTTCTTCATTACTTTTTGAACTTTTATGCTGCGGCACTGGCTTTAAATTTCACTGCTAACGTAGATTTATGTGTCGACCCCACCTGAAATTAACATAAATTGCCCCTCATTACGGCCAACGCAAATAAAGTGTAGCAAAAATGCGAAAACAAAACATAAACGAGCCAACAATAAATATGAAAAGCGTTTTTCATAACTCGGCTCGGCTCGACTCGCAGTTGAGTTGACTTTAGTTGAGTTGAGTTGAGTTTGGTTTTTGGTTTTCTTGCTGGATGCTTCACAGAGAAAATCGCTTTCATCTCTAGCACGTAGCGAAAACCGAAGCAAAATGTTGACTGCCCAACCAAACAAACGAAGTCAACACACAGCCAAGCAGCCAACAACTATCCAAGCAGCCAGCAGCGAGCAATTCATGCAACTAGTTTTAATGCCTTCACTTTTATTGTTGCCGACAGCATTTTTCTCTTAATGTCTTCATTATACGTAGATCTTTGGTTCAGGTAAATTTTTGATGAACTTTAATTAACATCTTGCACGACTTTCAATGTCAATGGCACGCATATAAATTATATTTTATTGTCTGCTATATATAAAGCAAATGAGTTCATTTCACTCGTCCAACTGGCTAAAAACGTACGCCTTAATGACAGCGTCTCCTACTCCTCTGCTCCCTTGATTAATTCCAGCTGGTCTAGGTCCATGGCCAGGCATAGTTGTTGATTAATATTGTGTGGCGAAGCTGTGCCTGAACGCTTAAGCCTTACTATTTATTATGCAACTTGAGCCAAACGGTGTCAAAGGTTAAGTTCATTGTGGGGTCAAAAGAGATGCAAGTGTTAACTGTAGTTGGTTGAGCTGTAAATATGCGAAAGTATTGTAATCTTATCTTCATAAATATTTCATTATTTAACAATTTTTTTAACAGAAATATCAAAAAGTTTTTCCATGTTTGCAGTTGCTCTGAATATGCTCTTATACTAGTTCTTATAGCATTCGAATTATACTTAGTTAAAATTTAGTTATATAACTAATAAAATATTCAATTAAAGTAAAATGCATATTAACACAATTAAATATATACCCCAAGCTTCAAATATCAAGAGATGACCGTTAAGCTGTCACGACATATAGAAGATGATCATATCAAAACTTCTTCTACTATCTCACACGCCTTCCAGGCCACAGTTACTATAGAGAATAGCTAAAACTTTTAACATATTCAACCAAAAGCAGTTCCAAACTTCTTCCGGCACAGAGCTTACCTTAAGCTTCAACAAAAATGCGACAAATTCAAAGCCTTAGCTATAATTTGTCAACTGCTCGGCGGCAATCAATCTTTAAATCGAGTTCTTAGTCACACACCAAAAGAGTAAAAGAAGAAGAGCAGTAGAAACCACCATGGAACACACATTTTACATTAGCAAACACTTGGAGTCACTTAACTTTATTTGCTTGGGGAGTCGAGTCGAGTCCAGAGTCGAGAGCAAACTATGCCAATCTATCTATCATAAGCTCCATATACGTTGCATTCGCATTTACAACTCACTCGGTCACACTTGACCCAACAGCTTCTACTCTCCACTCGTTACGCAACTCGATCAACTGCCACATTTCGTTGCCATAAGACGCACTTCAAGGCGAGTCAATTGAAAATAAACGTAAAAAAACACAGTCGTCAGGTGTGCATGACTGGCAGATTCCCTGACTTTTGAACAAAAATGGCAATACCTTTTATTTAAAAGTGATTTGTTCTGAGAGTATGGAAAAGTATTTGAAAAAAAAAAATATTTATGAACTGTATACATCAAATGGGAGTTTATATACTAAATTTTATAGATTTACCTCGTATAGTTCTCGAGTAAGACTTAAATAATCCAGATTCTTAATTGATTTAATGTAACGAAAATATGAAAAATTATTTTTAAACATTTTCAAATATTTCAAATTTATTTTCAATACCTAGATAGCTCTTCAGAATGCGAGAGTTGCTTGAAACATTTTCAGTCTTAACTCAACTTAGACAAAATAGATAAATATAGATCTTAACTTACTTTCTTCTACATATCACATACTGACACACCAAGACTATATACCCTACTCAATCACTCCCAACTGAACATCGAAAAAAACTTCATAGCCGCAACAAATTGTTGGGAGCAAAAAGTAAATTTTTTGTACATCCCAATTTGTTGTTGGCATTTTATTTATTTATTTTTGTTTTTTATTGATTAGTTTGTATTGATGCGAGTTGACCTTGGCAAGTGTTTCATCTATTCAAATGGAATTTTAAATTACAAAGCTCACGCGGCACTTCCTCAATGCGAATTATTTAACTGCCCACATCAGCTACAAATTCGCTCATCATACAACTTATTATCATACACAGCAGCAGCATCATCACCATCATCATCATCATCATCATCATCATTATCATTAAATGATGACGAGTATTTTTTGGTATTTTGACCATCTGACATTTTGGTTTCTTCGAAATATTTTAACATTTTTTATACATTTTACGCTTCATTGTGCTCTGTTGATTTTTTAGCTGTTTTTTTGTTAGCTTCTTTATGGTGTCTAAATTAGCATATTTTTTTGAAGCACTGTACTCTGTAGGCCATTAGCCGAAACTTTGTCACATTTATCTGTCCGTTTCATTGGAGTTGTATTAGTTCCGTTTCTGTTTTTCTTTCTCTTTGCCCGGGGCCAAGAAAACTTTTTGCTGCCGCTCAATAAACAGGAAATCACAGACGAAATGTCGTTTCGATATTGGTAAACAGAAACAAAAATAGTTTTTCTCAACTTATGATGCTTGGCAAATACATTTGCAATATTGACATTTTTTCGTTATTTTTTCCTCGCTTTTTATGAATTATTTTTAATTATGAGCAGCCGGTTTATTTAGCAAGTTGATTATGATCTTAATAATAGTAGACATTGCCTATAAAACGTGTTATTTATGTTGCTAAGCGGATTAGTAACTCTGCTAATTTGATAAAGAAATATTTAAATAAATGATATGGAATTTCAGAAGCCGTTGAATGTCGAGTGGAATTGTGATGTTCTTTAAAAATTTAATTTTGTAGATTAAATAAAGAAATTGAGGGTATTAGTATGGCAGTTAAAATAAATATATAACATTAAAAATTCTGAAACTATATTTTATATAATATATATTAATATAGATTCTTATTAACTAAAATTTGAATATTTCTTATCTATAATTTGCTTCTTAAATGCAAATGACTCGAAAAGCTCACTCAACTCCACAGCTCACTGCCTCAGCGCAAACTCTACTATTAATCTTCCATCATATTATTAGCTTTACAAATGAGCTAAAAATATTCCATGCAAATCATATTTCAGACGCAAATTGGCGTATGGAAATACTGAATCCGAAGTTCTGAATGATAATTTCACATACACGTAGCAAATCACTTTACAACTGTCAAGGCGAACAATGCTAAGCAGCACAAGCTCAACCCCAAATTCAGTCTGCCACGCCCCCTTTTCAGTGTCGCCCATCATTTGAGTTTATCATACGAATTGATTGGATGCAGCAGGTCCAGCCATATGCCAAAATATTTGATTGATAACTTATTAGTTGGCTGGCTTTCATGTCTCTAGCTGAAAGTAATACCCGAGGGCGAAGTTTTGGGTGGTTGTTGGGTGGCAGTGCGACTGTGCCTCCACTGTTGTTTCATCATCATCATTTTTGGCTAGCTTGGCAAAACTTTTGTCTTTTGTCTCTCTGACCGTTTATCGACTTTGTGCTTTGTACACATGAATGAATGCCTAATAAAGATGAACACACCAGTCAGATATGAGTGTAGACCACTCCCCGGCTATATAAACAACAATTTATATATATATAAATATATCTAGATATCTTTGTTGTTGCATATAAACAAAAACAAGTTTCGGCTGACTCTCTTACAAAAATTTAAACGACTTGCGAAGAGTTACAAAATTTATTGAATGCCCGAAAACCTAAATGCTAATACAAACAAGCGGATTTTGTGGTTTATGCAAATCGCTGGTCAAAGTCAGGGCACAAAAGTAACAACAGTTTGTAGTGTATAAATATATACATACACATACATATGTTATACATATATATATATATTTTTTTTTATATATATAAATATTTACTTATGTCAATTTACTCTCTATATGTATTTATCTGTTTGCTAAATATGCAAATAAATAAAAGTTTAATGTTAATTCGTTGGCTGCGGGCGAAGAAAAAAGTGCAAGAAAAACAGCTAGTGATGCAGTTTAATATATATGACTTAGGAATACCCTGTAGAGAAAACTGTAAAGAATGAAAATATAGTTACCTATATTCCTATTTTGTATACACAGTAGAATAAGCTAAAAAATAGACATTGTAGCAGTAGATAAATGACATTTAAATGCACTCTCTTCGACATGCTCTCGTAGAGCATTTAAGTCTGCGTATAGTAGTATAGGTATTTTACTCTGAATATATTGAGTTCATATTAAAACGTCTCTTGGTATTTTCTGGCATTTGTATAAAGATCTATTTTATACTAACTTTCCTCTAGTGCTCTGTCTCTGTCTCTTTCTCTTGATCTCTGCATATTCATCTGCCTCTGTCTCTATCTCTCTGTTAGAGACTCTGATCTGTAACTTTCTGTCTTCCACTCTCTCTATCTCACTTATTATAATATTACTTTTCCTCTCTCTCTCTCCGTCGCGTTCCCTCTCTTCTTATTACTATCTATCTTTGCATCTTCCTCTCATTCTCTCTCATGCAATGTTTCTCTATTTTGTTTTACATTTAACATACTCGCTCTACATTGTAAGCATACCCCATTCAATTAAACTAAAAAAGAAAATGCGAATTCTTTGCATTTATTTAACCTGCATAGATCCGTTCAGATTTGTATATACACATACATACATACATATGTGTCACTATATCTATGTATTTGCCGCTCAGCTGTCAAACTGCGCAGCTGAAGGTCGAGTTTGGCTTTGGCTACGGTCTGGACTGCCTGGTGGGAATTGGGATTGTGTTCCATTTGTTGTTCGAGGGTCGCAGCTTGGCTAAAATGTGCGGGTGATGGAACACAAATGCCATCAAGATAATGCCAATTGTTGTTGTTTTTATAGCTATAGCTGCTGCTGCTGCTGGTGCTGGTGCTGCCTTTTGACTGGTTTATTTTTGGGTATTTATTTAAGAGGTGTCAAGTTTTTGGCGCAGTTTCCAAAAAGAAATAATATTACAAATGATTCATTTTCAACTAGCGTCGATGTGTGTGTGTGTGTGTATTTGTATTTTGGTTTTAGTCCTGGATTTTGGTCCAAAAAATAAACGCCCAGGAGCAATAATTCATTTGCCAGCTTCCGCATCGACGTGTTTGAATTTGATGAAAAATCTTTTCAATTGAATTCAACGCCTCGCACAACATTTGGCTAACATTTCAAATGGAAACGTTGGACGAGTGGATGTGCCGTTGTGTGTGTGTCTGTGTGTGTGTGTTGTTTATTTAAGCTGCTGTTGGATCGCTCGTATTGATTGCGTTCTATTTTTTATGTTTTTGCTACATATTTGAATTTTTATTCATTAGTTCATTTGATTGAAGCAGGTTTTTCACTTCAATCTGTAAATCCGAAAATATTTTCTGTTTATTTAACATCTTGTCCAAACTTTGCAGCTCATATTTGATATGATGAAATGATAAGACAACACACATGCCACACAGATGATTTAGATGAATTGAAAGCAAATGTTTGAAGCTTAACAAGAATATTTAAAGCGATATTTTTAAACGAAAAAGTATTGTAAAAGAATGAAACTTATTTTAAAGTAAATGAAAATATTTTCAAAAATAATATTTAAGAATCATTTTGTAATTGCTAATAATAATAAGAAATTATAATCTGACTTTCTAGGTGAATTTCTTTTTCAACTAGTTCCCTTTTAATCTATTTCAAATGAGTTTCCTGTGAATTTCATTTCGCTATTTCTCTACAGCTCTTCATTTGCACATATTTCTATCAAATCTGAGTTCATTCAATTGATAAAACAGATTAAATTTTTCATTTGGATTTTTCTATTCCTTTTTCATTAGTTTTTCATTTATTACTTTTGATTATTCCCCATTTGATTTTGGTGCCGGGCATCCAATAAATATTCATTTACCTCGGGCGACTCATAAATAGCAGTAAATCGTTTTTATTCGATGCTTGACTGCTTTCGTTTGACTTTTGTCAGCTGTTTGGCTGCAAAAATATGCAAATACTCATTAAACATGACAACAACAAAATCCATTCGAGAGTTGCTCTCGGTCATAGCCGGTGGCAAATGCAACCAGCAACCAACAACCAGGCAGCAGCTCTATTCTCATTTGTGGTGCTTTCATTTTTGTGTTTCAATTTTATTTACATGGATTTTAATACGCTTCAACCTAATGGAAAAAGGCAAGCAGCATGGCTTAGATGATATTTAAAATAAAACCATTTTGAAAACATTTTTATTTGAATTCAAATTAAATTTAGATATACAAAAAAACAAATTAAATGATAAAAGCTTTAAAGCTGAAGCTTAAGTTACAATAAAATTTATAAAAAATATATAAAGACTCAATGAATGTTATATGAATTTAATTTATTAAAGTGCAAAAAAGTTATTTTAATACTGATTTCAATCAATTTTAGTTTCAAAATTGTTCTAGACAAAAATGCAGATAGAAAGCATTTCTAATAGTCAAGGTATACTATGTGGATTACATAATATTTAACTGAAATAGTATCAGCTAGTCAGTATGAAGCAATTAGCATTATATGATAATTTTATTATATGATTTTTCACTAATAAAAAATATAAAAATGAAAACAAATTTAGAATTCAAAAAAAATTGAAACAATCCAGAAAAAATACATATAAAAATTTGAATACATTTACTCATATTGTTTTTGTAATTTAAACTCGAATATTTGGAATCGTAGGGTAGACTGGGAATGAAAGAAAACTGATTCGCCCTAAAACAATTTTTATAAAATGATTTTTAAATTGAAGTAAATTTTAAATGCAAAATGCTTATAGAAAACAGCAGTAAGAACGGGCATTAAATTCTTTGATTTTTAAAGGAAATATTAAATATTAAAAATGTAAATATAATTTTCATAAAAATTACCCTAAATAATAGTACCAAAAGAAGGGGTATTCCACTCTCGATAAATACACAAAACACAGGGTATACGCCAGTCGCTCACTCCCACTGAGTGTTGTCTACAGATTGTAACTAAAAACATTTTTAGTCACTTTTATTGTTTTGCTCTGCTCTCTGGTTTGGCGGTCAGAGCTATTTGCAATTTTCTTGCTCGTTCTGTTGCAACTGCTTGAATAAAAAAATAAAACAATGAAAATTTGCGAGATAAATAAAACAAGAAAGTTTTTTATCGTTCTGCGGGTGCAGTTGCCCAGCTGCCCGCAAAGCACAGTTGTAACTTGCCACAAACTGTGGCATCCACACAAAAGACTCGCCCATATCTGCCAAACAAAATTTTGTAAATTAAACAAAAGTTTTTTGCCTGGCAAATAAAAATAAATGTCCCCATATTGAATATAACATATTTATCTCCTTTTCTATTTTATTTTTAGGTAAGGGCACACATATTTTTGGAAACGGAATTTGTGAATTATTTGGGCGCCACGCCCACTAGGTAAGTGAGACGTGGTAACTGGTGCAACTTCGTTTTACGTTTGTTTTTTGGCTGTGGCCCAAAGCACTTACCACACACAATATCAGAGAGTAGCTGCTGACCTTCAGGCCGGCTAGCGGAACAATGGGCCACTTCTATCGCCTGGCAATCTACCTAAAGATTCGCATCGAATTCTGGGCTATTCGAGTATTAGTTTTTGGGTCAGTTGGTCGCCGTCGAGTCGCTATAGTTGAGTCTGTTATTTTTTTCGCTTTCCATGACACTTCCGCCTCATCAGTCAGCCGAGCTCTTGAGCACAGGTGCGGATTAGCAAGACGAAGGGGCCCCATGTTTTGCTGATCAATATTTTTAAAAATATTCATATATTAATACTAAAATTTATTAAAATATTTTATTATTTGTTTATAAGTCATAAATTAAATTAAAATAAATTACCTTTTGATATTGCTGCTGCTTCCGCCCTTGGGCCCATTTGAGTCTGTTCCGCTCCCGTTTTTTCTTAGCAGCTAACTGAGCGTAGTCTCATTGTCGCCACAATTTGTTGCAGTTGCAATTGCTGCAGCCTTGAGCTGGCAGTTAGCAGTCTATATAAGACATATCTGAGAGCAAGTTGATTGCAACCAGCAGTGCGCTGCAAGTGTTTGTTACTGTTTACATTCATTCTCATTGAAATTTGCATTTTAATTTATTGGTTTAGATATATATATATATATATATATATATACCTGTTTTTCTTTAAATTTTTCTGCGGAGTATTTTGAGTGCATGGTAGAGAGCTTCAGATTTATGTAGGAGATATACTCACTCACTCTGTGCCGCTATTCGTCATACAAAGCTCACTCTCCCCCTCTCCCTATCTCACTGTCTAACTCTGCTTATCTATGGGAACTAAGTTCGCTGTATCATATATAACAATCAGCTGAGTTATATGAAGATATAAATAGGTAAAGTTAGATAGATAGGTCGATTTTTTGATAATATTTTTCAGTTAGAGCATTCAAACTTCGACTTCGTTAAGCCACTTATCTCCTACTTGGTAATGTCTTCTTTTTTGGCGCTTTTGTACGCTCGTTGCACAATTCATGAAGTTGTCGCCACTGCCTTTGTCGCTCTCCTCTCCTCTCTCGCTCTCTTTGAACATTTAATTTTCTACTGTTTTTGCCGTTTGTCTTCCGGCTTTGCCGTTTTCTTGCAATTTATGCACTGACCCGTTTCCATTTGCTGGTCGTCCAGCTATACTCCGATTGTTACCTTTAATTAATTTTATAGTTGATTTTAGCAACAGAGGTGAGTCGCAGCATGCACTGATTTAATGACATTTTCCCATTGTTTGCATAACAAACAATTTCTGATTACTTCATTAGAAAGTTTTAGCCCAGTAATCAACGATAAATAATAAACAATTCGAATAATCTCGCATTGATTGAAAACTTTTTTCATTTACTCAACTTTCGAAAGCAAATGCTGCAACTGCAAGTGGATTAAAAACTAAACTAAAGAGAGACTAAAACTGAAGTTTTTGATTTTGTAGCTTTCAGCTTTATGCTTCTCGATTGCATTCTCAAACCTTTCCTATATATCTGCTTGGTTTGCTTTCTTGGCTCAATGTAATTCTCTGAGAATGAAAAGCTTGTAGCTAATTGATGCAATATAAAAGCTTGATATAAAAAGTCTATAAAAGCTCTACTTTTGAACAACATAGGAGCTTTAAAATAATTCGATTGTTAAGCAGAGCTTCAATTAAATATTAGAATTATATTTAAAGACAAAGTTCTAAGCTTTAATGTTGTATAAGAACGTAAAGCTTAAAGCTACAGGAACCCTTAACTAGTGTATATATATTATTATCATCAGTTATTTGTCTTTGCCATATATGGTATTATATATAAAAGCTGAAAGCTCTAGCTATTTTTTATTTAAATTGAAAAGCTACCACTTTATAAATTTTTACTTTATGCATTTTAGATAGAAGTTGCTTTATATTAAAGCAGAAAATTCTATCGATTTTTGAGTTTAATGCTTAATCCAAAAACTTGAGCCAAGTTTCTTTATAAAACGATAAAGCTACAAATTCTGTAAATTGTTGAACAATTTGCTCTGTTTATTACAGAATCAACGGGATTAATTTATGACTTAAAGCTCATTTGAAATAATAGCTGTGCATATCAATATTGAATAATCGAATGCATATTGTTTTTATATTTATTGCCGGCTGAGCGGCGTTTGTTCCGCTGACTTTTCCGTCATTTGCAAACAATTTATTCATTGTACATAAAAATAACAAGTAAATATGGCTCCATGAATAAGCATATACATATGCTATATACCATATACTAAAAATATATATGTATATATAACTCCATTTACAATAATTGTTGTTTGCGGCTCATTTAAATGCGTTCGGCTGCGTGCTTGTGGCAGCCAGTGATAAACAACTTTTTATTGTTTATAAAAATACAATAAAAACACACAGAAACTTATGCAAAATGTGCTTCAAATTAATGCTACGAATCGGATTGCTCTTATTGGATTCATTCATAGCAATAACTTCACTTTTAAAATGCTGAAATTCGATTCAGATATCTGCAGCTGCCACACGTATTCCAGCAAACATCCTTGCCATATTTGCGTTGAAATTTATTGAATTATTGTAAAATGCTAAAGGTGCATTTTATATAATATATATATATTTATATTTATATAAATAAATATCATATATATTTTTGGCAACGCAATTTGAACCTGTTTTTTTTTTATTTGTAATATAAACCTGGTCTTTTTATGTTTTTCTTTAACTGCCTTAACTTTGCTTGTGTTTTTAATGTGAATTTAAATGTTAAATATATAGAGTATATGAAGCAGTCAGAATACTTAAAAAAAACGATTTTATAAAAGTTTATTGTCAGAGTGTTAAAAAAGGCTAAAAATAGTTCGAAAAAACGGCAATGCTTAATTTCAATTTATTCTGTTTTTATTATGACTATAAACTTAAATAAAAAGCAAATGAGTTGCATGCGAATCAGATTCGTTTTGGTCTACTGTTTGATTTATTGACAAAAGCGAAAGTGGATTACGTATTTCGCTCAGAATAAAAAACTTGTGTGAAAAATGTTGGCCGTAAAACTTAAACAACAATTTGAGCTGCAAATGTTTTATTTTTTAACTTAGAACATTTCGATTTTTTATGAAGTTAAAATTGCAAGAACATGGAAAAGGCTTTTAGACTCAGTTTAAACTAGCCTTAGTCATTCGTCACTCTGACAGGTGTGTCGGACTACACTTGCTGCTTAAGTCCTACCACCTCTTGAGCTGCCTGCCACCTTGGCACCTGGCGATATCCCGCATAAGCCTTCAAGGTGCTGCTCTTTTATTTGCTTTAACTATGCCTTATCCTCAGTCAACCCGAGTCCAAGTCTCACTACTACAGCCGTAATAACCTTTCGGCGAGGTTGTGACTCTTTTTCAATTCTGCCTTTGTACAGGTGCTCTATTATCGGCTCAATTTTGACTTTAGCAAAAGTTCCTGGCAGGTCAATGCTTTTTTCTAGCCAGCTTTCGATGGAATCGTGCTCTAAGGCGCCCATAGTATTTTCGCAGCAAAATCAACTAGATATATCACTCTCTCATCCATCTATCATAAAATTTGAGTTATTTAAAATCAAGTACAAATTAGTTTTAAGCTTCCAACTCAGCTCTACAACAAAAATACAAAAATAATTTTATTTCAACATCATATAAAATAGTATTCTATATTTATATAATAAAATACACAAAAATTACATTTACCTTAAGCCAATTTAACACTTTCTTAAATCAAAAGTTTGTTCAATTGAAATTCGGTTTCTTTATAAAACTAAAAAAAAGAAAATAATTTAATTAGTTCAGCAACAACTTAACTAGCAGCTTGCATAGAGACTTTTCTCTGGCCATTCAACCACGCCGCAAGACAACTTTTTAATTGACCCAATTTTGGTTAAAAAAAACTGTTGGCCAGTGTTTGAGCGCTTTATCTCTCCATTTGGCACGCACTTCTTTAATTATTTCGACATTTTTTTTTGGTATTTTTGTTTTGCTCTTAAGCAGATAGAAAGAATTCATATTTAAAATGGGAAACGCACTTGAAACAAAGCCGAAAACTGAAAACAGAAAACAGAAAACTCAAACAAACGGCCAAAAACTTAAATAATTTTGTGCAAGTGCAAGAAAAGTTGAGGGAAAATGCCAGAAAAACTTTTCGGTTTATCATTTTGCAGTTTCCCCATCTTCTATTGTTTTTGCTGTTGTTGTTGTCGCCTTTTGCCCGACTGACAGACATTGTCTTGTTGAAAAATTGCGCATATTTCCGTTTCCGTTTTCAAGCAGTTGCGTGCGAGCTTGTGTGTATATGTGTGTGTGTGCGTGTCAATGAGTCTGCGTGTGTGAATATTGTGTTGTTGTTGTTGCTGGAGGCGGGTCACAACCCCCGCACAACGACCTGTGCCTTAGTTTGTCTGCCAAAGTCTGCTGATGTCTGCGCATAAATTAAAATAAAATTCATTTTAGCAGACAGACACCTAAAGAGACGCACACACACACACATTATCGTGTGCGTAAATTAAAAATGCAACAAAAATGAAAACTTTTACGCAATGCAATTTTTAATGCAAAATTGCGTGCCAAATTTTTTGCCTCAACTGAAAAGTTCCAAAAATTCTTTTTAATCTCTTCGTCTGCATTCAATTTATATATAAATATATATGTATATATGCACAAGATATACATCCTTTTTTTACAATATTTTATATTGATAAAATTTTCGTTTCACATTTTTCTCGTTTTTTCTTTGCACAATTTGTCAAGCACATTTGTTAAATTGTATTGCAAACTTCGCTGTATAAGCGTATATATATTTAAATATATGTATATAAAGGTAGTATATATATATAGACACATGCACTTGTCCCGCATGATATGCAAACGCAACGCGATGTTCAATCAACATCAAACATTGCTGACATTTATTGTGCCAAAAACCCTTCAAACAACTCTCGCTGCAAATATTTGATGTATTTTCATTGGATGCCCTATGCTGAAAGCCTGCTAAGGGGTATATATAGTTGACAGTTATGGAAGATCAGAAAATATTTATCAATATTTTCGGCTTCCATTAAACTCTAATACCCATAAAGTCAACGAAAAAAATTATAAACAACAAAAATATAATTAATGTAACCTAGCAGGTGTTTACTAATAGCCCCTTTGACTATCTCCAATTAATCACTCTAAAATTATAGAATAAAAAAAATTTCATTTGATTGTTAATATTAATCTTTTTATTATTTTTCATGCAATCCTTGATTGTACTATTACAATTAGTTAAACTTGTTTACACCTCTAATATATATTTCAAGTATAATTCAATATAAATAATTCCCAAGCTTCCCTCTAACTTGACTCATTGTAATCTAAAAATGTTCTGCGTACATTCAAACTAAGCCAAAAATAAATTCTCATTTCATTCACTCACATCTCACATATCTTCAATTTCTTCCTCTCGAATCTGCCTTAACTAATTACAGGATATCTCATGTCTGCATCTTTTCGAATACTTTGTGAAGCAGTTAATTTTGGCAGTGAACGCTGTGTACATTTCTGTCGTCAATATGTGGCGTATATCCACAGACGACGATGACGACTGATTGCGTATACGTAATGTGACAGTTGCTATACGATGGAGAAAAAAATTAAATAATGTTGCGTATACGACGTGTGCGCGCAAAAATAGTTGCAAGTGCGGCCGGGGCCAGCCATCCAGCCAGGCAGGCAGGCAGATGTGATTTTTAATTTTACAATTTTTGACATTTGCGTTTGCATTTATATTAGATTTTACAAGGTAAAATTTGAGAGCACCTCCTGCACGCCCCTTCCCACTGTCTCCCTTGTTGCCGGGTCAATGGAGACTGACAAACCGAACGGGTCGAGCGTTGCAGGCGTGACAAATGGGATTTGCTTGAACTACATGTGTCTGTGTGTGTATGTGTGTGTATCTGTGTCGGCGTGTGTTGCATGTTGCATGCTGCAACATATTCTATATGCCAACCACGCTCCATGGGGAGCTGTGTAACTCAACCGAAGGTAACGAAATTTTGCCAGCACACGTAGCCAGAAGTCGCTTGCTAGTAGCAACGTTGCGGCTGTTAAGCTTAAATGTTAGCTGAGCCACATCAATTCTGTGGCAACTGCATTGGCCATTAAGCCCATTTTGGATGTTGACTTAGGCACACGCCTCTACCTAATTAAAACATTAAATTTGCAAAATGTCTCAATCCAAGGGAGAAGAAGCAGTAAACGCAGAGGACAGAGCAATGAAAAGAATTTATATATATTGAAAGTCTGTGACATTGTCTTGGCCAGTTGCCTGCAGCATGCCACAGTTGCTGTTGCAACATCATTAATTGCAGCCACACTGCACTGGAGTTAAGCAGACTGCATAACACTCGTTTTCAAAATTGATTAAGCAATTGATGTTTTCTGAAGTTATGGCTTTATGTGGAAAACTGAAACTTTGTGAAGATAGAGTCTAATTCAGCAGAATGTTGTATGTTCGGTTGAAGTGACGACCCAATATATTCTCTTTGCACTTTGTAAGCGAGCATAAAACTAAAAAAAAAACTGCCAACTGACAAACTGCGCTCCAATCTACTTGCAACGCCAGCCGCTGGCAAATGGCTGACACAAAATGTTGGCAACAGCAGCAACCAAAACAGCAACAACTTGCAACAACAATGCGCCATCAAATTAATTTTAATAATCATGACGTTTATTAAACGAAAGTAATCATAATTAAAGTCTTGCTACACTAAATTGTTGTAAAAATTAATTAAGCTTTAATGGGTCAGTGTAGCGAGAGGTAGAGATATATATAAATATATTTATATATATATATATATATATATATATATATATATATAAAAGCAAAGATGTTTTTGTTTGAAAAATAAATGTAATAAATGTTCGTTTTGCAAGCAGCTTAATTTTATAATGCCATCAAAAGGGGCGAAAATAAATTCTAGCTTAACTTTTATGATTCATTTAATTTTAGGAAATTGTAAATGTTTTTATTTTTATAGCAATTTTATGTGATTTTAAACATTAAATGTATTTTTTGGCAATCAAATGAAGAGCTGAAAGCTGTTAACATTAATAAAGTGACCAGAGAAAACAATGAGTAAAATTTTACAATAAGATTTAATTTGTTTTTTTTTTTTTAATTTTAAAAATGAATAACTTGATAAATTATTACCAGAATACTTAATTAAATTAAATATATTTTTCATTCTTATTTCATACAAAAAGCTATTTGATTTGCTGTCATAGCCAAAGATTCTACAACAATCAGTTTTTTCTAGGCCTTAAATAAAATAGGTTTATGTAGATATATATTAAATTGAAATTAATTTTATTGATGAAGCGTTGTGTTGATCGCTTTGTGACTGCGAAAATTTCCACTTGAAAGATTTAAGTTCACTATCAAATTAAATATTAAATAAATATATCAAAAGAAATTCTTAGCCTTTTTGCTGTCAACTACAGCTGTATATATTTATTTATACATATACATAAATATAAAGTTATTTATTTGACTATGTTCATAATAGTCTTTGCCCAAGCCTATGCCTATGCCTGGGCTATAAACAATTGATGGCAAAACAATAAATATGTAATTGGAATGTGTAAACAATTGCACGAAAATTTGCTAATCATAATGCGCACACAATTTGCTAACACAAATTGAACAGCACACATACACACACACAAGCACACACACATACACACAAGTTTGGCCTGTTTTGCTGCTGCTGCTCGCTGCCTTTGCTCTTTAACAAGCTGCCTTCTGTGACTTTGACTCCATCGTGATGCCGTTTACAATGAGTCGTAAAGTAAATTTAAGCGGCTGCCGTTTGACTTTTATCTGTGTGTGCGTGTGTATGTGTATGTGTGTGTGTGTTGGCTGGTGTGCGTGCGTCTCTTTGACTTGGGTCGTGCGTCTCCTCAACTAAATCTCAGCTAGAACAATGGCCGGCGATAAACGAGCAAAAGCGCAATAACATTAACCGTTAAAGCAGGCAGCGCTGTCGCGCTGTACGGCTAAAGCCAGCTGCTCGGCCAAATATGCGGCATTTGACCCAATTCTCTCGTTCGCGTCCCAACTCTTTGGGCCAAGCGATTCAATCGTCTGCGTCATTGGCGAACAGCAACTGAAGAAGCGAATTGCAGACCAGGCCAAGCAGGGGCAGGGCAGGGACAGGGGCTGCTTACTATGGCAACATTGCCAACTTTGACTGTGCTGCTGCTGTTGCTGCGGCTTTGCTATATTTGGCACACACACGCACTGCCACACTGCCCTGCCAGGCATGTATTGGTCTATCTCTTAAGCACCCGAGCAGTCACTTATCTATGAGTATTTGTATGTGTAGTTGTGTGTGTGTTTTTGTGTGTATCTGTGTGTCGTATGTGTACTTTTGCCAAGCCACTGACGTAATTTTCTTGAGCTTCCGTAAATGCATTTTTGGCTAGAGATGAGCGCGTGAAGATCTAGAAATTCATTAAACTTGATGGCATTTAATGGCGATATATACTATATATATTACTTTATACGCTATATATATTTGATAAATATGTGAAATAGTATATTTAACATTAACTTCTTTGGCAAAAGTTCGAACAAAAATCGACTTCACAGTCAAATCACATAAAAACAGAAAGATTTGGTTTTAAGACTGATTGTGTTAGATTAAGATAGATTATAGCTATATGAATAAATCTCCAACTAACTTTTGCCACATTCACCTCAGTTAATCAGCATGAAACTTGTTAGCTAAAAATATATTCGAATCGTAAGCTTCGCAAATCAACATAGAATTGTCTGTTACCCAACTCAATTGTAGGTAGAACAGAATCAAAATATAAGAATAATCATTATAGTCAATTAGAATATGTTGTTAGCATAGATAACTATTAAATGAGTCGAGAGTTGGATACTTTAAATTATTTTAGGGCCACAAGTATACTGAAGTATAGATAATCATCTGTGTCAAATGAACTCTTCATATTTTTAAATATTTTTGTAAAATGACAATAATAAAAATAATTTAAATGGCAATATTAGAGAATATGTATGTGTTAAACATAATCTCTAATACTTCATTCCATTTTTGTTACGAATATAAAAATATTCTATCAAATTATTTTACTCCTTTACAGCAATATCTTTATCTTATCTTTTTTATCAATAAAAAATATAATTTATATAAAATCCAGAAATTGTCATATATTTTTTTACAGCTCCAATTTCCCATTCAATTTGCCTTCCAATATCAATCTATATTTGCTCAACATACTTTTCCTTTATATTTTCCCAATTTATCGCCTGCAGTTCACTCCGCTCTATAAGTAGATTTCGTACTTGGCGTTTCTGACCACAGACAACGCGCGTTGTCCGCAACTTTGCGCAAATGTTTGTGCGGCAAGTGTTCAGAGCTGTGCTTGTGTGGGTCTGTACAGTTGTATCTATGTATATGGCAGTTGTTTTCCAATTGAATTTCCAATTTGGTTGGCCATTGCAACTTTTTCAATTGGAGATTTCAACTTTAAGCGCGTATCGCACGTTCTTCGGTTCCCAATTTAATTAGCCATTAAATATATATATATATATAAAAAAGAAGAAAATGCGCTGGCCTCCTTGGAGAGTCAGCAGAGAATTTCATAAATATTGTTTTACACAGAAATTTGTATACCCTGTAGCTGAAGGGAAAAGGGGCTAATGTGAGGGTTCATGTTTACGAAAGTTAATTTAAGAGCTGATAAAATATGCAACCAAAAAAAATTTGCACCTAGTCCACAATATAGTTTATAGTCATATATAACAGCATGCACATATGAGATACCCTATAATTTTAAAAACGATAGGGCTTATACATATATATATCTGACTAGTCAATCCATTCTCAGCTCATACATTGATACATAAATTTAATTTCATTTCTATTGCTAGCAAATCAAATCAATCAAATACAATTTAAAGCAATTTAAAATACTTTTACTTGCTTACAGGATATCTAGTTAGTCTATCACTTTGCCGTTTCCCTTTCCTAAAATATATTTTATTTAATATTTTATTGCTTTGAGGTCTCACCAATCAAGGGCAGTTTATATGCAGTTTGAGTTACATACAGGATATCTAGACAGTCTATCATTTCGCTACTCCCATTTCTTTTACATATCTTTTATTCAATTTTTGTTGCTGCGCTGTTTGTTGTTATTTATGGCCACTCGCTTCGAAATTTACGCAGATTTTCCAACGCTCATATTCAGCGGCTCGGCTCGCCGTGGCTCATCATCATTTGCACTCGCATCGTGGCTGCCACTTAACACCTTTTGGCAGCAGCAGCAGCTGCCACGCCCCAGCGAGCAATGTTAATAAATCCTTCGCGTAACACATCTTCCCCGCCCCCTCTGCCGAGCAGCGAGTTGATCTGTGAAAAACCAAAAAAAAAAAAAAAGAATAAATGAAAAAGAAAAGAGAAGAGAAAATAAAAAAAAACCATGCAAAGGACTTAAAGTTTTCGCCTGGCGTTGTTTTTGTTTTTGTTTCTTCGAGCTTGGCATTAAAAAGTTTTTTTTTTAAAGCCGTTTATAAGAATTTAAGCGTGCCAGCTGAATATTTTCTTCGGCTTGTTTGCTTCAAAAATACCAGCAAAAATACACAGCTTACAAATCTGATATCAATAATCCAATTTTTGTCAGTTGCTTTCAATGGAAGCGAAACTTTGAATTTAAGCTGCGTTTCGTTAGAGAGTTGCTGGGCTACAAGCTCAACAAAGTTCAAGCTGTGACAGTTGAACTCCTGCAAATGTAATCAAATATCAAGGGCATTATAACTTGCTCAACATTTTGATCAAACCTGAAAAGCCTGTCTAGCAGTAAACTTGTTTGTTATTGCAGGAAAGTCTCTAGGTTAAGAGTGGATTTTAAAAAGCACATTAAAGCTTTGTTGGAAAACAGCTTAGTTAAAATATAAAATAATAATGAAATTAATTATAGACACTATATATTTCAGCTTTTTTCTATGTTTATGTTTTTCCCAAAAAAAAATATACAATTAAAGATATGAAATAATTTATGTAAAATTTATAAATGAGCTTTTGCTTTATGTTTATTTTTATGTTTAAATGTATTACAAATATAATTATTTTCATCATAAGAGATCTCTCATACAAAAATAAGCAAGTTCATAGTTGGCATTTCATATAAATTTCCTGACTAAGTACTTATTTAATATATGACAAAAATATAAGATTAGGCCTTAAAATACGAATTAAAAGCACGCAACTAAAGAAAGCTCTTTTAAGCTTTATAATAAATAAAGAGCTTTTATAAAATTCTGATTAACTCTAAAGCTTTCATAATTATTTCTTAGAATTTTTGACATTTAAGACCAGCTGCAAATCATATTATTATTGATTGCTTCACAATGCTGGCAGTGATAAATGAATGCGCCTCAGCTTTAAATAAATATTGAAATATTTCGTAAAACTAAACGGTCTTTAAAAGTGAGTCAGCGAAGACTTTAATTAACTCAAAGTCAAATGCCAAATACCAAATATGAAGATGGAAGCAGGTTGCTTGCCTAAGCGGATGTTGTCACAAGTTGAATTTGAATTTAAATTTGAATAGGCCAAATGAAATGATTGAGATGCGGGCGTAGCCGAAACCCACACAAAAATTAAGTATACGTTAGCACACGCACATGCAGAGAAATAGAGAGGCAAAGACGAAGATGACAGCGCTAATTGCTGGCAAACAATTGGTATCTTCAATTACAAGTATTTGCAATCACTTTGCCATGGTACTCGAGTGTTAACTGCAAGACAAGTTATTATTCAACCTTGTTTGAGTATTTTTTGTGTACTTAATTTTGTGGGCTACTTCGACGTCTTGGCACACCCCAAAGCTCGTAAATTACACACGCAGACAGAGGTGGAGACAGAGAGAAAGAGCGTGTTTATTTATGCATACAGCAAATTTATATTAAGCTGCTTAAGATTGGTTTTAAGACAGCTGCCGCTGACAACTCTAATCAGCGAACGTGTTACACGAAAATAATAAAAAAATGTTGAAAAAAAACAAAACCAAACCAAATTTTACAACACTCAATTTAACGGTGCTAACCTTAGCTCTAAGAGCCATTAAAAATGTGCGCAATTTGTTGTTTTTGTTGTCGCTCTTTTAATCTTTATTTGAGCTGCTGTTAATAATGATACCCTCTAACTATTGAAAGTGTGTCAAAAGGGCATATCGTTTTGTAGAAATCTATGGAACAAATTTAAATAACTTAACATACGATTACTATTAAAAAACAGCTGTCCAGATGCATTAAATTATTAAATGAAATTAAGAAGAGCTACGACAAATTGTTAAAATTTAAAATTTTTTAATTAATATATATATATATTATTCAATCAAGTAAATGTCTTTAAAATTTTTGCGTCAACAGCGAGGCTTGAAAAAGTTGCTTTTCGAAATCGAGCCAAAATTTATAAAAATTGTAAAGCAACTGTTTTTTTGATTTAGGGCAAACATTGTGATTTTAATTTTTTCGTCATTTAATTAAATTTTAGGTGATAATTGTTTGAATGCCAATTGATAAAAAGTATTCTACCGAGCTCAAAAAAAATATAGCCATAGAAGATGAGCTAACAATGGACCTAGATATGAAGTTTCTAAACTCAAATGATAAACTTTGATGGAATGCCCATGCATAAAAAGGATACCGTTATGAAAGCAATGTTACCCTTTGATAAAACTTAATTCAGTTACCAAGTTCGTAAGATATAACTCGAAGACTTTTGAATTTGATACGAGTAAATTTGATGTCCAGCATCCTAACGACCTTATATAGTAAATATATATTTCACTTTTAGACTATCTATTCTCCAGCCTATCTAAAACTAATTGTTCAATCTTGTCAGAGCATCTGCTGGTCGTTGATAGCCCTCGACTGCACGTCCACTTGTTTTAATAGCTCTTTTGTTGGGTTTACTTTTAATTATTGAGTTATGAAACTTATAATCTGAGTTCAGTTCACTTGAGTCCAGTCATTTCTGCCCCTCTTATGCTCCTCTTTATGATGATGAGTATGCAAATTTGTGCAGCGCGCTTCCCACGATTGAGTTTTACGGCGCCATTGTTAAGAGAGCTCCGAAGAAATAGAAAAAAAAAAGCTGACAATATTTTTTTTTATGACTTGGTCTCCGATTCGCAGAGCTATTCATTGCACGCAATTAGATCTGTGAATATATATGTATTCGCTATGAGTTATGATTGCAGTAGTCAACTATCGCTGAATAATTCATGTGCATAAAAGCAATAATCCTCTGAAACTCAATGTCATATTACAAAATATACAAAAGCGAAGAGAGCAGAGACAGGCAGAGAGAGAAAGCGAGAGCGGCGGAGAAAAGAGAGAAAAGTTCTTTAAGTCCATCTGACTGGCTATAGTAGAAAATATTTCATTCATTTTTATTCACAGCTACTTTTCAATGCGCCCGACGGAGTTCAATAGAAATTGAAAATCTCAACAAGTTTTGCCTCTCACTCACACACTTTCTCTCTCTCTCCAGCACGCTCTTTCTCTGTCTGCTATAATTCAATTTTCTGTGCGAGAAAAAAAAGAAGGAAAATCGCTTTCATTAAAATTCAACTGCATCAGCAAAAATGTAACACTGGTCACACACACACACACACACTCACCCTCCCTCTTTATGGGCGTGTGCATAGGTACCACAAAAACCAGCAGCAAATCAATTGGAAATGAACTTCTTCCATTCAGCGACCATTTTATGCCAAATTGATTGCGAGAATTTAATTAATTTTTTACCATATTGAAATATATACATAAACCACAATTATGCTGCATGCTTCACATGCATAAACATATATACACATATTCTATCATACTTTCAATTTGATTTACTAAGTGGATTTGCATTTATGAAAAGCTTATTTACGAGCGCACATAAATCTCGTATTGCGTGCATGATTGGTGTGAAAAATTAAGCACATTTTAAGTGAAAAGCTTGACTTGGCTTAAAGCCAAATCTACAGAGTAAAAGTTTAGACCAGCTTGATGGCTATAACAGTTCATTTATTCATAAGAACTTTAGGCTAAATAATATCGTTTGGAGAAGCTTTTATAGTGAAAGTATTTTATTTTCCATGATTAAGTAGCTGACAAAGTACAAAGATTTGTTTCATTTGAATTGAATCAATCGAAAGCTTTCAACTAATTTTTAAAGCTCTGTCACGTAAACAAAAAATATAACAAAAAATATATATTCAAAGACACTTGCTGCTCGGCGTAAAAGAAAATAATTTTAAGAGTTTAGTGCTTTGGTTTTAATGATATAGTTTAATTAAACTGTAATTTCTCAATGTGGCACCAAGTTGATCTAACATAAATATTTCAGAGCTTTAACTTTTCAGATTAATCAAAAGCACTTTATGCCAAGAAGCTTTAAAGTTTCAAGCCGAGGTTTCATTAAAAGCACAAATTAAATATGTAAAAATATCAAATTCAGCATAAACTAGAGCTGATCTCATATGATCTATATATATATATATATATATATATATATATATATATATATGATATATATAACCTCAGATAAGCCTTAGCTTTTGCTATATTTTACATCTTTTTTCCCATAGTTCCAGCTCTTAGTTGAGCTTTTAATAAATCCTAAGATACGCCACGTTAAACAATTATAAGAAAATATCCGAAAACATGAAACAATAAATTCTCATAAATTACACTTCTGGTATTATATTAAAGTTATGCCCTTGATAAAACCTAATGAGCATTGGGTTTAGTTGGAGAGCTGCCTGTGAGTGCAATAAATACAGAATGCTTAAACAAAATACTATTTCCACACTTGTGCATATTTAGTTGGAGAGAAAGAAACTCGAACATTGTTGCAAGGCTGCACAAGTTGTTGTTGAAGAGTCTCGACTGCCGACTGCCGACTCCCAACTGCCGACTCTCGACATGTACACAAAACAATTATAGCCTGTAGGTAATTTAGTGGCGCAGCATTTACGAGGCGAAAGAAAAAAAAAGCAGCAAGAAACGTAAGAGAAATGCTTTATGTGTTGGCCATGAGGCAGAAACGTTGCCTCCGCTACGGCAACGCAACGGAGCGGTCTTAAAATAATTTCGAGTTAAACATGGCCCACAAAACCAAATGGGCTGGGTCTTTCAAGGAGTCTCGCCCGCTGGGCATAGTCTTGTATTTAACGCTTGCTCCGTGGCTCTCTGGCTCTGTGGCTAGGCAATTTGCCTGTCTACATTTGAATTCGAGTTAAGTTTTTGCAAATGGCTTAAAGTGCTATGCTCGAAAGTTAAGTGGAGAAGGGAAAGGAGCGCAACTGCGAGCATGATTATGTGATTAGATGTGGTTATGTGGGAGAGTGTGTTTATTTCTGACTCAAGTGTAAATGTTGTCTTGTTATAATTGATATTGATAGGAGGAAAATGTTGCGGTTGCACACCAAAAGAGCATTTCATACAAAATTATGTTTATTGTATTTATTATATATTCAAAACTTAAACTTTACAAAGCACCAAATATAATTAAAATATTCAAAAGCAATTGAAATATAATGAAATATAATTCAAGGACTTATCAATCAAGAACTTACAATCAAGTAGAATAAATTACTTTAAATTATAAAGAACAATATCTGTTAGTTATTTATTAAAAGTAATCAAGACGTTGATAATTAACAATAGAAGAGAACTTGTATTTATAATAGATAAATTCATAATTTTCAATTGCTATAGAGTATGTGTTGGAGAGTTCATAAAGTAGCTTGGGCATTATTGAAATATAATATATATTATATATAATTTATATATATATATTATGTAGTCTGATTATAAGCATAGTTCTCTCTTTTATCATTAACATCATAGCTCTTGCCACCTAGACAAAAGTTGTGCTCTCCGTAAATGCTCCACAAAGTCTCAGCTTGTCGCCCGTTACAATTGCTCGCATGAATTGTGGGCCCAGATAGAGACCCTTCTCGGTTGATTTTGTATCGCCATCTAGACGTATAACATAATCCTTGCTGATCAAGCGATTCGATATATCCTGCTCCAGTTTAGGGCTCAATAGGTCATAAAGGCTGCCGCCGCTGCAGAGCACATCGCCTGCAGCGCCGCGCTTCTTGTCCACAATTGTGCAGCTGTTCTCATTCTTCAGTATCTCCTCAAATTGTCGCTTGATCTCTGCCAGATTGCTGCGCTTTGGATAGCCAGCGAGTCTCTCAAAGCACTTGAACTGATAGAAACGACGCTCCAGTTCGGATAGATCTTGCAGCAGCTGCTCCACTTGAGGCAGCTCATTGGAATGGGAGCGCGAGAGGCGACACAAGTCACTTAAAAGCTGCTCAATGTGGCTGGCAAACAGATCCTGCACCTGGGCATTGCTATAGATGTCCTGAGAGTGGAGTAGAGAGAGTTAATTATATATTAATCTAGTTGTATCCCCATCAACTCACAATTAGCTTAAGTATAGCCGTATGCAGCGCTGGTATAATGGTCAGTCCATAGATCTCGCTCATACTGCGCGTTTCCAGATAGTGCAGCACCTTCAACGCCTCATTCGTATCATCGAAGAGTCTGCGCTGTCGGGCCACAGGCACTGCTTGCGCCTGTTGCCAAACCTTTTGCCAAGTATTGCCCTCAGTGGTCATGCGAACGCTTAGCTGATGCGTGCTCTCGCCGTTATCTAACAAAGTTATCTATATTATAATCTCTGTCTAATAGAAGATCTCCTTCTCCTGTTATTTACCGCTCAACACCTGCTCCCAGTCCTTGGGACTGTACCAGCGTATAAAATCTTCCATTTTGCCACGTGGATTGGCCGCCTTGAAGGCTTCCATGTCGGACATCAGCGAAGTGCACATCATTTGTGTGCTCAAACCGGAGCCGGGGCCCAGTTTCAGCATCACCTCCGCATCGTCCTGCAGCTGATCCTCGGTCTTGGGCACCGGCTCCTGGGTTTCGGGCACATATAGATATTCGTCCGGCTCATCTAGCAAACGCTCTTGGCCCAAACGCTTCAAACGGCCCTCAGGCTTGAGGCTTAACACAGCTTTGATTGGTAAGCTACTGCTCGAGGTTGGCTCATCGCAATCATAAAATTCGCTATCATCCTCCTCCTCATCATCCTCTTCGCTCAGCTGCTGGTCCATAACCTTCGCCTGCTGCTGTTTGCGCTTGCCAAATGCCTCGCGCTGCAAGCGGCGCTCCACGCAAACGTTGAGCATCTGCAGCTTCTGGTGCAGCAGACAGGTGCGTGTATCCGGAAAACCACGCGCAATTCTGTGCAAAGAGAATTTGTTTTTGGTTTAAAATAAAACAGAGCATAAAGAAATATTTATTAAAGTTTGCTAAACCAAAATGCAATATAATTTAAGTGAAATTGTTTGCAATGAAACTTTGCGAATTTCGAACCAAAATTACAACGGACAAAGTCTTGTCAAAAGTTGCATAACTGCTTATAACAAAATTCTTTATGTGGCAACTGGACTAAGTTATAGTGGGTAGAGCAAAGTTCTTTAGACTTTTTATTAAGGGAAATTAATGTGACGTTGTATGAAGCCACCATTAATGATTTAAGAGAAGCAATTACCCAAAATTTTTAAGCTCATTTTACAATTTAGATACGCAATGTTTTCAGATCATTGATATTGGAGTTTGATATAAATTGTTGCTTAAATTCTGCTAAAATTAAAGTATATCGATAAATGTATCGACGTAGAACTAGCTTTATATGAGCTAGCTGTGTAAATTGTAGTTTAAGAAGGCATCGATATATATCGATAGCGTGTAGCTAGCTTCAAGGGAGTCAGCTATATAAATTGTAGTTTAAGTTAAGTAAGAATCACATATAATGATATACAAGTTAGGGCTTAAGCTATGAATTGGAATATAGCGATAACTTTAAAGTAGCAGAATTAACTTCACAAGAGGGATGAAGAACAATCAGTGTGGAATATTTATTATTTTTTAACCCAAACAACACCTTGAGAAAAAAATTAAATATATTTATTAATAATTTTTAAGTTCACTTATAGTAAGGTTGCTTTAAAATGAAATGAAAATGTTTAGTTAATTTACTTATATTACTTTTTTATATATATTTATTTTTAATTATATTTTATATATTTCTTTTATAATTTTTAGAATTATCAAATGAAATTAAAATCTCATTTGCTTTGCTGTAAGTGTTTGGTTGATTTAGATTTTATTTTGATTGCTCGCAACAAACAGTGCTCATAATTTAAAAGCTACGTGTTGATATGCATATAAGTATATGTATACAAATTTACAAATATACAAATTTGCAATTTTTTATACAAAAAAGAGAACACATAAATAGCCCCTTAAGTTTTATTTTTTCTTGGCATAGCCGTTGAAGCTCGTTTGCGTGCCATCAACAAAGCGACAATAAAGGCTGACAGCGACAGCTGTCGGTGTCTAAGCCAACCTACATATGAAATATGTATATATATAGATATATATATAAATATATATATATATATAAAGCCAACTATATCTGCGATCCATGACACGCACTGTCCCAAAGAGAGCGCATTTGGTATTCACGCTGTTCCAACCGCTTTTGTGTGGTGCATAGCAAATGAGCAGGAGTTGGAGTAGATAGAAGAGGCGAAGAAGCAGGAGTCTCCGCTGCTGTTCCCATGAGTCATGAGCAAAGAGTTTATTGAACCTCGAGCTGGAGCTGTGTCACAAAACAGTGTCTGAACCGTTATGTGTTGCACAGCGTGGACAGCAGGCGGAACTGACTTATTTGGCCAGCAGCGGATGTGTCCAGCAAATGGGGCTTGAACCAGCCACTCTGACACCTCCCCCGCCCCTTCCACTATGCCCTTGTGCAGCTATTTGTGCATTTGCATAAACTTTGCTTATGAGTTTTGGCCTGGACATGCAGAGGAGCCAGGCAGCAGCTGCTTAAAAGCTTTCGAAAGCAGCTAAAAAGCAATTGACAAGCGTTTCGACCACACAATGGTTAGCTGCCCCTGCCGCCCCTGCTGCTACTGGTCTTGGACAAGCTAAAGCGCTGCACATCATTAATTGGCAAGAGGCTCGAAACGCCCGGCCATAAACTGCCCAAATAAATGGCCAAACGTAACGTTAGAGTTTTTGTGGCCAAAGCACACACACACACATCAGTTGGTCAAAAAATTTGTTTTCACATTTTTTTTGTTTTTCGGCCAACTCACTTTATAGTTCTATTTATTTCTGGGCCACAAAAATATATAACCCACAGAGCAAGCGCCAACTGCCAGTGCCTTTAAGACTCCTCTGAGAGTTAAGAGACTGTGACAAAAAGTTCTACCAAATAAAATTTATATATTTGCTCGTCTTATATTTTTTTTTTTTGCTGGGCTTTTAAGAGGCTTTCAATTAAGTAGATAACAAGTAGTTGAACTAATGGCAGTGTTGGCTAAAAATAGCAACGTTTTTACATTGTTAAATATGAGCTTTAAGAATAGGTAGAAAAAGAAAATAAATAAGATTGCTCTAGTCGGGAGTGCTTGACTTGAAGTTACCCTGACCACTACAAAGACTTAATATTCCAATCTGTATATTTAATTCACATATTTTATTTTGCTCTCAAACAGAAGTCTCTTATAATTTATGTCAAATGTTTTATGGACCCAATTGAAAGTCATAAAGTCGGAAAGCCGTATACTATGACACGATAAGGGGCCGGCATATATAGCATATATAGATAGCTATTTATGTTTTTCTTTCAAAAAAAGCTTAAGCTTTGCACAGATTGATTTATCAGTATGATTGGTCTCTCTACGTAAGGAGTGGAAACATCTGTGCAGCTGAAGGTTTCTGAATAAAATATTTATATATAATCAGAGTTAGTGTGTTCACGCCTTTTAGCTATGATATGGTTAATCTAATCTGTGGGAATTTCCTTTAATAATGAATTGAAGATATTCAATTGGCTTATCAAATGCCAATGCTTTATATAGATCCTGTTGGCATTAGTTTGCCATTCAGTTTGAAGCCAGCTGTCGGAGCGAACAGACCTGTAATTAAAAATGAAAGGTGGGAGCTAGAAAAAGAAGAGAGAGAACTCTATCTATAGTTAGGCTTTTCAACTTTCTATAACTTGCAGCAAGCAGTTGCTTCGTCATCTCCATCTGCGCCTTAAGCCTTTGCGGCTTAACTCTGGGTCAGCGCATAGAAGATATCTGTACGCTGTTCTCAGATAAAACGGTTATACGTGATCCTGAATCGTGCAGTCGTTCGATCACCTGTCTAGATGGCAAGAGCACCTATAGCACCTGCAAGAGTCCAACTCCGTTCTTCGACAAGGATACGCTGAAGTGTGTCAAGACGCTGCCGGAAGCCGACAATTGTGATGTTTCCTGTGCGAATTCTGCTAGTCTTTTTGTGGCAGACCCGAAGTCCTGCTTTGGCTATTACTATTGCATGGACGAGGAGACACCGGTCTATGGCACCTGCCCAGACGCCACGCACTTCAATGAGACCATACAGGAGTGCATCTGGAGCCATACCTCCGAGTGCCACACGAGCAACTTTGACTACTGCAGCATCATCAAAAATGGCGTGAACTTTGACAATGTGCTCGGTTGCGATCGGTATCATGTGTGCACCAAGGGCGTTCTGGAGGACAAGACCTGCAAGACGGGCTACTATCAAGCCCGCACCGGTGCCTGTGAGGCTAAGACTTTGGTCCGCTGCGATTCCCATCCCCTGCCGAAGGATGTGTGTGGCACAACTAAGAGTCCCAAGAAGAATGTAATGGTGCCCGACGGAGCCACCTGTCAAGGTTACTTCTTCTGTGCCGACAAGGGAGAAAACCAGGTCGATGCCAATCCACAATGGGGCAAGTGCAAGGACGATTTGTTCTTCGACAAAAGTACTCAAAGCTGCATTGAACCGAATAAGGTAGTTTGCACCGAGGACCGTTGCCAGGGTCGCACCATACCCTTTGTCCTCAGCCCCACCAAGGGCTGTCGACATTATCTACGCTGTGTCGATGGTCGAACTCTGGATGAGAAGAGCTGCGGCAATTACTTCTTCGACGAGGCCAATGCCGTCTGCGTCAGTCAGATACTAACGTATAATATATGCTAGTTATACAACCACTCTATGCGTGTATCATGAAATAGATCTTATTTTCAAGAGCATTTTATTGATTCCTATTTGTTAAGCAAAATAAATATATAATTTTTAAGATGAGATGTGGCATTCTCTTATTCATTGACTCTTTGTACAATTTTATTTGTATTTAAAGAAAGCATTCCTTGAATATTTCCTAATTATTTCTTCTAATTCCCAACATGTTTTAGCCGCTGAGCTGAGTACAGCTTGAGCTACTTTTACTACAAAATTTCGTTGCAGAATTTTATAAAGCTTCAACGTTTATCAATCAAATTCTTAGCCACCTTGGAAACGCCTTTTAATTAACCTCACAGATTTCGCCGTCATTTAATCAGCCACAATTATTTGTCGCTCTTTAGGATTATCTTATCTTATCCAGCAATAAGGCGTCATAAATCATTAGCTGGGTCAACACCTTTGTTTATTTAGGAAATCAATAATATCAACTGTTTATGAGACCAATTGACAGATATGAACAGCTGCTTTATATTAATTATGTATAGAGCAATTAATTAGCAATATATTAGTATTGTGATTGGTAGCTTAGTAAGCTAATAGTTTGAGGAAAATTCTTTCCAAACAGAGACAATCTGCCAAGGTCCGACCAGCTGCTACTTTGTATACGACTCGCTTTCTTCTTGCCCTGATAAGAAATCTTAACAGTTCAGTGAACACAAATTAAAGTTAACAAAAACGTTTCAGTTCAGACAGTCCGGCAATTGGCCCAAAATTAAAGTTGCTTTTCCAGCTTTTCAATTAATTTTCCACACTTTTTAAGCCGGGCAAATAGACGAAAGGAAAAAATGCTCATTTTCATTTACTTTTTCAATTTTAATGCGAGCAATGACCCAAACGATAAGCTCAGCTAACACTTTCACACTGACACACAAAAGTATATGTATATATGTCTACGCTCTGCTCTTCTCATATTCGTAAACTTTTCAATTGACAACTTTTCATCTCGCACACACACTCACAACTTTTTTCTTTACACCTGCAAAATTCTAATCCACTTAAATGCTTAACAGCATTATCATGCGGTCGCACAGCCACGCCCACAATGCGCCGAAACTCCCATTGTTGAGCAACTTCAATTAAATCTCGTTTTAAGTGAGGCTCAGCGCCCTAAGGGAAAAATTGTTTGTAAGCTGTGCCCCAAATAGCTAAAGAGAAGAAAAATACGAAATTTGTTGGACTGCGGCGCAGTCATTGTCTAAAAATGCAAATTTGAGCAACAAAAAAGACAAAAAGCGAATAATTATGCGGCACAAAAGTAAACAAAAAAAGGAAAATTTACACCTTCAATTGGGTCGAGCAAAAAAAATTAGTTTTAGGAAGTGAGAAAGAGTATATAGGTTTTCCAAAGCTGGTGATTTGAAATATATATAAAATATAATCGTGAATAGAATAGGCTTATAGAATAATTTAAATATTTAGAGATATGACTTCAGGAGTTTGATTGGGCCAGGAAAATTATTAATTTAATAATTAATATATAAATAAGAAGCGATATAAATGTAATATCTGTTATATAATTTATAAAATTATATAAAATAATATAAATCCTAATATAATAAAAAATCCAAAGATTCTCAATTCCTACAGCAAGAAAAATTGAGTTTCGCTTGATTATATGATACAAATTATATTAATTTATAAATTATTTTTATTTTTATTATATATATATAGTATATTTGTGCATGATCCCATTAAATAATGATGTATGAGCGAGCTAAGTAAAAGCCATTCAAATTCATTTTAAATTATATATTCTCAACTCTAAAACTTAAGCGAGTATTAAGCAGTCGATATCACTCTTACGCAATATTCTCTTCCTTTATCTACTTAACGTTATTGAGTGAGCTCAAACTTTGCCGCACAACTGTACTTGATTCGTTTATCATTCAGCGCTTTGGTGTCTTGCAATTTTCGCACTTTCGCGCATTAAACATTTTTGTGATGCAATTAATGCGAGTGGGAAAAAAAGCTGAACAAAATCCAGAAAAAATAAATGGGTGCAAGAATTTTTTAATTAAATTTTGCGGCCGGACAGCTGAGTGAGAAATGAGCACTGAATGAAGCCACTGTGTGTAGGGGCAGGGGGCAGGGGGCGTGGCAAATGGAATGTACGCTCAAGCGCAAAGTATTTGTGGGCCACGTAATGCAATTTAGACTTGAATATGACAAAACATAAGGAAGACTACAATGAAAAACTGAGCAGAAAAGAAAAACGAGGCAAATTGCATGAAAAATCAAGTCAAGCGAAACGACATTTCGAGCCGCAGGGCAAGTGGACTGAACGAAAGAAAAAGAAGAAGAAGCTGCTGTAAAAACTATCAATCAAAAGACAAAATGTTGATTACTATCAGCGAGCGAGCGAAGCGTGCGACTTAATGTATTTAGTTTTATTATTATTATTATTTACTTTGCGGCTTTGTGGCTCTAAAACAAATCAATGAAGCGTTTCATTTGATTAACGCAAGAGTGAAGAGGGAATAGCTCCAGTGTAGAGGGAGCCTGATTGCAATTTACTTTTACTTTTGCCTTTAAATAATTCAATTGAAATTGAAAGTGCATTGAACTCTGAGTAAATTGAAACTAACTTAATTTGGACTGAGACTGGGACTGGGACTGAGACTGAGACTGAGACTGAGACTGAGACTGAGACTGAGACTGAGACTGAGACTGAGACTGAGACTGAGACTGAGACTGAGACTGAGACTGAGACTGAGACTGAGACTGAGACTGAGACTGAGACTGAGACTGAGACTGAGACTGAGACTGAGACAAAGACATATAGATATAAGATATAAGATATAAGATATATAATTAGATCTCCTTACACCCATTATGTGTAGGGCACGCGTGACCGATTAACTTTGACTAACTAATTTGATGAGAATTTGGCAAGATTCTCATGGTCTACATTCAACGGAATAATAGCAAAACACATAAAAATATAAGTAAACAATTGTATTCAAGTCTATGTTTAGACCTTTTTCAAGCACAGGTAACTCACCTGTTCATAAAAACAAAACAAAGTACATTAACAAGCTATCATTATGTCATGCAAACGCTCAACGGTGCGTATACGCAACGCTTACCTAGAGCGCATTCAATTCGTCTTCGAGCAAAACAATGGCACAAGCTCCCATGTGCCCGCAAATAGAGACACCTTAGAAACGTAAAGGTTGCGAAGGGGCTCACAATTGAGCGTGGCCATAATTCATGATTATGCAAAAAGGTCAACAGCTTTGACTGGAGCCAAGGGACAGTGTGGGAGTGGGAGTGGGAGTGGGTCTCAATTCTCTTCACTCTCCATTTTGCTTTTTTATTACGTGCCTGTCGCGTTTGGCAAATTAAATTAAATGTCCGATTTTGTTGCTGCTAAAAAGGGATGCAGGCTTATTGTTGCCTCGCCTTATGCTGATATTTTTATGCTTCTCCTCCTCTTTTTTATGGGCAAGAGGCCTGACAGAGCCCGAGTTCCGAGCAGACAGGCAAATTAATCAAACCAAACTGCCAAAGGATCAACGAGAGAATGATGAGAATGATGAGACCGATGGGCAAACAGGACATTGAAGCTGAGCACGTGGCTGGGGGTAGCTAAGGTGACACACTCTTCACGCACAGTTTGTTGTTTAACGAGCTCGAAGAAAAAAAGTAAATTGAAAGTAGCTGGACAACTGATTGATAAAGCCAGCTCCTCCAACAAAAAACCCAGCTGGCCTAAACGCTATTTAGAAATAATTAAAATGATATAAAATAGCCATAAAATATATTCAATTTATATAAAAATCCCACTCTCAATTGCTTCTCTTTTTTCTAGCTCTATGCCGGCGACAAGATGAAACGCAGCAGCACTCAAACAGCGACCACGCCCACAAATCGACAATTCTGGCTGTCGTCGCTTATTTTACTTTTAGCTGGCAGCAGCCAGAGCCGCGCTCAATGTCCCTGGCAGCGAGATTTGCCCGATCTGCAGACGAGCTGTATTTGTGCCTATAATCTGGGTCGAGAGCTGAGCGTGCAATGCGATCAGGTGAGCATCGAGAATTTAAATACGTGAACATTATTTGGGCAGTACAATGCAGAAGGTAGTTTTAGCACTTAGATTTATCCTGGGGATGATATTATATTAAATATTACAAGATTCTTTCAGTGAACTAAAATAGTAAAAAATGTTTAAGGCATTTCAATTTGTACCATTCATGGACAAACTTTTAGTAGCTGGATTTATCTTCAGGATAAAAATACATGTTTTACTCATCTAAGATTAAAACTCTTTTGTTAATGACTCCTCAATAGATTTTTTTTAAAATGTACCTTAATAGTGAGTTTGTCATGCAAAGTTCATGGTAAATACTCCTGTTAAATTTTGATTTCACATTGCTTTCTAAATTAAGATTAAAACTTATAAAAAAGAGTTATTTGCTTGGAAAAAAAATGTAAATTTTTTATTATTTTATGTTATTTATAAAGTTTCCATGTTCATCGTAAATGTTGCTGGTAAAATATTTTTATATAATTAATTATTATTTTTTTTAATCCGTATGAAATACATCTTGGATTTTTGCCTAAATGAAACAACTTTGCTTATCAAGGTTCATGGTAAATTTGCCTGGTAAACTTTTGCAATTGAGCCTCATTGATGCATTGATACCAGTTGCTGCTAAATTTGTTGACTTTTCAACTAGTCATAAAAGTTCTCTAAGAAAAACATTTTCTTATTAAATATTCCAAAGCAAAAGTGATTTAAAATGTTCTCAAGTAGATGGTAAATGCTGCTGCTATCTATGCCACTTTAAGCTAAAGCTCATGTCAATCCCAATACATATCATAACCAATCAATGCCTGTCAATTTCAGGTCGAGTTTTCGCAATTGCTGGAGGCAATGAACAAATATGCGAAATTGAAGCCCGTCGATTTGCTGTACGTGAACAATGCAACCATTGAGGAGCTGCCAGATGAGATCTTCAGCAATTTGAGTCTGCACAATGTGCAGCTGTCTAGCTGCGGCATCAAGCGCATTGCGAATGGCGCCTTCAAGGGCCAGGAGTCGGTGCTCAAGAATCTCAATCTGCAGGATAATCTGCTCAGTGAGGTGCCCGTCGAAGCGCTCCAAGTGCTGGGCAAGCTCAACCTACTCGATCTATCGCGCAATCAGCTCTCGACTATACCTGACGATGCGTTTGCGGGCTTGACTAAGCTCTCCACACTCAAGCTGAATGATAACAATGTGACTTTGGCAGCAAATGCTTTTCGTGGCCTCGAGCAGAGCTTGAAGAATTTGAATTTGAAGGGCACCAAGCAACGTCGCGTGCCCGAGTGCATCAGAGGACTGAAGAGCTTGGCTTTTCTGGATTTGTCGCAGAATGGCATTAAGGAGCTGCCCGGTGCTGCTGGCATACGCGTCTTCGACGGTTTGGATGCCCTAACAGCTCTGAACATGGAACGTAATCTCATCCAGAGCATTGCCGAAACGGCATTCGCGGGCGTGCGTAAGACTCTCAGCTCGCTTAGTTTGCTTAACAATTTGCTCTCGGAGTTTCCCATTGGCGCTGTGCACTCGCTAAAGGAGCTACGCGTGCTGGACATCGGTTTCAATTTGCTCACCACACTGCCGGAGGCGGCATTTCGCGGCAATCCAAGCATTACGCTGTTGGCCCTCGACGGCAATCCACTCAGCACGGTGCCAGAGGGCGCCTTTGCCCATTTGAATGCCACGCTGCGTGGCTTGTCCTTGGGCGGACGCTTCCTGCACTGTGATTGCAAGCTGCGCTGGGTGGCCGAATGGATACGCAACGGCGATTTACAGGTGAGTTGGCCCAAAGGCAAAGACGCTTGAGATCGTCATTGACGTCATTCCCATGCATCAATTAGGTCACCTCTCGCGAGCGCAATCCTCAGTTCTGTGGCACACCGCCACGCTTTCGCGATCGCGGCTTCTACTCCATCCAGCCCGAGGAGCTGAACTGCCCTGAAATAGCAGATGCGGCACTGCGCGGTCCAGTTGGCCTGGCCGACAATCTAAAGCCCACGTTTCCCTCATCGCCCGACTCGGTGGAGTTTGAAACGGGCTCAAGCACGGGCACTGGCATTGCTGCTGTGGCACCTGTTGCGAGCAGCACACAACCAACCACCACAACCACACTGTTCACGACAACGACAACCACCACAGCAGCGCCTACAACTGGCTCCAGCTCCAGCACAGCAGCTAGCACGGTAAGCAAGAGACGAGCAAATGGTTAACAGTTTTTTAAATTATTATTTGAACTGGTTTAAGCTAAGAGCAACTTGGTTTGACCTAGAAAGCATTTTGAACAAGAGAACTCAAAGGTCAAGTCTTGAACTTAATGAATGTCTCATAGACATCTCTTGTGGCTTATGGTTCACATCAATTGAAGTAGCTTCAGTTGCAATGCCTGAATCGATTATAAAACACACAATTTCTCCTGGATAGACACACATCTTTAAGTTACCCGCAATCCCGTTTAGCCACGATATTCATGTTAGATGATTTATGCAACCACATTTCTAACTTTTCTTTCGCACACACAACAGACTCGACCACCGACCACAGCTGCAACGAAGGCCACCAAGGCGTTGCCCACAGTGGGCGTCAATGGCACTGGTAGCGTCCAGGCGACGGCCATTTCCTCAACCAGCAGCAGCGGTGGCAGCTCCTCGACATTGCACTCGAGCACAGGTAAACAGGCGCCGGGCTGGCGTCAGGGCGGCAATGCGAATGCGAATGCGAATGGCAGTCAGCATAAGCCGCAACGACCTCCACTTGTGCTCGGCTATCCACCGCAGCGTGGCACACGGATCGACGATGTCAACGAGGTGCAGGTGAAGCATGCCTTCCGCCAGGACAGCTCCGTTATCATCCAGTGGGACTCGGAGACAGCTAACATACTCGGCTTTCGTGTCGTCTATCGCCTGTTTGGCGAGAAGGCCTTCAAGCAGGGCCCGCCCCTAGAGGCCAGCGAGCGTGAGTTTAAGATCAAGAACGTGCCCGCCCAGGAGTGCATCATCGTATGCGTCATATCGCTCGAGGAGCTGCATGTAACACCTGAAACGGTGCCCTATCAGCAATGCCGCGAGGTGCGCACTGTCGCCTCGCAAACCTCCAACATGGATAAGATAACGATTGCAGCAAGCGCCGCCATTTGTGGCACAATCATTGTGGCTGTGATTGTCTTCATAGCGGCCAGCAGGTGAGTGGGTGGCGCTTTAAATTGAGTTGTCGCCGTAAAACCGTAAAAGCGTAAAACCTTTTTTGTTGGCATCTATCTCCACTTTATGCTATCTACACCTCATTATCAATAACAACTGTGTCTCCACCTCTCTCTTCTCTCCACCTGTCAGACGCTCGCGCAAACTGCAAAACAACCAGCAAAAGAGTCCGCTGCCAATTGGAGGCCTGCCCGTTAATTGTTGCGGTCCAACCGGTTCGCCAGGACCACTTGGCTCCATTGCCACGCTATCGGCATTTAACAATCACAAGGTGAGTTTAGTTGCCAATTGGCCATAAAAAAAAAACATAAAAACTGTGCAGCGAGCAACGACTAAGCGATGCTCGCTCAAAATTTACAAAAAGTTTTTGAAGAAACAAATTTGTGTTCGATTAAACATGGGTTTATCTTTATCTGGTACTAAAAGTGGATAGCCTAAAGCTAACAATGTTATAGCATATTAATTTATCGATAACTAATCGATTGCTTATATAAATATTTATTGAACTGTATATAGATGTTTGTGAATATAGATAATTATCTGTTGATATATATATATATATATAGAAATATATATATATAAATATATACATAAGTACAAGCATACATAAATATCGATTTCTTCCCGGAAAAGTAAACATAAACTTTACAAGATTGATGCCTTGGCCTTATGCCTCTACTTATTTATATTTAAAGGCAAATATACATCCTGATCGAACAGAATGATAATATCTAATATAACTATGTTTCAACAGCTTCTTGAGTTATCGATAAGTTAATCGATAAAATATAGGTATTTGGTACATACAAATAAAAGCTGTCTGAAAAGTATATTTTACTACTGAAAACTATTAAGCTTTAAGCACCCATCTTCAAGTAAAAATTAAAAAGTTTTCAGAGTACATTTTTTTAATTTAATTTTTATCGATTTTCAGTTGAGTTGAACAAAAATTAATTTACTAAATTTTGCAATTCAAACTCAAATACCAATTTACTCAGTAAGCCACAGCCCCAAGACGCCTTCAGTTAAATAACTTTCATACATTTAGCTACTTGAAATCTAGGCAAAACCCAATCCTAAATTTCTACTCTCACTCACAACAACATCCAATAGAAAGCCTCACACTTTTCCATCAGCACAAATATACTCTATTTACTTGCATTGAAACAGCATCAAGAGTATAGACAGTTGAGCCTTGGGCTGTTGTTAAATTGGCCTCTGACTCGGAAATGGCCGCAATTGAAGCCAACAATTTTTTACCATTTTATTTATGGGCCAACAAATTAAACGGAGGCTGAGCGAGAAAAAAAAAGAAAATAAATATAAAAAAAACAGGTCAGGCTATCTTTTTTGGACTATTTTTTTCCGTTAGTTGGCAGCAAAATATTTAGTTGACTTTAAAGTGGATTTGAATTTATGTAGCTGCCGTTGCCGCTGCCGTTGAGCGACAAATCATTTATTGAACAGCTTTTTTATAGCTATTTTATAGCTGTTATAAAGCTAGAGCACAAAATTTCGTTCAAGTGCGGACTAAAAATGATAGTTAAATAAATATTATCTAACATTTTTTAGAGTATTATTTTTATATGTAAGTTTGAGTGAAAGGAACTCAAAATAGTTTGAGCATATTTGATGAGTCTCAGAAATTCATATTATTATTATTTAATTTATTTTTATAATCAATAAGATTTGAATATAAAATGAGTTTGGTATTAACTTGGAGAATTTTGTTAAATCTCAGACGTTTTTTATTATTGAATTTATTACTTTTATTAAGTTCATAGAACCATCAAAAAGTTTTGATATAGATCAAATATATTTACTTGCATATGCAGTATATATATAAGCATTTTTTCAAGATATTTTCGTATAGAAATCTTTTCTATTCTTAGATAAAATTTGTTTATTGATATGAGAAAATTGTTTGAGTTCCTTTTATATATTTTTATATTTATATTTTTTAGCATATATATAGTTATTACATATGCATGCAAAAATTCTGATAAATAAAACAAAATTTGTAAGCCAATGCCAAAGACTTCAATCCACTTTATATTTATAAATGTTGTCAGTTAATATAAAGCTTCTATAAAAATAATCTCATCTCTCTGCACTCTATTCCTTTTCCAGGAATGGGATCAGGTATCAGCGTACAGTGGACGCTCGATACCGCGACCACGCATCTATCCAGTGGAACAGCCTGATGATATGCGCAGCCATTTCTCTGGCATGCCAGGCAAAGTAGCCAAATCAAGGTGGGTTTTCAAATATATATAAATATAGAATTATATTTCTATATCAAGTTAAGCTTCAATCATTGCAAATGTCGCACATTTATTTGCTTATGATTTTTTAATTTATATATATTTATTTTTATTTTCCATTTCATATTTGTCATATGTGTTTGTTTGCCTTGCCACACACACACACGCGCATATATAAACACGCCTACATACATACACACATGCCACATACACACTCGACAACAACAACAACAGCAGATCCATTGCCGATGGCCAATCGCAGCACAGTTTCTCGAACAATTCGCATCGCGGTTATTTGGGCAGCGCGTTTCCCACCAACCTCGTCAATTCACGCCCGGAGCTACGTCAATCCCGTCAATCCTTGGCCGCTGCCTCGGAGCGTATGTCACGCGCCTCCTACGCCGGCTCGATACATGGCGGCGGCGGCGGCGGTGGTGGAGGTGGTGGTGCAGGTATGGGTGGTATGGGTGTTGGTGTTGCTGGCGGCAGTCTGATGGGCATGAGCGGTTTGGTTGGGCCCGGCGGCCCCGCGAGCATTGCATCCAGCAATGCAAGACGTTCGCGTCCGCGTTCCAGATCACGCGATCAGCTGAACAACACGCACATACATAACCATCGACCGGGAAGTCGGTAAGTAGAACGCACACACACACACACACATATAGCTGACTCTAAGAAGCTAATCCAGGTGCAACAAACACACTCAGACACACACGCACACACACACTCGCACACACACTCAATAACAATCTCTGATAACTGTCAACAACATTTTCGCTAATTACAAACGTCACACTTTCAATTTTTTGCCCATTTGAAAGTTTCAAGTCTTTTTTTGTTATCTCTGATTCTTTTTATGTGTGCTATTAAATTAAATTTTTATTAACAATAAACACGCTTCGCCCTCACTCTATAAGTCTCAAGTCTCTGTTTTTTTAAATAATTTCTTTGCATTCTTTTTGTAGTTTCAGCACATTTGATTAGCTTTTGAAGAACAATAGAATACATTAGAAATCTATTTACGATTAAACTTTTTATTATTTTTGGCGAAAGCAAACTCGAAATCAATCGAAAACTATTCGATCTATATACATAAATCTCAAAAAAGAGAAATTTATTGCCTAGATATCAATCAATTTAAATACATCTGAGAATTTTAATGAAGTCAAAAGATATCAAATTTATGAGCTATATTTGAGTTGTTTTATGTAAGCTGGAATATTTTATACAATCAAACAAAAATGATCGTTTTCTTACTGGGAAATATACATTGAAACAATCCTAATGGATCTGATTGAAATACAGTTAAGAAATCCTGCCAAAAATAAAAGATTCATGTAGAGGAATTTATCAAAGAGGATAGGAGTACATAGTTGAATTAAAGGTATTCTTTCAGAATAAAAAAAAGTTTCTACAATTTTTAACTGTAAAAAGATTAGGCATTGTAACTAGTTAAATTGTGAGGACTCCTTGATATAAATATTAATTATATTAAATATTAATATTTTCTACAATTCCAACTGTATGTTTATTAAGCATTGTAGCAAGTTAAATTAGGGGTATTCCTAGATTTAAAAAAATTCTTTCTACAAACTGTACGCAGTTTATGCATACCATATATATTTTATACGTTCAAACACTATTCGTCTCGACAGTCACAACTATTAGAGGTATTCCTGGCTTTCTTAAAAGTGAGAACTTAACTTAACTATAAATAAGTATTAGGAGCATTTCTGTAAACACGCAACTCAAGAGTAAAATATTGTAAATGAAAATATCCCTCACAAATAAAACAAAGTGCTTAGAAATATAAAACATAAATCCTGATATATATTTCTTAAATATTTTATTCAAATTAAGCTCATTCCTTGCTTTAAAATAATAAAACATAATTGAAAAGTGCAAGTCGTAAATGAAAGCTTTCCGCAATGAAATTTTTCAACAAGCCCAAACAGTTGGAATTGAATGCTGATTCAATTAGGCAAATGCCCCCTCCAACGCCCACCTGTACAGACAAGCAACAATAATTTAAAAATCGAACACAACTAACTGTTAATTCAATTCATAATTATTTGCAATTTTTGCCTTGCCTTTGTTTGCCTTTGCTCAATGTTGTAAATTTGTTACGTCCATTATATTTAATTTCGATGCGATTCAATACGTTTCGATACGAATCGTTTCGTTTTTTTTTTTACTTTGTTTGCACAAGTCATTAACCGCATTTCCCACAACTTTCCACAGATATATATATATATATATTTATAGATATACATATCTATATAATGAGTAATTGCAGTGCTTTGTAAATGATCTATAAACTGTTTTTTTCTCACTGCTCTCGCTCTCCCATCCTCTCATAGATATTCGCAAGCGGGCTCAACGCACACATTAAACAATTATTGCGATACATCGGATAATTGGACCGATCATGATATGGACATATATATGGCCCGCAATCCAACAACGCGCAACGGCCTGGTGCCATTATGAGGGCGACTCATGTTATCCTGATATTTCAATGTTGTATTAAATTTGGATGGCATTTTCTGACAATATCTGACGCCGGCCAATGGTCGGTGTCAGCAGCAACAGCAACAGCAACAGCAGCAACAACGGAGAAACAATCAGCAATTGCAACAGCCATATCAACAGCAACAGCAGCAGCAGCAGCAACAACAGCAACAGCAACAACAACAACGTTTACAATACTATAATACACAACGCTGCAGCTCGCCGCCTGATGTGGTGCCACGTGCAGCCAACTTTCATAATAATAATAACAACAACAGCAGCAGCAGCGGCAGCAATAGCCATGCGAGCAACATCAACAACACTCAGCAACAGTCGCTAATGCCAGCAACAGCAGCAGCAGCAGCAGACGGCATTATTGTTGAGAACTATTTTAACGAATATGAACGTCAGGAAATCATTTATCATCCCACAAGCAGCAACAACAACAGCAGCAGCAATAAGAGAAGCAGCAGCAGTCGCGGCGGCAATGCCTTTCGTTTACAGTTAAATACGAATAACAATATTTTATATAGTAGACGCAACAATTATTTAATAGATGCAACTAATGCGCATACATTTAGTGATAACTGTAACTGTACTTGTAATTGTAGGCTAAGCGAGCAGCAGCAACAGCAACAGCAACAGCCACAGCAGCAGCAGCAGTTGCAGATAGCAGCAACAATAACTGACAGCAAACGCGTTGACACACAAACAGCAACATGCTCAGTGTCAAGCATTCAGCAAGTGCAACAAGAGACAGCGGCAACAGCAGCTGCAACAACAACAACAACAGGAGCAACAGCAGCAACAGCTGAGGCCTTGACATTGGCTGACATTGAAACAGACTTGGACAACAACTTGGAAACGCTTTGAGTGCAATAGCCAGCTTTAGTTGTTGCTGTTGAAAATGTTGCTGTTGTTGCTGCTGGTGTTGCTGTCACACAAAATTTGCATAACATTTAAAGAAAACAGAAGAATATAAATTGACAACGTGTCCAACTTAGCTAAACTATTTTTGTATGCTGTTTAGAATGTGCAATCAATACACACACAAACACACACACATTATATTTGATTTGTGTATATATATATAAAACTGCATCTGCAATTTGTAGCTGCATCTGCAGCAGCGCTTTCCTTTGGTTCTTTGTCGTTGTGCGCGTAGTTTTTGGTCTAGCAGCAATTGTTAAGCAATCAAAGAACTAACATATAAGTCATATATCTTATAAATGGTACTAATACGAATACGAATACCCACACACAGACACACTGAATAGCTATTAAACAAAAACTAAACTAAACTATTTAATGTAGCATAGAAAGAATTATAAAACAAAAAAAAAACATCTACAAAAATCAATTCAAAAATTGCGATTGGACAAGTTTAGCAAATAAATGCTTTTAATTTAAAAATAATTATTTTTTAATTTTTATTGAAATCAAAATATTTTTATGTTTCAAATTTCTGCTTCAAATATTTATTTTCTTAAAACATGAATTATTTATTATTTGGCCTTTCCTAAATATATAAAAAATCAACTAAATTTGTTTCACATTAGCTTCAACAAAATAAACAATATGTTTTATTTTTACTCTAATCTAAGCACTAAACAAAAGTCTGAATACATTTCGAGTCAGCGTTCCAAAGCAATGTAAAGGTTTTAAATATTTTATTTGCTAATCTTGTCCAATCACAACAAATAAATAAATAATAAAAAAAATTATATATATATGTTTATATATATATATATATATATATATAAAATTCCAATATACTGCCTTGCATATAATTAGTAAATTATGAGAGTTGAAATATTCTCATTTTTTGTCCAGCAACTTTTTATTTGCAGTTTTTCTTTATGATTAATTTCAAGCTTTAGAATTTACATATTTTGTATAAAAGCTTCAATCGAAACATGTTGTGTGCTAAGTTCGTACTTATAACAATTAATTGCTTAATTTTTATGTTTAATTTTAATTTTTTTATAGTGAGATTTTAATAAAATTAAAGAAATATATATTAAAATAATTTTATGTTATATGAAATTTTCATTATTTTTTCTTTTAGAAAAGAGACAAAATCAACATTCAGTAAGTCATTTTATAATTTTATATTTTTATTATACATTAATTTGTTATATATTTTAATTTTTTTTAATTTTATATTATTTTTTTTTTAATTTTAGGTTTAACGTTTTTTTAATTATTTAAATATTTCGAATTTAGATTTCATTTTTTAAAATTTTTTTTAGCATTTTTATTAAATTTTTTTATTTTTTGTAGATCTGTAAATGTGTGTACATAAATTATTAGTTTTAAGCGGTCTCATTGAGTTTTAGAGCATTTTTAGGAGGGGATTTTGCGGAAGAAGCAAATCCGAGCGAACACAGTTGACAGTTAACAATATTTAGTGCCGATGGATAGGATGAGGGCCAAAACATGGCTCACGTTCGCAACGTTCATGCCTGGCACTAAATACTTAGTCAAATAAGCTATATATACATACATATAGACTATATCTAATTAGACTTCGATTTAAGCAAACAGTTAAGACAACGCTTTGAGCATTAGACAGGTAAACACAATTTAGATGGAAAACGGGAGCAATTATTTAGAGCAACAATAATAAAAGAACATTACAAATATATTAACTATGATATATAAATATATATACATATAAACAAACCAAAATTGTAGGCAATAAATTTGAAAGAGAACAAAGTGGAGGCGAAAGTGGAAGAGAAGATAACACCCAACAATTCTTAGACTAACATTTAATTATAGAGCAAATGCAAATGTTTCACTTGTAAAGTAAGCAAAAATAATTCCATTGATCGATAGCTCGGCAAGATGAATGTTATCGATCAACAGCATAGTTTGTAAGCAATTTAAAATCAAATTTAGTATCTAAACATAATAAACAATGAATTAAAATTAATAAACTGCCTTAGCACCGACGCGAAAAAGAAAAGTTTGAAGTATAAGAAAAAAAACAGCACAGGCTTTGTTTTTTTTTTCAGTTTTAGCAGCACTTTAGAGATTCGAGATGAGCCAGATTTAATGGAAAAGGAATATATATACTGCCAAATATTTCTTTATAATTTTAAAAATATCGCAGCTATGATATTCTAATTTTTTAGTTTTTAGATCATTTTATTAAAAACTTTACAGTAAAAATTTATTTTTCTCTTTCAAGTCCCGTTGAAATAAATGGTACTAAAGGACGTGGATTATATGAGGGTAGTTTGAAGAATTTTCAAAACAATAAATAAATTCATTTTAATTTTTCTAACACTACTTTCTATCTAACAAAAATGATATATATATTATTTTAAAATATATATATAAATTTCAAAATTTATCTCTATCATATTTATCTTTATGTTAGGGCTATATACTTTTCATACTGCCCTCGTACATTTCACATTAAGGGCCACACGAAAATGATATTATATAACGTTAACTTTTAGAGCTCGCTCATCTCTTAAACACCAAAAGCAAAAACCTTAGATCGTTAACGACAAACACCATCCACTCTTAGATTTTAGTACGGATCGAAGTTACTCTCTAAGCATAAATGTGCGTTAAATTGTTACTGTGTTTTAACTAAAACGTTAAATTTGCGGCTTCAACCAAAATATAATAAAAATATTAGCAAAAAGTTCTTTAGAAACCAGTTTTGTTTGTTAATAAAGAAAAAACACGTTTCTGTTCATACGCAACGAGTTCGAATAAAGCATATTTTTGTTAAGACTTAGTGCTTTCTTTATATCTGTAGGTTGGGGCTACTTACCCGGGCACCGTTAAACAATTGTCCCATAGTACACGTAGCTGACGCGTAAAGGCCGCCCACAACTGTGCCATGCCCTCCAAGCTGCCCAAATGGGCGTGGCAAGTGGCCAACAAGCAGCTAAGACGACAAACCAAGGAATCGGCAACGGCGCTCTTAATACGCATCGGATCAAACTGAAAAAACGATTGCCTATATATATAAAGTGGATACAGGGAAAGCAAAGAGAGTTCTCACCTTATCTTTGAAGCTCTGCTTGGCATAGGGATATAGTGCCAAGTCGGGATGCATATCGGGAAATAGATAGGCCAACAGTTCGGTCAGCTCCTTCTCTGTCATTGGGCCAGGCAAACGCTTGGTCAGGGACTCCTGCGAGGGCAGCTCGTAGCTGCGCTCCCTTCTGCCACTTAGCTTGTGTTCGGTTAGCTTATCCAAAGGATTTGTGCGCTCCGCTCCGCTGCTCATGCCGGAAAAATTACGACCCACATAAGACTCCAAAGAGCGTGTGACCTTGCCTACAGCTTGATAATCGCCCAAGCACAAGCTTAGATACGAGAAAGCCTCCACAGATAAATAGATCTTTCCCAGTGGCGCTTTTGAGGGCACAAAATCCGAGCGTTGTTCGCTGTCAAAGGTTACGCTCTCCGACAGCTCTGGCCAAGTGTAGACAAGGTAACTCTCAGTCGAAGACTCTGGTGCATAGCCATGCGGCAAGGCATAAAAATGCTGCACATCCAGACGCTCTACATCGCCATCGATAGCAATATCCTCCGAGCCAAGTCCATGATTGAACGGTACATACAAGGGCATGCGTATGCGAACTGCATCCAGCGTGTAGGTCGTACGCACCGATACCCTCGCCTCCTGGGTATACGACGAGGGCACCTTGTCATGGAAGAGCGTTAGTAGACCCATCAAATAACGACACTCTGGCGGCGCCTGTTCGAGTCCAATGAGTCTAAAATTGGTGCGCAGAGCGGGCGCCATGGCGACTCCAGTATAGAAATTCCATTTGGGATCGTGGATCTGCACAAAAATCGGAACCACGCTAGATACCTCGGCGGCAACCACAGCGGCAGCGCTCAAAAAGAAATTGAATTCAGACGTGGACTTCATATAATTCGTCGACGACGGCACAGGGTGCAGCAGCACAAAGCGTCGCAATCCATAGATCCTTGCCAGCGTATGCAGCTCGCTAGAGTTCCGTATGGGAGGGCCGAAGGTGTTCCAATTGGACATCAAGTCGTGATGGCAATTCGTGCGCTGCAAGCAGCCACTGGCTGGCTCGCTTTCGGCAGTTGGTGACCCTTTTTCCGTTGATTGTGCTTCGTAATAATCCACTGCAATGCTATTTCGCAGCATGTCGAGCCTCTCTGTCTCCACATGCCATTTGCACTTGAACAGCTCCTCCGGCTGCAGTGAAACGCCTACATCCACTGCCACCTCCCATTTCTGTAGCAACTCGCCCAGCTGCACATTGAACACTTCCCAATCCGAGTCAGCACTGAAGTTTTCGCGATAGAACTCATTATCGTCTATTTCTTCCGCCATTATTTTGATATATGTTTGCGAATGAACAAAGGAAAATAAACAAACAATAAATTGCCAGCTGTGTGCCTAGAGCTGCCACCCAGTTGCAAAGACTATGTGCTAGCTGGAGATGATCAAAAATACTAACATTAACCCTTAAGCATATATGTTATTTATGATTTTGCTATTGAAAATATATTAAATACATATATTAAATACAAAATGCTTAGCTCGTTCATTATCAAAAGATATCGTACACCAATTTACAGCGTTTGAAATGTACGATTATTCTATTAACATTAAGCGTGTTAACATTTTCATCGTTTCTGTACTCCGCGTTGCCAGACTCGTTAAGAGACCAGAAAACTTTCAAAACAAAACGCGTCTTATCGATTTATTGCCTATCGCATTTTCGGCACATCATGCGGCGAATGGAAAACATAAAACGTAAATAAACAAGAAATTTGAATTTTTAACAAATTTATAACATATTTTAACCAATTGATTGAAGATCGCACACGTGGACCACGTTTTCTATGGGATGCGGCACCTACGAGATTGTTTTTGAAGCTGTGGCTGAAAAACATAGAGGATTTGCGAGGTCAGCGAGTTAAAACGCACATTCATCGAGAAATGGCGGATGAAATGTGGAAATATGGGCCGACTCATACAGAAATCAAAGCCAAAATAGATAATATGACCAAAAAATATAGGTAGTGAAGGTGTGAAGAGTAAAGTATGAACAATAAACGAACTTATTCCCTTCTTTCTTGCAGAATAGAAATGACAAAATATCGAAATACGGGTGAACCTTCTAGATGGGAATATTTCAGTGAAGTGAAGGAGATTTTAAAGGAATCTAAATTGGTTAATTTAAGCCTATGCATGGCTGACAAATTTGGTATAACAATTTATATATCTAAACAAAACTACGTAATTCTAATCAATTTCATTGCAGACTTTTCACCTTTGGAGAATTCGGATAGCAGCGACTCAGGTGAGCCACACGAGAACCTCTTTAATCCATCTGCGATGGAGCACTACGAAAGGGATCCTACAAAAAGTCCAGATTCAACAGCCTCCATCAAAAGCGATTCAGCTTATTCAGCAGAAAACTTTCAGCCGACAATATTAAATAATAAGTCGAATAGATCGTCAAAAATATTACAAATAGAGGAAGCCCAGCTAGCCATACAGCGCGAAAAACTGAAAGTTTTAAAAAGCATTGCAGACGATTTATCAGCTATACATAGAGGCTTCCTCAAAGCATATAAACTAAAGTGATCGCCATTTAATTTGTTATTTTGACGGTGTACTTGCCATGGTTTCTTTTAGCATTAGCTTTTAATTATTATATGTAGGTGACAGCGTACCAAATCGTAGACTAATAAATTTGTTATCTCGTAAATAAAATTGAAAACCCCTAAATCAAATGAAAGCAAATTGGCAACGCTTCAAAGAAAAAAAAAACACGACTTAGTGCAACGATAGTTTTAACGATGTATGCCGAAATAAGTTTACCTGTGTGGCAGCGCTTGGAAAAGTGTGGAACGCGCTTTAAATAACGACTACGTTCGGCCGCGCGCAATTTTTTGATCGTAAAATGTGTTGAAAGTTTATAGAATATTAGTTTTCCGTAGTTTCGGTTGTAATCTAAACTCATGTTCGGTGTAATTATGGCATCGAAAACTGGGCAGGTCAGCTCTTCACTGGCTGCTGATAATTCAAGCAAATATAGGTTAAATTGCTGCTCATTAAAAAATGCCAAACGCGATTTAAAAACCACCATTTCATGATTTTTTTTGTTGAATTATAAATAAAAGTGTAAATAGTGAAATTATAAGTGATATTAAGTGATTGTATTAGTGCTATTACTGCAGCATGTGCTAGTACATTGGCAGTTGGGTTCAGACAGGTATTTCGCTTTTGGCATCTATATAATTCGTGTCAAACGCAGTTGCTTAAGTTCTTAAGTGTTTTATGAAAACTTGAACAATTCCTTGCATTAGTCCCCAATACAAGCTACAGCAAAGTGTAGCTCCAGCTTTAACATTCAGCATCTCATATCAAATGTTTGGCTGCTTCTTGAAATCTATATTTCTTTGCCGACCCACATTTAACTGTTCTTTTTGGTATTTTTTAGTTTATAACTGTTCTGGTATTTTGTCTGGTTTTTTTTTATTAATTTACATTCCATCCATTCCTTTACTTTTGCTGTCGCGGGGGCTTTTGCTTAAACGTAAACAACTTTTAAAGGAGCTTTAACCAACGACCAGGGTGGTCTCATCGGGGAACTCGTGGGTGGGCACCTCCAGGTTCAATGGCGCTGGGCCCTTGCGGATGCGACCTGATGCATCATAATGGGAGCCATGGCAGGGGCAATAATAGCCACCAAAATCTCCGGCATTCGCAATTGGCACACAGCCCAAATGCGTGCAGACGCCAATGACAACCAGCCACTGAGGCTTGACCACACGTTGCTGCAAGCAAATACAAATATACATATTAATAAATATACGATATATGAGAATTGGTTATATAGTCACATCGTCTGTCTCGGGATCACGCAGCTGGGAAGTGGGAACGCCCCTCTCCGTTTCGATCTCTGCTGGGGTGCGATGACGGATGAACAGAGGCTTGCCGCGCCACTTGAACGTCACCGACTTGCCTTCCGCTATGTCTGCTAACTTAATCTCAATCTTAGCCATGGCCAAGACATCAGCCGAAGCGCTCATCGAGCCAACAAAAGCATTTACCATGCCCTTGGCCGCATAGACGCCGCCAACGGCTCCGGCACCCACCAACAGATAGGAGAAGGCTTTGCGCTCCTCGGCGGTTTCGTTGCGACGACGCGTATCCTTCACGGAATCACGACGGTAGGCCGTGAAATCAGGCACCTGCAAATCACTGTGGGCCTGACGTGTGGCTGTAAGGGAAATTTGATTAAAATGTGATGCAGCATAACCACCATAGCGGGAACATATTGTGTTCCTTTTACACTCTTGTACGCCCAATCAGCTGTTCGCTGACAAGGTTATGTTGAAATTACGTAAGGAAATTGGCAAGTTTTGCCATTTAGACATAACAAACTTTGCAAAAATCATTTGTTGCTAAAATATAAGCTTGTGCTGCACACACTTTTGGATTTTAGCTAATTTCACATTATATAACTGGCTGCTTCTCGATCTCACTTCACTGCCTTACTCGGTGTTGCTTACCAACGGCTACTCCGGTGGCCCGCAGGCTGTTAGACAGCGCCTGTGCGCTAGCGCGCACATAGGCACAGGACACGGCTTTCATCATCTTGCGTATTGGGTTTTTGTTATTTCTCTATTTGTTTTTGTATCGAAAATCTCGTTGACGAGACCAACGTCGTCCGCTTGCTTTGCTGTTGCTGTGAAAACCAGTGTGACCGCAGCCTGTAAATGTGAGAATGCCAACAATTTTATGACAACATAATTTAAATGTCAAAAAAATACCTATCCTTTTCTGTTTGAAATTTACTTAAAAAATAAGCAATATATATTTGACTTAACATAAAAATTTTGGTCGAAATGTGTGTGTTTATGTATTTTTAGTCTTATAAAATTAACAACGTTAACGCATTTATGCGCTACGTTACGCCAGTTGCGTTACGTGCAAGCTTATTACGTAGGAAAGTGATGTTGGCTGCGCGCAAAGTTCGACTCACGTGAAGTTGGATGCATGCGCATATTGATCGGCGTAATTAATATGAGCGCGAAGTTTAAATTGTAAATTTTGATAAGAATAAATTAAGACTTTTTATATATTTTTAAATATATATATATTTCATTATTATTATGAACATATTTTATTATTATTATGACTTGATATGATTTGATATTACTTGCTGCTTTTATAAAGAAGCAAGATAGCGCAAGTCGTTTTTTTATATATTTTCCCTAATGAAAACGCATGCCAGTTTTCCAGGCTAATCAGTCAGCCTCCCTGCTCCCCACCCGCTGAGTGGCTGCTCATCAAGGTGAGCAACCCCTTTAATAAGACCGTGCCCCCTCTTAAATTACTTAACTGCAACAATTTAGCTTTCATCAAATAGGAAAAGGGTTTTCCTTAGGAAAAACCGGTTTGTGCACCCCCAAAAAATCCACCACCAAAGTTTTTCCGATTGCATTTTTGCCGTTCACAGCCTCATGATGTCATTTGCTGAAAATTCCCAATTTTGATGTACACTGAAAAAAAACCAACGCTTTATAAGAAAATTCCATTCAACTTAATTAATAAGCGCTACTTGGAAATATAAGGAATGAAAAACTATAAAAGAAAATATTTGCAAATTGTTTTGTTCTGCGCTGATCTCATCGCCCAAAAACAATAAAACATAAAGTCCATAAAAAAATGCATAAAAAAGAGCAGAAAATGCGCATAAAAATGGGCAATGGCTGAATTATTCTCCAAAACTTTAAAGCAAGAAGCCTCAAAAACAAAAATAAAGCTGTAAAAAAGCAGCTACGCACAGCCGGCAAATGTAATTCCTTTGGCGCCAGCCCTGTGATTATCGAAAGTAGTTCTTTTTGATGTCGAAAGTTTGCCAACTCCCCGCCCAACCCCACTCGATGGCCCCCTTCCAGCCGTCGCTAGGTGGCGCTGCGAAAGTGAAAGGCGAAAGCCGAAATGCGCCTGCTTCCTCCATGGAGCCAGCATTTTGGCCAGCAGGGCAATCTGCGCACATAAAGGCGCCTCTATGTACTTGCCACAACACTTACACACACACACACACGCATAGAAACACCCACACGTACATATATACACTCTATCACATTCACATAGAGCGACGCACAAAAAGTGCGTGAATTTTTGGGCAAAACAACAAATGCAAAAAGAAATTCTACTGCAGCTGCAACGAACTTGAAATACTCTCACTTATGCTTTGAACCAAATGCAAATAATTGCAAGAAAAAGATAAATAATTTAATCTAAATATATTTGGGCTCTGTTAATAAAGTAAAGTTAATAAATTAAATATAAACTAAAAAAATGATCAAAAAGTTTAAGTTTAGCTGAGATTAAAAACAAATTAAATTAAAGTAAAATATATTATATATTGATATTAAATTAAAATAGAATATATTTATAAAATATAAAATGCTTAAAAAATTAAGAAATTATGGATTTATTTGACAATATTAAATAATTAAGGCCAATAAATCAATGTAAATTACAAAAAAAAATTAAAATGTAAATTACAAAAACTTATACAAATTCAAATTGATCTCAAATAAAAAATTATTTTTTTGTGCATATATTAAATATTAAAATGATTAAATGTTATACAGAAATAAAATTTTTTATAATTTCGTGTTTCTGCTAATATTCTGCAGTTGAACATAATTGTCTTAAAAATTTCCAAAGATAAAAGTATTAACAATTAATTTATTTAAATTTTTAAAACTTTTGTGTTACGTGAAAAATTTACAAATTTCGAACATTTACATTTTAATAATTACTTTTTTTATAACATTAAAATATTTTAATTAGCTAAGATTTATGTCTTATTTTAATATACATAAAAGCTCGTATTTTCAGCTTAATATTAATTAAGCAAAGCATAGCCTCTCCGGTGAAGCTTAGCTAAGCCAACTACTGCTACTTCTTTCTCTTTCTTTCTGCTTCGTTCACTTGCATCTAATAGCCAACTAAAGCTCTTTCAGTTAGTGTATTGCAACATCACAGCTAAAACTATGCCGCGTAGGCGACGCAGCAGCAATAGCAACCAGAACCAGAACCAGAACCAAAAACCAACTTCCCCATCTCTGCTTTACCCAACACTAGCGCCCCACACAACGCCCAACGCCCACAGCCCACCGCCCCCCGCTGCTGGCGTTAACTGCGTTACACTTTTCAGCAACTTTTACATTGGGCGCCAACTACAACAACAACAGCAGCAGCAACAACAACAACAACAAAAACGAAATGTGAGCAACTGCTTTTGCCTCCTATTTTTCAACTGCTCGCCCACACACAAACTGAGCGCCAGGGGCTGCTTTTGCTGTTGTGTGTGTGTGTGTCTGTGTGTGTGTAGCGTGTGCAGCATTGCGGCTGCGGCTGTGGCAACAACAACATCAACAATGCCAACGACGACAGCAACATTGCCTGCTCGAGCCGCTTATCGCAACATCAGCCAAGCATAAAGCTCAATACGCACAACCACCCTGCAGCAGCAGCAGCAGCAGCAACAACAACAACAACAACAACTAGCATTGCCCCGCCTGCCCACCGCCCCCTTTGACGAAAGTTGAAAGTGGAAAATTGTGCGTGGCAGCCAAAAGTTTCGAAGCTGAGCCGAAGCTGAGCTAACTGCCTGATTGACTGACAGACTGACGGACTGACTGACTGACTGACTGACGGACTGAGGGACTGACAGTCAAGCAGCCACCTTAAGCCCCGCTGCAACCCCTCGGCACTACCTTGCGCCATGCAAAACCCATTTACTCCTTGGGCTTCGGCTTCTCTGAAAATTAAATGAATAAGCAGCTCGTTCTGTGCAACGCCAACACTGGGAGAGTGGTGGGCCGGCTAAAGGGGGTTAAGCTGTGGCCTGGGTCGGGCGGGGATGTGGCTTGTGGCATGTGCAGCCTTTAAGTTGGTCTGTGTCCCAGTCCCAGTCACAGTCCCAATCCCAGGAGCCGCTGCCAAATGTAGCACAGCTGGCAGTCATTTTTGTGCGCCTCACTGACGGTTTGCATTTAAAGTTATTATGCCACAGGCTAGGCTCTATATAATATATATATTTATATATATATATATATATATATATATGTGTGTGTGTGAGTGTGTACATGCTAAGGCTAAGCAGCTGCTGTTGGCCATATTTGGTCCAGCCAAGATTAGGTGACCATGACAATTGCTCAATTGTCAATTGTCAATGGGCAACGGGCAATGGATCAGTTCAATGGCTTCCCAGCAACAGCTGCCCACATCTTTGATTAACCTGTCTTAAAGAAGCTTGAACAGAAATTCTAGAAATGCAAAGCTAAATTTAAAATACAAAGAAAATTAAAAACAAATAGAAAGACTTTAAATTAAAAAAAAAAAACTTTAGTTGGGAGAGCTTGACTTGAAGATACCTTGACCAGCAGTATAGTCATAGCTCCACTCAGCTGCTCACCCTGCTCGATAACATATTTATTATATGATGTCTGCCACGCCTTCTGCTGCCTTTTATATAATCCATCATACTCAGACTTCCAATTTTCAGTGGGTTCAGAGTATTACGAATGATCAAATATTTCTCAGCCTTCAGATTCTGCGTTTGCGTTGATTATTTTCTATATCATGTGAATTAGAGTCGCTTTTTATACCTTATGATATATGATAGTCTTGTTAAAATGTGTATAACAGGCAGTAGGAGGCGTGGCACGTTATTAAAAGCCAAATCTCAGGCTTTATAGTCAAGTCGATGTAGCTCTGCCCGCCCAACTGTAGGAAGCTGTGCGAGCCAAAGACTTGAAATGTCCACACACAAGTCCGTAATTGCAAGCGTAGATCATGTTTGTTTCAAATAATCGATAACTTTTGCTGCTGCAGCTCAAGTTTATTTCAAATAATCGATAACTTTTAGTGTTGCAATGAAATCGATTAAGAACTTAATCTAACTTCAGCTATCAAATCATGTCTCTGCGTCTTCAGAGTGTTGAGATTTACAAATTGTGAATATTTTAAGCAGTTTGAGACAGAATTGAAACATTTTTCAGTCTAAAATTATTTTGAACTTAATTTGCCTAAGCTTATGTGGGCGTTTATATGTGTAACTGAACTTGTGTATTTAGCTTATGCTTAAGCTCAAAGCCTATGCTGAGTTTGTAACACAGATTGGCTGGCTGTGAGCGTATCTTATAGTCAGGCAGTCCCGATTAGTATTTGTTTAAACTTTTTTTTATAGAAATTGAATATTCTGAAAAAATGTTTTCTTTTTTATAAATAAACTTTGAAAAGTCTAATCAAAAGAAATTCAAAACAAAATTATTATTAAAACCAATTTTTAATTTGTTCAGGCTATAAAAATCGCATATAAAAACATTTTTGAAATAACTGTTTTTGAGTCAAAATCTGCATAGATCATTAAATGTAAAAAAAAATCTTTTTTTTTGGAAAATTATTTTTTTTCCATGTATTTACATTCAATTATACATTAAAATTTGGAATAAGTATTAAATTAAAATAAATTTCGAATCGGGTTGAAATTGGAAGAATGTTACGAGTCAGAACAGGAACATGTAGACAACACTATATCAAGAATAATAGAATCACGAACGATCTTGATAAATGTCATTGGAGCTTGGTAGATATTATAGTTCATCTGCCAGGAGACGCTCGCTGGCTGTGTCATTTTCCTTGGCATCCTGGCCATCCCAGGCCGAGTGGCTCGCTATTTGTGGGATGTCATCGCAATCGACTGCGGTTAGCTTGCCACGCCCCTTGGCAATGATGGCCAGATAATCGTCGAGGGCCTTTCTGCTGAAGGCGCCCCTGAAGAGGCCCATTTTCATTCGATTGCAATTGACCACAGCTAGAGCCGGATACTTGTGATTGACTCGCAGGCCATTCTCGAGGGGCAACTGACGCGCCGCCTCGCTCCAGACCCAGCCCCAGCGCTGCTTCTTGTACTTGGCGGCCACGCTGTGCAGTTCGATCAGCAAATTGTTCCTGCACTCGGCGTTGCATTCGGTCAACGGGGGCAGGAAGGCTAGCATGCACCAGTCCGCGTTGATGCACGCATTGTACAGCTTCTCCTTGCTGACTATCTCCACGATCTGGGAGGGCAGCCCGAGCGCCTGTTGCTGGCTGTTGGCCCAGTCTACGATTGCTTTTGCTGTGCGCTCGGCACCTTTATACTCCTTGGCATCAGCCGCATGCTCCGTCTTAGTAGGAATGTAGAATATCGTGGGATAGCCCACCACTTTGTACTCGGCTGCCAGTTCGCTGAAAGCGCTGGCATCGACTGCACCCACTTTGCATTTGGTCTTCAGCTCCTTGGCCACCTTGATCCATTCGGGCGCCAGGTTCTTGCAGTGTGGACACCAGGGCGTATAGAACGCCACCAGCCAAATGTCATCCGATTTGAGCACTTGCTTCTTGAAGTCTTCCGCCTGCAGCTCGATTACGTCGCTGTCAAAGCAAATGCTTTCCTCTTCAGGTGTTTCAACATTCTCGACGCGGCCAATGACGTTTTTGATCTGGTTCTTGACCACAGACAGCGCTGACTCGGCAATCGCATGCGCTGTGCGTGGCCCAATGTAATTGATCGGCTTCTTTTTATCGGCACCGAAAATTTTGATCACTGGAAAGCCGCGTACCTCATACGTTGTGCTTAGCTCGGCATTTCGCTCTCCATTGACCGCGCCCAGTTTGACGACGCCGTTCAGGGCCTTGGCCAACTTCTGGTACTCGGGCACCATGGCACGACAGTGACTGCACCAAGCTGCATAGAATTGTACAACCCAAATGGCGTCGTCTTGCAGCACGGTGCTCTCGAAGTCCGAACTGGTTAGCTCAACAACGCCATCTGACGGCGAGTAGAGGCCGCTCGACTGCCCAGCGACTAGCATGAAGACCATAAAAATACTGCACAAAGCGAGAACCGCAAGGACCCGAACACTCCACAATTTACTTAGCTTATTCATTTTCAGTTCGTATCTATACATACATATAAGTATATAAATGCACAATATATAAATATTTTATATATATATAGTAATTTGTGTTTTACAAAGAATAAATTTCAATTCTTACGCAAATGTTGAAATGAACTTGTTGAAATAAACTCTTGAATTGTCGATATGCCAATGATCTGCTTCTCGTTTGAATGCCGTAAATGTTCGACTGCTCGTCTATAGGCAACTACGATGTTTGTTGACTTTACACTTAGCTTCTTTTGAAAGCAAATGTAAATATCTAAGCGGCTTGACGCATTTTTTATAATTCTGATCAGAAAGTTAAAGCTTAGTCTACTAAAGATGTAGCAATTCGCTAGATAAGTTTTTATTTTGAAACATTGAACACGTTATTTAACATATATCTACGCTCTTTCGGGGCATGGCATATTGATAATACCAGATCTTGCTTATTTTTACAAAATGTTTGAATGAAATGTTTGAAACTAAATAATACAGTTAATCAAGATAAAAAGTAAGTACGCTACTTTTTATCTTTTTCTAAGTTTTCCTGTTTTTTAATTCTTCTGCTATTGATTTCAGATAAAGTCTCAATTCTTTCCGAAACCTGAAACATTTCTAATTAACAATATTTCTTCTAATACAACAAGACTTGTTAAATAAATTAATCGATCATCATATACAACAATCTCTGGCCATTAAGTAGGCCTCTATATAGCTTTTGCTTGTACCAAATGCACATAAAATACCTAAGGAAGCTCCTGTTAAGCAGCTACTCTTAAATCGATATATATCGATCACTAATAAACTTTAGCTTGAATTTACATGCACATCTATGTTTGCAATTAATGTATATTATACATACATATAATATTTTATATAAAATGAAAATATCAAAAATAAAAAAAAAAAAAACAAAATATAAATATTAAAAATATTTATAAACAAAGTTTTTAAAAAATATAGAAAGCATGAAAAGCCAATGTTAGCGGTCATTAAAAATGGGTAATTCTTTGGAATCGTATATATTATTATATTAGAAATATATATATTAAATATATATACATATATATAGTATATTAGAAATATATATCCACTACATCGATCACTAACAAACTTTAGCTTGCATTTACCATCATGCACATCTATGTTTGCAATTATTTACATGCACATCTATGTTTGCAATTAATGTATATTATACATACATATAATATTTTATATAAAATAAAAATATCAAAAATATAAAAAAAAAAAACAAAATATAAATATTAAAAATATTTATAAAGTTTTTAAAAAATATAGAAAGCATGAAAAGCCAATGTTAGCGGTCATTAAAAATGGGTAATTCTTTGGAATCGTATATATTATTATATTAGAAATATATATATTAAATATATATACATATATATAGTATATTAGAAATATTTATCCACTATATCGATCACTAACAAACTTTAGCTTGCATTTACCATCATGCACATCTATGTTTGCAATTAATTTATAATATTTTATATAAAATAAAAATATAAAAAATAAAAAAAAAAAAACAAAATATAAATATTAAAAATATTTATAAACAAAGTTTTTAACAAATATAGAAAGCATGAAAAGCCAATGTTAGCGGTCATTAAAAATGGGTAATTCTTTGGAATCGCATATATTATATTAGAAATATATATCCACTATATAGTCCACTTGAACTATAGAATTTTATGCACAAATATCGCAAAAAGATTTGAAACCTTCAAGATCTAGATCACACATACCTATAAAATAAAGCAGCCTGGCGAAATATCTGTGCTTTATACTTTGTTAATATATAATGATTAAATTGACACGAGTGATATTTGTCAACGGAGGACGGAGAATCGAAAATCCCAGGACCAAGTCTTTCCCTCACTCACTTCGTCTGCCTCTGCCAAATTCGCACTTTAAACTTTGTTGACATTTTTTTTTCAATTTCAAGCTAGAAACTTGAAAGTTTTTCTTTCCAACAGCCAAAAGTGAAAAGAGCACAAATATATATAGTATATATGAAGTGAATAGAAAGAAAAACAAGCTGGCTCAAGAAGCGTCAATGAAACCTGCCCTAAATTCGCACAAGCGGCTTAAAACAACAACAACAACAACAGCAACAGCCGGAGAAGGAAGCGAAATATGAAATAAAAACAGGATACAAAGCATGCCGAATAGGAGAAGAAAAACAAGAAACATAAGGCGAACGCAGCGGGTGGTCCACAGGGCGTGTGGCGGGGGGTAGGCGTGGCACGGCTGAAGAACGTGTGAAAGGCGAAAGGAAACGTCGACGCTGCGTTTTTTTTTTTTTTTTGCCGTCGAAAGTCCTGGTTGCAGGACACGCACCAAAAGGAAGGCGCAGCACGCATAAATCTAATGCCAAATTACATTATTTTGTCATTTCCCCCCGAAAACCCAGCCCACGCGGCCCAGCTCCTGCGCTGCTGCAGTGTCCTGGCCGCCAGGCATAAAACACTGTCAAAAATAAACTTGAACACAAAAAGGAAAAAATGCAGAAAGGTCTTGGGGTAAAAGTTTGCCAGCCAGCAACAACAACAACAACAACAGCAACAACAACAGCAACAAAAAGTACATTATATGCAAGCATGCAAAGGGGGGAATGAGACGCAGTTGCCAGTGGTCGTATATATGTGTGTCTTTGTATGGGTGTATGTGTGTGTGTGCGTATGCGCTGGGGTCTGAGTCCTTGGGGTTGTTTGCCAAGTTCGCGGCCGAAGCCGAAAGTGAAAGTAAATGCAAGCGAGCCTCAAAAAACGAAGCGCCAACGCCGCTGCGCGCGTCGCAGTCGACGGCGCTGTTGGCGCTGGCGTGCGTGCGTGCGTTTACCAAATATCCTTCGGCACGTTGCTTGGCCAAGGACATTGCGGCCATTAAAATTGGAGGCATTCAAGCTTTTTCGTTTTCTTGAGACGCGCGACTGCAACAAAAAGAACTCAATCGCTCGCTCGCTCGCCCACTGTCATGCGCTCGTTCTCACTCACTCGCTCTCCCTCCCTCTCTCTCCTGGTCTGCTGCCAAAGCGCACTCGCTCTCTGCGCTCTCTCGCGTTTTGCGTTTGCGTATTGGCCAACTTTCACTTTCTTTGCCTTGTCCTTTGCCTTCACAGCTTTTCACTTTCGCTTTTCCGAAAACCCTGTGAAAGTTCGTCGTACGCGCGCTCTCTGTCTCTCTGTCCCTCTCTCTCTCCCGCCCACTCACTTACTGTCTCGCTTCTGCTCGCGACTTCCTGTCTGTGTGTGTGAGCTTCCGGTTTTGTTTTTACAACTGATAAGGCGTCAGCCAGTCGACTACCCAAAAAAGTATGCTATGCTTTTTACATGCGCTGCTTCGCTCTCTGTGTGTGTGTGTGTGTGTGTCTGTGTGTGTGTTGGTGTGTTTTTGTGTTTTTGTGTTTTGGGAAGACGACCAGCAGGCGCCCTTTTTATTGTTGTTGCCTCTGTGCGTTGCAAGGATCAAGGACGTTCAAGAAAACCGAAATGGGCTTCGGGCCTCGGCATATATAAAAAAAAGCAAAAAAAATGCAGGGCGTACAATTTTCATTTACTTCTACTGCTGCTGCTGCTGCTTCTTCTTCTTCTATGTTTTTCTTTGCTTTTCCTTTTTTTTTTTTTGTTTTGGTGGTGGCTTGACTTTGACATGGGTTGGAGTGTGGCGAGGTGGGGGGCGTGGTTGCTTGGATGGCTGCAGCTGCCTCTTCGGCTGTATATAACAGAAGTGCGTGTGCGCCTATATAATGCGTGTGCTATATGATATCTGTGTGCGTGTGCGTGTGCGTTTGCGTCTGTGTGTGGGGGGCTCTGCTGCTGCTGCAGTCCTTTATTGAGCCGACCGCCACCCACCACAGTCAGGCAGCCGAACGACCCGCTGCGTTTGTAATTTTCTCTTTTTTGTGCGTGTGCAGCAGCGGCGTCGGCTGCGGGGCTCAGGAGGCGGCCAAGGTGGTTGTAGGAGCGGCATTGTGACTGACGTGAAATGCTGTTCTTGCTCCTGTGTATATATATACAAATATACTATAGTATATAGCCGCTTTGTGCTTAGTTTTTTTTTTTTGGCAACTGCACAACAGGCAAACATTTTCATTGCTTTTCCTTTTGGCTTTTCCCTTTGGTTACTTATGTGGGTCGCAGCGGGCCTGCTGCATAGCAATGAGCTCGCTCTGCCTCTGCCCTTGCGCCTTGTTCGGTTAGTTTAAAGTAAAAGTTTTTGCTTTTGAGGTTTTTGCTTTTCAGCTCCTGCTCTGCGCATAAAGTGCGTGCCAAATGTCGCTTGCGGTTGGAGTTGGTTTTCCTCTTACAGTTAATTGTCAACTTAAAGCTTTCAAATATATATATATATATATATATACATTATATAAGTATATATATTTGAGATAGCCTACCAGGAAACGAAATTAATTTGGTCGTTAATGTGCGTCGGAAATGACAGCAGAAAAGTTCAATGTAATTGCGAGAGTCTAAAGAGATGAACTCGAATCAACATGGACAGCTATAGGGTTTCTTATCGTAGGCCCATGGCCATGAGTTAGTTTTGATAGTCTTATATACGACATTTCAGAGACTCTTAACGACAATCCATTTACTTTTATTTGGGACAACTTTAACTTGGTCTGATTATCGTGCTGGAAGTGAAAGGAAATTACATGAATTTAGATCCTATTTTCATTAGTATTATAAATATGATCATATAAATATAATTATATCATTTATTTTATTATCATTATCACTGTCATTATTATTATCATTATAATTATCATTTTCGTTGTTATTATTATTATCATTATCATTGTCATTATCATTATCATTATCATTATCATTATCATTATCATTGTCATTGTCATTGTCATTGTCATTGTCATTGTCATTGTCATTGTCATTATCATTATCATTGTCATTGTCATTGTCATTATCATTATCATTATCATTGTCATTGTCATTGTCATTATCATTGTCATTATCATTGTCATTGTCATTGTCATTGTCATTATCAATATCATTATCATTATCATTATCATTATCATTATCATTATCATTATCATTGTCATTGTCATTGTCATTGTCATTGTCATTGTCATTGTCATTGTCATTGTCATTGTCATTGTCATTATCATTATCATTGTCATTGTCATTGTCATTATCATTATCATTATCATCATTGTCATTATCATTATCATTATCATTGTCATTAGCGGTGATGTCGTAATAGTACAGTACAACCCAAAGCTGTTTGCTGTTGCCGATCTAGGGACATATAGTAGCACTTCTTGTCTCTAATAGTTCAAGTTAACGCCTAGTTAAGATATAAATGATATCAATTGGGCAATCCGTTCGATTGTATAGCGATCTTGTGGAAGGTTGGTCAGTTAGAACTTTATAAAATGATATACTCGACCAAACATGGCATACGAACAGAATTAATGACTTGGACTGACAGCATTATATCTGGAGTAATATCGTGTGGCTGGGACTTCAATGATGAAACTGCACGCGTAATATGAAAACCCTGTCAGACATTAAAGTAGCTTTTAAGCTCATTATGTATTTGCGTTGCTTACTTGGATTTAGTTTCTGCTTGCTTATGATCAAAAATGAAACTTGTGTCTCGAAAGATCACAGATATATGTGCCTTAAAGCTGCAAAAGCTGCTCATTAAGGCAGCCTTTTAGCATTTACCTACTTTTATCTTCAGTAATTCCTATGTATCTATAATTGCTCCAATTTTATTTCAAATCCCACTGCGCATTCATCATTTGGATGCAGCCTCGCCCGGCGCTAAAAATGTTCATTCAGGAATTCGCGCCACTGACAGCACCTGCCCATCACAAGCTATAAATGCCTGTGACTCTCTCTCTCTCTCTATTTCTCTGACTTTCTCTTTCACCTTTTCCCTTTCACATTTGGAACATTTTCCGCAATCTTGCCAAATGTCAATCAAAGCGAAATGTCAGCCTGCAAGCTGCCACAACTCTGCCTCATCCCTCAGTTTTGCCTACTCGCAATCGTTTCGCATTTTCCAGGCTTTTCAGCTTTTGTCCTCTGCACCAACACAACAGAAAACAATTAAAAAAAAAAACTTTTCGGGATTAAATGTATTTGTAATTATGTATTAGCTAAGAGAGAGCAAAAATAAAAACAAAAAAAAAAATAAAAAATAAATGTTGTGCCTTTGAGCTTTGAGCTGCTGTATCTGTTGTTGTTGTTGCTGTCATGCTGATAACACACACATACACACACACACACACATACAAACTGCTGCTATGTAAAAAGCTTTTTGCTGTGTATATAAAGCGACGTCAACGCCAACTGCGCTGCCACGCAGTCAGGCAGCTAAAAATGTGTTGCACTGTAAGACGCAGCCTACGCACAAGCCGCACACGCACACATACATTTATACACACACACACACACACACACAGCTGCAGAGTAATTATGTTGCCCGGCTTCTATGTGGCACTGGCTGCCCAACCCCCACAAAATTTCAAAGCTCATTGGTATTTTTAGTTGTGCCTGTGCCTTGTTTTCATTGCATGCCACCCCATCAACCACACCCACTTAGCTGGCCGCCCGCCCTCTCTCTCTCTGTGTGTGTGGCGCTAGTTGACGCTGACGTCGACAGCGCTGCGCAGCTCATTGAAATTTGAGGATTTTTGTCTCAGTGCCCTAATTAATTTTACGTACCATGAAAATCATTGTTTGTTGCTCTGCTTTGGCTATATTCTGCTGTTGTTGTTTTTGTTGTTGTTGTTGTTGTTGTTGTTGTCACTGCGTGTGTGCGCGTCGCATTGCAGAGACCTGTTTGAGCTGAAGCTACAGAAAAGCAGCAGCTCGCGCATCTCGAATGAAAATATTTTTGCAGCCATACGCAAAAAGTGTGTACACTGCAATAAAAGCATAGATAATTATGTAAATGTCAGTCATTTATTATAAAATATATTACATATTTTATAACAGCCAAATGTCTCAGTTGTGCTGCTCCATTAAGATTCCTAATACTGAATACACAGCTAAATATGCATCTAGTCCCAAGATTCGATTTTGTGGCTGTCGTATGTGAAAATGCTCTTCACTCTGTCGAGCTACAGTTGCTGCTTAATGTCTAAAAAAGTTCTCTCTTAAGCTGCCTTTTATATTAAAGTCGAGCCTTACCCCGCCTTACTTGCTGCGTGCTCTAGCTCCGCACTCTGCTCAATGTTTCTGCATCCAGATCTGACTCTTCTCTAAACTTCTTTGCCCCCATTAGGGTCACTACTTTGACTTTATCGATAGTTTCTGCCAGCTCGCTTCTTTCGTCTACTCACATTTTGTAATTATAACACAGATACAGCTGATTCCCTAAGTATTCTATATACAGCCTTGTTCATAAAAATAGTAGTGCGACTGAGCACTAAACGTTGCACAACAAAATTTCGTGATAAACACATTATTTTGAAAATATGTAGAACGAATATTAAGATTAATAAATTTTATATTATTTTATATTTATTTTTTAGTATTTTTGTTACAAATATAGGAACATGTGACACAAAATTTAGTTGTTCATAAAAATAGTAGTGGCTACTTACAGAAGTGAAAATTTTATTAAACTCGAGTCTAACTTTATATTTTATTTTATATATATTTACTTTGGTTTTTAATCCTGGAATATTTATAAATTGTTTATACAAAATCAACTATCGAAATAATATTAAATTGTTCTCAACTTAAAGCCTTTGCCACTTCACCTCACTTTCCTTTACTCTTAGCTCAGTTTGTCTGCTTAGTCGCTTCTGCTCGTTAAACTCCACTTTAGCTTTAGCTAAATGTCTTTGGCTTGTTTATTAAAGCTATCAGCATTTTGTGCAGTGCATATTCGCCTCTTGCCCACTGCTTGCTGCTCGCTGCGTCTTTCCTTTCGGCCTTCTGAGGCGCACTTAAACTGCGCCATATTTTGCCGAGCTTTGTTGTTGTTGTTGTTGTTGTTTTTTGGCTAGCCTGTAGGTTGGCCGTTTGGAAATTTGAGAAAATTAGGTTTTGTTGTAGCTGTCGCTGTCGCTGGCAAGCCGGCAAGGCAAGGCGCTGTCCCGGCACGTTCTGACGCTGTATTCCGCCAGCCTAACCTGTTTTTTCCTCTGCCTATTTGGCCCATTGCTGTTGTTGTTTGGCTCTCTTATTTTTTGCTCGTGTTGTTGTTGTTGCCGTGGTTGGGTTGGTAATTAAATGCTGCGTTGCTGGACCACAGCAGCAAGGACGCTGGACGTAGTCAATGGCAGTGGCACAGGCACCTAATCAGCAATCCCAGCGCGAATCTGAGTCGCTGCCACTTCAACCCATCCCAGGGTGGAAATTATGCAAATGCCCGTTGCCAGTGAACAAGGACATTGGACACGCAGCAGCAGCAGCAGCAGTCCAACCAAAACATTTTAAGCTAGCAAATTGTTTTTCAGTGCTGCATTTAAAATATGCTCCAGTTCGCATTTGCCACGGCTACAAATGGCTCGCGCAGCAGTTTAATTAAAATTTCACTCTCACTCTCTCTCTGAATGGGTATGTGATTTATGCTCAACTGCAATTTGGCTGTATACACAGCGGATATCATCAAGTAACTATATAGAATCAAAATACATTTTAAATATTATTAGCTTTGAGCACAGAATGTTTATTTTTTATTTGATTATTAGATTGTTATATTAATATATTATTCATTGATGTCTCAAACTGTGTTAGACTTTGCATTTTTATGTTATCAACAAAGCATAATATTATCTTTATAGTTGAATATTATTAGCGATAAGTTAAAGCTGTTGGATTACTGATCTGGCTGAGCTCTTGGATATTTCAGCAAGCAAACTTCATAAGAAGGTTTCAATGATTTGATACATGGAATTTATATATATATATATATATATATATATATATATATATATTTATATAAAATATATAAATAAAGTGAAAAGAGTATATTGGTTTAGAGCAATGCTCTTCGTGCCTTTATGAGAGACTTGAAATTTGGCACAGGAACAGGTCATTAGAGTTAGATTACTTCAAAACGCTCACAAGTAGCCATGCGAATTGGCTCTTCCTATATCTGGTATAGCAGAAACGCTATTATTTAAGCTAATAAAAATTATTTAAATTATTTAAAAATTAAAGTTGAAAGTTTAAATTTGAAATAAAACAAAAACTACAATATATCGAAGTAACTATGATCAGTATGGCTTGGCAATTTTTAAAAGCTTTAGTGCAGTCAACATTTTTATATTTATATTTATTTTTATATTTATTTAACCAAATCTGTCAAGTGATCTTAAAGTTAATTACAATAATTACTCAGACACACCTCATTTGTGTGGCCCCATGTCAGAGAGAGATATAAAACCAATTATAGCTGTTAAGTTTTACAGTTAGTTTTAATCATATATGCATTGAATAAAATTATGTATTTAATTTCCAAATATATTCTTTAACTTCTTTTCTCATTTTCTCTATCAACAAACTTTGTATAAATATTTACCATATTTTTTATGCCAATAATTCTCAATTATCTTAAGTGCTTATGCAATTTTCTGACAAAAAAAGTATCATAAAAATAAAATTATTTAATATTTGGCTCATTCACAAAAACTTCTCTTAAATATGCCTACCAGCTACTTCTGGCCCTTCTCCCCATGCTCCTATATGTCTATTTATAGAACCTGTCGTAAGCTCTGCATAATGTGCCTGCTTTTTAGTTTTATTATTCACATTTGTTTCATTGTTTTAGATTGTCCCTTGGCTTCCGGCTGCCACCTTCCTTCCAGCGTTCAATTTGCGTGTTTTTTGACTTTCAAGCATCGCCCTGGCAACCTTAATCTTTTCCATTTGCTGTCATCCATTAGCCTGAGTTGCTTCGGCTAATTAAGTGCCCGTTTAGCCTTAATAAATAACAATTTTCCAACATTTTTTTGCGCGACGAAAGATGCCCATGAAGCCTGTCTTGAGTTCATTTAATATGGAATATCCTTAATATTCTGCCATATCAAAGTAAAAACTAAATATAAATCTTACATGCTGACAGCTAGAGATGAAAAGAGATTAATTAATTTAATTTAATATAACAATATTAATAAAAAAAATAAGAAAATATTACTATCGATAATTATCGATTATAATGAATGACCTGGAAGAGGCTAGAATTGATTCTTAGTGCATTCTTTTCTGTTGACAGGATTGGAATGAAATAGTTGATAGGTTTAACTGGTTTCCAAAGCAATGTCTTCTACCATCTGCCCTCAATTCGATTAGTTTCTGCCAAAAATGTAAATTTTCTTCGTCATTTTATGGCATCTGCGAGCGCCCATCGAACCGCAACGTTTGACTGCAGTGGCTCATGATTTATTTAGCAAATTTGTTGTTGGATGTCGCTGTGACCATTAAATTAATTGCAATTTATCGATTTTTAAATTGCAATCTCAACGTTGGGCCCCATAAAAAATGTTGCGCGCAAACCCCAAAATGCCGCAGCACGACCCCCAACGCTGGGGGAAATGTGAGCGCCACAAAAGCAGGGGATGCTGGGCATTGCCTGTGGCTGCATGCAGCCACCAAATTCGCGTCCTCTGGTGTACACGAAATAAATTTTGGTCCGCACAGACTGTGCGCGCGAGTCTGGCATGCGTTGCGTATACGTAATGCGTAGGTTTGGGCAAGCTGCGTGGGCGTGAGGCAACTCTTTCAATGCATAGATCAGCGAATAGGGTTTATTAGCTACAAGGAATGTGTGGCTAAGGCCTGGAAAATTGTTGAATAATGCTAAGCTGCATGAAAGTTAAGAAATATTGCTAAAGCTGAATATTATAAAAATAGAAAATATAATGATATTAGTCATTGTAATTAGAGTTATAATGTCAGTGGTATTTATATGACACTTAGTTTTGATTTTGTGTAAAGTTAGGCCTGCTTTTGAACTGCGTTCTCTAATGCTGCTTATTGAGTTAAAAATCTTAGCCTAACCACTTGACATTAAACTTCAAGTATGAGCAATGTGAGCGCACTAAGCACTATCATCAGTCCTCTAACTGAACATGATATTGTCATACTGCTTCAAGGTCTCACTTTTACGCCTTTTCGGTAAAGTCACAGACTCTTTTCCAAGCAACTTTGTCTTTGCAGAGTTGCTTCATTGTGGTCTCTACTTGAGTTAAAGAATATTTTCGGCCAATTCAGTCTTTTCTTTTATCCATCTGCGTCGTCCTTTGCATTTTCGCCCTAAGTTCAGCTGAATTCATCACTTTTCTCCCATCTTTTGCAGTTCCTTTCGATAGTAGTCATCACCAAAGATCATAAGTTTCTTATAGACAGAGCTCTCATCATGCTTTTAGACCCTGCTCTTCCGTAGCCCCCATTTAACTTAATTTTTGCTACCAGTCTGCTATGGTCTGCTCTCGCACATGCTATTTACCCTGCTTATGATAAAATATATAAATCAATACAATATCACATATCCCTACTAGTAGAGTATTTTATATTCGTTGACTGGGTTTACTTCAGCTTGTTTGACTAGCCATTGCTTTATTTTGCTACATTGTTTCTCTTCTTTTTTTGTTGTCTTTGCTATAGCAATAATGAAAAATATATGTGAGCACCATTAAAATACATCAGATAGGCATAGATCACACCACACTCTGTGCGTGTGTGTGTGTTGTGTGACTCCTGCTGGTCATTTGCTTGCCACATGCATTGACATTTCTCGCACTCAAATTGGAGTTGTTGCTGCGTTATCTTTGCTGTCACAGCAACGTTCGTGTGTTTAGCTCCCTGGACAATGTCATGTGGGCTTGTCTGAGCGCTGTGTAGATTGTCTGTGGGTGGATGGGCATCGTGCAGCTTTATGCAGGCTGTGGGTGGCTTGTTAGCCAAGGCAGCATCGTATGTAACTTTAATGAGCTGTTGCCCCACAGCAATTGAATGACAGGCAACGTAACGGAACAAGTGCGTGGAGCTCACCCCCAGCAACCTTTACTTCTCACATGAATTCCATATATAAATATAAAGCTAAAGCTGCTTAAGGTCTCTCAGTATACGAATTGTCGATTATTGTCAAATATTCTAAGAAAAACAAAATTATTTTTCCTTAAAAATCCGGAAATATGAGTATATTATAGGTGATTGACTTGAATTGGGAAATGATTGTTGAAAAATGTTTTTCCATAATAAAAATAAATATGTCGTTAATCTGTACCAAGAAATATAATAAATAATTATTACTAATTTTTTCTAGTAAAAAATGCAAAGTATTAAGCAAAGATTGAGCTCTGATTGATGCAAATTTGTGAGCATACAAAAGTGTTATATGTAAAGTTGAAGATGAGACTAGATTGAACTCTGATTGATATCAATTTCCAGTATCAAAAAAGTGTTTCTCAAATCTTTGATTGAAGATTGATTGATGCTAATAGATTAATATCTGATCTGGTATAAATTCTTTTGATAGAATGACTAGCAGTAAAAATTGATATTTGATTGATAACCATTTTATTGAGATGTTCCAATATTAGAAATGTTGCTTTCAGGCTTTTCTGTTAAAAAAAACTTCCATATCATAATATTATGATTATAAAATCTTTTTTATATATAAAAGTACCATAGATTGACCATCTGCATAGAATTCATACATCAGTGATTGATAAGAATCCATATGATATACGGTTAAGAGAAGTTTCATATTATATAATTAATTGAATATGGCAGAAATAGTTAAGACTCATGCAAAAATGTGTGCGGAAGCTGCTGCCATAAAGAAGATTGATAGCTGATTGATATGGAACAGTTGATGCATTGGACTTCTTGGCTTATCAATAGACGTCAAGGCAAATGATTGACAGCGCATAGTTGATTGATACACAGGAGTTTCCATAGCAGCAGAAAGTCATCTCTCTAGCTCTCGCTCTTACTCGTGGCCAAATGGTCAACACTTCACATGAAAAATTCAAAAGAAATATACAATTATCAAGGTATTTAGGTGCTCATATCAACTGACATAAAAAAGAGAATAAGAAAAAAACTGGCATATGACAAAGCAGCTTATGCTTAGCATCTATGGCACTTTAAACTCGGCAACATAAATTGCGATGCCCAAAAAAAAAACGAGAAGAAAAAAGCAGGGAAAAGAAGTGGAAAACAGGAAAGGGAAATATATTTCAAGTGCTTCTTGACTTGCCCTACTTGTTGTAAATTCTACGCCGGAAAAAAAGGGAAGCAGCAAAGCTGGAAAAATGCGTGGAAGGAAAAACAAGTTCGCAGCCGGAGCAACTTTTCGTTCGCATGTGTTGTGGTCTTCCATCAAGGCGCTGGATGAATGCGAGCATCAAGTATGCGCACTGTTGCCCATAGAAAGGAAAACCGGGCGAAGGAGTGGGAGAAAAGCAAGAAAAAATAGCTGCCTCACTAAAGTGTGCCTAAAAATTTAGCTGTGACGCAGCAGGCAGCGCCATCCGCCCTCCCCCTACTGTAGGCGTGGCAGAGGAAAAGTGCGTGTGTCTGCATTGTAAAACTTTTTTAATGGTTTGTAGCTTGAGGCTCTCAACGCCCGTTGCTTCTCCCCCTGCATGCGCATATGTGGACCGCAGGTGTGCGCCTACCTGGCCGCGTTGCCATTATCATTAACATTATTGCCAGTGTTGCTCCTGCAGCTGCTAAATGTGCTAACGAAATTTATTTTCGCTGATTTTTTATTTCACGTCTCGCAAAATGCATTTTCAATACACAGCGTAAAATGTCGCCAATTTATTTGCGCCTCTCGCTGCTTTTTTTATTGTTGTTGTTTTTGCCACATAAATCAAAAATGCGTAAAAATGTATAAGAGTGGCAGACAGAGGCAGAGCAGACGTGGGGAGTGGAGGCCTGCGTATGCCAGTCAGGCAGACTGGCATTTGCTTCCTTTTGCTAACTGTTGTGGCCGCTCCCTTAGGCAAACCCCAGGCCCATTATCATCATCAACAGTCAGCAAAATGGCCCCAACTTCAGCAACAGCAGCAACAAGAAATGGCAGAAGAAGAAGAGCAACAGCAGCAACAAGCATCCGTACCTGAAAAGCTGGTAGCAAATACATTTTAATGTTAGAGCGGGCATAGAGAAGCAAATTGGGGAAGGTGGAGACGCAAGAAGGGGGTGTGGTAGGCGGTTTGTTAGTGAGCGGCCATGTGGGCATTGCCAATGGGGCGAATCGAGAAGTTAGTGATTTTTTAATGAAATATTATAAGTAAAGCAAGGTCTGTAGAATTATTGTTCAGACTTAGTCAGTGAGCAAAGGAAATATTTTACCTTAATTTAAAATAGATTTTTTTTGATTAGCTATTGACTAGTTGTTTCATAAAAAGTTAGAGTTATGTTTGTATATTCTAATACAAAAACCTAGGAATTTCACTTCTCAAATGTTAAGCAGCAAATGAAATGGATGACCAAACAAGCGTGATACTATTTCCAATCCCAATTTTGTGGCAGCTGTTTAAGTTATCAATAATATACGACTGTTAAAATATTCAGTATTAATTGCCATTTGATCATATGTTATTTAAAGCTAGTTGAAAAATCACTTAAATAAAAGTATTATAATTATTCAAAAAGGCCCTAATTCCATATATGTACATGTGTTGTTAAGGTACTAAATTTGATTGTACAGGCTCTGCACTTAATAAAAAAAAAAAACAAAAAATAAAAATTTAACAGTTTTTTTTAAATATATATTTATTAAGTCAAAAGTAATTTTTTGAGGCACTTCTACTAATAAAAATGTATACGAATAAAAGCTGCTGCTTATATCATTTTGCTAAAATTATTCTAATATTTTATATATATATTATATATATAAAAATAATATTTTTTAATAAATATTATAAAGCTGCTGCTTATATTATTTTGCTAAAATTATTCTAATCTTTTATATACATATATATTATATATATAAAAATAATAATATTTTTTAATAAATATTATAAAACTGCTGCTTATATAATTTTGCTTAAATGATTCTAATCATTTATATACATATATATTATATATATAAAAATAATATTATTTTTTAATAAATATTATAGCAATGCCAAGCTGTTCGGTTGACCCTCGTTTCACCAGCCCTTTTGCTGTATTCCGGCAACAACGTTGCAGCAACAACAAAAAACAGCAACAAAACTGTAGTAAAGGCCGCCAGCCGTTGTTACAAGTGCCCGTGGCCAGAACCAAAAGCTGCAAGAAGGAAAATGACACAGAAAAAAAAGGTAGCAGCTGTAGAGGCGAGCTGAGGCGCAAGAGGAGTGTGAGCAATGGAGGAAAAGCGCAAAGGTGCGTACAATCATTTTATTGATTTATATGCCGAAGCTATTACAACTGACATTCGAGTTTTCCAACAAAATGCGAAAAGCGAGAGAAAGAGATGGTTGTAGAGTGTGTAAGCAAAGAGGCAGAGAGAGCGAGACAGAGAGGGCCGAAGAGTGAGGGGAGTAAAGGGCAAAAGGCAAGGTGGGGTAGGCAAGCAGAAAGTGAAAGGCGGCTGGGTAGGCCTAACCAAAAGGGGGGCGTAACGCAAAAACCTAAACCCAAAAAGTCTTTTGTCAATGCGACTGCTGCTGCTGCTGCTGCTGCTGCTGTTGTTGTTGTTGTTGCATTTGGCTGAAGCTGAAGACGAAGCTGGAGATGAAGATGTAGCTGAAGCTCATGGCCAAATGTTAGCGTCGCCTTGGCAACTTGCAAAGCTGAAAGACGCAGCAGCAGCAAAGGCAACAACAGCAGCAGCAGCAGCAGCAGCTACGACCAGGCCTTTATATACTTGCGCCTTATGTGTAGCACACTTTTAGGCAGTTGCTTTTGTCTTTTTAGTTTACTTACGCCTGACATTTGTGTGTGTGTGTGTGTGTGTCTGTGTGGGTGTGGCTGACAGTCTTGACAGCGCACTCGTTACTTTGACAACACAGCAGGCTGGCAGGCTGGCAGGCAGCAAGCAGCCCACCTACACCCGCCCCCATAACCCAGTCCACTGGCCTACCTCTTCCCTTTGGACCACTCAAAAACAGTTTTGTGTATCCGTGAGATACTTTTTCGCGCGCTGCGCTTTTGCAGCAAAACTTTCGCTCAGCGAAAATCAATTTATCACAAGCGAAGCTTGATTTTCACTCTATACATATACATGTATACATATATCTTTATATATATATTTGTGTGCCATGGGGAATGTCACTTGGCCAAAAATTAATTAAGGCTAAGATGAATCCCCGCTACAAAATTTTTGGTTTCTATGCCGCCTACTCTCTCTCTGTGTGTGTGTGTGTGTGTGTGAAGTCTAATTAAAATTTATATATGCGCAGTTAATAAGTTTTTAGTGGCTTTACTTGTTGATGAGCAGCTGTAGCAGCTGTCTCTTGACTTGCAAATAGATGAATTCCATTTGAATGTTGAACATAATTATATCATAAAATAATATTTCTATGTAATATGTGTATGTAGGCAGTAGTTAAAGAATATATTAGAATAGTAGTGTAATACTTTAGTTACTTGCTATTTACTAGAAGTTTTCGTGTGTGCTTAAAGATGATTTTTACATTGCATTTTTTTTCTTTCAATTTTTATACCCAAGCTACTTAAGTATTCTGATAGCATTTTAAACTTATAAGGCTTATATACTTAAGTTAAATATTATAGCAAAATAATATGACATATTTTCCAAAAAAAAAACTATGTAAATTGTGAGGTATTTTCCCAGTGTTTTAGTCTATAGCAACAGACTCAAAATCTAAGCAACTTACTTTTATTTATTTAAGCAAATAACCCGCCTAAATTTTTCAGTCATCTTAGACTTTCAGCCCTTTACGCCAAAATCACAAAACAAAACTGTCAACAACTCCACAGTTGCACTTGAAATTACTGCCCAAAACCAATTGGGAATTACAATCAAGCGCTACCTTAACTAAAGGCAGCTTGTCATATCTGAGAACTCAGATATTTCTACACATTTTTGCAGCAACTGTGTAAATAACCTTATCTCAGCTGCGCCTTAATCACTTTCACCAATCGAGAAATTTTATTATGTCGCTCACTGCTTGGGCAGTGTTTAGCGAGGTGGAAGCACAGTGGCCAACATTTATGACAAATTTTTAGCAAATTGTAATCCAATTTGACATATTAATTAAGTACATTGTTAATTTGTCGCATTACACACACGCACAGCAACAAACACACTCCCACACACACACACACACACACACACATAACAACCCTCACTGGCTGTAATGCCCAGCTCACACTATTCTCCTTTTCTATTGCCGCTGCCTGGATCTAGCCCTAAGTAGTGAAAGTAATAGCCAAAAACTTTTTGACACACTTTGCGCACACACCAATACACACACACACACACACACACACGTACGCACAAAGGCCGTAGTATATTTGGCACAGGACAAAGCACACGCAGGACATAAGAAACAGTTGGACAAAGTGTGAGTGTGTGTGTGTGTGTGTGTGTGCGTGGCAAAAGGGATAAACATGTGAAAATTTATTGTGCGCGTATTTAGTTGTATGTATGTATATATATATATATACTTGGCTATATATATATATATGTGTGTGTATGTGTGCGTGTGTTTTAGCAAGTGCAGCAAAGCCACCCAAAAGTAAGTCAGCTCAACGTACTCGTCCTGGCGTTAAATGAGATATTTAAGTCAGTGGCGATGCGTGTGAGATAAGCAAATTCGAGGTCAAAAACAAATTTTTAGAGAGCACCTTTTTTGAATTACCTGTAAACAGTGCAAATGGGGTATGATAAGCCCTGACTATGGACGGGCAATGGACAAACGTAAAAGTAGTGGTATAAATTTATATGGCAAATATATTATATATATTAAATTAAATTATTATAACTATAAAAGATAGTCAATGCTAAGCCATGACCCACAGAATGTCAAAATTTGGCATGTGAAGTCGAGGCTTTCATATACCTGCTGTATATAACTACTAGCAACATCATTTAAAAAATATTTTTACAGCTTATACAGAGTTTCTCAAAACAAAAACCAAATAGATTATTTTCCTATAAACATAACCCATCCAGGCTAGCCCATTGAACTCAGTAACTGTAAGAGTAAGAGTGTCTAAATTTGGCATTTATGCTCTAATCCTTAGTCAAAACTAATTTCAATCAAAAATTATTCTATATAATTTCACATTTAACTGTCAGACACGCATATCTAAACATGTTTACAGCGTATGCCCGAGTCAGTCAGTTGAGTGCCTGATGCTCCTCTGATTTAGCGCTGACCCAGGCGGCGCGCTTAGGCAATCAAAGTATGTGAAAATAATGCAAAAGGTCTGTTTTACATGCAAAAAGAATAAACGAAAAATTCTGGCCTAGCTTCATTTTATTTACATATTCCGCAACTCGGGCAAAAAAAAGGACTATAAGGATAATTACTTGCAGCAGCAGCAGCAGCTAGACTACCTTTTCCCTCCTGCCCTGGTTCTTTTGGCATTTTATTTTTGCAATCTCTGTAGATTAAAAGTTGTATTAGGTTACATACTGAGTGGTTCAGTGGACCAAGGGCGCTTTGCCAACAGATTTGTTTCCGCATATGCTTAAAGTGAACTTTGTTGGGAATTGTAGCATACTTTCGGGATGCTGTAATATTAATTGTGGAGCAGTTGTAGATGATTAAGCTGATGATGATAGATATATGTATGATGAATGCTTTGCAAGTGACTAAAGCAGAAATTAGAGAAGAGATAGATAGAGGCATGGCAGAGTGTATATATATTTATATATATATATATATATATATTCTGAGTACTAACGGAATCGATCTATGCATGAATTACAAATTGTTTAGCTAGCTTCAATTAATTAAATTTTCTTCGTAATGTTTTTAATCGGAATCGATTTAGATCGATACCAAACTGTAATATTTGATCAAATCTGGACTATTTTGAAAACTAGACATTTTTGTATATTTAATCTGTTCTAAAAAAAAAAAAAAAAAAAAAAAAGTAAAAACTTTAAAAACCTGTTTTGGATATCAAAACTCTTTAGCTGAATGCACCATCAAGATAAAGGACGAAAGGTGTAGAACACGAAAATTTATACATATACATAAATGCACTTGTATATAGATATGAATATATATTTTAATTCCAAATTCGATTGTTCTGAAATTAGATTTAAGTCAAGAATATTACATAGAATAGATCACAACATTTTAAGAAAAATGTGTAAGTTATAACGTCGTTAGCTGAACTCCAAAAAGCATCGCGAAATTTTTTCTTAAATATCCTTTTAACTGTAAAAAAAAGTTTATACTTATTGCTATGATTTCCCACAGGTCATAAGTATTTCCTTTTGTCCTTAAACTCGATCGTTTTGCAACTTTAGAATGATCGTCATGCACACCCCTAGTCCACTTGAAGATAAAAACCGATAAGGTAATCGTAAATAACATGTGCATGCTTGAACAATATATATAGATATAAAAAACTCAAATAAAATATGAAAAACTAGATTTTCACTTATAGATCGTTTATATACCACATAGATTCAGGCCAACTGTCACTAAGACAGCTCCGCTTAGTGCACTCTTCCCCTCCTCTTCCTCTTCCTCTTCATATCTCTTTCAGCCTTAACATGTTTATTTATATTTCGTTGTCAGTTACGAACAACCAATTTATTATAATCTGCACTATTTGTGCCTCTTTTCTCATCATCAATTTTTTGTTAATAAATGTCCAAAGGCAAATAAAAAATATGAGAGATAAAAATAAATCGCAGATGACAGCCGCTGAGCATAGAAGCGCACAAGTAGCTATACCTATATATACTATATGGTCACACATGTCTGGCGACAAACACAGATTTTGTGAAAACCTACCCGACTATTCGTCACTCGCACCCGCAAAAAAAAACCAATAAACTTAATCGAGACTCATTAAAAAGTGCGTCGATGTTGCTGCTGTTGTTAATAGTTGTTGCTGCTGTTGTTGCTAGTTAGTTTAGTTCAGCGAAGTCACGATTTGGCAGATAAGATAAGATCGCAGAGGCACGTTGGCGTTGTCAAAAGCTTTTTATTATTTTTTTTAGCAAACGCACCAAAAAAAAATGACCAGACACAAAAAAGAAAACAAAAAAAAGATTTTGTATTCATTTAACCGACTATTTAACACTCGTTCAAAAATATTTAAAAAACAAATTAAATATTACAATTAGAAAAGCTTCGACAAAGTCTTCAAGGAATTTATAGAACTTATAACGATATTTTTAATATAAAATCTTATCCATGGAACAACTAGTTTGACAGATATAATCGAGTATAATTAGTGATCTTAACCAGCACATATTAAATCATTTTTTTGGACAAATTCTCAATACATTCATGATCAAGCATAAACTATCTCAAGCCTGAGAGCTTAGGTCTAGCATGCAGGCAATATACTCATTTTCACTCTAGCAACGGGCAACAAAAAAGTTTTTAAAAGCTTTTCAGCCGCACGCATTTTACACATAGCCATAAATAAGAGCCTATACGCATATATATATGTATTTATTTATACACATGTTAATATATACATATATATGATGTTAAATAGATAAAGCATAGCTTTTTTTTGATATTTTGCTTTCTGCATTTTCGTTCTGTCTAGCAGCTACTGCGATCGTATGTTCTCTTTATCTCGCTGATGTTTTTTCTCTCCCTTGCGCTCTCTCTCACTCTTTCTCCCTCTCTCTCTCTCTCTCGTTAGCAATCAGCCATCAGTTATTATTCATTTTTTTACTCTATATCAACTGTTCTGTCTCTGTCTCTGTTTCTCTCTATCTCTTCCCCTCTCTGCTTCTGCTCTCTTCACCTCAATGGCTCACACCTTGAACTTCACCGAATTTTCGCCATTTGTTTTGATATGTGCAAAAAAAAAGTGTGAGCAAGAAGAAGAGTAGTTGTTTTTGATTTCGCATTTGCCAATTTTGATAGTTTTTTTTGCGCTTTGGCGGCTGTATAAGGGTGTTGAGGGGGTGTGCAAATTATATTTTGATTGGCCTCCAACTGCGTAATCAGAACTATTTTGTTTTGTTTGGGGTTGCCTTTTGTGGAAGGCAACAGCTGACTTAGTTTTTTATTACTATTTGAATGAATCATATTGGCAAGTATTTAATAGTAGAAAGTGCGTAAATTTTAGATATGTGAGCCAACTGATAATATATAAATAGCTGTATTTTGGGAAAGGAGGAAATACAATTTAAACAATATCTAAGATGTAAGCTAAAAATTCAATTTATTTTTTAAATATTTACTAGTATTTATGATTAAGCTAAAACTTTTTTAAATTATAAATAAATATATAAATAGATATATATATCAAAATTATTAGATTGCACTTATTATCTATATGAACTATTCTATAAATATATGAATCTTAAAAATAAGTAAAATTATTATATATTATTATGCCAAGCAGAAATCTTATATATATTTAATACCTTATATACAACTCAATTAAGGAAAATCGATTGAATATATTTTGAATAAATAAATATAATAATTAAATATACTATAGAACATACTTTCAATAAGTTTAGTTTAATTATATTGGCATATCTATAATCTAACTGTCTTATATCTATTTTGATACCTCAACTTTTTTTTGAGCGTTTTGTGTTACCAAAGACTCATTTGTTATCGTTGTAAGTGTAGAGATATGATAGTAAATATAGTATAGTATTTCATATCATATCATATCGCTGCACATAATCGCACGATAAGATTACATACATCTAACTGGGATCGTGCTATGTCAAGCCAAATTGCCTCTATTTCGATCCATCCCACTCTACTAAATCTAATACTAAAACCCAGCTAAAATTCCGAGAACTGCAAACGTGGCTAGTTAAACGAAGTAGAAGTAGAAGCAGAGCGAAAGAGTGGCAGAGAGAATAGAATAAAAAACAGACCATAAATAAGTCGGGGACTTCAAAAAGTGCGTTTATATTTGCATTATAAACGATGCCCAGTGACCGAGCAGTTGCTCAGCTCTAGCTGCCTCTGCCTCTGCCTCTCCCACTCTATCTCCCTCACGCTCGCTCTGTCCTGCTCTTTTGCGTGCACGCAGCAGAAGTAGAAAAAAAAAATAAATTATGTTATTTTTGTGCATGTTTTTTGCTACGTTTTGTTGCGGACTTTGGCGCTGCGTTTCGGCTCTTTTAGGCTGTGGCGTGAATGAACTTTTCAAGGTGAAACTAGCTAGAATAGGCAAAGTGTAGCGGGAACGTCCGTCGACGTTGGCGCCAGCTGCGCAGCTAGCAGCAGGCAGCGACTGTCGCAGCACAAAGCTAGTATGACAGCACTCACACAGCAGTTACCCTAGAATCAACTGTGAAGCAAGCTAATCAGAATACATTTAGGCATCCACATACTGTTATATACTAACAAAACTGTTATACATCTAATATATTTGAAAGAAAACTGTTATACGTTTGAGCCTTTCTATATTACAATTCATATTATTTATAAATATCTGCAAAGTTTGGATGATATCTTGACTTGTTCATACCATCCCAAAAAATTTATGGTAGACTATAAAAATATAATAATTCTATTTATTATTTTATATATTTTATTTTTTTTATTAATTCAATAATTGATTTATTTAATAAATATATGTTTAAAATATGCCTTTTAGTTGTATACTTTTATTACGCATAAATTGTCAGCATATACCTAATATATCTGTTACATTCCTGCTTAACATTTTGGCATAACCTAGCGCTTTAGCCTCATAGGCATACAAATAATATGAGAGCTTGCCAAAGAACAGGAACAACTCTTGTGTGTGCCGGGAAGCGTGTGATTGGCGCTGCTCTTGCTGTTGCTGTTACTGCTACAACGAGCAGAATAAGAAGAGGAGAAAGAAGAAGAACAACAACAGCAAGAACGGCAACAAATCGCACACGCATTTGCTGCCCGGTTGGGACTGGTTTTTGTGTTTTTTTTTTGCTTCACAGAAAGAGTCAAAGTCAGCGCTTGCAAGTCGCCATCGTTGGCGACCACGCAAAAAAAGCACCAGAAAACAGAAACAAAATGCGAAAATGGAGGAGAGAGATATGGAAAGAGTAAGGGAGAGAAAGAGTGGAGCAGGGACCGAGCCAAAATTGCTAGACAAAAATTTGAATGAGTCCGTAGAAAAGTTTGACTTGGTTCTTCTGTTGGTTAAGGCTGAATCTGAGACCGAGGCAGATTCTATTTCTGTTGTTATTCTTGGCTGGAAAGTAATTTTTTTCCTCTCTTGTCTCTCTGTTGTTCTTGTTGCCTAACCGAAAACCCTGCCCACAGACATTGGCTGGTCGTTAATGGTCTGCATTGGTCACTTAAAGGTACTTTAATAGAAAGTATTCTAATCTTATTTCTTCGTTGAGTTGTCACGTAGTAGAAGTCGGAAATATATGGTTTATTATCGTATATATTAGTCGTAGGTCATATACATTTATCTATGCAAACGCATCTCATTTGTAATAAGCATCTGAATTAATATAACATATATCATACTTATCACATATAATGGCTTAATTGATATAGATTAATTGAAGATCGAATATATTATGAATTTAGATTTACTTTGAAGATATCTAGAGATTTACTTATATCCATATAATATCAATATTCGAGAGATATAATAGAGATATAATATAATATCTCTCTTAGAAGGGTACTTAGTCTTCGGCTTACCTCTCTGTCAATATTTATAATCACTTCTTGCTGCGTTTGTTTGTCTATAATTTACAAATCATTTACCTGCGGCAATAGGTAGGCTAATGGAAGAATAACTTATGCTTTTCAAACTGTGCCATTTCCACTGTTTCCCTTTCCAGGAAGAATAACTTATGGCGTTCGCTTTGCTCCTTTTCCACTGTTTCCTTTCTATGAAAGCATAACTTTTGGTTTTCATGTTGTGCCATTTCCATTGTTTCCTTTCTCTTATCTTGTTCGAAAAGTTCCTCAATTATATATTCCAAAAATTAAATTTGTTAGACACCAATTTTACATCGTTCCATTTCTCATTTTTTACTGCTTCATGTTCATGTTTCATTTGCTAGTTTCTCATACATTGTAACCTGTTCCACTGTTCCACATTTCCATATTTCAACATTCGAATTTTTCACACTCTACTGTTCCATATTCCACCATTCCACCTTGCCATTACCTAATTTGATTCAATTGAAAGTGTTTATGATAATTTTACATGTCTCTCGTCCAACTCTTGTACACCTCAATCATCAATGGATTCGACAATATGCCAAAATATTAGATTGTTTTCCTACTGTATGGGCGCAGCGGGCCGCACTTGAAGTACCAGACGAGGCACGACTCGAGTGCCACGAGGCCCACGCTTTCAATTCCCGCAATGTAAGTGACGTCTCGGTCAGCCAGTCGAAAAGTATCCAATCAATTTACAGCGTCAACAAAAAAATAGAAAAAGAAAAAAACAACAACAAAACAAAAGCATACAGAATACAAAAAAAGAGCTGTTTGTTAATTAATTGCTTGGAGCGCATAGAACGCACCATCAATTTATTCAAACTATGCGTAGCCTTATCTATATGTGTGTGTGCGTGCGTGTGTGTGTGTGTGTGTGGATATCTGTATGCAGAGAGTGGAATGATCGCATCGACAACTTTTCAAGGTTAGCAATGTCTTGGGCTTTGGCATGGGTATGGGCTTCGGCTTGGGCTATGTCATGCGTGCTCGCCTAGGCAACACATCAATTTATGCCCAGCCAGTTGGCCAACTCTCAATTTTTTTAGCTATTCAATTATGCATAAGAAAATTATACAGATATTTTATACAGAACTTTTCGATGGTCTATCAGTTGTTGGAATCATAATAATCGAATGGAAGAAAATGTAACTAATGCAGAAATATAATAATCTTTTAATTCTTTTACGTAAGACATTGATAAGATTAGCACTTATAATGATGATCTTTCATATTTTTCACATACGTTTTATGTCGATTTTATAGATATTTTTAAGTGAATAAAGATAGATTGTTTACTGTTTATCCGGCTATATATTTTAATATATTTTATGTGTGTCACGCTTGAAAGCTAACTGCTTTAGAACAGCAGCGTAAGCTTACAACGATTTTATAGCAGCCAGACTTAAGCACAAATTCAAGAAAATTATCAATTATAATTATTTAATATATATATATATATATGTATATAAATATATAATATGTCTAACTACAATATAAATTAACAAACACAACACTTATATAGTGAAGCTTAAAAAATTGAAAATTGAGCATTTGTAATCAATTGTTGACTTCATCTAACAAACAGCTAAATCCATTTTCACATGCATATTACTACATATATACGTACCATAGCAAGCAGCTTTTAATTACTCAATAATTTGTCATGTGTGTCTTAGCAAGCAGCTAGTTGTCATGGAATATAAGTGATATTAGCACACATGCCGCCTGCACCTATGAACAGTAGCTTTATATGCATATTTAATTTGTCATTTTAGAGTCATCATATGTTTCTCAGCTAAGTTTCTTAGCAGTTAGCTTGCTGTTGCAATGAATATCAAATAATTTATGTGTAAAGTTACGTAGCAATCAGCTAGCTTGCTGCCCTAAGATATTACTAAGTTGATGTTTATTCAAAGTGACATAGCAATGAGCTTGATTTATTTATTTTGAAACTTGGCTTTTCTGTAAATATGTTGCTATATCAAGATAAATCTGTTAGAAATTGTTGTAAACAGGGTATTTGAATAGTCCATATAACAAGTTAGCTCAAACTGTATGCCCATTCTTTTGATTTCTCTCAACAATTTGGTATTCAATTTAATGCGCTGCTGATTTGCATAAAATGTGCGTGAAGCGTTAGCAGCAGCAGCAGCAGCAGCAGTAGCAGTAACTGTGTGCTGTTTTTGTTGTAGTCATTGGTATTATTGTAATTGTTGTTATTGTTTGTTAGTAGGCGGCACATAAATTGAAATTTATGTTTTTTGCTAATAGTCAAAACGTATCCATCTGCATAATGAGCAGCGCGCATTAATTGAAACAGCACTCGAAGCTGAAGCCGATGCCTGCAAGAGCTAACGCCTCTGCAGATCGTGAACCATAAAATGGGAACAACAAATAGACAGTGAGAGAGACAGAGAAGCGTAAAGAGCGAAGAGTGAGAGAACCATGAGCAAGTCAAGCCAGGCAGGCAGGCAGCCAGAGGAAATGCTGCTCGCATGTCAAACGCCAACGCTGATTGGTGCACGGCAGCAACAGCAACAAGTTCTGCCAAAATGAATATAAAAAAATACATTTCTAATGAAGTCAATGAACTTTTTTATGCGCGCGATGCGGTAATTTTTTTGGCTTATTTCTTGCTTGCGAAAAAATTTCGTTTCGACTATTATCAACGAAAATAAATACAAAAAAAATACCAGCAGCAACAATAGCTCAAGCTACAAATGTTGTTGGGTGCAATGACTGCTACAACAACAGCAACAACAACAGCTATTAATAATAATCTTTCTGACGCTGTCCAATGCGGACGCCTCGAAAAGTTGACAAAAGCACAGAGAAAAAAAACAACGCTGCGTATGCGCAATATTTTATTTTATAGCTTTAAAGCAATTATGAATTGAATAAAATCTAAATCAAATATTAACAAAACTGTGTCAAGCGACGCCAAGTTGATAAAAGTGATAGTGTTTAGCTGTTGCTGTTATAGTTTTTTCAGCTGTTATTGTTGTTGCTATTATGTATTTCAGTTCTTTCTTTCGCTGGGCAAACGCAACTTTCGTTGCCTTTTTTTCTTATAATGTTTATGCTTTTATTTTCTTCAGCAGGAACGTGCCATAAAGCGAGAAAAAAATGTATCATAAAAAAAATAGCAAAAATCGCAAAAACAAAAAATTTAGAAATAAACGTTCAGCACTCAACAAAATATTTGCTAGACATAGCTAAAAGTATGTATGTGTGTGTGAATGTGTGTGCGTGTGTTTGTGCGTGCGAAAAGTAAAATTAGAATTTTTGTGCGTACGGCGCGAATGGCTAATCATAACAAAAGGCCGCAAAAGAATAAAACATAGAAAATGAAATGAGAAAAAAGAGGGGAAAAAAGAAACACCTTTACTTTAGCTAGACAAGCATGTAAATCCGAAAATAAACGCCCAAAAAGCCTTCGTCAAGGTCACGGAAAACTTTTACCTAGTAAAATCCAAGAGAAACACTCATAAATGTACATTGATAGGAAAATTAGGTGTTTAGACAATTGCCACCACAGGACAACATCGAGCAAAACAACCAATACATCAAATCATTAATCTCGAGGGTGTTGAAAAATATATTAATAAAAAATAAAATAAGCTAAGCTACATGTTTTTATTGAAAACTTATCAAGGACTATATAAAATGGAAGTAAAAAACAATAAACTGTAAAAATAAACTACAGTAATGGGAACGCTTTAGATAATGATAATAGTATTCAATAGTTGATCATTTCATATCTGATTATACTCTGGATTTTGTTGACTTTGATTACGATTATGTTAATAATAGACATCACTATGAACATGTATATAAATTAAATTCAATTTTAATGTTATCAAAGTCAGTGGATATAATATTGATGTTGATTATCTAATGATAATGATATTGAAGATCATTTTGTTGGTAAGGAAAGTGGGCATGGCTTATCATATATATAAAAATATATGTCTAAATGTTTATTTATAGATTTAAATTAAAAAACAATCCTAGGCCAGCCTAGAAGTATGCAAATGCATCCATTATTTTAATTGAAAGATCACTGACAATATATATTTGTATCCAAATATGAGAATCAAAGCATTTCTGGCTATTCAAATATCATTAATACATACGGCTATTTCAAGATATAGATACATTCAAAGTTCTAACATTTAACATTTGGCCGGCTCTGCGCTCTATTACTTTTTCATCTTCTATGGCTGGCTGGCTATTTCTTAATCTTCTTCTTTTGCTTTGGTCTAGGCCAATTTGTTGTTGTCTTTCAAATGCAAAAAACTTGTTAAGTGGACTTTGATGAATCGCCATTTTCAGTGCGTGGTTCTCGTTCTCGTTCTCAGTCTCGCTTGTGATTGTTGCTGTTGTTGTTGTTGTTGTTCTCTGATGTCTTGCCTATTATTCATGCTATGTCTGACAAGCCCCTCAACCCGGTGTCCACATGTGCTGCGGCGAATTCAAATTAGAAACAAAAAGCAAAATGCAGAGTGCGTGTGGAGAAGCAAAGAACAAGCGAGAATAGCAAAAGCAAAAATCACATACAAGCAACGCCCCATAGCAGAAAAAAGAGTTGCGAAGACGCTGAAAGCAACTTGTACTGCTGCTGTTGCGCTAGTGTTGCTCCTGCTGCTGCTGCTGCTTTAGCAGCGTTGCCATTTACGTCGCTCGGCAAAATGCGTGTATTGCATCATCAAATTTAGAAAAACAAATTTAACAGCAGCGAACAACAACGAAGACAGCAATGAGCCGAACAACTTGCCGAACGCCCAACTAGTGCTTCGTGTCAACTGCTTTGTTTCGTTGAGTCGTGCGTCGAAACGCAGCGTTGACTTTGACGCTAACGCTGCGCTGCTGACGCAGCTGCTGCTACTGCTGTTTGCTGTTTGATATTTGTTGTTGCTTTCGCAATGTGTTTGCGTGCATGTATTGGTGCGCGTGTTCGTGCATGTGTGTGTAGATGTGTGTATATGTTGCGCATTTATGCTGATCATCGGAATTTTTTTATACATTTTTGCACCAATACACGCGCAACAGTGCTGCGCCGCTGCGTCGCTTACTGCCATTTTTTCTTATATCGCTGATTGCTCAGCCATTGTTGTTGCTACTGCTGCTGGTTGAAGGTGCAATAACCTCGCAAAAAAAAGCACTTTAGTTCTATCGGCAACGTTGAGTCCAGCACTAGAAATCAAATCACAGCAATTTTTTGTTGCGCGTGCAGCCTAATCGACGTATGTATGCGTAACTGTTACTTTGTTTTATTTATAAATTTAAAGACTTCTTTGCCAAATTTATATGAGTCTCAAGCAAACTTTCAATCTAGATTAATATCAAAATGTTTTGCCAACTTGTCGCATAAGTTATTCTTAACGATCTTTTTTAATAAATCTTTACAAAATCGAAATCGAAAATGGTACTAGACATGTTTATGTATAAAAAAGATTTTGAGATAGTTAAAATATTTTAAAATGATAAAAAGTTATTCTTATACATGATTTGAACTAGTTTAAAACATTAATCTTTAAATAGACTTTCAAAATCTCAGTGAGGCACTTCAATGGATATGTAAAGTAAGTTTTATACAACACCATACCAAACTGCTGATCTTAAATTGTTAAAGGATGAATGTTACCCAACAAACTATTAAGAACAGTAGAATACAGTTTTACATAATTGACTCAAATATTTTTAATACGTTTAGATTACTTTACGAAAGCCTTTTCTTGGTTTTACAGTTGTAACTTTCTTACTTAGAAACATATTCATTTCATTTTGATTCTTTTTTATTTAATTATTTAATTTATTTATTAGTAAATAAAACTATATTACATTTTTTTTATTTTCTGTTGATTAATAAAAGAAAAAGAATATTTCACAGTGTAGATAATTATTATAAAAAAATGAAATATTTGCAGATTTGCAACAATTCTCAACAATAAAAACAGAATTTAAGGAAATAATAAATTTACTCATATTAGAATTTAGAAAGAAAATATAATAAGAAAGATCATAAAATTCTAAAGAATTATTTTTAGATTTATTTTATTATTAATTTACAAATTGATTATAAATAATTAGTTTGTTGTTGTTTATAATTCTAAAATTTTAAGAAAGAACAATTTAATTTGTATCCAATTTTCTATACTCTTCCTCATTCTATGTAATCCATCAATATATGATTTATTGCAGAGATAGACAGATGTTTGTTTAAGTCTTAAATACAAACTCTTTTTTGTGGAAGCTGCGGTTTAGCTCAGAGAGCACGCATACATCACATGATGCCAGAATTCCAACTACTTTCATGCACACAGAGAGAGAAAGAGAGAGAAGCTGTTGCTGCTGCTGCTGCTGCTGCTGCTGCTGCTGCTGCTGTTGGAACTCAATACATTTGCCCATTTTAGAACAGTTCTCAGCATTTGCACTATACAAAAGAGCAGCAACAACAACAACGACAACAATTGTCTAAGTTGTTTACGAAAGTGCGTGTAAAGCGAGCCAGAAGAATTATTCAGTCATTTGGCAATAGCAACAAAAGCAACATGAGCTTTGGCCATTGTTATAGCTCTCTGCGTTCTGCGTTCTACCTGCAGCAACCCACACACACACACACACATACAAGTATACCTGTGTATGTATATAGATAATAGCACAGCATAGAAAACTACCTGTCATTATTATTGGTGCCTTTTTATAGTTCGCATTCGCTTTTTTTTTTGCTCTTTTGCTGTTTTCTATGACATTTTTTATACGCACTGCGAGAATAAAAAAAATGCTCAATTAATTTATTGTTGTTGTTTCTCTCGCTCTCACTCTCTCTGCCTGTCGCTGTCTTGCTCTCTTGAGTGGCAGCGGGGGAATTGCCTCTATCGCATTTTTCAAAGTCAGTAACCCTCTAACCTTGAATGTTGGCTCCTATGCTTCTATGCCATGCCCCTAGCCCCTGCATATCCCACGTTCCCTGCCGCAGACCCTCTTTTTCGCTCTTTCTATGCGTGCGTTGTTTTCGTTGCTGTTTTGTTGTTGTCTTTTTATTTTCCATTATGGAACACAGCGGGTCGTCTATAGACAGACATATGTTCTATGTTAGATCTACGCACACAAACACTAAGCCAAAAACCGACTCTAAAGTTGCAAGTGCTCATAATTAATCTTGTATTATAATATATATTTATGACGCTGGTTTTGGCCTTTGCCTCATGGAGTCTATACCCCTTGTAGCTGCTTCTTGCTTCAATCACAATTGTTCTTAAGATCTTAACTTAAGTTTTTAGCTAAGGAGTTTTCTTGTAGGCAAAAGTAAACAGCGTTGGCATAGCAAGGTTTGTTTAGTGAACCGCAGATAACTAGCTCTAGAACTTACTACAGAATCGACTTATATGGCCTATAGCCTGGTATGCTATTAGAACACAGCTAAATGTTGCTGGTTCACAAAGTTGCAGTTAAGGCATTATTCCCAGACTACTTGGAATACTCCAGATCTACATATTTCACACAGCAATTTAAAGCTTATTACTATTATTATACTTATTATTATTATTATTATACTTATTATTATTATTATTATTATTATTATTATTATTATTATTATTATACTTCTATATCACATCATAGGTGAATTCCTTAAAAGTCAGTTCAATTCTGAACTCTCGTTTACTATATTTCCTTTTATCATTTTGATAAGTTCGTTATTTGAATATACTTTTTGATGACTCCCTCCTATGTTCACTTATTCACTTTATTTATAAATATATTTATATATAACTATAACTTATAACACATAGAATTTTGTTTGAAGTTGACTTTTTGTCTTATGAATTTATAGGTCTTTATAATTCTTGTTGTCTTATAAGTTTTTCTATTCCTTATTAGTGCTCGCCCTTATGGCTAAATGTGTCTTTTTAAAAATTGCAGGACGTCGTTTACTTTTGCTTTATTAGTTCTTTTTTTTATGCCATTAATATTTTTCATTTTTAATTACTTATTAATCTCAATCAATTCTATGCTCTCGAATGCAGTTCATCCATGTTTACTTGTCCTCTATAGTCACTTTATGCCTCTAAATCAAACGAACTACTTTGAGCTCTTGTTGGTCTCTGTTTCATATATGCTCAAGGTCCTGCATATTAACTTTGCTTATAAGTTTACCTCTTCACTCTTAGTCCACTATGTTGACTTTACTGTTGTTATCCATGTTATCCATGTTTACCTTGTTTTATTAGTTCCTTCTTCACACCCACAAAGACTTGATATCTTTATCTATTAACCTATTAGCCTGCATCACTTCCAGTGCCAAATGCTATAGCAGTTTATCCATGTTCACTTGTGCTCTATAGACACTTTGTGTAACTGTCATTATAAGCCAATTAAAATGACAAAAAATACTTTGATAAAGTCTAGTATATTATATATATAAATATAGGCATTTAAATATAATAAAAAGTATCTCAATTCTATGTTCACTTTACTCAAATATGCGTAAGATAAATGTATTTTATATATATGAAAATTATATGTAATATAAATATATAAATATATATATATATATAAATATATATGTAATATATTTATATATTTATATATAATATATATTTATATACTTAATTTTATTTCAAATTTCCTGTTTCTCTTAACTTGTATTTAAACTATTTTACTTCCATCATACCCTCTACTTCACATATATTTTCTAGAGTATTCGCTTTCTATAATTCGTTTTCAGCTCTGTTGCAAGTGCGTATGATGAATATTTATTTTTAATTTGGTTTTTTTGCTGTTTTATGCCTATGACTCGTTAAGACTATTATATTATTTTTTTCTGGTTTTTAATGTATTTTTTTTTTAGTTTTTTTAGTTCTATCTATAAGTATTTCCGTCTGCTAATGACAAAACACACCTCAGCGCTGCGTTTGCGATTTTTCTCAGATTTATTTCATTTTATTTCGCTTCTCTTTTTGTTTTTGTATATCTAAAATGTTTATGGTTTCTATTTTAGCGTTAAGTGCGTAAGCTGCAGGAGACAAAAGCAACAACAACGGAGGGAAAATGTCGCTGCGTGTCTCGAATGACAGCTGTCAAACGCTGCGGTGAGTTCCACTTTGATTAATGCCCTGCTGCTTGCTAATTTTGCATTTAAAGCACAGACGCACACACACACACACACACACACATACGTGAGCTCACGCACTTTGGTGTCACTTGAGAAAATATTAGGTGACACTTTTTCATGGGTGGTCCAGAAATCTGTCTGGCCTGCAAAGATGTTGAAATTCATGTGATTTATTTGTGTTCTGTTTTGTGTTCAGTTTCATTATTAGTTAAAGCATTGATAATATCATTATGATGTTGATAGTTGTTATCATCATGATTATTGCAATATATTAACAATTTTGTAAGCGTTTACTTAGTGAAAAGAGTTATTAGAGTTAGAGTGCCCATCATTCTTTATTCTGTCTATCTGCCATCTGTCTTTATGAAGTCATTGCAGCTACTTAGAATTGATTAAGGATAAAACTTTAAAGTTGGGTATGTAAAATACTTTTGAGATGCTGCAAAAATGGGTCGAAGTATAGAATATACCCACGCTCGTTAGGGGCATGGCAAATCAGTACTGACTGCATAATGTTATCTATAAATTCGACTATATTTTGAGCACTTTAACTTGCCAGCTGTAATGTTTACAAACCATGCATACACAATATATATTTTATACTTCAAATATCATTATCAAAGAAGGCGTATTAATTAGCAAAATTCTATGTACTCTAATGTTTTAAAACTGCAATCCAAATCCACTTAATACTCTAAAGCGATCTCTATTCACACAATAAACTTTCGCTATAGAAAATCGTATAGAAAATCACCGATTTCTAATCTAATTCTTGACCATAATCTACTAGCTTGCCAGGTGGCGCCACCAAGCTATTGTTGCACACGGCATTTCGTCATAAATGTCAACTTAATATCACAAGCGAATAACTCAGCAAGACACTCGACATGGCGTTAATTAGGGAGCTGTAATTAAAATGTATAAGAAATAGAAACGAAAGCAGAGCTGAACAGAAAGAAAGGACAGCCCACGCAACAACTGAATGCGACTAGAGTCAAAGAGATGAAACGAAATGAATTAGAAAATAGTCAAAAGAGTCGCGTGTGTGTCGCACCTTTGCACAGGGCACAACAGCGACAACAACAACCACAAAGCGTCAAGTGTGAATATGTAATTAAATTTTATGAAATAATCCCATAAATATGTGTGTGCACACACAATTTACTGATATTATTTCATGTACGCATATTTTATAGGCACACCTCTAGCTAAGTTGCCCAACTGACCAACTGCCCAACTGGCCACGCGGCGTATACGCAATGCTGTAGAATAGTTGCCTTTCCAAGAGCTTTTAACGGCTCGTGTGATTTATGTAAGTGTGTGTTGCATATGCACATAGATTCAGCTGTCTGTGTGTGTGTGAGTGTGTTCCTTGACTGATAAGTCATCTGTAGACTAGACCAACAAACAGCGCAACCAACTGTGACTCATAAACATATTTTGAAAAGTTAATGAAACACGGCAAATAATCATTTTATAAATTTAATATTTTTAAATTATTTTTTGATTTGCTGAAATTTTAAGCGAATAGTCACTGATGCAATATGCTCGTATTTAATGTTTGATACGAATTGATTTTATTGGCAAAATTTATGGATTTATATACTCCAATCATAGGCAGCTAATACCTAATCGTGGATTACAAATATATATCTAAATGTTATAGGTATAGAGACTTACTATTTTATGGCTGAATTGAACAAGCTAGTCTCAGAGATAGCAGTCCCCTGGAGGGTTGTAGTCTCATTGATATGTATGTCCTGCTCAGAGGTTCCCTCATCCATTTTAGTAGCTCAAATAAATTGAAAAAATATTATTTAAAAATTAGTTAAAATGACAAAGTATTTAAATAAAACTACAAATAAATAAAACTATAAATATGCTAAACAAAATAGAAAATTATGGAATATCTAATTATCCATATCTACAAGTCAATAATAAAAGCTGTTTTTTTTTAGATGCTTACAATTTTGAGTTGTCAACATTGGTTCATTTGAGCATCCATTTAAACAACTGAATTATACTTCTTGCTGAGTTTCATTTGGCATTTCATTATGGCTAGACTTACACCAGAGCAATGTTTTCAAATTATTGAAAGTGTTTATTAAAATAATGGTTCTGCACGCCAAACTTATCTTGTAGTTCCATTTTGTGACGTATATAATAATAAACCTCATTTATGTTTAAATGCGTGCGTAAATAAGCAGGATAATTTGCAGAAAATTTTTGCTTGTCACACTTAATATGCGGTTGGAGCCATGTGTACATATATTAGGTGTCAAATATGCTGCTGATCTTGGCTGTGCCTGGCTATGCGCCTTGTACGCATGGCGACTACATGGCTGAAATCATTGTAAAAATTTAATGTCATAAAAAGTTTTATCCTAGAAAGCCTTCTCCATAGATAATAAAAGTATATTTCTTTCCTTTTTAAGGTATAAACTTAAGTAACTCTAAGATAAACAGCCGATCCTTAGATTCTAATCAGCCTATGTAATCAATATTTTTTTTAAATATCAACATTTTATGTAAACATATTTTCTTGAAATATTTTTCCATTTCTAACTAAAACCTTTTGCCGTTAAATCAGAATTCATTTATAAAAACCCATATAAAATCAATGCAAATAAAAAACAAAGCTGCAGCTACTTGAAAGACCTCCTCTGTCAATGCTAACTAGAAGAGAAGCAACGTGCAGATAGCCACGTAGCTGAATGTAAAACATAATTCCGATTTGAAGATCAGCTCAGAAGCTTTAAGCCACACAGAATTTCGACTTCCTGTGTCACATGCACAAAATGTTAATACGAAACAGAGTTGAGTTCATTTCGAATTCACGTGCATATTTATAGATCGTATTAAAAGCGTTTGTCATGGGCTCCAATGCAGCCAAACTGGCCAGTTAACCAGTTGGCCAGGCCCAGAGGTCAACTTGACCACAAAATCAAATCGAATATTGACCTTGGCAGCAGTCGAGTTACAATTTACAGCTCAATTTAAATATTTGAATAGCGCAACAAGGGGTGTGACAAATGATATACAAAATTAATATACCCTAACACAGAGTAGGCACAGTTTGTAAAGCATTTAATTTAATACAAATATTAATAAAAAATAAATATAAATATATAAAATAAAAAATATGCATAAAAACTCGCGGTTAACATTTACATGTAGCTTAGAGCAAAGTTTTGCGGAATTCAGTTGGTTCTTCCTGCCAGTGGCCTATGTGAACTCGACTCTTACTGCACATTTCTTGCTGATACTTGGTACAGCGCTAGCTTGAGGCTATAGAAATATAATAACAAAATATCATTGCAATCGGTTCACTATCACATATAGATAAGAAAAAGTCGTGAATGTAATTTATGTTTCATTGCAAATACTCTTTAACTCTTGATTGCTTTCAATGTTATGCAAATATTTTATTACAATTTTTTTTATCATCATTACTTGTACATTTATACCTATATGAACTCGGGTATTACTTAAGCTTTATTAATAAAAATTTTCATTTAGCTTGTTTAATGTGTAGAAAATATTTATGAAAATATTTATGATCATATGCGGGTATTTTGGAAAAAGAAAAAATAGTTTTGCATTTTTATAAATATTAAATATTATATATAAATATTAAATTTTTATAAAGTATAAGTATTAAATATTTAAAAAAAGGTTTTTGTTTCTTCTTTTGATAAACTATATCTATTTGATAACTTGCGTTCAATCTGAGCACTCCAATCTTTAGCTAGAGAGGCTTACTTAACTCATTAGACAGCTCATCGTGTATACAACTCTCTGACATTAGTGGAAGTGTATTCTCTATTCTACTCAACGAAATTTGTTATTCTCAAGTCAAATTTTCGTTAGTTGCACGCAATTCAAAGACATTTTTTTGTCTCTGTCAGTTGTTGCGAGTCCCATGTAAATGGCTGAAAGAATCAATCTATATATTTACCTAACGAAGGCCTTGGGTCAGTTCAATGCTTCCGACAGAGCTGCAGCACCATAACTATATATATAAATATATGTATACATACATAGTTGTTTAATCAAATTTATATGACGTACGTTTCTAATCATTTTTTTGTGCGGAAATGAACGCACCAAAAGCAACAAAAAGCTCTATAAATGTAAACTTTATGATTGAAGGGCTACAAAAGCAACAACAACAAGAACAGTTAATTGATATACGCATTGATAGCGCAGCACCAAAATGTTTTTTAGCTTCGCTTTTCTAGAAGGGCAAACGCAGCGCTCGCCTTGGCTAGCTCACAGACAGCGCTGTGAGTGTAAGTGTGTAAGTGCTTATGTATGTGTGTGTGTGTGAGTGCGCTTGTTGGAAGCCCTTAACGAACTACTCGGGTGCTACTTTATAAAGTGCCCAAGGTCAACAGCGCCCAACAACAACAAAACATCGACAATAATTTTCAATAGTTTGGCTAAGCAGCAAATCTAACGTCAGCTCAGTTCATAACTTTTAAGACTTAGAACAGCAGAGCTTTTCATAGCGTCTGCGCTTAGGCTTTCAGGGTCAAGATTTTAATCATAATTTATGCATTTAATAGAAGCTCAAGCGCATTCAGCTCTGAGCTATACAATTTTAAACTAAGAAACTATTTTTAATTTTCAATCAAATCTTAAACGATTTTAGCATAATTTATTTATTATTTTTGTAAATAATGAAATTAATAAAAATAGTTTTTTAATTTTATTCAATTTCATTTATTATTATTTTAATGAAAAAAGTAGATATCAAGCTGAAATTAACTAATGAAAATCTAATTTGTATAAACATGTATTGTATATAATATTAATAATTAATTTAATTTTTTTATTACATTTTTTATTTTATTTTTAGTATTAAATTATTTCATTTTATTTTTATAAAAATATAAAATTTTTAATTATTCAGTTTTATTATTTAACAATTCCATTTTTTATTTTATTATTATTAATTTATTTTTGTATTGATTTTGATACGTAATATTTTTTTATTGCTAAAGATTTATTTGTTTATTTTAAAAACTATTAACATTTTATAATGAAAAGATGAGGGACCAATTTATTCAGTTCCAATCTACATAACGATAAAAGAGAAGTAAAAACTACACACATATTAAATTAAGCTATATCATTAATCGAATGGGGGAATCACATGAGAGAGATAGTCAAAAACAAAATAAAATAATAATAGAATTTATTAATAAATAAAGCCAAAAACTTGTTGCCACAAAACATTGCGAACTTTAAATAAAAGATAAATTTATTAATGCATGTAATAAAAAAAAAAAATAAAATTAATAATAAAAAAATTAAAATTTTGTTATTATTTAATGCTTAAATTTTATTTTTTTAATTAATACATTTTTATTTGTTTAGATAGTTTCATAACTCTTTAAAAAGCTTTAATATTTTATATATATAATTTTTGTATAATTTTTGTTAATTATGGTACTTAATTATTTTTTACAATTTTTTAATATTTATTTTGATTCCTTTTATTAGTTTAAAATGTTTTTTAAATATATTGTTCTTGTTTTTCCCTAAATAAAATTAGTTTAATATTTAATTTTCTATTACCGCTGCAATTTACCCTTTGACTTTCCTTTCACCTTCACAGCTTTTGTAACATAAACAATAGCTACAATTGTTGAAATCAATTTTTAATGATAGCCTAAATTTTGTATAATTTCTAAACTTTATTTTACTCAAATTTATATCTGTATATAAATATATGTATAAATGTGTATATATTTTTGGTCTGTATATGTATGTCTCTCTGCACTGCAAATACAAATCAGTTGCGTAAATAATGCGTATCGCTGAACTACAACAAAAATGAAAGTCCAAAAAAAAAGCTAGAACTTTGCACTCGAGCATAGCTGACTGTCTAATACTCGTCCAATCTGCTAACAGCTAAAAGTTATTTAGAAAACAAAAGTTTTGCTTTCTTCCTTACTTGAAGCTATATCTTAAATAAAGCTAAGCAATAGACTAAATGTTTAAATAGTTTTTTAAATATATTTTCTTTGCTTCCAAGGAGTAAGCAATGATTAGACTATATAATGAATGTATTGTATATGATATAATTTAATGTTTTATTAATCTGTAGAATAACTTTCATTGGAATTTGCCAACTGTATTACTGTGAAGTATATATTTATATAGTATATATTATAATAAAAATTTGACAAGCCCCCAAGTGGCTATTGTAAATATCTGTGAATGTATATAATACATAAACAAATACATTACCCATATAAATATTTATGTATATATTAAGTAACTGGTTACAATAGAGTGGAGCTGTCTATGCAGACAAACAGACAGCCAAACAAATACAAGCATTGCACATAAGTAAAGCTAATATACTCTTTTCCCAACTGGTCGTCTACATAAGAAACTAAATATTTTTAACAAAAAAAAAAACAGCTTGTTAGGCATTTATAAATTACAGCGGGCGACAGGCCCAAAGAGCATTAAAGCATTTTGATTAGCAGCTGCGAAAAAACCTAAAAAAAAATAACAACAAATACAAAATACAAATACAAATACAAATAGGCTACAACAGCAACAAAGTGACAAACGCACTAACGAAAAATTCGAAAGAAAAATGAAAAAAAAAAATAGAAAAAAGCTGAAACTGAAACAGAAATTCGTTGCTCGATGCGTTGCGATGCGTATGGCCCTGAACATAACCTTGAATAGAGCCGCGTTCAACGTTTTTTTTCTATTTTTTTATTTAAAGATTCGTTAATTTGTTGTTGTTGTCTTTTTTGTTAAATAATAAATGCGTTAGAGCGCGGCGCAGCTCTGAGCGAAGCAAATGCGTTACGCATATGCGCAGAGCCCAATGTACACGCACGAACAGAGTGTGTGAGAGAGAGGGATAGTAAGAGAGAGAGAGAGACAGGTAGTGCGTGAGTGAGTGAGAGCGGCATATGCTGTTGTCTAGTCACAAACGCATGACACTTGAATTATGCGTTCGAGCTTTTGTTCGGGCGGCGTAGGTTGTTCGCATGCGCTTCGAGCGCTCACACTTGACGCTTTGAGAATTGCGTAGAGAGGCGCAACAAGTGCGTCGTTTTCTTCTTTCAATTTGCATAACAAAAGCAAAAGTAAAAAATGAAAAAAATATTTGGCTGCATTAATCATACGCAGTGGGTGTTGCCTCTGTATGTCTGACAGATGGCCGATGAGTATGGAGGCATATGTCTATAATTAACTATCAGAGCTGTCTATATATAGAAATATTTTAGAAAAATTAGTATTTGTATTTAAATACTCATTAGAAACTATTTTACATATATACATAAAAGATCATTTATGATTATGTTTTATTTCAAATAAACTTTGAGCAATATAAAAGTTTTTTGAAACATATTTTATAAATATTTTATATATATACATATATACAGAAATCATCAAAAAATTATATTTGCTCATATTATACATAAATTCATAAACATGTATTGAGGAAATTTGATACTTATAAAAGCGGCTTAATATCTGATAAATCTTAAATTAGATATATTTTTGAAAAAAAAAACATAATTCGAGATATACTTAAATAATAAAAAAAATTGTGAATATTATTATATAATAATTATATATTTTTAAACTATTTTAAATTAAACTATTTATTTTTTATTATTATTTTATTATTATTTAAGCCAATATATAAACAAATATTTATTAAAGACCAAAAATATATAAAGTCTTAAAAAAAGTAAATAAATGTTAAGCAAAATAAAAACTAAAAGTATCTAATTTTTTTTATAATATATTAATATTGCTCAATAGAACAAACAGCTAAAAAATTCATTGTAAAGTCTTGAATTTATTTGTATTTTATTTTATTTATTTGTTCATATATTTATTTGCTTTTCACTGAATTAGTTGGCCAATCTGTCATAGTTTTAGCATTTGTAGGGCACTCAAACGAACCGAAAACTCTTCAAATTTTATGTTGAAGTGGCAGTGGCAGCAGCAGTGGCAAAGCCGAAGACAAACACAACGAAAATGAAGCCCAAAAGGCAGCAGTGAATGACCAAGACGAAAACGAAGACGAGGCGAACAACGAAAACGAAAACTTTGCAAACGCATAAAATTCTGCGTACCGCATGTTTCAGCTTGTTGTTGTATTTGTTTGTTTGAGCTCAGCTTGAATTCAAACAGGGCCTAGAGAGTGGCAAACAAAATTTGTCTAGGCATTTTCGTACCTAAAAAACCAGAAATATTGTGAGATCAGCAATGCGCAGCGTGTTGCTAACTGTCTGCCATATAACTACTTTGTATCCATGTGTGTGTGTGTGTGTGTGTGACTGTGCGTGTGTGTGCGTCTCACACGCATTTTGTGCGTAAGGTCGCAGCCTCAGCGGCGCATTTACCAAGCGTACAATAACCGGTAATTATGCGGCCCCATACGAATGACGCTGCAAACTCTTGTGCGACGTCTAAACGGGGCCTGAGAAACCTTTTTTCGGTAGGTTTTGACAAAATAAGATATCATAAATCTTTGGCAACTTCCGCATTTCAATTGGCGGCTGCCAATTAAACCGATTTGTTTCTGTCTTTATATATATTATTTTTTAGCTACAGTCATTTTGTAATTTTAAATTTAATGTGCAAATAACTTGAAAATATTTTTCAAACGCGCGCGCTTCACTCTTCAGATGAGTCTTATCGAAGACAATTACACACTTTCATTTGCTGCACAAATTATTTTAAATGCTCTTTGTCAAATTATTATACTCTTATCTACTTTAAGGAACAATTTCCTTTGCCAGTTTGTCATGTTAGCTCTTCCTCATCTTTAAGCAGCGCTCCTTTGTTTTAATAAGAATCAATAACTGCATAGATTTCTCTTAATTTAACAAGCAATGCAAATTTTAAACTTCCCCTCTATTGTTATTTACTTTATTTGACGAAACTCTCTAATTACACCAAAATTGTCCAAGTTTACCTTAAAGACAATTGCACTCTTAATCAACTCAACGAACAATTCAGTTTTCAGCCTTTGCACTCTTAATTCAATACACTCACAAGGTCATTCTTGATCAACTTTTCCCTTTAACAAATGACCATTGCACTCTTTACTCAAGTAATTTCTGCTTTACTTTTGCCTGGAGCTTCCCCTTCTTCGCAGACAACTTGCACTCTTAAGTACTTTTGCAATTTTACGTACAAATAAAATGGTCGAAAATTTCCCCTTGAACACAGATCGAAAGGCACTTGCACTCTTAGGTGCTTCTTGCTTTACTTTGCACCTTAACGAATAATACAATTTTTCTGAATTTCCCCTTCAACACACACACTAAGCCAATTGCACTCTTATACTCAAATACAATAAGCTGCGCGCGCTTTACTTTTGCTTTCGTTCAACTTGACGAAAGAAGAGAGTCTGCAGCTAACACAAATGCACTCTTATCGATTCACTTTGATGTGCTCTTCGCTGCGTTTCTCTTTGCAACGATTAAGCTTGTGATTGGTTGAAATCTCTTTTGGCTTGTTTTTCGTTAAGTTGCTTTAATTAATTATGCATAAAACGTTTTAATTCATGAATAATTTGTATGATTTCTTCTTCTTCGTTTGTTTCTAATATATGTTATCTATTGTGTTAGCACACTTTTGTCACTTCAACACATTTCAAACATATTTTCGTTTACTTTGCGTTCACAGCTCACGTGCGAAATGTAATATTTTTTTTATTATTATTTTTGTTGTCGTTTTTTTGTTTCGTTTTACACCTTGTTTGCTCGTTTATCAGACTGATAGGCACATATTGCCATAATTACGTAGAAGTGTGCGCTCTGATAATAATTATCATGTTTGCAGACATTGCCTTGACACACTCTGGGAACGGCTCGGGCAGGGAGTGCTCGACTCAGAGCTAATCTGAACTGATGTGTAAATGATAGGAGAATTTCGTTCGAATTCGAAAGGTTGAGTTTAGTTTCGGAATTGATTGAACTGGTTCACTGTCAATCGAAGTTCGAAAATGGCTTAATTCGAGATAGATCGAAAATTTACATAAAATATAAATGATCAAAAATTAATAAATGGAATATTTTCGAGTTCAAAAATATTAATTTTAAAAAATTGTAAATAATTAAATTTCTTATTAGTTTAAAATTATAAAATTAATAATGGAAATGAAAAGTTTAGTTAATGGAATGGAAAAGTTAAAGACAGTTCGATAACATTTCGAAAATCAATTCCGAATGACGCCCTGAACAAGTTCGAAAATCAGACTACACCTATTCGAAACTCAAAACTTTAAATCAACAAAGCTATGAAAAAAAAAATTATTTTAATAAAAAAAAAACAAATAAGTTCGAAATGCTTTATTTACAGTCATTGAAAGTTCGAAAAATGAACTAATTTCGAAGTCGGCAATTTAAAACAATTGTAAAGTGAAATAATCTCGCCCAAAAAGTGGAAAACAAACAACTTTCGCAGCTGAAGGATGGAGGCAGAACACTTAGAACAAAACAGCAAAATGAAAACTTGGCCATAAATGTCAAAATATAAAAAAAGGACATTGGACAGCCAATAAAATGGGGCTGTCAAAAGCGAAGAAGAAGAAAACACTTCCAATGACAGTTGAGAAACAAGAAGAGGAAAGAAGCTGCCCGGAGCTGGCCAGAGCTGCCAATACAAAGGACATTAACATGTGGCAACAGAGACAGCAAAAACAAAGACAGCGAAATAAAGAGGCAGAGGCAGAGGCAAAGGCAGAGACGAAGACAAAGAGCACAAACAACAAACAACATAAATCGGAAGGTCCTTTTCGGTTGTCCTGCATCCCGAACTGGGGCAATGGATGGCAATACGTTAAAAGTACTTGCCATGACTTTTCAACTCTGCCTCTGTCTCTGCCACATGGCTCCTGCCGCTTGTTATTGCTGCCCAGCAATGCCCACGCAAACAAATTGCTGCGTTAATAATGCCAATAACAACCAACAACAACGACAATCACTTGACAACAACAACAACAACAACTTCAGCTATAGTCCATAAAAATATGTTTAGATATTTTTTGATTTTTATGCCCAGGCACAAAACTTTCCTCGCCGAATGCCAATTGAAGCTGGAAGCTGTCCACACTCACTTTATAGAGTGCGTCTTCCCATCGATGGGATTATCCTTCGGCTGGCTTAGGCCAAGTGAATTGATTTCGAAACTCAAATATCTTGCGATTGATAAGAGATTTGCGTGAGAAATTGATAAAGTTGAGTTGCCTAAAAGAGAGAAGAAGTGGGCGAAATAGATAGATAAAGTGAGTTAAATGTGTAAATTTATAGATAAACAGGGACACTCATATGGAGGGAGGTATAGATAGATAGATAGATAGATAGATAGATATAAGGACATGAATATATAACGAGATAGATAGAAAGTGCTATATGGATGGAAAAATTATGTAGAGAGCTGTAGAGAGACTGATTGATATATAGATAGCTGAAAGAGAAAGAGAGACATATATAGACTATAACTCTAAAAGGAGAGGGGAGAGAGAGAGATACACATGCAAATAGCTAGATAGATTTATGTATACATAGAGATATAGATAGATACATAAATATTGATATATAGTTAGATAGATAGATACAGATGCAGAGGGTTATAGAGAGACAGCTCAGCATAGATATAGATAATTAATAGTTAGATAGAGCTATATGTACATGTATAGATATATATATAGAGAGAGAGAGATAGATAGATATATGTATTTAGACTGACGGTCAGATTAATATACATATAGAAAGATATATTTAGCTATCGACATCCGTTAATATAGATCGATAGATCATAACATAGATACATAGATACATCGAGCGATAGATAGATACATGAATAAGAAAAAATATAGAAGATAGGAGAAGGTAGAAGAAGGCTATATAAGAAAGTAAAAAGCGTTATATATATATATATATATATATATATATATATATATATATATATATATATATATATATATATATATATATATATATATATATATTTCTGTCTATTTATCTCTTTTATTATCTAAATCTAACTGTCTTTCTATCTATATGTAATATCAACTATCTGACTGAAGGACAGTTGTAAGGACAGATAATTAAATGAATAAAAAAAATATATTGAAAGAAAGAATTATTAATCTAAATTTAAATATATAATAATATAATAATATATAATTCCTCAAGCTAAAAAAAAAGCTAAGAAATGAGACTGAAGAAAGCAAAACAAAATTTGGGAGTTAAAAAAAATATAAAAAGTAAATTATATGGAAAACCAAAGACAGAGAAAGAAAAATAAAAAGACAGCTTTATATATTAATGAACAATAAAAGGACTAATAAAAAAAGATATAAAAATAAAATTAATTCAGAGAGATAAATTGAGAGAGAAAGAGCAAGCAGGAGGTAAGGCTATATTGATGGATAGAGGAAGGTCAAATGAAAATACGAAGAGAGAAGAGAGAGAGAGAAGAGAGAGAGAATATACGTGACGATACTTATAGAGAAAGAGAGAGAATATACTATTTGCTGATCAATATAGAGAAAGAGAACGAGAGAGATCTGAAGCAAATCTTTTCTCTACAGAGATGCTGAGAGCTTAAAGAGCAATTAGAGAAATTAAGAATTGTGAAATTTTACTCGCTAACAAAAAAAAAAACCACCCACTCGACTTGCTGCTGCCACATGCCTCATGCTGCCCTGCCCTGCCCTGCCCCTTCCCACCTGCTCCAGTCAATAACTGTATCAAGCGCCTGGCATCGTCTTTTGTAGGCCATTCATGCAGTTCTCCAGACAGAGCCGAAAAAAAAGCATTTTCCTTATCAATTTAATGGGGAAACTGGCGTCAGGCAGCGCGAAAACGAAAAGAAAAGCAGAGAAAAGCCCAAAAAGAAAATATTTTACAAATGTCACAGGCAGCAGCAAGGGACAAAGGACACACTGCAACACACAACAGCTATGTGTGTGCGTGTGTGTGTGTGTGTGTTTATATCTGTTATATAAGTGAAACATTAAATGCCAAATGAACTGGCTCCAGTTCCGGCTCCAGACTGCAATAACTGTCTGTCTGTCCAAGCGTCTGGCCATAGCAGCAAAACAAGGCCAAAAGATTAAAAACAAAACTAGATGAGTTTTGCTAGTATGTTAGAATGTATGTGTATGTGTATGTGTATATATGTATATGTATATATATGTGTGCCTATAGGGAAAGGCAGCCACAGCGTTTGTTGTGTCTTCAGCTGAGTTGAGTTTGGTTAAAGTTGCACTAACTCTGAGCATGTTGGCTAAGTGACACCACATCAAATGAGAGAAGCTAAGCTGAAAGCTTAAGAAGTGTCATAGATATACATGCATATATATATATATATATATAAATATAAATATATATATATATATATATATATATATATATATATATATATACATATATGATATACAAATCAGTTACTTATAGTAGAGCCTGCCTTATTAGTAGCATATATATACTATATATTTATATGTATCTCTATACATATATATATATATATATATATATATATATATATCTGTATATATTTTTCAGATATATTACAAACTTTTATTATTATATTATTTATATTATTATTTGACTGTCAAACTAACTAAGCTAATATAACTAAGAGCTAGCTGTAGCTAAGCTCCTTTAACTTGATTTGGTTAATTTCTGTTGGTTAAAAGTTAAGCATGCGAGATGTGTTCAAAAAGTATCCAAAATGTTGCACTTCCGCTGACTAGTTTGATTATTTTGATGCATTATATTGCCACTATTATATATATATATATTATATTATATTATTATATATATATATATATATATATTATATAGCTCACTTTGAATGCTCAGTTCATGCAGCCTTTTTGCTAGCACTTGCTTTGGCTCGTCTTTGATTTTTGTCTGTTGCACAAAATGTGGCAAATAAACTTGGCAAAAAATAAGCTTTACTTTCAATAATATTACCAAGAGCTGATCGCCTGTATTTCTAGTTCCCAACAAACTAAAGAGACCACTGTAAGCACGAAGCTACGCTGCAATTGAGAAGATAAAGACAGCTGCGCAGCGAAAGCTGAAGAAAATGACAAAAAATAATTGAAGAATCGTTCACAGCTAGAAATTACTTAAAAGATAAATACATATCAATGACAAAAAAGAAAACATAATAAAATAAACTTTTTGAGCTGAATTGCTCTCTATATGCTACCTCTATAAAGTCATTAGTTTATTTCTCTGCATGCTTCACTCTCAGTTCACAAATTCTTTAAACATAAAAATTTAAAGACTATATATAATAGACTATATATAATAAGAATATAATATATAATAATACCATATATAGTTCTTATGACATATGCTTAAGAGCATTCGCTATTCGTTCAATTTGCAATTAAGTTTTTCTTATTTTTGTTTAGAGCATTTTTATGATGCTCGTCTGGAGGCGCCAGGCATCCTGCTTCCTCTGCCTCTTTCATAGTTCATAGGCTTTGCTGTGGCAGCAGTTTTTCTTTTTCTCTAGCTTTCGCTTTCACTTGCAACATTATCAGCTCATTGTTGTTGTTGTTGTTGTTGTTGTTGTAGTGATTGGATTGCTTTGGCTGCTCTGCCTTCTCGTTGACGCCTGCTGATTTTTGTTTTTCGTTATTTTTCGTGAACTAATTTGAATGATTTTTAGTGCCTCGCTTGAATGAACTCCTTTGGCCTTCGTTTCCTCTTCGGCTGCCATATAAATTTCTAGTTTTTATTATCATATTTGTGTCGCTAGTTGCTGTGGCTCTTGGCGAAATCGCAATAATCATAAATTTCCTATCTGCAAACAAATTTTATGCAAAAATAAAAGAAGAAGAAATTCACATTGTGGAAATTGTGAAAATTATGAAAATTGTGAAAATTGATGAAAATGCTGTCAAGGAGAAAAATACTTCACACGTGTTAAATGTCCTATAAAATTATGACAAATTACAGCAGTTGATTTGTTTACGGCGTAATTGAGAAAGATCTAATGATCGGATGTAATGCTAGCTGATCCAGTTGACGCATATTAAACTTGTTTCAAATACTTAATGAATATATATGAATATATGCATATATAAGTTAATCTGTGTCGATCAGAAACTAGTGGTCTAATCCACTTTAACTGGATCAACTTTTTCGGCAGTTGGCTGAAGCGACTAACGAATATGTTGCCTACCTTCCACTGGATATTCTGATGACCTGCAAGAGGCAGACAGACGGCACTGGGAAGCCTCAATAGCGATGAGCACAGAGAGAAGGAGAGAGAGAGAGCAACGATAAAGGAACAGCGAGAGAGAGGGAGACTGAAAACGAAGCCAGACAGATCCAGAAGTAACAGAGGGCAAAGATAAATTAATAGTGAGAGGGAGAGTGAGAGAGAGAGAGAGAGAGGGAGAAGGAGCAAGCAAAGTGAGAGAGAGAGGTCAAAAAGAGAGAGAGAGAGAGAGGAAGAGAGACCTTTGTGCCTCCTTCAATCTCCTGGACCACGCCATGATCAGCGAGTTCTATGCAGTCGGATGCGCCCAGCTACAATGTTCCATCGTGCTATGTTCTGAACCCATTAAAAATGGAACTTCAAGGTATAATGGCTTTGTGAAAATATATGTATCAAACAGAAGGAGGCGTGGCCACGTAAAATACGATGAGCTCAGTAAGTGCAGCTATGTGCGCCTGTCCATAACTTTCAACGCTGAGATCCTGTAAATAACAAAAGATGGAGACTTGTAGAGGGGCTGTAGCAGTTCAACAATATTTATCGATAACTCATCATCGATAATTAGATTTGTGCTTTTGAGAGCACTTTAAATGCCAAGACAGCTGAAGACTATCAGTTGACTGTGTGTGTTGCTGTGAGGCCTATGCGGATTTGGGATATAGCGAATTTTATATACCTACGCCAAAAAGTAGTTCATATAGTAAAGATGTGCTCCGATAAATACTGATATTTGGATGTAATCTACTCTGAAATTTCAACATAAAAAAACTGCAGCTGTAGCAAAAGTTGTTCAACAATTAATGTGCCATAGCAAGCTCAGCTCAAGCAAGCTCAGCTCAGTCTATATGTGTGCTCATGCATGCATAAATAAGTTTAAAAGACGCTTCGAATGAGTGTAATAGCAGCTCTGACACAGGGTTCAGGCTAGCTCCTAGTCGAGCACTCCCAGCTAGTGCATTCACTCCTGTTTTTCCTTGAGCTAATAATCTAAACTAAAGAAGCAGTCGAATCTGCTTCTTGTCAAGGCTTAGATAATTTCCTTGGCTGTGGGTACGCGAGCTGTTTCATGCGCACTTTTAAAGCCTTGTGCACTCTCATCAGCTGCCAGCAACTGTCAATGGAATATGTTATTATGGCAGTCGGGCGCCCACGCCCAGCCATGGGGTCGATCTCATTAAACACATTACACGATATTATTACAACAAAGCAAACTCATGAACATATATCAAATTGCAAAATTTGCATATTTTTGGGGACAGGCCTTGCAGGCGGGCGAGCAAACACTGTGAATCGTGAATCGTGAATCATGAATCAACCCTAAACGAACGGCAATTGAGGTCATTTTCACTTTTCTGGACGGCCAAAAGAAGCGAAGCAAAGGCGAAAAAAAAACAGGAATTAGAAATGAAAACGCAATTTTGCAATAAAAATCCATTGCGGCAAATACTGCGAGTGGGCCAAGCCTTTAAATAATTACAAAAGAAAACTTTCGAAATTACGAAATTACTAAATAACTTAATTGTTTTAGTTTTTATTTTTGTTTTTGTTTTTTTCTGGTCTATTCTATGCCATTTGGTACGCTCTCTGTTATTACTTTTGTCATATTAGTGGCACAGAAGGTGGTCGAATCATAAACGACAAGCAGCACCGGGAGCACTGCGAGCAGAAATTTCCATTAAAATGCAATAAAGGACGCAGAAAAAGGCGAAAGAAAATTTATGAGAAAATAATAAAATTAACAGCGGAAAGAGAGAACTTTTTGAGGGCTGGGCCCACGGTGCGTATGTGTGTTTATGATTTTTTTGAATATGCGCATACTGTGGACTTTATGGTCATTAGCACAATCACTCCACCGACTCTGTGTGTGTATGCGCTTGACCCCAGCGTAACCCATTGCGTATACATAATAATGTTACGCATACGCCGCTTAGGCGCAGCTTTGTGCATGGCATAAAGAATATATATAAAAAAAGAAACCTTTCTAGCCTGTGTTTCACTCTTGTTCTGTTGTTGTTGTTATTATTGTTGTGATATATGCTTGTGTAATTCATATGATTATTTTATGACTCGACTGTGATATGCATTGGTGGCTCAATTAGTTAGCTGAAGCGGTTTGGTTCAATGGAGGCAATGGGAAGAACTTTAAGATTGATAAAAAGTTATATCTGTTAAATACATATTATATATTAAATATAAACACAGTTTAACCAAATTAAACAAAAAAAAAATTATATAAAATATTTCAAAAAGAATATTACATTAAAAATAATATAATATAAATATAAATATATAATATAAATATAATATTAAACATTAAAATATATTTTGACCTACAATTGTTAGTAAAATAATTTAATATTAAATATTAAAATATTTATTATTAAATATACTATAAAAGTTGCGAAAATGAAATAGTTGGTTATATTTTAGACTGATAAATTAGACAAGATGATAAAGCATTAAAATTCAATCAGGAAATTATTTAATTTCGAATTATTTTTATTTAAAATATTTTGTTTTTAATTTCAAAAGAATATAAACTCATAAAATTAAATTCAAATAAATTTATTTAAGCTGATAATAAATAATAAATGTAATTAATAATAAATACAATAAATAGTAAATATAATAAATAATAAATATAATAAATAATAAATATAATAAATAATAAATATAATAAATAATAAATATAATAAATAATAAATATAATAAATAATAAATATAATAAATAATAAATATAATAAATGATAATAAATATATTATATAACTACAATATCTTTTTATATCAGATTAGGAATTAGTTTAAGAGATAGACCAAAATATTGTCTGAAATGCGATAAGACACATATATAAAATCTATGAAATTCTTAGTTAATATTTGCTGCTCAATAAAACTATAAAATACAGTTTATATATACATTTAGGAAATGCTGTTGTGGCTACAGAGAGTATGCCCAATTCGCCTGTTTTATGCCCATCAACTTTGATTTATTAATGTTTCAGTTTGTGCGTTTTTTTTACACAACTTGCTGAAAATGTAAATTACAATAATTATGTGTGTGGTATACCCCGTTCCAGTTAATTTTTGATTCCTTTTCCAGTTCCGTTTTCACTTTCGTTTTGGATTGCGTGCAGGCATGTTGAAAGAGGTCCTGCAGGTGCAGCACACACACCACACCCACCTTGATTTGCCCTGATTCGCATTTTGATTAATTGCCCAGAGTCGAAAATTTTGTATAAGGCGAAAATTTCGTGTGTGTTTTTTTTATAATAATCTTTGTGGCTCAATCTTTTTGTTTGGCCTGTAAAAAGATAGAAAACAAGAACAAGGCACATTTCCGGCTGTTACAAGCTACAGAACGGGCCGCAGAAGAAGAGCGAAACAGAGAGAGAGAGAGTGGGCGAGGGAGGCAGAGGCATGGAGAGCAAATGACCTACGATACAAGATTTTACATTCAGCTAAATTCGATAGAAGCTGTTGGCACAGTTGGGCAAGAACTGAGCAAAGTGCGAAGAAGAAGATGAAGAAGAAGAAGCAGCAGAGACTGAAGAGCAGAGAATTGACCAATGCAGCGAGTATGCTAGACTAATCAAATACCCTGTAGAAGAATAAGTAGCAAAGGTTAAAGGTTAGACAATCAGCCAACACATTAGGGTATGCTATACCAATCGAATACCCTGTACTTATTTGTTGAGGTATGTAAATATTATTTAAATATAGGTTGAATGTGACTAACCATATAAATATTATAAAAGAAGTAAAACTTAATGTGATAAAAAAAATACACTTAATACCAATAAAATACCGTAATAAAATACCATAAGTATTTTAGAGCGATTTTCCAGGATTACGGCATTTTTAAAAGGCTGTTAAAAATATACAAAAACTTGTGCAGAGAGAGCGAAGTAAGGAGAGAGACGAAGCGAATGGAAGAGAAAGAGAGAGAGATAAAGAGCAAAAAAGGGAGAAAGACTAAGCAAAGGGTAGAGAAAGAGGGAGGAAAAGAGCGAAATAGAGAAAGACAGAGAGAGACCGGAAGAGGGAGAAAGAGAGACCGAAAGAGACAGTTAACAATGTAAAAGATTTATTTAAAGTTTGTGTAGAGAAATATATTTTCATGAATATTTTTTTGAGATATTTACTATATATATAACTCGATCTCTTTTTTTGTAGAATAATATATTTATTTATTTACAATTTTGTATATTTTTGAATAATTTTAACACATTTTAGTTTCTTTATAAGTTTTATCAAACTAAAAATCAGTTTTATTAGACATGTAACATGTCTTGTTATATGTATATTTTAAATTTCTATTTTATTATTATTTTTTAATATTTTATAATTATATTTATAAATTAAGTTATTAGTGTTTAGCTGTCTTAACTTTATAGATCACTTTTCTTATCTTATGTAAAGACCTATGCCTGACTGTTACATATCCAGGCTAAAATATCTTATAGCCAAATTTACTCACTAAACTACAGGGCATAAATTGTAGAAGCAGCAAAAGCATTGTCAGAGATCATTAATTAAAATGTTGCTGGACCAGTTCTTGAGCGCAGGCTACGGGCAGCGACGTCGACGTCAACAACAGCAGCAGCAGCAGCATTAACAACAGGCAAAAGTTACAGCAAACGCAAAAGCTGCGGCCGCAATAGCAACAAAAGCAGCAGCAACAGCAGCAGCAGCAGTATTAATAAAAGATCGCACGCTTTTTTAATCAGCACTAGAACACATACACACACATGCATACATATATATTTATATACACACTCACACACACATGCATACGCGTTGCCTTGCTGTGCGTTTGGCCTCTAGCATACAAAGTGCGTTAGCCGAAGCCCGCAGTCCCCCTGCTTCTCTCTCTCTGTCTCTCTCTCTCTCGCTCTGTTCGCACGCATTCCATGCTTCGCTTTTGCTCTGCGCTTTTTGTATTTGCTTCGCCTGCCTTTTGGCGCTGACATTCGCTGCGATGAGGTAATCGGCCACATGCGTGTGCCTAGGCCTAGGCCTATGCCTAGGCCTATGCCTATGCCTATGCCTATGCCTATGCCTATGCTCATGCATGTGAGCGCGCGTGTGCGTGTGTGTGTGTGTGCTTGTGCGTTTTTGGGGCTGAGTGCGTGAGCGCGCAGAGCTTTGTCGCTCACATTGCACGCGCTGCCCGCTGCCCTCTTCTAGTTGACTAGGTTCTACAGCTGTCCGTCCGCTCTGTCGGTCTACTTAGTCGACGTCGCCATCGTCGCCGCCATTGCCTTCAACGTCGTCGCACAGATTATGGCCCTTTGACATCCCATAAATTTCATGTCCACGCAGCGCAGCTCCACATTGTTGGAAGATTAACGCAAAACAAGCTACAGAAAAAAAGCTCTACAAGAATGCAAGAACCGACATTTTAGTTACCCTAAAAACTAGCTAGTAATTAAATTACAGAGCAGCTACATTTAGCTATGCTAGCAGTACCTCACATCTATCTCTCTTTCTTTGTCTCTCTTCTAGAACTCTTCCACATTCGCTCTATATCCATGTGTTACAAGCTTCTTAGCTGAGTCTATATACCCTGCCTTAGCACATACAACAATAGCAATATGTAACTACATGTGTTGAAACTCGTTTGGCATTAGAGCTTTTTAGAAGTATATTTATATATATGTACATGTATATATAATTATACTTTTACATATAAGTATGTATGTATTTGGGCTATAAATCTGAACAATGCGCAATGGGCTCGTTTTTTTTTTTGCATTCACAAAATTCTGTGTAAATACATAGATGTTGTTATTGTTGTAGCTTGGTTGATAGTGCGACATGGACGCGGCTCACTAAACACATATTTTGTATTTTCATAGAGCGTAATATTTTGTTGTTTGTCATTTTCATTGTTAGATGATCAGTTGATATATAACAATATGATTAAACCACGAATAAAACTAGTGTAGATACGCTACTAAATGCATGAAACCATAATTTACTACGCATATTTAATATTTTTATGTTTATTCTTGCCATTTCCATTGAACTCAGCTTTACTTTTACTTCATTTTAGTTAAATTTCCATTTGGTTTGCATTGCTAAGCTGACATAAATAATCGCAACTGCTGATTGGCTTAAGCTCGAACCATTTTACAGTTATCAGCGCTCAAAGTGCACACACAAATGCAACAGCTGGCGATCCCCACAGCAATCGCCATTTTTGCGCATCCAATGGGGAACCAGTTTGCGAATGTTCTATGCAGCTGTCTCGCTCGCGCACACGCGCACGAATTGTTGCAGTTATAGTGAAAGCTACACGACTATTGCAATTTATATGCTAGCTGTCACGCTCACACTGCAGTGATCAGTGCTGTTTGTTGATGTTGCGGCGTTTGCTCAAAGAAAACTAATTAGCCGCAAATTGGCAGACATGATAGACATGTGTTTTTTGCTTTTGCAGCATTTGTTGTCATTGTTGTTGTTGCTTTTTGCACATCATGTAATGGCAAAAATGATTGATTAACTCGAGCCAAGGGCCCTGCAGGCTGAACTATTGCTTATGCCTTGGTCAAAGTCGCTTAGGAAAAGATGCGCAAAAACGTTTGCCTAGTTCTAGTTGTTGTTATTTCTTGTTTGCTGTTGTTGTTACTGTTGCTGTTGCTTATTGCGGCAACTTAAACAAAGTCATTAATTTGCAATTAGTTTTGAGGCAGCGGCACGCGTGGGAATTGAAGTTGGAATTGAATTGGAAATTGGCTGCGATTTGCTTTTGCTGTGAAACTTTTTTGAGCAAAAGGTTCGCTGTGGCAACAACAAATGGTTTTTAATTACACAGGGAGTCTGAGCTGAACCCTCCTTCTGTAACACTTTCTTTAAAATATTCACAATTGCCTTCTGTTTCAGTTTCTGTTTTATTGTTGTTGTTGCCTTTGCTTACGCTCAATTGAATGCTTCCGGCTGCACAATTTTTGCTCCAGTTTATGCATAACAACGCTATAAAAAATTTAGAATACATAACTAAGCTTAACTTGCAAATACCCTATAGGAAAGTGTTCTATAAATGAAATGAAAAGAATAGAAAATTGAAATTTGATAAGAATTTTAAGCCGTTTTGCCCCTTGTTCTCTCACAAGCGCATACTAGCCTCTTTAAAGAACTAGCATTTACAGGGTATAGAAAAAACATTGAAAGAAGTCTTAAAGCAACATCGCATCGACTTTTGTTTTGGGGTTGCTTAGCACATAAAAAATTTGTGCAAGTTTTTCAACATTTTCCATTTTCTGTTTTCTTTTCTTTTTTTTTGCCCAGTTCACTTTTTGCATAAAATAAATATAAATAAAACATAACAAAACTGTAGACGATGCAGAAGAAGAAGCATCCGAAGGAGAATGAGAAGAAGACATTGGACATTTGTGGAAATATTTGGTGGTTAGTTTTCTGCTGGTTTCTGCGTAATTTAATTTATGCTTAACCTTTTTGAAGGTCTTCTAATGGAATAAAGTACTTAATGTTATGATGTGATTATGCTCCTTATGAGCATGAACAAGCAAGGAGAGCCACTGCAAGAGAGAGAGAGAGAGAGAATATTGCTGTCTCATATGTATTTGGCTTGTGGGGATTAAATGATGTGTGTTTAGTAAGGGAAATGGCTTTATGTCATATTTCTTTGTTCAGAGCTGTGGGATGAAGCAATAAATAGTTTTTCTGCAACTTATCGATAAGTGCAATGGGTTATCGATAATGTGGACATTGATTGTTTAGATGAAGTTTATACTTAGGCAGTTTTACATATTTAGAGTAGAAAATTCAGTTTTTTTTTTTTTTTTTTTTTTATATTCAACATTTTTAGGATTTTTTAATTAATTAATTAATTACTAAAATAATTGTATGTATATTTGTTATTTACTCTTTATGTATTTGGTTATATGAGCAAAATAATGTCAATTGTTGTAAATAAAGATTTATTTCTTACTTCTTATAGAAGCTTTAATATAATCTAATATATTTTAATATTATATACAATATTTAGAATTTTTAAAAAATATTTTTGAGTAAACGAAGTCTTACTTACATTTATTAATATTTCTATATTTTTTCTCCCCTCTCTGCCTCGCACAAGGTCAATGCTATATTTTTCTTCCTATAAAACATTTTTATTTATTTTTATGAGTATTGCTTAATTCGAACTTTTTTAAAAATCCCAAAAGGAATTCTTGAGCTGTTAAACTTATGGCCAGATGTTGCCTTGTGGCGCTACCCCAACTCCAAATGCCACTCCAACTCTAACGCCTTCTCCCGCTCCCGCTACTCCTGCGCCTGCCTCTGATGCTCCTTCCACTTCTCTCACAGCCACCATCTCAGCTGCTTCTTCTGCCCAGCCCAGCGGGTTCCATAGATTACATAATTGCCCGGTGGTTGCACACAGACTGCGGCAGAGGCAGAGGCAGCGGCAGCGGCAGCGACGCCAACTGCGATTGATGGATTGCATTCTGAGTGTTGCCACAGCAGGCAGCGCAGTGGCGGTGGGCGGGCGGCTGGAGCAGGCGCAACTCTCCAACTGAGGCATAAAAAGAGCGAAGATCAAAGAAAAACAACAATTTACTGAAATTGCGGCGTCGGCAGCAGCAAGCGCAGCAGCAACATTGCAACATACAACACAAACAGTGCGAGAGAGAGGGAAAGATAGAGTGAGAGAGAGACTCACTCTAAATTATATGCATTGACCTATTTTTGTGTACAAAAAAATGTACAACAAATTTTTTAGACTAGAATTGCATGGCATGTAGGCCTAAGGGAGAGACAGAGATAGAGAGAGAGAGTGAGGAAGAGAGAGATGGAGAGGGTGGCAAAGCGTGTGGCAAGAGATCAACGTGCGTCAATTAGATGTGAAGCGCAGCGCAACGCCACCCACCGCAACAATTTTTTGTGCGTTTTTTTTTTTTGGAGTAGCTGTTGCGACACGTCAATTGTCAACTGAAAAGGTACAGTGGAAACTCAATAAGAGAGAATATAGATAAATACATAAATATATGTATGTAAGCAAAAACAAATTATTATTTATTAATTATGTTTTAAGTAATTAAAAAATAATACTTAAATAAAAATATATCTGAAAAAATATGAAAATATGTAGAATAAATATATAAAGTAAAGTATATATACATTATATATATTAAATAACATATAACAAATATTTTAAAAAATTAGTAAATATAAACAACTAATATAATATAATATACTTATACTTGTACTAATAATTATACTTATACTTATACTTATTCCTATGCTTAAACTTATAATTATACTTAGACATATACTTATACGTATGCTTATACTTATACTTATACGGAGACGGAGACGGAGACGGGAGACGGAGACGGAGAAGGGACGGAGACGGAGACGGAGACGGAGACGGAGACGGAGACGGTAGACGGAGACGAGGACGGAGACGGTAGACGGAGACTTAGACGGAGACGGGAGACGGATACGGAGACGGAGAAGGACGGAGACGGAGACGGGGAGACGGAGACGGAGACGGAGACGGAGACGGAGACGGAGACGGAGACGGAAGGAGACGGAGACGGAGACGGATACTTAGACGTATACTTATACTTATACTTATACTTATACTTATACTTATACTTATACTTATACTTATACTTATACTTATACTTATACTTATACTTATACTTATACTTATACTTATACTTATACTTATACTTATACTTATACTTATACTTATACTTATACTTATACTTATACTTATACTTATACTTATACTTCTGTCGGCTGTATTCTTGGTGGTCCACTCGAGCGAGGCTATACTGTACCTTTATGTCTGTTAGCTTGTAATTTGCATGCGTAATGATTATCGCTGGCGGCTCTAGCTCTACCTTCCCATTGAACTGGCTGTCCCCAACTCTTACAACACGATGCGTCACATTGTCTGCCACAAAATGCGTCTCGATTTGTTGTTGTTGCTGATGTTGATGTTGTTGATATCTCGTATCTCGTATCTTGTAGCTGTGTCTACTGCGCAGCAACTGCAACGAATGACAGCCGGCAGTCAACACATGCGTGCGTGACCCAATTTTTCCTAGCTTCCCCTGCCACGCCTCCATGCCACCAGCCCCTTCCCCTCGTTGTTCGCTAATAGAGCAGCGCTTTGCTCTAGTTCACAAATTGGCCTTTGAACTGCGACGCAACAAAAAAGCCTAAATAAAATCGAGGCTCTATTGTGCTTCGAATGCAATCAATCATGATTGATATGTTTTGCATATGCATGGAAAGAGAATGTAAACTTAAGCTAGAGTCAGAGTCTGTAAAACAAAGTCTTCTTTCAATCAATCAATCATCTAAATTGACATATGCTATAAATATAGACAAAAGTATTCAACAAATTGTCTTTATTGCAAATGTTACGAGCCAATCAATCAGTCAATCATTTTATTATTATTTATTATGCATACAGCAGTTTTTTCTGTGGATAGAACTGTTCCTTATGCATTTTTACTGATGTCAATCATTGTGATTGATGTTTGTTATTTATAAATTTATATATATATATATATATATATATATAAATATACTTATGAAATACATCAATCAATTTTGATTGAGCACGTGCATTTATATATATATATATATATACTCGTGCTCAATCAAAATTGATTGATGTATTTCATAAGTATATTTAAATGAATAAAATCTTAAATAACTCATAAAAATATATAAAAGAAATGTGAAGCAGCCTTCTTGTATACCACATGTTGATTGATATCAATCAATATGATTGATACATGATTTAGATTTGCTTTAAATTGATATATAAGAATACAAACCAATGAAACTTTTGGTTTAACTGTTTTTAATAAATAAAATAATTTCAATTAATGCTGTAGCTTCAACTGATCAATCAAAATGATTGAAGTATGCTAAATATTTAAAGCTAATACATATAATAATGAAAATTTCTTTATAATATTAATAAATAAAGATGAACGAAAGCTTACTTATATATCAAACTGCAGCTAGTCAATCAAAATGATTGAAGCATGCTATATTTTTACGGATACTTCTGTTAATACCTCAAATGTTTGATATTTCTTTAAAAAGTACATCAAATGCATATAAAATCATGTTTGTTCATGGCTGTAACTGCGACTGTTCAATCAAATCGATTGATACGACATCTATATATGCTACGGCTTAGGCAAATGCCCAAAATCTTTGACAATTCACAGTTAACTTCTTCGAAGTTCATTCACCCAAAGCCCAATAATCGATTTGCTGGCGCGTATGAAATGAAAAAGGAAGCAAGAAAAGGTAAACAAAGACTGGCAACATTCAAGGCAGGACTTATGGGCTTCTGGCCAAGGTAAAAAGGCAATCAATGTCGTCGTCCTGCTAGCATTTGCTTATTCCCGCTACTTTTTTTACTTTATTTTATTTGACTAAGCGCCCGCGTCCTGATTGTGCGTAATAGAGCGTTAAACTCTTCAAGCAACAGCCTTTTTTGCTGTTCGTCTTCTGCTGCTGCTTCTGTGCTCTGCTCAAGGAAATCAGCGCAAGGACGTTCTCTGAAGTCCTGGCGTAAAAATTATTATATTAGCATTGTCGACTGCCGCCCGCCGCCTTTTCTAAGGTAGTAAAAATTATGTGTAAAATGTCCTTGAACCCCTTTTTTTACGCTCGACTCTCGGCTGTAAGCTTCTTGCGCCGTGTCCTCATTTCGCTTTACAGTTATATGTTTAAGGGCAAAAGAAGGATTATTTCGACTGCGTCATTGTTTTGAAATTATGGCCGCATTTTCCTTTTAGTCTTTGCCTTTGTTTTTCTTAGCTTGTTTTTTGTCTTTGTCACAGCTTGTAATATGTCAAGCCAGCCCAAACCACTCGCTCACACCACCACCTCCATCCCCTCTCTCCCGCTCTCTGCCTAAACTCAACTTCACAGCGGGCTTTTTGGCGGTTTTCTTTAAATTGTCGTCCTTATTTTTAACTTGTTTTTTTTTTGTGCTTGCTTTCGCTTTGATGTCAGTCAAAACAATTTTTTTTTTTTGGTTTTTTGATTCTTGCGGTTTTTTTGCTTTTTCTAGGAATTGCAGAAGCGGGCGATATGCTAAACAATGGTTAAAGCGAGTTGGCAGCGACTCTCAAAAGGCAACTTGTTGATTTGACAATGTTTTTTAGCTGTCGCAGGCGTAAGGCACGTGTGGGAGCGAGAGGGAAGGAGGTGAGAGATACAGAAGAGTGGGTGATTCATAGAGGGAAAGAGTTAAGTAAGCTATTAAGTGAGGAGGGGGCAGCTAGCGCAAGAGTTGGGCTGCAAGTAACGAGTCTATATAGAATATTATAAAATTTGAAATTCTTGGACTTTAAATTGAATGGAAATAATATAATTTAGTATCAAACACAAGAGTCTTGAATGACTAGGCATTTATATATCTATACAACTATCTTTCAATACATTTTTATATCACATATGTATAGCTTCCGGTTATGTAATATTACTGTTTACAAATTTGTTTATTGTCTAGTATAAGATAGATAGCAAATAAAACAGCAATTAAAATATGTATAGCTATACTTCTAGCTTTCTCTATTTATATATTGCCAGCCTATTCTACATATGATAACAACATATTCATTTATTTATTTATTATTTATTATTTTTATTACTACGAAATATATATAAAAACAGCTAAAAACTATTTAAATTGTTAAAAATCAGACTTATCGATTTATCGATTTTGCTTAGCAAGTCAGCAACTGATCAAAGCATGCAAAGTTTACATATTTTATGGAAAACTCTTAAGAAATAAAATAGAAAACTTTTTTTCTCAATTTTTAGCTCTAAGCATTTTTTTTAGCATTGCCTGACTCTATGAATATATGTACATATGTATATATATATGTATATATATCTGCTTAGGTATGCAAGTGCTATGCCCTTACAGTGCATGATCTATGCTTCAGCCTCTTATCACTCTTATCACATCAGCTTCTTTCACCATCATCTTCTTAAATTAATTATTGCTGTTTGATATAGGTTTTGTCTTAAGCTTTAACTGTACATAATTCAAGCATATATAGTCTAAGCCCAAAGGCTGTGCCCACACCCACACTCACCCACTGGCTGTATCTCAGTCAGTTCTACCTATATCTCTCTCTCTCTCTCTCTCTCTCTCTCTCTCTCTCTCATTCTCTCTTTGACTGGTTCTACAAACCTCTCAACTGCTATTATTTCATCTAATTAGCACAATTGCTGTCCTAGACACAATTTTACATACAATGGGCAGAACTACACACATACATATCTCTATATGCATATGTAATTCCTAGCCCAACATATGAAACAATTTCATTGTCAAGTGTGTTTGTTGTCTGTTGGCTTAACTGGTTCAAACCAATTGACAGTAAAAACAACAACAAAAACATATTTGACAGAGAGAGAAAACAATAAAAATGAGCATAAAGCGCACTCAGTGCAAGCGACAATACATAGAAATACATATCTACATATCTACATATATATATATGTATGCGTGTATGTATGTGTGTATGTACAACATACAAATTTAATGTGCGCCAAATGCTACAAAAACAAATGATATCATCTTATCTGAAAGCGCAACAGAAATTCGTCGAAGCGCTTCATAAAAAATAAATAAATGCGTGCGCCTGTGTGTGTATATATAAACACACACACACACACACACACACACACACACACACACACACACACGCGAACAAGCTGAAAGCGAAGCATTTGTTTTTGTGCAATTGAAAAGCTTTGCGTAAGGAGGTGGGGGCGGGCGACCAAAAAAGAGACAAGCGAAAAAATGCAGTATACACACATAACCAAAAAAAGTTGCTTAGACGGCGGCGGCGGCGGCGGCAACGGCAGGGTCACACAAACACAAGCACACATAACGCTACATAATTGCCAAATAGTGTATATAACGGGCCTACGCAGCAGCGCAGCGCAGCGACTGCGGCGCAGCAGCAGTCGAAGTGCGAGTACATAACAAATAAATGCTAAAATTTCACAAAAAAGCAAACGCACACACACACACACACATAGACACGCGCGCACACACAGGCACAAACGCAAGCTGCAAAAGTGCGTTCCGTTAATGGGCAGTGCGAGCGAGTGGGTGTGCGTGTGTTTCTATGTTTGTGTGTGTGTGGCTGGCGCCAAAATATGGAGCATACATATGTATGTATGAATAAACCGCCCCAAAAACTGTACATAGCCAACACAGCAGCAAGAAGAAGAAGTAGAAGCAGCAGCAGAATAGCAGCAACAAAAAGTGCTGTAGCTAAGCAAAAATGTGTGAGGGCAGCCGTAAAGTGCGTGCAGCACTGCAAACGGTAAAGCAAACGACAACGGCTTCGCAGTCGGAGTCTATGTTGGCGGCCATGCCAAAATGCGCAATACACGCACACGCACACGCACAGGCACAGGCATGCATACACGCATATAATGGCCTGCATTGGTGTGTGCGCAGCAAACGCACAAAGCTTTTTCTTATTGGATTTCTCGTTGGCCGTATGGACAGCGACAGCAGCCACATAAGCACAAGCACGCACACACACACATACGCACGCACGCACAGCCAGAGAGTGAGATAGAGAGCGTGCGAGCGTACGAGCGGGGGCCTCTCATACGCTGCGCTTGGCTGCGCTGCCGCTTCTACACGTGTTGTTTTTGAATTGAGTAAAATTGCTGCGCTACGACGCCGCTCTCAACTCAATTCTAATTCTCATTCTTGCAGTTGTGTTTTACATTTTGCTTTTGCTACTCACATTTGGATTTTTCTTCTTTTTTTGCGCGCGCTTTACGCTCTCAGAGCGACATGCGCGCTCCTAACTGGGGAAGTTGGTTGCCGCAAAAAAAAGCTCTCGCACTCTCTTGCTATAAATTGTTTCATCTAGTTTCTTTTGGATGGAGGAGAAACGAGTTTAATTTGCTAGCGCTCAAAACGTTTTGCTCTCTGAGCGCTTTTCGGGCCACAACATTTAATAAATAAAAGAATCGCAGCTAATTTCGAGGCTTTCTTGATTGTTGAAATATAAAACAATTAAAAGTTGATTAAAGTTTCCTTTGTTACAGGACACTTGTGGGAAATGCAAATAGATAAAATCACATTTTGCCTTTGTTTTTTTCGTGTTTGCTTTTGTCAGCAACTCTTAGCTTAGTTTATTCAAAGCAAAATTTGAGTTCTATTGTGTTTGCCGCAAATCAAGTTTGTTTCCTTTGCCTTTGAACTTGAATGCGATGGGCTTAAGGACTTTGTATCCTTGCACCTGGCCAGCTGATGCAATCAGAGTTCAGTTAACCCCCCAACCCTTCATACTGCCCGCCTGCTGTTCCAAAACGCAAGTTTCTAGTTTTCGAAGCATTTTCCACTCGAAGGAGTTGCGAAAGGACTCGCGATTAGCTCATGCGACTTATGCAATTTGCCTGCACACACGCAGCAAGGGAGAGGGAGAGAGCGAGAGAGCAGAGAAACTCACCCCCAAGCACAGCAGAGAGAGGTCCTGCGAGAAGGGGCGGCATTGCATACACAAAAAAGGAAAAAGCAGAAGAAAAAAAACAAAGTTGCAGCAATGACATCATAAACCGCCTTACGAGGAACGCACTAAGAGCTACTCAACTACAGTTAAAAAGCTTTACTTTAAACTGAATTTAACTTAAATAAACTGCGAATAAACTCTTTACCGTTCTTCAGCAAAAGTAAAATCCAATTTGAACATTGCACGTCGTGCAATCCAATTGGATTAAACGCGCAAAAAACATTGCACAGCCGCTGCGCAAGTGCCTGTACATGTGTGTGTGTCGGTGTGCTTATTTGAGAGCGTCTGAGAGAGCGTAAGCAAGTAAATGATATGAGAGAGCGCACGCACACTCATGCAAATTCTGCATTTGCAACGCGCAAAGCCAAAACACTCAATGCAAAATGGGCGCACTCTCGCAGTTGTGACGCCGGGCCCCAAAAAAAAAATGAAAACTGGTTTTCGCTTATGCTGCCCGCGTGTGTATGTTTCGCTGCGCTTTGTTGCGTTCGCTTGCCTTTAACTTACGCTCTTGGAGCTGTTGCGCTGCTGCGCTGTTACTGCTGCTGCTGCTGCTGCTACTACTGCTGCTGCTGCTGTTGGTGGTGGCTCTGCCACTGCTTGTGTGTGCGTGCATTTGCTTTATGCTTGTGTGTGTGCGACGTCGTCGCCTCTGCCTCTGCGATAGGCCATAAACGAAATTTTGAATCCATGCTCGTCTATTCGGCGCTAGGTTTCGGTGGTGCGCAGCTCGCAGTCGCAGCGTTTGTTGTGTGCATTTCTCGTCTCGTCTAACGGCAACAGCAAAACAGAAGCTGACTGCAAAAAAAAGAAGAAAAATAAATACACAAAAACCAAAACTAAATTACATTTCAAAATTACAAAGCAAAATTTATAAAAATAAAAAAAAATTAAAAATTATTTATTACGAACCAAGCAAAACGGAAATGCGGCAGAAAACAAATGAAAATTGTTTCGAAAATTGTGCACAAAATATTTTCTGCTAAACAACAAAAGTTTCCTCAACTTAAACTGTTTTTTAATTTATTATTTAAGTTTAGTTCATATTTAAAAAACCAAACTAAACAACGTCCAAGGCCGGCAAACAAAATACACACGAAGAAAAGAGGCGAAATAAAAAATAAAAACAAAAATTATTACAGTGTATGCACAAAGTGCGTGTGTGTGTGTGTGCGAGCGTGTGTGTGTGTATTTGACAAGTGATTGAAGGTAAATCCATTGTTTGTTGTTATTAAACAATACAAATACAAAAAAAAAACAAAATTGTAGATAAATTAAGCAAAAAGCTAAAAGATTTCGCAATAAAAAACTGAAAAAAAATGCATTTTAAATGAAAAAGAAAATATGTGAAAGATATGAAAATAAACCAAATTAAGTAATAAAAATTAAAATAAAAATAAATTGAATTAAATTTTATATATGTTATTTAAATATTAAAATAAAAAAAAAACTATGAATAATATATTACAATATAAAATATTAGTCAATAATATATATACATAATTTTGTATAGAAAATATATATATATTTTAACTGTATTGCAAACCAAATAATAAATAATTTAAGTTAAAAATACAACCAAAACATTAATAGTAAAAAATTAGAACATAATTAAATAAAATAGTAATAAAATGAAATTTATTATAAGAAACTCCCAAGTTTTACGCGCCTTAAATAGTTCTTTATATATGTTATATATATATATATGTCTCCGTCTTTTCTTTAAGTGCACTTTATGTATCTTTAAGATACTTTCCCAAAAAAAGGACTCAGCGTGCGCAGCTCTACAAGTTTCTTAACTCTCAACTCGTTCCGACAGAAAAACCCTATAAATGCAATAAATGCGTATTCCAATTACAACTGTGCGTAACTCTATGTGTGTGTGCGAGTGTGTGTGTGTGTCTGTGGCTGTGTGTGTGTTGCGATCTTTAGCATAGCGAATGGGGTTGCTGGGCAACATTGCAACTGGAAACTGAAAACTGGAAATGGGAAAAGCGGAAAGCAAAAAACTTGTGCATTTTTAATCAAGCGACAACAACAGCAACTACAGCAATCATAATTACTACAACAACAAGAGCAATAACAAACAATAAACCACCCTGCCCGCCCCTCAGGCAAACCTATGCAAAAAGAAACAAGAAAAAGAGAAAGAAACAAAAAGTGAACTGAATTTAAAACCCTTCCAAAGACACGTGTGCGTGTGCTTGTGTGTGTGTGTATGAAAAGTGCATAAGCCACAACGCAGGGATTATAACAGCACTATATATAAAAGACATATATTATATATATGCAAAACTTAGCTCAGACACTTGTTTGATATGAGAGAGAGCAAAAAAAAAAATATAAACATAATAAACAAAAATATATATAATAAAATTATAATGCATAACATCAAAAATATATGCTATTTTTTTCTAAAATAAAATAAATTTTAAATACGTTAGCAAAAATGTTGAATGCAAATAAAATATAGTTCCAAAATTTTGCAATTAGAATTTTTTGTTTATATATGTATATATTATTTCTTAAATATTTAAAAAAATTTTAATTTTTTATTCTTCTTTTCATAAAGAAATTTACTAAAAAAATTCTTAAAAATTCTGACTATAACTTACTTAATTTATTGAAATAATTTATATATATTATATATATATATATTATATATATTAAATATTATAATATTAATGTAAATATCTTAATTAACTTTTATCTTAGTTATGCTCTTAGTTATGCTTTTTAAATTAAATATATTAAAAGTAATATATTAATATAAATAAACCAACTAAAAACTGACTCAAAGTCAAAACTCATAAATTTATTTGCATAATAAATATAATATATGATATTATTATATAAATATATGTTATTATAATAAATACATTAAGTAAGAAATATAAATAGTTAACAACTCGTAAATCTTAAAAGTATTCAAAATATTCTTAGGTATAGTAAACAAAGTTTGGTATGTGAACCAGTTCAAATGTGAACTGAATTGCGTTCCATAGTATTGAACTATTGCATCTGTTTAGCATCCCCATTCATATTTGGCACTTGAAGCGATAAGAGTTGACAATTTCCTGAAGGCACTTGGTGAAATATTTCTCAACTACCGAGAAGCCTCAGCTTAAAGCTAGATTAAAGACGCAAAGCAGCGCCACGAAACGCGTTGCAATCTGCGGGCTTCGGGTTGTAGAATTAATGGACACAGATAAGAATTATATTTTTTTGACATTTTGAAAAATCTGAAGCAAAGCTAATCAAAATTTGGAAAAAAGGGCAATGTGAAATGTATAATATATATTATTTTGTTCATATGACTATAGAAAGAGCTGGGAAGTATGGCATTATAAGAATATTTCGTTTCGCATAGATTTATAGTAAAAATATTACAGAAGATCATATTGGGATTGAAATATAGTAAAGTTGAAATGCTTCTTATCTTTCTAGCAAACTGTTATGGTATATATCTCATATAGTTTCATAGTAATTTGATTGCTTTTATTCAAAATACCAAGAGTTCTTGAAGTACTAACTAATATATATAAATCTTTTATGTTAGAAGTGATATAGAAGAAGTCACATACTAAATTTTATAGTCATACGACAAAGAGATCCTGAGATTTGAGCAGTTAATGGCAATACCTAGAAGAGATTCTGAGTTTTAGGTAGTTAAAGCAAGCTAAAAAAGTTAGTAGAAAAATATATTCCTATAGGACTTATAAATTAAATAAAAATAAGAATAAAATAATAGTATGACATTCTTTTAAGTTTAAAGTATAATTAATATATATTTATTCAACTCTCCACTCTTGTTGCAGGTCTCCAATGTCACTGTGAAAATGTCTCCGCACAGCAAACACGTTTACAAAACCCAAAAAAGGCGACTGCAAAATTGCCGCATGCAACAAAATGCAATTTTCGAACATTTAACTAACTAAAAAAAATATTACAAAAAAATACTAAAAATCAATGGAAAAAATATTTCAAAAATGAACTGAAAAAAATTAAAAAAAAAAAACTTTAAGCAAATGCAAAATTGGCAAAAAATAAATTTGGGCTAAAAAAAATTTAAAAAAAAACTTTTTTGGCTAGCTGCGTGCAAAGGAAAAAATCTAACTAAATTTGGCTAAAATCTAAATAAAAAAGAAAGCAAAAGAAAACACAACAACAACAAATCAATTAAATGTAACTTTAAGTAAACCCGAAAAACAACAACAAAAGCAAAAATCAGCTAAATTTCGAAATCAAGCAAAAACCGCTAACAAATTTAAAGCCAACAACTAAATTGGAAAACCTCTTCAAAATTATTGGTTCGGACAAAACGCAATACTAAACACAGCAACAACAACAAACAACAGCAACAGCAGCAACAACTACAACTACAACAACAACAAGCAGCAGCAAAAGAAATAAAAAATAAAATAATAAAAAAAATCGCGTGTGTTAGTTTGCATAAAAATTTCGTTTCGATAAAACAAAACAAAAAATTTAGAAAAAAACTGAAAAAAAAACAAACACAAAATCTATGCTTAAAACATATTTATGTAAAAATATATATATATGGAAAAAATATAAATATTTGGTAAACATTTTTGATAGTAACTGAACTGTATAAAAAAATAAAAAACAAAAATTTAAATAACATTTGATCTAAGTGCAGTGAAGTGGAAGAAATAGAATTGATTGCAACCAAATTGTAATTGATTGAAAATTAATGAAAAATTTGTAAACATTTTTTACGATTGAAAACTGAGGCGAAATTCATTTTGGATTAACACGCAACATTTGCAATTGGATTAAAAGGTGAGTTGTAAAAAAAAACAAATATTATAAAAAAATTTATTGTTAATCTTAAGTCAGTTCATAACAATTATAATAATGTATATGTAACTTTATATGCACACAGAATGCGCTGTTCAACACTGGCAGTGTTCATAGTCAACTTTCCAACACTTACTTATTCCAACTTAACCTAACCTAACAAAATTTCATTGAAAAAAGTTTGTAATTGGAATACATTTGCTACAACTCTACGCTATAAGTCTCCGCTGTAATCTACATTCTCTGAATACTAGCTACTCTGCACTCGATCTCTTCTAAGCAGTTTCACTCGATTAGTTAGTCTCTCCACTTCTCCAATTCGACTGCCTAAACTCAAGCAAACTCATTTTCATCATTCTCTATAACTGCATTCCCAATAAGAATCAACTACTCTACACTCTTTCCCTCCACTCAATTACTCTACACCTTAACTCTCCACATCGCTCTACAGCCACTTCCTTCAGTAAGCTTTTTCGAAAGAATACATTTGCCATAAGAGTCTACAGTTTAACTCTCCACATGACGCTCGGAACGCTTTCAGTCTTCAGCCTAACCTCCACACAATGTCATTCAATATTTATGTTAATTGCGCAGCGCATTTTCACTTACACAATACTAAACCAACACTGGCCACTCCCCTTGACAACGCCCCCCCCCCCCCTCCGCAATGAAAAAAAATATTGTCACACTTAGTTAAAAGCAAGTAAACATTTTTTGGAAAGTTTTTTAGTTTTTTGTTTGTATCTTCTTACGCTGCAAACATTTGCAAACATTTTGCAGACGGAGACGCACAACGCATGTAATTATAATTATAATTACGCACAATTATAATGTATGCAAAGAAATGTGAGAGAGAAAAAAGAGGTTGACAATTTTGCTTTTTATTTTCTACGCACTTTTTGTGTATGATTTATGAGCGTCAGCGTTGCATATTAATAACAATTAGGCGACAACTGAAGAAAAGCAAAAGTTACACACATACACATGCACACCAATACAAGACGCACACACACATGCTAACAAACGCAACGCATAACATTTTTTTCTTCTTTGCATAAATTAAACTTTTCTTATACTGCTGCTGCTGCTGCGTCGCAGTCACCGCTGTCGTCGCTGCTAACACGCAACCCCCTCGCGGCATTGACGCCACTGCCAGCGTCGCTGCCACTTTGACCTACTTTAAGCGCAGCGCGTTCCAAATTTTTGTGCGCTGTGTGTACTGCTGTTCTCCTCCCTCTCTCTTGCTGGCTCAGCCGCTCGGTCTATTGTTGCTTGCTGCGTGCGCTTAAATGTAGTTGCTGTTGCTGTAGCTGTAGTGGGCCTTCCGCATTTAATTAAATGCAACAACAATTTGGTTATTTTCAACCTTTGTTTTACGTGTGCTTCGTTTTTACTGTTTTCTTTCTTTACTCTACCATTTGCTATTGTGTTTTGTTGCATTTCACTTGTCGGAAGTGCGTTTTAGTTGCCTGGCCTCTCAACCTTTCGGTAGTGCTGACTCGCTCACTCGCATTGCGCAATCGTTCGGCTTCCTAGAATACACAAAGCTCCTTACCCCAACCACCCTGTCTGCTGCTATCTATCTCGCTCGCTCCCTCGCTATGTGCGTCGCAGACTGCGCGGCTTTCAGAGCTGACGCAATGCAATGCTGCTGCTGCTGTCGTCGTTCGCAGTTGCGCAAAGTGCGCCGCAGTTGCTGCGCCTATGCAGTTGTGTACGTTGTTCTTCCCCCTTCCCCTTGCGTTGCGTGCACTCATTAGAGCTGCTTCGTGTGCTGCTTCTTCTTCTTCTGCGTCTCGTGTTGCTGCTGCGGCTGCTTTAATAATTGTGGCATTTTATGACCTGCCACTGCAGTTGCTTGAATTTTAATGTGTCGCCTACCAAGAAAAACGATTCAACATAACAACAAGAAAAAACCCGTCAATAGCTTTAACCGAAGCACAGTTGTTATTACAGTTGTTTAGCTGTTGACATAGCACTAGAGTGACAGGCAATCAATCTGTCTATCTCTCTTTCGCTCGCTCTAGCCTCCTCACTGCAATTGGCCGCTGCGTATGCACTTTCCAAAAATACGCAAAGCCATTGTAATGAGAGCTTGTTGTTTAGAGTTGAAGTTTTTTTTTACGCCTCAATTCCTTCAAGTGGCTCATAAATTTGCTTAGCGTAAACAAATGCTGAATAATTAATAATCGACGCTCTACATAAGACAAAATGTGAGAGAGCATATGTGTATGTGTAACTGCACATTTGTAAACTTTACCGCTCTCCGCTCTTGCCCAATGGCAAACAGCACAGAGCCGTCCAATGCTTGAACCTCATCCATGCGAGCCCCGCAACGCAACTATCTAACAACGCCCATGAAATGCGTTTTCTATTTTGCTCACACACACATACATAGACAGCCCACAGACACACACACGCCCACATGTAGAGGGCCTTTGCTTACTCTACACAACGCAACTCTACTCTATGTATTGAGTGCATGCAAAAGTTTTTGCCAGCACATTTGCCAATACATGCGAGCGTGTGCGAGCGAGAGAATGAGTGTAAGTGTGAGTGTGAGTGAGAGTGTGTGTGCGATTGCGAAGTGGAGCAAAAGGCAACTGACAATTAGCAGCTGGGGAACAACTGCGAACGAATAGTTTGCCAAAGCATTGCACATAGGCTCCGCCATATCTGACAAACTGTGTGTACATATCACATGCACACTACACACATACACACCTACACACTATATACGGAAAGCATTGGTCTGTATCTACATATGTGTGCTTTAGGCCTACAGACCAAACAACAATGGAGAAAAACAAATTCAAAATGAACGACACTGACAGGTTTTCACTGTACTTAAATAATATGAAATAAAAATATTTGTTTTCTGTGTTTCTTGTTTGCCTATTTTTTGCTTTTATAATGAATTTGTCTTGCGTTTTTGATAAGCTTAATTAGCAGCACATAAAAAAAGCGTTGATTTCGCATTTTTTTTATGACAAGTTACATTTGTATATATATATGTATATATACATATATATGTATGTATGTATGTGTATGTATGTATGTATATAGTTGTGCACTGCAAATCCTAAGTTGATGCGTGTCGCACATTCTTTTTGTTTTTTTATAGACCATAAAACATGGCCATAAAATTGCGCTTAAATTAGTAGATGATATTATTTTTACAGGGTGTTAGTTTGAGAAAACCTTCAAAACATGCAAACGCCGTGAGTCAGAGAAAAGGGCGTGGAAGAGAGAGATAGAAAGAGATAAGGAGAGTGAGAGTAATAAAAGCAAAAACCATTGTTATTTAACTATCAAAAATGCATTTCTCTTAAAAAATTAATTTTTAAATCCTAATGAAAAGTTAAGCATAGAGAGATATATGAACAGCATATGACTTAAGCAACATGTATGTGTGTAGTAGCACTCTAAGAAGAACTAAAAACTAACCTTAAAACTTTTAAACTTGCTGCGTGTTAGAGAGAGAGAGAGTGAATAAGAGCAGATAAATAGTTTAAAAACTGCTTTTATCATTCAAATATGCTAATTTATGCTAATCCAAAAACTAACCTCAAAAACTGTAACAAATATATTCTTTAAAATCATATAAATTAACCTTCAGTAGCAGCTTTTTGTTATTGTTCAATAAATATATAGAAGAAACAACAACAATTTGTCAATTTATAGCAATTACAACACCAAAACGCTCTGATAATACATAAGCATACATACATACATACATGTATGCATGTGTGTGCATGTCTATGCTTATAGCATAGCTAGAACTCTATGTATATATCTCTCTCTCTCACTCACACAAAAGGCGAAGGGCGTAGCTTGTATGTAAAGCTATTATATGGAAAAAACTATATAAATACATTTTATACGTACCTATATAACATGTATATTTAGGTGTATGTATGTGTATGTGCAAACGCAGCGCAAAAAAAATATTTTATGTGTTACGCATTTTTTTGTTGTTGTTGTTATTGGGTTATTTGTAGATTGTGTCGGAGTCGCATCTAAATTATTGCGGCCTACAATTAAAATTGGCCGCAAGTGAACAGAGAGCGAGAGAGAAAGAGTGAGGGTGAGGGCTAGGGAGAGGGAGAGGGAGAGGGAGGTAAAGGGTCGGGGGCAAGCGGCGACCGCTACGCTCTATCGCCAACGCCTGCACAGCAACAAAAAATGTTTCAAAAAAACCTTGAGCTCGCACAACATAATTAAAAATGTGCGTAGACGCACACACAAAAAAACGCTTAGGCACACATACAGACGCACACGCGCAACGTTTTGCAGCCGCAAAGCTTTTGCTGCTTTATAAATGACATTCACGCGCACTAAATACATATACACGCCAACGAAAATAACAACAATGGCAACAGCACTAAAAAAGCTCGAACTGCAAACACAACAACAAAACAGCGCCCTACAACAACAGCAGCCGCAACTAGCACTAAGGAAATCTAAAAATGGCTACGTCGCCAGCTAGTGCCAAATACAAAGAGAGGGAAAAAGAAACGAAATTCACTAAGCATAGGCCTACATATTTCTAGTCTCTCTCTCTCTCTCTATTGCTTCAACAAATGCAAAAGCTTCAACACTCGCGCTCGCGCACACGCACTATTGAGCTTTATAGCACTCACACACTGTGCAAAAGCTTTTGCAGTCAGTGTAGCGATCATCATGCGGATCGGCACAGCCAATCAAGTGTAGTGGACGACTTCTGATTTAATTTCTTTTACAGTTTGAGCCCACTTCCTGACTATGCAGCGCAACGTCAAAACACACTCAAAATATAAATATATGTATTTCTATGTGTGTGTGCAGCTATTTATACCTATCTCATTATCTTATCTCACATTTTACACGCTGCAACTTCTTGTCAATGAAAATCTGTTCGAATGCAAGAAAAATGTTTATTTAATTGTTTGGTGGAACCCTTTGCTTTTGTTTTGTTCTTCCTCTCAATTTGTTTTTAATAATAGCTAATTAAGTCAAGTATAATTCATATATACGCATGTTAAACACACTCAACTCTGCCTCTCTTCTTCTTGTTAAATTGCGGCAATCTTCTAGCGCCAGCGTCGACGTCAAAGTCAACATAGTCATTGTGTGTGTGTGTCACATGAGAGATGCTTCATATACATATATTTGTATGCCGTTTGATTTTTATATTACGCCTCTGCCCTCTCGCTCGCTCACGTAACCCTTTTTGGGCGGCGCAAGTGAAGCAAAGACGTTTGGAGTGCACTCGTCGCAGTTATGCGAACAGAAGTGGAAGCAGCACAAAAAGCACAAAGAAGAATTGTTAAGGAAATTAAGAAAGCATAAAAACAACAGCAACAGCTTCCGTTAAAACAAAGGCGAGCAATTGAGTGAGAGAGAGGGTGCGCTTGGCATGTCAAAAGGGGTTCCCGAAAAAAAAAAACACAACAACACGCAAGCCGCGCACATATGCAGCATTTACCGTTAGCACAGCAGGAAAGCCAAAGAGAGTGAGAGACAGTGAGTGAGACTGAGAGAGTTTGGGTAGCTGCGCTTAATTGCGGGCTTGGTTACGCGTGTGTTTCTGCTTCTTCTTGTTCGTCTTCAGGCTATGCAGCAAATACTTTTTTCGATGGGAAATAAGTAATTTTAACAGCTGAGCAATTGTTGGGGAAATATGAGAGCTGAAATCGCGTATAAAATAATTTAAGTTAATAAATTTCCGCTGAAGAACTCTATCCTTAATTTAAGTCTTTCTACTCTTAGCTGTTTTCTTTAATTCGATATAATGTACAATTTGTAATTTTTAAGTTAGTTCGTATATAATAAATTTTATTCTAGGATCAAATAATCTAGCTAATATTATGATAAAACATATTCTATTGCCAAAGCATATACATACATACATATATATTATCTCTGATACGCTAGGCCTGTCTTTGATATGTTTTTGGGCCTTCTCTTAGCCCCTTTGCACTTGTTTTTCCATTTAAAACTCGATTTACACCAACGTTGCTTTACATGTATTTTTTTCTTAACTCTCTAATGAACACTTCAGCTTGCATACCCCTGCCCCACTACCTCCTTCCAACTCCACCTGGTGCTGCCCTAACAACGCTCTGCACTTGCATTTGGTAATTAGAGGTGGGTAACTAGGTGGCCAACAGCAGTAGCCCCTGTTTTTCGGCCTGTCTATCAGCCGTGCAGCCATGTGTGCATTTAACCCCCAACCCGGTAACTGTACCCCCGCAACTGGCTCTTCACATGCTCTGTCTCCATCGAGTGCGACGCAAGGTTCGACGTTGAGTGCACTTCAAAGTAGCAATTCAATTTCATGGTTACCAAGATGCCATCTCTGTCTCTCACACGCACACACACATGCTGCTCTGCTCTCTTTAACTAACTCTACGCTCATGCTCCCTCTTTTGCTCTCCCTCTCTCTGTCGTTGCTTTTGTAAATCACAGCCATAAAATGCACGTGAGTGCAGTCTAGTGTCCACTGTTTTATGGTCGCGTTCACACTGTAAGTCCAATCAGAATTGCAGTTTGAATTAATTCAAATTGGATGCCAGTTAGAAAAGCTAGCTTGAACACGAAATTTGACTATTTCGTGTTGCATTTCTTTCACGCTCGTCATGAATTGCTGTAAATGCAAACACCTTAACTATAGCTGGGGGCGTGGCAACAAAAGCCACCCACGCGTAACGCAAAGCCTGAGAAAAATGCATAAATTAGGCGGCTTAGCCAAGCAGTTGTTTATGTTGGTTTCAAAGAGAAGAGGAAGCAGAGAAGAAGAAACAACAATATAAACTGCATTGCTACAGGTACAGATAGAGGTAAAGGTACAGGTAACTGTCCCCCACCGCTCACCTTTGTGGGCAAGTGTGACTTACAAGCGAAATTAGGCAACGAAGCATATGGCGCAGCCAACTTTTGCCTTTGACTTTTCAGCCAGCCGAGCGCAAAGTGACCCAAAAATTGAGGGGGCAGGGCCCTAGTTCTTGTGCGGGTGGCTATGCGGTTGGGGCCAAAGATGCGTTAACTGCACTCTTGACTTTACTGCCATGAGCTGAACTCTGTTTTGGCTGGTTGGCTGGTTGGCTGGTTGGCTGGTTTCAGCCATGTCAAGCTGTGCCTTGACGTGTTTTCCGCCGCCCATGCAGCGCGTTTTCCTATGCAAAACTGAACTTTGAATAAATAAATATTTCTTAAGTCTAATTAAATGCGGAAGTAGCATGAGATTGTGCTCAGTTTATAGCTGAAGAGTCGTAGATCTATATGTTTTTTGAGAAATATAATAATATTAAAACGCTATATGAGATATATCTAGATAAACTATAGTTGAATAGCTTAATCTTTGACTAATATTTAGTAGTTATATGTTAAATTATATGTTAAAATTATAGTAAGAATAAAAATATATAGTTTAAATAGATTGCAAACATAGAAAACTTAAAGCAGCCTATCAAAAAGAAAACGTTCTTATAACATTTCAGCTCTAGCTTTTGTGGCTTGCTAACGAACATTAGTTGATTTGACTAAATGTACTAATAAACACCATATTTGAAAACGAATTTAAGACGAATATTAAGATTAATATATATTTTTATTAATTTAAATGTTTATAATAAAACTTAGCACATGTGCAGTTCAGGGCTGCCAAAAATTCTCAAAATTTAGTTGTTCATAAAAATAGTAGTGGCTACTAAATAAGAAAAAAATAAATTTTTAACATTAGTTTCACTGCATATATTATGTTTCTAGTTTTCATAAAAATATATATAACACAGCTAACTATAAAAAATATTTTTATATTTAAAAAAATTTTTTATATATTTATTTTGTTGTATATTAAAAGTTACAAGTCCATAAATTTCTTTTATATTCAAATTGCATATATATATGAAATTACTCTCATTAAAATTGCTTGCCAAATTAATTAAAATTAGTTTTCTTCTCTTTTTCTATTCCCAACAATTTATTCCAGGTAAGCAAACGCTTTGTGTGGGCCAGCTAATTAGGCCGTCTAGCTTGCACGTAAGTTGATAATCATAAAAAAAAAATGGAAAACTATTTTTTGTTTTTGCTTCTTCAAACATTTTTCTACTGTGGCCTAATGGTATTTACCGTTACCCCCGATTTCTGGCCATAAATTTTGCAATTAACGACAAATGTCACTTTGTCTGAACGCTCGAGGCGCCGCCTGCCAACTGGCGACTGCATTGCGCCCCTCCTTACTGTGAACCCTTCTGGGCCAAGCGAAGCGTGTCTGGCCCCTGGTCCAAGCCACCCAAACCGCCGCCCACTTACGGTCTGGTTCGTCCTGCAATTGCATTAAAAAGCATAAATTTACTTTAGCATTGGACGTTATAAAATCCATTTATGCACTTCACTTGCTTCTTCTGCTGTTGCGCCGTTTCCTCTTTTTTTCCATGTCCGTCTCCTGCTTGGTTTTTTTTTTGAGCCTGGACTCCGAGTCCTGGCCTCGGTTGCATGCTGGTCAGACATGGTGTGTGTGTCCCTTTTGCCTGCAATCTACAATAATTTCTGATTTCTTTTGCTGCCCTTTTTTTTCTGCCTCGAGTCCTGCCAATTTCTGCAGCTGGCTAAAAAAGCACAAACAACAACAACAACAACACGAAATTTCTGTTCTATGCAATTTTTACCTAGTACACAAACAAGTTACCAAACGCCACAGCCACGCCCCCTGCCACTGCCCGTGCGGCTCGCTTTGTTTGTTTGCCTCCGTTTTTCGCTGTGTTGCCGATGATGAAGTTTAATTTGGATACAGCCTCTGCCCTGCTCAGTCTGCGCCTCTGCATTCATCTCTGCTCCAGTCTCTGCCACTGCCTCTGCCTCTGCTGCAGTCACCGTCGCCCGCATTGCTCTGTTAGTCAGACGCAGCTAACCCATTCAGCTGGCGTTTTATTGCATGTCCATGCCAATCTGCATGCCCCGCCCACCCAAACGTGCGCCCACTTCTCTGTGCAAGCGACAGCAACAAGAAGAAGAAAGAATAATCCTCGCATAGAGCACAAACTGCTAAATACCCTAACTATGCAGTAGAGTTCAAGAGTTTTAGAGATCTATATAGATAGAGAACTTTCTTTATAGCTTCAACCCAACACAGTGGCCTAAGGCTCAGTTCCAGTTGGTCCCAGTGGAGTAGCAGATCATCTGTATTTAAATATTGGATGAGTGCTAAATTGAAAGCAAGCAAGGTGCTTATCAGCTGCCAATGCTGCTCTCTTTTTGTACTCTTCTACTCCTGTTCTTTGAATTCACTCTTTTTCCACACCTTTTCCACTTTTACCATTCCATTCTTCTACTATAAATCCACTCCTTTTCCACTATTCTACACTTTTTCTACTCTTCCTGTAAGTCTGCCCCATTTCATATTCCACTTTTAGCCATTTCATTTCCATTTTTTCCACTTTAACACATTTTCTTGCTCTAGTTCATTCTGTTTCTACTAGTTCATTTCATTCCACAATTCCATCGTTTTTCTAGCTTCCATCACTTTACACTTTTCTTTCATTTTTTTCTATTTCACTCATTTTCCACTGTTCCACTCCTTTTTCGCCTTTCTACTCTACTTCCACTTTTTCAACCATCTTTAATTTTTTCATTTTATCTTTATTATTCCGTTTCCTTTCCACTATTCCATTCTTTTTGCGCTCTATTATTCCACTCGTCTCTTTTCCACTATTCCCTTTTCCATTTTCCTCTCTTTTCACTTACACAGAGTCTACTACTTTTCCTTTGTTCCAGTTCTTTTGCACTGTTCCACTCCTTTCCACTGTTCCACTATTCCCCACATCTTCCACTTCCCACTCTTCAGCTATTATTCCACTAGTTCCACTATTCCACTTATGTTTCTCCACATCTATCTCTGTTCCAGACTCTTTACTTGCACTCACTTTTCCACTGTTCTTTCCCCTTTCCCATTGTTCCACTTTTGTTTCACTATTCAGCTATTTCATTAGTTCCTTTTGCTCCGTTTTTTGCGCTATTCTCTCTCTCCCCTTCTGCTTGCTATTTCTCATTCATTTTCATTTCCGTTTTGCTCTGCGCTAATATAATTTCGATATTTGCCTTTCTCTTCGATTCGCCTGGCGCCCCAAAAGTTGCACAAACATGCAAAGTGGGCGTGGCTGGAAAGTGCTGCAGTGGCGCGCCTCCCAGCCAACGCTCTGCAGCTCCACTCGGGTCTGGCCTGCGCTGCTGCAGTCCAAACACAATCCGCAAACTGCAGCAACAGCATAAAATAACATTTTCTACCCTATAATCAATGCAAGTGCGGGTATATTGGTTGTGAAAAAATTTATATAGACTGCTAAGATGTCTTATGAAGTATTTTTATTTATTTAGTCAGAACTAACGGGCATTAACTCGATATCTTCACTTAATTCTCTTTAATACTCATAAGAATTTTATTTTAAGATTTTGGTTTTTTGGACATAACTTAAGAACTATTGAAGTTTTAGTTTTTGCTTTTTGGCATGTAGACAGCTATGAAGCATACAAAGCTGTTGCCTATTTCTTTTTTTGTATAACTAAGCACAAATTTTGATATATGGCAAGATATAGCAAGCAAAAGTATTCAAAGCTTAATAAAATTTAATAAAATAAATATAATAAGATATAACAATATTTAAAAAAAAAAACTTCTTAGTTGTCTTCAAGTTTTTGACACAAGAAATTCCATTGATTTTTGAAAGCTGAGCAATGAGTTATGCAAAATTATATTAAATCTTGAAAAATCAGTCAAATAAAATTGCTTAAGTTTTATCAAAGCTTTGGCTTTGGTTGTTGCTTGAAACAACATTTTTCATATAAAAAAAAAACTATTTAAAAAAGCAAAATTTTGCTCTGCAGGGTAACTGCGCGTCTGGCATGCCCGCTTAGCTCATTTTTTTCTCATACGATTTTACTCCGAAATTTGTGTCTGGATTTTAAGCGCCGTCGCCTGGCTTTTTTTTTTTGTTTGCTTTTGTAATTTGTGTACGAGTGTGTGTGAGTGTGTGTGTGTGTGTGTGTGTGTGTATTTTTTGTTTGCATGCGCTTTTCTGCAGAATTTTCGGCAATATTCCATTAATACTTTCAACTTGTTGTTGTAGTTTTTTGTTTATTTTGGCAAAGTCGGCGAACAAAAAACTTTTTGATAAATAAATTTTGCGATAAAGTGGAAATGCAGAAATTTGTGCTCGCAAACAGTTTTTGTTGTTGTTTTTATTTGTTGCTGTTGTTGTTTTTACTGCAGCCTTTTGCAGCATAAATAAATCATCGATGCATTGGGGGATTTATTTGCCATTTCAATTTAGTTTAGAGAGTCCTCTACAAAGCCTCTATCCCCCTCTCCCTCTCCCACTCTCCCACTCTCTCTGTCTCTTTTCTAAGCCCCATTGCAGTTTTTTTGTTGTGGAACCTAAATGAATATTTCGTTATCGGCCGGAAATGGAAAATGCAAAATGCATGTGTCATGGCTTTTCCTTATGTGCGAGCTGAAAACATTTTCGGCTAAGCTTAATTAGAAATTCAAAGAGAAAATGCTGAGAAATACACTGAGAACAATTTTGAGCATGATGGATAATGGCTAAAAATGATGATATAACAGAGAGAAGAATTGAACAGTTTTATGTTATCTTCAGAAAGAATGAGAGAGAGAGAGAGAGAGAGAAAGAGAGAGAGACGAAGACAGAAAGAGAGATTAAAAGATACAGAGGGAATGAAAGCGATCATGTAAGTAAAAGAGAGAGGTATATGTATAGAGAGAGAGAGGCACACAGAGACAGATAGTGTAAGACAACGAGAGAGAGAGAGAGATAGAGGGAGATGACGAGCCTGAGATATAGATACATAGAGAAGAAGAAATATTTAGAGGCAGAGACGAAGGGACAGACAAATAAAGGGAGAGAGCGAGGGAGAGAGAGATAGAGGAAGAGAGAGAGACAGGGACACATAGAAGTAGAAAGGAGACAGATATAGAGAGTGCTAGAAAGAAAGAGAGAGAAAGTAAGTAAGAAGAATGGAGAGAAGAACTGAAACAGAAGTAAGCAGAGATAGAGAATAAGAAAGAGAGAGAGAGAGGGAATGAAATAGAGCAAGAATGACAGAAAAAGAGAAAGAGTAAGAATGAGAGCTACAGAGAGACTGAGAGATTTTAATAAATAGAGAGTAAGATAAAGCCAGGCAGGCAGAGATAGAAAGGGATAAAGTAAGTAAATGCATGCAGAAGGTGGTATATAGAGCAGATGGCAAGGAGACAGAGAAAAAGAAAGAGAGAGAGAGAGAGAGAGAGAGAGAGAGAGAGAGAAGACTAGCTAAGTCAGTGAAGTATATGAATATTAGAGACAAAATGTTAAAGCCCTCAAGATTGATAGCTAGAGCCAGGGCTCAATTGCAGGTGTTTGCCGTTCGTTCCAGCTCGTGCTCATCCATCATTCTTTGCCTCTCCAAATACTGTTAGAGCAGCTAAAAGGGCAAATGCAGTGTGCGATTGACCAATGACCATAAACTACAACTGCTACACAATATTCATGGCCTGTGCTTGGGCCACGCCTCTGTGCCTGGCCGGCAGCCACTTCCTGCTGCTGCGCTGGCTTCTGCTATGTCAGCCACTGCAGCAAATCACACAAATTAACTAGACAAAAATTGCCGCAGGCAACAAAAAAAAAGAAGGAGGGGGGATGGGGGCGGATAAAGCAGAAGAAAATATAAGAGAAATTCTAATGAAAAATCCGTCAAGCGCAAAAAATAGAAAGAGGAAGACAATCGCTCGTACTCGCCCTCCCCGTGCTTCCTCTAGCTGCAATAAATGCGATAAATTGCTCAAGTGCACAAAACACTGGGTGCCACGCCCCCTGCCAACAGCCAACCGCACGCCTGCCTTCCAATCGAAAATGCAGGCGAAACAAAACAAAGCGAAAAATCAGTTTCGAGTTGTAAAAAGTAGTAGAAACGTAGTACTACGTAGCTGTATATACGTACGTATCTAGTCGCCGGGCCAAATGAATTTTCACTCATTTCCTTATCGTCTGTGATTTCCTTGCCAGACGCCAACACACAGAGACACAGGGAGAGAGAGAGGGAGAGGGAGAGAGAGAAGAAGCGTCCCAACATGCTGACAATTTTAAATGAATTTTCTATGCAGGCAGCAGGCCCTCTACGCCACGCCTGCTTAGCTAGCTACACGTTTGTCGCATTGTCTGCAGGCGGCGCCAACTCACCAACACCACACACCAACACACCAACACTCACCAACACACACCAACAAGCCAGAAGCTTTAAATGCAGTTATATGTTTTTTTTACGCTACACGTCTGTCGCGCTGTTTGCAGGCGGCGCACACGTACACCAATACACCAATACAGCAATACACCAATACACCAACATACACCAACACAGCCAGAAATGCAGTTGTAAGTTTATTCGTTTTTTGTTTGCGCCGCAAAAAATCAATGAAAATGCGACTGAGCAGGGTTGAAGCTGCAACATGCTGATGCGGCTGCTGCTGCTGCTGCTGCTGCTGATGATGATGATGCTGATGATGACGAGGCAAAGTTTTGTGGCATGTCATTATGATGGAAAGACACACAGCAGCAACCCTCGAGCGCTGCAGCGGGCGACAGCTGACTGCACAACCACCAAAGCAAGCAGCAACAGCCCTTACACACACACACACACACATACTAGAGGGAAAAAAGGAGCAGCAGAAACTTTCACTTTTTTTTGCATGCGGCATTTTCGCTCAGTGCAATGCGCCAAAAAGCAAAGAGAAAAACACAGAAAGACAAGTAGACAAAGAGAGAGAGAGAGAGAGCAAGGGAGAGTGAGTTTGAGATAGAGCGATAAATGCAACCCTGTGTACATGTGCTGCAATTATTTCATAATACAATTTTACAATTTGCAGCCAAGTGCAGCAGCAAGAAAAACTATAGCATACTTTCGAGCGCCAAGGGAGTTGACCTGAGTTCGATGTGAGTTTCGTGGGGGCTTTGCGCTGTGGACTTCCTGCTTCTTGTTTTGTTCTGGAGGGTTGATGGAAAACTTTTGCAACGGTCTAACGGGAAAATGCGAACGCTTGGAAAAACTTTTGCCACACACTGCTCGAAGCTCACAGCTGTGGCAACTGCTGCTACCGCCTTTTGGGGGTTGTTGCATGCCACAACGTGCACGAGTGTAGATAAAAATATTTTAATTTATTTTACTTTCAACTGCAGCAGCAGCAGTGGCAGTGGCAGACACACTTGTGCCACCAACTCTGCAGCCTCGGCTACATATTTTCCTGCTTTTGGCTTTGCATTCTGCATATGGCGCCTGGGCTATGAGAATATGTTTTGCCAGGGCAAGGCATACCCTGTAGGTGGTAGCTGAAGAGAGCAGGGCCAGGCTGATGGCTATGGCGCTTAATGGGCAGTTATTTATAAGTGCTACACTTGGAAAGCTTAGCCAAAAATATCTCTTAGAAATACCCTGTTTATAGACAAGAATCATTTTAAACAATTTTAGGATAACAAATATTGCATGCACAGCTTTATTCGAGCTTAATCACAACAGCTGAGAATACAGTCTTATACCCAATTAACTGCTACAGGGTATCTATAAGTCGATCACACTAAACGTACTCATCCCAAATATCTCTTGGCTCACTTTAAAGCAATTCTGAGCGCTTAGCTGCACTCTAGCTGCGTATACAGGGTATGCCTTAGTCGAGCAGTGTTCAATTTTGATCGAGTCTGACACACTAAAGCATATTTTAGTCATGCATTAACCCATAATTACTTACATAGCTTATACAACACTATAAAGTGCATTGCAGGGTATCTTTAAGTCGGAATATATGTGAATAACAAGATTTAGGTCTTTCTGCTTAACAGTTACAGTCTTCATACGTTTGTAATCTCTGTTAAATCAGTCTTTTACTTGTCTACAGGGTAACTAGCAGTCGATCAGTGTCTATATAGAGAAGTTTTCTGGCACTGAGCTCTTGAGCACTTCAAATCTTATTCAACTAGAGCATTTGTATGCTTGGTTCAGCTGTTCAATCAGGCTCTTGCTAATGTACCGGGTATCTGCTAGTCGAGCACTGCCCATGCGGCAACTGCATTTGTCGCATGCAACGCCCAGCTAAAATAAATTCCCTAACGAAGCGTCTGTCTGGTCTGGTTTCGCCTCGCCTCGCCTCGCCTCGCCTCAACTCGTCGCGACTCGTTTCAATTGTTTGCTTTTTGCTGCTGCAGTCATTTTATTTATCTTTGATAAAAGGTTTTAGTTTTCCATATGTGTGCGAATGTGTGTGTGTGTGTGTGTATCTGAGTTTTTTTTTGGGGGACCCATCGATATAGTAGCTTAGCTTAAAAGGTTTTGTGTTAAAGGGATTTGGGCAAGCTCGCCGTGACTCACAAGGAGCAAATTGAATTTCATTTGAATATTTAAGGGATTCACTGAATTTATATATAGCAATATATAAATATATATAGAATATAGCATATACTAAAATATACTATAAAATATAAAAATATACTAAAATATACTAAATATAAAATATACTAAAAAATAAAATATAGATAGAGTATAGTATATGTATATATATTTGTGAAATATTCCAATAGAAATATGAAGGAAGGCAAGAAAAACTGAATCAAATTCTAACTGAAAGCAATTTACAACACTAAAAGTGCCTTAGATGGCATTCTACAACACTATAATATGCCTACATGATACAAAAAATGCTAAAAACTAGCTAAATATAGCCTATAAGCAATGGAAACTCATATTTAACTAGTTTGAACTCAATGTACAACACTTAAAAAGCATTTTTCAACACTTAAACAGAAATAGAGTCATAGGAACAAACCTCAAACATATAAGCTCACTACTAAGATGAAAAGCACTCACGCTTCAGTTCATATATAAAAATTAACAACACTTTAAATGTGCATAAAAAAGCATTTTGCAACACTACAAAGACAGAGCCATACAAACTATGTAAATTAAATGCTAAATATATATATTTCTATAACAAATGAATGTTTAAAATTCATTCAGAAGCATAAATGGTAACTTACAACACTGTACATATTTGTATCAACATTTTCCAACACTTCGATAAGATCAATAGACCATATAAAAACATTACACAACACTTAAACAAGATTTAGGTCCAAGTATGAACAGACATAATCACATCAATAGATGGACAGATTGAAATTCATTGTGTAAATACAGCTTACAACACTATAATTGCACTGCACTCGATGGCATTTTTCAACACTTAAAAAACACTTCTAATGCAAACAAAAGCCGCTTTTATTGTCACGCAAAAGGCGCCCACGATTGACGGCAAATGTCAAATGTTTATGAAAACAATTGAAATTAAATTTATTATAAACAATAAATATGGCATATAAAGCAAATATTTCTTTGACCAACAGCAGGAGGAGGAAGCTGAAGAGGCAGCAATAACAAAACAAAAGTGAACAAAAATAAAAGGAAATACTCCAAATTGTTTAGTTAGTTTTATGGAGCTGTTTTGCTGCATAGGCATGTATATATATATGTATATATATATATAAAATATTTATATATATATATATTTAACTTCAATGCACTGCGACAAAAAAAAATGCCTTTAAAATGCGTCACAATTTTTGCTTTTACTTTTAGCTTTGCGCTTTGGGGCTTTTGTGCTTGGAGCACAATTTATTTATTATAGCAGTTGTTGCTTTTTGTGTTGTTGTTGTTGCTGCTGCGACTGCTGATTGCGTGCAACAACTTGGCAATGCGACGCAAACTCTTTTTGAACGCCCAACTTTTGGCTGGCGAGTCGCAAAGAAAGCGAAAGTTATGACATTTTGGCAGCCAAATGAAAGTGTGTATATATGTATATATATATATATATATATATATATGTGTGTGTGTGGGTGTTAGTTGTCTAGCTACAAATTGCATTTCTCATACGTTTGAGTAGGTGCGCGGGCAGCTGCTCAAAATTTCATGCAGCATGACTTCATTTTTCGCTAAATATATCTAGATGTGATACATATATATATATAGAGATATATATAAATTATCTGTTAGACTCACATATATACATGCCTTAACAAATGCATGCACATAACTTGCGATTAAGCATATATTAAGTATACTTGATCTGAGGTCTGTTCAAATTATCTTTTTTTTATTTAAAAAAAAATAAAACAATACATATTTATATATTCATCAATATATACACATATTTCGTGCTATTCAAAATAATTCCCATCAGAGACCTAAAACTTAAAAGAATCTTTCAATCTTCAATGTCAACTTCATCTACTTCAACATAGCCCAGCCTCGTCCTTTCATGGGCCACTTCACACACCTGCCTAGCAGTTATAGGCCAACGATGGCTGCGGCATCTTTAAAAATTAATTTTTTTTGGCTTAGATATTTCTCTCTATCTCTAGTATCTTTGTTCATAAAGTGCATTAAAAAATCTACAAAAATATATAAAAAATATTTAAAAATCTGCCTTAAAATCTTCATCAACTAAATCCCAATTGGCATTTCTATCAATCACAATATTAAACATACTTAACTGTAAAAATTAAATTTTATTGAAAAAAAAAGACAAATATTTGGCTGTCAAAAAATTTTGCTCACCTTTTAACACACTTAAGACTCAGCTAAACAAAATGCTTTATAATATGTTTATCTTCTTTTTGCTCTCTGCTTCATTTACGTCATGTGGAAAAGCGTTGGCCAAAAAGAAAAGCATTTAAAAGAGCCAACAACAAAAAGAAACATAACCAACTTCACTTCACTTCATTCAGCGCTCGACGCTGACTTTTTGAATGAAAATATTTATGCATATAAAGCAAGGCGCACACACACACAGACACACAGTTACTTTTGTATTTGCGTGTGTGTGTGTGTGTAGGGGGCATGTAAAAAGCAGCGTAAAAAGAAAAGCAAAAAAGGCAGCCGAAATAAAATAAAATACAAATTTATTTTGAACTTGAACTTGAAATGAAGACATCGAAGTCGACGTTTGGCAGGGCAGCGACGTTGACGGCGACGGCGACGACGACGTTGACGTTGACGTCGCTTTGTCTGCTTTTACCGTTGTTGTTGTCGCTGCTAAGGCATTTAACGGCAATCTGTTTTGGCTGTTGTTGCGCATTAACGAAGGGGTTTTTAGTTAAATTATATGTAAATATTTAGATATTTAATCAAATAATTATAGACATAACTATATATGCATATATTTTATGCACAGAGCTTGATTAACTCTCCGCTATTCACTTAATATAGTACTTATAGTTTGGCTCACCTCTCTTTGCCCCTGTAACCCATTTAGATATTTTCAATGGATATAAAGTTTACCTAATAAAAAAAAAAAACAACTCAAAAATGGCAAAAAACCCGCATTTTGTAGCAGCAAATTTGCAATTAATTTGATTTTTTTCAAGTGTATAACAGACTACTGTACCCTACTACTGCTACCTCTTCCCCGCCTACGCTCCTCCTCTCTGCTCGAAGCTTTGTGCTGAATGTCATCGCAATTGTGACTTTCAAATTGCGCCAGACACACAACAAAAAACTGCAGCAACAACAACAGCAGCAACATGTATTCAGCTTGTCTTCAATGCAGGTAGTGGGCATTGCACGACTAGAAGATACTCTGCAGTAGCTAACAAAAGCATGGAAAATATGTATCAAATGATGTTAAGCAAATGATATTATAAATATATAAATATATATAACTATTCATATATACACTTGCACCCAGCAAATATACCTGCTTTACTCTAAACACAACTTGGGCAGGGTATAAAATGAAACATGAAAATGTCTGCCATTTTTTTGTTTGTTTTACTTTCTTTCTTTTTTGTTTTCTTTTAGCGTAACTGTCTGTCAGCTTGTCAATCTGTCAGTCTGTCCATCCACAAAAGCGGGCTGGGCTCGGGCTAAAAGTTTCGAGCTGCTTTCGCATTCGTAAAATTTAGTTCTTGTTTCTGCTGCGCACAAAAAATTAAAATGCATACAAAATGCTTCTTAATGAGATAATCGTCAACAAAAAAGAAAATATAAATATTAAGAAAACAACACAAATAAATATACTCAAAAGCATGCAAAAATTTAAAAGCCTTAAATATTTTGTATTCCATTTAAAAGGAACACGTATTTGCATTAAGATATCAAATATAAATAATTCGTTTTTAATTAAGCTATAGAGTTTGTTAAAATATAAAAATATTTAATAAATTTAATAAAATATATGTCTAAAAGGAAGAAAAATAATAAATAAAAAAAGTTATAATAAAAAATAGAAATATAAATATATAAAAAAAATATTTAAGAACTATTAAAAAACAATTGAAGAAACAAATATAATAAAATATTTATAATATATAGCAAAAAAAACATAATAGCTAATAATAATAAATTTAATATATTTAAAAATATATATATTAAATTACTTTACATATATATTATATGTTAAACATTTAAGAAATTGATATATTTTTATATTAAACTATCTATTTGAAGAGCTATCAAAGTATTTTTTATTAGTAGAAAGACACAAAAAAAAGAAATAATAAAAAATTTGTTGCAAATTTTATGAGCAAAAAAAAAGAGCTAAAAAATCAATGTAGATGACACATCCCATTAAAAAAATAAATAAAGGTAGAACACACTAAAATTGGTTGAATTCTGACATATTTACGAGCTACAGGGTATTCAAAAACGAGAAACAAGAAACAAGCTTCCGCAAAATAGAATGAAAGAGCAAAACAGAGACAGAGGAAAAGACAGAAAGAGAGAGACAGAGATGGAAGTATATATAAAATGACATAACAGTGCAAATAAATTGAACAAAATAAACAACAACAACAGCAATAAAACAGAGTGCGAAATGCAAAAGTTCATAAATTAAATGAAACAAAAAGTAAATAAAATAAAATAAATAAGCACATATATAAATGTTTATATACTTGAATATTAATATAAAATATATGTATAAAAAACTGCAAAGTGCAGAAAAAAAAATAAATAAATAAATGGAGCGCGAAAAAGTCAAATGTGGCATATTAGCTTTCGTTAATGTGTGCCAAATTTAGAAGAAAGCGTCTCTAAAGTCACATAGAAGAATATGTACCTTTAAAGAGAAGCTCTGAGATGTTTCCTAAACTTATACCTGGCTCATCCATCTATGTATTCATCCTTTCATTTCTTTCTCCTTCTCTCCCTTACTCTAAACACTTATATTTGTTAAAACCACAAAATCTAGAGATTGACATATCAAACAAGCTTTAACTATTGATTAATGTCTTCTTCCACTTCCTCAATAACATTAAAAATTAATTTTGTGGCTTTGCTTTTTTTAGCATAACTCGAAAACTTTAAGCGCTAGAGACATTAAAATTGATAGATAAGCTCTTCTATGCTATGCGCATACTTCACACATGTCTTTTTTTGTATAGCTCTAACAATATATATAAAAAAAACAAATCTCGAGAACGTTAAAAGCTAGAAACATTAAATGTGGTATGTAGTTGCCTATAAGGTTGATAAGGTTTTCGTTGATATCTTTTTTTTGATAGCTTTTAGTGTTCTATACAAAATGATAATAAGGTTCTTAAACTGAAAGATAGTGGGTACAGTTTTGGTAATTATATAGTTATGCATGTCTAAGATGTGCCCTGAAAATCTTGTGCAGATTGTGCAATAGGAACTCGAGTTATTAAAAAACACTTAGACCTAAGGGATCAGTGCACAGTAGTTGGTGTAGGTGTATATGCAACCATAACACTAAACTACTGTACTATTAGGTCATCTCAGCATAGGCATAGTACAGTGTATCTGGCAGTCGCGCACGCCCGCCTTGCATACGCTCCATAGTGCTTATAAAGTGTCTCTGTGCAAACAGTATCTGCAGCTATCTATAATTGTGTAGATGCCGTCGCTAAAAGTTGCTGTTGTTGCTGTTATTATGTATTAGCGTTATTATTTACTCGCTTTTGCGCGTATCTTTCGGTTCGTTTCGTTTCGTTTCGCGTTGGCTATTTGTCGTGGAAGCAGCGTAGAATGGAAGATTCGTGGAACTGGGACACTTGTGTGCAATGTGTCTGCGTTTTTCTGCTTTTTATCTCCCAATTCCAAATTCTCCGCTCTTTCTGTTCGCTGCTTTGCGTCGCTGTCTAACGGCGCGTATCTGTGAGATACTTTTGCACTGCCCGCAACACACAACTGCGACTGGGTGGGCTGCTCTCTGCTAACACAGCGAAGCGACAGCAAAATATGACAAAAAAAGTTTTTATAAATAACAATTTTGCTGCGCGTGGCTGACAAATGCTGTCAGCAACAATTTGAACTATCTTAAAATACATACACATTATATATGTATATACATTTCATTTGTTGTCCATAAGTATTATAAATAAGTGCAATTTTACGTTTAGTTTGAATTAACTTGAGTAGAATTCATTGGCCAACGTTGCGTATGCTTGATTTATTTATATAGTATAATTTAAAATCATATTTAAAAAAATTTAAAATGAAAGAAATAGACTACATTTTAATATTATTTTTTTGTTTTTTTTTTCTATTTTCTATTTCTATTTCTATTTTTTTTTAAGTAAAAAAATTCATTTAATTTATTTTAATATTTTATATTTATATATTTAAATATATATATAAAATAATATATTTATAAATTACATACATTACAAATGTCAATAAAAATTACATTCTCCAATCCTTAGAAGGCCGACTGTAAAGTATATTTATTAAAAATTTCTTAGGCTAATGCGGCGTATGCTTAATTTTCTTTCTCCCTGTCTCTTTCTCTTTCACTGTATTTCAACTGCAATTGAGACGCTTCCGCTGCTTTTTTGACGCTGCGCATATCTAAAATGCAAATAATAAATTTTGAAAAATTAACCAAAAAAAGAACTTGAAATGAAATATATATATATATATATATATATATATTTACATTATGTATGTGTGTGTATATAGAGAATACACAAGATTGCAACCAAGGTCAGCAATGACGAATAACAGCAAAATGCGCTGCTGTCAGTTGTTGTTTTTGTTGTTGTTGTGCTCTGTACCAGTCGCAGATCTCAGCAAAAGCACACACACACGCACACAAACATGCGCGCATGCACGCATACATGGACATAGTCAAAGAGTAAGTGCAAATGAGACAGGGCTTGCTGTTGTGCAACGTAGAGCAAGAGAGCGAGCGAACGAGCAAGCGAGATAGTGTTAGCGGGGTGTGGAAGAGGAAGCGGGAGAGCACGCGCAACAAATGCGCCAAACAAAAAGTAAATAATTTTTATTTGTCAGCGCGTTTCAGTTCGAGTCCGGGTTCTGTGCGCGTACATAGCGGTTCCCCTACATATGCACTATATGTATATATATGCATATAGTACATACATATATATTGTATAGTGTATTTAGTAACTAGTAGCATATATACGTATGCACATAAACAATCGATCCTTAAATATGCGCTTTTAGTGTGCTGTGTGTCTTTATCACAAATCAACCCAATATATACATAATGTATATAGGTTTATATTTATATATACCGATTCCGGAAATTCTAGTGTTTAATCGTGTTTAAGTGAGAGTCAGCATCGCACTTGCTGTTCATAAAGATGCAGGTACTTAGCCTTCACTAGTAATTATAGCATTATTTCTAACATGGTTCCCCCATATGGTTCTGCTATTAGTGTTCATATTCGAAGGAATTTTATATTTAGAAACTGCATAGGAAACGTACACATATACACAAGTCTGTATATATGATATGGAAAATATATTGCAATAAGATTCCAGGATTCTCTTGAAAACTTAAAACCTACCTTCAAAAAATACTAAATCATATTCTAAAAAAAACAAAGAAATCAATAACAACTTTTTATGGCACTGCGAACTAGGTCCTAAAGCGAATCAAGTATATCAAAATATTAACTAGTTTTCTATTTTTTAACTATCTTTGATGCCCCTGTCTTAAAACTATTCAATCTATTTGAAAGTTATCTCAAAGATACAATTTAAAATATCTGTTAATCTAGAAATCTAATGCATACATAAATTATAAGTTATGCACATTTAAATCTATATAGTTATAACTCTCTTATGTGAAGGTCAATCCGCCAAGTCCAAAATTCCATTTCAGAAAAATATAATTTTTTTGCATATTTCACATGCATTAATTGCTTAATTGATGCCAATGTGCAAAACGCGCATTTATTCAATTCATTCAATTTCGCATTCACAACAAACACTTCAGCAGACACACATACACACATGCATACACTTATAGAGATCCACTCATGGAAACATCTTGAAGTTTCTGTTCTCACCTCTCGCTTGCGCGATCAATTCCTGGAATTCCTTTGACTAACTAACACGCGCATCTCTTTTGCTGTTGTTGCTGTTCTCACACGCGCAGCATACAAATTGCAAAAAGCAAAAGAGAAATAAAAACAGCAGCATCGCGGCGCCGAATATCCTTGAAAAAGGCAAAAGCCGATAAAAAAAAAAAAAACATAATAATGGCAAAAGTAAACGCAGCGAAAACTTGCGACGCAAGCGCAGAGACTGCACAACAGCAGCAGAAGCAGTGAGCCGCAACAGCAATAACAACAACAACGGAAAAGATAAATCAAACAGTAACTAAACACATTCGCACACACACAGATACACGCAAATATGCAGCAACCGGGCGACAACAACTGCCAATAAACCGTTTTCGTCAGTTTTGTTATACCCTACAAGCAGCAGTTATATAGGTCATTATGTGTCCGCAGGAAGCTAGACGCTTATCAATATCAATTCCCATCAATTAGCTAAAAATATAAATAGAAATATTAAATGCTATATTTAGTACAAAATGAAAAAAAAAAAAAAAAACAATGTGAGCAATTACTGGCAAGTATACATAGATCGCATGAAATTTATCGACAGGGCATTATCGAGTCGAGCGACCATTCTACATCTCTGATATGCTTCTCTTTTAGCTATTGCCGAATTCGCTGTCGTTGTCGTCGGCGCTGCCTCCGACTGAGCAAATAACTGCATTTGACCTTGTTTCGCAGTGCGCTGGTATTGGTAGCTTAGAATAAACAAGATATGCCGATTGCGTGCGTATATAACTGCAGATATACATATGTGTGCATATGTAGGTATACATGCAGAACTCGATATGTATGCGAAAATATGTATATATATACATAATTTCGGACGCTTGTTTGCTTTGCTTTTCACATTCGCCGAGAACCCAAACTTGCTTTGTTCGTCTCAGGGCGTGTGTGTGTGTGTCAGTCTGGTACAAGTGTATTAATTCAGCTGCGCATGGCACACACAAAGCAATTCTCACACACATATACAACAACTGAGTCAGCGCCACGCCGACGCCTGCATTTGCCATAGAAAGTTCGCCCCAAAAAACAAACTTGGAACTATTGTATGTATAAAACTTAATAATGGAACCTACGTAGAAAAAGAGCTTCAGAGCGAAAGTGAGAGAGAGAAAGAGAGAGAACGAGAGAGAGGAGACGATCACGGCCTGCACTTTTTTTCTCATTTTGTTGTTCTCTATGCTTCGCTTTTGCCAAAATTCAAAATGTAGGTTAAATTTTGCGGAAATCACGCGAGTGCTCATAAAAAATACGCAAAAAAGAACCTAGAAGTATATAAATATATAAAGGCTATAAAAAACAGATACGTGCGCAGATAGCACAGACACAAACAGACGCACACAGACGCACATTCAAATACTTAATAATGTTGTATTAATTTGTTATTACTTTTTTGTTGTTATTTATTCTGACGTTTGTTTTCTGTTATTCCGTTATGCAATAATCGCAAAAAATATATTGACCGATAGTCATTCACTCAATCATAATATCTAACTGACAAACAGGTGCTAAAATATATTCCACTGTGTGGAGAGATATAATTTAACTATTCATAAAGAAATTCGTGACATTTTTTATCTCTACTCGTTTGTATGCCATCAAAAATGTGAGTTCATTTACAATTTAAATCACAATTTTTGTTTCATTTTTGTTGTTCCGTCTGGTCCGCGTCTAACGCTCAACTTTATCAGAAGCGAATTATCTGTCTCGCATGTCAATTAGCTAAACGCCATTTTTGCGCATTTCATTGCGTCCAATCAGAAGTGCACACAACACTAACAAACTGCATGCATTTGTGTGAGTGCAGTTTTTTTGCACGTCAACAAGTCAGAGATAGAAAGAGAGAGAGCGAGACCAATACTTGTACGATCGTTTAGTATAGCTGGTTCGGCTGGCTCTTCGGCTAACTGTGCTTGTTGCTGCTTTAGTCGGTGCAATTTATTCGTATGCGTTTTTCGCTTCGTCGTTTCAAGTTCGTGCAACGCTGTGCATTTTAATTCGTCGGTTTTTCTGTTATGCTGTGTTTTTTGTTTTTGCATTTATTCAATGCACGAAGACTCTTCGCTATATAGTTGTTGTTTTTGCCTTTGGCTTTAATTGGCATTACATGCCCATTGGTCGGCCGCAATATGCTTCGTGTCTGCAATGCATTCTTATTGGATGGCTTTAGCTAGTGTTTGCATATAGATCTTGGCATTTATTCAGTGCGCGAATACTGCGTGTTAACTAGTTGTTGTTATTGATTTAACCTTTAATTGGCAGTACATGCCCATTGGTCGGTTGCAATGTGCTTCGTGTCTGTAGTGCATTCTTATTGGATGGTGGATTTAGGCCCCGTACAGTGGGCAAAATTATGCAATCTTTGTATTTTCCGTTAATATTCGCAGATTCTATGAATAAACTACTAATTATTCCTCTTTTCTTTCTTTTCAGGTAACTATTAATTTGCTTACCAATTAGGATAACGACTACCCTGTAAGTCTTTACTTCAGCTCTTTATCGATTTTGTGCGATTAACATCCCTCACACCGTGCAGCATCATTGTGAAAGCGTAAGCATATGCCAACTTCCAACGCTGGTAAAAGTTACTTTGAGCTTGTTATGTTTCCCCCTCTGAATGAAATGTTAGCCACCCATGGCAACCACCCAACCACCAATTGTTCAACAAGCTGAATGCACACAGTGGTGCACACTTTGACATGCAGCCACAATAACAACAGCAACAACAACAACAGGAACAGCAGAATGCAATTTCTTTTGAAGAAAATTCGTGTGTAAAATATAGCCAACCACCTTTTGGTGGAAAATCTCGGACCGCTGTCCCCCTGTTCGACGAGTTTATCCTGCTTTTCCTGCCCCACCCACCGCCTTCTCGCTTTGGGCACGTGCTGCAAATGCGTTGCGTTGCACGTTGCCGATAATGAAGCCAGTTGCAACCCTCTCCTGCTCCTCTGTGGCAGGGCAAGGGTCGAGTGCCTTGACTAGGGGTTGCATATCGCATGTTGTATATGTACAAACATATATATATATATATGTCTAATCCTCGTTTTTGCTGCAGCTGCAACAGCAACAACGGCAACAACAACCCCTCAAGTGCAACAATGCTGCGCTTGCAACAACGTTTTTTTCTTTTTTTCTGCTCTTTCAGTTAATTAAGCGCCGCATCTTTGTTGCAATGTGCATGTGGCAAGGGTTGCTTTTTCCATTTCCTTCTTCTTCTTCTGTCATGTTAAGCTGTCAAAATCTGCTGATGCGACAGGCGTGTGCCTCTCCCATTGCCAGACCCCTCGCCGCTGCCCTTGCCGTTGGCTTTAACATTGCCAACTAATTGCACTTTCCACATCCTTTTTTTTTCATCACAAAATCCTTCAACCGGTTTCTTCAAAGTGAAGCTGTATGCTTTATGCCTGCCTGCAGAGGTGTTATACACTGCTCTACATGGCTTGGCCAACAACTGAATTGTTATTATTATTTCGTTTTGAAGGGGGTTTTCTGGGTTTGCCTGACAGAAAGCGGGTTTCAAATGCAACTTTGTATTATTTTTTATTATAATGATGTTTGCCTCTTTTTTATTTAATGTTTTTGTTTAACTATATATTTTTTTTTTGCTTAAATGTCATATACATTTGTGTCTGTGTGCATGCTGATTCCCTTTTAGACTCAAGTGAGGTATGAGAATATGGAAATATTTAAGATTTTTTCGTTGCCTTTCTTATTAACGACAAGCCTATTTTATTTTGAAATTTATTAAATATGTTAAAGGGATTATTAAATATGTTAAAATATCGAATATGGAATATAAAAATAATAATATTGAATATAGCAAAGTGAAATATGGAAATAGGTTGGTATACGAGATTCATTCCAGAAGATCGGCGTCATGCCCTGTCCATCTAAGTCTCCGGATCTGAATTCAATCAAAACTTTATGGAACGATGTTAAGAGTGCTGTGGAAGCTGTAAAGCCTTCGACTGTGGCACTCAGGTGACAGGCCGTAATAAAAAATTGAAATTGAATTAACAACTCAATATTCGAACAAAAATATTTGTAAAAAAAATGTAGCCTAAGCTAATGTTAAAATAACTTTTTTACCGATTTAGTAGTCACTACTATTTTTATGAACAACCACATTTTGAGAATTTTTTTTCTCAAGCCCTGAAAAACAAAAAATATTTAAATTAATAACAATATATGTTAATATTAATATTCGAGTCAAATTGTTTTAAGAATATTGTTTTTGTGACTAAATTTGGCTGCCAAATTTTATTGCACAGCCGCACTACTATTTTTATGAACAGCGGTGCATAATATGGAATAAGGAATATTAAATATATAAAATGTGGCTTATATAACTTAATGCAGCCTTAGCTAAAGCGACATGCATATTCATATTTAGATTGAGGTTTCAATTGAAGAGCTTTACAGTTATAGAAAAGTTCTTGTATCTTTTAAAAAGTCCATGAAAAATAAGCCTCATCCATATTATAGCATATCTCAACTTAAAGGAACTACCGAAAATATCTAAAGCTGTCTGTAGTTTTCAGTCTAGTTTTCCAATGCACATTCCCATCACGTTATTGGACTTGGTCTACAATCTACGTTCACATTTCCAATTCACAGCTCAGTTTGAAGCTGTTTGGACCTGTCCAAGTAATCCCTGTGGCTGGCTGTGTGGGCGCTGCAAATCAACTGCCAAGTAAAAGTGTCAAAACAATACATGCGAAAGGCGCACTGGACATGTTCACATATATATATATATATATAGAAGTGTATATATATACATTTATATACAAAGAGGAGCCACATAATTTATGCCCATGTACAAAGAAGTTTGGGAAAAAGGCCTCGCAACGCACATAAAACGCAGACTGCAGCAGCAGCAGCAGTAGAGGCAGCGACAGAGACAGAGGCTGAGGCAAAGGCAGTCGCACATAAATGCGGAAAAATCAATTTTCTTTTGTGCTTAAGGGTGGCTAAGCAAGCGCTGAGGAGCGGGGGCGGGGTAGCAGCAGCAACATAAACTTCTTTTATTTGGCATTTGGGGGTTGCAGACGCACGCACTTTGTGCAGCGAATTGTCACCCAGTTTTTGCCAAATATTGACAGAGCAGCGCAGCCCATATACTCTCCACTGCTCCTTCCGCTCGACCTCACTCTCCCGCTCTTCTACACACTCTCTCTCTCTCTTTGTGGAGAGTGAAAGTGTAGAGTTTGTAGTAGGCTTTGAAGTGCACAAGTGCAGCATAATTTTGAGGGCTAATGCAATTAGGCAATTATTTAGTATAACAAACATAGCACTGAAAGAGAGAAATAAGAAATGAGCGCGGGAGTGAGGGAGACAGAGAGAGTGAGCATTTGTGTGTGTGCGTGCTAATTACTCATGCCGCACGCATTTTTTTTGGCGCACTGAGGCGTATACACAATAATTTACAGCTAGGCTGAAGAAACGTGCACTGAATAAAAAGAGAGAAAGAGATGAAGACAGCGACAGAGCGCCGTCAGAGTGGGAGTGGGAGCAGAGGATAGCAGTGCGCGCGAGCGAGAGAGTGAGCAGGCGAATGGAGCGCAAATGCAAGTGCCTAAAATAATGCTACGCACAAACAAAAATTTGTCATTAATTTTGGTGGCACAACAAGAACGAAAAACAATTGAGAAAAAATATATATGTATATGTGAATATATACAATAGAGCTTAACAAATGCACTTACTTTTTCTGATTCGCACTTTATAGGTTTTTATTATTTTATTAGAGAAATTAAATTTATAGAGAATTAATATTGTTCTATTGTTACTTTACTTTACTATTTTACTTCATTTTTTATTTCCCTTTTTAAGTAACTATCAAAATGTATAAGCAAATTTTAATTTTTAAAAAGTTTTATAAATTGTTAAGTAAGCTTGATAAATATAAATAAAATTTTAATAATTTGTTTATTTAAAATATTTAATATCTTATATAATTTTATATTTATATTTATATTTATATTTATATTTATATTTATATTTATATTTATATTTATATTTATATTTATATTTATATTTATATTTATATTTATATTTATATTTATATTTATATTTATATTTATATTTATATTTATATTTATTTTATTTTTATTATTTATACCTAATAATTTTTTTTTAAATTAGCTATTTAGAAAACTATTAAAATTAAAAAAAAATATATTTGCTTTTTTATTTGTATTTATTTATTTTTGGTTTTAAGAAAAAAGTTTTTTTTTTTTAAATTATGAGCTAATTTTGTATATTTATATTCTATTTCGATCAAATTTTGTATATATGCAGTGTAAAAACAATTAATAATTTTAATATAAGATAAAACGATTATACACATTTAATTAGTTCGTGCAACTTAGCCAACCGGCCAGTTTTCGTAGCTATAAGAGTGCACAGTAGGCATGCTATACTGTACTGCATGCATATATATATACACAAGTATATATATGCCTTTCGGGACCATTTGCAATGACGTCAGCTGCTATAAAAATTGTTGTTATTAAAAGCTTGCGAGCTAAGGCAAGCCGAAATTTCGCATTGTCCTTAATGTCCTTGTTGGCATTGCTGTTGCTGTAGCTGCTGCCGCTGCTGCTGGGCAATTGAGCACAGGCGGCGGCAACTGCTGCCCAACCATTTCTTTTTTTTGGGGCTGCAGTGCCGCAAAACAGTTTTGGGCACCCAAAAATTGTGAATACGTGACTGCCGAATGCGACTGAGTGTGCGTGTGTGTGCGTGTGTGTATGTGCATTTTGATAAGGGTTAGTGGAGATGCCTTGTAGCCCCCCTTAATTGAAAATGTGTCAGGCAATTGTTGGTTTATTTGGCCACGCAGCAAATGAGCTTGAAATGGCTGCCAAAAAATGAAGTCAATGATTGAGCTAAGGGATTTATGTAGAAATAACTGTTATAAAGGTATAGATATATATGTATATATATATATAGATATTGAGTGAGCAAAAGATAAGTTCACATTTGCAATTGATAAAAGTTGCTAAAGAAGCTCAAAGAAGTTTGATTTGACAAGATTTGGCTAATTGAGTTGAGCCAAGCTTTTGTGGGGGAAATTGTTGTGGCAAAAGTGGCAAAAGGCTGAGAAAAATGTAGATTCTTACAGACAGCTTCCTATAACTGCGTATAAATCTGTCTCTTGCTCTCTTTGACTCTCCCAAATATTCTCTCTCTCTCTCTCTTATACCATTTTAATTCATGTCTATCTCCATTTCATCTTTTAATACATATATCGACATAGCTAAATATATGGCTCTCTCATTTCTCCAACTACCCGGTTTATCCCTTTTCTCTGCCCTTATCATTGCCTCTACGATCATCTTTTCTAGCTTCCTCTCTCTGTCTCTCTCTCTCTCTCTCTAATCCTCTCACCTCTAGTTAACTCCTCTTTATTCATCTCTCTCTCTCTTTCTCTCTCTAGTTGTATTGTTGTCTCCCTGGCTCACTATCTGTCCTCCTCGCTCTCTTTCCCTATTTGCATCTAATTTCTCTCTCTCAATGTTTGTATTTGCATCTATATTTTTCTCTTTCTGCTGCTCTCCCTCTCCCTTTCTCATTTCTCAAAGTTTCTCAATTTTTCACCAAAATTTTTTAAAATTTCATTTTCCATATTCATAAATTTCACGCAATATTTAAAGCCTTTGTCTAGGTCGTCAACGTTGGCCCAACCTTTAGTCGCTGTTTCTCTATTATGTGACAACCCTTAACGAGTTGTGCGTGTGTGCCACGCCCACTTTAAAGCAAATCACTTGACTTTTCATTAATAAAATTGGAGTTTCGCTGAGTTTTTTATGCACATTTCTTTTTTCTGATTAAATGCAAAAAAACTGTGCAGACGAGGAGTTCGAGTGGAATATATAGTCGAAACCCTCCACAGACCCATTCGCAATTCGCTTGTTTCCATGCGTGTGGCATTAGCCTACACCCATGCGCTTAACCCTTTTCCCAAAAAAACCTTTTCTTTGTTGTTGTTGTTTTGTCGTTTCGTTTTTTTTCCGCGTCAACTGAGACACGCAAAATGTGGCTTACCGTGAAGGATCTGCATTGAAAACGCGAATACGCGTATTTGCGCTGCTTCTGCTACTGCTTCTTCTTGCCAATACGCACACACACGCACACTCCTGCATTGCAACCCTCAACAAAAATTCATAACTTTTTCTATTCCCCATCAAAATATAAAAAAAATTGTTTTCCATACGCATTAATGCAGCAATGCGTGCGCTTTCAAAGAGTGGGCGTTATGTAGGGGGTGTGGCTGGTTACTGTTTGCCGCCTGGACATGTGACCGCCTGTCTAGCTACAACTCCCCCTCGCCTTCTCTCTCTCTCTCTGTCTTTGAGCCAGCGACTGATTAACGAGCGTCTTTTGTTTTTGCTAAGCACTAAACAAGGGGCTGCTACTGCGTGGGCGTGGCTGCTTTTGTATTACAAAATTAAGCTTAAATACTATATGAGCTGATTGCGAGTTGAAAGAAATTAGACTGCATTATAATTGCTTTAAAATTACATAGTTTTCAATCAAGTATATAATTTATATGAATTTTCTACATTTTTTTTTGTCTAATATCTTAAGCTTATGTTGCTTAAATATAAATGACAAAATAAATAAAAATAAAATGTTTAAATATTCATAGATTATATATAAATATTTATATATATATTTTTTTTATTTTTTTGTCAGTACTTTCATTTATTATATTTATTTTAATCTTAATTAAAAATTATTAAGTCATAGATTTTTCTACAAATTTTAGTACAGCGAAGCTTCTTAAATTTTATTAGATATACAAATAAGAAACTACAACTACTATTTGTTTTTTTTTTATGTGCAGCTCAAGCTTAAGATTTAATAAAAAATTAAAAAATATTAAATGCATAGTTTATATAATTTTTATATATTTTATTTCATTTTATTTAGCAAACGGTCAAGTTGTCGTTGATGTTGCCTACAGTCTCAGGGCCTTAATCAGCTAAAAAAGTAGTACAATCGAGTTGAACAGAATTGATTCTAAATTGTTGAATTTAAAATAAAATAATTATTTTGTGAACTTTAGAAGAGGTTGCACTTCGAGTGCCAGCTACAACCAACGGGCGAGGCAATTGTGTGCCGAAGCGCCGTTATATTGGTTTTTTTTGGCAAGTTTTTTAAAATGTAATTTTTATTTAGTTACTAATTTAAATAAATTGTCGAAGTGACTTAAATTCAAAGCTCAACTTTATGCCATGCATAGCCAAAACTTCAAGAACAATAACAACTTTTAGAGCACAAAAAATGTTTGCGTGTAAAGAACTAATTTTTCTGCTTATTGTTTTTATATATTACATATGAAAAACAAAGAATGAGTTACTAAAAACTAAATAAAAAATGCTTAACAAATTTAAATTAAATTTTATTTTGCTGAAATATTTTTTAATATTTATTAAATTGTTGAAGTTGAATTTATGTTTTATTTTTGCGTGAAACTTTTGCGAGCAGATTTTTATAAAATTTAGTTAAATTTATTTGCAAATATTTCTTGCTCATTTTATCACATAAAAGTTATTTAAATTTGCTATTTTTATTTACTATTTGCTAGTTTAAGCTTTATCGCACTGTTAAGTCTTCTGCAGCCAAGCTCTTCGTCGCTCTTTAAAAAGTAGTTGCCTCTGGTTGAGCTTTACGGCTATGGCAACGGATCATCCTTTGGCGCTGCCACACACCCACGCACTTTGTCACTCGTCAAAATTCAATGAGCAAAGTGGCCGCCGGTTTTGGCCGTTGAATTTATTGAAAAATCATGATATGTGGCCAGCAGACAGACGCACAGACTGACAGACGGGAGCTCTCTCCTCCGGCTCTATAATATTCCAGCAGTGAAATCTTTGGCATGCAAAAGCGTCGATATGACAGCTTGACTGAACTACAAACCACGTTGCAAATGCCACAGAGAGTGAGAGAGAGTGCGAGAGAGACAGATGGGAAAAGAGAAAGTGAGAGAGGCGGCAGAGGACTTTGAGGTAGGGGCCAAAGCCTAGACAAAAGCCCAGCACGGAAATATGATTTTTACGTGCTGGCTGGGCACAGCAGGTGGGTTGGGTTGGGTCAGGTTGGGCTGGGTTGGCTGTGGAGCTGTGGTGGCTTGTGTAGCGCAGGCTGAGCCTATGCCACGCCCCACCTAAAAACGCCCACATGCTGATTGACGTGCCTTTTATTGATGCTCTTGATTGGTTTTTACCTTTTACGCAGAGCTAAAAGTGTGAGGCAGCTAGAGAGATGCGGGTGTGCGGGTGTGCGTGTGTGTGTGTTGCTCGTTAGCTCAATATATGTGTGTGTGTGTGTGTGCTCGTCTGTTGTGCTTTATTACAGGTGAGACAGGTGGACCGCCAGTTGAATTGTGTTTGTATTTGCTTTTGGACATTCGTCGCTGTTAATTTTTTATGTCCACGAATAATACCTGAACCATAGCTATATATATATATGTATGTATGTATATACGTAGGATTCGACTGTTTGCGTTTTTAATCAAATGTTCAAAATCCTGGCCATATCCTTGTCAGAGTTCGTTTAGTCCGCTGCGTATCGCTGGCTTGTTTAACTTTTATATCGTAATTGCATATCACAATTTCTCCAACTCTCTGCCTCTCTCCCCCTGACTTTCTCCGTGTTTGCTGCGTTGCAAAACAAACTAATCAAACGTCTGCAATCGTTGCTTCCACTTCCACTTCCGCTTCCGCTTCGCTCTTACTCTAACTCTATCTCCATCTCTATCGAGCTCTTTCTCTCGCTCTTTGGCACGCGCTAATGCTTTAATCCTTCAGCCAGGACCTTCTGCTGCTGCTGCTGTCCGCGCGTATTAAATCGATGAAGTATTAACGACTTAATTGCATGTTTGTTAGACATTTTCGCACACACACACGCACACCCCTTCAATATTCGTGTTTTGAAGTTTATTAAATTCCCGCACAGGAGGCGTGTTGCAATATCCTTATACTGCTGCTCCTCCTGCTGCTACCCCTGCTCCCTCACTTCCTCAATTGTTGTTGTTGAGCTCATTAACTGAAATTCACAAAATTCGATTAAAGTAATGGCCTTTCGAACAGCTTGTGTTGCCTGAGTGTGTTGTCTCTCAAGTGTGAGTCGAACGCATCTGCAAGAGGGCATAGATAATGAGAGGGAGAGACGTTAGTTGGGCCATAAAACATTTTATTGAAGAGCAGTTAGCCAAATGGACTTTCTTTTAAAGACACAACAAGTAGGAAATGGAAATAGTTTATGCAATGAATTGAGTAAAAAAATAGTTAACATAAAAATTATATATTTTTATATCCCAGAAATATTTTATAGAATATTTCTAGGATATAGAAATATATAATTTTTATGTTAACTATTTTCTATAAAATATTTCTTTGATATAGAAATATATAATTTTTATGTTAACTATTTTCTTACTACATAAAAATAATATATAAAATAAACTAGATAAATGTAATTTACAAAATAAAAAATATCCCAGAAATATTCTATAAAATACAGAAAAATAATAAATAAAATAATTAAATAAATGTAATTTATAAAATAAAAAATCTTATTTTATTTAAAATCATGTATCAAATATAATTTTACTTAAAACTAAAAAATAAAAATAAATAAACATAGAAAATACTAAAAAATATTTTTAAAAAATATAAAAGCATAAAAAATATAAAATATATTTTGAAAATATTAAGAAAACATAGAATGTTTGCAATACAAAAATTTTATTATATTATTTTACATAAAAAAAAAAAATGAAACTAATATAAATAAAAAAGAAATATATATATATAATAAATAAATCAATTTAGAAAATAAAAAAAAAATAAAAATATTCAAACAAAATATAAAGTGAATTAAACAAATTAGATATAAAAAATGATGAAATTCAAATAAGCAAAATATGTATTTTTCTAATAAAGGAAAAAATTAAATCAAATAAAATTAAGTTAATATAATTTTAATTAAATTTAAAAAATGCTAGTGTACACAATAAAATTTTTATTTAAAAAAAAAATTACATAAAATAATAAAAATATATCAAATAAATTATATAAGTACGTGTGTAACAAGTTTAATTTTTAAATAATAAAAAAAATCTATGTCATAATCAATACACAAATAAGTCACATAAGAGATATATGGAAAATAATTAAACTTGGTAGCTTCCGTTAATTGCAATGTTGTCTATAAGCCACGCACCTGCTCGTCAGCCGCTGTTTGCTTTTCCCACACAAAACTTGACATTTTCGAGAGTGGCTCAATAACTGAGTTCGGCTATTGTCAAACGCTCATCGAAAATGTCAATCCAAAACAAATTTCAATCCCTTATCAAAGAGCAGCAAATTAAATAAAGCTCAATGACAAACTTCATTAGCCGAGCGAATAAAAACGAGACGCAACTGGCCAAAAATAACAAATTCGGCTTTTAGCGCAGCTCCCCTTGCAGGCATGTCCTTTCTATGCTCCCACCCCCCGCCTAGAAGCCTGATCCTTTCGGCAGCTCGTTTACAATGCTAGGCAAACGTTATGCCAAAAACTAAATTAAGATTGAAATGTAAAACTGAAAACGTTTTACACAATTATTGAACGCTGTAGCCAAATCAAATTGTACACGAAAAGGGGGCGGGGGGTGGGGTCGCTAAAGGGGTTGGGCTCTTAAGCGTACAGCGAAAACCACTCGCAGTGGCCGCTGTCCACGTTTTGGTTTTTTTGTTGACGTTTTGGCGGAATCAGTCGACTGCATAACTTACAATACCCTAAATATAAATGATGGCAGGGGGCGGTGGGGCGTGGGGACGTCGTTCAAATACTCGACGTTAGGCAGTGCGCGTACTAATGAAGGTTTAGCTTGAGCAGTGTGGAGTGGGTGGTTAATATTATCACTCCAGCATGCATTTTGCAAATGAAACCAAGCTCCACATAGCCAACACCACCCCCACCCCCCAAGCCCCAAGCCACACAAAAGGAGTTGAATGTATGGAAATTTTTTCGTTCAATCACAAATCCAATGATGTTCGCTTCGACGCATTTTGACAGTTAGACAGACAGGGGCGTTGGTCAAGGGGGCGGGTCACTTTGATGAATTTGCCGTTTTGTTCTATTTTGTGCTTGTGCTGAACTGGCTGCATGTCCTGTGCGCCTGCAGATAGGCCATGTTTTTCGCCATCTCCTGCTTGCTGCACATTGCTTTTTGGTATTTTTTGCTAGTATTTTTTGTATTTTTCGTATATTTTTGTTGTTGTTCGCTTAGCCTTTGTGCATTTGATTAGAATGTTTGGACTTGGAGTACGCAAATATTGTTGCTTGCTTGTCAATTAGTACGCTAAGCCTCCTCTCTATATGAAGCACTTGAAGAGCGGCGGCTGAGTGCTTAAAAGCCTTCGACAAGAGTCGCACTTCAAGTGCTTATTAAAGCTGTATCTAAAATTTGGCAAAGGTGCAACAATGGAGAGTGTTAAAGATAAGAGTGCTGCAAAGTATAGCTGCATAGCATCTAATTTTATAATTTTTATACCAATAAATTATTAATAAAACTACTAGCCTTATAAGTTTGCAGTTTCTATTATATAACTAAGCCTGTGTGTGCTTTATTAGAAAATTGCTAAAGGTTTTTAGTATGTGCAGCATTTAGGAGTCTGCATACCAAATTTGGTAAAGCTAGCTCTTGAAGTTCTTGAGTTTCATGCTGCTCCATAACTTCTTATCTATAAAAGGCTAAAATATGTGCTGCTATTAGCTCTGCTCGTTCTATGCTCTTCAGTACTCTTATTAGCTCTTCTCTAGTTTTGTCTGCTCTTCTCTTATCTTCTTTTCTCTCATCTTCTCTAATTTCCTCTTCTCTCATCTTCTATTTCAACTTAAGGTTTCTCATATCTAACGTTCTCTTCCTTCTCATCTTCTCTTATCTTTTATGCTCTTATCATCTGTTTTTTTTCTCTTATCTACTTCTTTCTTCTCTTGTTTTATCTTCTTAATTTCTCTTACCTTCCCTTCTCTTATCTTTTCTGCTCTCTCATCTTTTTTCTTTCAACTATTATTTTCTTTTATCTTTCGTTTTCCGCTTTTTCTCATCTCTGTTCTTTGTTCATTTCTTGACTTATTTTTTATGCTCCTATCTTCGCTTCTCTTCTCTGGTTTTATCGTCTCCTATATACTACTTTCTTCCTTTGTTTTAGGTTCGTCTTTTCTCTTCCCTTCTCTTCTCTCATCTTCACTTTTGTTATCTTCTATTTCAGCTCTTATTTTCCCAACTCTAGTCTTGTCTGCTTCTCTTCCCAGTCTTCTCTCTTCTCATATAAGCATATACCTTTATGCACATGTCGCATAACTGTACATATTGCAGCACTCACCTGTCTATAGAATGGCATTTGAATATCTAAGCTAAGGCAACCATTTCAATTAGCTCTCGTTAATCAAGTTAGACGCTTTGACGTTTTTCGGCTGCATAAAACATAAGCAAAAGCCATGAAATGCATATTAAGAGGGGTATTCCCGCAATGGCTTAAACTTTCTGACAGTCTGCAAATCGAAAAGACAATTTTAGCTGTCACAAGCAGAGAGAGGGAGTAAGTGTGTGTGTGTATTGTAGATTGTTTGCAAAGCAGTTGCGTGTCACACAGCTGGCAAAACAATTGCGCATACGCCACGTGTGCTGCGTGAAAATTGCAACATTACCGCATGTAAGGACGCGTCTGTCTAGGCCTGCCTGCCTGTTACCTTTTTGACATTTGATTGAGATTTGTTATCGGCATATTCATCAATGATATATACAATAAAAATACACACACACACAGCGAGCCAGACGCATTGAAACGAGCCAAACGTTGCTGGCTGGCAGGTAGCTGCTCCTGCTGCCCACTACAGCTGCTGCGGCAGCTTCTGTGCTGCAGCCACGCCCCCCAACGCCCACAATTCACAGTAGTTATCGTGCGGCTCGCAGTGACATTTTTAGGCATTGGTTCAGGACTCGACGCGCCTGTCTGTCTGTCTGCCTGCCTGCCTGCCTGCCTGTTACTTCTATTAGATTTTGCTGCTCACCAGGCAAGCAGCTGCTGTTTGCCATGTCCAGGCTCGTTGGCGCTGCCTTGCTCTGTGTGTTTTTGCAATAAAGCAAGGATAACAGAGAGTGAGAGAGCAGCTGGGGTTGGTGTTGCGAGTTGGGCGTTGGGGCCTGCCAAACTGGCCATGCGTACCTTTCGATCCTTGTGTGACATTTGAATTCGCCGAATGAAAAGCAAAAATGAGGCTGAGTTGTGTGTGGGTGTGTGTGGGAGTGTGTGTGTGGGAGTGTGTGTTTTTTTTTGTGTGTTTTGAATTTCTTTTAGAACTGTTATGGCACAAACTCTGTCACACACGCACTCACTCTGTCTATTTTTTAATTTTGCTGACTCGTCAGTGAGCGAGAGAGAGTGAGAGGCAGAGAGAGTAAGAGAGAGATAGAGAGAGAAAACATACAAACGCAATTGTTCCACGTTCACAATGCATTCCACGCTGTCTCCAGCTGATAAGCAACAGACAGAGCGGCCCCACCCCTTGGCCGCAGAGTTGATGCGCGTTCGTTTTGCTGTCCAGCTCAGCCGCGAAATGAAAAGTTAAACTGTGTGACGCGCTGTGAAAAGGATTCGGGTTTCGGGGTTCGATTTGAAGTGCGGGCAGCGTCACATAGATTCAGCCTCTCGGGTTTGGCGTGATGAATATTTACTGCGTGCGCTAACTGCTAACTACCTCACAGGTATTTCCATTTTCTCTGACATTTTTAATTGGGTTTGAGCAGTGTACACACACACACACACACACCCAAGCAACACAACACGTGGTGTCGCAACAACTGACAGGTTTTGCCACAAGGGTCAAAGCTAAAGGTAATGGAACCCTCTATTAAAGTTTCGCTTGAGCTGAAGATATGTTTACATTGAGCAGGAAGTGGCGAAAGCTATTTTAAGCAACAATACTACGCAGAACTAGAGACCATGCAAATTTGTTCATATGAACTAGTTTACTTAGCGAACTTGTTCATATTTAAAAACTAACTTTTGAGTTACTATGGACTTCAAATTTGTAAATAAAAGCACATTTACAAAGAACTGGTTCATTTAAAAACGTTCATATGAACTATTTTATTTATTGAACTTTGCTATATACAAAAAGAAATCTTTTCTTTTAACTGTTTTCAGATTTCAAACTTAAGAATAAAAAACAAACATTAACTAGTTCATAGAAGTTCGCTCATAAGAACTAGTTTACTTGTACATTTTACTACAAATTGCTTAAAAGTCTTTCTAGACTAAAGTTTCACAGGCTTAAGACAGACTGGGTTTTGTAAAAACTGTAAGCTCATTTGAACTAGTTCACTTTTTGAACTTCATTTGTTTGGCTTAAAAAATGTACTATGGTTTACACATTTTGGCTGACAAGAAACAAAAATCGTTCATTTGAACTAGTTCATAAGCATATATATGTATATACTTGGTTAAAGCTATTTAAGATAACCAGAAAACGGATGCTAAGAATTTTTAAACTACTTAATCTACTAGTTCATATGAACTATTTGATTATATTGAGAGATCTGCTCAGTTTGCCTAGCTTTTTAATATCTAGCATTAAACATGTACTGAGCAATGTAAAAAAGAACTAGTTCTTTAATTAAAATTTAGACAAATTTCAACTTTATCAACTCGAATTACTTAACTAATTTACTCCACCTGCTTCTTCTACTTACAGGTAACTATGCATTACCCGAGTCGCAACACAGTTTCCCACACTGAAAGAAGCAACTGCTACAAATAAGATTCTGATTCAGGTTCAGATTCACATTTCGTAAGTGCATCAAAGGGCTGAACCAATTTCCCATGCTAGTTACTATTACAATAGATCCTCTTCTCACTCCCCTCTCGATTGGCTTGTGCTTAGATTCTTGTTTGCGTAATACCAAAACAATAACTAGCCCCAAGTCTTAGGTGCGTAATTACAACGCGTAATTGCGTCAAGGCAAGCGTGTCTCAGAGATATATATCATTATCTACATTAGCACACAATGTGTGAGCCTCTGCGCAGCGTAGCGGAAAACACCCCAAATGTCGTTCATTTACATTGTCTCACTGTAGCATCATTTATAACCATGCACTTGCATTTCCAACATCATTTTTTAAACTTCAAGCAAAATGTGAAAAATATTACAAAATTTGTAAAAGTAATGAGATTTGAGCTTTGGGGATTTGAGCTATGGCTTGACTTAGCATAGGAGAAACTTTTATTAACTAATAGCCAAGTTATATTATTTCTATTTTGTAAATGTTTTATATTCCAATTAAAATTCGAAATTCGATTAGTTTTAGAATTCGATTTATGGCAAAAGTATAAGTAGAAGAACATTAAAATGAACTAGTGAACTTGTTCAATGATTCAGTGTTTATATAAATTAAATGCTCAACTGGCCTCAGTGACTCAGTGCATACAGAAATGGAACTAGTTTTACATATATATTTACGACTGAACTTTCTGCACTGACTCAGTGAACATTAAAATGAACCAAACTGGTTCAATGCATCATTTAACATTTTTTAATGTTAAGGAACCAAGTTCTTGAACGGCTAAACTTGTTCTTTTTTTAGTTAGGAACTTCGTAACTGAATTTGAACTAATAAGCTCTACTAACAAAAAACAGCAACACCTGAAAAGTAAGCGCTGTGGCACTGCCTTTATCTTCTTTAACAAATATCATATGTCTTCATAGACAAACGTCTGAATATTAACTAAGAGATTATGTCAAAATTTTGACATTGCCAGGCCCTTCAGCTTCAGTCAGCTGCAATTATTCAATTCACAAAATAAATATATATTATGTATATACATTTGTGTGTGTGTGTGTGTGTGCAGGTATTATCAACAGGTTATGCTAGCGCTCGAGTTACTCAATATGCAATCCATTGCAATTGCATCGGTGACATGTTTTGGCGGCATGCCATAAGAGCAGTCATAATTCCAAATATTTTACCGCCGATTGGCCCCCTATTGCTGCCACGCCCCCATTTTATGCAATGCCAAACGCCGCAGGTGGTGGGCTATAGCCAAACGCTCTCGTTGCACTCTCGCCTGATTATGCCTTTGTTCTCCTCTATTCTTAGACAAATTATGTGGAGCCTTTTCATATTTTCAGCAAACTCATGCAACATGTGTAATATATATATATATATATATATATACATATATATATCCAATTGCAGACAACGTTGTTTTTCCCTCTGCATTGCTGTCAAGTACAGCAATTCTGTTTGACAGTTGCTAAACCTGTGCTGCAATCGAGCCCCCAGCGTAATCAAGCATAAAATCGAGCAAAGACTCGACATGCTGCCACGCCCATTTTTATGCATGCTCAACATTGTTGAATGAGTCCAGATATGCAGCGAAGATTGTTAAGCAAAAGCTCAAAGCTCCGCATAGCAAAAAGTAGTTGAGAATTAGAAACGAGCTGATTGGATTTTGTTTACAGTTTACTTAAAGCTCTTTTCGGTAAAACTGTATGCGAGGTCTGTTTAAAGGGTTGTGTTTTAGTTTTTTATTTATTTTATTTATGTTAACTTTATCTCTGTTTTTTTTTTTGTCTACTTTTTATGTTTCGGCTATTCAAACTGTTCTACCTTGCTTTCTATATCAAATCATTTAAAATTGAAAACTTCGTAATTAGGCAAATAGCTCCAAATAAATTTTAGAATCAAGACAAATGCTGCTCATTTCATATTTCGATGAGGAGGATGATCTCGACATTCATGACTCTGAAAAGCTGCTGGAAAAACTATCGTTCTTTGTTGTGCTCCTACTGCTGATACCCTTATTTCTATTTCTGCTTTATAAAATGCTAAGCGACTGCAAAGATGTACCGGTAGATAAACAAATCAAATTTAATATAGTGAAAAATCAAATCAAATCAAATCAAATTACTTTTATGCAGATGAATGAGCGACAATTGGAAGAGGCTAGAAATAAAGTAGAAAAATATTAAAAAACAAATGAAAATAGTTTAAGGAAGCACAAGAAAAAATGAGAACAACACCAGAAATCTGGCAACTTATAATGAAATGCGTCATTTGCTTGAATTAATTGACATTCAAATCGAATTGAAATGCGAACGACGGAGATAGAGAGACATAGTTCGAGAGTGAAAGCGGGACAGCAAGAGAACTCGCTTCATGAACTGCAGCGCTTGAGAAATGACTCGTATTTAGACAAGCAAATATATCTACATATAAATTTTTGTATTTTTTCTATATCGAAATAGTGCACAAGGTCAATTAGTTGAAATACCAGAAAAATATAACAATTAAATATAATATTTTATTTTATTTTATTTTTTTCCGCTCAATATTGGTTTATTTTCGGTGATTGCAAATGCAGCTTTGGCTTTGACCAGTCACAGGGGCTTTGGCTATTGCGTAATTTGATTTGTTTTCGTTTCTCTTTTCTTACGATTCTTTTGTCGATTGCAAAGTGCGTTGGCAGTGAGCAAGAGTGAGAGCTAGAGAGTGCAAAACAACCCCCAAATTGCGTATGGGAAGATCTTCCTGTTCCAGTTGGAAGACAACGCAACAAGCATAACAATAAGAGTGTATAGAAACAAAGCAGGCTCTAGTTGGGTATGCGCGAGCAGCCAATGCCCTTTAGTTTTCTCAACTATATTATATAAATGTATGTGTATTCAGCAAGTGTGTTCATGTATGTATATACCCTACCCACTTATTTTCAATGGGTATCAATACAAGCTGTTCGGCTTCTTTGTGTGTGCGACTTCGAGGAACAAACTCCTCTCATGCGTGCGTGTGTATGTGTGTAAAGGAATTACGCGTTTCTTTTTCACATCGCTCAACCATAGAGATACCTGAGCTATTTTGCCTTCAACTCAGCCACAGCAACAAAAATAATAAAAAGCTGCCTTCAGGTGTCGTCATTTGGCTGCCCAAAAAATGAATCAAGGCGAACTGATCTCAAGGAATTTGCTCTATTTTATTGCTGCTGCCGTTGTGCTTGTTGTTGTATTGTTTGTGTAATTCAAAAGTTTTGAAATGCAGCTGCGCACATTTTGTGTTGTTTTAGCTTGAAAAATTTAAAGTACAGTCACATGCAAAGCTTTACATAGACCAAGAGACCTTCGAGGATGAGGTTATTGATAGAGAAGAAGCTGTAACTTGAAGGTTTGCTTGCGTGATGAAAATGTGTTCTGTCAAGGGTCTATTGGATGGGATTTATTAAAAATGTGACTTGTCAACATACACATATAACATATATACATACATACATACTTACATACATTGTTAAGTTGAATACTGTTTAGACTGCCCTCGTGTAATCTATAATTCCCTAAACTGTCCTATTTTACTCACTACGTCCAAACATAGGCCAATTACTGTTATGGGCAAAGCTCTGCACGCACACACACACATGCAGAAAATATCCGCAAGCCTTCGATTAAAAATTCCCGCTGCCTCTGCTGCTGCTGCTCGCTGGAACCTTCCAAAAAAGGCTAACCACAACTGCAAACTTCTCAGGAATTTGTTAATAGCTTTTTACCGATATCTTTTTGGGGGCCAACGATTGAACGTGGCAAAACGAAACCGTTGATTTTGTTAGAGCTAAAGGCGAATTCACAGGAGTAGCTGCTGCGGGCGGGGCGAAGTCGCGGTAGCTGCTGTTGCTCCTGGGTGCAGGCAAGCAAACCAAAAAGGAGAAAAAAAAAACAAAGTCAAAAGCTGCGCGGTCGCATTTTTCTAACGATTAAACAAATTCGAGGAAAAAAAGCGCATCCCATGCAACGCGCAGCCGCAGCCGCAGCCGCTGCTGTCCGTCACCTGCAGTTTCCAGGAATTGTGAATTGGGCAGCGCTTCCAAGGCTAAGCATGCTAAAGCAAGGGGAGTAGAGAAGAGAGAAGCAGAGCGATATAGAGAAAGAGAGTGAGAGATAGAAACTGTAGACACAGGCTACTACGAAGGCGCATGCGAAAGTCACAAGAGCAGCAACAACGAAGAAAGAAGCTAGAACCGACTGCATAATACTTGTTTGAGGATCGAAGAGATTAAAAAATTAGGTTTTACTGCGATGTAAAATTTCTTGAATAAATTTGGGAATTTTAATAAACACAAATATATTTGTTTATTATAAATGTATAGATATACAATGTGTATGAACGATGTATATACTATGTATGTATGTTTTCTAATTCCTACCCATTCATTTAAAGAAACAAATATTTGCGACCATTAATATACCCTATTTGTACTGCTCGAACGAGCATTAAAAGCAGAAGTAAAAAGTTTTGGTTGCATCTTGACGGCGGCATTTTTGAGCGAGCGCCTAATTCCAGGAATTAAATCGTATATCTTTTGGGTGCTACACAAACTCACACACGCACACACACACAAGCATACTAAATGCTCGATTAATTTCTAATAAATTGGCTGCTTGCCGCTAACAACGGAAATATGGTGCAGTCGCAGTCGCAGTCGCAGTTGCCGTCACTGTCGTAGCAGTCCTCGCTTTCAATATAGAATTACAAATACAAATGCATTGTGTTCGATTTCGCCTTGCTGTGAAATTTGAGGCTTTTAAAACTGAACGAAGCAGCGCGAGAGCAAGTGAGAGCGAGAGAGTGAGAGAGCTTTATGCTAGTAAGCTTTGCATGCCTGCTGCCTGCTGACTACTGTTGTTGCATTTTACTGAGAAAGTGCAAAGGCAATGGCAAAGGCAAAAGCAAAGCAGGCACTGGATTTGTCTTCTTGAGTGTGTGTGTTGTTGCTGTTGCTTTTGCTTTTTTTTTTATGTGTGTTATGTCAACTAACGCATTCATCTTTAACTAATCACAAATCCAAAACAATTTTTCTCGTCATTCTCGTTGCAGCATTTGTCGTGTTCGGAGTGCGCGTCCTGAAATTCAACTGACAACCAAAATAAACAAATCATAAATAAAAGAAATATTTATAAAACAATAGTAAATAATATTTAATGAAATAAATAAATAAAAAATATTTCATGCGCAGGCAGCGGACGTCGTCCACGCTTTACAAACGCAACAACAAACAATTGCAAAATTCCCTTTGGCTAAGAATTTGTTGCAGCCAAAATTGCTTTATGCACAAACGGCTAAGCAACGATTCGACGAAATTCCATTTTGGCAACATTGAAAACAAAACGACAACATTAAAAACAACAACAAACCACTCGAGGTATATAAAACAAAGAAACGTCCGCAACTTGTGGACAGCAGCAAAAGCTTCCACTGGCCTTGGCCTGATCCTTCCAGCGAGTCTACAACTAGAACTGGAACAACTGGCACAACTGGAACACGAGCAACTGGAACAACAAGTACAACAAAATGGATCCACAACAACAATTTTGCCTTAAATGGAACAGTTACTCGTCCAACTTGGCAATCACATTCTCCAATCTATTCAAATCGGATCTATTGGCCGATGTCACGTTATCCTGCGATGGTGAGTGCCAGCTAAAATTAAATTCTATATTCAGAGTGTGAGAGAAACAGAAAGATGTGCAGCAGTTGCAATTGCTTAAGCATAGTTCATATTTTGTTTTGACATCAAATGCAATGGGAGCTGCAGTTTTAGTTGGCAGGAAGATCCATTGATATATTCAACATTTTTCAATTTATTTAATTTTAATTAAACTTTCTGAATAGAACATACTTTTCTAAAACGTAAAAAAAATATAGATAAAATTGAGAGTAGAAAATAGCAAAATAATCGACAAAAAATTAGTTAATTAATTCACAAGATAGAAGATAAATAAATATTTAAATATTTTAAATATTAAAAATTTCAATTAGGTATTTTTGAAAATACTAAACACAATTATAAAAAAAAATTTCAATTAAGAAAGAATGAAATTTCAAAAAAATATTAATTAATAGAAATACGTTTTCATTTTAAACTTTATCCTTAAACTTTAAGCTTAGCTTTTTGGGGCAAACATTTATATTTCTTCTCAATTAAATCTATATTATTTTATATATAGTAATTCTGCACTATACAAAATATAAACAAAATGAAAAACTAAAAAGATGTCAAATTTTTTGCAAAGAAAACATTTACGAAAATAATCCGTTATTTTTGTAAAAAAATGTTTTTCATGATTTTAGAGAGATGCATGAAAATTAGACTGTTCATGGAAATAGTAGTGCTGGATGATTTTTATGATATAGATTTATACTTATAGATATGTTTTGTTAGTTGTAGATAAATTCATCTACATTTTACTACTTCTCCAAACCATCCTACCAAATCCTAGAAGTAGACTATGTTATTTGCTTCCAATCTAATGTGAACAAAAAACTTGTTGAATTTCTATGAAAATTTAGTCCGAATAAATTCAATAATTACATATTTATAAACGGAGATAAAAGATTGAAAGATACGTATATATTAATATTTATAAATGTGTATAAACATTTCTGACCGCCCTCGTATATACTGCAAGTCAATTGAGTTTCTATACACATTGAGGATTTAAGCCAATGCTGAGTGCGCTACAAAAGGAAACCAAAACTTGACCTTAAATGGGACGCACTTAATTTGGCTGACAATCAATAAGTCAACAGACAGCTAAACGGAGTTAGAGAGACATTCAGAGGGGGGTGGCAGCTGGAAGGTGGAAGACAGGCAGACAGACAGACAGAGACGAAGACAATGAAATTTCCTTTACCTTTTTGCTTTGCCTAATAAGCCGCTAAAAGTGGCTAAAAGCCAGTTTTGCAAACGCCCAAAAGCGGGCATTGATTTTTTTTCTGACAAGGCGGCAAAGTGGAAAATGCGGAAAAGCCGGAAAAGCGGCCAAAGGCAGGCCGAAAGACGCGCCACCTTTTTATGGGCCGTCTCGTTGTCTGTTCAGCTGTGTGTGTGTGACTGGCTGTGCGTGTGTGTGTGTTACTATTTCATTTACAGCATATTTTACTACAGTTTTATGGCGTCTTATTAAATGAATATAAATGTCTGGGGCGAGCGCACAGGCGGCACATTTAGCTCAGCTTCTATGGGCATTATATATGTAGGTTATATATAAGTAATAAATACATATAGAGGCCTATGTAGGGCGTATTGTGTGAGGTCAGTAATTGGTTTGGGTAGCAAGAGATTTGCTTACGGCTTCAGTCGGTGACAGCTCATTTTTAACCTTTGGCCAAGTCATGTGTAGACCTTTTTGATTGAAGATATTATGTGTGTACGTGGGTTAACGCATAGCTGTATATACACATACATTTAAATATATATATGGAGAAGAGTTTGGCAAACTTTTTGCTTACAAATTTATGTCTTCTAGCACTACGCAAACTTCTAAAGCCACCCTCGTGTTTATAACTCTATACTTTATGTATTAAGCAGTTAGAAATGTAACAAAGAAACTTTGCTTAAAGCTTTGCTGCACGCTTTAAAATAAAAATAAATAAAAAAATTACGCATACGCCGCGTTTGCCCTTTCTCGCTATACCAAAACATGTTCCGTCGCGTATTTACAGTTATTGAAATAGCAAGCGCCCAGTTGTACGTTTCACATGTCTGCTTTGTTGACGTAGTCCGCGCATATTTTTGGCCAACTGTGTGGATTATGTGCAGCTATAAAAAGCATACATATGTATATATATATGTGTGTGTTTGTATGTATGCGTGTATTTAGCTCTTTGTGAGCGGGCAGCTCTGCTGTCTGCCACGCAAACATATCCTGGCTAGCCAAAAAATCAACAAAAAACATACAAAAATACCCAAATCGCAATCCCTTGTCATCTATATCAATCGAAGTGCTACTACTTTTGATTAAAATTCTGAAATGAAGCCCCAAAAAAAAAATCAAATTTTAAGCTGCTTTTTTTGGGCTGCTTTTAATTGTGGTTTTTAATATATATGTACATGTATACATATAGACGTATATGATTTCTGATTCATATGTTTGATTTAACATTTCAAATTTTTTTGCTTTTCGAAATGAAGCCTTAAATATTTGCCAGCCCCTTCGAACAAAAGCAAATATAGCTTGTTTTTTTTCTGTTTCTTATTTTGCTGTATTTTTTCATTGTTTTTTAATATTCATGTGTGTTTTTTCGGTTTTCTTTTTGGGCTGGTTGGGGTTGCTTTTTTAGCACTTGAGAAATGAAAATTTGTACGAAATGAACATTTGCTTGGCCTTGGGCCATTTCGCATGCAGCCGTCTAGGCGTTGGTTCTCTTTTTTTTCTGCTGGGGGTTGTTTTACCGTTAGACGTTAGAGACGCCATCATTAATAAATAATAGCTATGAAGCTCGCTAATGGATGGCGGCTTCAAGTTCTTGGAAATCTGTGCAGCTAAAGTTATAATCATTTTTCCTTATTAATAGAGAGAGCTAAGAGAAGCTTTGGCCTTTAGTTCTTCACAATTCTAGAGAGTACTATATGCATATCTATATTTAGCCTTAACAAGCTGTAGTTAAAAGCCTTTGCAGGCCGAAAAGCACATTTAAGCTCCACGCTTAAGCTTAAGCTGTAAAATGCAGCTAGACTTAAGCTTAAGTGCATAAGGCATACATGTATAATTGAAAAGCTTTTTAATCAGCTTTTAACTAAAGAAGCAAGCAGTTGAAATTAGCTATAAATTAAAAGCATTTCGTTTTTCGTTTGTTATTCTAGTCAAAACATGATTCAAATTCTTAAAATTCTATGAAGGCATTTTCTATATTATTTAGATTCATATTAAAACTTCAGTTAAAAGCATGAAAGTTCATGGAATAGTAATGATTACATTTAAGTTTATCTTAAAACGCTGCCGTCTTATCCAGAATTCAAAGCACATTTAAGCTCGGCTTTTAAAAGCTTACTAATATTTCGAAACAATATAGAGCTTAAAATATGTGTGAAACCGATTTAAGTAGGCTTTCAAAGCACATTCAAGCTCACGTGTTACATAAATCGAAAGCTCATTCCTTTGCATATATATAATCTTTGTAGGCTTCTACATAAGCGTAATGAGCACTGGACTGCATCGTAATTTAAAATATGCCTTATCAGTATTTACAGTACATCAATAACCCCCAATGGTGCTATCTGATTAAAAGAACCTTGACTGCTTGAAAGCCCATTGGAATGGAATAATATTTTTACTATTTTCAAAGCGAAGCATGCAGAAAAATCATAAATAAATGAATCATCGAAAAACGTTTGAGAGATTAGTTAAAGAACTATAGATATGCGTATATATTTTCAGACATATATCTGTATATATATATACAGCTTTGAATTGTCAGCACAACAAATAATTTTCAAGTGCATAAAATGCGTTAAAACGCAAATCAAAATATTTTTGTATTAATGTTCAATTCACATATATACACAAACACACATACATAAATCTATATATAATATATATATATATATATATATATATATATATATATATATATATATATATATATATATATATATATATATATATGTTATGCAGAATATGCGAGACAGAACGTAAACAAGCTTTGGCAATTAGTTTGCCATTTGTTATTTTATTCCGTCTGTTTATCAGCGTTTAATTCCTCTATATATATATATATAAAATATATATATATATGTATAACTATATAACTTTATATATACCAGCATATACACATTTATAAAGAATGAAATTCTTCGTTTCCTAATATTTTTTTCGCTTGTGACCCAATTTCTGTTGTATCAAAGCAAGAAGCAAAAAACGAATACGAAAATAAAACGAAATAAAAATTGTAATCAACACACAAAAAACAGCGGCAACAACAATAACAATAACAATTGTTGTTTATTATTTGCCTGAATTATTGCTACGCATGCATTTCGCTACGATTTCGATGTCGATTTCGATTATAAAAGTTCAAGTGTATAAGACTTGCATCATTTGGCTATTGCATAACAAATACAGGGTATAAATAAATATATATACAAGATGTGGATTTGATGCAGCTCTTATACTAGCATACTTATACTCTTGAGCTCTGTTGCTTTTGAGCTCTTATAAACTCTTTTGGCTTGAGCGTATATAAGAGTGCTAAACTCTTATACACTTTGACTCTTATATACTTTGACTCTTATATACTTTGACTCTTATACACTATAACTCTTATACACTATAACTCTTATACACTATAACTCTTATACACTTTGACTCTTATACACTTCGACTCTTATACACTATAACTCTTATACACTTCGACTCTTATACGCTTCGACTCTTATACGCTTCGACTCTTATACACTTTGACTCTTATACACTATAACTCTTATACACTATAACTCTTATACACTATGACTCTTATACACTATAACTCTTATACACTATAACTCTTATATACTATAACTCTTATACACTTTGACTCTTATACACTATAACTCTTATACACTATAACTCTTATACACTTTGACTCTTATACACTATAACTCTTATACACTATAACTCTTATACACTTAGTATTACATATTAAGACTCTTATATAATGAATCACTGACGCTACTGTAAATGTATATCGCTATAAATCTGAGTATGTTTTGACAGTGATTTATATTAATCGATAACTTTTCTTTCATAGCTTTCATATATATGATGTAGAAAATAGGAAAAATTACAAACAAAATTAATTTTCAATTCAATAAATATAATTTCAATTTCAATATATATCGATATATTATCGATTACTTAGTTATATGAGCTGTTTTTTGAATTCAATCTCAATATGTAATTGAAGATGGTTTTCTCTGATAATTAACACAAAATCTTCTATATATGTATAGTACATAGAACGATAATATTTATCGATAGTAGCTTTATACTTTTATTGAAACATACTAAATTCCTAACTGCTACCAACTCAAATAGATGTCAAGATTAGCAAAATTTGCGCAGATTGTATTTTTTTTTCTTACTCTGTTTCGTTGCTTGCTTTGATTTCATTTTTTAGTAATATCTATGTATGTAAGTGTATAAATATAAAGTATATATATATATATATACATGGCGTAGTCGCGTCGCTGATACGCAACGCTTATCAAGCGCGTGTTGACACACATTTCAGTTGAAATATTTCCTCTAGCTGCAGTTCGATTAGATTAAATGATTCGCCCAATCAAACACATTCTATGTGTCTGTTCCTCTGCAGCTAGCCACAAAGTTTATTATTGGCTTAAATGTGTGTGTGTATGTATGTGTGTGTGCATGTAAAATTGAGTCTCATTTCAATGTGACACAGGTTAAGTGTGACACACAAACAGAAGCTCACAACAAGTGCCCCATAAACTCGAGACACACTTCGACCGCCCCCAGCTTATTCTACTTGTAATTGCCAGACAGCTCTGCCAAAAAGTAAGCGTGAAAAATTCTGCACAAGCAAAACAGCGAATACCCCTACCCACACACTTATATATACATATATATGTAACAAAAGGCAGCCAGGCGACGCAGTCAAGAAAACACATAAAAATATACTTATATTGTCAAAGGAAGGGCGCGCTTCCTTCTGACTGTGTAAAAGGGATATTGCGTATACGCCACCATAGCAGCAGCAGCAGCAGCAGCAGCTGCTTTCTGTGTGTCACAGGTACACACACACACACACAAAGCCAAGACGTCGTGCAAGACGTTGAATTTGATGTTGAATAATAACTCACACACACACAACACACACACACACACAATATGTATGTCTCTCTGTGTGTTTGTGTTTGGTCTAAGAGCGAGCGAAATGATTTCCTTGCTCGACTTTTATTATGCTTTTGTGTGCGCCTGATATCTATATATTTGTATACATATATATCTGCTTGTGTATATGTGACATGATTTTTATGAGTTCAAGGTCTTTGGCGCGTTTAACGCTCTGCGGCGCCACCTGTTGGCTGTTGGCTGCATTTTATAGCCACAAGCACAGAGCCAAGTACGCTTTAATTTCTTTACTCAGCGCTGAGCGCCTAAATGACAGCTATAAACATTGATGTATATAAATGTGACTTCTTTGTGGCTTTTTGTACTATATATGCTTGAAATTGATTTATTTGAATAATTTGTATTTGTTTTACTGGCAAGGTTACAACAGAACTTTAAATTTTTAAATACAAATTGAACTTAAATATTAGCTCGCCAGATTACCTTTTGGGCCAACTAGTTTGGTTATATAACTCTCAGCCAACTTGTGTTTCAGTTGCCACTCTTTTTGGGCAAATGCCAAGATTTATTCAGAGAGATTTAAAATCATTTAGCGCTTCTCTATTGGGCCCAGCAGGCACCCAGTAAAGAGATTACATCCATTCCTTTTCCATCCACTCTCTTTGCTTAGGATCTCGTTTAAGATTTCTCTATTAGGAGGATTTCTCCTTGAGGATCTCTCCCTGAGGATCTTTCCCTTAGGATCTCTCCCTTAGGATCTCTCCCTTAGGATTTCTCCCTTAGGATTTCTCCCTGAGGATTTCTCCCTGAGGATTTCTCCCTGAGGATTTCTCCCTGAGGATTTCTCCCTGAGGATTTCTCCCTGAGGATTTCTCCCTTAGGATTTCTCCCTTAGGATTTCTCCCTTAGGATTTCTCCCTTAGGATTTCTCCCTTAGGATTTCTCCCTTAGGATTTCTCCCTGAGGATTTCTCCCTGAGGATTTCTCCCTGAGGATCTCTCCCTGAGGATCTTTCCCTTAGGATCTCTCCCTTAGGATCTCTCCCTTAGGATTTCTCCCTTAGGATTTCTCCCTGAGGATTTCTCCCTGAGGATTTCTCCCTGAGGATTTCTCCCTTAGGATTTCTCCCTTAGGATTTCTCCCTTAGGATGTCTCCCTTAGGATGTCTCCCTTAGGATGTCTCCCTTAGGATGTCTCCCTTAGGATGTCTCCCTTAGGATGTCTCCCTTAGGATGTCTCCCTTAGGATGTCTCCCTTAGGATGTCTCCCTTAGGATTTCTCTCTGAGGATTTCTCTCTGAGGATTTCTACTGAGGATCTCTCCCTGAGGATCTTTCCCTTAGGATCTTTACCTTAGGATCTCTACCTGAGGATTTCTCCCTGAGGATTTTTCCCTGAGGATTTCTCCCTGAGGATTTCTCCCTGAGGATTTCTCCCTGAGGATTTCTCCCTGAGGATTTCTCCCTGAGGATTTCTCCCTGAGGATTTCTCCCTGAGGATTTCTCCCTGAGGATTTCTCCCTGAGGATTTCTCCCTGAGGATTTCTCCCTGAGGATTTCTCCCTGAGGATTTCTCCCTGAGGATTTCTCCCTGAGGATTTCTCCCTGAGGATTTCTCCCTGAGGATTTCTCCCTGAGGATTTCTCCCTGAGGATTTCTCTCTGAGGATTTCTCTCTGAGGATTTCTCTCTGAGGATTTCTCCCTGAGGATTTCTCCCTGAGGATTTCTCCCTGAGGATTTCTCCCTTAGGATGTCTCCCTTAGGATGTCTCCCTTACGATCTCTTCCTTTAGCTATCTTCCGTTAGCTATTTTTAAGGCTCTAACCTTTAAGCTTTCTCCGTGTCTCTCTCTCTCTCTTAAAGCTCACTTCATCAATCGTTTTCTTCGTAACTTTGTCTCCCCCTCTAACTATCTCTGCCTATTTATCCTTCAATTTCTTCCTATATTAAAGCTCTATCTTATGCTCTTTAGTTCAAAAAGCTCTCTGAAGCTCTCTCTTCAGTCAAGCTTTTCCCACTTTATCAATGTATAATAAACCTTTCTCCCTTCTCTCTCTTTCCAGGCGCTGTATTTAGAGCACACAAATTAATCTTGGCCGCCTGCTCGAAAAAGTTCGCCGATCTGTTCGAGAACACGCCCACAAATGGCCAATGCGTCATCATATTGGAGGCGACCACGCCGGATAATATGGCCGCGCTGCTGGAGTTTATGTACAAAGGCGAAGTCCATGTCTCCCAGGAGGCGCTCAACAGTTTTCTCAAATCCGCCGAGAGTCTACAGGTGAGTCCGTAGCCGGAATGAATCTTTACTATAAATATAATCTCTGTTCGATTGCTCTACAGGTCAAGGGTCTGTCCACAGAGACGGGCCGTTTGGCCGCGCAGCAGGCACAGCAGCAACAACACATGGGCGACAGTTCGCCCTTGGACTCGCCCACTGGACGGCGCAGCATGCGAAATAGCTTGAGCGGCAGCAGTGGAGGTGGAGGAGGAGGAGGAGGTGGAGCTGGAGCTGGTGGTGGAAATGGAGCTGGTGTTGGTCCAGGTGTTATTGGCGGCTCCAATGGCAATGGCCTGAGCCTGGCGGGTGCGCTCAGTGGCATGGCAGCTGCCGGTGGCATGGCCGCTGCGGCGAGCGTCGCTGCCAGCGGGCTGAGCGCCTTGGCGGCCAGCGCGGGCGCCTTGGCGGATCGCTGCGGCAGTGCAGGTGGCAACATCATTAGCGGACCCTTGAGCGCAGGCGCCGGACCCGGACCGGGTAGCAATGGCGGTGCAGGTGGCGTTGGCGTTGGCGTCGGTGGCGTAGCGGGCGTGTCCGGCGGCTCGATTAGCCTGGGCAGCGGCGCAGGCACCGCTCTGCACTTGGGCGGTTCGACGGGCAGCTTAAAGCAGGAATGCGACTCGCTGATGCATGCGAGCAACGCCAGCGGCATGGGCGGCATGTCCGGCTATGTGCCGCCCATGTACCATCGTCCCATGTCCTTCAATGAGCCGCTGCGCAAGCGCGCCTTGCGCAGTCCCTATGCCGAGCAGGAGCTGCGCGGCAGCGTGCTGCGGGATGGCTCCAAGAACTCCTCGGAGTGTCCCAGCCCCATCAACAAGCCGACCTACCATCGACCCTCATCCAGCGCCTCCTCAACAGCGCCCACCGAGGCGGACACAATGCACTCCGAGCGCGCCTCACCACAGTCCAGGCAAGTGTCAAAGATTCAAACATCTCAAACTGTTTCTATAATTTGTTTTCTCTTCTTTAGCCGCTATGAGAACCACAGTCCGAGCACCACAGCCGGCAATGGCAATGCGCCGAGCAGCTTGGATCGCATTGTCAAGTCGGAGCGCAACAATGGCAGCGCCAACGAGGCCAACGATGATGAACGCGAGCTGATGGACGAGTCGACAGATGTATGAAAAAAAACACGCTCTCTTTACCCTCTCTCTCTCTCTCTCTATATATATTTAAAGATATTAATAAAATGAACTCTCCTTAGAATGGCGCTGAGGATTTGCGCGTGAAGCTGGAGAACTCGAACTTCTCGCCGCCGCCAGCCAACTCGAACACCTCGTCGACGACACCGAACACGCTGTTGGAGAACTTGAAGAACGCGGATGGATCGCTGTCGGGTAACCTGGCCGCTTCGATAGCGCCCGCCGACATGCTGAACGTGTGGAATGCAACGAAGATGAATAACAAGAATAGCGTCAATACGGCCGATGGCAAGAAGTTGAAATGTTTGTACTGCGATCGCCTCTACGGCTACGAGACGAATCTGCGCGCGCACATCAGGCAGCGGCATCAGGGCATACGGGTGCCGTGCCCCTTCTGCGAGCGGACGTTCACGCGCAACAACACGGTGCGACGGCATATAGCGCGCGAGCACAAGCAGGAGATTGGCCTGGCCGCTGGCGCCACGATTGCGCCCGCTCATGTTGCGGCAGCGGCGGCGGCAGCAGCGGCGGCCAATCATTCACCATAGGAAGCAGCCGCAACGGCAGCGGCAGCAGTAGTCATAAATGCAAACAAGGAGGCAGCAAAGCAGCGTAAACGTAAATCACTCAAAATGGCATTGGAGAAGTGCATGCAGAGGCGGGATGCAATGGCAACCGCAGGCGAGACAATTGGCGGTGGCTTGGGCGGGGGAGTCGACGAAAGCGAAGCGGCGGCAGCTAGCGGACTGCTCAGCTTTGTGCAGCAGCAGCATCAGGCGCATCAGGAGCTGGCTATGCAAATCAAAGCGGCAATGGCTGCTGAACAGGAGCAGCAGCAGCAGCAGCAGCAGCAGCAGCAGCAGCGAGCAGAGGCGGAGGCAGCAGCGGCGGCGGCTGAGGCAATGGATACCACAGCAAATACAACAACAACGGGCACTGGCACAGATGCCAGCGATGCCGAGGCTAGTGAGCTTAGCAAAGCCTCAGCCATGGACATCGATGAGCAGACCGAGACGGAAATAGAATCCGAGTTGGTTGTTGTAGAGCCAAAGATAGAGCCGCTTAGCGATAGCGAGGCTGAGGAGGAGGAGCAGGAGCTGGCAGAGCAGCAACAGCAGCAGCAGCAGCTGAGGCACTATAATGCCACGCCCACCAACGAACAGCCACGCACGCCCACGCCCACCAGCCCGCCGCCAATGAGCTCCACGCCCAATGCAAGCGAGCACTAAAAACAGCAAAAAAAAGAATTAAACTTGAATTAGACCCGCCCCCCACAAATTGAATTTAAAGCCTAACAATGAGTGATTGATTGAGTGATGATGATGAAGATGATGATGATGATGATGAAAAACGTTTACGCTAAAGGATCATGAACAACCAGATGATCGCCAGATGAAGATGAAGATATGACTACTGTTGCAACTGTCGTTGCCCTCGGAGACCAACAAAACAAAGAGCAAAGACCCAAAACGAAAACTGGGCAAAATGTTTACTATATAAATTAAACTAAAACTAAAACTAAAACTAAAAAACTAAATTTAAAAAACACACACACACACACCACTTACACACATACACACAAGAGCAAAACACAGCTGCAGTATTTGATACAAATTTTTTACAATTTATTTACAAACAACAACAACAAAACAAGAGACCAAACAACAATTTAAATTAAATATTTTCCAATTTATTTTAAAACACAAACGAAACATTAACAAAAAGGTAAAAGCAAACGCAAACCGGCTGAAAAATCGTTTTCAGGGTGCTAATTAAATGAAGATAAAAACAAAACTAAAAACTATATAAAAACAAAAAAAAATAGTGAAGCTTAAAAAAAAAGATAAAATAAAATAAAAACAAAGTTTGAACGTTTTTGATTGGTGCCGTAGCTGAAGCAAACTGAAACAAGATAATTGTTTATGTATTTTCAAAATATAATTCACAATTATTATTTCAAAAACTAACAGAATTTAATGTAAAACAAAACAAAACAAAAAATAGCTGCAATACTACAAAACAAACAAACAAACTACAAAGCAACAATAGCAACAAAAACCGCAACCAAAAGTACCTGCAACAATTTAAATAGTATAAACAAAAACAAAAACAAAAATATTAAAAAAAAAACACTAAAAAATACACAAAGCATTTAATTTTTTATAATAAAAAAAAAATAACAAATTGAAAAATTGCGTCGTCAGCTGAGCTCGAAAGAAATGCCTTGCCTAAGTTTTTTGTAAATAATTTTATTAAATTTATCATGCGCAAAGGCAAGAGCAACAGGGCCAGCTGCCACGCCCACTACCCCATGCCGTGTGCATTTATTATTTTTCAAATTTTTTATTTCAAGTTTTTTTTTCATTTTCAAAAAAATCTGCACACGCGCCTTAAATTTTAAACAAATTTTCAATTCAATTTTTTAAATTCTTTCTTTTTTTTGACAACAAACACAAAATAAATAAAACAATTGGTAAATTGGGTGCCTATAAAAAATATATAAAATTAAACGAAACTATTAGTAAAATTTTATAAAAGAAAACGTAACAAAAATGCTTTTATATATTTAAATAAAGAACTAAAGTAAAATAAAAAATAATTATAGCAAAAGGAAAACAAAAACTTGTTAAAAAGTAACAAAAGGAAACGAAAGAAAAACCTCTCAAAAACGTTCTCAAACAAAAACAACAACAACAAACAGCAAAATCGACAACAAAAATTCAAAATCGAAAACTTTTGGCACACCTTTCGAAAACATTTTTCAAACAAAAACAATTTTCTTTTCTAATTTTCAAATAACTAAAAACCAAAAAGAAATTTATTTAAATTCAAAATTCAGTTTTTTCGGCTCTCAATATGATTTTTATAACAAAAAAACAAAACAAAAAGAAATGCTGTAAAAAGAAAATGATTGAAAACATATTTGTTGTAAGCAAAAGAAAGTAAAACATAAAATAGCCAAGGCGTCCGACCGTGGGCGTGGCACTTGTACATAGCATAAAGGCAAAAAGAAAATGCAAAATAAACGCAGAGTTTTAGAGTTTAAGGTTCAGTTGTAAAAGTTTATATAAGGAATGCCCCTACTGCTGGGCATGTAGAACATGAAATGTCATGTATATATATACATATGTACATATATAGATAAATATGTGTGTATGTATATGTATATATGTATATGTGAAGCGCATATGTAGGAAACACTTAGGCTCGCCAAAAGTTGCTTGCAAGTAATTTTTCGTTTCCCGTTAACTTTTAGTTTTTTCTACACTAATTTTCCGTTTTTTGCTAGACTTTTCATTTTACATATAAACTACAGGGTGATACACACACACACACATACATATATACACACACACGCGCACACGCACACGCACACTCAACTGCAATAGCTAACGAAATAGTATTCACAATAATGAAAAGAGAGAAATCTAGTTACAATATACCCCTATATATACATATACAGCCTGGCCGCTTTGAGAATCGCATAGAGCAGCTCGAGCGGCCTCCTTTTCTTGTGTAGTTTTTAATCCTTCGCCTCCTCCCACTTGAAAACCAGTTTGTTCTGTGATCTGCGGCGTTTCAGACGTTGCAAAGTTATTTTTGTTTTGCTTTTATTTAATTTTTTTTGTTTCTTTCGATATAGTTCGCTTATAAATATATATATATATATAATTATATATATATATATATATATCTTTATATAGTACTTTGATCCCATCTTTTAAAAACTCGAAACAGCAAGAAAAGAAAAAGAAAATAATGAGAAATAATTGCAATAATTTAATTTTAATATATATATATATATATACACATATATGTACCCTGTAATTTAACCCTACACATACACGCACTTTCGCTCAGCCGCCACCCCGCCCCGCGGACCTCGCCCATTGTTATTTGCCGCCTCTGCGCTAGCCTGGCCGCAAAACGTTCTCTGGAGTCTGAATTACATATTATTTTTTAAGTACGTTTTGCGGTCGTGGTGGGCGCTTGGCAGTGTCAAGCAGCACTGGGCGTGGCACACACCCAGAAACATTAGAGAGTTAATACTAAATAAAGAAATTTAATTTAAGTTTTTATGTTTAGACTTCGCACACATATATATGTGTGCATATATGTAAATCAAACTCAGGAACTCATATACCTCAGAAATCAGAAACTAAAACTTTGTTTAAAATTGCTTTATATATATATATACGCTTATATATATATAGGGTTCAAAGTTCATTTGAAGATGCTAAATAAAAAAAAACAGCTTTAGTTCTTAGTTATGTATTTTTTATGTTTTAGTTGTTTATTTTTACCTAAACTAAGCTTAAATATTAAAGCAAAAGACACACACACACACACACAACAATAGCAATAATTACAGCAACATTAAAATATATCGAACTGCAATAGTTAACTGAACTACCTCAATGGGCCCCAATAGACTGCGCATATAGCAAAAAACAAAAATATTTTTAAATATAAAAAAAAACTAAAAATAACAAAACTTTTTTTAAGTTTTGTTTAAACACACAAACCACACACACACCCGCACACACACAAACACACTGAGACACCTTTTGGCTTTGGTTTTCATTTCGAAATATTTACAAAAACAAATTTCATTTGCAACACAATTTTTTGGCTTTAACTTAAACGAAAAAAATCCCAAAAATTTTGGTTGTAAAAAAATAAAAACTTCATTTGTGTTTTTTTAAATTAGGTTTTTGTAAATATGCGCTAAATTTAAACACGAAATTTCAACAAGAAAAAATGGAACACATTTAATGTAAAGTTAAAATCTTTTGGCTATCTAAAAACGTAACTTTAAACAACAAAAAAAAAACAAAACAACACAAAAATAATTAAAAAATTTTACTATATGCTAAGAAGGTCATATGTTGTATACATTAAAAATTTTTGGCAAAGCAACTAAATGAGGCAAAACAAAAACAAAAACATTACATTAACTAAATATGTAAAACACAAAAATGCAAAAAAAAAACAAATACAAAGAAATTATTTTAAGGCTATCAAAAATTTTGAAAAAAAAATACAATTTCAACTGTAACTGTCCAAAAAAAATTAAGAAATAAAAAAATTTTGTTGACAGCCCCAAGAAACGAAAAAAGCAAAACAAAATATAAATTCAATTCAATGCGCAAACCCAAAATGGTTATAAAAACAAAATATGTAAAAAAAACAAAAAAAACCTTTCTTCAAGAAAATTTTTGCAAAAAAAAACGAAGCAAAATCTATTTTAGGCTTAAACTTTCGGCTAAAATATTAACAAAAAAAAAAAAACAAAAAGAAAATGTAAACTTAAACAAAAAACAGCATATTTTTAACACACAAAAAACATTAGGCACTTGCTAAAAAAATAATAATAATTAACAGTTATTTGCATAAATATTTATTTCGAGTAAAAAAAATCATTTTTAGGCCCAACTTTTGGCTCAAAAAATAATTTCTTTGTAAAAATGTAAGTGAGAAAAGCGAAAAGAAGAAGAAAAATGCGTAAATTAATAACTAAATTTAACAAAAAAAATTAAACTAAACACAAATGTCGCCATTTTGCATTTAGAAGAGCGTTAAAAGTTGAAAGAAAAAAAAAACAGAAAATAAATGAAAAATTGATTGTGCAAAACAGAGAAAACTTTTAATGTACATAAAATAAATTAAATATTTAAAACAAAAACAAAAATCTATAACATATTTTGTTTTTGTTTTTTGTTTAATTAAATTTAACATTTTTTTTATAATTTTTGCATTGTATAAATTAATTTTTAAGTAAAAAGTGTAACACGTGAATTATTGTGTAATTGTGCACAGGTACAAAGAGCTAAACTTATATATATATATACGATGAATATATATATAAAATAAAAAATAAAATAAATAAACACGCGATGTATGTAATTTTTGTTATATATTTTTTGTTAATACTTGTTTTCTAATTAATATTTAGTTGAATATATATTCAAAAAAAAAAAAAAAAAACAAAAACAAGCCAATTGTACTTATAAACAATTTTCATCAAACTACACTGAGCGAAAAAAATAGTTACAAAATTACATAAAAACTCCTTTACGTTCTGCTACACTGAGAAAAAACTTGTATCCGTAAGTTATTTGAAATAACTATAAAAACAAATATGGCAAGCAGTTAAAAACCGAAACGAAATTAATTTTTAAGCGTAAAATGTAAAAAATGTATGCTATTTTTTAATTATAATTTAATAACATTTATGTTGTTTTTAATTTGTTTAAGCAGCACGCGAATTGGCTTGTTTACAATTTAATTTTAGTTTTTAATGTTTAACTAAATTTTAAAGTAAAATATATATATATATATATACAAAATATATATATATAAGCAGATATATATATATATATATATATATTTAAATAATTGCTAAATTAATGCAAAACTAAATAAATGTTAAAAACCAAAAAAAAAGAAAAAATTCGAATAATTGGCAAATTTTATTTTTTTGTTAACAAAATTTGAAAAATTTATATTTTTATTTTCACAGCAAGCGGACAAGAAACAAAAAGCATAAATATATTTTTATGTTAAGGCAAATACGTATACTAACGAAAGAGTTTAAAAAATAAATTAAAATAAATTTGTTTAGGCCTAAGCAAACTTTACAGTTCAGTTCAGCATTATATATATAATACATATATGTATATACATATATATGTGTATATATATATAAAGTCGATTCTGGTATCCCCGCCTGCCCCCTCTATGAATGTGTAAATCAAGTTGTTGTAAATTTGTCTAAAATGCAAATCGAAGCGAGTACAAATTAAATTTAATATATATGTGCGTAAAAAATATTATTTACTTAACATTTTTCTATTGAAATTATCAGTTTTCTCATTTTCATTTCTAATGTAAGTCACACACTTAATGGGAAAAATTTAGAGACAAAGCAAAAGAGGCATACAAAACACTTTTGGAACAAAGACAAGTACAAAATTTCAGGTAATACGAAAAAGTAGCAGTAAAAATTTTTTAAAATTAACAAATATATTATGCAAATACGTACAAATTTTTCGGCATAAAAAAAGTAAATTAAAAAAAAGCAAAAAACTAAAAATAAAAATTAAGTAAGAAACTGCCAACAAAAAAATGTTTGGCAATTGGTGTGACTTTTAGCAATGCTTTAGTTAAATAAATGAAAACTTGCAATGGAATGTATGAAAAGATATATTTATTTCTTAATTTATAAACTTTAGTTTTTAATTTAACAAAACAGCAACAAAACTTGAGTTACACATGCCAAAAAAATATAAAAAAAATAAAACTGCGCTGAACTGCAAAGTGTGCGAAAAAAAAATGAGAAAATTACAATGAGAAGAAATTTTTATTTTCAAAAAAGTTTCGAAGAAAGTCCACTTAATAAATATGAACGATGTAAATGTATGCTAAAATCTATGTACATATACATTTATTACAAAATAAAGGAACAACTTAAGCAGACGATAGTTTTAAAAAGTATATAAATAAAATCCATTTTGGAGCAAACTCAGGGCATTATCAAGACTCACGACGATGTATACATGCATTTAATACCAAAAAAAAAAAGAAAAACTTTTCGATATGTATTACAAATAAAAATATAAAAAAGTGAAGCAAAAATTTGTAATCATGCAAAATAAAAATAACGATTATGAACAACTCAGGTATTAAAAATAAATATTGAAAAAGAAAAATGAAATATTTTCAAAAAAAGGAGAACGACATTTTTTTCAAAAAAGTTGTGCAATATTCTTAAAAGTTTTCTAAATACGTAATAGTATTAAATAAAACTAAAACTAACAAAAAAAAAATCAAAGCAAGTAAAAGAATCGAGTGTTCATAAAAGAAAGTTAGGCATGGAAAGAGATAGAAATAGAGTGTAGAGAAAGAGTGAAAGTGAAAGAGCGTGAGTTTTTGAAGCAAATGACGATTTAGCCTTATAATTTTATATTTAGTTTCTGTTTTAATCCTTTTTGTTCATAACAAGCCACAAAAACAACAACACGACAACTATAACAACAAACAACAACAAACAAACATACAAACAAACAACATACGAAACACACACAACAAATAACACACAAAGATACAAAAAATAGTAAAATAAATAGCTAAATGAAAATGAGTTGATATAAAAGAAGGAAAACATAAAACTGTGATTACATTTTTTATTGTCGATGCTGATTGATAACAAAAATGTTGCATAAAAAAAAAACAAAATTGGCAAACTTATAAAAAACAAAAGGTAAAAGAAAATAGCTTATGATTTCTTTGATGCATAACTAAATAAATATTTAATTAGCCGAAATATTAAACTTCAAAAGATTTACTAAGCGTAAAAAAAAGCAAAAAAAAAAAAATAAAAAAAATACAAAATATTACTTATAAAATGATTTGAGTATTAGTAAATAATGTGTATCAAGTTATATAATTTACCACTTTTTTCATTTAAAAAAGAAAACAAAACAGAAACTTTAAAATTGTACGATTGAAAAACTAAAAATTCAACATTTAGTTCACATACCACTGAACACTTTCTGTATGTAGTGCACTTTAGTTAAAAATTAAAGTCTGAGATTTTACATTTATATGGTCAAGATATACACCTAATTAATAATATATAAAAACTTATTAAAAAAACGAAAAACAAAAAAAAATTGACTAAGTTTATGAATTATTTAAACAACAACAGTAAAACATACAACCAGAAACAAACACTCATACACACATTTATATTTGGCTATATACTACAAAAAAACTATATATATAGAACGCAAAATGTGTAAAGAAAAATGAAAAAAAAATCGTAACTAAACTGTATTTTCACTCTGATTTCTATATATACATATGTCTGGAATATGTGCAAGCGTGAAATTTAAGTAAACAGCTTAAATATATTTTTAATGACAATTCGGATTAAAAAATTTACGATTATGGCATAAACTTTTGTGTAAAATATTAAATCTAAGCTATACAAAAAAAAAAAAAACAAAAACAAAAAAATTACAGAAGAAAAAACGCATTGTAACAAAAACTCACACAGCATGGAAATGGGGAAAACAGATATTGAGCATAAAAAAGTATATGAACGAAAAATCTAAATTCAATAAACTTGTTGCAAAAATATAATAAAAAAAGAAACACTTGTTTTATTTACACACTTAGAAATGAAAAGTTGGCGCGTGTTGGAAGAAAACCTATCAATCGCTTTAATCGATAACTTAATTCGATAGCTATGGACTGCATGCTGGTCACACAGTTTGTTGAACAGCTGTTCGCTTGTTGACGTTATCTGTGAATGGTGAATGGACGCCATTGTGTTACGTGCTGACGAATCGAGTAAGTAGAAATTTGTTATTAATAGTGTTAACTTATGTTTTAATTTGTATGTAATACTGACAAATCACACTTTATAGCGCTAAATAAATAACGATTCGATAACTATCAGAGACGCTTCAGAAATCTGCAATTACAAAAGAAGAAATACAACAAATAAGGAAGTAAAACAGTCACAGTTAACAAAATGGTGAGTAATGCGGTTGATATGAAAACAAATCGAACAAAAAGAAAGGAAACCAATTTTAATGGTTGCGTAAATCCCTGCAATCATATTTAAATACACATGAGGCCAATATAAATATATGTACATGTCTATATGTATAGTTAGCCTATGACCTAAAACAAATGCCCATATATGGAAGTCTTCATAGCTTGCCGGGTATTACAGAAGGAGGGGCAAGGTAAAGAAGAAGAAGTGAAACACTTATCAGCTGTGGTTGGCAAAAAAAATTATGACTCAAATATATTTTTCTTACCACACGTTCGTTTCTTACAGTCGGAAATGCAAATGGATTGTGCACTGGATTTGATGCGACGACTGCCGCCTCAGCAGATTGAGAAGAATCTGATTGACTTGATTGATCTGGCGCCCGATTTGTGCGAGGATCTGTTATCATCTGTGGACCAACCACTGAAGATAGCCAAAGATAAGGAGCATGGCAAAGATTATTTGCTATGCGATTATAATCGGGATGGTGATTCGTATCGTTCGCCCTGGTCGAACACTTATTATCCAGCGCTGGAGGATGGCCAAATGCCATCAGAACGCTTACGAAAGCTAGAAATCGAGGCGAACTATGCGTTCGATCAGTATCGTGAGATGTATTATGAAGGAGGCGTCTCCTCTGTTTATTTGTGGGATCTAGACCATGGCTTTGCTGCAGTCATATTGATCAAAAAAGCCGGCGATGGCAGTAAAATGATACGTGGCTGCTGGGATTCCATCCATGTTGTGGAGGTTCAAGAGAAAACCACCGGGCGCACAGCACACTACAAACTCACCTCGACTGCGATGCTGTGGCTGCAAACCAACAAACAAGGCTCGGGAACTATGAATCTGGGCGGTTCACTAACTCGGCAAACAGAACAGGATGCCAATGTGAGTGAATCATCTCCACATATCGCGAATATTGGCAAAATGGTCGAAGAGATGGAGAATAAAATTCGCAACACGCTTAATGCAATTTACTTTGGCAAGACCAAAGATATTGTTAATGGTTTGCGCAGCACGCAATCGCTGGCCGATCAAAGGGATCAGGCGGCCATGAAACAGGATCTGGCTGCAGCAATATTGAGGCGTAATGTTAAACCCGAATCGAACTGAAGCTGAGTTGAGTGTGAAGCCTTATATATAGACAGTAATCGACTTCAAATTACAGCATTGAGCAATTAGTAAAGAAAAGAAAACACGAAAACAATGCGCATTTCTAGACATTAAATTTGTTAACGAAACATTATAATAGAAAACTTGTTAAATGAAGGAAACCACAAAAAAGAGAACAAACAAATGTATTAATGTAAATTGATTGCCCAGTTTTCTGAAACTCCTCACGCTCCGCCTTGTTGCATTTTTAATATCAAATTTCAAGTCCAGCTCTTTAGACAGTATCTATTAAGTATCTATATTTGAGTATTTTTTCTGTATCTGTATAATGAATATATATATATATCATAATTTGTAATCATATTTTTTGTATTCAAAAGTCGCCGCAAATATTTTCGTATTTCATTTCACTTTCGCTTTTGATTTTCGATTAGTTTGCATTTTACTTTTGGCAACGATTGCTGAGATTCGACATTTAAAATAATTGTGTTTATAAATACATATATATATATATAAATAAATTAAATAAATATGTATGTATGTGTATTGTAACAATAAGAAGCTCGAAACATAAATTTTACATTATGTACTTTTACTGAAACGCTCTGTATTATGTGAAAAATACACATTATGTACCGATCAGCGAAACATATCTATTTATTAATATTATGTTTTGAAGGAATGGCGTCATAGGGCAGATGTAGCTAAAAACTTGGTGAGAATATCATTCTATTATTTCTATTTTATTAATTTACCATATGGAACTATATATTTAAAATTTTTTTGTAAGATTTAAAAAAATTGTAACTAAGTCAACAATTTTTAATCATCTCTTCCAAATTATCAGGCAAATCAAATTAGAAACGAAGATTTCTATTTTCCTTTTCGATAGCTGATTAAGTGGGCTAATCGAAGCCTACTTGTAATATTTGTATCTCTTTATTCCAGGTCTAAAAACTTACTTTTTTATGTTTAATAAAAATTTTAAGTTTTGGTTTTGGTATGGCTATGCTTTTGTTTATTTTTCATGAAAAAATCGCAAACTGCGCTACAAGTTACAAGTTTTATAATCATTTTGTTTATCAATTTAGTTTCTTTTTTATCATTTTAATTAAGATAAGATGTGTGGTCTTATATCGAGAACATGAATACAAATATATTGTTTAGTTATCAGTAAATTGAATTGAAACTTTTTCCTGTTATGCGTATCGTTCAATATTGTTTTTCTTTATCATGATTATTATTACATTATATAGTTTATATAAATACTTTTCTGTTTCTTATTTTTTTTTTTTTGCATTATCAACTATATACAAAAACGCGACAACATTTATGCGTGTGTGTGTGGGTGTATCTGATAGAGTTTTGTATGTGGATCGTTTTCGGCTTTTCGTCAATACTTTAAAGTATTTTGTCGCACTAGATATCTACAAACTTAATGCTAAGTGATTACAAATAAGTTAAGATTTAGATATAATTAGTTAGGCCGAAAATGAAAAATAACTCATACGATTTTTGCTGTGGTTGCTGTTGTTTACATATACAATATTTTACACCGGCTGCCAAATTCGAAACGTGCTTGTGTGGAAATGGGGGAAGGGATTAGTTGTTTAGCATTGGGACAAAGGGCAACAGGAAGGACAGTCGAGGAGCAGTAGTAGACCAGCAATTAAAACGCCTCGACTCTCATTTAGTGCGTACATTAAATAGATATAAATAAATGTGCAGCATATATATATATATATATATATATATATATTTATATATATATGTATACATATATATATATATATATATATATATATATAGATATACATGTAAAAGTCTCTTAGGTACACTGCTTATTGCATTTTGGAAACTTCAAACTTAGTATTAATTATTTCCTCATCGGAATCGAGCACAGGCAGCGCTGGATCACCCATCGATGATGGTATATTCTCCTCCACCCAACGCAAATCGTCATCTTCGGTGGTTGTTGCTGCACGTGAGTTTTTAGTGGATTGTGCATTACCGTTTTGATGAGAGCCACGCATCTTAATGCCATACGCATCTGCTACAAACTGATCCTCTTCATCTGTAAGTGCAAGGCAAAAAAGTTAATAAATGTTGTGATATATACTTATTGTTGTTCGAGCTAACCCTCATCGTCCTCATCCTCTGGATTATCCAGCAGCGGTGTAAATGCATATCGCTGATTATTATTTGTGGGTCGCCAAAGAATCATAATGACCAGCAATAGCACAGAGAACAATATATGCCAAAAAGCTGTATCAATCCAGATATCTCGCCAACCCTAAAAAGCTTAAATATATAGACATAGCTTAAAGGCAATTTGCAGTTGGACTTACAGGCGTACAGCTCTCGGTTTTACGCAAACGCAAGGCAAACAACATAAAGATCAAAGAAGCAATAACAGCGAATATGAGCGTATTAGTAAAATGTCTGTACAGTGAGAGCTTAACCATATTTCTGCGCAGCCGCAACGTGCGCGTTGTCTGTACGAGCGATGTGAATATCCACCAGCAAATTACAGTATCCAGCACAGCGAGCGGTATGGTAGACAAGAGCAGCTCACTGCGATCGCTTTTGACCCGGGTAATGCGCAAATAGCTCTCCACGCAGGCCAATACAAAGTATAAAGTGCCCACGCCTACAACGCGATGCAGCATAGGACCCAAGCGAGGTCTGTCAAAAGGTACAGATAACAAAATTAAACTAGATTCGCCTAGCTCTACACATTCCATTACTTGACTATGCCGAAGCCCAGGCTCATTATGATGACCAACATTCGAGCTAGTGTGCGCTTAGCGCAGGATACAAACTCAGCTACTAGTTCAGCATGTTGCACGGGATAGCCTGTATTGGACACCGTTTGATACTCTGCATAGAAGAAGGCTTTCTCCAACATGCCAAGCAGTATGACACCTCCTATCCAGAATTGTATGCGCAGCAAATCACGCCATTGGGCAAATGAAACAAATAGCCAAATGATGCCAAATATGACGTAGACTACGCACATGATCAAATAGAACTGGAAGAGATAGTAAAAATATATAGTGGTATAAATATGAGCAATAACTTGATTAACTTACCGGCAAAAAGGGCCAATCGATGGCTGATATATAGCCATGTGGACTGAGGAATTCAATATGCACCGTGGCATGAAAAGGTTGACCAGGTGGAGACGTTAGTATGGTCAGCTCCAGCTCGTAGATGCCATCTTCAACAATACTCGCAATTGCCCTGGGTATTGCCTAGAATATGTTTGTTTATATATTATAAACTAACTGCCACATATTTAAATGTGTAAGGTTTGCACTTAGAATACATATGACTAATTTAATCAACTATTTATCAACTATAAATATATATTCATATATATTCAACCGATCTGCTGTAGATTGCAGTTGCCTATTTACTAATATCATTTATCAGTACAAAAACTTGTTTTAATTAGTTGAATTAGAAGTAGTCTTTAAGCTTATAATCTTGATTTAACATTTCTCATATGCATATTTCCTATAAATTCATATCATGTCATAAATATTCATTTACTTATCATATTCACACACAGCCAACGTATCTACATGTATAATATGATTACTAAAATAGTGAAATTAATTAAAGGGCAAGAAAATAGATAAGCATATAATATACAATTACTGCGATTCACTTTGCAGAGCTACTGTTATAATTGCTATAGTTGTGCTATAGACTTACAACAGAAATCAGAATTCTGTCGTAGCTATTGATAGAGTTTCTAAACATTCGAAAAACACGATTTTTTATGGTATTATATATATATATATACCGAACAACTAAACTACTCCTTACATATGCATTATTCCCCAAAAAAATATTTTATCAATCATTCTTATACTTCCGCATAGAACAACACACACACAATTATAAAGTACGATAAGTAGACGTTTCTGATAACAGTTTTGTATGTTCCTTAGATATTTGCTATTGAGTCAGACGCACACGCTAACACGCAGTTATGGAATGAAAATGTTGCTACAACAATTACCGAAAGTGGATTTCGGCTCTTCTTCAGCTCATGCACTTCCTCCGGCGCCTGTTTGCCAGCGACCTCCGCGGCATCGCTTAGTACGATAAGATGCGTGCAGTTGGCATATATATTCGTGGATTTCACAAGGTGACTCAAGCTAACATTTTTTTGCAGATTCGGCTTGTCGTTGAGTGTTTGCAGCTGTATAAATGTATATTGTCAATTTAAAAAAAAAAACATGTATGTATATATATATAGATTACTTACAAATCGAGCATCGTATAGACATGGATGTTTCGTCAACTTAAAGTTAATGGCTAATGGAACTTCCCCGTCAGAAGAGCATTCCACTATATAAAAGGGTGAGGGCAAGTGTACATAGAGCGAGTTTGTTTGTTGTGAAGGGGGTAAAGGGGAGTAGTAAAAAATTTTCAGTTATTGCAAATTGCTCACGTAGCAAAATTCATGCACTTACGTTTTATATAGATCTTTGTATTAGCCAACAGCGGACGCTGCTCCACAATCGGTTGCAGATCCTAATCAAATGGGAATTGGCCGTAAATTTTTTTTGCATAGTTTTTGTTTTGGTTTTCCCATTTTTACCTGATCTATAACAACGTTAATGATGCCGGGATCTGATTTGCCAGACGCCAGGGTGGCAAAACTGGCAAGTAGCGTCAATGTGATTGTAAAATGCTTCCACATTATGTATACGCCACACGAAACCACCTAAATAAATATTATTTATTTATTTTCTCTGTTTTGTTGGCTACGCGTTAGAACAATACTACTACAATTTATCGGTCAACAAAATTATCGATTACGGATTGTGACTGCGCAGTCGAAGGTTCTCTTGCCGGTGTCTGCATATTAATTAAGCGATATACTTATGAAAAATGACCAATTGCCAAATCAATCAGCAATCTTACGAATTGACTTTGGAGAAAATAAAAATGTAATTTAAATCATATTGTATATCAACCAATGTTGCAAGTAGTATTGAACAGCTGTTCAATTTAATCGTATAGAATACCGCAAGTACTTGTTCTCGTTTTCTGTGAATACCAATATTGTCGTTATCGGCTTATCGAAAAAACAAAAATTCAGCATTTTGTTCTTTTAGTTTTTGCAGATTGCTCAAATGTTTTTATTGCCATAAAACATGGTAAATGTTATGAAAGGAGTGCTCGTGGAATGGTAAATGAACAATTTTGAGTTGATTTATGTATTTGATTTAAAGAATTTCGTTGTAGTGATCCGGCTATGAAACAATTTTTGCTACATTTGGATGAGAAACTGGCGTTGGGTCGAAAATTTATCATACAAGACTTGGACGAGAGTCATTTGTTTATTTCCACGGATATTGTTGAGGTGCTTCAGGCGCGCGTTGATGAGTTAATGGATCGCATTAGCTTTCCATTGCACGAGAAGGATCCATAAACTTAAAAAATAATTATTTACTACAACCAAAATTATGACGGGGCGCGAATCACATCGGATCAAGGATGCGGAGAAGAAACGGGTCCTAGATGAAGCGGCACGGCTACGACGTGCACGAAAAGCCCTGGAAGCTCTCGAGCGGGATAACTTTCAAGATGATCCGCATGCTGATTTGGTTATGTCTAAAAAACTACCCAAATTCCAGGATAGCATAAAGAATGCCAAGGAAAAGAAGGGCAAACGAAAAGGAGCCGAATACTTTCGAGCAAAATATCGCAAGAATTTTCAACAACTGCTCGAGGAGGACAAACAAAGGCCCAATTACGAGAGCGCAGCTGCGCCGCCGCCTCAAAAGCCAGTTCGTCATTTTTGTGCTGTCTGTGGAAACTTTTCTCAATATTCGTGCACGGCATGTGGAACGCGTTATTGTCGAGTTCGCTGCCTGCGTACTCATCAGGATACCCGGTGTCTAAAGTGGACCGCGTGAATTTGGTTGTTAAGCTACTAATACCCCTAAACAAAATGTAATTTAGCTTTAGTATTCATGCAATAAAAAAAAAAACAAATATAAACTGCAATCTTTAAAATAAATCGATGACACAAAAGCTTGTATAAATGCATATCGATAAGTCAGCTGCTTCTTAACGATATCAGCTGACACACTGAGTCTGGTATGCTGTATAATTAATAATAGAACTAAATGAATTTTATTAAAATAAAGATGAGAATATTGCATTGAATTGCAATTAAGTATTATTTTAAATAGTGTTAAGAGCTCTCTTTGTATGGTTAAAAATATTTGGTTGTCGACGATCTCTGGGTGGGAGCCAGAGTTGTCTTTAACTTCGTATATGTGTCAATATTTGTAGCTTTTCATTGTGCGGTCACACCATCGCGCAGTCTCATTTCATTTTTCAAACAGGACAGTTGCTGCGCACGATTAACGCATTGTACAATAAATTAAATTTTAAGTAGAACAGCCCAAACGTTACAAACGAAACAAAACTCAAAATCTCTAGCAGACATTCAAATACTTGAAATATATAAAAGCAACGAAGTAAAAAGGCGAAAGAGCAACAAATAGGCCGGTCGACTGCGTGCGTGAGCATCCGTGTGTGTATGCGTGCCCATTCATATATGTGTTTGTGAGTGTGAACTAAAATCCAATCAGCACAAAGGATACCAAAGCTACAACAACAATAACAAGCAGAAGGATTTTAATTGTATTGCAAAATGGACTTCAATTTTGCGGATCTGAAAAAGGAAGCTGCCAACACGGCTGAGGATATTTTCAATGCAGCCAGCAAGCAGGTCAGCACTACCTACGATGATTTGCTCGGCGACGTCAACGCAAGCAGCGGGGGCGTCAATGTCAGCGGCGAGGGCGTGCAGGACGATAATGCCCATACCGAAAAGTATTTTGCCAATGAGCAAAAGAATCTGGATTTCGGTGATCCGCAGGCATTCGTGCAGCGCATGTCCGCCGGAGCGAAGGAGGCGCAGGAGCAGCTGGATGCAAAGTTTGCACAGAAAGCGGATGATTTTGGAGACTTTCTGAAGGAGAGCGCAAAAGAGGTAAAGCAGAATATCGGAGAGTTGACCAGCGACTTTATGAATGTGGAGCGTGGTATGTTTGGAGATGCTAGCAAAGCAGCTGCTCCATCTGCCGCTGCCCCAGCTGTTGCCCATGCTGCTGCACCTGTTCCAGTTGCAGCTGCTGTTCCAGCTGCCAAGCCTGTCCAGGATCAGGAGGCGGATTTGCTGGGCTTCAAGCCAATGAACAGTGCACCTTTGCAACCCTTTGAGCCAACTGCACCCACAGCTCACGACCAGTTTTATGATGATGACGATGATGACTTCCTAATCAAACCAACTCCAGCTGCAGCTGTTGTGGCTCCTGCAGCTCCTGCTGTAGCCAATACGGAATCTGATACAGATTCACCTTCTGTCTCGTACACTCCGTCGCCGGCTAAGAAGCCCATTGCTGATGCGCTCAAGGAGCAGGACAATGAGAAATTCATCTCTTCCGAGGATCTGCTTAGTGACTTTAAGGATGTTCCAGCTTCTGCAGCAGTTCCGGCTCCAGCCGCAGTTCCATTTCCATCTTCCACTCCCGCTCCTGCTCTGATTACCGATTTGGATGATGACGAATTTGTTGTTAAGCCGGCGTCCAAGGTGGAGCCTGCGAAGGTGGAGCCTCCCAAGGTGGAACCTCCGAAGGTGGAGCCTCCGAAGGTGGTGCCACCAAAAGTGGAGCCTCCCAAGGTGGAGCCAGTCAAGCCGGAGCCAGCCAAGCAGCCGCAGCCGCCCAAGCAACAACAACAACAACAACAACACCCAAAAATCGTATCTGTGGAGGAAATCTTTTACAAGTACGGACTTGGTAAGTGAAGATACAAATAGATACAAACTTCGGCTAGCCGACTATTTAATACACTTGCCAGCTGAAGATATTGTCAATTATGATATATCATATAGAGATATGCAGTTCGTCTAATATTGTGCCTTATAGAAACTGAAAGAGATTTTATTTATTTTTTTTTAATATTTTACTAATTACTATAGAACTTAAAAAGAAAATTTGAAGCTCAAAAAGAATTTTGATTTAAAAAAATTAAAAATAAAATCAAATAAAAAATATTTCTATTTAGGTTTTATTCTTAATTTTTATATTTTAAAGTTACATTTTTTTTTCAATATACAAAATTTCAAATTTATAAAAATCTTCATAAAGCAATTAAATTAATACAAAATTTTTCCTATAACTTTTGAGCTTTAAAGATAGGAAAACCCATAGTCAGTTTTGATTAAACCCGTTACCCATTTACTCTTATTATAAGATCATTCTGATAAGTTCAATATATCAGCTGCAAGTGTATAGAATATAATTGACATATATATATTATTGTTTTTCGTTATCATTCTGTATCTAATTAGTTTTTGTGCCTGACTTCTAGTCATATTTTTTGCTCATTTGTGTTTGTTGTTTTTTGTCCCTCTTGTGCATCCTCGACCGCACCTTTAGACGTGAACGTCACCTTGCTGCTCTGGTCACTCTATTACAGAGCGGATGTTGTTGTTGTTGTGTTTTCGTTTTTATATTTGTTACTTAGTCACTCTTTTTTAAACAGTAAATAAGCCGCTTGCACGCTCTTTTCTCCACACACATACTCTCTTCTCCACACTCTCTCTCTCTTTGTAGCCTGCGTGCCTTTTGCTTTACGGCTTTGGCATTTAGTTCTTATTTTTTGCGTTCGCTGATGTCATCGGCATCAAGTTTTGCGCTGTTTTTAATGTACACACTGAATACAACAATGCTTAAATATATATATATATATATATATATATATATATATGTATATCTAGATATATATATGTATTTAACGCGAATTGAATTTCAGTTTGGCAAACGTTTTTCGTTACGGCTGAAAATTTGCATGCAACCTCTCGCCCACCCTCTTCCATTCGCTAGCTGCGGCGCTCTCTTGCAGAGCTTTCCAGCGCAACGGATCGCCATTCAGAGTGCTGTTAACTATCGATAGCAATTTAGCTATTTAACCGCTTTGACTAGTTTTAAAATTTGAATTGGCTAAATTGAATGAGTAAAAGTCAATAAAATAAAATTCTAGCTAAAAATAGCTAGATAAGTGGCTAACTTTGGGCAACCCTGATCGAATGGAAAATATCGTCGTCATCGATTCTTGAGTCACGGCTGCGCAATCACTCTTAAATTAGTCAATAGAACTTATGGCATAGTTTTAATGTGCTGTTTCTTATTTATATATACTATATTTTATTCATTATATTTCACCCCGATGAATCAGTATCTTTGTTGCTCAACCTCTGCTGTTGTTGTCTCATTCATTGATGTGCGGCACAGCATTCATAATTCATATTTCACATTTAATTTTTTTCTTTCTAGTTTTCGAACTACATTTTAGCGTATGTCCATTAAAGCAATTATGGAAAAAGAGAAGAGCGATGGGCCAAAAAGAGCGCGCGCAGCAGCTGCTGCTGCCGCCGCTGCTTTTCGAGTACTCTTTAATTTAAGCCTTGCCTGCATAATTCAATTGTCTAGTTGGGGGCCCGCTTCACTGCGCAAATTCATTTTAGTATCAGATTTTTATACCCCGTTCGTTAAGTGCAAAGAAGTATATGGACTTCTTCAATGCCTAATCACAGATTATGTATATATTTAGATCGGGATAAAGAATACTCATGCATATATTAAAACTAATTTTTATTCATAAAAGTCATAAAAATATTATTAGTAATTGCACAATTAATAGAGTATTGTGCAGTCAATCAAGTTACTCGATGTGTTCTTTTTTCCAATCTGCGCCTTTATTTTCACCGCATGCTGGCAAAATTTTCCAATTAGTAATTTCTTTCTTGTTTCGTTGCATCCGCGGCGATGCCTTTGTCTTTATTTGCTATTTTTATGGCAACTATATGCTAAATGTCTGACTGGCTGGTTGCCTGTGTGCCTGTCTCACAGTCTTACATTATGTGTGCTTCTTCTTTGCTTGCAATTGGCATTGACTTTGCAGTGGCTGCTGCTGCTTTGCGCTCGTCATCGACCCAGCTGTAGGCACAATTTCGATAACGATAATGTATTTTCTTTACCAGTTGCTCTTTTCTCGTTGCTTTCTTCTTTACATGCAAATGTGCGTGCGTGTGTGTACGCGTGTTAGTGCTGGCAGTTAAAGAGCAGGCAAAAATCGCTTTTTAAGCTCCGCAATAAAGATAAAATTAGAGCTAACAGTTTTGTGAGGTATGCACTTAAAGTTGAAAAGTTCCATAACATTGTTAAAATTAAGCTTATTTTCGTAATATATATATAATTGGTTTCAAGCCATATTCGCTGAAAAACTATTGAAATAGTTATTTTTTCATAATATAAATATCATATATAAAATGATAACAAAAATATTAATATGTATTTTGATATTGATATTTCGTGATATGTATATATATAAAAGAAAACAATTTCGTATACAGTTTCTATAGACATAAAAATGCCAAACTTAGCTTTAAAAAAAGTGCTATTCGCAACACTGCTTGCGGCTCGGATCCCTTGCATTGGCTTTGCCTCTCACTCACTCTTCTCAATGTTCACTCTTCGCTTTCCACGCATATTCGAGTCTTGGCACATGGGCTAAGCCCGCACTTATCAGCGCCTCTGCTTTACACTTATCGCCTGCTTTATAACTGTAGTTTGGCTTGCCGGCATTGCTGTCATGCCGCAATCGAAAGGCAATTAAAGGTTCTTATAAATAGACTTAATATCGTCGTACATAAATGCCTATGTACTTAGCATGTTATTTAAGATTGTGTTTAAGATAAAAGAAAATTATTTAAATAGAGTGTAACGAAATTTGTGAAAGCTCCAGAAGAAGCGAGAAACGCTGTAAACGCTGCAAACAAAGTGTGAATAATTTCAGTGTTTTTTTTTTCTACAGTGTTGCAATTGCAATTCATATTCTGATTGGATTCTTAACTGTATAGGAAAGTGAGCCGTGGGCCAAATAAGGCCAATGAGAATTTCTTATAAAGAATCAGTCTAAAAGAAAAAATGACTTGAACGAAACTCTGAAACTTTTTTCATATAAATAGCTCACAATTCTTTTTTTGTTTACTTTAAATGTAAAATGGAAGCGTTTATTGTGTTAATGTTTGCTTAACAGCTCACAATGTGTGTTGTATCATTATATGTATATATTTAATTTCTTTGACATAAATAGATCGAATAGTGTGGATAATGATGTTTTATATAAAGTTATATTTATTGGGATTGTAAAAGTTACACTTCTTAAGAACATTCGAAGACCTTATTATTATGATTGAAAAGAATGATCACATTATCGCCAATATTTTCAAAATCAAGCTTTTGCTAAATTATTACTATATAAACTTTAGAGCAGTGCGTCGAACTGGAAGGTTTTCTGCTAACTTACAAGAAATAGTTATTTTAAGAAAACTTTTTTTACTCATCTCTAAGATTTTGTTAAACATATGTTGCCTGTTAATGGGATCCGACCTTTGCGCTACATCTAAATGTGTCGATAGGGTTATAAAAAACTCTAATGACTGTTCAAACAACTGTTTTGCATAGAGGGAAACGAATTGAGATATGTAAGAGAGAGAGCGAAAGAAAGAATATGACTTATAAAACATTTCTAGGTTAATTTCACTTTGATAAAAATAGCATTTAAGTACAGTTCAAATTGCACAACCAACTGATGTCATCTTCCATCTCTGTTCCTCAGATGCTTGCCAATTCGGTTGCTCTTGGCAAGCGTCTAAGATGTCACATAACTGTTTATGCAGCATATAAAAAAAATATATAAGATAAATTGTGAAGCATTGCAGCTAAAAAGCTAAAAACAATAACAAAAAGAGCTAGACCCAGATGCTTGACGCCGCCCTCCATGCATGCTCATTGATTTCATATCTAAATTTCACACCGAGCCAAAGGCCCAACCCCTGCAGCACAGCTGCAAGCAGTGCAAGTCCGCGCCCAACGAAAAAAAAAACGGGAAAAAACAAGTCATTGGTAGCCGCCGTCTGTTAATTTCCGTCTAACCCTTAAGCCCAACGCCTACTCAAAGTCTACAAAGACAGCGCATGCGCTGCTACGGTGTGCCGACTCTACACTCTCTGCTGTCAGCTGCAATTGTTAATCGATACATTTGGCAGCTCTAGCATGAGCTTTTTTTGTTATTGTAATGCGAGTTCAGGGCTAAGCGCGGTTGCTCAACCTAGCGCACAGGTCGCTTATCGATTTTGCATTCGCTTCCACTCAAGTGCTCTCTCTAAGCGTACTGTCGCTCTCTGCGCCGTCGTTGCTTTTGCTTTGGAACTAGTCCTTTTGAAGCTTTTTTTCAGCCTACGCTCAGTCTCTATACGCGTCGTGTGCCTAACGGATGGCAGTGAATTCTTTTACGCAATTGCTCAACGTTTAACGTAACGTCGTAGTTCGCTAGCTTGCCCTCTCGCTCTCTCTCGTTGTGCTTTGTTTGTTGCCTGAGTAAACGCAAGAAATATACAGAAATTTATAAATACGCAGATCGAAAATAACGTTGTAATTATATTTGCGACGGCTTTAGCAACTGCTTGGTGAAAAGTTTATTCTAATAATAAAGAGTATTAACGAAAAATGTGTACAATTGGCGAGGCCGGACAAAATGGCGTCTGCAAGCAGCGGCCATTGATTTGCTCCATTTTGGATCCCAGTAAGTTTTGCACACACACACACACGCATACATATAACCAATCAGAAACATAACTAACTGTGAATGGGTGACTGGAAATGCATTTTGTTGTATAACCAACTACTACGTGGGCCTGGCTAGCTCTTATACTAACTGTTCTACCTACATCTACTACTTTGCTTTGCATGCTTTAATTGTATTTCTTTTTTTGCGCCTTTAACTTAAAACACCGCTCAATGCACGCTCACGTTCCTTCTCTCTTTTTCTCTACTATGTCTCTTCTCACTCTGATTGCCTTGCACAACAACACACAAAATCCCAAAACGCTAAACTAACGAAAATCAATATTATCCATCGCCTATTTGCAGATGCCTGGTTCAAGCCCGAACGTTTGCACCCGCTAGGTAAGTGTATTGAGCGGCCCAGTGGTTGTCAAACTGCGCAAATAACTGTCAATTGCAAAACACTGTACAAAACGCAGCAAAAGAAAATGAACTCTCGTTCATTATATCGGCGTTATATATAGCTATAGATGTGTATAATGATGTCATTGTCGCGCCCGCACAAAATGTAGCTATGCCACGCCTCCGCGTATCTGTACCTCTCCTGTCCTCAAGCAGTCTCCATCAAGCCTTAAAGTATGCCTCGCTTTTTGTTATACTTTTATTGTTGTGCACTTGTCTCTGTGTGTCGCTTTGTCTCTGTACATTGTAATTGCTATGAACAACCCTGACTATACGCTTCATTATATTTGTATAGTTGGTGAAAACACTCGCTCTATATAGCCTCGAGTAACAGGGAATAAGGCACATTTATTTTTCTTAAAGCTAAACAATTCTGATTTGTGGAACTTAAATTGCTCGAATTCTTATGAAGTGTTCTGGACTTGAAACAGAAACTAGTTAAAAATAAGCATGTGCATCTTTTCTATCTTCTCTTCTCAGCAAAAGATATCCTAGAGATACTTTAGAGATCCAATCCAGACTTGTCTTAATGCTCTTTGTTCCTCTTTGCTTTGAGTCACAATTCACTTTAACTAAGTTGGTCAAAAGGGTCCACTTTTTGTCATATTATTGAAGGTGTGTCACGAACTACATTTAAATTCAATAAGACTAATATGTCGTATGTTATTTACCTAAAAATTCAGCTCAATTTTGGTTAATATAAATATATTTGAAGAATTTGAAAGTACGAAATTTAAAGAAGGAAGAATTTCGCTAGATATTTCGAGCTTCTTTCACATTATTGAGTATTCCGTCATTTGAGATACAATTCTTAACAATTTGGTATATATTTCTGATGCTAGCTCTTTTGAACACACACACTATCGATAAATATCGATTTTTATTTCCAATCTATACATACGTAGCGTCTTTATAAACATCAGCGTTTTTAAATACATGTTTACATGCAGTAATTATATGTGTCATTTTTTAGCTACTCCAAGAAATCGATAAAAATCGATATTCAAATATGGTATTATAAAATATGGGTATTATAAAAGCTACTAACTGGTGTATTATAACATGACAATTGAATAGTTTCGCATCTTAGTTTTTTTGTACAACGATTTCCAAAAGCAGATTCCAGAGAATCGATAATTATCGATAAATAATATATAAGATTTAGTATCAACAGCAAACGTTTATTTTGCATGACTTTTTTGATTCATATTAAGTCTTTACTCCTTTCCGTTTACCACTTTAATTAGCCTAAAAACTCACTGCAAAAACCAACAAAATTTTGCGTCCAGCGCCCAAAAACGCGCAACACAAAATGTAAAATGCGAAAGCCAAAAACTGGCGACTGCATTAATTGTGGCCACAACAAAGTGTTGTTGTGTGTGTGTGTGTGTGCCACGCCCACATAATTAGTAGCCAGGCATAAATGCAGTTCAGTTACCTTAACGCCCTGCCCCTGCCACGCCCCGCGGCTGGCACTGAAGCGGCAACAGCAAAGCGAAAAGCGAAAAACGAGAAACGAAAAACAAAAATTGGTAATCGGATCGCATGCTAAACGCTTTCATGACTTAGCTTCATATGGCGCATACACCTCAATAGGAAAACTGAAAAATGGAAAACCTTTTCACTCGTCCACATGCTGCACTGCAAGCTGATATGCCGTGCGCCAAAGGTGAGAGCTGAAGGTGGCCGAGCAGGCGGAGGGAATAAGCCGCCTCCCCCTGGCTTGCGTTCACACGAGGCTCGCATGCAATAGACGCCAGCGAAACATGCACAACTATAATGGGCATATAAATAGGTCTATACATATGTATATAGTATATATATATATATATATATATATGTATATGTATAGTTTCATCAGCTTATGAAAGTCTCTATCGTCAGACTGACTAACAAATGCCAATTCTGACGTCGCTTGAGCTTTGCACCCAGCGACTGCACTGTCAACACATTAACTGTTTATATAGTGCTTGACTCAACATATGCATGTATATATATAGACTTAATCTCTGTGAATTCTCTGTGCATGAGCTGTAGCTCAGGCTGAGATTCTTATTCAATTTGCAATGCAATTCGTCGTTGAAAATCTTTGACACTGAAAATTTGTACAGAAAGAGCTTAACATAGCATGAACTATGTTAGCTGAGCATATTTAACATTAAGCTGTTAAGCTTAACATGTATTAGGGCCAGTTCTAGGCAGCGCTTGGGCGCAGAGTAAGAGATAAAAAATAGGGAAAAAACAAATTTAACTTCGTGAAACAGTATAAAAAAGTATTGGGAAAATATAAATATATATATTTAGCATTCATTCATTTTAGATCTTTAAGCAGCTTAAGTTCTCTGCAGCGAAAACAGAATTTTACTTAATTCAGTTGCCAGCAGAGAATACTAGAACGCTCTATAGATTGTAACTGATTTAAGTGATTCATTTGTAATTGAAAATAATTTAAAAAATCAGCTCAAATTGTATTCAGTTTCCAGTTTTACTGAATAAATTACGAAACATTTAAGCCTATGCTATGAAACGTGTTCTATGTATATGATCCAGTATATATCTGCTATGTTAAGGTTGTCATGTTAAGCCTATGTTAAGAAGCTATTAAGAGAGACAAATTAAACTGCTTGCTCAGAGACTCAGAAACTATAACTAAAAGTGCTTCAACTGAACTCATAATAAATAATAAATATTGTTCACATAAATTTAAATATAAACAAATTTAAATATTAATTTTAATATTAAATATGAAATGGTAAAGCTGCGCTGTTAGGAGCATGTTAAAGCTATGTTTAACAGCTGCTAGAGCCTAAAAAGTATTTACAAATATAAAATATAAAAAAAAGTTAGGCAAATCTATTCCAATTAACGCGGCTAAGTTAATTGCAGCTGCAGCCTATGTCAAGCAGCTGTTAAGTGACTCACAGCTAACAGTTGACTATAAAGACTCCCCTTTTGTCTCAGCTCAATTAAGCTGTCTATAAGCAAACAAAGTAGCTCATAAAAGTGTACTAATAATTATCCAAGTTTGCTAGTTAATTGATAAAAATCTTTCTTTCTCTATGCGCCCAACCATATATTCGCCTTCAATCTATGTCGCCCTCCCCTTTGAGTCCAAGCCATAAAAGTTGCGGCTGCTTTTGATGCGCCACCCGCTTGGCACGTAAAAGCAATTGCTCGACTCGAGTTATGCCTAAATTTGGTGCAAACTCGAGAGATACTCTATGCCCGTGGAGTATGCCCATTTACCCACTCGAATCCAATCCGGACTGCCCACTGGGAATTCTCGTAACGCTCTGTGTGCCTTGGCAGGCAGTCGCTGAGTCACAATTCGCTGACTTCAACTTGTCTTGGCCATAAAGAGAGCCAAACGAGGCGTTCATAATGGAAAGCTAGTCATAAGAAGTACAAATTGGAATAGCAAATACGCTTGCTTTGATTCAGCTGCTAGTATTTGGAAATAAATATATAAATATATATTTGGAAATAATTGGGATCTGGTTGGACTCCGATTGGAGCACAGCAAAATTTCAATTTCGAGTTTGAAGTTCATTTTAGACATAAAATTCGAACTTAGAAAATATTTTTATTTACTGATTTGTAAATATAATATAATAAAATAAATATAAGCTAAAATTTAATGAAATTGAATGAATTTATAAATTTGTATAGATTCAGTTTTACTCTTCAGATATGAGAAATGAACTCAAAATTAGTCTTTACTAGTAAATGTTTGAATATATTTATATGCATATATGAAACATTATATATAATATGATCTACTCTTTATGGATATACATCTATATAGTATAAACTACCTATCACTCTCTGCTATCCTTATATAAAAAGTTATTATCAAATAGTTTTCCTACTCTTGAGCATGCTTAAGAAGTCTTGGGTACGGGCCAAAACTTTATTAATTAATGAAATTATTTTGGCAAGCGTTTGCGCTTCAATATCTAAATTATATTAGGGGTAGCAATATAAGAAGTACTTTAAGTTAAGATTACTGCGAATACTTGAGCTACTCTACGCTAAACCTGTTTTATCTGAAGTCGATTCATAAATGTGGAAATAGTTTCAGCGCACAATGTAGCGGGTCAAAGCGCTTCAGACATGATTCATAATTAGAAATTGGTTAGTCCAAATATGGATATGACTTCATATATAAAGATATATGTATATATATATCTATGTCTATATATATATATATATATGTATATATACGCCTCAAGCTGAAGTTTATAGTCTGCCTTTCACCTGCGATTTTAGCCGGCCGGCTTTTGTGCTTTCCGATAGTTATTTTGGTTACGTGCCGGCGGGTGCATGTTCACATACACGTATCTGTATATAATATATATATATTTATTTATCTATTAGAAATGCTGCTTGATTCCAGGCCAAGCGATTGGCGCATTAGATCATCGCAAATTTCGCAATATAAAAATGTAGAATGAATTTTGCATTTATGTGCGAACTGAAATTTGTTGCAAATTGATAATTTAAACAAATATTGAGCAAATAAGATTGCCGGAAGCACGACTCTGAGTTACCCTAGACTAAAATTTTAAGATCAATGAAAGAAAACAATTAAAAATCTTTCAGTTGGGCGCGATCGCCCAACGATATCGATCTATATATATTTATAGTTTGAAAACTGTGGAAGGTGCAGCTAAACCAATTTTTAGATGGAACTACTATATATGTGAAGTCTCAGGGAAAAGTTGTCTACACGAATATATTTTCTTAATTTCAACTGTGTAGCGTCAATAACGGTATATATAAAAAAATTCGTATAAACTCATTTCCAATATATATTTTGATTCCTGAACTTCTTAATTTAAAACGTTTACAGATTCTCCTCATCCAAACATCATCCCTCAAATTTTACAGCTATTTATACAAAACATTAAAGAAAGTGAATCCAGCTAAGATAAGCAAAAAAAAGTCGCTGATAAGAAGTTGCGAATCATGTGCTATTCCAGTACAAATGAACAGAGGAAGAAGCGGAAAGAAGCACACGTCAATTGGCTCTGACGTCACGCGTCGTGGAAGCGCATAAAAACTTTTCCCACACCTACGCGTAGTCGTCGAAAAAAGCCATAAAATTGATTCGAAATCAATTGTGTTTTTGGCGCGTTATTCGGCAAGCAGTTCAAAGCTTGTACACCTTGCGTGGCAAGCAGTGCCGCATGGTGCTCCACAGAATGCTTAACCTTGGGTTGCTGCTCTCAATTATTATTGTTTATGGTGCTCTCTCATGCGTTCCCGCTCTCGCCTTCTTTTTTATTCTCACAATCGTTGTTGTTGTTGCTTTAAGCTAGTTCTACAGTCGCTGTCTGCCCGGCCGGCATCTGCGACGGCGACGTTGACGTCGACGCTCGCATTTGTCTGCTAATTTTAGATTTTTAGCTGTTTCAGCCATTTTGTTGTTGCACTTATTGTCTAAGCAGTTCGATTTTCGGATTACGAAGCGGGCGGCAAAGAGAGTAGAAAACTTAAAGAGTGAGAGTAAAAGAGAGAGGTAACAATGTTGCCTATCTACAAGTACTTTCTCAGCTTGCTTAAGGGCTGCAATGAAACGATCGTTATTCTAGTGCAGGCACAGCTGATTTGTATTTATTGTAGTGTTCGGTATACGAACTCAGTGTTATTCATATGTGGAAAATTTTCGCTGGGCTACATAAATATGTATGAGCAGTGCTATCCTGCAGCCCTGGTTATCCCTTTTTTGTCTCATGTCTCACGTCTACCTGCTGAAGGGCATTCGCATACCTATGCCTTTGCGTGCTGTGACATGCAACGACATGCTCGACAGTTAGGGATCGCTACCTACAGATGCATACATGTGCAGCTATGAATACAAATACAGCAAGCAAGGCGAATAACATTTACAGCTTGACCGCTCTCTTTGGACTCTGCCGCTCTCTTGCTCTCTGCCGCTCACTGCTCACTGCTTCTCGAACTGTTCTACATATTTGCAATAGCCCCTATATAGACACACGCACACATGTGTGTCATTTGAGTATGTGTCAGCTGTAATAAGTGTATCAGTGTGTGTTTGCGTTTTACCTATGTATATTTGAGTACCTCGAATACTCAGGCCCTGCAGCTGAGCGCATCGAAAATTTAATTGTGGTTTAGTTGATGTACGGACTTTGTCAACGCTGCACGCAACGTTTCAATTGCTGCTTCTCTACGGCTCGTCTTCGTGTTCAGTCCCGCTCGCTCTCGATTGTTCGTGTGTTCGTGAGTCCTTGTGTGTGTCTGTGTTTTCTGTGCGCATCTGTAAGATACAAAGATACAAAAACTTACAAATATGTAAAGCACCATCAGCTGTTGACCTCAACAACAAGAGCAGCAACAACTACAACTACAACTACAGCAACAACAACAGCAACAACAACAACTAACTGACAGCTACATAAATACTTTCGATTCTTTGGCATTGCTCGCTTCACACCTTTTTGTCCTAGCGACCTAAAACGTACTCTATAAATTATATAACATTTGAAATATTATGAAATATATTAATAATATTTTCTGTTTATTTCAAATCAATTTGCAAACGGGCTGAACGAGCTCTACTATTATTACACTCAGAGAAATTGCAGTTGAACTATTATTTTTTGAGAGTTGCAGAGAGATAAAAGTAGATAACATTTAGTTGATAGCTCAAATACTTTATGTATGTATCAGCCTAATAGACATTATTTGATCTTTTCAACTGATTCTGATGATATATTTGAAAACCTTTTTTTAATTATATGGATGAATATGAATATTTATAATTAGGGTATTCAGTGGCACAGCAAGAAAGATATACCGAGGTTATATGGAGGTATATTAGAGTATTGTGAGTTTAGAGAGATAAGGAACACTGTTGATCTTGAATGTAGAAAGATATATAAGTTATAAATTATATGCAAATGAATATAAAAACGATAGTATACATCTAATTATTGAATTTCTCTCAGTGTAAGCTATGAAGTTATATCGAGTGTATAGCATAATAATATTATATCTTATAAAATCAATTTATTTTGTAGAGTTGCTCTTAAATTGCTCACAGTGTATCATGCTTATAGGTAGCTCTGTCTCTCTTTAGGAGTTATCCCGTACTGCTCTCTTCCCCATTTTTTAAATTAATTTAGATGTATTTCTACTTAATTAACTGCCCAATTTCGCTGAGTGTACTCTATACTATGGCATTTTATCATTGCATTTAGGCGACTCTTTTGATTGCCAATTTTGTTGTTGTTTCAGTGTTTCATTTTTGGCAAGTCATTCGCTGAGTTCTCCCACTGTCTGTGCTGTTGTTGTTGTTGCTGTAGTCTGGGGGCCTCTGTTAGTTAGTTGGTTGGCTGCTCTAGGCTCTAGGTTTTGTAGTTCTGGGTTCGCTGATCGCCGCTCGCGCTCGCGCTCGGTCGATCGCCTCGTTGCAGTTAACGGTTAATGCAAATGCCATCGCGTGTGTCTCTTTCGCACTTCCTAATTCCGTTTCGTATCGTTGCAGTTGCTTAGCTGCAAACAAACAGATATATCTGAAATATATATATAAAGTCGAATATATATAAACCTAATCTATATAAGTAATGGCTGCTGCTTTAGAAACGCTTCAGGCGCTGCTCGCAACGCTCGCTGAAATTCAGGAATTGCCCTTAAATCGGGAATCTCGTAAGTATTTTGCCCCCTCCCAACTCTCTACTGGTGTTATAAATGATTATACAAATGGAATAGATATATATCATCTGCTTCTCTCACTCTCTCTCTCTCTCTCTCTCAGTTTGCTGTTTCCAATTGCAGCTAGCATTTATTTATAAACATTTTCGTGTGTGCAAAGAGGCACAAAATATTTTTGTGTGTAAGAACCACAGAATGCACTCTCTATAGACACCTATGGCACCTTGCACCTATAGCTGCATTATTTCCATATATTATTGCCTAGGGTAGAACGTCCATTTCAGCTAGCTAATAGCCATGTTAGTCATATTTGTTATCTGGTTTTTGGCCACGACAAAATTCTTTGGGTGAAATCAGTCTTTGCTATGGAAATACAAAATTTAAATGCGATATTTCATTTAGCAATAAAATAATATTATTTTTATATCAAAATTACTACGAAATAATTTATGTCTGAATCGCTAATTTTTTACACATTACAAATTTTTTAAAAATATTTTTTGTAATATTTATTTAATGAAAATAAAATTATTTGAAATATTTTTAATACTATTTTTTCATATTATTTATTACCAAAAAAATGAAGTCTGGCTTAGCCCGTGCTTTATTTATTTTTAATGCGTTTTTAAGTAACGAGTTTTGTTTTGCAATTACTTTCTTATTTTTTACCTCTTAAATTGTTATATTTATTGAGTTTTTTATGTCAAAATCTGTTTTGTAAATTAAAATATATATTATTGATTTTCTTAATAGTTCTTTTTGTGGAGCGTTTACTGTACCCACATTCTATCACATGTCCATCATTTATGAGTTTCCGTTTCAAGCGAAAAAAATCGGATTGGATTCGTGCGTGAGCGACATAAATGACAAAGCACTAAGACTTTCGCATTATGTTTGAACATAGAGAATTCTATCAATAGATGCTATCAACAAGTATACTTGGAATAGAGTGTTTGCCAAAGATTATAATGTGAGAAATATAACTACTGATAAATATAAGTACATAGAGAGAGGATGGAAACACATAGTGTGTGAAAAAGAAACGCAGTCTGAGAGAAACAGAAAGATATGACGGAGCGGGAGAGACAGACAGAGAAAAATAGAGTGAGATAGAGATGTAGAAGGAGGGAGATTTATATGAGACATAGAAAAAGACAAAATGGATGAGAGACGGAAATACTCAGAAATATAGAAAGGAAGAGACAAAGCAAATTGGACAGAAAGAGACTAAGAATAAGGTAAAGAGAGAGACAGATCGATATAAGGGATCGATTAAGAGACTAAAAAATACTTTAAAAGATTCCACTTCAATTGCAGACTTTGTCCATTATGAGTCAAGGCAGGGTATTCCCTAGTCGTACTCACAATCATTTACCATTGCTACATTGTTATTTAATTCTTCTATCTTTTAATTTGGCTGTCTTTCATGTGGTCTCGTTTTGATTGTTGCCCGCTGCTGTGCTTGCCAATGAATTTATGCTTTTAATTATTTCATTATCATTTTTATAACATTTCTCGGCTGGCTCGCTTATGCAATATGTAAGCAGACAGGTGCAATTTGTGTTATTATTAATATTTTTTATTTATTTATTGTAGTGCCCCCAAACAAACTCGATTTAAATATTATGTCAGCGGCTATTGCTATCTCCCTCTCTCTCTATCTCTCTCTGTCTGTCTGTTCGCTTTTGGGTCATGATATCATTTGAAGCAGAGCTTATTACTCATTCGCGCCAAAAAAAAGAAAAGAATAAATGGAAATACATAAATCCAAGTAAAAGGGGGTTGTAGATATTCAGTGATGTCAGAACAGTTTTATGGGCACTGTACATTGGTCTAAAACGCAATTTGTTTTGATTTTGCGTTGCAGCTGGAAAGAGTTCAATGAACAATGAATGCACTGCTTGTTAAAAGGGGGTTATATTGTAAGCAGTGCATTAAGCGGTCACACTAAATCGAACGCAGTTGGACGTAGTTTCTTTGCTTCAGTCAACAGACACAGTCGCACTTGAACACCTCCAATGTGGCGTACCATTCATATGTGTGTATGACATGCTAATGAATCACGATGCGTTTCGTACAACGCCAACCGCAATCGCAACCGCACCCACTACGTTAAATCGAACGTAACGTTAGCTTCGTGGCAGCTGGCCGAACTAATACGAAGTCGAATCGTCGTATGCTTTGACACGTTGCTAAACACATTCTGACGAATGCTTGCGCTCGGGCGCCTACGTAGTCAAGTTTTTAGCTTTTGTTGTTGCAATTGCGCGTTATCTTTTTACTTTCATGCGCTGGGATCGCTCATTCCCTCTCTGTCACTCTCGTATGTAGTACGCACGCTCTCTGCGCTGCAAACTTGCTCCATTCCAGAAAACTTGTTTGGGCTGCGTGCGTGCTGCTTCTCTCTGTCTCTCTCTCTCTCTCTCTTTCGCACACAGCTCCATTGGGAAGGCAGCAGCAGCAGCAGCAGCGGCTTATTGGTTTGTTTTGTGTTTGAACTTCTTCCAGTTCTTTTGCTGCGTTCGAAGCAGACGGCGGTCCGCAGTATCGCTTGTAATTTAACAGTTGTTTCAACAGTGTGTGCGTGTGTGTTTTGTGTGTGTGAATTAGCCAAGTTTAATTAACGCTAGACACGCCAATCCAACTTTGCACATTTTTTGGCGCCAAGTTCCTTTTATATATAAAGCAAAAAAGAAATAAATTACAATTATGGCCGGTGGCAGCAAACGTTACTCACGCAATAACTCTAATGGCAACTTCCAGTCCCTGCCCGAGCGTGGCCCAGGTAAATGCTACAACAACAATAGCAAAACCAACGAAAAGAAAATCAAATAACTGTATACGAGCTTATCAACTGTCTACTTTGATTTATCATTAAGCCTTATCTATGCTCTGCCCTGTTGCCACTGTTCGATTGCCAACGTCAGCAGCGCAGCCAGCGTGGCCATTAAATCGCTGCACAGCAACAACAACAACAACAAAATTTACCTTTTGCATAATTTGCTTTGGGCTGCTATTTTTGTACGATCAGCTTTTGAATTTTGATTGCCACGTCGAAAAGTTGGTTGAGCTAACGGCGCAGTCAACGAACTTACCAACAGCAATAAAAACTTAACGAAATCAGACAGGCAAAAGCATATTCGATCATTTTATGCTTGCACTTGCAATCGCACTCTACTACTTGCCGCTGCATTTGTGTGTGTGCGTGTGTGTTTAGTTTAATTCAAGGTTATCTTAGCCGCGTGCTCGCTAAATACACGCTTGAGATGTTGCGCGTGACATCACAATCACGCACGACATGCAAATTGAAGACATTCTCAGTCATCTACTTTGCATAAAAGTTTTTTTGAAGGGAAGTTGTTCTTGCTGCGAAGTATAAGATCTTAAGATTGTATTTGGTTACATAATTCAAATCAAAATTCTACTCTTGCGCTTGGAAAGCAGCAAGCAAGAAAGAGAGTTACGGAAGTTAACGTTCGCACTTCCTTTTATTGCTGAAACATGTGTAAAGAGAGAAAAGTAAGAAGCTTTAGATTATAAGAGTTGCAATTTGTACTTATATTTTACGTATACTGTGAAATTAAGTACAGATGCAATTATAAGAATACTTTTAGCAGTATTCACGCTGTCATTGACGCACATCCCTAAAATACACACATTCACACACGCTCGTTCTTATACGCACACACACACTTGTTTCTTATCTAGGCACTTTTGGTGCGCTTCTTTTTTTTGTTTTTTGTAAAGACGAGACTCCACTTCACTTTCAGCGCAAACTTGTTTGTGATTTAAACCAGTTAGCGATTGCCCACGACATCCCTGTTCCAGATCGCACTTCCAGTTCCAGTGGCCAATGCACTTCTGCTTCTTCTTCGTTGCTTTATCAGCCTATACGCTTTCAATATGTTTAATTGTGACGACGTCTCTTTTTCAATTGATAAAGAGACAACCACAAAGAAAACTTTCTCTCGCAGCGCTTTCTTTCATATGAGAAAAATAATATGTATATACACATTTGTATGTAGGTCTTTGTATATGCTCGCATTTTGGATTGTCTTTTAACCCAGTTTCAATTTGTTGCCCATCTCTTGTTTCCTTTCTAATTTACTGTCGATTTGCATAACCTCCAGACTTGTCTGCTTGGCAACTAGCTGCTGGTAGTATTTTTTTGTTTTGTTTTCTTGTTTAACCCACCCCCCCCAAAACTAGTTTTTTTTCTTCTCTTCCTATTAGCTTAGCTGTTGCTGCTTATGTTTCTTTCGTAGGTGCTCTGTCCATGATCTGCTCTATTGGAAGCTTTCCAATGTGTGTCTGCGATGCGCTGCCCCTTCCCCTTTGTGCTTTCTAACAGCTGCTTTTTGTTTTTAACATTTCCATTGAGCTCCAGCTGTGAGCCTGTGCGCAAGCAGTGTGTGAAAGAGTGAGTGAGAGTGTGAGTTATCGAATTCTTATTAGCAATGAAGAGTGAGAAATCTTATTCAAAAATATGTTATTCCGATTGGAAACATAGATGAGACCTCTATTATTCTGATCTAATTGGCTTTTAGCTAAGTTATTGATTGAATGACTAGTATATAAATACTTAAGCTATATTTCAACCTAAGTAACCACACGCACTCACACTAATACACTGGGTATAATGCAATTGAAATAATGTTTTTGCACCTATTTTGAAAAGTGATTTAAAAATAGAAGAGGGCGCAAAGCAATGAAGAAAACACACAAAATTCGTGTTTAATTAAACGCACATTGTTTATTGTATAATGGATCAAGAATCCAAAAGAGAAGCAAAAAAAGTAACGTCTTCTTGAGTACTCTATTTATAGGTGAATCCAATTGAAAGATTCTTCCGCCAAATAGAAACTAATAGAAAAATCGAAATTTCACTGAATTCGCTAGGCGATTAAGTGCATTGACTGCTTATCGGATAATTTCAATGGGATCGAGTGAGAGTGAGAGAGAGCGAGTGCAAGGAAGGGGGTAGTTATCGGTTATACGCTATATATCATTCATGATCTTTAAAAAGTGCTTTTAAAGTGTTTCAATTCACATCCGTTTCGCTCTCTTAGAATTTCACACTCGCTCTCCTCTCTCTCTCACTTTCTCTCTTCCTCTCTCTTGTGCGTGTGTGTTCTTTTTTCCGGCTCTGCGGTCCGGAATATTTTGTTTGAGGCAAATAATATTTGTCTAGTATAAAACTTGGCAACGAACGCCTCAAGCAACGATCGCAACAACGAATAAAAATGTCGAGCAGAATCTGTGAGTGAGCGATATATAAATATATATAACTATAGATATATCATATATATATATATATATTTATATATATATATATATATATATATATATATGTATATATATATACTGTGTAGCATATATGCTAATCGTGTTACCAATAATTATTAGCTGGCATTTGCATGGGCTGCAGCATAGTTTATCTGTGTGTGTGTGTATCGCATAGATTGCATAATTGTTAAAGCAAAAGATACACGCATACACATGCATACATATATAGACAGCTGTCTAATGATCTATATGTGTGTGTGCTTTTTGTATATTTTGGTCTTCTTCAGTCACTCGTCAACTGTTCGCATTGCCAAACTTGAAAAACGAAATGAAATAAGAAAAAAATCTGAGTGCAAATGCAGGAACAGCAGTAGCAGTGCTTGTCAAAGTGTATTGACTTCATGTGCTTAACTCTTATACGTTGCTTATAGAACTGTAAAGTGCGTATATCACAACGAACATTTTACTTCATGAGAACTGTAGAAGTTGTTGCTTTCCTAGCGTAAGCTTGAATAGCTGAAAACTGTAACTGCATTCTTGATTTACCGTTAATGAAACACATTTTAAATATATCAATGGCACCAATAGCTCTAAAGCTATTTGGCTATGAATAATTCTCAAACTGATGCAGTCATAGAATATATAGTCTTATACTAAATTACTTCAGTATAATTTCTACCAACGTTTACGTGTGCTTGCCAAACTGTAAATACGCTTTGAATGCCTCTTGACTTGTGAAGGGCAACACAACTTTCTCTTACTTACCAAACTGTCGACATCAATAATAATAATATCAAGCTTTGATTGCTTCTAATACTTTAGCAGTCATAAGGCCTTATTATCTTATAATTCGTATAATACTGAAGTAAACAGTTCAATTAATTAAATAATAATACAAATGTCCTTATCAACAGTAAGCGTACATCATGAGTTTCTTAAACTGCTACATCTGCTTTGAAAATCAGCTAGTGTTAAGCAAACACTATATTGCTCCTATACGAAAACAGTTTGATTCTCTTATACCCATGAACCATAGATATGCATATATGACTGTAAAACTGTAGAAAGCTTGTCAAAATAGAACAGCTTTAAGGAGCGCTCTTTTGCTCTTATACTAAGCTCAATATAATAAACCATGTGATTGTAGCTGTAACTGCAGTATTCCAAGAGCTTTCTGCTTCTCTTATGCTTAAGTACTTCTCAAACTGTTAACAGGCAAATAAACTAATTTATATCTTTACAATTTCTTCTCATTTCCAGTCGAATCGCTGATCTATTGGCGCGATGTGAAAAAGTCGGGAATTGTATTCGGCGCAGGCCTCATCACCTTGGTGGCCATCTCCTGCTTCTCGGTGATCAGCGTCTTTGCCTATTTGTCGCTGCTCACTCTGGTCGGAACTGTCGCCTTCAGAATCTACAAATCTGTGACACAGGCGGTGCAAAAGACAAACGATGGACATCCCTTCAAGTGAGTAGCGAGAGAGAGAGAAAGAGAGGGGGAGAGAGAGATGTACAACATGTGTTTCCCTCTTATAGAGAATATTTGGAACTGGATCTGACGCTCTCGCAGGAGAAGGTGCAGCACATTGCGGGCGTGGCTGTGGCCCACATAAACGGCTTCACGGCCGAGCTGAGGCGTTTGTTCTTGGTTGAGGATATAATTGATTCGATTAAGTTTGGTGTTATCCTGTGGGTTTTCACTTACATTGGCGCTTGGTTCAATGGCATGACGCTGGTCATACTAGGTAGGTCCACTAACCATATAGAGATAGATAAAGATTTGTAATAATATATATTTCCTTACTCGATTAGCCTTCGTCTCGCTGTTTACCTTGCCCAAGGTCTATGAGAATAACAAACAATCGATCGATACCTACTTGGATCTGGTGCGCAACAAGTTGACAGAGATTACCGACAAGTGAGATATATACCCAATACATATATATAGTTAAATATGTTAACTAATTCTGATTCTGTTTATGCTTTTAGAATCCGAGTAGCTCTGCCCATTGGCAACAAAAAACCAGTTGCAGCCGCCGAGTCGGAAAAGGACAAATAGAAAGCAAATAACAACAGCAACAACAACAACATGTTTATTTATTTATTAAGCATTATTTGAATGATTTAAAATATTCATTTGGGGCATAACAAATAAATACATCTCTATTATATACATATATGAAATTGTATAAATACAATTTACAGCAACAACAACAAAAACAACAACTATGTAAACCCAAAACTAAACATTTTGAAGAAAGCTAAAAAACATTTAAAAAACAACAAAATATCAACTCGTAGCAGTTTAAACATTGTCCAAGTGTCTTTAAGTTTTTAAACGAACGAAATCAATTTGCATAAATAGAAATCAAAAGATTGTTTTAAAGTAATACAAAAAGAAAAGGAAAGAAAGAAGAAAGGCAAAAGAAAAACAGAAGGAAAGAGAAAAACAAAAACACAGCCACAGCAATGCAATTAAACGTTTCCTCCGTTTCCAAAAACCAAATTTTCATTTGATTTGTTTTGCAACGAGACTTTTAACGAAAAAACTTTCATTTAGTTAAACAACAAACGCAAATGCATAAATTAATGTCTATGCAACTATAAAACAAAGATGAAAACACCCATTTTTATTAGCAACTTCTTTTCTAATTAATTAAAAACTCTTTGCTTTAGTTCTAATTATAATTTTTGTTGGTTTTTTATACATAAACAAAAAATCAAAATAAAAAACAAGTGAAGTAAAATATAAATAGATAATTGAGTTTTTATTTTAAATTAATTATTATTTATCATTTGTTTTGTATCAATTCTTAATATAAATTTTTTAATTTTCTTTTTTTTTTTATGTTATCATATTTTATTTGGAAATATTTTACTTCAACTATTTTAAAATTTTTATAATTTCAAATTAAAGTAAAAATTAAATAAATTCAAGTTATATTCAAACTAACATTTAACGCTTGCTAAACAATAAATAAAACTAATGAAAATGCAAAATATAAAATAAATTAAATTTAAATTTTAATATTTACTTTAAATATTTTTTAACTTTTCAGTTAAAAAATATATAGAGTAGAAATTAAAACAAATTTGTTTTTAGATTTGCAATTTTAATATTTTTATTTATTGTTTAGCAAGTGTTAAATAAAAATTGAATATAATTTGAATTTATTTAATTTTTACTTTAAAATGGCTAAAAAATTAAAAGAATTCCATTGGTTTTTTACATTTTACTTGCCAAAAAGGTAAATAAAAACAATTATGACATATTTTTTAAATGTTGCATCTTTAAAAAATTGAAAAATATTTAACAATTCTTATTCATGCCAGTTAAAAAATAAAGAAGTTTAATTAAAGCTTTCTGTTTTATTTTTTAGCAAGCATGAAAAAGAATTGTTAAAAATTTTTCAATTTTATAAAATTTTAACAAAAAGAGTTAAAAATATATTAAAATTGTTTTTATTTATCAATTTTTTTGGCAACATTCAAAAACAAATTCAAAATAATTTTTTTTAGCAGATTTTGAAGTTTTAAAATATATGAAGTAGAAATATTGAAGAATTTTTGATTACTTTTTTTCATTTTAATATTTCTAATTTTTTTATTTATTTTTTAGTTTTGTTTTTATCTAGTGGGCTGGCCTGTTTATCAATTGGACCAATTTGTTTGTAGAATTCTTTCCGATTCCCACTTGAAGCACACGCATAAAAAATATGACATTAAAATCTAAATAAATAAAATAAAGTAAATTAAGCAACAAATCTGCTTCGCCTTGTTTTTCAGAAACATTTAACTTATGTACAATTAATTTGTAAGACGATTTTACATAAATCAAATATTTAATGTAAATTTTTTGTAGCACAGCAAATGATAAAAAAACAATCGCATCTATTCATAATATCGTAAACATCTATTTGTAGCTTAAATGTTTTTATTATGACCATTTGTTGCTCATTGTTAAAAGGAAACTGAAGGAAAGATAACTAGATGAAAGCAAAGGAAATTTATGTTTTGCGTTGCTTTTGAGAAAAAACTTAAATATAAAAGATTAACAAATAAAATAGAAGGATAAATCAAGGACTACTGATACGATTTTTAGGCGTCGTTTTTTCTCCCGTATAACTTACGTAAACAATAGATATTTTTGCATATTATATAAACACTTTAAACGATATTTCTATATATATATGTATGTAATTGTAAGTGAAACTTTGAAATTAATGCGAGATTTTTTCAAGTGCAAATCAACTTCTATATATCACATAAATGTGCTAGACAGTGACAGCAGCAGTAAACAATATAAAAGAGTAGAGCAGTGAATGTCAAAGAGCTGAGTTGAGAGATATTGTCGCAAAAATTTCAATAAAAGTAAAACTTAAATAAAATTACAAATAAATCCGATTCAAATTACTTCAAAAGGCGCGTAAAAGCAACCAGCTTTTGTCCAGCATACGCTTATAGTCTCTCGGAGGCTGTCAGAACTGCTTGAGCTTGCAAAGCTTAACGCTAGAGGGCTAACCGCATGGACTGCCATAAAGCATACAAGGGGGCTCTGTCGAAAAAAATAATAAACAATACGCATGTATGACCTTCGTACAAGGTGACTGGGACACAGTGCGCGCTCGACCAACCAGAGAGTGTAAATGAGCGCGAAAAATCGCGCGTTACAATAAGAGAGCTATATTAAATGCAATCAAAGTGTTGCAAGCAATGCCTTTAACTTAACATAAATTTTGCCAATGCCATTTGGCGAATTCCGTTGAGTATTCGACGCGCTGATAAGACCGAAAACACAGAGTCTGCCATAAGCACAATTGTTTACAAGAGAGCAGTTTGAACGAAAGAGAGAAAGCTGTTTTGTTCGAAAAAAAAAAATGAGTGAATAAGATTAGTGTTGCTGGCAAAGATATACCCTGCATTAAGTAGCTGGCATAGAAATACAATGAATAATATCTGAAAATATGTTAACTATAAGTGCGAGGCAAAGCTTTCCATAGAGTGTATATATATTTGACTTAATTTTAGTTTAGTGGGTCATGTGAACAGTTGTCTGAGGAGAGCATCATTTAAAGTAATATACCTTTCAGCTGGGCGAATGCTGGGCATTAAAAGCTCTAGTGACTAATAACGCATACGAAAACTGCACGCCGTCTGAGAAGTGCTCCGAATTTTGCAGCGAACGGTCGTATATAGTTGTGCGCGCAACGTTCATCGTCTTCGCTGGTTCGCGTATTAAAATTCGTATTATAGTTTTTCCTACGCACCCACGCAGCAGCAGTAGCAGCGACAGAGGCAGCGGCAGAGGCAGAGCAAGTGACAGGCAGATAGAAAGAAAAAAATAACAACTACCTCAGTTAGCAGCAGAGAGTCGAAGGCAAAATGTCGAAGCCACAATCGGACGCGGATCGCAGGAAGCAAATATCGGTGCGCGGCATCGCTGAGGTGGGCAACGTAACCGAAGTGAAGAAGAACTTCAATCGCCACTTGCATTACACCCTGGTCAAGGATCGCAATGTGTCCACGCTGCGCGATTACTACTTTGCGCTGGCCAACACTGTCAAGGACAACATGGTCGGACGCTGGATACGCACACAGCAGCACTACTATGAGAAGGATCCCAAGGTTAGTTGACAACCCTGTCTGGATTATTGATTTTTTTACTGCGTACTCGAATTTTCTAAATGCGACCAAAAATACCTAACCCAACTTTGACTTCGAAAAGGAGGCCAATGTTAGCCTTTGGGTTTGTTAAATTTTTCGGGTTTTTTTTCGTTTTTGCTATTACGACATGCATTTTGTGCTTTGCGCTTTCGGCCTATATTCTTACTTATGTGTCTCTCTCTCTCTGCATTTGGCCAAAAATTGTTGTTGTTGGCGCTTTTATTTTCTGTTAATTTTTATTAACTTCTCTTTCTTTTTATTTTCATTTTTGTTTTCATCACTCGCTCGCGCTGCATTCGCCGCAGCGCCTTCTATTGCTTTGCTCTTTCCTCCTTTCCCACTTTTGCATTTCTTATTTTTTTTTTTTGTCTAATTGCTGTAAATTTTGGTTGCTGAAGTGCAGTGGGATCAATGCCAAAAACGTGTGAATGCCAGGCCAGAGCGCTTGAGCTACTTTCACTGCGGTGAATTTGGCAAGGGGAGGAAAATACAGGCATATGTGTAGGTGCGTGTGTTTGTATGCAAGTAGTGTCTTAGTCTCAAAATGCCGGTGTCCTACTCCATGAGCAGCTGAGAAAAAGAAAAAAAAAAAACAAATTATAAATAGCTTATTGTTGCCAATCAGCAGCTGTCGCTGTCGCTGTCGCACGTTAGCTTTGACGATAATGAAGAGAGCGAGAGGGAGAACGCAATTGAGAGCTTGTAAAATATGAATTTCTAATAAGTAATTTCAAATCGCGATCAGTCGTTCGACCTGTAAAGACGTGAATTCGAACAGCCTTCGCTTAAGCTCTACTGCTGCAGAGTTCTAAAAATAGAACTTTGCGGTGCATTCTTCAACGCAACAGCAACAAAAACCGCACACGCAGCGTTTTCTTATCGCTTGCTTCCGCGTAACTCAATTGCTTTAATTGCAATTTACGAAATTTCGTCGCTTGGCGCGAGTGCGCCTGCACTCAAAAGCACAATCCGCGATGACATCTAATGTCAATAACCTCGCTACAGCTGTAAAGGTAAATGCAGAAATGCAAGCCCAGCTTAACGTTGTGATGGCAAATAGGCAAGCCTCCATCATGCCAATAAACTCAAAAATAGATATCGCCTCCGTGCAAGGCATCACTAACAACAAAAACACGAAACGTAAACAGCCAAATTCACCAAAAACCATCAAGAAAAGGCTCATCTTCGACGAACCAAGCACCAGCAATGCAGCATTAATATCAGAAAATCGATTTTCACTGCTCGTAGAAGAAGATGAAGACTACAGCGAATCACCTGTAGCTCCAGAAGCCCCAGTATTGACCGACCAGCAAACTACTCCGAAACCTCGTCCGCCCCCCATATGGTGTCCAAACATCAAGTCTGTGGCCCTACTTCAACAGATAATAGATAAAGTAATTGATGCTAAATCATACGTAATTAAGCCAAAGAAGAATAACATAGGTGTATTAACCCAATGCAGTGAGGACTATCGCAGAGTTATAGACCACTTTACTAAGCTGGAATTGGAGTTCCACTGCTACCAGCTTAAGGAGGACAAACCATATAGAGTCGTGTTCAAAGGGCTTCACTCCAGCACTGATACAACACTAATTAAAAAGGAATTGGAAACCAAAGGCCACACAATTACAAATGTGCACAACCCACTGAGCCGTATGGACAAAACACCGCTAAATATATTTTTTGTTGACGTGGCTCAGGCCCCCAACAACAAAGAAATTTTGGACATTCGAGTTGTCTGCAGGCAACGCTGCACAGTGGAACTGCCAAGAAGATACAACGACCTGACACAATGCCATCGCTGTCAAGAATTTGGACACACACAACGCTACTGCCACAAAGCTCCCAGATGTGTGCGTTGCGCCGGGAAACACGCATCCAAAGACTGCACCCGCGAAAAGGACCAGGCACCAACTTGTGTGCACTGTGAGTTACAGCACCCAGCCAACTATAAGGGCTGCCAAGTATACAAGCGGTTGCGCAAATTGCAATCCCCAGCACAAAAAAGGAGTCCCACACAAACACCGTCTACGGGTCCGAGTACTGCTTCCGAAATTACAAGGCCCCGGAGCATTACCCAAGCCACGAGCTTTGCAACGCCTATTAGTGGTGTTTCTTACGCACAGGCCGCTAGAGGTGGACCGTCAAATAAGAATACCACAAGTGACACTTTGTTCACTGAAATGCTTCAGCAACAACAACGTCAGTTTGACGCAATTAATGCCGAGCTCAAAGCGATGCGAGAAGTACAATCCCAACAAGCAACCATGCTAAACAGTTTAATGGCCATCATAACCAAGCTTGCCTACAAATAATGGCTTTACGTGTGGGTATCTGGAACGCCAATGGCCTGAGAAACAAGACTCAGGAACTGGCTGCGTTTCTCTCACAAGAAAACATAGATATAATGTTAATAACAGAAACTCATGAGTGCCCCACTACACAAATTTTCGGATACGAACACTATCAGGCTCATGGTGAAGGAGCAAACTGCTTTGGTGGATCCTCAATCCTCATACGAGCAACAATACCGCATACACCTTTACTGCCAATTTGCAACGCAACAATGCAGGTCTCAGCCATCACCCTGCCTACGTCTATTGGAGCGATCGAAGTTGCGTCAATTTATCTTCCGCCAAACACTGGTCTGTGTGATCATCACATGGAACAGGTTCTAGGCCAAAGGTTGAATAAGACCCTCATCGGCGGCGACTGGAATGGATGGCACCCATTTTGGGGAAGCAATAGTGCGAATCGTCGCGGAGAAGTCATATTTGAGGCGATTCAAAACTTACAATTCAGCATATTGGCGACTGGAGCCCCCACCCGTTACCCAATTAATGGACACAGGCCCTCGGCAATCGACTTCGCTGTCTACAAAGGCATCTGTGACCGGCAATTGACCATTGAAGAATCCTTGGACCTATCCTCTGACCACCTGCCACTAATAGTCACAATCCACGCGCAGCCACAGCCCTTGCCCATTAGGAAACAACTACTGCCAGCAGGATCAGATTTAGGAGTCTTTAGGCGCGAGCTCCATTACTCTTTGCACATAGAAATGGAACTTAACACTCCTGAAGACGTGGACTACGCAGCAAACAAACTGCAGGAAGAAATAGTCAAAGCTGCGCACCAAGCCGCCCCACCATCTTGCCAAACAAGACAACAGTCTCCGTACAACATCCCCCTCACCTTGGAGGCCCAACACCTACTAATACACAAAAGATGGGCCAGGAGACGCTGGTTAAGATTACGCACGCCTGATGCCAAATCCATGTACAACGAAGCCACGAGGCATCTTAAAGCTGCTCTCGCCCTGCTTCAAAAGAGGTGTATCAGCGATGCGCTGGTACGAGCTGAATCGCCCACTGACGCAGAGTTTCAATTATGGAAATTTACAAGAAAGCTCAAACGGCAGCCAATACGACGTCATCCCATTCGGAGCATTTCTGGTTCCTGGCACATTGGAGACGAAGCTCAAGCTGAGGCTTTTGCAAACCACCTTCAAGACCAATTCACGCCGGTGATTACCGCAGAGGCCTCAGAAATCGAAGCAACAGAAGACATCGTTCTCTCGCCCCTCCCAGCTGAAGACCAGATAACTGGATGTACAAAAGAAGAGGTTCTTGAACACATCAGAAGAGTGAAGGCAAAAAAATCCCCTGGATATGATCTAATAAACGGCAGAGTCCTTAGAGCACTGCCTGACTCCACCATAGACTACATAACTATGGTGTACAACGCCATGCTCCGCATCCGGCACTTTCCAGCCTGCTGGAAGCGCGCCGTGATTGTGATGATTCCTAAGCCTGGCAAACCCGTGGGAGAAATTGAGTCGTACAGACCAATTAGCCTGTTGCCAGTACTCTCCAAAATATTCGAAAGAATATTTCTGGAACGAGTACTGACACATCTGGGACGCCAGGAGGCCATTCCAAACCATCAGTTTGGCTTCAGGAGACAGCATGGAACACCGGAACAGGTTCACAGAGTTGTGCACCATATCCTTGGAGCCTTTGAAGAAAAGATGTACTGCTCTGCCGTCTTTTTAGACATCAAACAGGCGTTTGATCGAGTTTGGCACCTGGGACTGCTGCAGAAAGTGAGGACCACCCTTCCAGCCCCATTTTTCGCGTTGCTATCCTCATACCTTATTGGAAGAACCTTCCAAGTGTCAAGGGGGCAAACAGTATCCTTGACTAGACCAATTATGGCTGGAGTACCACAGGGTAGTGTTCTAGGCCCAACACTTTATACTTTATTCACAGGAGATATGCCAACTCCCGAGCCAAATATAGGAAGTACAGATGCAGTACTCATAGCGACCTATGCAGATGACACCGCCATCTTATCACGTCACGTATCTGCGCAAGAAGCTTCAGACTCACTACAAAAATATCTGGACTCTTTCGGACGCTGGGCAAAACGGTGGTGTATCACCATTAATGCACAAAAGTCTGTACATACTACCTTCGCCACTAGAAGAGGAGATTGCCCAAGCGTTGCATTGGGGCCCACTATTCCCAAAGCCTCAAAAGTAAAGTACCTTGGTATCACTCTTGACAGAAGGCTGACTTTTAAAGCGCACATAAGTCAAGTAACCTCAAAATGCAAAAGCAAGCTAAAAACCCTCGACTGGATGCTGAGAGCTTCAAGCAAGTTGTCTTACAGCAGCAAGGCCGCCATCTACAAGGCAATAGTTGTCCCAACCTTCGTATATGGTATCTCTCTATGGGGCTCCTCGGCGAAGACTACAAGGAACAAAATTCAGACCCTGCAGAATAAAGCACTACGCAGATGGACTGGAGCCAGCTGGTTTGTAAGAAACTCAGTCTTACATAGGGATTTAGCAATTCCCACAGTTGCTGAACTCATTGGGCGACACAGTTCAAGATACGCGGACAGACTTGCAGCGCATCCTAACCATCTCGCAAGCAACCTGGCTATAAACAACAATAGGCGAAGACTGAAGAGATTGCATCCTCTAGACAATATTAGAACTAATTAAGATAGTAGCTACAAGTGCAGAATAATTGGCATATCTGCCCTCCCATTAGTTAAGGTTTAGAGCTAAATGCGCTATAGAGTCTAAGACAATAAGCTGCAACAAAATAAAGAAATAAAAACGAAAAAAAAAAAAAAAAAAATAAGTAATTTACATACCCTGCACTTACTTAGTTGACATGGACTCTAATAAAATGATTTTAATTTCAAAAGTAAATGTTGATAAAATTAAGCAAAAGTCTTAATAAATTATTAGAGACTATTTCCAAGTCAGGTATGTTCCTTCTAGAGAGCAATTGAAATGTTATATTAATGATGTACAATCTCTGTCAAAGCATACAGGGTATTTTGCGGAGCATCATTAACCCTTAAGACAATTTTCTTGGAAATAGTAATCTTTTCTCAGTCTAATAAAAAGCGTAAATTTGTTATTAATTATTCACTAATAAATATAATATTTTATAATTAACTAAAATACAGAGAATTTGCAGTATATTATTTATTATCAAAGTTTTCATGTAATTAAGTAGCTGTGTTTTGATACTGAAAATATATGCAGGGTATTTGCTAGCATAGCATTTGTAATTTTAACATTTTCAATAGTTTTCTTGGTTATCGATCAGCCGAACAGGTCATAAATCGAGTTATTAGCTGTTAAAAACGTCGTTTAATACGCTCCAGTCAAAGCTGAGGCATGGCATATCCAACAGATACATACACACGCGCACACACATGCACACACCAACACACACGCACTCGCAAACACGTGCGAAAGTCGTGCGAATTTATTTGGCATAAGCTTTGTCCTTGCCTGAATGTCAGTGGTAGAGAGCCCTCACAATTCCATAAGATGTATCTATAAGATACATTTGCATATGCTGCAAAACAGCTGTTGAACAATTTGTAGATACATTCAGAATTTGTCTCTTTTAAACAAATTCTGAATGTATTTTTTTTTGTCAATTTAACTAATTTATATAAAGTGCGATATTATAACAACATAGCAACAACAATTAAAGCATATAGAAACATAGCTAGATATATGCTAATATAGGCAGAGCAGACACCCAACCAACACACACACACACACCCATAGAAAGAGGTACATAATTTCAAGGTCAATCAAAGGTTATTAACAAAAACGAGAGTCGTCGGAAAAATTTTCATTTATTTTCATTTATATTATTTTTTTTGTCTTCTCTGCGTTCTAGTTTTCTTGCGTGTGTGTGTATCTATGTGCAGTTGTATTTATATTTATTTTGGTTCCATGAAAATACGACAAAACACGAAAATTCTCGTGGGGTGCGTTTATGCTTTGTTACACTTTCATTACGCAGTTACATGGCAACTCACATTTATCTATATCTATATCTAGATCCATTAAGATGTATATGCACACGACATATTTGTAGACTTACAGTTATATAGATACATAGCAAACAAGCTGAATCTAGCTACACTTAAACTTAATTGAGCCTGCGCTTCTGTTATGCTTCCATTTTTGTCTCTCTATTCTTTAAGAGTTGCCAATTGGGCAGCAGCTTCCAATTGATAAAAAGGAGGTCAAAGGGGGTAAACGAACTCTATACGAAAAATGCCATTTCACAAATTAAAGGCATGCTGCATAAGCGATAAATCGATAGAAAGTTATACTATATAAAAGCTTTGATTTGACACATTATATTCTTTAGCAAAAGAATATATATATATATATAAAATAAAAAACAAGCCCTATTGTACAGGACTTAAAGATTAAGGCTTTTTTTAAATAATAGTTAAACATATAGATTACATAATTTACATATATACTATATAATTTTCTATATAAACACCAACTTAATTCCTACTTTTAGATTGTCAATTATAAATTATTTAAATATGGAAACTATATAATTTCTAGAAAAATATTTGAAATATGAAAAAATTATATAATTAATAGCTCAAATATATATAATGTATTATTATATAAATAGTCTAATCTACCCATAATCTAAATTATATTTTGTAATTTAATTATTACTGCTATTTTTAATAATAATTTATAGTTTGAAATTTAATTTTTTTTTTAAGAAATTATCGAAAAATAAATCTTGAACTTATCGGCTCAAAGCACTTTTTTAAGTATTTCTGGCATCGAAGCCAACCTTTTGGTTATTTAAAAAATAATTTAACTTTTTTAAGTAGTTCTGAAACGCAAATTTGATTACCTTTACATTTAGCCTACTTCTTTTTAGTAGCTCCTAAAAAATGTTAATTAGCAACAAGCCTTCCACGCTTCGACTATATATTCACAATAATCCATGTTTCGACTAAATAGTCACATTATGTAATTGTGTGCAGCTGCTAGGAAAACAGTTAAGTCATTTGTTTATAGCGACGGGCCATTAATATGAAAATATTACCATATACACAAACATATATACCATATTTCTCGTATAGTGTCCAGATTCGATTACAAGCGCAAACAAACGATATTCGTTATCAGAACTTTGTCTCGACCACAGAGAAGCCGCAGCAACATATGTTCCGGCTCTTTGAGGCCCAAACAAAATATTGAATACGCTGCATAAAATTAATTAGGAGACTTATCTCCGGTCGTAAATATGAAATATAATAGAATGGGTTATCAGACTATTATATATATGAAGCTATAGCTCATCAAAGCCGTTTTTATTGGCCAGAAGTTGGCAGCCTTTTGTCACATGCAATTGGCAATGACACATCTGTGTCTATATGGGCATTATTAGCGCTATTGCAACTGTATTTCATATATATATATATATTTATATATATGTTGTGTGGCTGATCAACTGAGAGATACTCTGTAATGCGCGAACCAAACTGTTGGCAATCAGCTAGAAAGATACTTGGACATAGTTGTCTATATGTGATTGGTGTTAGCTGTATTAAAGTTGAATTTGATCAACTGTTAGATACTCAGCAAGCAGACCAATTAAGTTGAATTAGGTATACAACAAATTTTAAATTAATAAATTATTCTGTATTCATGTAAGGTGAATCTAGATAATATGCTTCTGACCAAGATCAAGATAATGCCATATATAGATTATATATATAGGCTGAAGACTGTGGCTAAATTTAAAATGATCTCTAAAAGCACACTGCAATAACCTCACTGTATAATTATGGAGGTCTATAAAAATATATAGATAGATAATATACATATCAACGAGTATATGCTCTGAATATCCAGCTGCGAACAGATGTGCAGATGGACGGACAGCTCGTTTTATGCCATGAACGAGTATAAATGTGCTAAAGTTTTGATCAATCAGACTCCATTTATATACATAGTACATAGACCATATATATATATATATATAGAGTTATTAATATAATTATATTTCTATCTCCAGCAACAAGAAATAGCTTCATAATGATGCAATATAGATATGTACTTAGATTTATTAGTACTAATTAGTTTTTGGCATTGGGTAGACCCCTTTACCCCTTGCACCCTCGAGGCTCCTCTTTGTGCTGTGCATAGCACTCGCTGATATGGGCCAGTGCTAACTGATAACTGGCGCATAGAACTATTGTCGAGACTTTAGCTGGCGACAAATGATAACCGGCAATCGATGCTGTCGTCAAAGCAACAAAATCACATAAACATTGACCAGAGATGCAACGGATGATAGAAGCTAAGCTCAAGTGCATTCCATGTGGGGATGCATAGAAACATGTTTCCATAACATGCGCCGATTTACATCCGTAATCTTCTATATATATATATAGCTAAGTTTAATAGATGCCCTTTGCAGCACGTAGCATTATGTGATTAACTCTAACGCTGATCAATCAGCTCGAACGAAAGCTCTATTTATAGCTTCCATGTAAAGATCTTTGAAATTAGCAACCGGTTGATAAGGCGCCAGTGGGTGACCTTCTCAACAAATCGGAGTCTAACATATGGCCGGGCATACATAACTAGGTAATTGGGGCACGCTTCACTCTAATGTACAGTTGTGCTTGCCTGCTAATCGATTACCTAATGTCGTGCGTTGTGGTTAAATGGAATACCCTGCATGCGCTGAGCGATAATAAACTCAAAGGCTTGTTGCAGTAGTTATATAAACTGTATATCTGCTTGATATCTAAGCCAAGCTCAACAGTTAATTGGTATATTAATGGGAATACCCTTCTTACTTATTAATTTACCCAAACTGTGAAGCTGAAAAGCATCTTATTAAAAATAACAATTTTAAAAAATAAGAATTAAAAATATATATCAATAATTTAAGGAAATACGCTTCATAAAGTGTTTTTTTGTTCTTTAAAATAAGACCTAGAATTTATAGAGGGCATGCCAATTAGAAAGAGACAGAAACATACAAGGAATACCCCTCATATTAAAAGATATAGCCTTAGGAAACTTTTAAATTGTGTGCAGGGTATTTCCTTTGCTTACTATATTAAAAATCACATTCACATTTATAGGGAATACCCTTTACATGAGTTTACACACACTAAAAAAGTAAATTTAATAGAAAATGTTCAAGATGATTTCCATATTATTGTCTATTTATCTATTATCTATTATCTATTATCTATTATCTATTATCTATTATCTATTATCTATTATCTATTATCTATTATCTATTATCTATTATCTATTATCTATTATCTATTATCTATTATCTATTATCCATTATCTATTATCTATTATATATTATCTATTATCTATTATTTATTATCTATTATCTATTATCTATTATCTATTATCTATTATCTATTATCTACTATCTATTATCTATTATCTATTATCTATTATCTATTATCTATTATCTATTATCTATTATCTATTATCTATTATCTATTATCTATTATCTATTATCTATTATCTATTATCTATTATCTATTATCTATTATCTATTATCTATTATCTATTATCTATTATCTATTATCTATTATCTATTATCTATTATCTATTATCTATTATCTATTATCTATTATCTATTATCTATTATCTATTATCTATTATCTATTATCTATTATCTATTATCTATTATCTATTATCTATTATCTATTATCTATTATCTATTATCTATTATCTATTATCTATTATCTATTATCTATTATCTATTATCTATTATCTATTATCTATTATCTATTATATATTATCTATTATCTATTATCTATTATTTATTATCTATTATATATTATCTATTATCTATTATCTATTATCTATTATCTATTATCTATTATCTATTATCTATTATCTATTTATCTATTTATCTATTATCTATTATCCATTTACACATTATCTATAACTAAATCTATTTATAGAACTGAATTGAACTCTATGGGTATTTGAGCGTAGCTATAAATAGATGTCCAGAGTTGCCAGCTAATCGAAAATGATTTTTATCTTTGCTTATAGCGCGTCTACTATCTGTCCCTGGAGTACTACATGGGCAGATCGCTGACCAACACGATGATCAACTTGGGCATTCAGAGCGAGTGCGAGGAGGCAATGTATCAGCTGGGTCTGGACATTGAGAATCTCGAAGAGATGGAAGAGGATGCTGGCTTGGGCAATGGTGGTCTGGGTCGTTTAGCGGCCTGTTTCCTCGACTCGATGGCCACACTGGGTCTGGCTGCCTATGGCTATGGCATACGCTATGAGTACGGCATCTTTGCCCAGAAGATTCGCAATGGCGAGCAGGTGGAGGAGCCCGATGATTGGCTGCGTTTTGGCAACCCATGGGAGAAGGCGCGTCCCGAATTCATGTTGCCCATCAACTTCTATGGCCGTGTGATCGATACGCCCGAGGGCAAGAAGTGGGTGGACACGCAAAAGGTCTATGCCATGCCCTACGACAATCCCATACCCGGCTACAACAACAACCATGTGAATACGCTGCGTCTGTGGTCCGCCAAGTCGCCCGTCGACTTCAACCTCAAGTTCTGTGAGTAGATATGAATATGAACTTTAAAAACCTTTACTGATCTTATTGTCTGCCTCAAACAGTCAACGATGGTGACTATATTCAGGCCGTGCTGGATCGTAATCTTGCCGAGAACATCTCTCGTGTGCTGTATCCCAACGATAACTTCTTTGAGGGCAAGGAGCTGCGTCTGAAGCAGGAGTACTTCATGTGCGCTGCCACCCTGCAGGATATCATCCGCAGATACAAGGCTTCCAAGTTCGGCTCTCGCGAGGCTGTGCGCAACACCTTCGAGCACTTCCCCGAGAAGGTGGCTATACAGCTGAACGATACGCATCCATCGCTGGCCATACCCGAGCTGATGCGCATCTTGGTCGATGACGAGCACCTGGAGTGGGAGAAGGCTTGGGATATCGTCGTACGCTCTTGCGCTTATACCAATCATACCGTGCTGCCTGAGGCTCTGGAACGCTGGCCTGTGTCCATGTTGGAGTCGATTTTGCCACGTCACTTGCAGATCATCTATCACATCAATTTCCTGCACATGGAGAATGTGAAGAAGAAGTTCCCCGAAGATTTGGATCGCATGCGTCGCATGTCCTGCGTTGAGGAGGATGGCGAGAAGCGCATCAATATGGCGCATCTCTCAATCGTTGGCTCTCACGCTGTCAATGGTGTGGCTGCCATCCACTCGCAGATTCTTAAGGATACTCTGTTCCGTGACTTCTATGAAATGGACCCCAAGAAGTTCCAGAATAAGACGAACGGCATTACACCCCGTCGTTGGTTGTTGCTCTGCAATCCGGGCCTGTCCGATCTCATTGCCGAGAAGATCGGTGACGAGTGGCCCGTGCATTTGGATCAGCTGGTTGCCCTCAAGAAGTGGGCCAAGGATCCCAACTTCCAGCGCAATGTGGCACGCGTCAAGCAGGAGAACAAATTGAAGCTGGCTGCCATCTTGGAAAAGGATTATGGTGTTAAGGTGAACCCCGCCTCCATGTTTGACATTCAGGTGAAGCGTATCCATGAGTACAAGCGCCAGCTGCTCAACTGCCTGCACATCATTACCCTGTACAATCGCATCAAGAAGGATCCCACAGCCAACTTCACACCCCGTACAATTATGATCGGTGGCAAGGCCGCTCCCGGCTACTATGTGGCCAAGCAGATCATCAAGCTGATCTGCGCCGTTGGCAATGTCGTTAACAATGATCCCATTGTTGGCGATAAGCTCAAGGTCATCTTCCTGGAGAACTATCGTGTAACGCTGGCCGAGAAGATTATGCCCGCTGCTGATCTATCTGAACAGATCTCTACGGCTGGCACTGAGGCATCCGGCACAGGCAACATGAAGTTCCAGCTGAATGGTGCCCTAACCATTGGCACTCTGGATGGTGCTAATGTGGAGATGGCCGAGGAGATGGGTCTCGATAACATTTTCATCTTTGGCATGACCGTCGAAGAGGTTGAGGCCTTGAAGAAGAAGGGCTATAATGCTTACGACTACTACAATACCAACCCGGAGGTCAAGCAGGTCATCGATCAGATTCAGGGCGGTTTCTTCAGTCCCGGCAATCCCAACGAATTCAAAAATATTGCTGACATACTGCTGAAGTACGATCACTACTACTTGCTGGCCGATTACGATGCGTACATCAAGGCGCAGGATCTGGTCTCCAAGACCTATCAGGTAGGCTCTTGCATATATGTGCATATTTATTGTGTTATCCAAACTCAATTTCTGTCTTTGTCTGCTGCAGAATCAAGCCAAGTGGCTGGAGATGTCCATCAATAATATTGCCTCCAGTGGCAAGTTCTCATCGGATCGTACCATTGCCGAATATGCCCGCGAGATTTGGGGCGTTGAACCCACCTGGGAGAAGCTGCCGGCACCGGAGGATCAGCAATAAATCAATTCAATTCACTTTTTTTGATATTATCTATATATTTTATTATTCGTGTGCTTTACTTATGTTAAAGTCCCCAAACCCCCCAATTTTTAGGAGCCAAAGCTAGCGCTAAGAAGTGAACATCGATCGGGCTCATTGTTATAAATATTAAATATCTTATTTAATAAATTTTAAACAAATCCATTTCCATATCTTCAATTTGATGGAAACGAATTAGCAAATTATTCTATTCAATCGCCATTCAAATCTCAGGAAAAACTTTCAAAGTAATCAATAAAAAAACTGAAAAGAAAAACCAAATTGAAAAACTTCGTTTGCAACTTAGTGCAAAGCTTTGTTTTAGATATGGATATAAATATGCGTGTTAAATACAAAATGAAATAAAAGTTCAACTGTTAAATGTAAAGAACAAATTATTTGATATAAGGGTTAGGAAAAGCCAATGCAAATAAGGCTGCGTATTGGTATCCAATTGGATAATTGGGATCTGAAGTCAATTGGGTTAGCACATGTTAATTTAAATTCGTTTGTATAAAAATCCAATTTGATTAAAGTCTAGAATTGATTGTGTGTTGGCATCCAATTGGACAATTGGGACTTGTTGTCAATTGGGTTAGCAACTGTAAATTTAAATTCGTATGCAAACTAAATCCAATTGGGTTAGTCACCAGATATGACTTTGTGATGGCATCCAATTGGATTGTATGAATCATAAGCCAATTGGCAAATGAAAAGTTAAATTGATATTAATATTAAATCCAATTGAGTAAGGAACTGCCAATTCAAATATGAAATCCAATTGGCCAGAATTGTATTTTCAGCCTATTTGATATATTATCAATGATACGAGTTCAAGAATTATGCCGCGCTGTTGAGATTTAAGAACCTTAACTGAAGAAGTTATATAAAGTAAAAATCCCAATAGCCATGGATAAACTTTCACAAAAAGGCAGCAATTTTTGGACTCGTCACGCTTTATTTAAAGTTATTATAAATAAACAACAAAATTGTTGTGTAGGAGAGAAAGTTCGACATCTAAGGCTACTGAGTAAAGCACAGCTACGAGCCGCAATGCCAACTAAAATACGGCGCACTCGTCGTCTTTTCGTTAATATTGAGGCTGACAGCTGTCGTAAGTGTAGCTGCTCAATGAATAAGCGCGATTTCTTGAATAATCCCTCCTATGATCCCTGGGCGTTGGCAAAGTACAAGCAAATGGAAAGAAATGCGGCGTTCCATGCATATGCCTTAACTAATCTTTGTTATACTGAGCCCCACTGGCATGATTGGGAACTAAGTCGTCAGTTGGCTGGACTGAACAAGAATCTAGACAACCTGCAGCATGAGCAGCAAGCCAATGCATATTACCAGCCAAGCGAGAGCCTGAATAATCAGTCATGCTTCGCAGCCAACCAAGCGGATTCCACACACTCGATGGGTGACTCTGCTGGCTATGCACCTGACCTGAATACCCTCACCAATATGCTGCAACAGACTATGGTCAAGCTAGACAGCCTGCTGAGTCTGCAGGCTGAACAGCAAGCTCAAGTGCCACAGTTTGATATGAGCTATGTGCCACAACTATTCGACGCTCCGTCGCCCAGCCACAGGGCCGCCAAGACAAGCCGCGGCAAGCGCTTGGTTAAGGTCATGCCACTGCAGCCTTTGGTCATTATGCCAGCGGCAGTAGCTAGCCAAGCAGCGACTACACCAGCTGCAGCACCAGCAGCACCTGCAGCCCCTGCGCCTCATGCCAAGTCGCTGATACCCTACACTAGACATCGAACGCGTGTGCGCAAAAAACGTTGCAAGGCCGCGGGCTCAAGCGCTTCAAGCTCGCAAGTGGGTAAGACAGCTTGGACTAACTAACTGCCTGTGCTCCCAGTCTCACCTTTTTTACCTCTGCAGCTGAGCCTGCTTGCCATATGAAAGACGCTGGCACCACCATGTGGTGTCCCAGATCATGCTGCAAGCATTGCTGCGGCATTGTAACGAACAGCGCGACTAACTTGGCCGAGTGCCCAATCAAGGCGCAGCAAATGGAAGCCAAGGACACGCCCATTGCTCCGCTCTCCATACCCATACAGCTGACATTACCACAGAGCAGCTTTTTGGGCGCATATCCTCAGCTAAGTCCACTGGGTGCTGGTAGCTATGCCGAGGGATACTCGCAGAACTCGCCCGTAGATCCTGCAAGGTCTAACGGACAGAGTTCAATGGATCAAAGCAGACATTCTGCCGAGTGTACATCGTGTGATAGCAAATGTTCCGCTGCAGCGCTAGATCCTGACGGATATTCCAGTGGTTCGCAACGGAGTGTTTTCATAGATCGTGGAAGCTATGCCTTGGCGCCGCCACACGAAGATAATGCAAGATGTTACGAACAGCTTTCCGGGCATTCATCCAAGTGCAGTTCCTTAGATTCTGCCAGATCCAGGCACGACTTGGACTGCTGCACTGCAGCCTCTGAAAGGGAACGAGCGCTGGCTGGAAAGTTCTATTATTCCTACACAGAAGAGGAGGAGGAAGAAGAGCAGCTCGGAACAGAGTCTGAACTGGAGCAGAGCAGCGGGGACGAGTGGTACCAAAAAGTGCGCAACAGTCTGGACGAGTTGGAAAGACAGCAGAATTACTTTTGCAATAAGAAGATCCCTCTGTTCACCTGCGACAAGCTGCAGCAGACGGACTGCTCTAGCTTCGCCTTCTCGCCTTTTAGAAGCACAACAGACAAGGCCGTTGGCACCGCCGACTTGCAGGCCACAAATCCGCATAGGATTGTGCGAATGGGCAAAGCATCTGCTCTGAAGCGTAGAAGGCGTAAGCCGCTGCATAAGCCACAGGCTAAGGTCAAGTTTCTCGGGCCGCCAAAGAGGCAAACCTTTCCGCTGCAGCTGGATCAAGCGCCGCTCCAGTCCATGAGCGAGGCTGTTCCAAGGGCCGAGAAGAGCCGCTTCTACACACACGAACAGCTCGCCAGATATCAGAAGCTGCTGGCATTGGTGGAGAGCACGGGAGAAGCGGATCGAAAGGTCTACAGTCAGCTCAAAGGAAATCCTCTGATTAAGCAGGTAGCCTTTCGTTCAAAGGGAGGCACTGGCTCGACTAGCTATCCCACCAACTGGTCGCAGTTGAGAAATTCCTACTCTCAGCATGCCCTGCCCGAATAGAGTCTCAATACGTAACATAAATTTCAAATTTGGGGGCGAGATGAATGCAAATTAAAAGAGAGTCATACATATATATATATAGAGAGAGAGAGGCAAACTATGTATAATGTTGACTCTGATGAGTGTGAGGCAGATTGTGAGAATCCTGGCCAATGCCAGCGTGCGCTAAGAGTCGATGACTATGTAAGCTCCAATTACATGAACAATGTCGTGCACGACCTCGAGGAGAGTCAATGGGACGTATCCGAGTCGAGACCCTATCATCTGGACAGTGAGGCATGGAATGCCAATGACAACATCGAAACTCCGCTGGCTGCAAACATGTACAGAAACAACGCTCTGGACTTTGAGAATCAACAACAGGAACCGAAGATGCAGTCCACGGTTCTACTCTTATTTATTAAGTATGCGAAGCTTGAGGCTTGTTTGTCACTTGTCTTCATTAACAAGTCGTTTGCTTTAGCCCCCCAAACAGCGACAACAAACCAACTGCAAACCCTTTGAATTATGCCCGTCAACCGGAAGCGTTTAATGGGAACAGGTATTGTTAGCTATATACGTATTTAAGCAAGAGTTCAGATCGAGCCAAGTGTGCCTTGGCGTATATTTCATTTGCTTTGCTGACTGACTTCTCTCTCTCTCTCTGTCTTTCTCTTTATCTTCTCTCTCTCTCTATCTTCTCTTAACTACCCAAACTTCTCTTGCAAACCAGCAGTCGTCCAGATCGAGCAAGCTATCCAGAACGCAGGCCTAGCGGTGAGGTGCGATCAACCAGTAGGTAAGATCAATTAAAGCAAAAGACAAATTCTGTTCCTCATACATCTGATGGTTCAGTCAAATGGAAAACGATCCGTTTGCTGTGACCTGCTTGTGTCAGGACGACTCTGACCAATGGTACGAAGCGGAGCCAAACACGGTGCAGTGCCAATGCAAGCCAGCAACTGGCTACGATTCCGATTCAGATGATTTGGATGAGAAATGGCAGTTGTCCCTCGCAAAATACAGGGAAAACGAGGAAGCAGGAGCTTCGAAAACGAAGTCAAGCCAGAGGGCAAAAAATTCGAAACGCGGAGACCAGAAAACTTTTGGCAAGGCAGCCACAACGAGCCGGAAAGCCATGGGCAGGAAGGGGACAGCAAGCCAGAAAGCAATGGGCAGCGCAGCAGCAACAAACAAGAAAGCAACAAGCAAGAAAACAAACGACAGAAAATACGCATTCTATAATCGATTCTCACCGCCGCCTTTTGTGATCGAGCCAAAGCCTCGCTGCTGCTGCGGGCAGCGTCCGATGTGCTGGAATCACTGCGGCTGCTGCTGTCAGTATTAGGGGACATCTGTGCATATCTATGAATCCGATCCAACAGAAAACAAGAGCTTTATGGAGATCCCTGTCAAAAGAAGCAAATTATTTGTCGTATAAATTGTGTTGTGACTCGACCCAAAGCTTTACTCTTTGGCATTTGGTAAAGCATGACGGGTTTACGCAGAAAGCGACGCTCCTCCAAGCAAATTCTGCTACGCAGGGCTGTCAAGAGGCGGACAAGCGATGTGGCGGTGTTGGATTTGCCCAGAGTACGGACTAGCCCCCAGGCAAAGGCCATCACTGTGGTGAGTGCCATCAACAGGGATGCTCAGCTTAGGTACATCATGGAGCACTGCTTATCGAACAACTCGGCCTCCAGCTGGGAGCCAAGGCTACAGCAACGAGAGAGACCCACGGCCAAGCGAAGCATTGCCAATGGTAAGAGCTACAAATGATAGCGATTCGGCCTAAGTTTCCTTTTCTTGTTTCAATAGAGTCGGATTTCGACCGAGATCATTCTCGATCTTCCAAGCGGTCGAGACATAGCTCATCTGGCTATCCCTCCAGTTGGAATCTAGAAGTGCCTCGCTGCGACAATGACGACCGGCTCAATGATGATGTGTTCAGCTTTGACAAGATGCTCAACCACAAGCCCCAAACCCCTCAAGGTCCGACAGGACGAAAAAAAAAGTGTAATACGGCGGTGCAATGCAAGATGCCGCACAGGTCGAAGCAGCCGCGTCCCAAGCCCAGATCCCAAACATCCGCGACTAGTATGAACATAATTGAGCAGATAACGGATGAATCAACTGCAATTGATGCAAGGCAAGCCGAACAGCGGGCGCACAGTGGAGACGCCAGCAGCTTGTTTCACAATACTCTGAGGCTTAGCCACAACACTGATGTCTGCACTTCATCCGATTGCAGCTGCGCCTGGAATCGCGATGAAGTCGACTACAATCGAAATCAATCGAGTCTAGCTCAAATACCAGAAAAATATAGTCGCATTCAGAGCTTAAGTCGCCCACCCACTGGTTTGGCCCGTGAAAGCTTAACTTCAAGCCAAACGGAGGGTAAAGAGCGAAGTGTGGATCGTAGAAGTCAAGTGCGCAGTAAAAGAAACAGCCGCAGAAGCCAAGCAGAGGATGAAGGGAGGGACTCTAAAGAGAGAAGTGTGGATCGTGGAAGTCAAGAGCGCAGCAAAAGAAACAGTCGCAGAAGCCAAGCAGAGGATGAAGGGAGGGACTCTAAAGAGAGAGGTGTGGATCGTGGAAGTCAAGAGCGCAGCAAAAGAAACAGTCGCAGAAGCCAAGCAGAGGACGAAGGGAGGGACTCTAAAGAGAGAGGTGTGGATCGTGGAAGTCAAGAGCGCAGCAAAAGAAACAGTCGCAGAAGCCAAGCAGAGGATGAAGGGAGGGACTCTAAAGAGAGAAGTGTGGATCGTGGAAGTCAAGAGCGCAGCAAAAGAAACAGTCGCAGAAGCCAAGCAGAGGACGAAGGGAGGGACTCTAAAGAGAGAGGTGTGGATCGTGGAAGTCAAGAGCGCAGCAAAAGAAACAGTCGCAGAAGCCAAGCAGAGGACGAAGGGAGGAACTCAGCTGCTAGAAGCCAGGAAAATGGCAATAGAAAACAGAGTCGAATAAGCCACGAAATGGGCAGGGACAGCAATGATAGAGCAGATTATCTTAGAGTGGAGGCAGCTGCTCAGACTGAGATCGAGACCGACGATCCTGGTGTGGAGCAAAATGTGAACGTAGCGGGCGGGACCAAGCCAAAAGCCGTGTCTAGTCCAATACAAGGCACAGCAACACAACAATCTAGGCCAGGTTCAATGTATAGCTCAAACTCTCAAGATGCGAAAGGGTTCTTGGGAGCACAAGCAAGAGGCTCGAGTCCTAGAAGCCAAAGGAACAGCAATAAAGGACGAGACGTGGACAGTTCGGAGCCAGTCGATGACAACAACTGCATTATGGTGCCCTGCCCTAGAGCTAACAGAACAACTAATCAGTCGTATGTAAAATATAATGAAAATATGCATTTTTGCTACTGCAATGTGGGAAAAAATGGTGAGCCGACTGAAGGATGTAATTGTGAATATTTCGAGGCCGACGAGCCGAGTGGGCAGCAAAATGTGCATCAAGAAGATGAACAGGTAGCCACAAGAACGTCTCAAAGATCTGATCCCGAAGCAAGCTTTAGCTCAAGCCCCTTAAAAGAGAGGAGCACAATGACCCAAGTTGAAGCCCAAGAATCTGAGCAGAGCTTAGGAGAAGCCAAAGAAGCGACTCCTAAAGCAAAGCGAAACCAATCGACGTCTGTAAGTGCGCCAAATGAAGCTAATCGAATTTCGACCTCTCGAGCAGCGACTGAAACCTTCAGACGACAGGACCAATCGGGAGCTGGAAGCGCTAAAGAAGAATCCACAGCAGTAGCACGTGAATCAAAACGAAAGACGGAGCCATCGCCAGATCAAAGTTCTAGTTCGGCTAGTTCCAAAGCCATGCAAAATTGTTGCCAGTTTGCGAATCCCAATTGTAGATGCTGCAGAACAGCTCGCACTTCGAGTCAGCCGTGGTGCATCATTGGCAATCAACAATGGCTTGGCAGTTGCCCATGTGGTTGTTGCTTCAACAGAGAGCCGAGACAGAACAAGAAGTGCAGGGTACACAAGTTCTGCAATTGCCACTGTCAATGTTGCTTGAAGGCGTTCAATATGACAGCCGCAAGTGCTCAGCCAATAGCTGTTGAGGATCAAGAAGCATTGGAAACGGTGTCGGGCTCGTGCTCAGACTCGGGCTCTAGATTAAACTCAAGGTCTGCAGCGAACACGGTTGGATTCTTGGAAACGAGACAAGCCTCGAAAGCAGACTCCAAACTGCGCGCGCCGCAGGCCTCGAGCTTGGACCTGGGCTCGGGTAAGAGATCTACGAAAGTAGAAGAGAGACCAGAGCCAATTCCTAAAGAATTAAAAAGCGGCTCGATTAGATCCAGCAACATGAACAAGGACTCCAAGCTGCGCGCGCCGCAGGCCTGGAGCTTGGACCTGGGCTCGGGTAAGAGATCTACGAAAGTAGAAGAGAGACCAGAGCCAATTCCTAACGAGTTAAAAAGCGGCTCGATTAGATCCAGCAACATGAACAAGGACTCCAAGCTGCGCGCGCCGCAGGCCTGGAGCTTGGACCTGGGCTCGGGTAAGAGATCTACGAAAGTAGAAGAGAGACCAGAGCCAATTCCTAACGAGTTAAAAAGCGGCTCGATTAGATCCAGCAACATGAACAAGGATGCACAAAGTGTCACAATCTGTCCTAATTGCGGCATTAACATTAATGAATTTTTATACAATTCCGTAAACAAAGATATAAACTTCACGGAATCAGATGCTAGACATGGACGTGCTAGTGCGAATGAAGAGCAACGCGTTTACCGATCAATAGGGAGTTCCAAGCTAACCGAGAGCACAATAGAGGCAAGTAAGCCATGGCAAAGTGCTGGTAGGAATGACGAAGGAATGTCCCATTGCAATCGCTGGACCAACCCAATGGAGAGCAACATGTGCAAGCTCTCGCCTGCTAAGGGCGCCGAGGATGAGCCGTTGGTTAATCTCGTTGTGAATGATAAATGCAATGTAGAGCAGTTGATTGAGATATTGCGCGGGACCGTCGCCGCGCTGGAGACACAGCGCAATTCGGCAGAGCCAGTCATCAGGCAGCCGGTAGCAGCAGCCAATCAAAATGAATTTCATTTCGATCAGAATATGGAGAATGGCAATCGGAATTATATGGATAGACATCAGATGATAGAGTGTCATAATGCACAGTCTAATCAAGGACAGGATCATTTCAATCTGAATTATAATGCTCTACCCTCTAATGCATATCCACAATACGAAACGCACTTGTCGCAAATTTACGAAACTCCGGACACTCGCAACACAGCGGCTTCCTTGAGAATTCGCACGCAAACCGAATACGATTATCCTGCTCCGGCAGCTGAGCCAGGCCAGCAGAATAACTACGTGTGCCGAGAGCAATGCACTTACTATCCAGCACTAAGCAATCAAGTTCGCAAGCGCAGCGGCTGCTGCTTTCCCAAATTTATGAGCGATATTAACCAGAGCAGTCCGATCGGAAAGCAGGAAGTTCTGCAGCAAAGTCTTCCCTCAAAATCGTTTTTAGAACTTCTCGATCTGACACTGGCAATAAAGAAAAGGAAAGAAGATTTTCAGAAAGATAAGCACAAAATGCGATTGTCCAATGAAAGGAAAAGGGATCTCAAGTTGACTCCAGGCTACGCAGGGCGAACAACAGATAGCCATGGGAAACAGTTGGATAGGGCCTATAAAGATATGAATCCAACTCAACCTCCATTTCATATAAACGAAGTATTTAATGTATCATCCGTTGAAAAATGCAAGGACTTAACAGAAGATGAAACTAAATTTGAGTGCAATGCTAGAGGCAACAGGAAAAGGTTTTCGGATGTGGAACACCCAGTTCAGAAAAGTCGAAAAGATCTCGGCTATTTTGGCCACAAGTACAAAAGGAAAACTCTACATCAGAGCCCAAGTCAGGAGACAGGGCATAGGAAAAACTTACTCCGAAAACAAATTTACTTGGAACAAAATACTTCTGATTCGGATTACTTCAGAGCAGCTAACTGTACGCCTCGAAATAGAGAATTGCAGTTAGAAGAAAGAGAAATTAGAGCAAGGAAAAGTTCCGGGTTTGATCAGATGAGAACAAAAGACATATTGCCCAGCTTATACGGCTTCGATTCCTGTAGAAGAGAGCCAAACAGCTCCGAAATGAAAATAATGCGATGCAGTGCGTTTTACAATCCCCAAGAGAGGCAATCGGAAGCATCTTACTTTGAAACGCGTTGCTCACGACGTCCTCAAAGGAAAGGTTACCCTTTGCGTAGCAGGGAAAGAAGTCGTTCGAGGTTCCAAAATCTTCTGCGCAAGCGAGCAAAGGATAAAAAAGAAAACTCCAATCTCTACATGACATGCGAAGCAAGATCTAAGAGTAGTATATCGAAAGACAAAATTGAAGCCGATTCGATTGGAGAGAACTTAAACAAGTCCAACTCCAGAGGCAGTTTTCTCTTTAACAAAAATCATAGAATGACACATAAATTGGATCCAAAAGCAAAACCAATAAATGATACAAAAAAACCTGAAAGAGAAATCAAAGAGAACAAATATTTTGACTATACAGAATTAAAGAGATGGGAATCGACAAGCAATTCATATACTAACAAACGAAGACCAGACACGAAATTGGAAGGCGAAAGATCACATCATAGGAAATCGAAGAATTCGGAATCAAAAATTGAACATTTTCCCATGAGAAGAATGGCCGGGGAAAGGAGAGTAAGCGAATCAGGAAGCAGAGTGTTGCCCAAAGACAAAATGATTGAAGTAAAGAGAGAAAGACCTGATTTTTCGGGAAATTTCGTAATAAGAACCACGCCTTTTGCTTTAAGAAAAAGAAAACTATGTGAAAAGGAAGCTAGTGAAAAAGGCGATTGTTCGGAACCAAACAAGTCAAAATTCACAAAAGAAAAACAAATTGAATTAAAGGGAAAAAGTGAAAGATCCGATTCTTCGGTATTAAAGAAAATAGAATCAAGAAACAGACTCCTTCCATCGCGAAAAACCATAAGCGAAAGGACATCAGATAATTCGGAGTCAAAATGTTTGGAGACACGGCATAGAGTTTTTGCCCCTGGAAAGCAAATAAAGGATAAGGCAGATAAAACAGTAATAGCTACTTTAAACTCGAGAAAACCCATTCCACTAAATCAAAACCAAAGAAGTGAAAAGGAAGCAAAAGATGGAAGCTTAAATTTGAAAGCAATATCAGTTGGTCCAAATTCAACCGTAAATAATACGAAACGGGAAAGGACAGAACAACGGGAATTAAATGCACCTAATGCTAAAGAACATTCAGAATTTAGACATAAGTCACATTTGTCAGCTCCTTTTCACCAGGAAAAACCATTGAAGAAATGGGCGCCAACACCTCCGCCTAAACCAGTCAAAAAAGCACCCAAAGCAATTGTTACTGTTTCTGCTTCTAATCACAAGCAACGTCCAACACCTCGAAGTTACCAAAAGAATGAAAGCGACTGCGAAGATATTAAAGTGCTCTACGATTCAAGGTCTAAATTTTCAAGGCATAGCTATGGAGGCGGAGATACGACCACCGATTGCGAATCAGATACCAAGCCATATGTTATATCAAAGTCTCGGCCAAGTACAAGTCAAAATAACTTCTTTTGCATGTTAAAAACTCGGGATAAACTTACGGATTCCAAGCGATATTCCCGTTAATTATACAAAACAAATTTACGAAACAAACTTTCAAATTTAAAAAAAATTCGCTTCGCCAGTAAATCAAATTAAACATGTAACAAAACACTCCATCGATTATTTATTAACACTGTTTACATATTATTATCGCTAGTCGATTAACTACCAGCTGTTTCCAATTAGTGTGGCGGTCGCACGACTTAGTATTATCGGCAACTCTACATAACATCAACAATTGGATCTCGTCGTAATTGTTGAAAAATGTTAAAATTCTTAAACAAAACACGACAATTGCTGTATCCAAACGTTCGCAATTTATCGCATAGCCTCACAGCATGCCAGAGTAATGCCGCATCTGAATCCACAACGTCGGTCGGCAAGGAAACACTTGCTTCCAAGCCGGCTCTAATACTGCCACAGAATTATGCGGACCATGCGCCCGTAAACCGAAACAGTGCGCGGCAAGCCTGGATAGAAAATGTGGATGCTGTGGCTGAGCGAAAAGTAGGCCTTATGGAACTGCATCCAGATGTGTTTGCTGCACAGCCGCGTGTCGATGTCATCCAGGAGAATATCGAGTGGCAACGCAAATATCGTTATGTAAGCATGGCACATACTAAAACACGCGCCGAGGTGCGAGGCGGAGGTCGCAAACCCTGGCCACAAAAGGGCATGGGTCGGGCACGCCATGGCTCTATACGTTCGCCACTATTCAAAGGCGGCGGCATCATCCACGGTCCTCGATCACCCACCAGCCATTTCTATATGCTGCCTTTCTACAAGCGAGTGATGGGACTTACATCGACGCTGAGCGTTAAGTTGGCACAGGATGATTTGCACATCATTGAAAATGTTGAGATCCCTACAAGGGATGCCCAGTTCATTAGAGATTTGATTAAAGAGCGTAATTGGGGACCCTCGGTGCTGATTGTGGACAAGTAATTACTCTTTAATTTCACTTTAAACTGCACTAACTGAAGCTAATTTTTTGTATCAGGCACGATATCTTTCCGGAGAATATTTGTTATGCTACGGATTTGATGGGCTATGTGAATCTGATGCCCGCATTTGGCCTGAATGTCTATTCTATGCTAAAGCATGATACTTTGGTGTTGACTGTGGAGGCTGTTAAGCATTTGGAGGAACGTTTGCTTTATCAGCTGCATCGCAATGATGCAGCCAGCAAGCAAAACAAATTTAAGCTCGATCAAGTTTAGATTAAGGGTTTATATAAATTTAATTGTTTTTACTTGTATATGAAATGCTACAAATGAAGTTTATTAACTACTGCTTCACTTGTTGCACAGCCTGTAAATTGCTTCTAAACGCTGTTTGTAAGGGGTCCTTATCCTTCTCAGAAACAAGGACTTCGCACTTTTCTTGAAGTCTCTCCTTCAGTATGCTCTGAAATTCTCGAAGGAATCCACGCTCCGAATTGCTGTGATTGCAAAGTAGCACTGTCGTTCCATTATGATTGAAATCCAACAATTCGTGGTGTGACATCTCTCCAGTTATAACCAAATCCGCTTGAATACCTTTTAAGACTGACCCACCGGATCCCGCGCAAATGCCAACAGTACGCACAAAAGTCTTTGGATGATGGTCAACAGCATAAGCTATATGCACACTGTTGTCTATGTGGTCTTGGAGGGCATGCACCAGCTGGGAAATGGGCATATTCGTCTCGACAAGACGTCCTGAGCCGGTGCCATCAACTGTGCCTGGCTCTGGAATCAAGGGCTTAATGCCCTTTATATCGACTGCCTTCGCCAGCCAATCATTTACACCACCCAGCACTTTATCCCATGCGGTATGCGGAGAGTATAATGCCTTGGAGTTGATTAAGCATCCGACTACTATACGCTCCTTCCAGTTGGCCATGGTGATCCGTGTCAATGGCCGAAAGATTGGAGGATGATAGCTAATAATGAGATCCACATTCTTCTCAAGAGCTTCACCCAACACGGGCTCAGTGAGATCATTGGTTAGCAGTATGCGTTCCACATGTTTCTGCAAAATCGTATCATTGAATTACGATATATTTCATATACATATCTAAATTGCTTACATCTGTGCTTGGCTCGATCAGCAGGCCCACGTTGTCCCATTTTTCGGCCAGAGATGTCGGTGCAAACTTTTCCAGCACATTGACCACTTCATTTAGTCTCAGACCAGAAAACGTTGCCATGTTTCTTCTCAGTCCTAATGCTCCACGAAACATTCAACAGAAAGTTCTTCACAATTACTTTAAAGTTAATATAACTAAACTTCGTACGATTTTAACATTGAGTGCTGGAAAACGTATATAAAATGTTTTTGTTGTTTCCAACACTAACTAATTTTGGCGGTTATTTGAAATTACGTTTGCGTCACGTGTCTGAAATTATACGCCAATTGCATTTAAATAATTCTAAACGCTAATGTATATATTATATTTATAATAGATGATATGTCAGTCTTGTCTCAGATTTAACAATTGCATAAGGGTATTATAAAATTTTAATTTCTGTTATTATTTTGTTCTTAGGCATTTGTTTGAAAGCTAATTTAAGTCACGTGATTGCAATATAACGCTTATCTGGGTTATACCGCTGTTGTCGTGGCTATTAATATTATGCCTAACAATTAATTTGCTTTTTCCAAGTAATCCTACATCATTAAATGCGTATGCTATAGGTATATATATATATCACGAACTTGTGATACCCTAAGCCAGCCAGGAATGAGTGTAATAGAGAAAATACACATATTTATTAATATATAATAATAATACATATAATATATAATACATATTCTTGAACAGAATGACAAGTCACATCCGTCATATGTATAAATTTGTACAGGTTTGAATTGGATTCATAAGCACAAATCATTTTTGAGTACAGAATATATACTAGTCGGGCACTTCGAGCTTGAGTTCCTACGTTCAGCTCCGCAGCTTGGGTTTTGCTAAGTTTTCGTTCTTCCGATCCCGCATTCCAATTTAGCAAAACATATTTGAAGTATTTAAGTGGTGATTTTCATTATAATTTTTGTGAACTTGCAACTTTTTGAAGAAAATCCCAAATGACGAGTCTGAAAGCAGATAAGAAAAAAACGCAAGCAACAGAGCACACAAGAATTACCCTGATTTTTAGCAAACAAATGTAAATCACACGGACGCCAAAGATCAATGTCCTTTAGTATTAAAAAAAATTTTACAAAAAAACAAAAAATACTATAAGTAAGTAAATAAATTGAATAACAATTTGACATTCTCAGTCGCATCTCATACATTATTCCTTTTGCAATCCTTTGCGCACTCATATGTTTCATTTTTTATCTGACTGCCTCATCTAGCAGCAGCTTCATTTAATGGCTGCATCAGCTGATGCAGCCATGTTTTGTTGTTCTTTTCTATCTGCATCTTCGTCCAGACGGCGAGGTCGACGGTAACCTTGTCGACACAACAGTTCATTTCAGTTTGGGACGCGAGCAGCGACAGACACGTCGCTACAAGGCAAAGGAAATTCTAACATATGGTATGTTTGTTGTCTTTAAAATAACTGCTGTTGTTGCTGCTAATATATTTGTTGTTGTTGCTGCTGTTGGTGCTGAGTGCTTCCGCATTCAAACTAAAGTTTTGGTCATTAGCGTTGCGCGCCTTATGCCAAAAGCTTTTGACATACTGATATGGCAACGCCGATTGGTTTCCCCCAACCACCGAAGCTTTGCTGTAAATATTGTCGGTGCAAAGCTAAATTTAAGCAGCTTTAACGAAACATCTTTAGTGCTATTTTCAACGTGAAAGAGTCGAGACGTTTGTATTGTAAAGCGGAGCGCAAATAAATTAACTACAAGTTAAAAGCGAAACGCGATCATAAATGTGGAACAGCATGCAAAACAAATTACAATAATAGACAAGTCAAAGAGGTGTGTGAGTGTGTTGAAACACAATAAGCTTACAACGATAATATAAATTCCAAAATACATACATATAAATTAAACAAACAAAAGAGCAAAACTTATAATTTGTGTGCAATTGCACATAAAAATAAAAGCAGAAGCTGTTCAGCAGCGTGTCTGCTTGTTTGTGCGTGTGTACATGTGTGTTACTGCGGCTGATTGTATTGGTGTCTATGGGTGTACGTGATACTGTAGCTGCTCGCGTTACTGTGGGTGACTGAATGTGTGTGCGGGAAACGAAGGCAGGTGCACAGGCTGAAAATAAAGCAGGCAACTTGAAATAAATATGTACACGAAATGCCTATGCAAATGGATTTCTTCTAATTATCCAAAGAGCAGGAGAAACAACTATTTTTGTTGTTGCTAATCATAACTTTGGACATGCGCTAATATGCTATTGCGTTTTCACTTGTATTGAACACTATATATTCGTTTCATTCGCACACACGGCAGCCAAGGCGAGTGTCAGAGAGACGCTTAAAGCGCAGTTACGCGAGCTCTCGATTTATGTACATGTATATACAATGATATCTCAGTGTGTGTGTGAATCTGAGTGTGAGTGAGTGCTTGGTAAAGCTTTAAAGCAAAGTTCAGCGTGTGAATTTCCATTAAATTGTTAAAGAAATTTTTACAGAAACAACGACAAGCAACAGTTTCAAAAAGAAAACGAGACGTTGGCAAATCATTTGCAAAAGAATCAACAGAGTAACAATTAAAATCAATAATAAAAGAAAAGGCCAACAGGCAGGCAACAAAGTTCAAAATGTGGAACCAAACGACAACAGCAGCAACAAGTGAGAATAACAAGGCTAAGGAAACGGTGGAGGATTGTAGCTGTGCTGCTGGTGGCGTTGCCAGCGCTGCCACAGCTGTCAGTGTTGAGCAACAGCAGCAAAGAGCTGCACTTGAAGCTAACAGTAAACAAGCAGCAGCAACAACAACATCATCATTTGGCGGCAAAAGCAGCGAACAACAGCAACAACAAAGCAGCGAAGCCGCCATTAACAAGCACAAAGAATTTGCAGCACAAAGCGAAACAAGCGATTCTGGTTTCATCTCTGGTCCCCAATCAGCGCAAATATTTAGCGGGGAAATAAGTGACGACGAAACAGGGCAGCAAGAAGAGAAAGAGAAGGAATCGGAGCAGGACAAGCGACAGGATCAGGGCCAAGAGCAGAAATCAGACAAATTGCAAACGGTGCTCGATTCGGGCATAATCGACGAGCTCGAGGAGGAGGAGCACGAGGAAGAGAAGGAGCAGACAACAACAACAAATCAAAGGGAAGCTGGCGTTGAGCAGCCGGCCAGCGAGCAAATGCGCTTCAAACACAATGTCGATACGGGCATACCCCAATGGACTGTACAGTCAAGCCTCGGTATGAACAATCTCAATATATCAGCAGCAACAAATGCCAACAGCTCCGCTGGACGAAGAAGCGCACCACAAACAACAACAACAACATCAACAGTAACAAATGCAGCTGGAAATACTGCTAATGCAACGGCTCCACTAAGCAACACCAGCAACAACATTAACATTATGAACGCCTGGGAGCAATTCTATCAACAGAATGACGACGGCGACACGTGAGTAATATAACAAAAAACCAGAAAAAAAAAACAAAAGTATTTCCGTTTGAAAAATACCCAAAAAAAGTAGGAGATGCAAAATTCCAACTTATAAGAAAGTTATAGAGAGACAGCTGTGAGTGACTTTAAATTACCCTGTAGTAGGTGGATGATACATGTTGCATATGGTCTTGTTTATGTCTGGAACTATATTTAAATACAAAATTATATACTCTATTAAAGTAAAAGTAACAGACTAGAGACAGTATTTCAGTAATACCTAGAACATAATAGCGATATATATTTCTTCAAGTAAACACATAAATATAGTTAAATTACATAAATATCTGCTTCTTAGCGACCAATTTAGGAGTCTTCTACGACCACAGATATACCAATAAATATATCTATGTGTATAGGGTATTTCAAGATGAAACATTCGCATAAAAATGTTGACCCGACCACCAACTGTGTGTGGGGATACTTTCATGAATCACAACAAATATACACAGAAAACACAAGACAATGAGACGACTTCTCGGATCGAATCGAATCGAACCGAGTCGTCTACAGACACATGTTAGTCAGGCAGTCAGGGGTTTTCCTGGTATGTCAACTACCTGAGCGGAGTGCAGTGTAGAACAGGTTTTTGGGTCGGGCAAATTTGTGGGTTTTTACAGGCAAAACGATCATGAAACAAGTGTGGAAAATGTGCAGGTAAAACATATTAGTTTAACCACATTACTCAACACTGGTTTGCTCTTGGTTTTTCGATATTTACTGCCAAGTATTATGGGAGTTGGTCATGGACTCAAGGGAAACAAATCATTAGCAAAAGTCATGTTAGGTTAGCTCAATTTATAACGCTGATTTTCATTTATAATTCAAACAGGACAGTTCTCAACACTTCAAAATATTTACAAGAATGTGGAAAAGGTTAAAGCTAGAACATTTCCCTGCAGTTGAGCTCATTTCTCAGCATTTCTTTGCGATCATTGCCCAGTACTAATATGGTTTCTCTCTTTCTCTCTTGTTACAGACCACTGCATTTGGCCTGCATATCGGGCTATGTGGATGTGGTTGCAGCTTTGATACGCATGGCTCCACATCCATGCCTCCTAAACATCCAGAACGATGTGGCACAGACGCCACTGCATCTAGCCGCACTCACAGCGCAGCCAACAATTCTGCGCATGCTTCTCTTAGCCGGTGCCGAGGTGAGCAGCCGCACCTTCCCAATCAATTACCATGGCTAAATCAATCTAACCTAATCCCCAACTATATCTATTTATCTTTGTAATCTATCGATCAATAGCCCACAGTACGTGATCGTCATGGCAATACGGCGTTGCATTTGTCCTGCATTGCCGGTGAGAAACAATGCGTGCGCGCTCTAACAGAGAAATTTGGCGCCTCAGAGATCCACGAGGCACATCGCCAATATGGACATCGTTCCAACGACAAGGCTGTCAGCTCTTTGAGCTATGCCCATCTGCCTGCCGATCTGGAGATACGCAACTATGATGGTAAGTTCATAAAGAACTTTATATATACGAGAGTGGTATGAAAAGTTTGGCTATTTATGTGAAGTTAGAATAGTCTATGATTCGAGAATATGTTATGTATTTATATAGGATAAATGGTATATAAATAGTAGTTCTTTGAATCTCTGAATAGGCTAACTAGTTCAGTTGAATGAATCGAAATTTTAACTGAAAAAAAAGTTTTAAATTTGTTTTGAACAAAATTGCTTGCAGTAAATGCAGAAAAATTTATTATTATTAAGACATATATTTAGAACCATTTATACTATATAGTTTTATGTTCTTTGGCAAACGTGCCCGACAGCAAAATTTTTCGATAAATATTAAAAGAATTTGATTTGGTGCCAAGAAATTTGAATTTATCATATAGCTCTAATATTTTAGCTGTCCCGCCAACGGCGAGACATTGTCTAAGACTATTTATATAAGACGCAAGTCTACAGATACAACTAGACTATATGTGCATATATATTATATATATATCTAGATATGTGCCAAAAATACATTTTGGCCTCCGCGCATTTTTACGCCTGCAAATAAATTTCTCATTTGCGTTTTTCACTTTATTATTGATTTTCTCACAGATATACATATGTATATATGCCTTTCTATATACAGATACTTATATATATTTGTATATAAAAGTGATTTTCTGTTTGACGTCAGCAAGGCTTGGCATTGTTTATAATTTGTTTGCATCGAAATCTTCGAAGCTTCAAGGAAACAAAACAAAATAGATATTGAATTCGATTTCCAGCTCATTTCATTTGCAGCTCACACAGATTATATATGTATATAGTTGACGGCCTTATTTCCTTGATTGTTATTATTGATTTATTTGTATACAAATTAGTTTATATGTGTATACACATACATATTGATTTTCAACAGGTGGGTGGGGTTGAAAAAAACCAAACAAATAAGGTGTGTGAGAAATACGTCAATTAAAATTCGTCTTTGATTAAATTTGTGCAGCAAAAGTTTCCCACTTAAAAAAAAAACTAAAATCATAAAAAACCAAATCTAAGCCGGAAGAAAGTAAAAGTCGTCATAAGTATACCTATACTATATATATACGTATATATAAACACTTAATGTTCAGTCACAAGAGTTGAAGCTTGCGCAACTGTCGACACGTAAAAGGTTAATAAACTTGACTGAGATGTTGAGAGGCTACACTTTATAACCCCCACACACACATACACATATACACTCACACACACATACATTTATGTATTTGCTTTAACCTTTCGTTTGTTTAATCGATTTTGCTTCACTTTGTATTATAACCTTGCTAAAAATACGAAAATTGATCGGTTTTCAAACATATGGTGAACAAACATTTGGCAGCTACTTTTAACCAGACCAAACCGGTCCTAAACATGCCTTCGCGCATAAATGAGAAACAGCTGCTGAACGAACAGTCTCACACACACACCCTCCCTCAAGTAAGAGTGTGTGTGTATTAGTAATCCACATCTATATGCTTAACAGAGCAGACATTGCACATAATATTCAAGCACATAGCTATGGCTAGCTCTATGCAGACGAAAAAAAAATTGGCTAAAAAGCAGACAAAGAAACGAGTGTAGCATGACTAACAACTGCTCTTTCTTGGCATGTTGAAAGTCTACAATAATATTTAGGTAACATCAAATTCATATTAAGTTTGCCATATTCACTAAAATGCTGATAAGCTTCTATAATTTGCTTATTCAATCAGTATTTTCGATCATATTTAAATGAATCATATAAAAGAAACCTTCGTTGGTATATATCTCTAAATATATCACTACCCAGACATAATGTCTGCTAAAGTCAAACTGCTTTCAGCTGTTCGATAGGGTATCAAAGAGCAAAGCGAAAACGATGACACGAACAACACGACAACGACGACGGCTTTTTCTTTCAAATTTTTTGGGTTTTCCCATGCACAAAGCAGACACATTAAGCTATATACATTTCTCTCTCTATATATATACATACATTTAAAAGCAATTCCGAACGTCGTCTACTCGCTGCCAGATGTTATAAAATCATATTCAATTGGGTTCGCATAAAAGTCACAAGACTTTCTTGTCAATTGACGTCATAGTTGCGCATGAAATGTATTTAAGTCTAACTGCAGAAATTAAAAAAAAAAAAAACAAATAGAGAAATCGAAAAGAAATTTCTTAGTATTTTGACACAGTAAAAGGAAAAACAAAAATTCGTCATATTTTGTCAAGAAAAACCTGAGCGTAATCAGAAACAAGTGTAGTTAGCATATGTAAATTAACATTATTAGGAATGCTTAACATGATGTTAGTTAACAGATGAGCTCATTTAGCTTGGCTCTTAAATTTAGCTCTGATATTTTTGTCTAAGGCTAAAAATTTTCCGATGCCTCTTTTTTTGCACTTTTATGCAAGAAATGTGGAAAATGTTACGAAAATAATCGAATGCTCTGCACTGCTGGCATTTGGCCAAGATTGCTGAAAGCGATAAAGTAAACTTGTCGGAAAAAAGTATGTTTATACTATACGTTCTTTCAGGCGTACTACATAATTTTAATAGCCATTTGTAGACAGTTCAAAAGGTTATCGCAACTGAAAGCCAACTTATCAGTAAACATATTTCTGTTTGCATACGAAGCAGAGTATTACACTTATTTACATATGTATTTCCTTTTGTTGTTCTTTGAGGCCGCCTGGAAATTCCCAGCTATTTCTGTAATATCGTCCTATTTACTTGCGAGGTCATTATAATACAAATACATATATATCCACATTCTTGTAAACGTGTATATTTATATATGCACGTATATTTGGAGCTCCTTTCACGCACGCAATGCCATTTGCCCGAAACTCAATGAATTTATATAAATAAAGACACGCGACACTTCATTATAAATAGAGTTTCCGAATTCCTTTTTAGCAGGAGTTGAAATAATTTTATTTTGCTTGCGCAATGCAAAGTTTTTGTTTATATTTAGACATTTTAGGACTTATATTATAGGACTTATATATTATATTCAGATAAGCTCAGTATCTGAATATACATACATGGAATATTACAAGAATTAAGCATTTAACAACCTTATCTAATCTGTATGACATTTAGTTAACCTATCGAAGCACTTAAAATTTTACCTGTTTCTAAAGTAAAGACTTAGTTTTTCAGAATGTATTAAAAAGAGTTTAGCGCAAAAGTGAAGATTCCTAATAGACGTATCATAGGTATTACTTTTTCTTATTATATATATGAAACAATCAACCAAAGTACACATTCACTAGAGTCATATAATTTAGGGTTTACCTCTTACTCCATATCTGCTAAACGAATCTTACTTCTACCGTCTATGAAACACCTCTTATCGCTATTTAGTCTACAAATTAAAAACATCTTTATCATCATTTATACTCGGAACACGTTTGTAGGGAATTTCAGAATGATAAACCGCACAATACGCCGATTGAGGCCCATTTGTGGCACATATGGCAATGGCATCTGTAGAAAAATCTGTTGTGGAAAAATCTAAAGAAGTTTCCAAATGCAAAAAAAAAACCTTTATAGCAAACGGCTTTGGGCATTATTCCGTATTTCCCCATTTATTAACTGTGATAAGCAAAATTCTGTATCCCAGAAGATAATGCTACCTAGAAATGCGAATACAAATAGGAATATCGCCTGTGCTCTAGTCGCTAAGCTAACTATGTTATCAATTCTAGAAAAACCCCATAGGTGGTCGTTTATTATTGCTATGACGGTGATTATAATATGTATATATACATATATATGTAGGTAAAACTGTGTTATCTCAGTGATAAGTGTTATCAACGTTTTTCCCATAAACTGTTTTTGATACGCCCTATGCTAAGGACTTGGCATGTATATATCGCATGTAAAGTGAATGGCTGATCGAGGCGATTAGTGGTATAAAGTCAATGATAATTTCTTACTTATCTTATCGGTAAATATAAATTAATTTGTATTTCTATATTGTCTTAAGTCCAGTTAGATATAAACCACATTGGGGTTCATAATCTTTGACGTACTAATGAAATTTCCTTTATTTTACGTTATCGATAGCTCATGATAATTCAGTGCTATAAATTAAGTAAATATTGAAAAATAAAATCTATTCATTATTCCACTAAAAACCAGTTGATATTTGTATAACAATATATCAAATACTTCAACATTTATTTTCATTTTACCTACATCGATATATCAAGAACTAAAATATAAATAATCTAATATATCTTAATTTATCGGCTGGCATGATGTGTAACACGTGCTCATTACTTTCATTCTTACGATATCAGCAACACTTGTCGCATGTTCTGTCTCAACCTTCGTACAATATGGGGCCTTGCACACATGAGTACGACAGGTATATATTATATATACTACTGCTACTCAGATAGTACGTAATTGAGTGGGGAATGCCATTGTAGATTGACCGTTGAATCGTACGAAAGCTAATTGATCAAACTAAACAATAAACTTAATGACGTATGTTGCAAACTAGTTACTTATGCAGTTGCATAATACTTAAATATACCTGTACCTCAACTGTTACAATATCATCTAGAGATTGAGACCTTTGAGCTTGGCAATTGATCACTTTGTCTAATGGTCAAATAAATGCATGCGATGTTAGTTAAATGATCGAGTTAATAAATTAGCACAATTTGTAATTGATCGTTAGCGATGAGGCGATGAGGCGATGATATGTGCAACGTTGAACCCAGAGTTCAAGTGTATTTGATCGATAATTATCGACTTGTTGTTATAAGATGGTGCAATGAAATTTTCCACAACGCTGCTTAATATGGGTTATTATTGTAAATAACTGTGTATTCCCTTGATTTGTTTAATCTTAATGATCCATTAGTATCGACTCATTTTCTTCATGATTTTGCCTAATTTATTTGAAAACTTTTCAAGTTCCTAACATATATTCATAATATGTGAATATATTAAACGCATATCGATAATTATAATTCCAATAGCAGCTAGTATCAGTTCCATTACTCATCGATATTTATCGATATTTTTAAAAACAGTTTAATTTAATGATTTTATAATCATGTAATCATGTAATATAATGAATAATTAACGAATTTCTTGATTCGGTAGTAATGTTAAAGCTTTTTTGCACTTAAACATATATTATGTTCATGACGATGTTCTCTCGAGCAGATCTATTGTTTCTGATGCCAGCTGTTCGCATAGGAAGCAACACAAATGTTTTAATCTCAAGCTAATTTCTTCGATTCGAATGTCGCCTTTCAATAAATTATTGTTTGTACTTTTGGATTGCCCGTTGGCTGGTACGTAAACAAACAGGTTTAACCCACAATTGTTGCGAACGTCAATATAAAATAAAATGATTATTTACTAACATATTCTGGAAGTCTGTAGATTGTTTTCGTTGACTGCCAATGACATTTACATCACAACAACAACAACAACTTTGTTACTCATTGCGAATCAGCTTTTCTTTACTCACTCTTTCCCTGTAGATGCAAGGTCAAGCATCTACGCGACCGATTAATATAATACTATATATATCTATCAGCTTAAGTATTTATCGCAAGCATTGCATGAGCTCATATATAACGGAAGTTTTAGACAATTGAATATAACGTGTCTCTCTATATGGTGATCAGGCAATGTTGACACACTTTGTACTCGCACTCCCACAAAATTATTGGATGGGTTTAACCCTAACAACAACACACAAAAAGAGTGCAATCGTTGTCTCACAATTGTCAACAGCAACTTTTACCGCTCTTTATCAGCTGTCGAGCACTTGACTGCCTTTTAGGCCAGTCTCTGACCTCTACGGGGTTTTGCCCACTTATACATATTTGTCGATATATAAATATCGTGTATGTATATATATCTATATGTAACAGCGTATATGCAGTATTTACGCTACGCCGTTTAACCACACGTGGCACGATCATCCACACCTTCGCTTACCATACACCCATGATCACACATATATAGACACATATACATATATCTGTATAACACTTATATTTGCATTTCGTTCAAAAGAAAGTCAACAAGTGGTTTCGTGACATAACTGCGATGTCTTAGCCAGCTACCAATTGGAAGCTTTGCCCACGCTAACAGATAAAGAGAAAAAAGCAGAGAAAAACCAAATAACTTTAAATGGATTTTTGGAAAATCCAGCATTAAGTGTGCTAAATTATTTTGTATTTTTAATTTTTTTCTGCCTTTTGGCAAACGTCTGCTGCTTGGGTTTTCTGTTTTACATTGGGGTTTTCACTTGGTTTCCACATTAAAAAACTTTCAAACCACAAGTAGACGAAATGTGGCGCCAGAAGCATTTAAGCAAACAGCCATTAAGCGTATATTGTTCTTTTGTTTAAACAGTTGCCTTTGGCAATGTTTTCTTGAGAGGGAACCAGGTAAATCCCAATTGCCTAGTGGCCTGGTTCTTTTTAAAGTTCAAAACAATACCAAAATGCCAAGACTTTCAAATCTTTTTCACAATAAAAGCCTCAAGAAGTTAAAGAGATTTGTATAAAAATAATTGTTTTATATTAATAATACATTATTGAACGGTATTTCATAAAGTTCTTTTTATATAGTTCAATTCAAATTAAAGTGTTAATACTTATCGCTAACGATTGTGATAGCTAATATTTTTAACAGTTATCAATAAGCAACAGTCTAAGCAACTATCGAAACGCAAGGCAGTTCAATTGAGCTTTTGCACTCTACCATCTGGTTCCGTTTAAAGATTGAGTTATCCAATCTCTAAATATATACAAATTCTTATCTTATTTGATAAACAAAACAATTTTATGATTTAATTATGAATCAATGAACTGCACAATTTGCCACTTCACTCTGAAGGACAAGCAAGCAACGAACTGCGTTTGATCCAAGATACAAAAAAAAATCAAGTTGTCAAAATACCAAAAAATGTATTAAATATAAACTTCACACAGTACGCTCTAAACAATAAGCACAATTAATTAAAATTAAACAAAGACAATAACAAAAACCCAAAAAATATGTTTTTTTTTTTTTCATATAATATTTGCGCTGTCAATAAATTTGTGAACTTTGAGTTGTGGGTTTTTTGCTTAAGGTTGGAAAAAAAATTAAAAGAACAAAAAATGGAGCATGGACACTAAAGGGGAAGTTAACAAGAGGCAAGATCATTTAAACAATTGCGAAAAATTATTTACTCAAAATTTTTTTCTGAAAAAGAACGTAGAGTCTTAGAAATGTGTTCTTTTTATATTAACATTATTAGATATCGATTGTTGACTATCGTGAAGTTGTTTTTTTTTTTTTTTTTAATTTAGAAATAATATTTAAAACAAGATCAAAATTGTTATTTAAATATTTATATATTTTTTAATTTAATTTAGCATGGAGTGCGCAATTTCGTAATTCTTATTAATTGATTAAGCTCACATTCGATTAGCGTTGTTATTATTATTATATTATCTGAAAAGCAGGCCGTCGCTTGAAACCAAAAACCAATTTCAAGTTTAACTGCTTTTGATTTTTTTCTTTATATGTTTTCTTAATCTTTTTCTGGTGTTTTTTTATGAGGGGTCTGTCAAGTTTTGTGGCTCAGACTTGTTGGCAGCCGCCCAGATAGAGCTTTAGATAATATATAATAATAATATTAATAAAGCCAACTCTCTGTTTAGCAGCTGGAACGGATTTCAAATTTTCAAATCTGAGGCGCGTGACGCAGCAATGCTTGGGAATTCCCCAAGTTTAAAGTTTGAGGCAAACTTTGTGATTAATATTTCATATTTAAGCAAACAAAAAATCTCTATCGATTTGCTGTATTCATGTACAAGCTATATACATATATATACATAGTCTTTAATCGTATGCTAACGATCCGCATTAACAACAATGGGAATTGTGCTTGAGCTTCCCTTGACTTTTACTATCGCTCCATCGAGTTTATGCGCTCGTATTATAATCTAGCTAGCGACTTCTCTCCGATCAGCAGAGATCGAGCTTGATCATTGGCTCGAGCACAGAGAAACAAAAAAAAATGTTGTCATCGTTTATATTTAAAACTTGTGACACAATTGTTGTTATTGTTTGTAAGCCTTCGAACTGAACTGGGACGGCAACAAGAGAGCCGGCTTTAACTTTCGTGCCAGATATCTGCTTTCTTTCACCAGAAAGAGTCCGACTATAACACGGAACCTTAGCCAATTATATATATTCATTGTATTCTTTGAAATATAAAATTAAACAAGTAGCTACACTAGAATATTATTTTTGGTGTTGTCATAAAATTTAATCATGCGCGTAAATAGCTTTGAGTCACCTTTAATCATCAACATGATTAATATCTATCGTACTGGTAACGATTAATGCGCATTTAACAGCTACGGTTACGAAGTGCGAACCACCCTAACAAAAATTGATCTAGTTCAAGTGCAAACGATAAGCACTTATCGTTAATCAATTGCTCTTGTTGCCAATATAGCAGAGCTACTCAAAATGGTACGCTTATAGTTGGCAACGCATTCACAGCTAAACGATAATGTAGTTCAATTGCAATTATTGCCAAAACACTTGCGATAGCAAAAAATAAACAAATACATTTATTCGGTTGGCAACGCATGCGCAACTTTAATGCGTTTTATTCAAAGTTCTTACGGAAATTGAATGCAAATGAGCAGCTGTTACCAGCAGCTGGAGCTGCGCTGTTTGTGTGTGAAAGTCAATCAACAGCACGTGTAACAGCAAAACCACAACAGCAACAACAGTCAAAAGCTGTTTACTGTAGCTGTAGTTGGTGTTGCTTTTTAATCTGTATGCGCGATCAAGCAGCGAAATATATTTTGAGAATTGTTGCTTTTTTATTATTTATTTATTTATAATTATAAAAGCATCGTTTAATACAACGCCAGCTGAATTATTGCAATTGCTAGGCATTTTTGTTGCTGTTGTCTGTGAATTATGTGCAAACATTTGTGCTCTTTAAACTTAAACCAATTTGAACTTGGGCAAACTAGTTGCTCCAACACACAAAAAGGCAGCTTGTTGGGTTTGTTAACTTTATTTTTTGCATTTTAGCTGTTTTTGTTGCCGTCGCTTTTTATGCCACTGCTGGTTTTTTTTTTTTGTATTTGCTTGTTGTAGCTGTTATTTTGCTGCTGTTTTATTGTGGGAATTTCTTGGGTTTTTCAACGCACACCAATGCAAACGCACAAGCAGTCAAGCACATGCGAGTATGTGTGTGTACACATATGGCAAAACGCGTTCGCTGAGCTAACTTCCCCAGTCATTCCTCCACAACTCTCTCTTCCTCTCAGTCTGCACTCCTGCTCGTGCGGCAATCAAAGCTTTTGCTTGCTATTGCTGTTTCTTTTTTTTTGTATTTTAAAACGCTACTTGTTCAACAACACAGCGAAGCTTTTTTGTGGAGCGCTTTTGCTGAGATCGTATTTCATTCATAAATATAGTGCACAGTGGTGTTTAATATATTTGCTTAAAGCAATTTTATTAATTAAAATTTCTTTTTTATCTTTGCAGGTGAACGCTGCGTACATTTGGCTGCTGGCGCTGGACATATTGATATCTTGCGCATTTTGGTATCTCACGGCGCGGACATTAATGCCAGGGTAAGTAAAACAAAACAAAAACAACAAAAAATTGATAATCGATACTATCCAGTTGCTCATAAATTAAATATTTAGTTAATCATTCAGTTTATTTTTATGAACGACAAAAAAAATTAAAAGTATTGAAGGTAGTTTATTCTCTAGTTTATCTCTAATCGAAATAAATATTTTAATTAACAAGGTGAATTTAAATTATGTTTTGTAGGAGGGCAAAGGCGGACGCACACCGCTGCACATTGCCATCGAGTGCTGCAACGAGGATTTGGCTAATTTTCTGCTGGACGAATGCGAGAAACTCAACCTGGAGACAGCAACATATGCTGGACTAACGGCATATCAGGTGGCCAGCATATTGAATAAATCGCGCATGCAAAACATATTGGAGAAACGCGGCGCAGAGACATTAACGCCGCCCGATAGCGATTACGATAGCAGTGATATCGAAGATCTAGATGATACGAAGGTGAGCGTCACAGCCTAAACAAAACAAAAAGAAAATCTAGAATATCATTGAGAAACCCATAGAACATAAGAAAACATCAAAAAATAAGGGTCACCACCAACAGCTTCCAAATGTTCAAAAAGTTAACAGAGCTGAACTGGTATTCAGCTAAAGTTGAAACTAGAAAAATGTAATGAAAAAAGAAGATAAATTGTATTGTTACATTTATGTATTGTTAAACCAACCAAAAAGAAAATAGCAAAAATTGGAAAATGAAACAAAAACAGCATCAAAAATAGAAATAGCCGTCCGCATAACTGGAAATATAGTAAAAACAAAATAGATATATAAATACATAAATAAGGACTGTTCTATGTTTTAGTAGAGCAGTCAAGCTTAAAAGTTGCCCACTGTAAGAAACAACCAACAAAATAACGAACAAAATGCAATACACACAATATTGAGATACCTATATAGATAGATATACATATTCTATGTAAAATGAACTATCCATCAGCTGTCCATTTGATATGATATTTATGTTCTACTTTCCCTATCAAAATGTTAACTAATTTAAGCTGTCTATGTAATTCGATGATTATGTGCTTTATCACTCTCACTTACTTTTACTCTCTATACATATCTCACTCTCTCTCTCGTTGTCTGTATTATGTGTGCGTGTATGTGTGTTTTTGTGTAAGTGTGCGTGCGTGTATGCATCTAACAAATGTATAGTCTTACATTTAGAAATAGAACTATAACTTAAACTAGTTCTAGAAATAGAACTAGTTCTAAACAAATGTATGGCTTCTTTCTAACTCTGAATATTTTATATGGAAAAAAGAAAGTATAGCAAAAAAAAGCAAAAAAATATATTTAAAAAAAAACAAGAAAGTGCAGCAAAGAATATAACTATTATATACTACATTTAACATAAGTTAGTTAAAAATCTAATTGATGTTACAATGTTCTGACTGAATGAATTATGTTGCAAATAAACATTTTATTCTAAAACCAAAAAAAAAAAGATTTAAAAAATTATTGGTAAAAAATTTAAAAAAAAAAAAAAAATGTAAGTACATTATATACATTTATATATATATATAAATTTAAATGCATGTTTATATAGCATTTTGGTAATTATTTTGTTGGTTTTGCCTCTTAACTTTTAATGGTTTAATATTAAAAAAAAATATTTTTAATTTGAATTTTTTGAAAAAATGTTCATCCATTTTTTATTTACGTTTTTATATTTGTTTTTTATTTAAGTTACATTAAATTTGTTTAATATATTTTTTTTAATTTTATTTAATTTTTTTTTTATATATTTTTGATGTTTTCTATTTTTTCAGATCTTTGGTGATCCGCGTTACTTTGTCAGCTACAGCGGAGGCAATCCCATGACAGTTGCTTGAATAGCACATCAATTGTACATATATAAAACTGATCAATAATTCATATGTATATTTATATATATATAGATATATATAAATATATAAATCTATATATATTTAACAATGCTATAATTCCAATAACAGCTGCTGAGGAGGGCAACAAACTATGCTGAATCGAGATATTTTTGACACACGTTCCACACTCGCGACGAACAAAAAAAAACAAAACAAATCGAGTTCAAAAAGAAATCCTGCAACTAACTGTGCCTACAACAAAAAAGAGCAACAAAAAAATAGACATAAAATATTGTTTACCATGTAAGCATGTCAAAATAAGTGAATAAAGCATAAAAGGTTGCAGTATGGCAAGCATTTTATTTATACATCAAAAAACATAAAGTTTAAATAAATATATCAAATAGTCACACAATTATGGAAAGTAATCAAAAATTGTCATGTCTACAGTCTTCAATTTCAAATACAAAAATATATATATATAAAATGCACTTAACTTAAATATACGTCAAAATACACATATATCAAATATCAAAAAGTCACATAATTATGAAACATCAATTGGCTTAGACGAAATGCTTAAAAAATAACAATTTAATTAATTTTTATAGCAAGCTTAATGAAAGTAAAACATTTCTGGCTAGTTTTGAATAGTCGGATGAGTAGGAGTTAGAGAGAGGCTGCCAGCTCTGTGTCTTAAGATCTGCCTCGCCTCTGGCATATGCTCTATTACGAGAGTCCTCTTGACATCTACCATTTACCTTCTGATTTTCATCTCTAACGTATGCTCTGTCGAAACACGCTCTTCTTTGCATTGCTGTTGACATTGGATACCTTTTTGGCTGCCATTGGATCGGGAGCAAAGCAATTCCACAGTCGCAATGTCTCATCAGCTCCAGCGCTTATCACAGTGCTGCCATCGGGCGACATGGCCATTTGTAAGACACGCGACGTATGTCCAGTTAGATCGGCCTGCTTAACCATCGATGGATACTTCCAGATGGTTAACTGATTGTTGGCAAACCCATGTGCGGAGATTAGCTCCTTGTAGTGCCGTGAGAAGAGCAGAGAACACACCTGGGACTTGGAATCTACAGATTTGATAAGGGAGCCATTGCATACATTCCAGAATTTGATGCAGCGATCCGCTGTGCCGCCGCCAGATGCCAGTGTGTTGGGCTGCCAGGGACACCATGCAAGCGCTCGTACAGCTGCCTGATGTTCATTGAATTTGTGCAGTGGGTCAGTTGCGGTGCCTACGCCATTTCCAGCTAAAGACCAGACATTCACCAGATTGTCATTGCCTCCACTCGCCAAGTACTTGAAATCTGTGGACCACTTAAGGCCGCAAACCTCTTGAGCATGCCCGTTTAACGAGCCTATTTTGTGTTCCCTAGAGCGCACGTCATGATGTATAATCGTGCCATCGCGACTGCCCGATGAAACTAAATACGAATTCCATGCCAGAGAACCAACACGAGCGCTATGTCCATCCATCACACGCAAACGTTTCACCTTCGAACAATCCCACAGCTCAACAGCGCCACTGCTATTGCCGATAGCCAAGATCTGACCCTCTTGAATCCAAGAGAGCGCGCAAGCATAATCCCCTTCCTCATACTCAGTTAACTGTTCAATATTCCCGCTAGCTGCATTCCACAAATAAACGCAGTTGCCCAATGCAACAGCGACAATATTATCGCCACTCCAGTCCATGAGATTGAGGTCTAAGTCGAGAAGGAATCGTTGTATTAATTATCAAAAATTATATAGAAATACTTACAGTAATCATTGATAAAGTCTGGTGCATCGAGTATGCGCTCAGATGTGGTTGGTATATAGCGTGATCCGCTCTTCGTAGATATGGGTGTCTTTAATGAGTAAACCACCTTAAGAGGATTCGTATGGGATTCGGGCGCAGCGGGTGCTTTATTTTGATAACACAGTATGCGTCCACTCTTGCTGCTCTCGCCCACCTGTGCCACCTCGGCGATTAGTTTTTGGCGTTCACCTTTGTGAGCAGATGCCTGGACATTATTTTCGTTGCTGCTTGTTGGCTGCTGCTCCTGATCCTCATCGGACTTATCGCCAGAGTCCTTGTTGACCTACAAGTTCCACGTCCTATATCGTTATCTATCTATAAGGTTATATTTCTACTGATTATAATTACCAAGAAATGAGCCAATTCAAAGTTGGTGGCTGCACGATTGGGTATAAAACGATCTCCACCTCCAGGCGTCTTCGTTGGCGTCGTTGCATTCTTCTTAGTCTTTGCGTCAGAACTTTTGCCTGGCGTTTTGGTTGGTGCTTGTACGCCAGAGAAGCTTGTATTGTATGAAACGGATAGCACGGAACGTGTTGTATTCACGCTTCCATTGAGCGATGCTTCCAGCTTCTTCTTCCAGCGAGGCGCAGGACCACGCGTCTCTCCATCCATTATTAACGCATTCTGTAGATCGCTCACAAAATTGAATTGAGACATTTTTCACATAAAATATCGTCTCAACCTGTCTAGTTCAGTTTTGTATTTATTTATCACAGAATTGATTGCACAGGAGTTGTTAAATTTAGTCTCTCTGTGATCGCGTTGCTGGGTAAAATTGCAATGGCGGTTTGAGAATGCATTGGATATGAAATTCCGCGGCAAATGCTACCAGGGTTGCATTGAAAGTACTGAACGAATGATTTGAAAGTGTTTGTTATTACAATAAACTTCCTTCGTGCTTCACATTTGTTAATTAAACATAAATATATTCAGCAAATCTAAAATAGTCTAACGCCCATTTTTGGCGCTTAAGCTACAACTAGCGAAATTGTCTTAAATGATTATTGAGGCACTTAGACCGATATTTTATGTAGCCCTGGTTTACAGCCGGCTGCAACGGCACACCCTTTACAGAGTCGTTAAGCCGTTGTCATTATTTTAATATTAATGTAAGCAATATCAATTTTTATATATAATTAAGTCATGCTCTTTTTAAAATTTGTTTCTGTTCATTACACATGATTTTTTTTATGAAGACAAATTTAAAAAAATATTTTTTACCAAAAAAAGTAGGGCAACATTGCAACGCGCTGTTAGCATACTTGGGCGAGAAGTTAAGCGACAGTCACAGCTGTCATCATTCTACACGACTCACACACTCATGTAGCAGGAGAAGTGCGTAATTATAACAAACTAATTTAAATAAACATTTATAATATATATTTTATTAAGATTTAAATAACAGCCCGCAGTATTTTGAGTAACGAACCGCTACAAACAATGGCCTTCAACTTCACCGCTTTCACATATATTGTGGCGCTTATTGGCGATGCATTTCTAATATTTTTCGCGATATTTCATGTGATTGCATTCGATGAGCTAAAAACAGATTATAAAAATCCAATCGATCAGTGCAATAGTCTAAATCCGGTAAGTAAAAATTTAATATATATACATATATATACGTATATATGTATATATCCGTTTTGAGTATGTCTTAAGCAGTGACTAATCATGAATTTTTACAGCTGGTTTTGCCGGAATATTTGCTGCACATTTTCTTAAATTTACTTTTCTTATTCTGTGGAGAATGGTATTCACTTTGCCTCAATATACCATTAATAGCCTATCATATATGGCGGTAAGTTGGGCAATGTTGCAAGTTATGATTATATAAAATGAATAAATAATTGCCTTGCAGCTACAAGAATCGTCCCTTGATGTCGGGTCCTGGTTTATATGATCCCACGACAGTGTTAAAGACGGACACATTGTCGCGTAATCTGCGCGAGGGGTGGATTAAATTGGCCGTCTATTTGATCAGCTTCTTCTACTATATATACGGGTAATTACTTATGCTTATAAATATCATTTTGCATTTGTCTAACGTTCTGTTTTGTTTTTCTGCTAATTTTAGCATGGTTTATTCGCTCATCTCGACATAAGAGGGTATAAAAAGGGCAGCTGCCTGGGGATCTCATTGTTGTTGGCACTAGAGCATCTTCTACATCTACATCCGCATATATATATATATGTCTACACACATACACACACCGACTTGCACACCTACCCAGACCTACACACAACTCCATTTGGGAGCGAAGAATGTTTTTAAATGTAAAAATTTGCTAGATATTCATAATGCCAACCATAACAAAGAAACATCTATGTAGATTTCTAATGGTATTTTTTATTATTTTTTAATATAATTTAATTAGTTTTTCATTTGGTAGTTGAAGCCTCAGAGAAAATAAATACAGAAAACTAACAGAAATTTTTAAATAATTATTTTATTTTAACGAAATTATAATATTAACCTAATATATAATTTAAGGGAAAAGATACAAAGCTTACAAAGTAAGACTCATATGTTACATTAAATAGATAATAAATAGGTAGTATCTATTAGGACTTCGTCTAGACATACAATATGTAAAAGTGACCTTGGCAATACAACTTAATGAGAATCTGGGTTCGAATCCCTGGCTAGTATATTAAAATATTGTATTAGATGAAAGCTGTACTTAAGTTATGATAAATAATCTCTAACAATATCTTCAACTTCTTAAAATTATTCCACCTAATCTATTGGTTAAGTCATCGTTTCCAACTAAAAGTTGGCTAAAGCAGTTACAAATATGAATATACATAATTTGTTAATGCTATTTAATAGCTATATTTTCACTACTTTTAATGATAATACACTTATTTCATTTCTATATCTTTTACATAGCTTGCAAGATAGCGGCATATTCGACTAAACATTTTATCCATTGAAGCAGAGGCCAGTTGACACATGTATCTAAGGCAATTGCACACGGGCCACAGCACTTAAACATCATAAAGATTAGAAACGAGTTCTTATCAAGCCCGCCTGCCAACTACCCGTATCTACACAAATGTAATAGCCCAACATGAAATGTTCGTATGTATCTTGATTTAACTTTATTTTACAAACTGTTTGAATTGGAATCAAGAATTTACCTTTGTACATATCTCCATTTCGATAAAAATATATTACATATATATGTATAGAGGTGTATATGCCATATGTATTCACAATAATTTAGAATTGGGATAGTATTTATCATTAATTATGACATAAAAACAACAAAGAACAGGAAGAAGAATATCAAAACACCGAAAATCTTAATCATAAGCCAACGATTTTTAGAAACGGATTGGAAATATTTGAGTATCTCGCCATGCGCTGCCTCAATATTAAGCTCCGCATCCGCCACATTGGTATCGATGCGTTCAACAATCTCCTCCTGCTCTTTAACCATATGCGCCAGCTGCTGAAAGATGCCTCCCAGCTCCACAATTGTGGACTCTATATTCTGCATTGTCTCTGCACGCTGTTGTACATACGTATCGGATTCGTCGTAGATGGCCAGTTGCTGCTGCTGCTGGAGATGTGAAGTAGCTCCTAGTAAGGGCGTCGATTCGCTCCCGCCCATATCTATGCTAACCGCTTGATTCTCCTCGCTGAGCAGCAACGAGCCCTGCTTGGCGGTCGATGGTGAAACTGTGTGTGCGGCCAAGGGCCCAGGTCCTTGGCTGAATTGATCACGTCTCGTCTTTTGATGTTTGAGATTTTCAGTACGCACTTCAAGGATTTGCTTAAAATCGGTGCTCATGCTGGCTAGTTTGGACTGCAGGGCAAGCACCATATTGGAGGAATGTGAGACGAGATGCTTGCCATTTGTGGTGCGCCGCTGATCCTTGGAAATATCCTGTAGCTTGGCTATTTGTTGATTCAATGCATTCAAGTCACCTTTGATGATGTACGTTAGTTCCTGAATCTCCTGCGGTCTGTCATCGAACAGACTCTTCTTTTTGGCCACTGTAAGCAAGTGCAAAAGGGATGAATTTAAAAATGGATACTGGATATAATTCATTAGCTTACACATGGTCAGTTTCTCCAGTTTGGCATATGTACTGGCTATGTTCTTGCCTATGAAGCGGGCAACCATCATAAATTCTGAATAGCTCTGCACCTGTTTGGCCTTCCTTGGATCTCGTATGTTCACCGCCCTTGTGATGTTTCGTGATTGTAGCGAACGTATCGCATTGGCAAACTCGCCCGTACGATCTCTTGCTGCCATTATGAATATCTCTGGCTCCTCTATTTCTTCAGTTTCTACCTGTGTCGGATGACCTCCAAAATTGTAGATGCTCTTCTCGTAACTATTGCTGGTATTGTTATTATCAAAGTTTTGGGATTGGTTGGGATGATTGCCTGTTACAACAGCCGCAGCGGCGCTCAATGGCTGTTGTATAAAAGTGCGCAACGCCTGGCCAGAGCGTGACGAAATGCCACTAAATAGGTTCCACTGACGGGCTGCCTTGTCGTATTTGTCGTCTGTGTCGACACTCGATGAAGGTTCGCCAATATTGATGGCAGCTTCCAATGGAGGAGCTACGAACAACAATTGTTGTTGGCCAGGATGTTGGACTAGAGACTGCTGCTGCTGCTGCTGCAGTTGCTCCTGCTGTGGCAATTGTTGGACACTGTAATTGCTGCTGAATTCCTGCTGGTCCGTTTGTTGATGACGACGTCGAGTTTGCATCTCATTTCAAGTCAAATTGCTAAGTTGCTCTGATCCTTGCCCTTCGTATTGCTTTTGTAAATGTATTTGTTGTTGACGTTGCTTTTTCTGCATTCGTCATGCACAGTTCTTCGCTCAATTGTTTTGCAATTTGCCTTTTTTTCAGTTTTCCAGCGATTTACTCGAATGGTCAGCAGTTTTTGACCCAATTTTGTTTTCACGCTAAATATATTTTTATAAATTTTTAACAAATATATTCCGTGGAATTTGGCGACTCAATTAAGAGTTTGCTAGATATTTTGCCCTAATAAAAAAAACACTCATACGCACACATGCACAGCCAAGCCATCCCAGATGACAGATGACGTGTTGCTGGCGAAGAGATCTGCCAACTCGCTTAAAAGTTATACAAAGAAAAATTACCAAACAAAGGTTTATATATACCGAATATTAAATGAGTTTCTGAACAAATATCAAAGTAAAATATATAACAATTATACAATCAAAATGCGATAAATTAAAAATAAATAAATGTTTGCTTTTGATTTGTTTATATTTCTGTGTGATATAGGCACCAAATATTGTTGTTTTCAATTAAGAAATACTTTCATAGTCTATAGTTACTTAACGCTGTCTATTTTAGGATTGAATACATTATTAATATTAATTGGCTTATCTGTTTTCTTATTTACATATATAACTAGTATTTTATATACCAAATTAGCACGCGTTGGCAGCTCCACCGGCAACAATTGACAGCTGCTGGATTCTCTCGCCGCTCTTCCTCTTACCCAGTGTTTTTTCATTCATTTCGTCTCGTGTGCCAATTTGTACTATAAATTAATGTTTTAACAAATTAACCGAAAAAGTTACAGTTTATAAAAGAAAATGACGCTGTACCACTTTGGTAATTGTGTTGCACTGCTACTGCCATATTACTTCACCTACAAATACTCCGGCTTGTGAGTAATATATATTTTAAAATTAGGCCATCAATAAATCATTATTCATTAATCAATAAACATTTATTAAAATTGATAAATTTGTTTTCAGATCGGAATATGGTGCGTTCTGGAAATGTGTGCAGGCGGGCTGTATTTATATATTCACACAGCTTTGCAAAATGCTCGTTTTAGCTACATTCTTCTATTCGGACTCATCGACGAATAGCGGAGAATTTAACTTTTTTGCGGTAAATTGTTCACAGTATTCAAAAATATGTTCTATTTAAATATGCTGCTTTCTTTTTTAGGAAATACTGCGCTGCAGCGTGGATGTCGCAGATCTACTTGGCTTTGCGCTCATACTGAGTCGCATACCTGGCAAGGGGCATTCAAAATTAATTACCGCTGGATTGGGCTGTAAGTATTGAAATGTCCTGAATTAAAAAAAAAACAACATTAATTCCTCATTTTTAGGGGCTACTGCGGAGGTCATCTTGTCCCGTGGCATTATGTTGTGGGTAGGCGCACGTGGCACCGAGTTCAGCTGGATCTACATACAAAAGTGCTTGGAGTCCAATGTGCTGCTCGTCCAGCATTTATCAACTGCCACGTTGATTTGGTTGTTCACACGTCACGATCTCAACAAGGCTTTAAAACCGCTAGTCTCCATATTGCTAGCAGTGACCATATTCAAGGGTGTTTGGCTGGAAGGTTTGCTGCACATCCTAAGTATTGGACCTTGGACAGCAATTGCAGTGAAAGCTCTGGTTGCGGCCATCATTGGCTTCTGCTCATTGAATATTTATGCATGCTTGGCCCAGCAAATTGGCATTTAATTGAATTTCAGTTTGATTGTATTTTGTTTTACATATACTTTGGTTTTAATGGTATTTAGAGAGGTACAAGATGTTTAAGACGAAAGATAACAAAACAAAGAACGATTTAGAGAATTAAACAAATGTTAATGAATTATAGTTATTTAAACGGTAACAAAAACAAGTTTTTACAAAAAAAAAAAAAACCAAAACCAAATATAAACACTTGAGTGTTAATTAACTAAGATTTAGAAATTAATTCGTTAAGTTTTCTTCTATAAGCCTATTGGACTCTGCGCCCAAAGTAATTTCGTGTATTTCTAAAGAGTTCCGTTTCGTGGTGAGTTCTATAAAGCCATCCTTTGCAAGAGCTAAGAGATGAGATAAGATAAGATTAGATATCGTTATTTACCTTATGTCAATGTAACCAACATAACAAATGACTGAAAGCCAGGGCAGCTTTAAAACGATCGGGAAATGATTTGACAAATTTGTTGGCATCAATCGATTTTAGATCGGGATTATTGCGCCATATGCTGAGCAAGTGCATCATTATGCCCAAAGAATCTTTGTTGAAGAAAGGGTACTCATTAGTTATAGGCGGGCACAACTAAATGCATAATTTGCCTACCAATATTACATATATCGTAATTATAAGTGATATAGTTATTATTGTTGTTGTTTCCGCATTGTGGGACTTCAATTGTTGGTGGGGAGTGTTGTACTGTTGGCTCTAGTTCTAAAGCTGGCAGAGCAGCAATTTCTAAAGCATCTGTTTGTTTAGGACTTAGAGGTCTTACAGATAGTATTTCTCTGGACAGTTCGTCACAATAATCAGCGCCAAATATAGATCGTATTGTCAGTTCACAGTCCGACTCTATTTGTTCACTAGACAGCTGCAGTTGTCGTTTTAAGCAATCTGGAAAATGTTGACTGCACAATAAATATTATTATTAAATAATATTTATGAAGTATTGCAATAACTAACCTTTGCCTAAAACTGCTTAGTAATGTGTTACGCGTATTATTGTTTTTCAAAATTTTAGATTTTCGCAATCTTTCTCTCTCTAATGCTTTATAATATATTTCTCTGTCACGGAGGAGCTCTTGTCGTGAAATTTTGATAACCTGATCTCTAGCCAATTTCATTTTACGTTTTGATTTAGTTTTAGCTTTTTTTGGAGACATTGCCAGCACCTCCATATCTAGATTCAGCTCTTGACTAGGATTGGAAGCTTGTGGATTATCGTTGGTATGTCCCATAATTGTATCTGTTGCTAATCTCGGCATTTTGTAGCACAAAGCACCTGTAGTACAGAGGTCAAGCGACTTACGCTTCACTGAAAATATATAAAGTTAAGTATTTAGCTAATAACTACAGCTGTTTATATTACCAGCATTTCTGGCTGGCAGAAATTCTTCAAACGCTGTTATGTCAACTTGATTGGATTCACCAAATCCATTGTTCCACATTATGTCCTGGTCAATCTCGGTAAAAGTTAGCTCATGTGTTACACTGATCGTGTGCTCGGGTAAGCAAGTCCGAGCAACTTCAATGGTTTGTGACTGAAATGCAAAGAATCAGAGCCAGCTATAACTATATATATATAAATTGCTATATCTGCCTGTTACCTGTTCAATAGCTACATTTTCAGTCTGCGTATTCCATTGCTGAGATTCGGTTAACATATGCCTATAGTAATCTACATTTTGTTCGTCCAATAACTGCGGTTCAATTACTCTAGCTCTCTTTGCTACACAGACAGTTGTTTGCTTTGTAATGATTCGTTTTCTTTTTCGACAACTGAAACTCTCGCTTTGATTTGTTCGCTGCGTGGGTTGAGTTAAATCGAATTTTTTCCTTATAATTTGATCCAGCAAATGTTTGGTATCATCTAGACGAAAACTGTAGCAATAGCAATTGATAATTGTTTAACTACAGAATTATATTTACCCATAAGAGTGGTAACCTGTTGATTTAATATGTAATTTATACCAAAAGTAAGTTGCACAATGTCCTTGAAGGTAACAGCTCGACGGCTACGAGTGTCCACCACATTATTTAGTGTTTCTCTTCTCAACTGATTCGTGTCAATAATGTCACATATTTGTTGGCTATTTATAACATATAGACAAAACAAAAATTAAGTTATACAGTTTACAGTTATGTTTGCAACATATACTCCTACCAACTTGCAACCACGTCGATTGCGTTAATTTCATGTCGCGCAAATTGTTTTACAAATTGCGTTGTTGAATATTTTTTATTGCCGGCTATCCAGCAAGGTTTTAAAAGATTTATTTCTTTATTTTCTTTAAAGTCTATGTGATTTAGCGCCATGGCGCCTTCTAATGGCGCATTCCTCCAATGAACGGTAAATTTGAGCATAATTGTTGGTTTTGGCGGCAAACATTTCGCGTTTTGCAGCACTTACTGCAGATAGTGGAAATGATCGATAACATCTGCAACTTTATTTGTACAAATAAATAAGAAACTAGTATTTAATTAATTCAGTACATTTTTAATGACACATATTTTATAGATATTATATTTATTCTTATTAAAGATCGTTATCACCAATATTATTATTTTTTAATTGATGTCAGCATCAGCTGGTAATAACATTTGAGTGGATGTTAAGTTCTTAGGGTGCCCACAGGTGTATGTATATCTGTTAGTGTTGAGCCAAAACAAAGAAGGTGAAGACGGCAAAGTTTAATATTATTTGTGTTATCTGCCGCTGTTTTTGTTTATTCCCAAAAAAAAAAGAAATTTCAATTAACACTTAAAGCCAAGTGCACATAAATCTAAATGGTAAGAGTTTTGACTTCCACTCAGTGCAACGCATTTCGTTTGCCAAAGAATGACTAATTGCTCTGCTCTGTGGGCGGGTCAAATTGTTTGTCGTGTTTTGTGCGTTTTGTTGATGAGTCGATAAGATTTGTTATTCTTCAAATGCGTTAACCAATTACATTCATTGCATTTGCAGGGAGATAACAAAATATGCGATATTAGCAACGAGGTGCTCGAGGAATTGAAAAAGTTTCGCTTTCGTAAAAGCATTACCAATTCAGCGCTGATATGTAAGAGGAAAATTTATAAAATGTTGCCATGGCAACAAAGTGCCTGAAGCAAACGGAACGTTGATTGATGTGTGTTCTTTCTCTCTCTTTTTTTGCCTGCCAGTAAAAGTCGATAGGGAAAAGCAATCGGTGGTGCTTGATGAGTTCATTGATGATATTTCTGTGGAGGAGCTGCAGGACTCGTTGCCTGGCCATCAGCCTCGCTATGTGATTTACACATATAAAATGGTGCATGACGATCAGCGTATATCGTATCCCATGTGTTTCATCTTCTATACGCCGCGAGACAGTCAAATCGAACTGCAAATGATGTATGCCTGCACAAAGAGCGCGCTGCAGAGAGAAGTGGATCTAACTCGAGTTTACGAGATACGTGAATTGGATGAGTTGACCGAGGATTGGCTGAGGGCTAAACTCAAGTAGATGCAGATCAAACTCTGACTGTCATACATACATATATAGAAAGCAATATTTTACAACTAGTTTCTCATATATACTTGAAATGGAGCCGAAGCGAAATACCAACGATAACGATACATACCAAACAGCAAAACAAAGCAATTTAACAAATATGACAATTCCTTTTTTTATAAACAAAACATTTTACATTATTTATACAAAGACAAGAAAAAGATAGCAGCAAACAGTGTAAACTTATACATTTAAATGTATTTGTAATGAATTTTTATAGTGATTTTAGTTGTGCATTTAAGAAGCAAGACAAATGATCTTATAGAAGCTGTGCTTGCCAAATTTTATATATTTATTGTACAAAACAACAAAAACAAACATGACAAAGAATTCCATTTTTATATACATAATTGCATATGTAATGCTTAAATTAAAGTGTTCAATATATTAAACAATATCAAACAATACTTAAGTAGAATACGTATACATACCCTGTAATTATTGCTGATGGATATATTGAGCGAGATTATGTTTTTCTAAAGATATATTAACATCCAGGTGGTGGAGTGTTTATGCTTATGAAGTACATATATATTAATCAGGATCAAACTAGATTGATCCACATCAGCAGCGGAGTCAATCTACCTTTGTCAGTCTCTATGGGATAAGGATCAATCATCCACCCACTAAAAACGATTTTAATCTTTAGTTAAGTCTCTCAAAGTTTATTAGGAATTTCTAGTAGTGCAGTCGTTGCGCCGCTGTGTGGTGTAACATAGTGTAGCGCCCATCGCTAGGCGTGGGCGGCGGCGGTGGTGGTGGCGCCAACATATGTGCCATGGCTGCCATACCCATTTGGGTGGCTGCATTCGGTGGCGCTAAATGATGAAGTTGCAGTGCATCGTGATGATGCATGGCTGCACTGGATGGTGGTGCAGCAGCAGGATGATGGTGGTGGTAGTGATGTGACATGGGCGGTGGTGCCGGCAGTGGCAAATTTAATAAATTATTATTAACCGCATGGGTGCGGAAATGCAGACTTAAGCTATCAGCCGAATCGTAAGCTTTATCACAATCTGGACACTTGAAATGCGAATGCTCTAAGGTATCCAAGCCCACAGGATCCGTATCGATGGGCTCATCATCATCATCGTCCACAATATCATGCTCCGTACTCGATTCGAGTGGATGCAACTTGAGCTTGTGGGCACGCATGTCGCGGCGTCTGCTGAAAGACTTGCCACACACATCGCAATGATGATTTTTGATGCCAGTATGCGTTATCATGTGCTTCGACAGATCCCCAGCCGTATAGAAGGCTTTCTGGCACAACGAGCAGATCTGATCCCTAACGCCACTGTGAATCTTCTGATGCGCCTGAAAGTTGCCCAGCGCTGAGAATTGCTTCGAACAGATTTCACATTGAAATGGCTTATTCCCCGTGTGGGTTCTTTCGTGAACTTTGAGATTGTACTTCTGAGCAAAGCGCTGGGCACAATAGCTGCACGCATATGGCTTCTCGCCGGTATGTGTGCGTATGTGCTGTGTGAGCTGAGCAGCACACTTGAAGCTCTTATGACAAGTAGCCACGTAGCAGGTGTGTGGTAGCTTGGCCACTGGTTTGGGTCCACGCTTTTTGTGGCTTTCGGGTGGCTTGCGCTGGTAGCGTGAGCGCCGTTTGCTGCGCTTTATATCAGTCTGACCGTCATCCTCATCACTGGAATTCAACTGCACATGAGCAGGCATTGGTTTTATCACATTTTCCGTGTTTGTCGCCGCATCATGGCGAAAGGATTCATGCAGCCCCAAATATTGGCGCAGACGTAAGTCGCTATTCTCGCACTCCTGCTGAAAGTGGTAGGCTACTCCCAACCGATAGAGACAGTTATTGCAAATACCCGCCGGTAGGCCGTCAGTCTTATATACCTGCAAATATAGTTTTTTTTATATTTGAAATTAGTTTACTGTATAATTCTTACGCGAATCTTAGAGCACATCATTAACATTTGCGAGGGCATCATCGCAAAGTCTGTGCTGTAAATGGAAGTCAGTGGACTTGGTGCACCTTCTTCAAGACACACTCTACAAATTTTATGCACATTAAAATCCATGTTTTTAATGTTTTGGTTCTTATTTGTATGTAAACAGTTCCCACAGCTGCTGTCTGATAACCAGGGCTGGGTTAATGTGAGCTACGGCTCAATAGTCAGGGCTGGGTGTAATATGCTAATATGACATGCTAAGAACATACAATGAATTATGATACCTACAAAGTAAGCCAAAACTCATTTAAGCCATAATATTAATTAAGTCAACTTAAGCCGTACTAAAAGTAATTCAGCCCACTTAATTAATGTAGACTTAGAAAGGGTAAAATTACTGGCACAAATCACGAGCTGCATACCGTCAAGTATAAGTGCTGTAAAATATTCTTCTTTAAACACACTAAATTAACCAGTGTGACCGAACTCTGCAAACGCTGACGTGACAGTTGGTTTGTTTGATTAGGCTCTCTCTTCTCTCGCTAAGCAATCTGCTATTGCTTGCAAAATAAATAAGAACAAGTGAAATTTAATTACATATACATATATTTTATAACAATAAACCGCGAGCGTTGCCTGCATGCAAGTTCTTTGGTGCGGCGCAGGTGGTGCGGCGAGAGTGTGACGACTCGCAATTGGGATTTGGAGCACGCAGGCTGTTTGGTGAAATTTTTGTTGTTGTTGGAGCTGCAGCCCCTGCCCCCTACACACAAACACCTACACACACACATAGACACAAACCGACTTACACACATACAAAATGCTGTGTATACAATTTTAGCAGCGAATATTGAACAGACGGCAGGAATATATTTAAACTATTGTAAACAAAAGAATAAGTGCCAACTAAATTTATACGAGATCGGCACCGAAAATTATTCACAGCTGGTGAATACAAAGCTTCCAGTTGGCAGTTTATTAGCGGCGTGAGCAATGGCAACAAGTCGAAGCGAAGACGAGCAGCAGGATACTGCAGCTACTAAACAGCTGCTCCGGGAGCGTTTGCTTAACGGCGGTCACGAGGCAAAGTCGAATGGCAAAGCTGCTTCATCAATTAGCACCAACTACTATAGCTCTGGCACGTTTATGAAATTAAAAACCTATTTACTCGCCTTGCGTCCTTGGTCGCTGTCAGCCAGTCTGGTGCCCACTCTGCTTGGATCGGCTTTGGCATATCGTTCTCAATGGTCAAGCGACTTTTCTATAGTCACATTTTTTTTAACCACCTTCACTGTGGTTACGGTGCACTGTGCCGGCAATGTGGTCAATACTTATTTCGATTACATCAAAGGTATCGATAAACAAAAGGCTGACGATCGTACTTTGGTCGATCATATACTCACCAAGGATGAGGTAAGTAAATAAGCCAATACTTATAGCATCGGCTAAAATATTAGGCACTCAATTTGAATTGCTTTTATTTGTTTATTTTAGGTAGTTTCATTGGGTGCTATTTTGTATATGGCTGGCTGTGGAGGCTTTGTATTGCTCGCCGTGCTGAGTCCAGCTAAAATGGAACATTTAGCGCTCATATACTTTGGCGGCCTATCATCGAGTTTCCTCTATACGGGCGGCATTGGTTTCAAATACATTGCACTCGGAGATCTCGTTATCTTGATATTGTTCGGGCCAACGTCGGTGCTATTTGCGTTCATGTCGCAAACGGGTCACGTGGACTGGACAACAATGGGCTATGCCATACCGCTTGCACTCAATACAGAGGCCATACTGCATAGCAATAATACGCGAGATGCGGAAAGCGATGGCAAGGCGGGTATCGTTACGCTGGCCATACTCATTGGACGGACTGCCTCCCATGTTCTCTATGCCATGCTGCTCTTTACACCCTATTCGCTCTTCTTCATCTTTGGACTGAAGTATTCATTGTGGTTTCTGTTACCGTTAATAACGCTCCCACAAGCATTTCAAATCGAGAAACGCTTTCGCAACGATCAAACGATGGCTGTGGTGCCCCGACAAACGGCGAAACTGAACTTCTTCTTTGGCATACTCTATATTGTCGCCTGCTGCTGTGCCCAGCAGCTACCAACTTTTGTGTGGCGCAAAAACTAAAGCTAGGAGATAAAAGGCAACGATATTTTAAAAAAAGAAAAAGAAATAGCTGCTGCAACATTTTTAGGGAATTTCATTAGTTGTTTATTTGGATTTTAGTGAATGTGTGTATGCATATTAATTGTATTTGTATATTGTCTCAAATTTCGATGTTGCACCAATGTTGAATGCTTTTTCCTAGTCTTCTAGTCTCTAATCCTAATCCTAATTCTAATTCTAGAACTGAACATATCCCTCAAACGAAAAAGCTCAGCATGTGCTGCAGCTGAAAATCACTTTATTTATTTCACTTCAACTGAATCGTAAATTTATAGTTTATATATATACATATACTGTGTACTCTTCCTCTCGCGCGTTGGAATCATGGACCAAGATCGTGTGTGCAACAAATAATGAAATCATCTTAGATATATATATATACATGCATACATATATATTCATATATATGTATATGAAGAAGTTAATGTTACTTTATAGAAATGCTTAAAATATGCAAATAAGTTAACGCTGGCTTTGCTTTTGTGTGACAATTGTTAGCGTTTTTTACACACATACATACATATATACACCATAAACATATATATATATATAAATATATATATATATACATATATACATCTAATTAGATCATGTAAGCCCAGTGTCTAGCAGCAGGCTCAAGAGTGAGAATATATCAACACACAAATTTCAAATTTTAAAATAAAAAACAAGATATATATATATCTATATATATGTACATATATATTACAAAATGCCGATCGAAAGATTTTGAGCAACAATTGTTTTCCAAGCATAAATCACACACCTAAACAAATAGCTTTAAATAACAATAACAAACAAAACAAAAAGGTATGCACGTTGTATAGAAAAAGAAGAAAAAGCAAATGAAATATTGTTGGAATGCGCATTCTTAAAACATATTGAAAATTCAATTCAATTCAATGCAATTTGTGGAAATAACATTTGTATAATATTTGCTAAGCTGATAAATTGTTTTTCATACATATATACTTTATACTAAATATATATATATATATATATATATATATATATATATATATATATATATATATATATATATATATATATATATATATATATATATATATATACGTAGATATATTTGTATTTGTATCGTACTTTTAGTGCTTAAATCTAATTTTTATGTATGCACAATGCGAAATGCTTTTGTTGTTTGCTGAAGAACGTGCGGAATATCAAAAGGCCAATTTAAATATCAAATTAAATTGAGCAAAACTGAAATTGATCAAATTATGTGAATCGAAAGACGGTGGAAAATAACCTAACTGACAACTTTGTAGACTATATATGTAACAAAACAACCAACAAATATGAACAATAATAGTTATATGTGAGAATTAAAACATAAAAACCATTAGAGAATGTAGCAAAATATTGTGTTCAATAATGAGTAATTAAAACCCAAAAGTGGGCTTTCTGGATAATCCATTGACTGATTAGTTACTCAAGGCAGGTATGCTGACGTACAAATTGGTTAAGCTCAATGCATAGAGAAGCGTTCGTATACGAAGCATTATTTGATTTGCTTTAACTCAATATCGGTAAATTTGCACGCATAAGCATATTCTAAATATCGATAACATGTGACATATGTACAGAGCGACGTTGTGGATTGTGATATATATTGAAATACATTTATATATATCGATAGCTGTTATTTACATAGAGTGACCCGTTATGGCTTTGATGTGCCAGCAATATTTAATTTTTGCAGATTATTTTTAAAGAAAAGTTACATATGCATAAAAGTTACTCATGATCTGGACACCAGCATGGCATCGTATGGCTTCACCGCTGCTGTGGCACCCTCCAGCGGCACCTCTTCGGGCATCTGGCCAGGAATGGCAACCAACTTGAAGTGCTGCAACAGCGTTGTGGTGAACATAAACAAATTCTGTCGACCCAGTAAATCGCCCATGCAACGATGTCGTCCAAAGCCAAATGGATTAAAGGCCTCCGGCAGTTTGATTTGTCCGCCGACGAGATACCTTTCCGGATCAAACACTTCCGGTTCAGGAAAGTCAAAGCCATTGATGAGCATGCCACGGAAGCAGGCAATTACCATTGTATCCTTGGGTATCTCATAGCCGGATAGTCGTGTATCGCACATAGCGCGATGTGGAATGCCAAAGGTGTGCAGCATAAACATGCGCACCGCCTCCAATGTAATGGCCTCACAGTAAGGCATCTTGCTCCGATCCGACCATTCGGGTATGCGCTCCAGTCCGACCACATCCTTAATCTCAGCAAAAGCTCGCTCCTGTATCTCCGGCTGTCTAATCAGATGCATAAAACAAAAGCCCAAACTTTTGTTGGTCGTCTCGGAGCCAGCGAGAAACATGTCCAAGCAAATCGCAAGTAAGCTCTCATCGCTGAACATAGGATTCTCCGTATCCTTATCCTGGGCGCGCAAATAGCTGTCCATTAGATCCCGCGGCTCATCGTAATTGCGATATGATTTTCTATGCAGCTCAATCTCCTTGCTCATAAATGAGTACAAAGCTCTGTGACTCTCCACAAACCCATTGTATCCGGAAAAATCAGGAGCTATAAAGCGGAGCAGAGGAAAGTGGCTAAATAGAGCGCCCACCATGTCAATATTCTTGAACAGCTCAAAGAAAGTCTCAAGGAGCTCGGTTATTTCAGGTGAGCCGGGCTCATACCGTCTTCCACTCAGCATGCACCACAAGGTATTTAAGACATAGACACTAGTCAGATCATGCATCTCAATCCTGGCCTCCTTCCCCCCATTTGCCATGATCTTGGCTCTCAAATCCTGCAGAAGACAGCTAGCTTCATTGTGTACAATGTCCACCATGCCACTGCGTGCAAAGCCAAAGTTCTTCAAGTGCCTCAATATGAAACGTCGCTGCTCCACCCACATCTCTCCATCGGTGAGGAGAACACCCAGACGGGTATTAAATGTGCGCAGTCTATAAAAGATGCCATCGGGTCGACCATCAATGTCCTCATTCGTCATCATCTCACTGATCGCCTCATTCGTATATGCAATAACCACCTTATCCTTGCCAATTTTCAGTCCATAGTACCCATAGGGATTTACGTAGCGCCTGGCCAGCTCGTCGATCACCTTGCAGAGCATGCCCAAGCGCATGCGCAGGTGTGAGATTTGCAGAGCGCTACCCACAATCGGATACCAGTGTGGACCTAACAAGAGAAAAGGATTATAAAATATTTATACGCAAATATAGTACTTCCCAGTCGAGTAGTAATCTTAGGCACTCTTAATTATTGGTCTTTTTATTTTTAATTTTACTCACATTTTTTATTTTCAAAAAAAATAATATTTTAATCTTGAAATTTAATTTAAAATCGACTCTGACTCGGTCTCTAGTGAGTTTGCTAAAGTGTTCAAGCTCTACTTCCAATTTACGTAACTTATTCAAAACTTAACCGATTTTCAAGTTTAGTAACATTTTCAGTAAAATTTCCCGTCCTAAGATTTTGCATAAGTCTAGGGAAATTTTAATAATTTTTAATAATGCATTGAGCTGAAAACTTAACTTTTATAGATCTACTCGGGGATTTTAGTAAATATTTCCCCAATTTTCTACTATTTTCTTTACCTGGTGGGAATTTGTCAGGTTTCCTTGTGCCGCTGATAACGAACAGCAGGACAATCGTTGCAAAGAAGATGACGGCGTAAAACATTTCGTCTCTTTTGTTATTCTTGTTGTTGCAACAAAATGATGCAACATGCGATGCTGTCACTATTGGCTTTCACTTTTGTTGCAACTGTTACGTAATTCGCAATTTGCGCCCGCCTCAGCCGGTTCTGTTCCAGTGGCCGTTAAATGTTAACCGCTAACCGTTAGATGTTAACCGTTAAGCATTAAATGTTTTTCTTTTGTGTCTAACAATTGCAGTTGGGCAAGTCAAGTGGACGACTAAAGCGCAGCCTTGAGTCCAACTTTCTTTTATAGTCGCCGGGCAGCAGAAAGCTTTTCCTCATAATTTCTAACACAGCTTAAAGTTTTTGCTCCTAAAGAGAGCAATAATTCGTTTTCTTGCGATCTGTGGCCTAACAGAGTCGAGCTTTTATCTCTGAGTGACTTAGTTTCTGCATTTCCTCTTATTGACTGCTGCATCTTCTTTATAGCCTTTAGCAGAAGAGATCTTATGCTCTCAATGTATGCGCTTAACAATGAGAATCGTAGGCTAATAAACGGTTTTTGCGCTGCCTAAAGAAATAGTTTGAAATTCAATGTTTTTAACTATAATATAAATATATTTCCTGATATATTTTCTAAATATAAATAAACTCAGCTTTGGTTACTTTTGATACCCACTGAAATGTGGATATTCAGGGCTTAATGGTTTTATGATAAGGTATATAACAGACAAAAGGAGGCATGGAAGACTCTATAAGGAATATATATTATTGATCAGAATGAATAGTTGAGTTGATACTTGACATTTAATAGTGTTTGGTTTCGGAAGCATTCATTGTATATGCCTATGCATATTATAGAGTATTTACAGTAGCATCTCACAGTCTTGCATTCCCATCTCTCTCGCTCTTTCCCTCTCTTCTTTTTTGATATTGATTTCCATTTCCTTAATTTGACATTGTGCACTCGATTGGATTTCAGTGGCTTAGCCGATTGGATAAGACTTATGAAATTTTAACTATTGTCCGCTGGCGTTCGACGAGGATTGGCTATGTGACCCACTGCCATGGTCACAGCCATGCATAAAGTTCAAACATTTTTGCGCTGTTGACCGCAACATTGAAACTGGCAAAAACAAAAACAAAAACTACAAACAATAACAAACGTTGAAATGATTGAAAACAATGCCGTGCAAAGCCAAGAGGGAGGCGGAAAAACTAGTTGCCTGACCACATCCACTGAAGATGTAAGAAAAATGCATTCCTAATGCAAGCGAAAAGCAAACGAACCTGTTTTTGAGGGGGACCAAAAGAAAATTGAAGCCTGCATCTCGATTGGACGTGGATGTCTTTAGCGATTATGTCATGACTGGCTGACTGCCTGCCTCTCGATAGCGGAAAGTTGTGAGCCTTTGGGCTGGTTTAATTGTGGTCAAAAAAAGATTGTTAGTTCGTTAGCCGAATTGCATATCGTGTCGGCTTTAACCATGAAAACGCGCAACAAGGTGAGGCATTGACGCGCTGACCACGCACTCAAACGGACGCGTTTTTTAAATACCAGCAAACAGCAACTGCTATGGGAATACGGTAAGTGGACATTCAATCCTTGCCAGCTACAACTGGATATTCAGGTGAAAACTCCGCTGAACAAACGAACCACGATTGCAGTAAAACTATGTAACTGACGGAGACTTAAAGCCTGAGCACATATGCTTAAATTAGTTTAAAACTAACAAATTGTACATCAATTTGTAGTTTAAAAGTGAAAATTGCATATTGTGTAAAGAAACATAAAAGGAAGGGAAAACTTTTAAAAAATAAATGCGTTTAACTCTGTTATCAGTTCATTTTATGTGTTTGAATAAATGACTTGCACTTCACTATCGATTTCATTTATTTTATCGATATATTCGTCTTTTAAGTGCTGACTAAATCAAAGATTCTGATGCACCTATAACAAAATATCGATATCAGTAGAACAAAGAGATGGGACTCCTAAATTTAAATTTGTAGATTATACAAGAATATAACTGTAATTTAAAATTTAATTAAATGTGCTCCTCTTTGCAGTATATTTGTTTTGGCCGCCATGGGTTTAGGTGCTATGTATATGATGCATCTGTTGGCGCAGGATTGGAGCCGCATACGGCCCATACAGCAGATTTCAAATTTGGCTGGCCAAGTGGGCACCACGTTGAATCTGCAACAGTTGCCGAATTTCATTGGACAAGCGAGTTCGGCCTTTAGCTTGCAACGTGGCAAGCGATCTGCCCTGAGCCGGGACTTGGGCTGGGTGCATGGCAGACAGGATACAGGGGGTGGCAGCCATGCTGCAGTGCATCAAAGTGCCACTGACTCAATTGATTGGAAACGCATACTTGCTCGCGATCCCTTCGAGTGCTTACAGTCGCTCATCTGCCAGCTGATGTCTGGTGCCGAGGCCCATTCCGAGGAGGCGGAGCTACTTATGAACTTTATGGAATCGTCGTTAGAAATGGCGCCAGCGAAAATTGGACGCGCCTTCAGTCGAGGATTGGCGTTGCGTGGACGCAGTGATCGCTGCTACAACGAATATCCATTCTGTTTGTACTCCGCCAAGACGATGTTGCGCATCCTGCGCTGGTTCAGCCAAACAGGCAATACGCCAGTGGAGGAGCCCGAGGAAGATAAGTGAGGCTGCATTCAACAGATTTAAGAGTCGTGAATACCTCTGCAGAGAGGTTATATAACTTATGCTTTAACATATATATTTTATACAATGGTAAAACTTTTTAAGTAGTTAATAAGCTAACAGCTAACTCGTTTTTTTTTAATATTACACTGAGAGAAATTATAAAGTACCTACCGAAAGTTTACTAAATGTTTTTAATTGGATTTGGTCTGAAAATCTACTGAGTTTTCCCAAACTTTTTCTCAGTTTCGTTTGTACATACTAAGATACACTGAAAAAAATTTAATGATTATTTCGAAGCTTATCCCGAATTTTCTTCCATTTATCCAGCGAGTTTAGAATAACAGTAAACAATCTCTTGTCATTATAGAAAAAAGTTTATTTTATAACAATTTATTTTGTCATATAGATTCGGTATGCAAAAATATGTTATGTACATATATGCATTATTTTCTATACTATGAAAAACATCAAATAAAATTTGTGGAATGAAAGTTCTAATATTTAAACAGTGTTACAGTTAAATATATGTTTTGTGTAGGTACAAACTGAAGGAAACTTTCAAGTTGTTGACTGTATTTTGTGTCCTTGTGTGTGTGCTTTACATAACAAATGAGCGAGCGAACTAGTAAAAGTTTCTTTTAAAGAGCTTTCAAAAAGCTTTTTTTTAAATTGCAATTTAAATTAGCATCTGTGTTTAATACAAGGTAAAAAGTGTTTGGCTTTTACTAGTTTTGTACACCAGTGTAGAATGTATAAAAGCGTAAACTTTTAGAGAGCTTTTGTTCGAAAAATTATATATGAGAATAGATCTAAATATATATATTAATAATTTAAAATGCATTCTTTTTTAATCATCTAATTTCATTTCGAATTAGGAAATCTTTGAGACTACTCTCATAAGAAAGAGCATTTCAGAGAGCTTTCATGTAAAATAGAAAAATCTAAAGTGTTAAAATTAAATGAATTATTTGGGTTTGTTTGTTCCACAGTTTTGTACAGCTGTGTAGACTGAAGAGAGCTTTTTCGAAATCAATTAGGGTTTAGTAGGGTAAGTAAGCGAAAGCTTTCTCATTCGATTTGTGCATGAGATTCATATCAAGTATTTGAGCCCAAATCATAAATAAATTTGTTTTAGTATGTTTACGAACTAAATAAATATTGAATCAATATTCAATCAATTTTTGCTCTGCAGCGTTACGCTGGTCACATCCTTCACAATCATTTCGGCCACCTGCCAGGCGATCTCCTCTTGCACATTATCCTCCGGTAGATTGACCAGCTTACGCATTGCGTTCTTAACGCTCAGCGACCAGGCCGGCGTTTTGTTCTGTGAGGCAGCAGCATCCACAGAATCGAAATCTCGCTCGTACCGGCCCAGCGAGTTGACATGGCCAAATTTGAGTGAATTAACAGGACGTTGCCAAAGCAATTGAGGATTGGTCAACTGTCTCGAATCGATGTTCATATTGGCTGTGGTCGAGTTTGAAGATTTCAGTGGCTTGTGAGCTGTGTCAAGGCCTGCTAGTAGGGTATTATGCTGTGACAAATGCTGACAATCAGACATGGATAAAGTTTTGCGATGGCGCTGCTGATTGTTGACATTTTTTGAACGTCGTAGGCTTAGCTTGTGCTGCAGAGTCGAGCCATCTCTAACATCAGTTGCACTCTGTATGCCTGTTTTGGCTTTTAGTTCGTTAACATAATTATCAAATATGTTTGATTTAAGAAAATTAGCAAAGTGCTTTTGTTCCAAATATTTTGCTGTAACGAGTAAAGCCAGATCGAAGGCCTGAGCCAGCTGATCAGGTTCACAAATTGCCTGTTCTACGCGAAGTCGCAACTTTTGTGACATCCACAGACGACAATCTGATTGCAAAGAGAAATAACGTTCGTATATAATCATAGCATCCGATTGTGCCACGCGCTGATCATCGCAGCTCTTGCGAAAGTTGATTGCGGTGATCCAAAATTCGAGACATTCGCGCTCCTGCTGTTGCTCGAGATATTCTGTTAGATAGAATAGAGCTAGCTCGTCGTAGAGCACGTCGTATATATTAAGTGTCGCCTCTCCCTCGATTAGCTCCACACAGTATTTGCAGTAGTAGCTGCTCTGTAGGAAGCTTTGCAGATGATCCCGTTCCAGCTGCTGCAGCACATAGTCTCGCGCTTCATCGAAGCAGCTAGCGGGGATTGCCTGCTGCATCCCTTTTTCGTTATCCTTGCTACAAAGGTACAGCGAGATGTGTGCCAGGTTGACAATTGGTAACTCCACGGGCAGCGGCGCATTTACAATTAAATACTTCTGATAAATGGCTATGGCATCCTTGATGCTTGCTGCACTAATTGGCTGCAACTCTACAATCGATTTGGGTTTATTGTTCATCTGTTTATTCGTCTCCGCATAGATGCGACTCTTCTCGTCATCGGTAAGCGGCTTGCGCATAGACAAATCGCAAAGGGTTTTCATTTCAGGTACTTTGTGCTGTTCAGCTTCCAGAGGGAAGCCAACCGCAGGCGCATTTTCAGCTGCAGGCGCATTCTCCTCTTCCAGATTAGGTATTTGTGTTAATGCTGCTCGCTTAAAGTTCTCAATATCCAAATAAAATTTGATTAGGGGCAGCATATTTTGTGACTCCAAATATTGAAGAAAGTAGCTAAGGCAATCCGGTTCGTTGACAATTGCCTTTAGAGACATGGAAAGGCGCGAGCTGTAGTTGAATATAGCTGCACAGTGATAGAAAAAAGAGAAGAATCCATAGAGAAACAATCAAATAAGAGTAATAATTACAGAGCCCAAATTGCGACTGCCGGAAATGTAAGCAAAACGGATACAGCACACACGCATATAGCACACACACACTCACACACACCGCAGAGACTGTTCTCAGTCTTATTTACTCTCTGCTGGTTGTCCATGTAATACACTACCCATAAATGCATTTCTATTTTACACGCAGAAACAGCTCACACACACGTTTACCCACACACACACACAGCCCAGTTGTCATTTGTCTCATTACCTTCATCAGCAACTGCGCCCACATTAAAACTTTTGTTGCTTAAGCTAATTGCATCCGAAGTTGCGTTTGCCTCCGTCTCCTCTTCCTCCATAAACACCTCATCACAGAAACTTGTTGTGGAGCGCAGCGAATTACGTTTTTGCGCCGCTGCCACTGCTGCACAATCGACCACATCATCATCGTCAATCGTATCATTAGAGCTGCGTCGGCGGCCTGTTGAAAAAAAAAAAAAACAAAACAAAATAAGAAAATAGAAATTCGTCACACCAACAAAAACATAAACACAAATAATCCAGTTGTTTTCTTATCACTAGCTGCATGTATTATATCACTTACTCGTCTGCCTTTTGATGTACTTGAGCATTTTTACATTTTACACTATTCGTTTGATCAAAATTGGAAGTGTAATAAATCGCACAATAATAATAGAAACGCAAAAATTTGTAAATTGTCTGCACAGAGTTGTTCACCAGGGTTGTAACAGTACGTTTTTATATCGATCTATCGATATTGACTGTAGTATTGACAGTGTGTACAAACTATTATATATTAGATATAGTTTTTTTTCTGAATTGCATACACTGCGACGCAAGCAGCTGTGCGGGCAACGTTGCGTTTTTCCACACCAAATTTTCCTTTTTTGTACGCATTTTGAAGTGATTTAAATAGTTAAAAGTGAGTGAAAACACGTCGGGTCCACAAGCGGCAAACAAGGGAAGAAAGTAAAGTGCAGCAAGCAACCGTCACTGATGAGCGCTGTGGCGGCCAAAACGGGCGGCGCTGCCGGCGACAATAATAACAAAAAAAATAATAGAAATAATTACAAAAAACTGCCAACAGCCGCACTGGACGACCTAGTGCAATATGTGACACTACACGTGCGCAAACCGACGCCCATAAGTGGCGTCGTACTGCCCTTTGTGCCGCTGTATTTGACTGCCTTTTATCTATGGATCTACGTGTACAAAGGGCACGAAGAGGAGGAAGGTACAGCCGAATTGGATGACGTGCCCATAGCAAAGCAAGGGAAGGGGATTGAGGATGCAGCCTGGAGCGATATTGGTTTCATTGCTGTGGTGGCCATTGCATTTCTGCACATATTAACACTACTTTTTTGCTATTGGAGTGTCCACGTGCTGGCTTTTCTCACCTGCCGACGCGTCAAGAAGCCTGCATCAGGTGTTCTGGCAAAAGTGGTTCCTACAGCGAACAATGGCAACTCTAAAATTGTACCCATACGCAGCTTGCAACTGGAGAACGGAACGCGCCAATACTATTTGGTATTTCAGAAGACCAAATACGTTTGGGACGAGGATAAGGCGATCTTTCGGGCAGTGGAATTCCCAGTAAATAAACTGTTGAGCAGCTATGCCAGTTCTCGAGGATTGGAAACAGAACAGGCTATCAAAACGGCAATGCAAACTTACGGCAACAATGAAATGGACATGGTTGTTCCGGAATTCCACGAACTCTTTATCGAGCGTGCCACGGCACCTTTCTTCGTTTTCCAGGTGTTCTCTGTGGGTCTGTGGTGCATGGATGATTTTTGGTACTATTCACTGTTCACACTCTTCATGCTGATCGCCTTCGAGTGCACGATTGTTAAGCAACAACTGCGAAACATGTCTGAAATACGTAAAATGGGCAATAAACCATATCTGATATACGCACTAAGGCAGAATAAATGGCGGCAAATTGGAAGCGATGAACTGCTCCCAGGCGATTTGATATCCGTAACACGCTCACAGAATGATAATATTGTCCCCTGCGATGTGGTTGTGCTTCGTGGCAGTTGCATTGTCGATGAGAGCATGCTGACGGGGGAGTCGGTGCCCCAGATGAAGGAATCACTCGAATCGCTGCAGCAACTAAACACTGAGCTCGATGCTGAAGGAGAAGGAAAGCTCACGGTCCTATTTGGCGGCACCAAGGTGGTGCAGCATACGGCACCTAGCAAGGAATCGATGCGTGCTCCCGATGGCGGCTGCATTGGCTATGTTATACGCACTGGCTTTAACACTTCTCAAGGAAAACTCTTACGTACCATACTCTTTGGCGCGAATCGTGCAACGGAGAATAATGCAGAAACCTTTGCTTTTATCGCGTTTCTCATGGTTTTCGCCGTGGCAGCTGCTTCTTATGTCTGGGTCAAGGGCAGCGAGGATCCGGAACGTAATCGTTATAAACTATTTTTGGAGTGCGCTCTAATATTGACGTCGATTATACCGCCGGACTTGCCAATTGAGTTAACACTCGCTGTGAACACGTCACTCATACAATTAACAAAATTATTTGTATTCTGCACGGAACCATTTCGAATTCCGTTTGCTGGGAAAGTTCAGATTTGTTGCTTTGATAAGACTGGCACATTGACTACGGATAACCTGATGGTCGAGGGAATCGCCGGATTGTCGTCCAATGGCAAGTGTGTGCCCATTGATGAGGCTGAAGATAAGACGGTGCAGGTGCTCGCCTGCTGCCATTCGTTGGCATTGCTTGATGACGGCTTGGTGGGTGATCCACTAGAGAAGGCCGCATTGGCTGCCGTGGAGTGGAATCTAACCAAATCGGACAGTGTCATACCGAAGCGCGGAAAGTTGAAGCCTTTGCGCATTGTTCAACGTTATCATTTCTCTTCGGCTTTGAAGCGCATGTCCGTCCTGGCTGGCTATTTGTTACCCTTCTCTAATGAAATCAACTACATTGGAGCAGTCAAAGGTGCTCCAGAGGTTATTATGGGCATGCTGAAGCAAGTTCCCGAAGATTATGAAAAGGTAAAACTGAAAACTGAAATATTAGCTGAGAATGGAAAAGATAGAACTCCGTGCAATCATGAGTCTATATTCAATATCTTTTTATCTATATTTTCATCCAGATCTTTCTGTATATCTATTTGATTTTGTTTCCTTTTTAGATCTATTTGGAGTATGCTCGTCGGGGTGCACGCGTCATGGCCTTAGGAATCAAAGAGTTTGGCAACTTGGGTGGTCAGCGCATACGTGAGCTAAAACGCGAGGATGTGGAATGTGATCTAACCTTTGCTGGCTTTGTGATCATCTCCTGTCCCATGAAACCGGATTCAAAGGCTGTAATCAAAGAGCTTGTTCAGTCCTCTCATAAGGTGCTCATGATAACAGGTGACAGTCCTTTAACTGCTTGCCATGTCGCCCGTGAGCTGCGTTTCACAAACAAGAAGCTACTTATCTTGACACCTCCTCAAAATGAATTGTCTGGCACTTGGAGCTGGGTATCCATCGATGGGGATCGCATCTATCCATTGGATGATGGGAAGAGCGACAAAAACATATCAATGCTTTTGGCTGCCAACGATTTGTGCATCACCGGCGAAGGATTACTCTATCTGCAGCAGTCACATCATTCGTATATGCTCAAAGTTCTGCCCCAGGTGACGGTCTGTGCGCGATTTGCTCCCAAGCAAAAGGAATATATCATTACAACACTGAAGCAGTTGGGCTACTATACTTTGATGTGTGGCGATGGCACTAACGATGTGGGCGCTCTAAAGCATGCCCATGTGGGTGTTTCCTTGCTGACCAGCGCTCCAGTAAAACGTAAACGCACCGAAGATGAACTACGCGAAATTAATGCTGCTGCATCCGCTGCCGCAGCAGCTGCTACTGCTGCCAATCAACAATTGTCGCCACGGGAACGTGCTTTGAGAAGACGACAGGAGCATATCGATAGGACGCAGGCGCGCCTACAGAATGCTCTACGGGACATGGAGGAACAGACCATGGTGAAGCTTGGAGATGCATCCATAGCAGCGCCATTTACTAGTAAACTATCTTCGATTATGTGTGGTACGTCTGTTAACTACTTTGACCATAAAGATCTGAATAATATTCCCTTTTCTGGCTGTTAGTGAATCATATCATCAAGCAGGGTCGCTGCACGCTGGTCACTACATTGCAAATGTTCAAGATCTTGGCTTTGAATGCCCTTATTCAAGCCTATTGCCAGTCGGTACTCTATATCGATGGCGTTAAATTCAGCGATACGCAAGCCACCATGCAGGGCATATTTATAGCGGCTTGCTTTCTCTTTATCACACGCTCGAAGGTGAGCTACAGTCGGGCATGCCCTAACGAGCTAATCTCACTGACTATATTTCCCTATTCCAGCCATTGAAAACCCTCTCGAAGGTTGCCCCACTGCCCAACATATTCAATTTATATACCATATCGACTATACTTACACAATTCGCTGTGCACTTTGGCACCCTCTATTATCTGACCAGCGAAGCAACGGCACTGGCGCCTCCACGGTAAATAGGGGGAACTCCAATATAAACGCACTTGCTTTCTCAAGTCGAAGTGTCTCATCTCTAAAGCTAATTATCCATTTGTATTTCATCACAGAGTGGGCAAAGTAAAGCTGTACATTGACATGGATAACGAGGAGAAAACTAAATATGATCCAAGTATAGTTAGCAGCACGGTTTATATCATTTGTGTCTCGCTACAGGTGGCAACAATTGCTGTGAACTATAAGGTGAGTCGATGTCCGTGTTGTTGTTGAACTTCTTTTGAAAGGTTGAATATTTGTCTAACTGTAAACTAATTAAATAATCAAATTTCAGGGACATCCGTTTATGGAGAGTCTGCGTGCGAATCGAATGCTTATGTGCGCCATTGGAGCCTCTGCTGCTTTGGTGCTATTGCTCACCACAGGCGTTGTGCCCGGCTTGACACAATTCTTTGAAATCGTCGACTTTCCAGCCAATGTATGTTAAGAATCTTTATATGCATATTTTTAATTTGACATTTATGATGGTTTTATTTTCAGTTCCGTCAAACATTGCTTCTGATACTCGTTGCGGATATCGTTGGCGCCTTTGCATTGGATCGCATCTGCTCATTCCTGTTTGGGGAAACTCGTCGCAAGTCCAAAGTCCTTAACTGTTAGTAACTACTTCGTCAGCAAAATATTTAGTCACTTGCTCTCAGTTAACTAGAGACAAGACATAGCAGCAACAAAGAAAAAGTATATATATGAAGTCACTATTTCCCAGCATATTTTATACTAAATTTGTAAGTAATTTAGAAAGCTGCATAAGTATATTAAAAACTTTAAATGGGTTTTCCTGGCGTCGGTTTCTTAATTAATTTTTTTAACAAAAAAAAAATTCAAATAATGCATTTTTTTGTTCATGTATTTGTGTGCTTGATGTGTCGAACTAATAAGTATATATATATATAAGTCAATATATGCAATTAGTTCATTTGACGTAAGATTTTGTAATGATAATAAATATATACCTAATAAAATTAAACAGTATATAAATGGAAATTTAAGCGGTTTCTTGTTCCTCCAATTTCGAGTCCTCCAGCTGTTTGAATTGAATTAAAATAACCAAATATGTCGTAACAGCTGAAAAGATCTGAAAATAGTTTATGAAATATTAAAGTATCAAAGTGGACATAAGAAATTGGTCCAACCTTGAAGAGTGTTGAGTTGTCTATGGCGAAGAAACCATATGCCGTAAATTGTACCTCCTGTTTAATGCTCTTAGTTAGAAACTTGTCAATCTGTTTATATAAGTAGTTAGCTGTCTAAGTATAGATGTAGGAATTATATATATGTAGTGTAGTTACTTACGATATTTTGAAATTCCTTGCTCTTGCCGTATACGCGCGCCAATATTTGGGATGTAGTATTAGCCTACAATAGATAGAGATATTCTTGGTTTGATTAATAAATTCAATTGATTATTTGCACACACAATTATCACTGGTTCAACAGTATGAGGAATTTCGAATGTCAGTTATATCACTAAAAAGTTCATATGAATAGCTGAACTTCGTGTCGTTTATGATCAATTGAACTAAATTGTTCTTCGCTTATTGAACAAGTTCAACAAAAAGTAACCACTATCTTGCTCGCTTGATCACTGAAAAAGTTCACTAATTCATTCTTATACAATAGCTTAACGATAATCAATTGCACATCACTAATACTGAGTATCGAGTAAGGTATCGAGTAATCTTCATCGTTAGTTCGTTATTTTGATTGTTAAGCGCTTTTTGTTGAACTCTACGCACCTCGTACGTCGTTGCACCACAGCTGCGCGACAGTAGAGTTAAGAGCGAGGTGTGCAGGCAAAGCCAGGCCAAGCACCATTGCATGATGTGTGAGGAGATGACGCCCTTGTTGCTGGTGATCTGCACGAAGAGATTATACCAATTGGTGGTCACCGTATAAAAGGAGTAGCCCAGAAAGCAAACGATAATCAAACTGCAGCACTCGTTGATGCTCTTGTAAATGCGCAATAGCCGATTGTGTGTGCGATAAATGTAGAGTGAATCCTCGGGGAATTTATCCATATGCAACTGCAGCTGGCGAGGAGTCTTGCCCAACAGTCGATTGTAGGCGTATCCATTTAGCAGTTGATTCACAAACTGAAAGCGAATGCAAACGATGCGCAGCAGAGCCGAGGCAAAGACTATATAGGTGGCTGTCAAACCATTCTGTATAGCATAGAAGCCAATCAGGATGTACGTGGTGGGCGAGACAATCCCACTCAAAGCGTTAATACGTAGAAAGATTATATATGCCTGGCAGGCAGCAATAAGAACTAAAAACTTAATCGAGAAATTGCAATGGTTGCTCAGAGCAATGCCAAATTGCCGTAGCACCTCCTGGTCCAGCTTCAGGATCTCGTTCATGATTTGTATTATGCACTTTGTATTGCGTGCACACACGAAAACAGCTAAGGAAGAATGTAGAAGGATGTGTTTAGAGTGGAACACTTCCCTATTCTACTCTCAACTCACTGAGCGTATAGGTGAATATGCAGAGCAGCAGTTCGATCCATTGATTCACATTATCCGTCTCCCTTAGCGAAATGAACAGCTTAGCCGAATTGGGCGTCATTAAGCTATAGATGTTGAAGATGGTCAAGGCGTGCACCACACCTCGCACAAAGAACGAATAGAACTCATTCGTCTTGGTGGGTGGACCCAGCTCAAAGCTGGACAACTGCTCATAGATGGGCAGCAGACCACTTGCCTTCAATACGGACAGTATGGTATGAATGTCCTCGAAAACGGGATTCGATGAGATGGTAGTAGCAGGCTCTGTTGGCCTTACGAACGCCTGATGCATCGGCCTAATCCGGCGCGGATTCAATTGTGGATGCCGCAGCTCCTTATGCGATGCCATTTCAATTACCCAACTATTTGGACTCATTGCCAATGGCAAACTGTCAATAAAATATGTAATATGGCTAACTAGCTGCACATTGGTCAAGTGGAACAGCGATTGAAACGCACTCGGCCTTATCTTGATTCGAATATGAAAGCCTTATCAACACAGCTAACACAGGCGCCGGGCAAACAGGAGTCCATTAAGGTAATTATTTTGGATGTCAATGACAATTGGGATTGGAAATTCAATATCTAGCAATGTGCATTATTTATATAATATATATGTATTTATGTATACGCGAGTGGGCGTGAATGCACTCATAATTAATTGTGAGTGCATTCATAGAATTATTCAACTCAATCGAAACAAATGTAAAGATAGATAGATGAATATATTGAAAATAATTCATGGGTGCATTCATAACTAATAATGAATACATTCACTAAACATTCACAAACAATTATAAGTTTGTGAATGTTTAGTGAATGTATTCATTATTAGTTATGAATGCACCCATGAATTATTTTCAATATATTCATAAATAATTATTTGAATGCGTTTATAAAAAATGTTAATTGAATATGAATACATTCATGACTAAATAAGCAAGTATTCATGCATATAGAAAATTATCAATTTAATTTAAGCAAATAGATTCTACAAATATTTGCATCTTCTTGATTATTTATCTTATATTGATTCAAATACACTCATGAATAGGGAATTATGCTGTACAAAGACTCTGAATTCGATTGTAATATGGTATAAATATGTATAGGCATCTTAATACCTTGTATATATTCAGTCATCTTTAGCACTCACTTAAAACATGAATAGATATTCATAGTATTCATGAATGAATTTAAGTTCACTAATATAACTATTCAAACTCCGTTTATATGTATATGAATATTCATGTGTATATGATTACATATTCACACTCACCTCGGAGGCCAGGCAATCGAAGGAGCTGCATATGACTGTCATTATGGCTGTCTCTGCCAGGACCCAGGCGCAGGACAAGCCCATCGTGTCGTGCTCCTTGCGCAGTTGATCGGGCGTCGTCAACGTGGAGAAGGCCAAATAGCTCTGATTGGTCACCGTGTAGAATGAGAAGCCGAAGAAGAAAAGTAAAGCGACGCCCGTTACCGAATTTATGTTCTCCGTTATGTAACGGAATTTGCAAAGGATCTCGATAAGATTCGATAATTCACACCAATCGTCCTTAATATATTGCTCGCGATCCTTTTGCGTGAACTGCTCGAGTCGTGCATTAAGGAATTCGATTCTCAATGCCAGGCATTTGAGTACGATGCGCAGATAGATGGCAAACATGCAGGAGTAGAGCATCTGCAGGCTATAGATCCACATTAAGATGCACTGCCTCCTCACTTCAATCTCGCTCAGATAGTGTATATAATAGAAGGCGACCACCACAACGCTCGCCGAGGCGAAGATCAATAGGCTGCCCAGATATCGACAGCTATAGCTACCCGTATAGCCATGCGCCTCGAGATAGCCATCGAGCATGGAGAGGTCTCGTATGGTACGAAAGTGTTTGGAGGCATTCAAAACACTGGATATCACAATTATCGTATAACTAACGATGCAGAAGAGCGTTTCAATGGTCCTGTTGATGTCCTCCGTTTCGCCTTGCGAATGGACCATCAGCTTGTAATTCTCTGAGGCGAACAATACGTCCTGGCAGAATATAACCGAACTGACCAGCAGGATCAACGCTATAACACGTCCATAAAGTTTACCCGTCGCACTAATGCTGAAATTATCTGCCTGATTGCCATTGAAGAAGGGCAACAGGGCACACAGTTGCGTTGGCCTGGCTACGCCCTCTAAATCCTGCAGGATCTTCATGGCTACAGCTGAGGAATGCAACTATAAGTTGAAGTAGAACTGAGCTGCTGTATACCTGTGGGCCTAAGGATAAATTTATTGGCTGGCTTCAGCTCGCATTACCATCTAATGGCTCCATTACAACAAATCGTCTGCCATTATATGAACAAATACTTTCCCCATCAATGAAAACTTGACCACAATTGAAACTATTTTACTATATGGCATATATCATAAAAATCGATAAGTATCGATTGAGGTCTTTTGACATCACGGCATAATAAATAGAACTAAATCTTTGGAGATAGTGAAGAAGGTTAGAAGAGTAGCAAACAATTACAAAAATCGGAATGAAAAATTCCCAATGAAATAAAAATATTAGGAGAGCAGCTTTTCTAATCTGGTTTACAAACAAATCACTTATAAAAATATTAATTACTATAGAAAACTACGAAAAGACCTGAAATCAAATTAAATAAGAATATTTTTAATCAAATCAAAATTAATTAAACAAGAAATAGCTTACAAATCTGTTTATCTTAGATTAAGCTTAACGGCAATTTAAATTAATTAGGCAAAGCTCCCCGTCAAATTAATTAAAAACTCATAAATTTTCGTTATCCACTTTCAGCAGTCGCCATGTTGCGCTTAAATACGTGTAAATCCTGGTAAGCATTTAATATCTCTATACATAACTGCAATAACTAACCCTCAAATACGGCATGTAATTGCTGCTCGTATTATCACCCGCACACAATCATAAAACACATATTATTTGTCACACCTTGCACTCCCCCAAAACGAGGGCGCACAGAAGAGATGCGATGTAGATACGAACGCCTCGTGCCAAGTGACGGCTCGGCACATTTTTTCCACCCCTAATGAGAGCGATTGCAATGCTCAATCAATGCGGCGCGCCGGCAAAATGTTTTTTCCCATTTTTTTGCTGTCTTCCTTTTTCTGCTCTTTCTTTGGAAAAGGGGATTAACTGTGAAACTGGCACGCTGTTGCTTTGCTGCCGCTGTGCGCTGTCTGCCTCTGCTGCTGCTGCTGCGCTGCTGTCTCTACGCTGCTATTGCTTTGCTATTGCCGCTCTGCCGCTGCGCTGGCTCTGCCTCAGCCGCTGCTTGTGACGTCACGACAAGGCCGTGGTCAACGGCCAAAGGCAACAGATACAGAAACACTGTGCAAGGGGCGCAGCTCTTATCAACACATCAGCAGCAAATCAGAGCACAAAATAATCAACAAAACTAAATTAATCGAAAAATAATTAGTAAATAATTTTGTAATTTCCATTGAAATAGTCAACGCAATGTGGCGGCTGTTGCTGCTGCTGCTGCCGCTGACAGTGCTGCCCAGCCACGCCCACTATACCAGCAGTGATGTCGTCTATCATCCATTGCCCCACTTCTGGACGGGCGTCGGCTTCTGTCCAGCTGGCGATATTAATTACAAAGGCATAAGCGAGGCCCTAGAGGCGCCTTCAATGCAGCTGCATCTGCGTCTGATTGGAGCCTTGCCAATTGGGGCGATTACACACATTCGCATCCATTGGCTGTTGGAGCTGGTGCAGTTCTTGGAGTACAGCACGGAGGGTGTGCCGCAATATGATTATGAGAAGTTTGATAGATTTGTGGATATGCTGCAGGAGCTGCATCTGTCGCCCGTACTGGAATTTATGGCCAATCCTGGTGATGTGTTCACGGCGAATCCGGAACGGAACTGGTTTCTCTGGGAGAACTTTGTTAAAAGCATCATCAACCATCAATTGGGTGAGCCTGTGGATTAACTATCCACGTCTAACTAACTCTGCTAATCTCTACATTTCGCTTGCACCTTCAGCTCGTCATGGCGCTGCTCGCCTTTCCAGCTGGCGCTATGAGACCTGGAACGAACCGGATCTGCTCAATTATAATCGAATCAACTTCACTTCCGGCTCCTATTTGGAGTACGTTCAAGCTGTGAGGCGGGGACTGAGCAAAGCGGGCGGCAGGCGCAAATCCAAGCAGCTTTATCGTGCCTTGCGCGGGCCCGCAGGCCTCTTCAAGTCGGAGCAACGTCATCCGCTTTGCTGGGAGCTGCTCGAAGTGTGCAATCAGCAGCTGGCCAAGTGCCCCATCGATATACTCAGCTATCATCGCAAGGGTATCGATGGGAGCGCCACAGAGATTCTAAATGGTTCTCTAGCGCTGCTCACAAAGATCTACCATGACTATCCGCAGCTGCAGCAGCTGCCGGTGGCCAATGAGTGAGTGCAGCCAAATTCCAATCTTCTGCAGCTTCAATTATCTGTTCTTCTACTTGCAGCGAGGCAGATCCCATTGCTGGCTGGGACACGCCACGCGACTTCCAGTCGGATGTGCGTTATGCAGCCACTTTAATTGCCACAGTCATGCAACACTGGCAGGCGAAGCTCGCCGGCGGAGTGTTGGCCCAACTGGAATCCCTTAGCCATGATAATGCATTTCTCAGCTATCACCCATACGAATTCAGTCAGCGGTGAGTAGAACTAGATCCAATTATTGGAGTTATTGCTTAAGTGCGTATGTATGGGCTATAATTCGAATGAGTCAGTAGTAAGTGCAAATAGTTATAATTCAGTTTTATTCATTATAGGAATACTAGTTCAAAATACTCTATCTGGTTCCATCTAGTTCCTAATAGTAGCATTGACTTCAACTAGTTCAAAATATTAGTACTAGTTCCAAATAGTAGGTATAGTTACAAAACAGTATTAGTTCGAACAATATATATATATATATATATATATATATATATATATATATATATATATATATATATAACAATGTATATAAATCAAATATATATTCAAGCTGGCTTATGCCATTATAATGTCATCTCTAAAAATTTTTTGCTCAACTTACATCTCCAATGCACTCATTTACTCACTGATCGAGCGCCGAAGTTAACTCCGAAAAAAAAACTCCATGAGCGAAGTGAGTGAAATTTCCATATTGAGTGAAATTTGTGCCTATAAAAGGCGCGCAGCTGCAGCCTCTGGTCAGTCTCATTTCTGGTTTTGTGGCGTTTGGTGGATAATGGAGTGCAGTTGAGTTATTTTGGTGCTGAGTGTTAGTTAATATTTAAATATTAAGTAGTATTATTAAGTTAATTTTTAAAGCATATTTAATGTAAAAATAATTCTAATGCTCTTTGTTTAAATAAGAATTAAATTTTAATGCAATGATGATCATGTTATTTATGATAACGATAATAATGAAGTTACAATAATATTAATAATGATTCAGATAATAATTGACTTAGCAATAATGATTGTTTTCAGCACCTTATTGGCGCACTTTCGCATGAATGAGACGCAGCCACCGCATTCGCAGTTTGTGCAGAAGCCTGTCTATGCGGCGCTTGGCATGTTGGCCAAGCTGGGAACACGGGCCGCCGACCTGGAGCTGGTCAACATGGATAGCAAGCATAGTGTGCAGGTGTTGCGCAGCATCTCGGGCAACGGCGTGGCCCAGTATATGGCCACCATATTCCTCAGCCCCGAGCAGGCGGGTCCACAGCTAACGGCCTATCATCACAAATACACTCTCAATATGTCCATTGCCAATGAATCGGCCTTCATTACCGAGCTGCTGGTGCCGCATAGCACCGATCCCGTCCAGGTGTGGCAACAGGCAGGCAGCCCAGCTTATCCAAACGCTACATTAAGGGAGGCTATGCGAAGGGTGCAAACACCTAGGCTCTACGAAACGGGCCCCATTTGGCAGTACAATAGCGAACTGGTTGTCAACTCCGCCCACCTGCCGCTACCTTGGCTGATGCTGTTGCGTGTCTGTTCGGCAGCCTGGCCGAAGTTGAAGCGGCCCCAACAATTGGAGATCCTAGAAGTGACAAAGAGTGAGGTGTTCATCAGGTGGAGCGAACAGACGCGATCCACTCAATGCCAGAAGAGCTACGAGGTCTGGTTTAGGGAGCGTGCCGGCTCCGATTGGCTGCACATCTCCCAGGGCTGGCATTTGCCCTATCCATCTTTCCAGTATGCGCCAGGCGGGAATAGCAGCGTGAATGGTACATATATTTATACTACTTATACGATCTATAGATAATTTGATGTTTCCTATTGCAGGTTTCTACAAGGTGCGCGGCGTCGATGTTTTCAATGAGCGCAGCGCCTTCTCGCAAATAGTCGAATATCTGGAGTTATAATTTAGCAAACAACTTTAACAAGACATTTACATATATATAGTAATAACATATCGTGCATATATTAGTTGAAACATAATCAGGCTTTGCTTGGCCGCAAGGCGCGCGCTGTTCTATCCAACAAAAATTTCTCTTCTACTTTTGGCTAAGAACTGTTTACAAGGAGCTCCGAAAAGTTGCCGATCTGACAAAATATATAAATTATGTGTGATTGAAACTAATTTATATATATTTTTATTTTTCCAAAGTTCAATATATCAATTTACTTCCCTTTATTCAATTAAAATAAATTAATATTTGTATTTTGTTCTATATTCATTAGAAGTTTAACAATATTTAAATTTTTAATTTTTTTTTTCAAATATTTCATATAAAAGACGGCGATTTTTCTGACAACCCTCGTACAAATTTGGGGCACAACAATTTTCTTCAGAGCAGCGACTGCGCCTTGATCCATATACAAATATCTCATATACATAAAAGATTTATACAAATATATATATATATATGTATGTATGTATATACATATATAGTACATAACGTGTGTGTGTGTAAGCAGTAAACACATCAAACTTTTGTTGTTGCATTAAAGTACAAGATATTATATATATATATATATAGAAATATGACCAGTCGTTTGTGTGATGATCTTATAATGGGAGAAATCCAGTTTCGGCTGTGCTCAGGCTTCGGCATCAAGGACTAGCCACTTCTCATCGATGTGCTCCATTTGTTTAGTCAATATGGGATTACGTACACGCACCTTGATCTCCAGCTTGCCGCCCACCTGTTTGCGACCATCCATTAGCTAAACATAAAGAAGATCAACTATAGTTTAAAGGTATATCTCTATACATGTTAAGGTCAACTTACATCGTAGGTATCGTGTATATCACACTTGGTTTCCAGCTGCTGCAGCTTCACATTTACTGTGCCAATCAATATATCGGATCGTAGAAATCCTCTGAAACAACATATGGGCAGTTTACGACTTAGTCCACAACAATCAATACTGCAGCTATTATTTTATTTATGTTTTTTTTTTGTTTTGTTTAGCATTGAGCGTAGCATTGAGCGCGTTTTGGAATGGAATTTGTGGCGTAAGAATTCGTAAAACATAATTTTTTGTATTAAAAATCATTTGATTTATGGATTTTCAATGTATTGAAACAATGGAAATGTGGAAAGCAGACTCAAAACTAGGCAAAGCTCTACGAAATTAATAAAAATGATAAATATCTAAATCAACTTATTTTCTGCTTCTAATAAACAACATTCTCTAACGGCATTTTAAATTGATGGTTAACACCTGTAGAGCGCTCTTTCTATTATTAACAGCAACCGTTATTCTTTAGCAGTTGCTGTTAGAAACTTACATTAGCTTGGCAATTGCGCCAGGATAATGTGCACAAAAATGCGCACAAATATACCGAAAAAAATTTGTGAAAAGTCACTCTAATTAGAATTTGTTAACATGAAAATAAAATCCAATTTGAATGATAACTTGCTAATAAGTGCTAATCAATGCAAATTCATATAGGGGGAAATACTAAGCCTAAATACCGTATATAACTCGAAATATACCAAAGTGAAAAAAATACTAAAAGTTGGCGGGTCAATTGAACGTCTTCAACTCAAAAATGTATTTTTTATTATATTAAATTGAATTGTAACTTGATTATTAAATATAAATGTATAACACCATATTTGATTTCTATAGGCGAATCTCAATACGTGAAAAATTTTAATTCTACTACAAATAATTGTTCGCATTAAAGAACTACTGATTGCAAATTTAGACGGCATGAGAAGATTTACAGCATTCAAAATATACAGGAGTTTGTCTAAATATCTAGGATTTATCATAGCTATAGCTTTAAGCCCACATTTGGAGTATATGTATACTATTAGAGAATGTCGCGTGCAAGTTATTTTCGACGCAGTTCAATGAGTTTCTACTTGGTTTATTCTCTCTTCACCTTGGTTAATTGATAAGCAAATGCGTTAGGCATTAGTACGATTTAATAGTTATTATATAGTGCTCAATATTATGCTTGATGTTAACAACTGAAAGCTCTCAAACTTACCCTCTCGAGTAGATCTCGAATTTGACGCCATGTCTTCTGAAGATACGTTGAAATTGACGATTGCCGCGCTGGATATCCACCTTAAAGCGCTCGTCGTAGTCGGGACTGTCCGTATCCTTGATCACATTCGTTTTCGTTCTGAAGGCTTCATCCTGCAGCAGCAGAAAAAAAGGTATTAAAAAGCGACAATCAGAAATATCTCAAAATTTACATTCAATAACGGAAATTCAACGCGAACATAGGTGTCCACATCCTTGGGATTGGCCACGTTGTAGTTGATGCCCCGCACAACAACAATTTCTAGTTCGTTGTCCGTCAGATCCGTGTTGCAATGGACAATGTTAAAGGAACGTTTCTCATAATGGAATTTCGGCAGTGTTTGATTCTTGCGCTTCGAATAGCGCACCAAATCCAAATCCTTTTGCACGGTCAATGCGAGATTCTCAAATCGATTCATGCCGGCTATGTCGCCCATGGCTTTGTGATGGTCTCGTGTATTCTTGCACATCATCAGCTGCTTGGCCAGCTGCTCCTCGATGCGCACACCAATCTCGCATATGTCATCATTTGGATCACAGTCTTCGGTTGAGACAATGGCAAAGGATGCTTCCAAGTTGTCGCGTTGAGAGGGTGGAACAGGCAGCTATAAATATAACAACATATAAAAATATTATCAAAGGATTAATTGAATCTTGCTCGACTTGCCGTGCTGAGATCCACGGGCAGGCCGCTGCTCGCCGCATTTAGCAGTGAATCGAATCCTTTGAAGATCTTAAGATATTCCTTGGCCTGATCGATCTCACCCGCTTTCTTTGCAGCTAGGGCCGCCACTTTGAACTCCTTTTGGCGCTCCAGCAACAATTTCATTTGCTGCTCGGCTAGATTACTTTTCTGATGATTGCCGGAGGTGCGTGTGGTTAACTCCTTTGGCTGTGGAGGCGTTGGCGCTTTTCTTGCCACTGTGGGCGTAGCTGCGGCTGAGCTGCCAGGTGTGGTGCTTGCTGTGGCAGGCGATGTTGGGGGTGTTGGATCAGGTGGAGTTGCAGCTGTGGCTGCAGCAGGTGCTGATTCACCTGTGGGCAATGGTCCAAATCCTGGCGGCACTGGCAGCTCCTCATAAGCCACAGGTCGGCCAGCCTTGTATTGCTTTATTGCATCCTCGTACTGCTTGACAATGCGTCCAAACCGACGCGCTTTGCTTGTATTATTCTCTGCTTTGGCAGCCTCCTCCACAGACTTGTATTTGGCCAAACGTTGCTGCAGTGCCTCCAGCATTGTTGTGGCTTCAGCTGCAGCGGCTGGCGGAGCAGCAGGAGTTGCAGCTGGAGTAGGCTCTGGCTCGGATTCTGGTGCTGCTGCTGCTGCTGCTGCTGCTGCTCCCTCCTGCATTTTGGCCATAAATGCTAGAAACTCCCCAGGCGGCGGCGGCATATCACTTAGATCTACCTCCTGGCCATCTTCACACATCTTCACCACCACATCGAACTGCTTGACCACGCCCAGAAACTGTTTTGCAGCAGCTATGTCTCCACTGCGCTTGGCCTGCAATGCAGCTGCCTTGTATTCGCTTTGTCGACTGCGCATTTGAGAGACCAGAGGATTTGCGGGCGCGTCAGATGCAGTTGCCACTGAAGCTGGAGGCGTGGTCGGCGTGGGTAGCGCTGGAGCGGCACGTGTGGGCAGCTTTGGTTGCTCTGGTTCCTCTGGTTGGGCTTCGGTTGCAGCAACTGCCGTTCCTCCCTCTCCGCCCACTGGCTTCACGCTCACCTCTGGTGGAATGTCATCGACATTGATGCTTTTGCCTGCTGCCGACTGTTTCAGCAAATCCTGCAACGTTTTCAAACCTCTGGCAAAGCGTCGAGCTTTTCCAGATTCACCGGCAGCCTTGGCATTCGCCTCAGCTTGTTTATACATATCCAATCGCTGTTTGATGATGGACAATGTATCAACTGTAGTAGTAGGCAAAAACGTCTGCACGGGCTCTGCTTCCTCAGAAGCTGCTGCAGTCGGAGTTGGCTGTTCCTCCACCTCTTCCTCCACGCCTGTTATGCCATGCAGTTCACCAAGTAAGTCGCTATCGTTCTCTAATGCCTCATCATCATCATCATCGCTGACATCACGCAAGCTATCCGCAATCATTTTATCTAAATCGCTGCTGGGCAATAATTTCGGCTTGGACTTTGCTTTGGGCTTTGGGCCACCGCCCCCGGTAATAGCCGCCAGCTCAGCCTCCAAATCGCTATCACCTCCATCATCATCTCCATAGCCAGCGCTTGGATCAAAGTCATCTGGAATTTCCGTCAAACCGAACTATAAATGCAAAAGGAGAGGAGAGGGAAGTCCATGACTCATATTTGTAAATAGACAAATTGTTGGTGTTTGTCTTAGTTTCATACCTGTGATAAATCGTGCTGTCGGCGCTTAGGTTGCTCTGGCCTTTTGCGTGAGAACATGTTTACCTAACTTATATATGTAACACTAAATCTATAACTTCCTTAGGCACTGAAAATCTTTGTTTAAAAATTTAAACACTGAATTGCGTTGCAATCGCCTAGACGGACAATAACAAACTTCGCTGTTATCGATGTTATTGATAGGGGTGGACGATGGACGTACCCAAAAATAATTTGAATATCAATTCGATCACATGTCTCGCGGCTTGATACAAGTTCACCCAATTGAACATACAATATTTATTATTATATTTTGAAACCTATATTACGAAGTTTTAAGTGAGATTTGCTATTGTTCACACAGACACAATAAAATATGGTCATATACACCAATAAAGAATAATCGAATAGCTCATCTAATCAGATTGCAGAATGTGTTCTGCTTGGCATTTCGTGTAAACCTTAAGTAATCGTTACTGTTGATTAGTCACGGGTACACACTTATCGACCATCTTCAGCTGCTATCGATGATAGTGCCACCACAGTGCACAACAGTTTGCGAAAATTTCGTGTAAAATTTACTATTGATTAGACAAATTTGAGCCGTTGAAATAAGACCAATTGGCAAATTGAAGAAATTTCGCTGCCAAAGCCTTGCGGCATGCATTAAATGTGTGAACAAAATTAGCTGGCGCAAGCTAAAGCAAAACGTTGCTGCTGCTGTTGGATTTTGCTGTTCGAATCGTCTTTCAATTTGGAGCCCCGTTTTTCCACCTACGCTGACGCGACGTCAAACGAAGCCGAAGCGCAAAGTGGGGGGAGGCACAGCACAGCTGAGCTAGCAGTAAAGCTGATATATAAACAAATAGAATTGTTGCCTGGCCTGGGGCGTGGCTAGCTTGATACCAAATAGTAATAAGACCCTCAACAAGTTGTTTGACGATGGAGGAGGTAACACTCACAGAGCCCGAGACACGTTTCTATAGTGAGCTGTTTCAATGCTGTGATGTGGAAAGCAGCAGTAAGGTGCCCATGTTAAAGGCAACTGAACTCTTTCGCTCTGCGGACATTGCCAACGAGACAGTCATTGAGGTAGGTCCAATAAATTGTTTGTTTGATGTCTTAATTAATGTGTATATATTGTTTAATAGATCACGGCTTTGGCTGGCATTCCTTCCACTGCTTTGCACATCTCTCGTGCTCAGTTTTATTCATGCCTTAAGCTAATTGCCGCTCACCAAGCGGCTGTGCCATTGCGTCAGGAGCTTATAGCAGCCACTGTGCCATTGCCCTTGCCGCATTTTGGGTGGAAAGAAGCGGCAACAACTTCAACGATTGCCTGTGAGAATGGTTTGGGTGCCTTGCCGCCGCCTCCTACAAATGATCGCCGCAATTCGCTGCGTCGCAATTCTCAGCAGCAACAACATCAACAGCAGCTGGAGCAGCTGCAGGATACATCGGATGTGCCAAGCACTGATTCTGAAGTGGAGCAAAACGAATCTAGCTGCGGCGGCGATTTCGATGAGCTGGCCAATGCGGAGGCTGTTGGTGTCGTCAGCAGCAGCAGCAGCCGCGAACCTGTACGTATAGCTTATCTGTTATCTTATCTTATATATCTTAAATATAAATATCATATTTATCTAATCACAGCGTCGACGTGGCTCACCGGAAGCGTGGAGTACAAATAGTGACAGTCCAACGCCCACAAACAGTGTCGCAGAGCGTCCTTGGGCGCAGGATACGCTGTGGCAAGGATTGCTAGGAGATGAGCACCGCCAGCTGCTGGGCACCGAGGAGGAATCTTCCGATCGTCATAGCAGCGATGATGAGGACAACGAAAGTGAATTGATTACTCTATATCAAATCACTCCGGAACAGCGCGAATATTATAATAAACAATTTAGAGCGGTACAACGAGATCCGCATGGCCTGCTATCCGGGCAGGCAGCGCGGTAAGCTTTGATATCTCTATGTAATCAAGTAATGTTATCTTATTCTTTGTTTTGCAGCAATTTCTTTGAGAAGAGTCGCATACCCGTTGAGGAGCTGCGTCACATTTGGCAGCTGTGCGATGTGACGCGTGATGGAGCTCTTAGTCTATCCGAATTTACGGCTGCTATGCATCTCGTTGTCCTCCGTCGCAATAATATACCATTGCCTAGCAGTTTACCCCATTGTTTGCATCCGAATGTGCTGGCCAAATCGACAACGACAAATGCTTCTACATCATCAACCATACCTCAAGAGCCGCCTGAGGCTGATCTCCTGCATTTGAATGATGACGACGACGATGAGCACACAGACAATACAATCATTAGCAGCACACAGCAGCAACAGCAGCCCAAGCCACGTCTCAATGATAAAAACATTATGAATTTGAGCAGCATTTCAACTTCCTCTCAAGCTAGCAACAGCAGCTCGAGACGAGAGGTGACAACGCCTGTGCTTAAGCATCGCAGCATTTCCAATTCCCCAAATGTGGAAAAGTCAACAGCAACAGCAGCAGCAAGTGGAGCAGGCGGTGCTGTTAGCTCAACGAACGATGCCAGTCAATGGACGAAATTTAGCGAATCTCCCACAACGAACGCCACAGCCACGGCCAGCGGAGCAAATGCAACAACTGGAGCTGCAGCTAATGCTGCTACGGGTGCTGGCGTACCTGCCCCTACTGCCGTTTCTAGTCCCGGTTTAAAACCAGCTCTGTTTGATATGAAACGCACTGCCCAGGATGTGGGCTCCAATCCTCAAATCTTGCATCCTGTGCCTCTACGTGTGACACCCATAGGTACATTATCTAATAGATCCATATATATATATATATTTACAGATTTGCATTTGTTTATCTATTATATTATCTGCTTTGTAGGCACAGCCATTGCGTCTTCAGGCGATCCATCAGGTCAACAGTCCATTGCCGATGTGGAAGGTGTTGTCGTGTTGCGCGAGGACAGCCCCAAAGCCATAGCAACCACAACAACATTAACAACAGCAACAATGTCATCATCAACAACATCAACTACAAGCAACACACATAACATTCAAAGGGAAAGCAACGATCTTCGCGCCATTCAAAGACCGCAAGCAAAGAAGCTGCCAGCAAAGAATAATATTGGCGCTCTGCCGCCGCCGCCGCAAAGAGAGCCAAGTATTGGCTCCCTTGGTCTCAGTGAGCCACCAGACCAGGCGACGCCATTGCCACCGTCTAGCTATGCAACGAGCTCCACATCATCTGTCAAGAAGGAGCCACCGCCTTTGCCGCCGCCACGCCCTCATCGTCATGCACGCAGTAGCAGTTTAGATTTGAATAAGTTCAAAATTGGTGCAGCTGGTGCCCAACAGCCTGAGGTGAGTCAAGTCATTTTAATGAATCGAACTATATATGTATATGTGTATGTTGTTTGTCTGTTGTCCAGTACGAAATCATGTCCCATAAACTGTTTAAACGTTGTGTTCCAATTACTAATAGCTAGTTAACAGCTATTGACAGTCTTAGGCACAAACCATGTTATACGACTGTTAATATGTCTCGTCTGTTGTTTAACATGCCATTGAAATACTGTTTATCCGCGCTTAACTGAACACATTTAATGTTTATTAAGCATTGCAGCCAATTTAACAGACATTCAAATGTTAGTGTTCTGTGCTCACTTTTACTTAACATTAGGTTAACAGCATTTGACACTTGAAAATTACAGAGAATGTTAACTCTTTTAGCATTACATTTAATATAAGAAGTTTTCATTAATCTCACTTTGCGGGTGTTTCACATGGTATTGCCTTTCTCTTTCCCTCGTTCTCTCTCTCTCTCTCTCACTTTTTTCTTTGTTTTTGAAAAGCGATAATTAAAAGTTAATTTTTAAACAAGTTTTTCAAAAGTCTCGTGTTTCTTAACAAATATTTTCAGTTTTTAACACAGTGTGCACTCAAATAGAAAACTGCTAAAACAAAAAAAAATTATAAAAAAATCAAAATAATCAAAATCAAATATAATTCCGAGAATTGAGAAATCAAATATAGAAAAACAAACAAACAAATATATTTTTTTATATATGATTTTGTAGCTTTATATTTTCTTTAGCGAGTACACACTGTATTGCGAATCATTTGATTCTGCGATAATATAAAACTGTTTCGGTACACCGAATTATATTTATTTATAGCTCAAAGCTCAAATTTGTTTGTGAGAGACGTCTGCCCATAGTACACACATATATTAATTTCTTTATTCACGTATTTTTGTAAACAATCTGTAATATATATACATATATTATATATAAACCCCCAACTTTAATTAAGATAACCGCGCAAGCCAGCTTCGATATGCAAACCTCAACGGGTTTTGCCGATTTCACGCACTTTGCCGACGATGCGAATGTTGTAAGTGTTTCACATAAAGATACATAATCTATCTCGATATATAACTTGAATGAAATTCACAAATGCATTCACAATTGGCCGTAGCTTTTTACTACTGTATTTATGCATCCCAAAATTCAAGTAGCTTTTGCCCAACGGCTTAACAAACTAAACTAATACACTATACACTTGCAGCTGGATGCCAGCAACAACAGCAGCAACAACAACAACAACAACAGCAGCGGCAGCAGCAGTAGCAACAACAATAGTGCCACAGCAACAGTTGCTGGTGCTGCTGAGCAGCAGCTGCATTCGCTGCCACCTGCACCACCGCCGCCCGCTTTTGTGCCGCCTATTACAGCGCGCATCACGTTGCAGACGCAACAACGCATTTCAGCTTTTGAAGTTTATCGCAAGCCACAGACCCCGGCGCCGATAGCAGGAACAGTAGCTGCTGCTGCTGCAGCTGTTGCTGGACCGGCAACAGCAACAGTTGCTGGCCAGCTACCAAGCGCGGAGAGCTTTGAGAAGCGTGTAACAGCAATTACCGATTCATTGCGTCATGTGTCCTTCAAGCAGAATCAAACGAGCACCACGGAGCTCTTGCAGCGTCTACGTGAGCAGAACAGTTCGTTGCTGCACCTGTGCAACGATTTGAGCGACGAGCTGCTGAGCGTGCAGACACGCAAGGAGGAGATGCGTCTTAAGCTGGAGAGTTTGACAGCTGCAAGTGGAGCAGCAGCGGGAACAACTGCATCCGAAATGGATGTTAGCACACGGGCCGGCTCCTCAATATCAGCGCCAATGACGGCGAATGTGACGGGCGGCTCGTCCGGCTCAACGGGTGCCTATACGAATGTTTAAATAAGCAGCCGATTTTATTGTTGTTTCTATTTGTTGCAAAGAGAATAAGAAGAAGAAGAAAAAACAAAACATGTGAATTTCGCAGCTTAAGTTTTTATTGTTTTGCTATTTAATTGTAGGCTAGTTAAATCTCAAAAATCATGCAAACATCTTTGTCAAGCAACAATAACAATAATAACGCCTCTTATAGAATACATACATATACATACATATTTATGCAGATTAAATTTATGTATACTTCTCTTTAGCGCACACAAAGCTAATTGAACTAATTGTTAAAAAATAAATGTGTAAATGTAAATGAAAGAAAGAAAACGAAAAACCTAAAAAAGAAACTCTGCACCCTAGTTGAAAGGCGATCACCAAGTGGCGTCGAATGCATTTGAAAATTGCAAAACTGATTGAACATTTCTTTTTGGCTGATTATAAATACAATTTCAATCTTATATTTAGTTTGTCCGAAGGCAATATATCATTATTTATTAACTAATTCAGTTTTGCACAACTCGAAAAGCGAAAAGAAATCCTGATTCTCGACCTTCTCATTCATTCCGGCAATGAAAAACAAAATTATGTAATGATAATGTGCAAAAAGTTGTAACTTTTCGTAAGCCAGGCTTAATTGTTTAAGTATTTAAAAAAAAGTTAAAAACAAAAACAAAAAAAAAAACTAAGAAGTATAAATATGTAACCAATTTAATTTCCTTGAAAGCTTAGCTTAGTTAAGATCTTTTTTTGCAAAACCTATTTTCTACGTATACACAAATTGATATTATGTAAATTTTGATCACAATTTCTTTAGCAATTGTATAAAAAAAACAACAACTGAAACTAATTCAAGATTTATTTAATTTACCGGACCACTCAAGTATGCGAACTTCGAATTTATAAGATGATAAATACGAGTCTATCATCATTTGAATCTGCGCTCGCGGATTTTCTTTTGCATACTTCAACTATTAAATATATAAATTTATATATAAATATATCAAGAAATGTATATTATTTCTCTTGTCATCAAACAAAATAAATCTTCAATTTGTTAATCATTTTCAAAAATTTACAATCTACAAAAATTGAATGCAGTGTTAAAAACAAAAATATAAGACAAACAAAAACATAAAGTGATATTAAGCACTATGTAAACATATTGTTACGTTGCAACGTAATGAATGCGTATTGTTTTGAGGGATATACATCTACATATATAATAATAAATGTATTAAGTTGATGTTACAAATGCTAAAAAAGGCAATAAATAATATGCTGTAAAGGCAACATAATAATATTTTAAATTATTTTATAATTAGCGCCACATTAAATGCAACCCTGTCTCCGTTTTGCGATAACAGACGCATGGCTGTTATCGATTGTGCTTTGTACACCGCTACACATCTCTAACGCTTTGCGGCATTGGAGCAAATTTTCGCAAAATTTGCGATACAATTTGTACGTGTGAATTTGTTAACAAATTGATTGTTTAAATGGTGTAAATAGCATTAAACATTTTGCTCCGTGCGTGCTTCATATATGTGATCAACTTTTGCACGACCTGCGAAAGTATCAAACGTAGCAAGCACTAGATTGAAAAACTGCTGCTCAAGTGCAGGTTAGTTTACGTTTACATCGATACACAATGGGGAAAAAGTGCTTTAAAAAATGTTAACATATATAATGATCTATTCTTATTTAGTAAAGTGTAACCGTCAATGTTAATCGCGCTCTTTGCGCTTGCACATTTGCCAATCTTTCGTAAGCCATTGCAATCATCATCAAGGTGTGGCAAAGGCAAAAGCAACACAACAATAGCAGCAACAACAGCAGACAACGCTCACTTAACGGCATTAACAAGTAACTGTAATTTACAGACAACTGGAACAAGTATTCTAATTGGAACCCGCCTCAATATGAGCAACAGCAACGACCAGGATAAAGGAGCACCAGAGGCAGTCGGCACTATCGTAGCTGCCAATGGCAATCAAACAGATGCGAAGAAAATTGAAATAATGTATGTTCTCTTTACTTTAATCACTTTTACCATTATTTTCAATGTTTCCTTATAACAGCAATTTTAAACCTTTTGATAAGCAATGCTGCTATAGCATCAAAACGAATCATACAAAAGTTTACGGCTGTGGTGGCGCTCATACACGCGGATCCTCCAAGGTGAAGCTCAAGAATGTCGTTGACTACAAGTGGGAACATAAATACTATTATCCGGGTCATTTGGTGGCCGTACATCGTGATGGAAAGCACCTGGCTTATGCGATCAATGGTTAGTGATAGATTTAGCTAAAAGAAATAATATTACCAAATCTTTTTCTAGTTAACAACAAAGCCACCGGCATGGAGGGCATGGTGCGCGTGTGCAACACAAGTACCAGCCAGCGGGCACTCATCAAAGGCATGAATGGCGAGGTCTTGGATCTACAATTTGCACATACCGAAAGGGAGCGTATCCTAGCGGTCATTGATATGTGTTCGCTGTTTGTGTATAAAATCGATCTAATCGATAGTAATTTAATATGCAAACTTGTGTTGAAAGTGGATGATCCCATTGTGAACTATGTGCCCGAATATGATATGGTCTCGTGGTGTCCCTATGTAACCAACAGTAACAACAGCAATAATAATACTAGTGGAAACACTGCTAGTGGCCATGAAGAGGATGATGAGAATCAGCTACTGATTTGGTCACGCAGCAAACAATTTCAGTGCTTCAATGTTAGAATGATTATATCAGAGTATGGTGTAAGTAAAGAAAGTCCCAAACGCAAATGTCTGCCTTGTTGCTTATCGTTTACATATAATTGTTTGGCCTATTTCTTCTCTGATTTAATTGTGTAGCGCGGACAGATTCAACCTTCGTCTCTGGAGACAGGCTATTTAAAGATAGAGGAAGATACGTTAATAACCTGTGCTGCTTTATCGCCTGATGGCACTACCGTTGCGGCTGCTTGTTTGGATGGCTTGGTGCGGTTCTATCAAATTTATTTGTATGACGTGCGCAATCATCGTTGCCTGCACGAATGGAAACCGCACGATGGCAAGCCGGTGGCTTCACTGTTCTTTCTAGATAATATAAACAAACCTGTGGAAGAGTAAGCTCTCATTAATATTTAAGTGTTGATAAATAGTAATGTTTGCTTTTTTACAGTGCCTATTGGCAGTATGTAATTACCACCAGCGATCATAACACAGAGATCAAGTTGTGGAATTGCTCTCTATGGGAGTGCTTGCAAACGATTAATGTTATGGCCTCGGTACCGCCGACTGTACAGCCAGGCATGTTTATAGCTGGTATAGATCGCAGTGCCAACTATTTGGTTATATCCAGTCTGGATGCTTTGGCTGTATATGTCATGCAAATCAGCAGCTGTGGCGGCAATGAACAAGTCAGCGATAGTGGAGATTCCGAGAATGGCTGTGATGCTCATGATTCGAGCAGCAGTAATGCGGGCAGCAACGATTTAACAATACGCATACAAAATATAGCCGAGTTTAAATTAAGCTCAGGTATACTATCGTTTTCCATAGTGAATGCGAGCATGCGTCGCCTAAAGAGCACCAGTGAGAGTTATTATCCATTTGAGGAGCCCGATGATTATGATGATGAGAGTAACGCAACCACTGATGCTTTGGTGGTTCATATGTTTGTGGTGCAGGCTAAGAGTTTGCAGGAATGCCAGATTATCTATCAGCCTTGCAAGCCGACAAGAAGTTTGAATAGCAGCAAAAGCAGCGCAGCCAGCAAGAAGCGTTCGCTGACTCCGGATAAGCTTCTCCATGTGACTGAGATTAAGCAAGAACCATTGAGCACTTCTCCGAACTCGCATAACAGCAGCAGCTGTAGCGGCTCGGGCGCTGTACCACGCGATGCGCTCTTTTCCAAATCGAAACGCAATTCAGTTGGTTCGGTAGTGTCGGTTGCGATTGCTGCAGCAGCTGCCCCCTCAGCCATATTACAGGATGCTGCAACCACAAATAAATCACGTTCGGTTTCGCCACAGTATGGCAACACCTATTCGCAACTGAATCTCATGACTCCGGATGCATTTAGCGCTAGTGCAGCGAGCATTGTGCTTGTGAATCGTGAAGGAGCTGATACGAACACAACAACCACAACTGATCAATCTGCCATCAATTCTCAGGTGCTGCAAACATTGCGGATGTTAGCCACAGTGACAGCCAAGGGGACGGAGACAGCCAACACTAATCTTCTGAATCTAATCAACAATACGCATATTGAGGATCGCGAGCAACAAAAGTTGAAGGAGCAAACGGATGCACGCAAAAAGTTCATAGCCATCGATCGAAATCCGGAGCGTAATGCAGCCGAGAATTTAGCAAGTGGTGGCTCAAGTCCAAGTCGTGAAGTTCAAGAGATTATGGCAACACAAGAGGATACAGATGATTATGAACCTGAACTCGAAAATCTGGAATCGGATGAGGACAATCCATATTTTATGATTTGCAAAACGGAAAATAAGTGAGTGAGAAAAGCTAAAAGAACCATTAAGTAGACAACAAAACAATAATATATTTTATAATAATTATATGTTAAATTTTGTTTACTTCTCTTTTAGAACGGACAATGAAATAACTAATTCAGCAACGGTCGAGGAAACTGCTGCAGCATCCAATTGGCTCCCACAAGATACAAAACTGCCTACAAAGAAGTCTGCTGAATTGCAGAATGCGGCCCAAATTATGTCGCAAGCGGTGCAGCACAAGAACAATGGCAATGTACCCCCAACCCTGGGCAACAGCAACAGCAACAACAACACGACAACAACATTGAACAGCAGCAACAACAACAACAGCAGCAACTGCAGTCATAATCAAACAGCTGAGAATTCCTCAGAAGTGAATGCAAAGCTGGAACAACTCTTGGGTAATTAAAGTAAAAGTTTATTAAATGATTAAAATTTAATTGTTGATTGTTTCGATATTTTTAGAACTAGTGAAAGCGCAATCACTGCAGCTTAATAAGCTCGAGCATGAGGTCTGCAAGATGCAACAGCAACAACAGCAACAGTTGCTGCAACAACCGAACAGCAGTGCTGCGGCTGCCATGCAGCCAAAAAGCGTTAACGAGCTGGCATACAAAATCGAAATGCAATTGTCCAAACTAATGGAGCAATATCTAAAACGTTACGAGAACGAACACAAAAAGAAACTAACCGAGTTTTTGCACGCGCGGTAAGAGAAGAGAACGTATGAGCGTGGAGTGAGAAAGAGTGAAAGATGTCCAGTAGAATGGATTTTTGATAAGCAGTGAAATATCTTTGTAAATGAAAGAAAAGGAAGGTGATTTAGCGTTAGCAAATTGATTGTGAATTGCATCGAGAGATACGAGCAGAGTGCGAGCGGTACTAGAACCGTTTGAGAATAATCTAGGGTGAGGGTAGTCTACAACTTCAACGTCTGAAATTTTGAAATTTTTCGAAGCAGAGCGTATGAGATACTTTATAAGTTTAATGATATCTTAGAGATACATTTTTAGAGTGATTTACGTAAGACTTATGATCAAGATTTAGTGATGGATAGATACTCTGTACTGCATATTTGTAGGACTTAAGTATTACTCTTATACTATTATATCTTTTCATTTATTTCTCTTCTTATATCGCTACACAAAAGTGAGACTCAAAATCGTGAGCTGCGTGATTCGGTGCTGCAAGTGCTTAATCAATATGTTATGAATCACTTTACGGACATTATTGGCAACGTTTTAAATATGGAGCTGCAACGGCAGCTACTGCCACGTGTCAATGCGAAAATGGATCAATTGCAGAATCAAATGCAGCTGGAAATTGTGCAAAAATTGAATGTATTTGACAAGACGGTAAAGGAAAATATAGCACAGGTGTGCAAGAGCAAGGTGAGTTATAATGTAAACTAATTTTTATATGCTTCAATAACAATAACTTTATGATTTATGATTAGCAATTCCTGGATGCCTTTGGCAAATCCGTACTCATTGGCGTACAAACAAGTCTGCAGACGGCGTTCATAGAATCAATGAGCAGCACTTTAATCCCAGCCTACGAGAAGTCATCGCAAAATATGTTCAAACAGTTGCACGAGGCATTCAGCGTGGGCATTAAAGATTGTAAGATTGCAAAATCAAATAAGTATTGATTATTTTATATAAATGTATGTATTTTCTGGAATAGTCATGGTGGAATTTAATGCGTATCTGCAACACATGCCGCAGCCACACAATGGTGAAGAGTTGAGTAATAAACTCGGCCTCTTAAAGCAACTGGTGGAGACAAATTTACTAAAACATCGTACTGAGCTAACCGATGCGATGCTGGAGACCCAGCGCGAAGTAAAAAGCTTAGAGATCTTACTTGCTCGCCAGGTGCAAGAGACCATACGCACAGAGCTGCGCAAGCATATGGATAATCAGAGTATGGCATTACGCTCGCAGGCAGCAACGCCCGCGCCCACATACGATTTGCGAGAGAGTATAAAACAATTGCTGCTCGCGAATCAAATCAATAAAGCCTTCCATCAGGCATTGCTGGCCAATGATTTGAATCTGGTGGAGTTCACACTGCGACATACGGATCGCATGCAGGTCTTTGCGCCCGAAGGTTGTCGACTCGAGCAGAAGGTTTTACTATCGCTTATACAGCAAATATCTGCGGACATGAGCAATCACAATGAGCTGAAGCAGAGGTGAAGACTTAATAGATTTATTTATCCAAATATTTAATGCTTCTTTCATGATGTTTGCAGCTACCTCAACGAAGCGTTGCTGGCCATAAATATGTCGGATCCCATCACACGTGAACATGCACCGAAGGTGCTATCTGAACTGTATCGCAATTGTCAGCTATTCATCAAGAATTGTCCCAAGAGTCCGCAATGCAGCAATGTTCGATTGCTCATTGCTATGTGCAGTGCTACATATCGTGATCAATTTAAATGATATAGCGAAATGACTGCAAATCCCATTAGTTGGCACTGACAACAACTCAAGCCCCTCACACACTCACACACACACATACACCCACACGTTTGTAGCTAAGCAGCGTTAGCATCGTGTTTAGCTCTAGCTTCAATTTAAACTCTATAAAAAAACCTTTTCCTCAATATATATATATATATCCTTATTGTCGTAAGCTGAAAGTTTTAGCCACAATTTTTTCATATTTCGTTACTATTTGTTTGTGTGCGTGTCTTTGTTTACTTTTTAATTTTTATATATACATATATTTAGATCTTAAATCATGTTCTTTATGTTTTCAAAAAAAAAAAAATTAATAATAATATATATATATATAAAGATGAGAGATGAAAATTGAGGAACGTACGTGATCAACAAATTGCAATAAGTTTATCCTTTTCTGATATATAATTTTTTTAAATATTGAGTATTTTTCGTTGCGCGCTTTCATTTTCCATTTATCATGACGCTTATCGAAGAGTTAAATACATGCTAGAAAGCAGAGCTATAGAATTAAAATTTTTAAATCTACATATTTTTCAAAAAACAAAACGGACTTTCTAAAGAGAGGGACGAATAATTACGATGATTTCTAAACAAACATATATTCAGAACTACAAATAAATGCGTAAATATTAAGCTAAGCGTAAAAACAAAACAAACAAATTTAATAAGAGTAAAAATTTAATATATATGTATTTGAAAAACAAAACAAAAAAACTAATAAATAATTATTGCATCCGGACATTGAACGTTTTCGCAATTGTTTAAACAAGCTAAATGCAAATGTTTTTACTATTTTTAAGAAATATATGGGTATCTTTATGGATTTTTGTGTCGATCTTGTGATGCTTTCGATTTTTAAATCTGTCGATTTTTTTGGAATTATAAATGGGTTCCTATTATAGAATTTAGTAAGAGTATATAGACTTAATATATATTTCTTAAGATCATCTATGCAAATGTTACAAAATGTCTTGGAGACTAAACAAAAAACCTTTATAACTATAACAAAAACAATTATTTATGTATATTTTGATTTGCACAGCGTCAAGTCGTAAATAAGCTAGAAAGTTACTTCGATTGGGAGTAAATGTATAGCTATTCCAATTGGGAGCAGCGAGATCGTCTTCGATGATCAGCTAATTAGGGCAAGCAGCTCGGAGGTGCGTTGCAAACAGTTGCAGCCACAGCCCGTAGCACAAACGATGTGGCGCTGCAAGAAAACGTTATCAAAATTATTTCTCTAGAATATAGAATATAAATATATGTATATTTGTATACAACTCACCTCAAACCACTGCGTCATGTGCTGCATGTGACCGCCATGGCCACAAGAGAGGCAAGCATTGGCTGCTCCTCGCACAGGCAAACAGCAGAGTATGCAAAACAAAACGGGTCGTTTGCAGGGCTCACATTTAGGCGTGCGTTTGGGCTTGTTGCAGCCGCTGCATTCGGTGACAAACTCAACGCCCTGTGTGGGCGATGGTGTATGTAGCGTATGCTTGAGGATTAGCGCACGCTTGGAGAGCAATTGCCAGCCGAAGAGCACATCCGCATAGGCGCGCTTAAATTGATCGAAGAGCGGCATCTTAGTGCGTCGAATTAGAGAACATGCGTAGGCATCTGTCTGGCCAAGCTTAAAGTCCAGCCAATCCAACGAATCCGACCAGGAGTTGCTGCGCAACTGCTTTAACTGCTGCCAATTGCTGCTTGATGAACGGGGCAGCACCGTATGATAAGGTGAACGTTGCGAATGTAGCTGTGTGGGCAACCGGCAACCGGCCACATCCATAACGCCCATGAGAGCAGCGGGACACTTGTCGAAGAGGCAGGCGAGGAGCACTGCGATTTGTACATCACCAGCGGTGGCATAGTGCATGATCAGTGATTCCAGCAGAGATTTCTTAAACGGATCCTTATAGAAGAGCAGCTCGCAGCTCATCGATTCGTGCGGCGAGTGCGGCGTTGCTATCAACTCCGCTAGCAGCCATATAGGCAGCAAATCTAATCGTCCATTTGCACGACATATTTCGCCGTTGAACCGACACGTTGCAGCTATGTTTTGCTTGTCCAGCATAAAATCGCGTGCCATTTCGCGATTTATATGCAGCAGCTGGCTCGCATCGTAGACATGGACAACCGGTGAGGTGCCATTAATTTGGCGCATCACGCGTTGCTTGCCCTGCAAACGTTTGCAGGCGATCATCCGCTCCTGAAGGTAGTACGATGCGTTCGGATCACGTTGATTGGTCGTGGTGGTCATCACATTGCCCAGCAATCCGCTGCCATTGATGACGCTCAAGGTGCGCGGCGTAAGCGATTGCGTCTGCTGACGCAAAGTCAAACGTTTGGTATTCAACACCTGGGCAAAGGTGGTCAGCATGCCAATGGCATTGAAATGAACGCCCGAAGTGCGCGGAAAAGGGATGCACGCATCATGTAAAGCACTCAACAAGGCGCCCTCTAATCTAGGCGATTGCAGCAACAGTTGACTACGATCTGCCCCAATACCCGAAACATTTGTGACACGTTTTTTCATGGCGGCCACGAGAGCACGTAAACATTGCTCCAAACAGCTGCGCGATTTCTTGACACGCTGCAACGCATTGCTGCGTAGCACCTTGAGTAAGATGTTGCTTAGCTCGCTGGAGAGCGTTGTGCCTTGGCACAGTTGAAACTCGGGCGGCACATTCGGACTCGGGTAGGCAGTGGGAAAGGTTACCTGCAAGATGATCGTATGATCAGCGGCGCAGATTTTGAAGCAAGCATAACGCTTTATCGCGCACAGCATATCCACATCTACATGGGGCATATTCGTATTCAACAATGAGAATTCATGCTGCAGCGAGCAGGTTGGCTGATCAGTTAGCGAGCGTGCAATATGCGTCTCTTCCCTTCTCGTATAGACACCGCCGAAACTGGGTGAACGAGCCATTGGCAACGTATTTGCTCCCACTTGAAGGGTGGCTGTGGTTATGGGTAGCGAGGCAGCAGCTGCCATTGGACGCATCATAAACTCTGTTGACAATTCATTTAACTCGTTCTCATAGCGCGGCGAGGCACGCTCCACCTCCTCATCTTCGTCGGGCGAAGGCTCGCATAGCTTCAGCATATTATCATCGATCTTCCAAACGCGCAGCGTACGATCCCGCGACCAGGTGACCAATTCCTAGCATGAACAATGATTATTTACTATCAGCAAAGGACTCAGATATATAAGGTCTCACAATTTCTGTAAAGTTCTCGCGATTGGGTCGCCAGGCAAAGTCGAGTATCACGTCTGTGTGCCCCACAAATGAGCAAATTGGATCCGTTTGCTTGCTGTTGCTCCAGAGCAAAAGACTATTCTCTCCACGGCCCATATGCGGCACCACGATGCTAACCAAGCCGTTTCCAATAGGCTAAACAAATAATGAATAATGAAATGAGATTGAATAGGAGCTATTTGTATAAAATGCAGCTCATCTTACTGTATATCTGGCACGCCAAACGGGCGATAACGTTGTTATTATCTTTTCCGCTCGCCTGGGATTGCAGACATCAAAATATTTAACGGTGCCATCCTGGCTAGCTGTGGCTAAGCACGTCTCTCGCCTGTGACTCCAATTGATGCCATGCACTCGATTTAAGTGTGCTGTTATATAGTGCGTTGGACAGCTGCCTTTGCGTATGTCCCAAATGCGAAGATCTCCATCATGGGCAGCAGCCAGCAGATTGCCAGAGACCCGATTGAAGCCCACCTGGGTAGCACCCGCTGAAAGCAAACAGACCAAAGAAATAATACAATTTATATTGAACGCATATCAATAAAGCCTTACACATGCAGACAGCATTCAAGGATAAGGCTGGTTTGCGTGGATCACGTAAATCCCATATGTGGGAGAACGTGTCTATTGAACAGCTAACTAGTAAGTTGGAATTCTTGCTATGCCAATCGATATCCGTGACTGTGCGAGTGTGTCCACGCAGGGAATTCTCATAGTGCGGTTCGGCGGGACCCCAGCGAACGATGTCAATATTTTGACTGGTCTGCATCGCAATCACATAAGGAAATGGAATTTACATTATCTTATTGAGTATAGCATTCATATAACTATAATCTATGGAATATGACAGACACACTTACCGCGATGGCACAGTATTCACGTCGGCTGGGACATATGGCAAATTCTGCCACAGATATATCATATTTGGATTGGCGTTCGTGGCGACGCAGTGTGCCATCGTCTTGACCAAGACGCTGTAATGCTAAATGACCGCGTCCAGCTAGCAGCACCCATTGACCTGAGTAGTCCACCGACATGGCCGTTGCCTGGGAATCGCGATGTTCGTAGCATTTGTTGCTTTGTCTGATTATATGCGTCTGTTCGGAGCCCGTGACATTTCGGTCATTGCTGCCGCTGCCGCTGCCACTGCCAGCGCGTAGGGTCTCCGTTGGCGGCATGCTAAATTTTATGTGGATGATAGTGCCGTGTAAAAGAACAACATAAGATGTGCTAAATTTAAGTAATTTTTACTAACTAAAGCACAAAACAAAACAAACTGATAAGAGAAGACGAACACGAACAATAACAAAAGACAATCTATCGCGATTCCTTAACAATCGATAATCAACCAGGGATACAGCGCCAAGAGTTGCACTTAAGCCGCAAAGTTAATGAATTATTAAATAATATAAATAAAAACAAAATAAATATGTATTTTTTGAGTCATGGTTTTATCGCAGGATTTTCATATGTTATTCTTTATTTGTTACAATAGGAGTAAATTTATAAATCGCTCTTGCTATAGAAGGTAATCACTATCGTTATCGAGTAAGATCTGTTGCTTCTAGTTAATATTGTCAGTCGGCGGAATTGAAAGCATTTGGCAGGCGGGACTATTAAATAATGAATGCTTACAAGCATAATCATCCAAGATGATAGATAACGTTAACGACGATTGTCAATTTATCATTATCAACTATTTGAACTATTCTTCACAATTTTGGCTATGGGTGGCCTCAAAGGACTTCGCTCCCAGATTACATAGAAATGTAAGCTATATTTTACAACGCAAAACAAGCCATGCTCTAGATTATTACCACTGGTTTGGAGAGTATGTGCATAATCCAACAGAGCTGGAGGATGACTTTCTAAGAACTATTAGTTCAACGGTAGAACACTTGGATCTAAAATCTGTTAACCTGAAAAACTTGGAATGCTTAATGAAGCACAGTTTTCCATGCATTCGGTCGCTGCATTACAGGCCGGATAAAGTGGATGGCACCGAACACGATGAAGCTCTAGAACTGTTAGTAAAACTTTTTCCAGGACTCACATCATTTAAGCCGTTTGGGCCAGTTGATGGTGGAGTAATTGAAAAGTTGAAAAACTTGCGGAAACTGGACTTAAGTAGAAGTAGTTTATTTAATACGCGCTTATCACTGCGTACTTTCCAGGAACTGGAACACCTAGTAATTAGCTTGTATTTTTTTAAAGGCATTTCCATTGAGACTATATTAAATTTGCCCAAGCTTCGTTCGTTTAGTTTTTCAACTGAAAGCACACAAAATAAAAGCATTTTAAGCGAGATTATAGAGCAACGAGGGCTGGACATACGTGAACTAAGCTTTAGATTTATCGACTGGAGCCAATCACTGGATAAACTGAAGCAGCTCAAGAACTTGCGCCAGTTGATGTTAATGGAGGATTCCTTCAAGAAGGCGCACTTTCAAGCCTGGATTAGTAATCTGCCAGAATTAGAGCAATTAAACATGGTTGGAGGCCAGTTTTGGTACTATGAAAGAGACCTCTGGAAAGCAGTCGCCAGCTGCAGCTCGCTCAAAATTTTAAATTTCTCAGACACGCTGATTGATGATGAGTTCTATGACTCAAGCAGACATCACATGGAAGAAGCATTGAACAATCGCTCACAGCCTCTTCTGCTACATTGCTACAATACAGGCGAATACGATCGTGACACTGCCGAGTGTCAGCAACTGGTGAGTGGGTTGTGTTTCCATCTTTTGTTGATAACAGTTTGTTCATTTTTCAGATCAATCAAAATTTCAAGCATTTGAATTTGATAGTTTCGTTTAAGGAATTAAAAGTGGATGATATTCCTTTCCAATACACAAAAATTGTGTTTGCATAAATGGAGTTTGTTTATTATAGCTCATTACACTCATTACACTGAAAAACGAGGCTTTAAGAGTAAAAACAATTGTCCTTCCCTCATATTGATAATAATCATTGGCCGTTCACCAGGGCTGCATTGAAGGTGATGTCAGAATTTAAATATTTATGGAAATCGGTTGCTATAAATTTGCCATTTATGGCAGATATCACAAATAAGTGTTTGATAAAACTATTAAACGGCAATTAGCCACATCTAATTAGAAACTCTTGTATCAATCAATATCTGAGTAGATAATAAATTACTTGAAAAGAAATGAGCCACATTTAGCAAAGGATTTCATTATCATTTAGAGTCCAATAACTAAGCAGCATTTGGAATTTCGCACTCTGGAGGGAGTTTATCTGATGAGTGGCTAAAGCTCTTTGTAAAAAACCATTTTATTATAAAAAAAATTTTAAGTTTTACATATTTACTTACATATTTATTCAATCGAAAAAAAAAAACAAACAAATCACATATATACAATATAACTATCAGTTTTTCGCCAGTGAGGATACATAAATTTGTATGGACGCATGTTGCTATAAAGCAGCAGCAATACTTGCGCGAGCGGAGATTGCATTTCACACAGATGCATGAATTAGTATGGACACAAGTTGCAATAAAGCTGCAGCGATAATTGCGCGAGCGGAGATTTCATTTCACAACTAAATCAAATCCGCAAAACGTGCGTCGCAATAATTTTTAGCCGGCGGAAAAAGGCTAGTGAAGAAAGAAACTTAAAAATTTTCATTAATAACCGTCCACAAGATGATGGAAATTCTTAATGACGATTGTCAACTGCTTATTATAAGCTATTTGGACCTGATATCACAATTCCGGTTGTGGGTGGCATCAAAGAACTTTGCTCCGCAAATTTATAATAATTTGTGCTACGCCTGGCAGAGACAACCATGTCATAAGTTAAGTCATTACATGATTGAGGAGTTTGCAACACATGGCATACAGAGCGAGTTGGATTTCATTGCCATCATCAGTCCAACTGTGAGAGATCTGAGATTACGCGTCGTTTATCTAAGGAATTTGGAGCGCTGGCGGGGCCTAAGTTTTCCGTTAATGGAAACGCTGCATTTCACACTGAAAGAAAACGGCACCACCAAACATGACAGGGCACTAGAGCTTATAGTCGAACTCTTTCCAAGGCTGAGATCATTCAAGTCGGCAGCGTCCATCAATGGCCAAATAATTGAAAAATTGACAATGTTGCAATCCTTAGACTTAATGAAAAGTGTGCCAATTAATGTCGGTGTATCCGTGACTAAGTTCCAGCAGCTCGAACACCTTAAGCTTAATGAGCACTTTTTATCAAACAATCCCACTGGGAGCATCATGAGTTTACCGAAGCTTCGCTCGCTGTGCTTTAGGCCCAAATGGCCGCAATATGAAAATATTCTGAAAGAGATAGTTGAGCTACGAGGGCAAGACATAATTCACATTGCTTTCTGTTCAGAATGGGGTGAGCTGCTTGGACACCTGAAACAGCTTAAGAACTTGCGGCAGTTGACCTTCTACGATAGCGACGAGGCGAATGCATTTAATTCTCTGATTTCTAGCTTACCAGTATTGGAGCAATTGAATCTGATCACATCAGATGCATTTTTACCCAATGAGATTGAGCTCTGGCGAATTGTCGCTACGTGCAGCTCGCTTAAAATATTGAATATATCGCAAATACCGATTGACTATAAGTTTTTTGACCTAAGAAATAGTGCCATGAACAGGGCGTTAAGAAACCGTTCGCAGCCTCTGACATTGCATTGTTGTAGAAGTGGCGAATTTGAGCATCTGGTGAGTGGAAGAGCCTTATATTTGTAATATTTTCTTTTCTTTATCAAATAAATACTCTTATTTTCAGATTGCTGAAAATTTCAGGCATCCGAATTTGATTCTTTCCTTCAAGGATTTCAAATTAGATAATATTCCTTATTACTGTACCAAAGTCTACTTTGCTTAATCAATTGACAATTATTTAATAATTATATGTTGTATAAAAGAAAACCAAATGTAATAAATGAATCTTATTAATAAAGATGATCATCTTCGCAGCATGTTGCCATAAATCCAAAATTTATGGCAGAAACGTTGGTAAAAAAAAGAATCGCTGTCGACTAAGGTCGATTTGTTGATTACTTTTAGTCGGAGACGTGGGAGCTTAGAATTCTCATCGAACTGCTGTGCTATCGAAATTCACAGCTGTTTTATAATTGGCGCCAATTCGAATTCGAATGTCCTACATTCGCAATTAATATTGATTTTTAAACTGCTGACATAATTTTTGTCCTGGTGTTTATTTTTGTGTGCAAGAATTTTATTCCTCCAGGTGTCGCTTATAAAGCCAACAAAATTGCACATCTACTGGAAAATCCGTTGCACCACCAACCACCGCTATCAGGTGGCACAGCGGAACGTCTTGGTGTAGAATTTGATTTCTACAACGTGGCCTCCAGCAAGGTACACCCCAGTCCGGGGGCAGCGCGTAGTGTATGGGCGCTGCCCCTGACGGCCTCTTCGTCATGCAACATGGAGGAAGATGGTCATGCTCATGCTGACATTGACATCGACATCGATCATCGAGCGCACTCGCCACCAGGCGCCAATGGAGCAGCCAACAATGTGGATGGCAGCGAGCACGACAGCAATATGCTGCTATTTGAGGGCTTGGATGGCGCTACCGTAAATCTGGATGATATTTTCGATATAATAAAGAATGGTGAAGTGAGTGAGGTAGAGAATCTAGTGGAGAAATTCGGCATGGAATGCCTCTCGGCCAGGGATCGACATGGCTATACGCCTGCTCATTGGATTGCGCTCAATGGAAATGTCCAATTGATGAGGTATTTGATAGAACGAACGGCTCCAATTGATTTGCCCTGTTTGGGCACCCAGGGTCCCCGACCTATTCACTGGGCCTGTCGCAAGGGTCACGCCTCGGTAGTGCAGGTGCTGCTGCAGGCGGGTGTTGCGGTCAATGCGGCTGATTTCAAGGGATTGACACCTCTTCATCTAGCCTGTATGTACGGACGCACTGCAACAGCGGCCTACCTGTTGGGCATGGGTGCCCTAAACAATCTAACGGATATCAATGGAGATACAGCATTGCACTGGGCTGCTTATAAGGGTCATGGAGATCTGATGCGTCTGCTTATGTATTCCGGTGTGGAGCTGCAGAAGACGGATAACTTTGGTTCTACGCCGTTGCACTTGGCCTGCTTATCCGGCAATATCAATTGTGTGCGTTTGCTGTGCGAGAAGTCGCAGCTGGAGCTGGAGCCGAGGGACAAGAACGGTAAGACACCAATTATGCTAGCTCAAGCTCATCAGCATCAGGATGTGGTGCGGCTACTCTACGGCGAGGTCAAGAAGAAATCACGCTGGATTCCGTCTGTCTCGGAGAGTTGGGGCTGGCTCTTTGGTGGAGCCGGTGATTCCAAAGGACCTCTCTTTCTCTTCCTCTTCTCCGTGCTACTTTGGGGCTATCCGATGTATATGATAAGGGCCATACCTATCACATGGAATATCTTAAGACGTTCTCATTACTGCTTCATCTACTGGAATGTGGTCATGTGGGTCAGTTGGGCGATTGCGAATCGCAGGGATCCGGGTTATATACCGCTCAGTTCCGATGCCTACTACCGGGCTATCAAGCAGATTCCCTACTTTGATAAGCTGAAGAAGCGGAACGTAATGCTCACCCGGCTGTGCCACAGCTGTCGCTGCCTGCGCCCACTGCGTGCCAAGCACTGCCGTGTCTGTAATCGCTGTGTCTCCTACTTCGATCATCATTGTCCTTTCATCTACAATTGTGTGGGACTGCGCAATCGGATGTGGTTCTTTCTGTTTGTGCTCTCCGTCGCCGTCAATTGCTCATTTACCATTTACTTTGCCTGCTATTGTGTGATGATCGAGGGATTCACAATGCTCTATGTGCTGGGTCTAATCGAGGCCATTGTCTTCTGTGGTCTGGGATGGATACTCACCTGCACATCTGTAAGGACACGTTGCTTACTATCTGCAAGCCTTATTGACATGGTTTATTTCTTTTGGCAGATCCTTCATGCGTGCATGAATCTCACCACGAACGAAATGTTCAACTACAAGCGTTATCCCTATTTGCGGGATAAGCGTGGTCGGTACCAGAATCCCTTCTCTCGCGGTCCCATCTTGAATCTCTTGGAGTTCTTTGTTTGCCTGCCGGATAGAGGCGATGACACCGATCTGCTCTTGGAGGATAATATTTGATTAAGAAGCTAGGAGCGCGCTCATGCTCGCCGGCGCAAGGTGCCCGTGCGTGGATAATAGCGACAGTCGCCGCTCCTAGGCGACGGCTGTGCTTTGATTTTGCTCCACAGGCTTTAGCTTTGGCTTTATGGCTTACTCGACTTTTGGCTACAATCCAAGTTTTTTATCCAATCAACAATTGCAATATAAGAATATTCCACTATATATCTTAGCTCTTAGGACAACTCTACAGAACATGTTCTGCTTCCTTGCAGATGAGTCGCTTTAGTTAGAAATTCTTGACAATTTTATAAGATACCATTATATATTAGGATAAATCTATAAAACATGCTCTGCATCCTTGCCGAGGGATAAGTAGATGAAATTCTTGATCGTTTTTGAATTATCTCTAAGCAAATATTCTGCAAGGATATTCTTGATACAGTTATATATGTTATCATAAATAAGAATACGCTTCTCTTGTTACAGTTTGCTTTTTCATTTTGTACAAAATGGTTAATGTATAAAAAGTTGTATTTAAATGAATCTCTAAAAATATTAATATTAATATACTTAATATAATTAAATACAAAAATGTATTGTAAATGGTGATTACTAAATGGCTAAGCGCTCCATCCTTTTTTTGTTTGTTCATTCTTTGTTTTGAAATTGCACAGTTAATACTAATTCAGATCGGAGAGTATGAACCTACACTATATAAGGGGTACACTTTGGTATGTATTTTGAGGAATTTGGAACGAACGATTATTGCAATAAATTTAAATCAAAATAAATGAAATACTGAGTTGCTTTAGCTCTCGAAACAAAAGTCATAGTTCTCGGGATCTTCGGGAATTGGCGGCGGATCCTTGCTAATATCCACGCCCTCAGTATCAAGCAGACGTAATTTGATCTCCATGGAGAGGAGCGTGTCAAAATCTTCTTTTTTCTGCTTGCTCGACATCTCTTGGCCGAGCAATGCATTGATGCCATCTGTCCAATAATTGAAGACATTCTCGTCGGGCGCCACAAAATCCAGAGTGGAATGATCCATGCTCTCAAATGTTATCGAAAAAGCAAAATTTACGGGCGATTTACGTGTGCGCGCCTCCTTCATGTGCGGGCACTCTTTGCCCTCCAGCAGCTGCTTAATATCAATGATAGGCAACTTCTTTGGCAGCTCCTCCAGCGTAGGTATGTTCTTCTCATCGCAGTCGCCGTAGTGAATGACCTTGTGATTGGGCGATAAGCGAGCGTACCAGAACTTGTCCTTGCTGCGGGTGCCGCGCAGGTATTTAGAGAAACGTGTGCCTGAAATACAAGAGAAATTAATGAATAAATGCTTAAGAAATGAGAGACTAGGGCGCATACCTTCTACTAGAAATGAGAGACGCTGCTGCTTGATGAGCTCCACAATTTGTGGTGAGATTTTCTCCTTTAGTTTCACAATAGCCGATGCTGTCGAATCGCATTCCTCCTTCGAGGTGCGCTCTTGTTGACGCAAAGTCGTGATCTGCTGATATGTTAGCAAGGCAATCTTGCTGCGAAAATCCTCTAGATTCTCGGGGCGCGATTTCAGAGTGCGCTGAATTTGTTCGCGTACTACGCTGAACACCTTTTGGAAGTCTTCGGCGGTGGCGCGCATATCCTTCCACGTGCGATTCAATGTGATTACACAAATGCAGAAGAACTCCTCGAACGGCTGATCGTGCGTGAAGAACATGGGCTGAAAGTCGCCTGACTGTTCGGCGGGAGGTTCGCCAATCCGTAAAATGTGGCACAACACCTTCACCAGTTCAATGGAGGTGCGACCGAAAGGACACTCATGCTCATCCGCACGGCAGGAATTTTCATGCACAATCTTAGTGTACTGCTGCGTATAGTTGCGAGCAAAGTAAACCATACAATCTAGAGCCAGTATGCCTAAAAGTAGAAATTTGAATAAATTATTAATAATTCTTTCATTATTATATATTAATATATATTAAGATGTCTTCATAATTACCCGGTGGCGTCTCAATAAAGTCCTGAGCTGGATTGATGTCGCACTTGAAGCCTAGCTTCTTGTAATACTGCGAAAAGTTAACATTGCCTGCGCCCGATCCTGATCCAGAGCCGCCGCTACCACCGCGTCGAATGTGCTCATCATTCAGGTTAAGCGTGCCCGCATAATCATCAAATGCAATTCGGCGTAGCTCTTTGATCTTCTCGTATGCGTCCTGGTCTTGGGCATTCATTTTCATTCTCATACGCTTCTCCAATAGGCCAAGCGTCAGAGTCTGCAGCACATACAGCTGGTGGGTCATCTCGGTGCTCAGCCCATTGCCAATGAGGGCTAATCTATAATTCCTCGCACTTATCGTATGAGCAATGGTACGCTTGCGTGACTCATCGGCCTTCATGAAGAGCGCATTGAGCAGAGCAATGGCATTTTGTCGCATTACAGGGGAGTTCGCCTCCTGCAGCAGATGTAGTATATCCTGGAGCTTAATTTCTTCGGCAACTAGGACATATTTACTGCTGCTCTGCACAATATTCTCCAGGTTCGAGAGCGCACTCTCACCGCATTTGGCGGGATACTTTTGAAAGTTGCGCACAATTTCGATGTTGCGTGCCACAAAGCTGTTCTCGGGCACCTCCCAGGAGACGGTGCCATGCTCCATAAGCTCTACAAAGCTAGCCAAGCTGTACTTCAATATATCTTCGTCCTTTTGATTCACGTCTTCGATCATTTTGATGAGTATATCCAAACCCTTCTCCTTGATGAACTCCAGCGCAAATGTGTGATCCATACTAAGCGAGGACAGCTCCTTTAGACGTTGTGCTTTATCCAATGGCACGCCATTTATCAAAGTTTCCAATGCATCGCTGGCCGTTTTAGATGGTGAGTACTGTAACCGCAGCACTGAGCCATTTTTAATCTCATTACGATTCTTCTCCGTCACATATTTCATATTGTTTGTTTCGCAGAACTGGAGTGCATAGTTCTGATGATCGCTTATAGACCAGCTGTTGCATATTTCCTGGATTTTACCTGTGAAAATGTAGATTTTGCTTTAGAGATAATTATATATACGGTTTAATTTCGGGTTGTCTGCCTTACGAGCATCCGTCTGTTTCTTTAGCAATGATTAAAATCTAATTATAATCGATATGTAGCCTAAATTTATATCGCATAGCCTCTTAGGCTACATGACTGATCAAATAAAAGCTGGATTTAAACACCCTTCACACACTCATCACTATCGTCAACTTCCATCTGCACTTCCTGTCCGCTTCTGTGCATTCTAATGAGACCTCACGCTGACATCATGAGCTGCACTGCAAAGGGCGTTGGCGCTATATTTTGCTTAACTTGGTAAACTGAACGCTTTTTTAAACTACATTTAAATTACATGCTAACACATATATGCCACCGTGAGTCGTCAATAAAATATCTTTATTTAGAGTTTTTAGTGTTAGCAACAAAAAGTTGATACATACTTGCGAGGGGATGCCTTTGGTCGAGATTTATTAGCTGCGCTATATGATTCTCGCGCTCAACAGCTATTTTTACTATATGCGCATCTTTTACCGGCATCTTTTTTGGTATCATTTTGAGTGATTCTGCTTAATTTAGCTGTACTAATTAAAATTATTGTTTTATTTTCCCTAGTCTGGGGTATTGTGATTAATTGGTTATTATGCATAAGCGGAATCGATAGGTTCGATATGAGCGATAGTTTTCGACTAGGGCTACTCAATGCCTAGAATTTAATCTTGTAATCGATGTAGTTTATCCATTGCTTTCTTTTCAGTAGTAAGTTCTGAAAGCTTTTTCTTTATTAAGTCAATTTATATACAATTTTGAATTTGTTATGTAGTCAGCAATTTAAGTAATTCACCCACAACGCAAACATTTATGCTGTTACCCAGCAGTCGATACTTTTGCCGACTCGTTGTATCGGCGGGAAATTCAAATTCTTCCGGAAAACTCATAAGCCGCGCCACTTCTCTCGGCGTAAAATAACGAAGTTTTACCTTCCTTAAAAGCTGAAGTCTTCGTTGCTGTGCTACTTCCCAATCTTTGCTGTTGGGATCCATGTCAATTTCTTTAACTGCTTCGAATATACTGTGCGACTGTGCTTCAGAAAGCGGTGTAAATGCCGAACCGGTGCCTTCTGTGTAGTGAGTGTATCCTTTTGTAAAGCACATTGATCTACTCTGTGATGGATGAATGATGTCCATGACCAGGACCCTTTTGGTCAGCACGTCATCCGGTACAAGGGTGTCATCAGGAACGTCTGACTCAAGAATTGTGGATATTTTGCAGGTTGGCTGCTGATTTGAATCAGCTTTTTTACCTGGCAAATGTTCCCATATTTTCTCACCGTCAAAATCGAATCCTTTGCTCTTCCGTGCTATGCAATAATATCGATATCGAGTATTGGGCACATTGAACTGTGTGGGCGTTAGAATGAATTCGCGCCAATGGTATCCAGCTTTTTCTAGAGCTTCAATAAATTGTTGACGAGCTTGAGATACCTCAAATCCTTTCACATTCTCCATTAGCACATATTCAAGCGTCTCACATTGCGGAATCAATGAACAAAGATGGGATAGAGCGCAGGATCGCTTGTCTTCCACGTCACGTTGCAGGCCTTGTCGCGTGTGAGGTTGACAGGGTGGCGACATCAGCAAAATGTTGGCATCCATTTTTTTTATTTCCTTCACAGTTAAACTCTGGATATTTCTCGTCTTTACAACTGTAGCTCCATAATTGTGCGCATAAACCGCATTGGCTACTGTGTTTACATCCATAGCTGCAACGACTTCGCCGGAGAGTTGCGCATCTGCAAATTAATTGAATTAGATGCATCTCTTGTATTATTACAAATATTTACATACATTTAAACGCATAATGCATGCCGCCAATGCCGCTAAAAAGTTCCAATACACGAAATTCCATCTTAAACAATTTGTTTATGTTTTAACTGCATGCTTCCAAACATCTGTTTGTCATTCACCACAATCACCTGTTGGTTTAATACATTATGTCGAGCAAATTAAATCAAACACTAGTATATTTTCTATGAGTTAATATTTACTATAATTAAAACACATAATTTAAGCCGCTGAAAAAGTTTCATGACTTCAGATATAAATAATTTTCTATTGTATATATTTTCAGTGCACACTGCACAGCTGATTTGTCATTCACCGCGAGAGAATGTGTGAGTGGCATTACTGTTAAGAAGCAGAAAGTCAACACGTGCCGCTTAGCAGTAGTTTAACAAATAGCTTGGTATTAATTGAGAGATCATGGGTAAAATTAAAAGAAAACCACAACCCAAGCCTGTAGAGCAGGATTCAGATAGTGACTCCAGCTTTGCGGAGGAGGAAATTGTGGAGGAGCAGCCGCAAGGTCCAGTCACTGACAGTAGCGATGACAGCGACATAGAAATGGACCAAAAGTCAGCTAAAAAGAAAGGAAAAAATGAAGAAGAGAAGGTAGAAGGGGAACCAGGCTTTGGTGATGATGATGATGATAACGATGATGACGATGATGATGGCGACGACGATGATGATGACGACAGCGATGATGATGATGATAATGACGATGACAAAAAGAAGGCGCGCCTCCCAGTGCTTAATCCTCTTAGCTTAATGAAAAACAAAGAACAGCGTATGGCGCTCTTTCGTAAAATGAAAAAGGAGAAACATAAGAAAAAGATGCAGGAGCGACGAGCACGTCGCAAGGCAGGATTACCAGCCAATCCGGGTCACACTATTGAAAGTTTGCGTGAAAAGGATCAAACTGAGGTGAGTAATCTCAACGATTCAGACAATGAAGAGCTGCGCAAGGAGCTGGAGTTGGACGATTTCAGTACGTATTTCGAGCGCATCTACGAGCCTAAGGTGCTAATCACATTCGCCGACAATCCAGTAACAAAGACTCGCAAATTTGGGCTCGAACTGTCGCGTATATTTCCCAATGCTCTGGTGAAGATACGCAACAAGGCTTCGGTAAAGAAGATCTGCAAGAGTGCCGAACGGGAACAGTTTACGGATGTTGTTATTGTGAACGAGGATAGACGCAAGCCCAATGGTTTGTTGGTCATTCACCTGCCGAACGGGCCGACTGCTCATTTCAAGCTTTCGAATGTGAAATTGACATCAGATATCAAGCGGAATCACAAGGAGATCACAAAGCACCGACCCGAAGTAATATTGAATAATTTTACAACTCGATTGGGCTTAACAGTGGGTCGAATGCTGGGCGCGCTCTTCCATCACGATCCGGAGTTCCGGGGTCGACGAGCGGTTACCTTTCACAACCAGCGAGATTATATATTCTTTCGTCATCATCGCTACGAGTTCTCCAAGGAAGGCAAAAAAGTTAAGCTGCGGGAGTTGGGGCCACGTTTTACACTCAAGCTGCGCTCCCTCCAGGAAGGCACATTCGATAGCAAGACGGGCGACTACACCTGGATCATTAGCAACAAACGACATGCCATGGAATCCAGGCGTCGTTTCTTCCTCTAATTTAAGAATAATTTCCTTTTAATTTCTTTTAAATGTGAATATTTTGTATTTCGTAGAGAACATAAATACAATTTAAGCCAAATAATATGTGTAAAACTATTTTTATGCACGATGAATAACCACCAAAAACAAAAGATATAATAACCATCACGAGATGTCGTTTAAATGTATAAGATAATTTTTATCCTTATGCTACATGTGCAACATTCAACAGATTGGCACTCCACGAGGAACGACACAACACCCAAAAAGAGAAAAAGCCTGCCGTTTCCCAAAAATTCACATTGTCGGGCATTGAGGGTTTGGCACACCGCCAGCTGCTGTTGGATCAATTAAGGGCAAATCTCCACCAGTCTCTGCTAATATCTCTGCTGGCGGTTGTCCATAATCTTGTAGCTTGCGCATATCATCGAGTACTACACGGAATTTCTCACGTTTTACGGTTGCTGTATCATCGGGTTTTTCGCTCTGCAAATGACCCTCAATCACCTTGTACAAGTCCATCTGCTTTTGGTATCTGTAAAGGAAGAAGTTAAAGTTTATATAAACAGATCATAAACGGGCGCCTTAACAACATATTCAACTCATTCAGCTAGGCTTATTTCTAACTTTACATATGCATATTGTAAGATTTCATAGATTGCAAAATCCCATTTATCTTACATTTTAAACCTATTGACACATTTTCCAATTGTATACATTTGCTATATAGAGCTCTTACTGTGGAAATAGTTAAGCAAATATGCATGCGAGTCACGTAGTTGCCAACAATTGGTCGCGGTCTAAATGAATCACCTTTCTTTATCCTCTGCTGACAGCTTGGCGTCATTTTCTTCCAAGTATTTGGGATACTTCTCTAACAGTTCCTTAATGCTAGGCAACAGGATTTCGGCAGAGAGCAGGCTCTGCATCATGCCCTCCATAAAAGGCAGGAAATTGTTACCTTCACCTTCGGCGCCCTAGAAATGTTATATACAAATTATTAAATAATAAACATGCTTCCACAACACTTTACCTCCAGATTCATGGAGCCAAACATGCTGGCTATATCATTCTCAGAGGCGGGTGCAGCCAGATTTTCGGTGCCCTCTTGCAGACCCTTTCAAAACAAACAATGGATCGATTAATAACTCGAGACAATATTGTTAGACTACACACTTTGAGGGCTTGGGAAATGCTATCGGAATACTTGGACACCTCGTCGTCGTTGGCAGTGTTCTCTCCACTCAGCGTGAGGGCAGCAGCTTCTGCCATTTTCTTAAAGCCGGCCATTATTTGCTCAGGATCCTGTGGCATTGGTGGAATATCGCCACTGGGCGTATCCGGACCACCGAAAAGTGTGTTCATTCGATCTGCTAAGATTTTCGCCTGTTCGCTGCAATTCCAAAGTCCAAGTGGATTCGAATAAGAAAGATAACACCGAACACGTTGTTCACTCACATGAAAAATGCATCGGGATCTTCGTTGCCCTCACCGACAGTAGTTGCTGTCCCATCCGTTGTGGCCACCGACTTCTCCGACTTGGTTCCGCTTTTGCTTTTGTCAAAGTCTTGCAGTGCATCTGCAATGTGTAATAGATATTTGTTATATAAGTAACTTGATGCATTCTAGTTAAATTCAATTGAGACTCACTGTCGAGCAAATCATTTAGCTCATCACCGTCACCGTTTTGCTTTTGATCAGACATTCTATTTAATATGTGTGATATAAATGATTTAATTACGGGAAAAACGATGTAACACTTGTTTTGACTTGACACAAGGTGTGAGCATGTGTGTGTATGTGAGTGTGTGTTGCGTGTGGCTTATGAAAAGTAACGTGTGTGGGCCGCATACGCAGTCGCTGCTTCTTAAATATATCGATATTTTTTCCAACAGCGGAATTCTTATTGTTTTAACAAAATATTTTCAATTATACTTACTTTTGATTTAACAAATTGCTGAGTGAATTTATTATTAGTTTCTTAATTTATTTATACATTAATTTATCAAAACGTGAATTTACGGACATTTAAGGAAATAGCTTTCGTGGAGAGTAGCTCTCAGTTGACTAAGTATCGATATTTATATTCCTTAATTGAGAGACTCATCGACTTAATATTTCCGTAACGTTCAGGTCGAAATCGATTTGTAATTGAGTTTTTAAAGAGATTTTTTTCCAAACATTTTGACACAAAATCATCATAAATTTTTCAGCTTGAATTTAATTAAGCTAGTTAGCTGACATAGTCGTGGCACACTATTTCAATGCTTAGATTTATATAATAAAATAAATGCTATAGTTATATTCAAAGTTTTTAATTTTTCATTCAATTTATCCAATTATAAAGTTCCGTAAGTGTAGGCTGTATTACGGAAAATGAAGCAAGCCAAGGACATAAGGCAAAGATTATCTAAAATAATCACCCAAAATATTTGTACTCGTTCTGCGAATCACAACAAACAAGCACAGCAAACTAAGGTCATGCACCTTGCTGTGCGAACATGAAGATCGGCGACCAAAACTGCGACCAGAACTTAAACCGCACATACAGAACAGTATAGCTGTGAGGGGCAGCACGGAGATGCGAAACAAATTCGGAAACCAGAACGATATAGCTAGTACTACTCCTACATATGGGTATTTCGGTAGGGAGTCGCAAGGAGGCGTCCAAGGTCAACGAGATGAGGAACCCTGCCATGTTTGCTCATAACCTTCTCATATGGTTGGCTGTTTTTCTGTTTTAACCGCATACCGTTTACCAAAGAGCAAAACGAATTTCCATTTCTCATTCGCTACGCCGAGTTTTTGTGGTAAATTTTTTGGGGCGTTGTCTTTAAGGGTGCGTTATTCCATTGAATATACAAAGGCAGGGGCGGAGTCTACCTGGACATAATGCATAAATTAGTAGCTCACTTTCGAATATAATTTACATTTGAGTGCGAGCGAACTATATGTGATAGAGAGGGAAAGAGAGAGAGAGAGAGAGAGAGAGAGGGAAGGAGAGAGCAAAAAACTCTTTCCTAATTTTGTCTCTTCTGCTAACAATTCAAAGATCAAACCAATATTTTTCATGGAACTTCGAAGTTCCAAGTCAAGAAGTCAAAACAAAAGTCGACCAGCGTAAAAACCCTTTTTGCTTTAACAATAAACACAGTCCAAAAAGTAGAGCTCGCTCTTTTTTGACACAATTTTTAAAGACAAAAACTGTTTATTTAGTTATTATCGTGCCGGAGTACTGAATATAGAAGCGAAACGTTCAGTTACCTGAGCCATAGCACACGCAAATTTTTCTGAAGAACTCGATAATAGAAGACGGAACCATGTGCAGGACCTAAAGGAAGATCATCTCTACCCGCCATAAAATGCGCTGGCGTTTCACTGCGTTTCCTGCTCGTTGCAGTTGTTCCTTTTTTTTGGGAAAGTTTTTCTCGTGCATATAGCCTGCCCATATATCATTCGGGCTGCGATTTCACGGTCACTGATTGCCTCAACGATTTTTGTGTTCTTTTGCCAACTTTTCGACATTTCGTCCTTTGCGCATCCTTTCCAGGGAAGCGTTGAGCGAACTTTTATGGCTCTTAGCACTATAGATCACGCCATAATAGATCGGTGATCGTTCAATGATTGTGGTTTTATAAGCCCACCTATTCAGTCGGATATGTCGCGTGTGCAGGATCTTCCTCTCGCTCCAAGCTGCAGCTACAGCACTTGTTTCTCCGTGGCAATTGCGATTACAGCACTTGGAAATATTTCCTGGAAATTTTTGACACAGTTTTCTTTTGATATCCAACAAATGGCTAGCCCCACCATGAGCATCCCCCGTCTTGTGGAAATGATGCAATGCCTTGTGAGTTTTTACGCCCTAACAGCCGTCGCCGTCTCTGTCGCTGCCCATCAAAGCGTTTAACGCCCAATGCAAATGAGCCCTTGCGTCTGCCTGTCTTCGACTTGATCTTTGGATGCTAGAGGGTTGGCCAGTTCCAGCCAGCATATGCCATATACCACATTTAATGTGGGTCGTCGTCAGAATGTTCTGAGTGATTAAGCGGAAATTAAGTGAGTTTGTGTGTGCGTTGCAGCCTCTCAATTCGCCATGGTTATTTTTAATGTGCACTTTGGGCTGGGCTGGGCTTCACTCTTGTCAGTCGATCAACTCGGTTTTAAGCAATTGCTCTGAATAATATGTAAATATTGCATGTGTTCACATAGAATAAAGACGAATTCAAATTTCGATATTATTTAATGGGCCGTACAGCAAACATAACACAACGCACACTTAAGATTGACCATTGACGGCAAACTATCGATATCCTTTCGTGAAAAGTGTGGTAACATACATAATTGAGCAGCTTTGCGTTTGATAGCGAACGTAACGTAACGTAATATGTTATGATTAAATATTAAGATTACGAATTGTTACTGCTTTAATGTGAATGGCACTTAAAGCTACTCGTAATCTGATTAGCAGTACAATGTTAATAAAAATGTTAGTGGTTAAATCAAAGCTGATCCTTAATCAATACGCAGTACTCTTAAATTTAAGTATGTAAAGCAAACAATGAATGTTATCACCGTGCATACATAAAATTTGCACAAGAATAAACGTATTACGTAACTTAGTATTTCTAGCTTAACATAATATTTTACATGCCAAACATGATGCTGTTCCATGTGATTGACACTTGCTAAGCACTGCAAGCTTCGCTAACATTGCACACTTGAAGCTTCACTTAACAGTGCACTGCAGTTAACATCCTTGATTGGCAAGTCAATTAAATTCTAACCGATTATCGATGTGCAGGACTTTTAAACACCTGTTAATTAAGGCTGCGCTTGCAGAGCAAAGCGCTAACTGAGTATCAATTTCATTGGATCTTTCGGTTGCGCTGCATCTTCAAAAAGCAGGCATTGCCGTGATTAATGACGATATTGAATAATTTTATTTAAATTCGCATACATCCTATACAAAGCGTGGCCAATGGCAGAACGCCGGCATAGATTGTGGATGTGAGAAAAACGCCACCTACTTCTGTGAGCTCCCCTTCGTCGGAGCTCAAACATAATTTCAATAGCTGATGATGAATAGCTCTGTTCGATCTGACGATCTGATGAGCTGGGCAACAGGTTGTAACCACTCAGGAAAACAAATTAATCTTGTTTTTTGTTTTGTTTGTCGCACTTTCTTCGTGAGCATCGAGTTTTTCCATTTGGCCCTGCAGCATGTTTGATGATGCTCCCTGCCCGACGGGAGCGTTGCCTCCAGATGTTTGATTTCAGCCCGATGTGAGTCTCTTCCTCTTGCCATTGTTGTTGCTGTTGCGCCTACCTTGCGCCTTCTGTTTAATGATCAATTTGTTGGCCTCTGATCGTGCCGACAGCGTTTAGCAGTTGCCACTCGTTGCGCGTTGCGCGTTGCGCGTTGCTCTCAGCCTAATGACTTTCGTAAAAGTGGGTGTATTTGGACACAGCGCAGCCCCACTTCACACGTACTTTGGCAACATCTTTGCCAACAGAGCAGACAACTGGTCGGCTCTGGGCCGTGTCGAAATGTGGTCAGAGCAATTCCTTTGCGGTTCGCTTGCGTTTCTGCGGCCAACCATTGGATTATGCATTTTGCATTGTATTTTTCGTTTTGGGTGGGCAGCAACCACACCAGGCCGAGCTGCTCTTTCAATTGAATTCGCAAACTATGCTAATTTCGGAGACAATGCGGTTCTGTGGAAGCGCAGCTCGCGACCCATAAACAACTAATGCCTACAATTAGCCAAGATCAATGCAAAGGGTTAATCGCATTCGCCTTGGCTGCTGATCGGAAAAGCCCCTTGCCCGATGGGCGTTATTTGCGTTAAGCCGCATCCGCAGCTACCTGAGACGCCATCCAACAGAAGGATGGACCAGCCCAGACCAGACCAGATCAGATCAGACCGTGCCAGACCTCGGCTTGCCCATAGCAAATCGTTTACAAATGTTGATCAATAAAACGCCAGACTTCAGTGCGATTAGCCGCTTTAATCGTGTTCAACAAAATTTGTTGAAAACTTTTCACAAATATTTGAAAAAGTCAAAAACTCTTAAGCTGTACGACTTTATCCTTAATCTTTTCTATTTGTTTGCATGCTTTAGCATGGATTTTCGTTTTATGATCCCAGCTCCGCTCACTCTTGGAAAGTTCACTGGGTGGGCTTAGCTCGAGGGGGGCAGCAACTGCTTTTGCACATTTCGCACTCGTATTTACCAAAAATAAATGCGGATTACCGCTGAAGTCAATCGACGCCTCGTCGAGCTCAAAGGGTTGAGCTGCTCACACCCAGAACTTGGACATGGAACTGCTCAGAAATTCATGTGGATTAACTTTTGGCTGAGTGGGAAAAACATTTGAGTTTATGTTTTATTTTTATTCAAGTTTTAGAATAATATTTAAGTAATTATATGAATCAATATATTTTATTTTAATATTGTGAAAAAAATGTTTTAAGTTTTTTTATAATTAAATTAATTATAGGAATTGTATATAATTTTAAAATGTTTTAAAATGATTTCGAAACCTAATTAAATGCTATTTATATATTTTAATGCAAATTTCAAAAATGTTATTCTGTATCAAATTTTAATCCAGACTAAATGGAGATAAAAATCCCTACATTTTCTAACTAAACGACATTTCATTTCTATCTCACTCACACACACTGATATACCTATGCTCCTTCTCTCTCCAAAGACTTTGCGTCTTATGGAAATTTGAAGAGGAAGACGAGCCACACTGATAAAGACATTAGGCGCTGGTAAATGGACAGAGTCATGGAAGCTGGACAAACAATCAAGGCCGTTAAACAGCGTCTGTGACAAGAGGCCACATTACGTTTGGCCAAAGCGAATCGATTGGCCAACAAAGAGAGATAGCACGAGAGAGAGAGGGAAACATAGATATAGAGTGCGCAAGATATTTTACAGTGATTGCCGCATGTTGTTTTGTGAGTTTTGTATATTAACCAAGCGTGGAGCGGCCACAACTAACTTAATTATAACTGGACCACAGCCAGGTGTGCGTAGGCGTTGGATACTAGCGAAAAAAAGGGGGTGCGTCCGCTGTCAGGCAATATGGGTCGCTATAACGGTAGTCAAGCGAATTGTAAAATGTCTTTATATTACAATTTCCTTTTTTATTTTTAATATTTTCTGGTTCTTTCAGATAATAAGCAATAATTCTCTCATAATTTCCCTACTCAGCAGCAACTCATTAAAGTACCATTTACTTAGTCCTTTATTTGAGTGGATATAAGCTTATACAACAAATTCCCACATTATTTCCCCATTCCCATATTATTTCCCCGAGCTCAGCATTCAATGAAAGTACCATTTGCAATGAAAGTACCCAGCGCTAAATTAAAACAAAATTTCCCCAAGCTCCTCTGCATCGACTACACAGCATTCGATTAAAGTACCGTTTGCCTATTTCTTAAAAGGGCGCGCGCGCGCGTCTCCTCGAGCCCCGTTCGTTGCTACGGGCAGGACAGCAGGTAGGCGTAGCTGGTACGGCTGGCGAAACTTGAAGATGATATTCATTCATAGCGCCGTAGGTGGGCATCATAAAAAGTCTTTTAGCACTCTTTATTCATACGGACGGCGATTGGCATTTTGCAGCTAGGCTTTACGTGGAAATGCGACGATGTTTATGGCATGATGCTGCCTCCTACTGTTCCCTCTCGTTTCCTACCCGTTGTTGTTGTTGTTGTTGTTGCTGTTGTGCCACAAGGAATAGGAACTGTGATGTTTGTCATTTGATGCGTTGATAGCGCAAAATTAGCGTTATATGAGTTGCCTTTTCAGCGCTCATTGTTGGCCCAAATTGAGAAATCAACGAGGTACAACACTACACTTGCCCTACACTTGCCCAATTGGGCTTTTCGATTAATACACTGAGCTTGTCGCCCAAACTCCTAGCTCCTCTGCTGTGCTACTATCAAGGTCAATTGGCTGTCAAGGTCGATCTAAAGATATCCAGCCAGGCGAGAATGTTTCAGTTGGTACTCCCGTTGGGTTTGCTTAACCAAAATGCCAACGGGCAGCCGTACCGAGCAGTAGAAACCCCGGCTTTGTTGCCTTTGCGGCCTCCGTTTGTCCTTCGGCTCAGGATGTGTCAGGATTCGTCACACGATCTTCTATCATTGATATGGCAGCATTAGAGCAATTTTACCGCTGGCGTTTGCCTTCATTAATTTCAGCTCTTGGCGCTCGCCTCTTTCTCCCAGTAGTTCAGCGCTTGCCATTGGCTTTCTTTCGTTTCTTCGACGTGTTGGGTTTCTCTTTGAGCATATTGCATGAAATTTCATAATTAATCAAACTCACACGCTTTGGGGTTACCAAAAAGTTGTTCAGAGCCAACGAGCGGCGGCAGACAGCGTTACGATAGAGCGTGACAAGGATATGGTACGGTATTAAAGGGCCGCGCCTTAAGGGCGGCGAAGTATATAAGTTAAAGATGGATTAAAAAAGTATATATATATATATAGGTATATAGGATATAAATAAAGTAGATAGAAGCTGTTGTATTATGTGATATAACCATACCTTGAAAAGTGTGTTGATATAAACATTTTGAACTAGATAAGGCATGTGTATGTTTTTTATTTTATTACATATTAGCATCAACATTCAAGTCTATATAGTTTATAGTTTCAACTAATTTTAAACCAATTTATATTACGTTTTGGAAAGGTATTCGAATCTCTGTAGTATGCACTGTAGAAATGCAGTCATCCTTATTGAGTGCATCGATGTCATATAGCCGGATCGCATAAATATATTGTGTATATTGAAATAGTTCAAATTTAAGCGTAAGCTGCTTTTGATCGGTTTATCCTTTAGGTATTATCTAACCAATGCTAAATCCTTGCACTATGTATGACACTTCAACAAGAAATATTTCAATAATTGGAAATTTTCATTAGTTTAACAAAAATACAAATTTACAAATATTTGAAAAGCGAATATCTGTCTGATATCAGAATTTTCACTCTAAACCTTGTACATATTTAGCACTTCACAGTTTTACTTTATCCTTTAACCATACAATATAATTGTTCATATTCAATTTCTCAACTTGTGTCGCGTGGTTCAGGAAACTGCGAAGAACTGCAAGAGAAATGTTAAAGTATTTACCGATTTGTACATATAATTAATTGGCCACAAATGAGGTATTTATAAAGGATATATTACGCTTGTAAATGAGTGTAATGCATACTCGATTGCATTATGCGTTGCCAACGCATTTAATGCCTAATTCGATTACGATTTGGAGTCCGCTAACTGGGTCAACGGCAGCAAGGACTCGAACTTTGGCACTTTTCAAGTTTTTCAGCTCTCAAGTCAAGGTTGTTGTGGAGTGGAGCGCTGCCATTGGCTCATTGCTTGGCGCTGCTAATGACGCCCTCTGGCGACGAGACGGCGGCGTTGTATAACATTGTTGCCCATGATCGGCGCAAGTGCAAGCGAGTCGGCAATAGGTTGGCCTGCTGCGATTGGTCCGCGTGTTACTACCTGCCACGATGGCTGACATCTTTTGCTGCGGCCGTCGCTGCTATCGCTGCCGCCTTTCGACGTCTTCACAGAAAGCCAACGATCTTGCACGGCGCTGGTGTGCTCAAGTCAGTACGGCATCGACTGCGCATCGAGTCAGACGCATCTACGCCAAACGTCGTGACTTCAAGAAAAAAGAGAAAAACCAAAATACAAAATACAAAATTTACCGTTGTCTCTGGTTAATGCGTTCGCTTATCGAACTTGTAACCAAGTAGCAATTTTTGTGGCTATCGATAAGCATTGTGACAATTATCGCAAATTGCGCGTGAAATCGAAATTGAAAAAATTGAATTTGTGAATTCGTCGTGGCCGTTAAAAGTCGAGCTGGTCGAGCTTTTTCGCGACTTTTTCTGTGGCTGTGAACTATGACTGTTACCGCTTTTGCCGCCGCCATGCACAGACCCTTCTTCAATGGATATTCAGCCATGCAAGGTAAGTCATTAAACGAGTCGCACGACCTTCGTCTTCATTGCATTTTCTCTTCCGGGAAAGTCAATTGTGCGAGCTGTCGTAAATCAAGTGCCATCGGCACACGCTCTCTCCCTCTCTTTCTCTCTGGCTCTCTGGCTCTCTTTCTACCTGGCAAATAGGAAACGTAACATTTAAGTAACTTTCTATTCTCGATTTCTTTTTGCTTACAGAAATGAACAGCGGCCAAGGACGTGTCAATCAACTGGGTGGAATGTTCATCAACGGCCGCCCCTTGCCCAATAATATACGCCTGAAGATCGTCAATATGGCCGGCGAAGGCATACGCCCGTGCGTGATCTCTCGACAGCTACGCGTTTCCCATGGCTGTGTCTCCAAGATTCTGAATCGTTATCAGGAAACGGGCTCAATCCGACCGGGCGTCATTGGCGGCTCCAAGCCGCGCATTGCCACGCCCGAAATTGAGAGTCGCATCGAAGAGTACAAACGCACCAATCCGGGCATGTTCTCCTGGGAAATACGTGAAAAGCTGATTCGCGAGGGCTTCTGCGATCGTAGCATGGTGCCATCCGTTTCAGCCATATCCCGCTTGGTACGCGGTCGCGATGCGCCTGTTGAGGTGGACTCCACTAAGCCTTCGTCCAACTCGAGCAGCTCCGATCTGTGCGGCTCCAACTCCACGCACAACAAAGCTTCCGACGACGAAGTTTCCGACTGTGAAAGCGAACCGGGCATCGCATTGAAGCGCAAACAACGTCGCTGCCGTACCACCTTCTCGGCCGCACAGCTGGAGGAGCTCGAGCGTGCCTTTGAGCGCACCCAATACCCGGACATCTTCACTCGCGAGGAGCTGGCTCAGCGCACCAATCTGACCGAGGCACGCATCCAGGTGTGGTTCAGCAATCGTCGCGCTCGCCTGCGCAAACAGCACAACTCTGTAACGGGATCGACTAGCAGCAGCGCCACGCCCACAACCTCCATGCCAAGCAGCAGCAACAGCGCCCACTTATCCCCACTGGCCATGATGAGCATGCCGCCGGCAATGGAAGCAGCTGCCTCCATCTACCAACATTCCTATGACTTCTATAGCAACCCCACCAATCCCAGCAGCAGCCATGGCGCCAGCCTGTCGCCCCTCTGCAGCACCTTGTCGCCTTTGAATACGGCCAATACGCCGCCGCATCACCATCAATTCTATAACACGGCCAGCTACATTATGCCCAGCTCGGCGACGAACAATGTCGAGCAGACGCACTATGAATCCCAACTGGGCTCCGTTTACAGCACTGAATCTGAGCCGCATCAGACAATGCCACGTAATCCGAGTCCCAATGAGTCCATCTCCTCCAACTTTGGCCAGTTGCCGCCCACGCCCAACAGCCTTTCTGCAGCTGCGGTCATGTCCAACGATCCGACTCCAACATCTCTGACCAATGTGAGTGGTGGCAGCGAGGAGCTGACGGCAGCACTCAAAGTGGAGGCGGCGGAGCTAGCGGCCAGCGTATCCAGTGGTGCTGTGCAGCCGCAGCTGTACAGCAGCTGGACGAACACTGGCAACATGCAGAGTATGCGACCCAATGCGCCGCTCTCGCCGGAGGATTCACTCAACTCCACCAGCTCGACGAGCAATATCCTGGACGTCTCTGTTTCAGCCGCTGCCGCTGCTGCCCACCAGATGTTCCATCCCTATCAGCACACAGCTGCCGCACAATATGCGCCATATCCAACGAACACAACACACTCGCACTCGCACACGCACTCGCACACAGCGCACCATCCGCATCATGGGCATCCACACGCGGGGCATCCGCATCCCCATGCACCGCATGCCCAATATGGAAGCCCACATTATCCGGCCAATTCGTCGGCGCATTTTATGCCGCAAAACTTCAATGCAGCCGCCGCCGCAGCTGCTGCCTTCTCCTCGCCCAGCAAGATGAACTATTCAACGATGCCGCCGCAGCCGTTCTACTCCTGGTACTGAGGAGGAGCAGCAGCTGACAGCGGCGCAGCAAGAGAAACTGCTAGATCCTGGGGCAGCCAGAGCTAAAGCGGGTGTTGAGTCACCTCCCCAACCGTTGACATCGCCAAAGATTCATGTACACTAATATGGACACGCTTCCGCAATCCAATCTCTAAGCATTTACCAATATATTTTCTTTTTAGTCTCTAGTTTCTAGTTTGTAAGCTTCGTAAATATATTTTAATTTATATAAAATAGTCGAGCGATTTTTAATTGGCCTCGGGCGAGTGGCCGTGGCCATTCAGTAGCGCTCAGACCTTGACACGCTTCTGTTGCCAGCGGGAGTTTTTTGGGAAAATCTCTGCAAATCTGCGCACATTAGGGCCCTTAAGTAGCGTCTCTTGCCAAGATTTCAACAAACTCTACGGGGACACTCGCCTTGGCCAGCCTGCTGTGAGCCTAGCTGCTTAAGGCTTAAGGCCGGGTCGAAATGCGCACGACTTATCGATACTCTGTACGCAGCTACGTGTTTTCCACATTGGGCAAATCAAAGCCAACTCATATGTTATACTATAAGCAGCTACGCATCGATAAATATCGGTTGACTATGGCCATCGTGAAATGGTAGATCTAGATAGTTGCTTTGACGTCTACATGCTACATTTTGTGTCTTCTCCTACTATGACTTTTTAATCAGTTTCATAACACTTGAGCTACAAATCGATATTTATCGTTTTTATGAATATTTGAAATATTTTTGGGGAATTTGATAACGATGCTCTACATAACATACAATTTTATGTACCACAGCCCACATTCCAAAACACAAATCTTTTATTTAAAAATGGAAAATCGATATTTATCGTTTTTATGAATATTTTAATTATTTTAAGGGTAATTTGATAAGAATACTCTGCATAACATACAATTTTATGTACCACAGCCCACATTCCAAATCACAAATTTTTTATTTAAAAATGGAAAATCGATATTTATCGACATCCCAAACTTGATTCAACTTTCAAACAAATAACTTAAGAATAATCACTGATTTTTCTATAATTTTAAAATCAAAACTAAAATTCGATATTTATCGATTTTAATACATATATGTATTATCGTTATTTTAATAACTTCTGTAGCCCGTCATGCTTAGAACCATTTAGCACTAGCTACATACTAAATATGCTTAGTAAAATTTTCCCTAAAACTCCTCAATTGGACGTCTTACGGAAGTATCCGTTTGCCTTTTACAATAGCCATCGAAATTGGCCCAATGCCTCCAACCAAGGTGTTAATGGCCCATCAATTCTATCGAACTGGCTAATTGCCCTAGTTCGAGAGCCAACAATTTACCTCAAATTCACACCTCGATTTCCAGCATTATCCTGTCGTAGCGTCTACGACGCATCCAGCTCAACACCTCACTACGTGCGCAATTAATGAAGTCAGCCTCGTTGTCGAGTCGTAGACAGCTCAGACAAGCCTCGAGGCTGTTTCCCGAGTATCTCAGTTGTATATTATTTTAATCTAGTTTTTCAACTTGAAAAATGTTTATCCTAATCGTGTTTTTTCTTTCTCTCTCTGTCTGCAGACAGCTAAAGTAAATATTGACTTTACAATCGACTTAGGATCCGCTTGTTCCAGGTACTTCAGCGTACTTTCTACACATTTTTGCAAAAATTGCACAAAATCTATTTAGAACTTGAGATTTCTTTTCGAATTTTGGTTTTGTTTTTCTTTTGGCTAATATTTTTCAGTTAGCTTGTGTTTTTTAGAGTGTCTCAAAATGGAAGTTTACTTGAGGCAATTGTTTTCTATAGATAATTAGGATAGTGTTCTTGTTCTAGTTAAATATTTCATAGTCTTCTGTTTCTTTAAAAACTGCTAAGTCACGTCATATTACAGCTACAGCAACTGTAGCTAGCTTTACTATAGCAAGTACTAGAACTCTATCTACTACTGTATCTACTACTCCTTTATGTGCTACTACTCTTTTACCAACTATTTTATTTAGTACTAGTAGTACTACTTTAAATACAATTGTCATATCTGGCACTACTATTATATGGCGTGCTACTACTATATCTAGATATGTGCTACTACTACTGCAACTACTTCTACTACTATATCTAGTACTACTACTGCAACTACTTCTACTACTATTACTACTACTACAACTAAGGCTACTACTATTACTACTGCTCTACCTCCCACTACTACTATTACTACTACTCTATCTACTACTACTACTACTACTCTATCTACTACTAATCTATCTAATACTACTACTACTACTCTATCTACTACTACTACTACTACTACTACTACTACTCTGTCTACTACTACTACTGCTCGATCTACTACTAGTACTACTATTAATATTACTGCTGCTACTACTTTTACTACTACTTTTGCTACTACTACTACTACTACTACTACTTTTGTTACTACTACTACTACTACTACTACTTTTGTTACTACTACTACTACTACTACTACTACTACGACTTTTACTACTATTGCTCTATCTCCTACTACTACTATTACCATTACTATAACTACTACTATTACTATTACTACTACTACTACTGCTACTACTACTACTAATAATAATAATACTACTACGGCTACTACTACTATTTCTACTGCTCTATCTACTACTACCACGGCTAGTACTGCTACTACTACTATATTTAGCACTGATATGCCTTCTACTACCATACTATGCTTCTACCATATAGGCTACTACTACCTCTCTAGCTACTACTAATTCTGCTATGTCTACTACTACTTCCACAATATCAACCACTACTATATATCTCCAACTACAACACTACGCTACTACCATATCTACTACTAACTTATCTACTAATACTACTAACACATATATCTAATGCTGCTAATCGATTCCTACTTTATCTACTACTGCCCATCTGCTCAACTCCTTTACCTACTACAAATAGATGTGTTACTACTAATTTGCTACTACTACGCCAAAATTGTATGAATATAAGTTTTGACTGCTGCTTGATTTTGTTTATATTTATTTTGTTTATATTTTCCATTCCATTTTGAAATGCATAGAAGAAAATCGATGTTATTTTATTTTATTTTTATAGGCTATTGCCCAAGTTACGAAGCTTGTCTAATGCCAATTTAATAGCACCTCGGATTTCTCCCTCTCGTCAGCTCCAGCCAGGCTAATAATGCGCCAAGCTCAATAAATTTTAACTTTAATTAAAATTTGATCAACGGACTCCAAGTGGCCCTCTCACACATGCATATACAAACGCATATATAGACATATAAGCACGGTAGCTTGGCGAGCTTCGACAAATGTATTTTGAGTAAATGTTACAAATCTTAAATACTACGCATTAATTTTCGGTAGCGAAAAGGCATTACAACCAATTCCCCGAGTCGAAGTTCGTAAGCTCAACGCTGGACTTGAACCTAACAGCGGAGTCAGAGTCAGAGTCGATTCGAGTCGAGTCGAGTCTTTCGACTAATGAACTTTTGGAGCGGACGCTCGACTGGAGCTCTGCGAGGATCAGGGGCGGAGGCTGGCTGCTCACTTCACTTGACGTGATTAATGGACCAACAAAGTGTTGAACATCAAAGGTAGGAAAATAGTAATTTACAATATATCCACAGCGACGAAGCCCGAGATGAGCTATAAATTTAATTTATTATGCCCTAACAGAGGGTACTACGAGTTTAAAGAGAAATATGTTACCCAGAAGGATACTAAATATAATATGTGGCGATAGAATATGGAATATCGAAGTCTTAGACTTCAGTTAGAGTGACTCAGTAAGGGCATGCCCTAGTCTGCATCTATAGCAAATCAATTCATATCTTGAAATTTGTTATTATTTAGACATCATTATAAATGGTTAGCCAAAGATCAGACGTATACCTGTTGCAATGAAAGCGCTGATGGTCCAATAATAACCTCGTTTCGACGTTCAGCTGGTCGTATCAGGCGTTGCCTGGGCCATAAGAAGCGCAAAACCTCAAAATATTTACAGGGTCGAGGCGAGAGTCAAGCGGGACTATCCCAAATATTTGTGCAAACTGAGTGCGAATAAATTGTGAATTCCTGGAGGCAGGCATCGGGATTCGAGATTCGAGATTCAGTGCTCAGGATTCGGGCTGGTGAAAGGATTTGACAGGGTCAGACAAGCAGCATAAACACTGGCCGGGGATTAAGGCAGTTCGGAAATAATCCTTTGCTGCCAGGAAGCACGAAGCGCAGGCAGCAACGCGACTTCGACTCATTTTACGATGGCCTCATAAACTTTTATTTGCCGTCCATTCTTCGCGTCCTGGCTGAGGACGAAGCGCATGCGCAGCTCGGACATGAACCCCTTTTGTGGGTCGGTCAACAGGCAAGAGTTAAGCATGGAAAGGCTTAGCTTTCGGCTCGAACTCTCAAAACGAAGTCAAAGTCAGGTAGGACAGCGGCCGCGGTCCTGGCAGGCAGCATGAGGACGATCCTTTCGCAAGGGCCGATAATCCTTGCTAATGAGGTGTTTGCTGCAACTGCTGAAACAGCGCAGCATTTAAGGCTGCCTGCAAAGTCCATAAGTCAAGGATAATCGAGGATAATAGCCAAAAGTCTAAGCTGAATGAATCTATATATAATAAATGTATATAGTAACTGCTCTAAATTTCTGATTATTAGTATTAGTATTATTAATATAATATATAAGTGAAGTTATTAAAATAACTGACTTGTGCTGTAAATATTAGCATTTATATATGTAGGTATGAGTCTCTGAATACCCTGTAAATATGGTTTATCGTAAGCCTCCAGCATGAAAAGTTCAGCTACATTAGACTGCGCTTGAACTTGGTTTAAGCTGTGATAAATTAGATATATTAGAGACTCAGATTTATATAGGGCATTGAGATTCTCTAATTATTTTTTAAATTTATCTAAAGTTACTTTTCTAAACATAAGTCAATAAGGTTCAGGATTCGAATTCTACTCGAAGAAAAAATGCGTCAAAATTGCTCAAAATATTTTCAATGAAATTTCATTCGCTAAATTTACATCTAATTTTCAAATGAGTTGAAATTAAATTTTAATTATTTTTTTTTTATTATTATAAAAATCTGTCAATTATATTTTGATGCAATTTATGACAGACTTTTAAAATGAAAAAATCAAATTAAAATTGTAAAATATATATTCATATTTTAATACATGTTTCAGCTCATATGAAATTTCTGCTCTAAATATTTAGATGTAAATAAAGTTAAATAAATTTTTATTTTTTACCACACACTTCATTTTCTGAATATATAGTTAGTTATAGAAATAGAGATTTATCTGTGTTTTTATTAGATGCTGTCAATGCGTCTGTTTTACTTAATTATAATCTCTAATCGTAGATAGTTATATCTCCCAAATATCTTGCTGACGATCCAATGCATCGACAATTAATTTTCTCTTAGACTCACAGCTACAATTTCTATGCTCATGAAAAGCTAAGACTATTTTTATTTATTTTATTTATAAAATTTAATTAGTTATATTCCATATTTATTAAAAATATTTTCTATATATTTTCCATATGTTTTCTGAATATTTTCTATATTACAACAAAATTGTTGCTTTTATTTGTATTATTTGTATATATTTAAATATATTTAAATTGTAGCACAAGACTATATCTGTCAAGAAGTTCATAGCTTCCCCATGCCGATATAGCTCACTGTATATAGATCTACTTGCTCTATACAAATAATGTATGGCATTTGAATGGCGCACACTAGGACACTTCTAGAGACATCGGCTAATCAATGTCTATTGGCAAACATTTGGTTTGGTCTGTCACGACGAACTACTGTCTGGCTGTTCAGTTGTTAAGCTGTGCAGTACACTGTACTCGTCCTGTTGGTCCTGCTTCGTCCTGTTGCTGTCCCACTGGCAGGCGAGGCAGCGCCTGCTGTTAGCTCACACAAATTGATTTGTCAAATTGAGGCGCACAAGGACATTGCGATCATTAACGATGATTGCAGGACACGACGAACGTGGGTCGAAGGTCGCAGCGCAGTTGGACCAGGAAACTGAAAACTGCAAACTAGAAAAACTGAGCATTGTCAACACTTTGTTGAGATGCTACCACCAACTGTTTCTGTTTCGCGATCCTCCTGCCAGTTGGAGTTTTATTAATAAACACATAGAAGAAGTTAGAGCTGGATGGAGAGATAGGGAGAGAGCGAGATGCTTTGATCTTGCAAAATAGTCGTAATCGATTTGGAATGCTTGGCGGGACCTTCTGCTGATTGTATTTATAGCTTACCTCTTGGTTAGCAACTTGTCAGCTTCCTTTTGGCAAGCTGCACTCAGCAAGTGTCTTCTGTTTGGACCACAAAACCAAACTGAACAAATTTACGCTAAGACTCTGGAACCGTTACGCTATTTTAGAGCGCACAATTATATAGATATCTTTGGATATATACATATAGCTATCATGCACAGCTAATGGATTGCTAAATGCTAAGTTTTGCTATTCTAATCCTAATTGCAGATCTACAAAAGCAATTCCAACTAACTCAAGCTAATTAACTAGCTAGCTAGAGTTGCGTCTACATGCCGACAGGTGGCGCCCAACCCCCCCGTTTGAATTGGTTTGTTTGCAACTCTGTGACCGGGGCTTATGCCATCTAATACAATAAATGGACAATGCTAATGCGCTCACCTGTGCCCAACTGACATTATAATTAATGACGAATCGCCCAGGCCGTCGGCTGACGGCTGACGCCTGAAGGGCAATCAACAGAGAACAATGGGCATATTATTTTCGATTTTCGATATATGAAAAAGAAAACTTAGACATCTTATCGCCTGGGCGCTACCTAGCGTCTGCTGCTGCATATTAATATTAATGGTTTGTTATTATATGACCTGGTGCCTCAGTACTGCCACAGCTAGACCTCCAGTCCAGTCTCAAGCCTCAAGTCTCGGACTCCTTTTGGGTTTGCCGTGGGCTTTGTTCACGCCGCGATTGCTTCACTGCACTGACGCCTGGCGTGACGATTTTAATTTGTTTTATTATTATTATGTAGATTGCGGCACGGGGAGCTTGCAATGGACCTGCCATAAAAAGAGAGAGAGCGAGAGAGAGGGAGAGAGAGAGAGGGAGCAAATGAGAGCCAGAGCGAGGGTATTCCGTAATATTTGGCAATGCGACTTTGTTTTTCCCTCCATCAGCGCATTGTTATTTTTTATACACTGTAAATATATAAAGAGGTGTATAGAGATATATAGTATATATTATATTAAAAATGTAGTGCAGAGTTTTATATATGATTTTCTTCGTATTATATGCTCTACTTACCATGTGAAAGTGGAGCCTATATACTTGGTATATATATTGTATATATGTATATACATAAAACATATACAATAGAATTAAATTATAAACTAAAAATAAATACAAATTAGAAATTCGATCTAGGCAGCTGAAGTATAGTTTTCAGACTGCAAAAACTAAATACCATATCAAATTGACAGTAGATATATATTTCGTCTTTATCAAGAATTTTATACTATATTTATAATATATATTAAGCAGATTTATTATATATTCAGCCTCAGGGAAAGCTGTTCTTATGACTTGGCTTGCTGGATAATTACAGTTCGAAAGCAACTGCAATTGAAGCACAGTTTTACAGTCACAACCACAATCAGTTATCTCATGTTTTTACAGAGTATTACGCAGTCGTCAACTTTCGAATGCTTCCCCCTTTTTCTCCATTTTTATGGTAGCCAGCGTAATTAGTCGCACGCTTCGCGGGCAGCGCCACCTAGCGGCTGGCGGAGAGTAACGAACGGCATTGCCCGACATTCCGCGAAGGCAGGGCCCAAACTAACAGCTAATGAAGCCCCCTTCACGGTATGCGCCAGCACCACTAGCAACAATAGCAACAACAAGAACTGCGACAATGTAGACCTGGCCTCAGCCGCAGTAGCAGAAGGCTTCAAGTCGGCTTCATGGACGCGTGCAAATTCCTTTGAAAAGAAAAGAAAGGAGTTGAAAGTTTTTTTTTTTAGTTTTTGCTTTATCTGCATTTGGCTCGCAATTTACGTACTTTGCGTTTATTTTGTTTATTTTACAGCCAACTAAATGCGGCATGTGGCACGTTTAGCGTTTAATATATACACACATATACTCCTTATATAAACATATATACATCTATATATTTATTTGTATAGGTCTTGTTCGCGGAAATTAAGTTTGACTTGTGGAAGTTCATTTCAGTCGCAATGATTGAGAACTTTTTAACATGATATGAAATGATGTAAAGTGGGTGCTGTAAGTGAAGAGAATGAGAGAGAGAGAGAAAGAGAGAGAGAGTGAGAGAGAGAGAGAGAGAGAGGGAGAGAGAGAGAGAGAGAGTGAGAGTGAGAGAGAGAGAAAGTGAGAGACAAAGAACGATGCAGATGGAGTGCTTGGAAGAGAAATTGGAAGAGGATGAGGAAGTGCTAGAGAGAGGGAGATAGAATGTGAGATATATATAGAGGAAGAAAAAGAGAGAGAAAAAAGATATGGAGGCTTAGATAATGACATATGGAGGAAAATATAGAAAGAGAAAGAGAGTGGGGAGCAAAAGAGATGGAATATTGTAATGGCAAATTATATCGACGACTTCAAGTAGACGTTTTCAAGCTGACTTCTTTATCTACAACTGTGCATATCTACATTTAGATATCTATCTGGATGTATCCAAATATATGTCTATACATATATAAACATTATCTATTGTATGTCTATATCTATATCTATATCTATACCTATACCTATATCTATATCTATATCTATATGTATATCTATATCTATATCTATATCTATATCTATATCTATATCTACATCTATATCTATATCTATATTTTATTAAATATCTCTATACAGATATCCAGTTCTCACTCCCAGCTTTCACACTTTTCCAGATCTATGTTGGGACTTCCCGATTCTCCATAAAAACAAAAACTTTATTGTATTCTTATTTTATTGAATCTTATCTTAGGTTCATTTTGGTCTTTTGCGAGATTTCCTCAAATATAATATATACAAAATATACAGAGATCAATTTCTCCAGAAATCAATTCAAAATATGGCTGAACGACAACGACGTAGCACGCCTTTGTGCTCCAGGACACGCTCTACGCCGTAGCCATGCCACAGCGTATCCGGCGGCTTGTTCCAAGTGATGAAGTACGTCTTGTGGACGGCAGTGCGCGGCGGCTTGGTGCGTCTTTGCAGACGCCGTCGAAAGGGCCAGAGGAACCAGTGGAAGGGACCACGACTGATGGGATGTGCAGAGACAGCAGCTGGAGGGGAAGTCTGCAGTGTATCCAGCTGTAGCTGCGGCTGCGGCTGTGGCAGCGGCTGCTCCGCTATCACCGAATCCTCCGCAGCTCTGTGAGTTGGCAACGAAATGGCCTGCATTTGCTGCTGACTGTGGACGGGTATAATGCGTGTGCTGGAGTTGAAGACCTCGACATCATCATCATCATCCTGGGCAATCCAAGGCTTGTAATCCAGTGGTTCGGGCTCCTCCAGTTCCTCCAGAATGGGCGAAACGCGATTGCTGCGATTACACCTGAAGCAACGAGGCAAACGGGAGCTCAGCTTCCGTTGCAGTTCGGGCTTCGACGCCTGCTGCCCCTGCTCCTGTTCCTGCTGCGGCATCTTGACCAGTATGAAGTGATCGTTGAGCAAACAGACATCCGATACCTTATCGCACTTCTCCTGCTCGCCAAAGAACGAATCCAAGTCCACGCTCTGCGGATAGATGCGATAGTCGTCGCGATGCAGAGCCAGCAGCTGCTGTTGCTGCAGGGCCAAGAGGCTGCCTCGTCGCTGCGTTTGAATGAGGCTGCTCAGCTGCTGGTCGACACATCTCATATGCTGCAACTGCTGCTCGACAACGGCCTGTGTACTGCGGCATATACTTCTGCTGTTCATATAACTCCACTTACCATAGCGCTGCTCCAATATTCTGGCAAAGATCTGGGCGCTCTTTCGGTTGCATGGCGGTCGCTGCTGCGGCATCAGCGCCGCGGACAACGACATCCTGATACATCCAGATATTGTTCGAATGAATTCCTGTATGCAGAATATTACAAATCAGTTAAGATCAATGACAGTTAAAGCGTAGTATTCCAAGGTTGAGTAGCAATTTCAATCAGTTAAACATGGCAATAGAGTTGTATCGTCAACCTACACTAAAAGTAGCTCTAGCTCTTAGCTACAAGCTCTTAATTAGTTCTTGTAGTTCCTTTTCAAATAAGTTTGCTAGTACCACAAGATTCGCTGTGGTTCCGTTTGCAAATTGAACCACTAATTCGCCAAGGACTGCGAATCTGAATCTGCTCAGTTTAAAGTAAGCTCTGCAGAAACTTTTCAGTTCAGCTGGTTCCATTTATAATACCAATAACTTGAATTGGTTTCTTCTTTCTTTTTCTGTATCTGATTGCTTTATTCAATTGCCTAGAGGTTACGAGCACGAAGCCAATTTAACTGTTGCACACGCGTGAAAATGCATTATTTAGTAATTGCGCTCGCAATGTAATTGAATATCCAAAACGTAAGTGAAATCGTTTTTCCTGTCATAGAGAATAAAGTACTTTTTGGCACTCCCCCCTTTTTAAGACCGCCCAATATATATATTATCTATAAAGCCAGCACACGTTTATCCTTTCGACTTTTGACTCGGCAATTTTAGTTGAGGGTCAGACTGCAGACTGCGGGCGCCAAGAAATGAAAACCAAGGCAAAAGGCGACATGAGTTGCTTCCGCGTCATCCAATGCCAACGGCAACAACAACGGCAACAATAGTTACAATAATAACAACAATAAAAAATGTATTTGATGCGGCACTGGCAACACGAAAGTTTTATTTATTATTTTGACAGGTAAACAAATCACGAGCTCAACACAAACACAAACGCAAAAGCCGCAAGCCACTCACACAAACGCAGACACACACTAATGCACATTCACGCTCTACGCTTACATTTTGTTCTTTCTGCCTGTTTCGTATATGCCGTTAGGTTTTTTCGTCACGTTGCGCGCCGCTTGGCTCGCCAAAGACAACTGAAGCCGACTTTTAGGCTGCGCTGCTCGAGTATTCAGCTTGCACGACGTAAGCTCTAGCGTCACGTCACGTAAAGTAACGTAATGCAAGCGCAACGGCTGCTGCTGTTGCTAGCGCATTTGCATTTAGCCTGTGTTAGCGGCTGAAATAACACAATTGGCAATTAAAAAGACAAACAATCGAATACACATGCATGGAAGCGTGTGTGTGTGTGCGTGTCTGTGCGCGTCCATTAAAAGGAACATTTTGGAATGCATTTAGTGGAGTTGGTATAGTTAATGTGTTAATAGAGCAAATACATATACATATGTATATAAAGTCAAGGTCATCAAATATTGCCCATACGTTACGTATATACTATGCACGTATCTCTTTTACAAAATTGTTTCCTAGCTAGCTTTAAAGTTGCCTAAAGAAGTTAAACGAGGTTACAATAAAAATAAAGTATTTTTCGATTTACGGGTGAAATAAACAAACGTGTAATACCTATACAGAAATTATTTTTAAGGAATTAAGTTGCAATAATAAACAAAAGTTAAAATAAGGGGAAATAAAGTTTCAAGTAATAAAAATTAAAATTAAAACTAAAATACAAATTTAATAACACTTTTAAGTAGAAGTTCATAAATCTATTTGATATTGTATAAGTTATGAATATAGATAAATATTTTAGATAGAGAAATTGATGCATAAATCACATATATATACTTTGTTTATATTTTTCTATATTTATAAAATTTTTTCTTTATTTTATTTTTATATTTTATATTTATATTTTTGTGTTTTGATTTTTATTTAATTTTGTATATATTTTTTACTTTTATTATTATATTTTTAATTTTATTGTAAAATATTTTTTTTCATATTTCTTAATTTTTTTGCTTTGCCTTATCAGAAATTTGGTTTTTGTATGAAATCTATTTTTAATACTTTATTATTTCTATAATGATTCATTAGCTACTCCAAGCTCTTCAATTATTTTCAACTTTAATATATATCAATGAATCAAACCTTCCTTGCTCCCAAACCCCAGCTCATAATTGAGTTTGTTTTTGTCATTATTATTGATTCTTAATGCACGCAAATAATAATACGGTAGTGCAGACACACCACTCAATATATGCATGTGGGCGATAATGGGCGACGGGGCGGGCCATAAAACCCGAGCATTAATGTCCATTTGGATAATAGGAATATAGACTAGTCAGAGGGTTGTAGTTTCGCTGTGCTTCTGATTGAATCAGGTGGAACTGAACAGGAAAAAAAATAACAAATAAGAATGATACATGGGGCACAACCGAGTGCCCAATACTCGTTAACAATACGAGAAACAGCTAAGCTTATGCGAAAATCGATCGATTCAACATGCTCCAATGATCGAATCATATTTTATATATATGGCTGTCACTGCAGAGGTGCTCCATAAACATTGGAAACTTCAGTCTTTAGTTTCAGTAGCCAGACGACCATGTGCACAAAGCCAATATACCCCCTGTTGAGTGTGTGAACGAGTATGGAACAGGGAACCAGTCAATGTTTACTTTGATTTGTGGCAAACAAAGCAACGCAAGTGATTTGCCGATTTACGTAAAAGTCACGAAAAGTTCAATATTTGATTTATGTGTAGATACAATTTCATACATTAATGCTCTGCTATGAGTAATTCTTAGGTATAGTAGGGCTTAGAGTGAGAACTATTTTGGATTCTAAAAAATGACGAAATGAGCCGTCAAAGCTTAGCTTTTGTTTCAGAGCTGAAAGGCGAATGTATTATATTACTTATACAGTATATACAAAATAAGTCGGATTATAGCGTAAATCATTCATGTTCAAGGCCTACTCGAGCATTTCAAGAACTACAAAATATTTATTAATTATTTTGTAGAGTATTCCATTACTACAGCGTAAGTCTCATGCATGCAGGGTCCAGCATTTCTTTTAATACAATTAATATTTATTATTATAATTAGAGTGAGAACTATTTTGGATTCTAAAAAATGACGAAATGTATATTCACAGGGTATAGCCTAAGTTGAGGTTTTATTGCCAGAGCACTTTCAAGTGCTGTTTCTAGTCGTATTGCCATTCTTCTTCGATCTGATATTGAATATATATATTGAATATATATATAGTTCAACAGCTGATCAAACAAATTGACATCAATTACGCGTAGCTTTCGTCGATCGGAGCTGTTTAATTAAGGCGCGATCTGAGTTGAAACTGACTCCCTTAACTGACCTTCTCCAACAGTCAGAATAAGAGGCATGAAATCAACTTTCAGAACAATAAAACTGGTTATATCAGAAAGAAAGACAGAGAGAGAGGAGGGAACAAAGAAGGAGATAGCAGCAGACAAAGAGAGGCAATAAAAACTGCAGTCAGGGACACGCGATACGAAGCGCTAAAGATCTGAGCAACTGCCCAACCCAAAGCCCTGCCTCAACAATGGCTTCATAAAGTTCATGTTTTGTTTTGCTTCACATTTTGTTAAATATATATTTATGCACATTAACTAGTCGGAACATACTGAACTTGAACTTGGGCCGCGAACTGTTGCTTCGTCACCGGTCATACTCAGCGACTAATAACAAACGACCCGACAACTCGGTGGCAAGGAAAGCGTTTTGTTTTTTTTTTTTTGTTTGTGTTGGTCTGCGCAAAGCGCTCCGAAAACGGTAAATCATGCAATAACAACAACAACGAGATGAGCAAGTAAGAGTGTTCAAATTGAACGTGATCGACTAAAAGATACGCTGGAAGCGAGTGCGAGTTGTGTTTAAATTTGAAATTAGATGTGCAACCTACTCCAAATATATCGATATTTATCGATTTTGGCAATGCATAAACCCCATAAGCATCTATTTAGTATAATCAATCACCTAGAACTGCACATGCTTACAAGATCTACAGCTGTATGTGTGATAGAATAGCATAAATTGAACATCGATATATATCGATTTTAGCAAATCCAAAAAATTAATTTCATCTGCATTATTATACATGTATTTTTTTTAGGAATATGCACATTCACTCTCATAAATAATCAATACTCGATATTTATCGATTTTACCACATAGTCTAAAACTGCGTTAGTACACAATATCATCTATTGACAACCTTTTATCTTGATTATTTAAATTACAAATTTTAATAAGTGAAGAAAATCGATATTTATTGATTTATCGATATATCACACGACATACTTTTAGTTGTACATATGAATTGACCCTAAAAATAAGCTTTGATATATAAAAGTCCGCCTGTTACATACTCTTGCTTTCGTTCATACTACCCTATACTGAATATTTTCAATGAGTATGCAACATTTAAGCATAATGAAGCTGCAGTTCGGCTTTTGTTTTAAGCTTGTCAACGGAAGGTCACAGCTCGCCTTTGCTTTGGATCAACAAAAACATATTTTTGTTTTGGAGCACTTATTTGTCCTTGACTTGGTGCTCACTTTTGTTTACCAAGGATTCCCTACACTAACTCTCTCTCTCTCACTCTCACTTGCTCTCCTACACACTTTTGCTCTCTTGCGCTCTTTCCATATCGAAGCTCAGTCAAGTTTTCGTTGACTTGGTGCGCGCGCAGCTCCAATCAGTTGCTGGTAAGCAGCGAAGCATTACAGTTGCACAGCTGAAAGTAGCTAATAAAAAAATACGACTCGAGTTGCATAACGGAAATTAACTAATTTTTGTGGCAAGTTGCAAGTAGTTCAACAAATTGTTAAAGCGCACCTCGCTGCCTATTCAATTGCAAAACACATTCCCAGCTATATACCTCTCTCTCTCCCTGTCGGTCTGTCTATCTAAGACATTGCAACATGTTGTTGCCACAAAAAGAGAATCGCCTCAGTCGGTCGCTCGGTCTGTCTGCCCATTGAGCTAAGCGGAAAAGCCACTGCAGCAGTTACATTTGCCTCTCTGTGTGTGTGTGCCACATTGAATTGCACGTAATTTTCATTTTGGCTAAAAAGGAAAGTGAAAATGTTGCATATAAGCAGCAAAGACAGAAAAAAAAAGCTTGCAGCTGGTTCACCTACGCTGCTCCACGCCCTCTTCCTCTCCCGCCTTGAATAAGTTCATGCCCGAAAGGTTGTGAATACGGAAGACAAACTGTGTTATAGCATTTGCGGTGTAAAACATTGAAATTCAAATGAAAACAAAATAAAATTTTAAACTTTTCATTTAACATTTGCAGCGAGAAGCCAAACAAATTTACTGAGCAAGATGATTGAGCGGGAAATTATACAGTAAGTGCAAAATGCTAAAAGTACTAATGGATTGTAATAATTATTATAAATTGTTCATTGTGCATTAGCAAAAACAACAACGATCTCAAAGCAACTGAATGAATGCATTGTCATCGACTTAATGGATATTTGTCAAAGTTCTAGCCCAACAACTAGGCCAAGTTTTATCGTCAACACTGGCAGCTTTTCAATGATAGCTACTATATGCTTATATGTATATATGCATATATATATATCTATATAGATAGATAGAGTTGGGCTTATCATCATTAGCATAAGGCAAAAGTCCGTTGACCGTTTGAACATTGCGCGCTTAGTCGAAATGCAGTTAAGGCCGCATGCAAATAGTTATATTAAATCATTTTGCATGTGCAAATGTCGTCAGATTCGTTTGCATATTTCTCTTTATATTTTTTGTTTTGCAAATATTTGATAAATTTATCTGTGACTGTTAACTGGGAAAATTGAAGGAAATTCGTAACTTTTAAGGGAATTTTCGTTGAGATTTGCGGTTTAAGTATTTGCTAATTAATAGTGTGGAAGGCAAAATATGTTTTAAGAGTATGTCTCTATTAGACAAATGTGTTTTACATTATGTTCTAAATACAGATATACAATTTTGATTATCTCTATGTTTTCTAACGTATTTGTGTTTGGAAATTTGACAGATTATAGGGCACTTATTTGCACTACAAAAGTTTGTGGTGTGAGTATTTGCTAATTGATGCACTGGCAGGAGAAATAGTTTTTGGCAGTTCTATTAGCAAAAAAGTGCCAATAATGATACGGCTCTGTGTTAAGTGACATGCCGACGAGTATGTACTGTTAAAAATATAAACAAGCAATTGGCACGCTAATTTAAGCTTGTTACTTTTAAAGCACACTTAAAGAATCTTACTCAATATTCAATGGTCATTTCAAAGGAAATTAAGCGCACTTAGGTTTAATGGACATTTTAAAGGAAATTTCGCAAACTTAAGGGAATTATCGACATGAAGACTATATCGATAAATATTTTTTATGTTAACTGACAGTTAATGACTATTTGAATAGGGCAAAAAAGTTGTGTTAAAAATGTATAATTGTCTCCCCGTGTTTCTTAAGAGCTTGAGCAGGTTTAAACACAAATATTCGATATTTATGTATTATTTAATTATTTATATTGTTTTCTTTTTAAATGGCAGCACCACAACCGCATCGAGAAAAATGTTTTCATTTTTACAGGACTTGCTCCAATTCCTGGTGCTGTTTGTACGCGTTCTAATAGAATTAATAATTGTGCTGCTCCGATCGATAGTGCCAAAAAAATTGAAGGATATTAGCGAAGAGATTGTGCTGGTAATTAAACTACGTTATTCAACAGAATATATATAAATATATATAAATTACCAGATAACTGGTACGGGGCATGGCATTGGCAGGGAGCTCGCATTACACTATGCCGCTTATGGCAGCACAGTGGTCTGTGTGGACATTGACGAGAAGAATAACATGGAAACTGTGCAAGAGGTGAGGCGCTTAAATCGTGGAGCTGTGCACAGCTTTAGGTAAGTGCAAATGTTGATTAGGAGTTAATGATAAATAAATTGAAATTTTGTTGCAGCTGCGATGTCTCGAAGCGCGACCAGGTGCTCGCGCTGGCCAAGCGTGTGCAAACTGAGGTAGGCCCCGTCTCTGTTCTGGTCAACAATGTGGGCATAATGCCGACGCATCCTTTGCCCCAGCAATCGGCCGAGGAGATACAACGCGTCTTCGATGTTAATGTATTTTCGCAATTCTGGACCATTCAAGCATTCCTCGGTCAAATGAAGGAGCAGGGCAAAGGTCACATCATCTCATTATCATCCATTGCCGGGCTGGTGGGTCTCTCGAACTTGGTTCCATATTGTGCAACGAAGTTCGCTGTGCGTGGCATGATGGAGGCACTGCACGAAGAGCTTCGCGAGGGGCCCTACAAAGATCTGGTAAGCACTTAGTATATAGGACTGTTTAAACTTAATTAATAAGTTTTCCTTTATTTAGATTAAAGTTACGACTATTTTTCCATATATGACGAATACTGGTCTTTGCAAGTATCCGAAAGTTAAGTTTCCCACTATTTTGGGTTTGTTGGATCCAAAGCAAGTGGCCATGCGCATTGTGGAAGCGCATCGTTCCAATTGTCTGGAGGTAACGATACCCAGCTGCCTGATGTACATTAACAATTGGACCCGACTGTTGCCCAGCAGTTGCGGCATTATGCTTAAAGACTATATAGACAGTGGTGTGGAGTCGGATTTGAATTAATATTGTACTGTTTTGTCATAGAATATGTGTGTGTGTAATATGAGTTTTGGAATATTAAAGGTAGTATTGGCCATCGATCCAAGCGTTTAATTGGAAGAAGCAAAGTCGTATGCATTCAAATTGGAGAAAATTGTATATGTTATCGAGTTCAACAGCACAGATTTAACTGAGCGCCAATTATTGCTTCAACACTAAAATAATTATCGATATTTATATCGACTGCAGTATTTAAGAGAGCTGGTCATATCCTAGCGTTTATTTTTCCATACTAACAGCTGTTAGTTGCACAAGTCTGGCAGCACTCGCTTGCCAGCTGTGGTATGACAACAAAGAAAAATGGCTTGCGAAGTAAAAACATTTGGAAATATTTTAGATTTTCGCAAGGTTCAAGAATATTTTGGACTCGGACATGGTAAACATACAGGAGTTAACCTTTAATATAAACTTAATAACTGTTTGCCAATTCCAAAACAGACGACAATTGGCTTAACGGCGTCAACTATGCCATGTCACCCACTGGAGAGGCGATTGCCCTGGCGCTGGGTGAAAAGTTGGCATTTCTAACCACCTGCTGGAATAGTCGGGGTAATGAGAATAGCTATGCGCTCAGTTGGTGTGGCGAGCTGGAAGATGGTAATCAAATTGTTACCAGTCTAATGTGTATGCCCATGCTGCGTGGCACCGAGATCGAATGGACTTGTATGGCAATCGGCTTGGCCTCGGGCATGGTTATATTCTATACAGATTCGGGTGTGAAGCTCTTCTCGCAATGGTAAGCTGTATAGAATTCTATGTTGACTCACAAATAATCGTGTAATATTCGCATTTAACAGCTGCCAGGAGGAATCTGTTTTGGGCATCAAGCTATTGTCGCCTCCGCGCCACACAGAAGCTGATGCCTTGCTTTATATTATCTACAGCAACTGCATGTGCTTCATCAATGGAGAGGACATTTTGCCAATGCTCGCCAGTTGCCGACATAATATGGAACGCAGCGTGTACTCTAGTTCCGATGTGGTGCCTTTTCAAAAATTCAAATTCAAGCTACAGAGGGAAAGCATCCTCAATGACGCCGTCATCTGCACGAATCAGCGTTCGCCCACCTATGATTATATTGTACAGCAAAGCATTTCAAATGGCTACTTTGCTCGAGTGCAGGCAACGCCTGTGCGCAGCACCCAGGTCTTAGCAGCCGGAGCAGAGCCTTATTTGGGCTTCTTCGAAGCGGAGGAGGGCTACAAGACAGTCTCGCTCGGAGAGGTAGCTAAAGATGTCATTGGCATGGCATACAAAAATCTTCTAGGTGGCCTCTTCAGGCGTACGCCAGCAACAACACCCGAAACGCCGGAGCAGCTGCCGCTGCCCAGCAAAGAGGCGCCTATGCGCACGCGCTGCCGCCTCTATGATGGAAAACGCGATGGCCTTACCTTGGTCCTGGCACCTGGTGGGAAATTGGCGGCAGTAACAGATAATCTAGATCGTGTAATGCTTGTAGATACACAGCAAGCGATTATATTGCGCGTGTGGAAGGGTTATCGAGATGCCCAGTGTGCATTTGTCCCAATCAAAGAGCGTTCGGTGCGCGGGATTAAGACTCATAGGCGGAAAGCGCTCTTTCTGGTAATCTACGTGCCCCGTCTCGGCTGCCTGGACATTTGGGCTCTACAGAATGGGCCCAAAGTGGCCGCGTTCAATGTCTGCAAGAGCGGCCAATTGATTTACAACAACCACAGTCCACTGGGCGCGGCGGGCGTGCAGATGCGTCGATCGCCCAATTTGAATTATTGCCTATTTCTTGATCCCAGCGACAGCAGCTTAAAGGAAGTGCACATACCATTCCACTATGCACTCAGCGAGACGAATTCGCAAACATCGCGGGACATTCACTCGCTGCGACGCCTGCGCAATCAACTGCGATCGCTGAGCCAATCGGGCGAGGACAGACAGGAGCAGATCTCTGCCATAGCCAAGCTGGCTGGGGAGCTGGAAACGTTGGAGGTGCGGCAGCAATGCCTGGAAATGTTGCTCAAAAGCAAACGACTGCACCCTGAACTATTCCAAAGTATTGTGAATGCCTTTGATCAGGCCAGTGCGCAGGATGAGGCCAATCAAGAGTTTCTACAGCAAATCGCCAACTACAAACGCTTGACTGATCTTTATTTGACCTTGAGCCTAGCTCAAAAGCATTATGTCGATAGTATTGCTCCACCGGTGGAGCTTTTAGAGCTCTCCGATGCGGATTTGGTTACCATTAATCAGCTGGTGATTCTATTGGAAAATAACAGCGAGCAACCGGCCATACGCGAGGTTAGCTTTCAGCTGCAGGACGCACACAAAGTGGAGGAATTCGTGGACTTCCTGAGCATCTTTAACATCGATACGCCCAACTGTGTGACGCTGTTGGCAACGAAGTCGGATAAATATGGCAGCGTTAGCAATGATCTATTTGGCAATTTCTTCACGCAGATCCAATGCATGGACCAGTTCAAACAGTGGGTAACCGCGGCGTGCATACCCAGCAAGGACTTGCTTAAGCTGGTCATATTCTACTGGCTCGACAAGCCATTTAAGTATAGCGATTGGTAAGAGTAAGCCAGACTTTACTGTGAATATCTAATTCGTTGTTTTTCCTTTCCCCAAAGTGATGAAGTCGTTGAGGAAATGTCCCGCATTGCCTGCACTGTGCGTGCCATCTGTGAGCTGGCGGGCGATGAGATCAATGACTATGCCTACAATGCCATTTCGCCTTGGTGGCAACAGGTGCGCGAACTTCTGCTCGAGAGCAAGCAATTCTCCGGGCTCCTGGTGGCTATTGTCTGTAAAATGGTGGCCACACACCTGTGGCGCAATCGGCGCGATGGCTCATGCGATGATAGTGCCACGGAGGATGACGAACGCTGGGAGACGATATCACACGATGAGGCACAATGGGGATTGCTAACGGGCAAGCTTGAGGATGTATCTGTGCTGGGTGCGATTCTAGGGTGAGCTCCTCTAGCTTTTCATTAGCAAACAAATAATTAAAAACTTTCTTCACCCGCCTGCAGTCAGCCCAGAATATGCCGTGAACCCGTCGGACCAGAGCTGCCGTACGAGCAACCCGACTGCAGCTTGAAAAATATTCTCAACAGCGGCAAGGGCATTGTCTCGGAGTTGACAGCTAAGTGGTTGATTAACTCGCGACTGCATCCTTCGCTAATCGTAGAGATAACGCCGCCTGGCAATGAAACAGATGATGAGCCTGAGGCGAAATCGAAAAAACAGAAAAAATCAGCCCAGCAAGAAAGAGAGCAAGCGCAAGAGCTGGAGGAGGAGACAGAGGAGGATGCTAATCCGGAAGAGACTGCAGTTGAGCACAGTGAACCACTGGAGCCGGTGCTGGAGCGCTTAGCGTTGCTGCGCGCTCACTTTCCGTTTAGCCTGGAGTCGGGCGTGCTACTGAGCCTGATGGCGTGGCAGCACATGGTGCACTGGAGCAAGCAGTTAGCCCAGCTGGAGCACATGCGTGCTGCAATACGTTGCCTACAGCAATATCGCACTCCAGATCTGGCGCTCAAACACGGTACCTGCTGTCTGATATGGAATGCGACTCTGAAGTATCCCTTGCAGGCGACGGCCAAACTAATGCAGAAAGTGGGTCGCCTGCCGGTCGATAAGATGTGTCAACAGGATCTGGATATGTCGGCGGCGCTAGTGCCCGAATTTCTTGAGCTCTGCTTGGAGTTTCTCGAACACTTTACGAGCTCGATGGAGCATGACAAGCGTGAGCTGAACTTCGAGCAGTCTCTGAGCGAGGGACAGCAGCCGCTTCAATTCTTGGCTCTGCAGCAGCATCATGCGTTGCCGCAGCTGCTGCAGCTGCATACACAGCTATGCACCGTGCTGCATTTCATAGCACAGTTCCAGCTGCGTCTGCAACGTCCACTGACCACGCTCTTCGATGCGTTGGGCAACAAGGCGCTGCTGTCCGATATCAACAAGGAGCTGTCCTATGCTCTACCTGCTCCAGACCTCGTGCTGCAGGACCAGCGCACACAATTCCTATGCAACGTGGTTACTGCTACTATGGATGTGATACGTGAGGATTTGGAGCAGCTGTACATTCTCGATCATGTCTACTACATGGCCAAGGTGTGTGCGCTGGCCGACAGCTGGCAGCTGGATAAGCTGCCCATACTGCGCCGGCAGGTAAGTGTGCTACTTGCAGCATCAATTGCAGGTGCAATTCAAGCTTTATCTTTGCAGGTGGTGGAGCTGTATGCCTTTGGCTATGATGCTGAGGCGCAGCTGCTGCTCCACGACATTAGCGAGGATGAGGAACTGGGTCGGCAGCTGCTAGAAATAGCGGGGCGACGATTAAATCTCTATGCAGACGGATCTCAGTCGGCGTTTCTAAAGATTGCCTCAGTTGGTCACCAGCTGCTGGCCTATTTGGACAACTTGGTAAGTGCAGTCGGAGTCTATCATCCACAGACTTGAAACTCTCTGCTCTCTGTAGAAGGAGTCAAGCACGGAGGAGCACAGCTTAGCCATAAGTGCCAGTAAGCCGGAGGAGATAAACGTTGTTCAGTTGGATAAATTGATCACCCATGTCTACAAATGCCTAAGTAAACGTGGCTCGAAGCACCTCATCACCGTGGCCCAGATGTACAACGCGGTGCGTCTGCTGCAGACTTGAAGGAATCACTTTAATTTAATTCCCAGAGCAATGGCATCCAAAACAATGAAACACCAAATAAACACACATTTCGACTAGGTTTTAGCAACGAAGATTAGGGCTTCTTGTTCTGCGCTTTGGCTGTGCTTGTTGTGGCCTTGATTGGACTGGCATCGCGTTTGTTTCGTCTAACGGCAGGCTTGGTGTTGGCTAGAGTGAATTCCGGCTTGGCTTTGGCTGGAGTGGGTACCTGCTTAGCCTTGTGGGAGCTCCACGCGGCCTTCGCTTTGCCTGCACTGAAATCTGGCTTCCGGCCGGTCTTGATGTGGCTTGATATGGAGCTCGTGGGGCTGTAAGACCTGGGACGACTTGCAGCAAAGTTCGTTCTGCCATACCCAGAACTGACGCCAGCCTTAGCAGAGTTAGCCATGGACTTGCCTAGGCTGGTGCCAGCTCTGGGCATGCCCAGCACAGAGTTTGTCTTTGGTTTGTCCCGACTGGAGCTAACCCGAGGAGCTTGACGCAAAGTGCCGCCGGCCCTGGAACGGCCTACCTTAATCGGCTCTCTGATGTTAATGGCAGAACTGCTGGTATCCACTTTGCCCACGACGGGCATATAATGATCCAAGTAGTTCTCCCCTTTCAGTTGAGAAATAATTGGCGGCATTGGCAGATTCTCCATTATCTCCGATGGATGTACCCTCAAATGCGAATAGATGGGTACGTACAACTGTGCCGTATCCAGCTCAATGCGCTGTTCGATCGCGCTGCGACCTGGCAACGCGAAGTGCTTGCCAAGAATGGGCTCCCGAAGTGGACGATCGAACATGTTCTTCATATCGGCGCCGGTGTCCTCCACTTCACCTTCATCCTCCCGTTCCTCGGTGGGCTTCGCACGCTTCACTTGGAATGAATGCTGTATGCCAGATATCACCTTAAGTGTTGTCGAGCTGGCCACCTTTTTGATATCCGGGGGCAGGCGATAAGCTCGATTTTCTTCACCAGCGCGTTCAAACGGTGTCAGCTTTGACCAGGGTAAAACAGTGCCCAGGGTGCCCAAGTAGCGTCCACCCTGTGTCCACAGACGACACGAATAGTCGTGACTGCCACTGAGATAGAACGAATATGAATTAGAGCGGCTAGAATATGGAATTGTATATAATAATATAATACCTGAATATGATCTTAGGCAAATTGATGAAGCGTAACGAATTGATAGCCTTTAGATGTCCCTTGTAGGAGCTAACTAGCATGGGCTCCGGCTGATTGCGTACCATGCGCTTGGCTCTCGTTAAAAATATTTCCTTTCGCAGGAATATGAAGTCCAGCCGCAGTCTGGGCATGCACACGTGCGTCTTCTCTTCCTCAGGTATGCTAGAAGTAAGACTTAAGTTAGTTTCCCGCAAGCAAATGAAATTGGAATGTTTGTCTCTATTAAGCTCTCCTTCCCCACCATCAGTTCTAGTTATGACTTATTTATTATATTTTGTTGCCAAAAAAAATGGGATGGAAGTTGACTTTGTTTGGAATTCGGCAAGACACGCAAAGGCCTTGTAAAGGAATTTTGTTTGTGGGTGGGATGACTTGGTCTACAAGTTGACACACATGTAGGATAATGAGTCGTGTCGTTAGAGTCAATTTGTGTGGTTGCTTTATGTTTCTTTACGAGCTACTATAATACGGTGAACTGTCTCACTGAAGGAAAGGCGAGTTTGAGCCTTCATATTTTATTTGAAGGCAAATTCCGTTAAAAACGTGAACGTTAACATTACTGTTAGTTTCATATTTGGTTGCTGTTAATAAAATTTATATGAAGCTTGAGCAAGACTGGGATATACGCTGTGGGGTTCAATAAGAATATAAATTTTGACATAAATTTCTTTAAACTAATAAATAATTCAAAAAATAATTAATTTGAAAACCCTGATCATATAATTTACGATCAACAACTGTGAACTGACAAACGTTTCTTTGATATTTGTATAATGTTAACTGCGTCTGTTAACATGACAGATACATTGATATCTGCCTTTCAGCTGTGATCCTTGCCATATAAACATTATGCTAACTGTGTCTGTTAAAAGTGGCGACCTCTCGTTAGCATTGCCAAATCAGTTTCAATTATGTTAACAGTGTCTTCTGCTAACAGCAACATTTCAAAGTAACTTTGAAGCACTGTAAAAATATCCCCTTAACATTGCTTATGCTCAGCAATCATTAGCAGTTCCAACTGAGTGAATATGTCACTTTTAAAATATCCCCTCAAAATTTCCTTCAAATATAACGGCTGGAGTTTTAATTGTATTTTAGCTACTCACCAATAGTTAATAATGTGCCAAACCTTGATATAACCAAAGGCTGTGCCAGTGTAGAGGAAACGATTCTTACGATCCGTGGCCATGGTCAGCACACAGTCGCCCACTTTGTGAACGGCGACAAATTCCTTGATATATCCGCCGTGCTGATGGTGCGAATATACTTGAATGATTCCTGTATCCAAGGAGATAAAGACGCTGCCATGCTCCTTGGTCATGGGACGTTTCTGTAGAAAGAGCACAGCCTGCACAGAAACGGGTATTTTGGCACCATAGTCTTTGATCTCATCCGGTTTACTAGAGAGTAAGGAAGTGTTTCGCTTATTCACTCCCAGCAGCGAGGACATTCGCTTGGTTCGACGTGACAATTTCTCCTCCTCGGCGGTCAGCTTGAGCTCAATGAACTTGCTGGGATCCATCACATTGTAACGGCGATACGGCTGACCCGTCTCCAGTTTCCAGAAAATTATCTCGCCCGAGTAAGTGGCCGTGACGACGCCCTCGCCCAGCTTAACATCGGCACAGGTAATGTCATCCGTATGAAATTTGGCCCATTTCTTTGGATCGCCATACTCACCCCCAACATCATTGAACTCTGTCACCTGCCGATCCCAGCCCATGGCCAAAATTCTGTGAAACGAGAATAAAAATTGTCATTTTTGATTGATCGACCGATTGAGTGATCGATGGACTGATTGATCGACTGATCAGCAGTCTAACAGTAATAAGCTTTATACATAAATATATACCATTAAGCCACATACCGATCCACCACCCAGATTACGGCAGTGACCTCCTGGTCTATCTGTATGCTCATATTTCGCACCACAACCGAATTGTTATAGTTCCAAATCTTAAGGGAACCATCTCGTGCTCCAGTTAGGAGAAATTGTTCGAGAGGATCGAAGCAGGCGGCCGTAATCTCAATGTCAATGGTCTCGCCATAGATCATTTTCGTGTGGCAGTTCTTCATGATGATCTTGCGACGACCCGTCCATGGATCCCACACAATGATATAGCTATCGAGGCCACATGTGACAATGTTGCGAAAGAGACGATTGTACAGGACCACGGATACGGGTGCGGCGTGGGTGTTGCCATCGGTGAGATCGACACGGACTCGCGGACAGCATTTAATCTGGATGAGTTTGCGACCGGCGACCATGAGCTCACGCAGATGCGAATGATAATAGTATTTAATATCCATTTCGCTGGGATGAATGATGCGCACCAGCTCGCCATAGGTCTGGAGCAGGGTGTGTTCCTGCAGATCCCACACCTTGATGATCTTATGATAGTCGACGCTATATACCTTGTTCTCCTCCGGCTGCACAAAGACGGCCACAATGCCGCCATTGTGACCGGTGAGGATCGCAGATGGCTCCGATGAGATATAGACATCCCAGATGCGAACAAAAGTATCGGGCCCACCAGTGACCAAAATGTTTTTCACCTCAGACACATAGAAAACGGAGACGCCCAATGGTATACGGAAATTGTTGCGATCCTCGTTGCTGACCATGATGAGACCGGGGCAACGGCCACGGTACTTCTTGGTGTTCCGATACTCGGCCGAGGCGAACAACGTGTTCATGTGCAGGGAGTAATATACACAAGAGATTAGCTCATTGTGCAGATTTATGTATTCCTTAGGTATCAGCAAAGGTATACGACCGCGCAGCACATCCGCCCATGTGAGCTCAACCAATGCCGCGCCCGGCTTCGCCTGGAAGGGACCACGCAGATATGGCGAATAGGAGAGGATGCGCACATTCCCTGCATAGTCCCCGAGCACCAGCCTCGAGTGCGTCTTGCCATTGTTGTAGAAGGCATAGCTCATGCAGTACACGGCAAAAGGCAAGCTCCGAATGACCATGCGCAGCGTGAATGTGGAGGCAATCGTCTCATGGAAGCGCAACTCTCGCTCTGTGGAAGAGGTGCACACGATGCTCACGTCAGAGAGCGCCTGCAGCGCCAGTATCCAGGTGGGCACCTTCAAATGAACTGCAATGCAAGATTTATTAAAATATAATAATAAAAATTACAACGAATATACATATTCATATAGCTGACTACGGGAGAACTTATGGAGTCACAGGACTTCTCTTAATTTACTTACTACTCTCGGAGACGGCACTGCGTAGTGGCTCCATGTGTGCGCTCCAGAAGCGCAGCTGACCCTCGTGGCTAGCTGTTACCCACATGCCCGAATTTTCGGGCGAATCTTCGCCACCAAATGAATAGTTGGTCGACTCTGTTATGTCCTCCAATGGAGTCTGATCGGATTTGACCTTGAGCAGAGTGATGCAACAGACAGCTGAACGATGTTCGGTCTTGCGTACAACTGGAGCCGTTGAGATGGGCATAATCAATGACTCCTTTTGACTGCTAGGATCCTCGTCCTGAAACCCAAATATCAGATATGAGACAAACTCATTCCAGTCTATCATAAAATCGTGATTTTGATTGATCTTCAAAAAGAGGCGGGTGTAGGTGAAATCGCTAAAACTAATGTCCACATCCTCCAGCATGCGTCGTAGGTCCCCGCAGCCAACTACTTGATCTGGTGCACTCTTAAAGCGCTCGTACAGCTTCTGGAATTGTGCTTTGGAGATGCGATCGTGCAATCGTTCAGATTGCTCCAAGTTAGCCTCTGTGGCTGTCGAGGAAATAGTCTGATACTCAATGTTCGCATGGCTATCGCCGCTAGCGAAGTAGATAAGCGACATCCCGATCGATTACAAAATAAACAACAATGGTATCTTCGGCACTTGCAAATGTGTATTATAAACCTATATACATATATAACTATATTTCTGCTGTTCGCTTTAAAGAATTTACTTAAAAGTGTACTAGATTAATCTTTTTTTAGAGGCAGCGTGCAATCAAATCGTTTATGCTATTGCCACGATCGCCATATTCGCCGCCCCGCTTGAATGCCACGGAAACCTTCTTTTTCCAACCATCGCGCGGACTTGAAAGCTGCAAACCAAATAAGACATAATTAGCGAGTTAGATTAAATAAGGTTTAAGATTCAGGCATACCATAAAAGCACACAGGAAATCCATTACAGCTGCAAAATTAGGGCCTACTGTATAAATTTCATGTATTATATCCTCTAAGCAGATGACACCCTTGTCTCCGAGTTGCTCCTCCACCATTGTGTTTGATTGTATGGCCGTCTTCTTGCCATCGATGCGTGCAAAGCCCTTCTTGAAGAGCAGCTCACGTATGGTTGAGAGTGTTGGAAAACCATAGACAACATAGGGCTCAATCACCCGCAACAGCAATTGATTTTCCTTGTTATTTTCTAGAAAAACAGCATTGTGACGTTGTCCCATGCGCAGAGTCTTAAATATGTCTGAGGTCGTCTTGTCAAAGATCTTTTTGCCCGCATGTCGCATCACCAAAAGTAATTTGGGATTTGTGTCCGCAGCAGCGTTGGCGCTTTGCTCTGTTATATTTGTACGTAGAAATGTTTGTCTGATGCGTTTGGATGTACGCTCAGCTTTCAAGTAGCCCATAACAAAGGACTCGGCGCGCCGGAATTTATGATGTGTGCGTGCATTCTTTATGCGTTTAATACGTTCTGTGCGTTTCTGTTCAAGGACCGATTTATCCTGTTGAATGCGTCGCTTGCGGTGTCTCAGCACTGAGACTGTTTTGCCAGGCAATTTATTGGGCACAGCGTATCTGTATAGGAAAAGCGAATTATGTTATTGTATTGCAATAAATTCCACAGCTATCGAGCACTTACTTGTCGGACATTGTACAGAATTTAACTTTTTCTCACACAGAAATCGAAGAACACGTGCGAGCACAATCAAAACAAAAACTAAAGGAATGCCAACCTATTTCAATTGCACTTAGGATTGTGAATGACAAATATTAGTGATAGTACTACAAAGTATATCGATATGTTATTTAATCGAAGCAATCTATGTATGTTTCAAAGAGCACGATGAATAAAAATAGTCAGTGCTTAAAATAGAAACTGTAATATGTAAAACAAAAATAGCATTGGCACCGGAACATTTTTTCATTTCCGGTTTTGCGCATTCGCTGATTACTCATTTAATTAAGTACTCTCCGCTCTCTTTTTCTAGAGATGAGTGCAAAGTTAGCTAGCGTGTCATGTGCGGCAATTGACAATTATTGAAAAATCATATAAGAGTTAAATACACAAATGATTGTGAAAGCAGTTATGTACTGGATATCTTTTAAATGTATCTTTTATAGTTATACATTAGTTTTGATTAATTTTCCTTTTTCGATTTGCAATATCAGCAATAGGGAAACTAAATATTAATGTGATATATAAGCTCGTGCGTGTCACGTGCCCATCTTTACCACTGCTCTCACCACAAATTGCTAAAATGCCGGTCTCGGGTCGCTATGGCAAACGCATTTCGTCACCAAAACAGTTTCAACGCGGTGCTCGACGTAGTTTGTTGATTTGTCGCGCTTTAATCTTATAATTTATGGTAATGCAAAATATTATCAAGTGACAACAAATATGCAATAAATGTAAAGGTGTGCGATTATTCTGCCAAAAAAGATAAACAATATTTACCCTATATTCGCAAAAAGTGCTAATGAAGCAAAACTAAAAAAACGTCACTGCCACGCGACGATGTGACGAAATCGTAAAGAATTTGGCACGCGAGCGGCCGTGCATTGCCCCCATTTATATGTGAACAAGTTTTTTCAACGTTAAAATTTCGATTAATTACTAGTTTAGTTATATACACATAGGTAGCTAGTAATGTTTACTTTGTGTGGAGCCAAAAATCATTGGATTACGCTTTTTCAGTTGCCACACGTTGGCAAGGCTAACGGCTGTTTAACAGGTTTACGATTCCGAATTGAAAACAGACAACGTCATTATTTATGACACTCTCACTTATCAATCGAAGCCTTCAATTAGAACCAAACAATATGATAATTAGAACTGTAGATAAAAAGAAGTCTTATTTTCTAATATTTCTTGATTATTTCTTGAACTCTATTCACATATGAACAATTGACATAGTTCTATTTTAACAAACGATATTACTATGCAGAAATTCAATAATTAAAAACATTTCTATTGATATATATTCAAAAGCAATAATTAATGTAGAAATCTTATCTTATCGTATACTATATTAATTATTAAAAAATCACAATTTCATTTCTTCTTTACCTATAAGGTAATGATAAAGTACGATCTTAATAGCAGTTTAAAATTAGAATATGGGAATCCCAAAATGAAGCTTTCTTTATATTTCCTGAAAAACTTTACTTTTTATATAGTAAAAATAATAAGTTTTAAAATATAAAAGTTAAATAAAAATATATTGTTATAAAAATATAAAAGGTCTGATAAAAATATTTAAAAATTAATTGTTTTAAAAAATGTAGACTTAAAATTTAAAAAATGATATATATTCTATATATGATAAATTAATTATTAATAATTTTCATTTCAAGTGGCAATGCCAGCGCCTGCGGGAGAATAAGTTCTTGTAGCAACCTCTAAGGGAATATTGGAACTGATTTTATAACGTGCTATAGTACAAAACCCTTCTACAATGTCTGAGCGATATGCGAATGGGGTATCCACCAGTTTAGTGGAGCCCCCTGCCAATGGACATTCAGCAGACACAAAGAAAGCAGTTGAAGACGGCGATGGAGACAAAATAGTGCTAAAGCGAAAACTAACTCTAATCAATGGAGTGGCCATTATAGTGGGCACTATTATTGGATCGGGCATATTTATAGCACCCACCGGAGTGTTCTACTATACGGAGTAAGTAAAGGGAACTTATACAATTCGTTTATAAGAAGTAGAAGTAGTTAAGATTAAAGATGAAAGCTGCATAGTTTGTATCTTTACATATTTCAATTGTCATCAAGCTCGATTTTAATTAGTGCATTTCGAACCTTTGCAAGTTCATTAGACAAGTTCATAAGTGAGCAAGTAAAAGGTCAATAGCGTTAAATTTTATTTTGTAAATTGGAACATTTCTTTATGCCCGGTAAATTGAGCTGAATTGCAAGCCAATGGCTCACTCTCCATCTCCCTCTCTCGCTCTCTCCCTTTCTTCAAGTGTGGGTGAAGCTCTACTATAAGTAATTAAGCCTTGTTATTGTTGCGAACACCCTTGAGAACGTTCAGTTTAGCTTTGTAGCATTTTGTCCGCATCGCGAAATCGCGGACAATTGTTGCATCAGCCACAAAAGTATTTGAGAAGTCTGTGCTACAATTACAAGATTGCCCCAAAATAAACATTCACTCACATCGATTCACACAGAGAGAAAATAGAGAGCGAGAATGAGGCAGACGAAAGTTTGGTTTATTTGTGGAGCCACTTTAACCACTTGGTGCCGGAAAGTAACAACAACAGCAGCAGCAGCTGCTTAATCTATTGTTTGGACAGCATATTCACGATACCTCCTAACCGCTCTTCGTTGCGCTTCTCACTGCATTCAGATCCGTCGGAAGTTCACTTTTGATTTGGTCCGCCTGTGGGATTCTTTCAACAATCGGCGCTCTTTGCTATGCGGAGCTGGGCACTAGCATTACGAGATCCGGGGGAGATTACGCCTATCTGTTGGTCGCATTTGGGCCGCTTGTAGGCTTTCTACGCCTATGGATCGCCCTGCTCATTATCAGGCCTACTACACAGGTAAGTTGATTTGATTATTTTATTGGCGCAACCAATAAAATCTAAATGATTTGATTGTTATTAGTTTATGATGTTGTATTGATTGTATCGTATTGCTAAATAAATTGATTTAAAGCCCAACCTTCGACCACAATTGCTCGCAATTGGCAGTGGCTTCCAAGAAAAGTGGGAAACATTTTCAATGCGAGTTTTGTGGAAGCAAAATAACTTGAATAATCAGCGTGTTGCAAGCGCAGTTGCAATAAAAAGAAATCTCTGTGGACTATGGTAATACGAGAAAGAACAACTTTATTTGTAGCCGAATTTAAAATACTCTACCTTTGATAATGTGCTAAGCGCATTAGACAAAAATTTGAATTTTTGAGAAAATATCGCATATCGTTGATGACCTCTTTTTGAGCTCATATGAAATTCTGCGAAATGTTCTAGCTTATGATATATGATATATCAATTGTAATTTTCCTTTTTTTTCAGACAATAGTTGCGCTGACTTTTGCCCATTATGCTGCCAAGCCCTTCTTTGAGGACTGCGATCCGCCACAGAATGCCGTGAAGCTGCTAGCTGCCGTGTGTCTATGTGAGTAAATCAAGCTAAGTAATCCAATAATATATACATAAGTAACTTCTATAAATTTGTTTCGCAGGTCTACTCACTGCCATAAACTGTCTGTCCGTCAAGGTGTCGATGAAGGTGCAGGATATCTTTACGGTCGGCAAGCTCTTGGCACTTATTATGATAATACTCGCCGGTCTATATGTCATGGCCACTGGAAAGTTGGATAACTTTTCGAATCCCTGGGAGGGTAGCTACAGTGCGCGAAATATTGGCTATGCTTTCTACTCCGGCCTGTTTGCCTTTGGCGGCTGGAACTATTTGAACTTTGTCACTGAGGAGCTCCAGGATCCATACAAGTAAGAGCCACTCGATAAGCAAATAGGGCGCGTAAGTGAATGAGTGAATAAATAAACGAATGAATCAAAAAGTGGGTGGCTGAGTGGTTGCACGACGTGGCATAGGGCCTGTCAACAAGACAAATGACTTTGCCCCATTTGCCATTTACGTCAGCAACAAGTTGCCTGCGCCCACTTGTTGAGTGTCCTTGAGGCTGTGTGTGTGTTGGGGATGGTTGGTTATCTGTGAATGAGTATATATATATATGAGTGTGTGTATGTGTGTGGTGGGGTTGGCTGGTTAGCTGGCTATCTGTTGCGCCCAAGTTTCGCATTTTACCCCTAATGAATTCAATTTGAACAGAACAGAACAGCGCTCAGCAATCAATTTAAGTGCTCTGACTGCTTGAATCTCCGAGCCAAGTGTTGCTCGTGGCACGTTTAAGGTTTCTCAAATCGTACATTCTGTATATTCATAGAAATTTGCCACGCGCCATTTGGATAGCGATGCCCCTGGTTACGGGAATTTATGTGCTGGTTAATCTGGCATATTTTGCCGTTGTCTCCAAGCCGGAGATGCTGAGCTCTCTGGCAGTTGCCGTGACCTTTGGCAACAAGGTATTTGGACCGCTGGCCTTTATGGTGCCCATTTTTGTGGCATTGAGCACTTTTGGCGGCGTGAATGGTGTGCTCTTCACCTCGGCTCGTCTGTTTGCCACTGGCGCCCAGGAGGGTCATCTGCCCAAGTTCTTTCAACTGTTCCATGTCAAGCAACAGACACCAATACCTTCGCTGATATTTACCGTAAGTCAAGCGAACTAAAGCAGCCGAAAATATTTTAAAACAATGTTTTTGCTTTCGATAGTGTTTGATGTCGTTGCTAATGCTGCTTACCGAGAATGTCTATGAGCTGATTAACTACTTCAGCTCCGTGTTATGGCTCTCCGTTGTAGCCAGCATAGCGGGCATGTTGTGGCTGCGACACAAGAAGTAAGTTAAAGAAATAAAAATTTATGTGACGCATAAACAAACAGACTATTTGTTCTCTTTATAGACCTGATTTACCTCGTCCCATCAAAGTGCATTTGGCATTGCCAATCATTTTTATGACCATTTGCGTGACCTTGGTGCTGTTACCCAACTTTAAGGAGCCCGCCAACCTACTCATTGGCATCGCCATCACCTTAGCTGGCATTCCCTTCTACTATGTGTGCATTGCCTGGCAGCAAAAGCCGCGTTGCTATGGCCGTCTCTCGAATGCCATGGTTGAGCTTTGTCGTGCCATCTTCAATACAACCATTATAGAGTCAAACGAATCGCTAAAGTAGGCCAAAGTGCTATGTGCATTTAGTTAACCACACAAAGCAAAGATATTTAACTCCAGCCAAGGGCTTTTTAATTGTATGCCAAAACTTTTTGTATGATATTTTCGCACCGACATTATTATCATTCCTCAAAATTTAATTTGCAAATCAGTTTATATGCTAGCTATAGTTACATTTTTGTATTATCTTTATATTTATTCAAGTGATGGCAGTTACAAAAGAGTTTCTCACACAACTTATATAAACAAATAGCTATATATAAATGATATATATACACGTATGTACTTGCCTCTGTTGTGACGCGTTTAGGGAAACCATAAATTATAAGCGAAAAATATTGAAACTAGCTATAAGTATTACTACGCATATTTATCAACTTGAACTAAATGTATAAAAATCTTTAGAAAGCTTCAAAATATTGGCTTATTCAAATTGAAGTTAATGTGTTCTTATTGTGAATGTAAATTGTTTGTTACAGATCAACAGAATTATAAGTTGAAATCGTTTTTGTGTAGATCTATAGATCGTTGACAACTGTCTATAACATTTGCTAATGCCCCATCTTTTTTCTGTTCTGCTCTATGGCCGTATCGACGAGCGTGGTGCCACGTATAAAGTCTGCAGCCACAATGTTCGCATGGTCGCCAAGCTCATCTCGGTATAGCTGTGAGATGCGCCAATTCACATTGTCTGCCATTTTACGCAGTCCGCCATGCTTATCTAGTATAACATCCCAGGTCTCTGGCGTCAGCTCCGCCATGTCCACCACGGGACGACTCGAGAAGCGTCTGTTCATAGAGAAAATTTAAAGTTGAAAATTTCGACAACTCTTGAAGCAGCTCTCGCTGGACTTACGACACATCGAAGTCGTTGACGTAGCGCAAGTGGCGTTCGAGACGCGTCCACGACTGAACATTGCCCCAACGCTGATCCACGCCACCAAAGAGCAACTCCGGATACTGCTGCACAATCTCACTTTTATCGTAGGCCAGTATTACGTTCTGCTGTCGCTTCCAGATGTCGCGTAGCGTGGCATGCCAGGTGAGCGATGGATGCACGATGAGATCTCCAAACTGTTCTCGCAGATATGCAACCAACAGATGATGCACGCCGAGATTCTTGCCAAAGCCTATTCGAAACAAGTGAAAACGTATCAAATTTCAGTTTATTCCAATTTGATCAAGACATATACATCTGCTTTAATGCATTAATAGAGGCAGAAGGTCAGACGGGCGTTATACTAAGTCAACATACCCTCCTTTAAATTGTATTTTTACTCACCCACAGGAAACTCTTTCAGTCCAAAGATGACGATTTCATTGGTTTCTAGCACAAAGTCCTTGACCTGCTGTATGACCTCTTTGAGTGGCCGTTGCTTGGTGATGCCGTGGTATATGAAGAACTTTTCCTCCGTTGGACGATAGTAGCCGACACGTATGTCCAGATAGCGTGCTCCATGCAGCAGCTGGCCGCGGATATCATCGTCCTGGGTTAGAGCATATTTGGTGACCAGGCTCTCGCGCAACAGTGGATCGAAGTTGGGTCTATAGGAGCCCGAATCATGAGTGCCCGGTATGAAGAGATCACGCAGACGCAGATCACCCAAACCACTGTGCAAATTCGTCATCCAGCGTGGATAAGCGCGAACACACGTCTTGGCCAGAATGCGTCCATGGTCATCGATGTAACTAGCCCAATAGCCATAGCAATCACTATGCGTAGTCACATTCCGAGATAGAGCATAATCAAAGGGCACGCCCGTGGTGAACCATTGTGAAGAGTGGCTGGGCTTGATGGCGGCCACGATTTCGTTGTTGCCACCATTTGAGACCCAATGCTGAGTTTCCGGACTAGCAGCTGCCTTGGCCACTGTTTCAGGCGTGCTTGTATAGCCATGAAAGGGCACAAAGGCCACTTGGTCTGCACCTGAACCGCTGCTCTCCTCACTCTCGCTGTCACTGTCTCTACTTCTCTCGAATCCTGCCAGCGGCGTGCCCGTGGGCACAGATCGCAGCTCAAAGCTATGCGGATCCTGTACAGTTAATAAGACATGATCTCCATCTCTTGCCGGCGCATGCTTCCAGCTGACTTCCAGGAAGCGCTTCCGGGCGCTAATTGTCAGCCACAATTTCAGCTGCTGTACATCCGCACCAGACTGTGGAGCCAATCGAAATGTGTCCAGCTGCTGCGCCCACATCGCGGGCCAGATGCCCAGCGCCCAAATGAACACCAAGTGCAATTGTCTCATCTCACACGCTCGCTCTTCGAATTATAGCTGATTCAAGTTGAATGCGTTTAAGCTTAATCAGCGACACTTAAAAGCAAGTACGATGAGTCTGAGTCCGATGCGAGTCGAGTCGCTTGCCGCGCAATCAGATTGCGAAGATCAACCGTTTGCGACGAGCTTGTGTGGCGTTCTTATTGGAAGACGAACGCGAAGCTCGCTGGAAACCTCCGAGGTGTCTATGTACATATATAATACTACAGACAGTATTACTACATTACCATATAAGAATTAATAGTTCCATAAACAGAAAGTAGCAAGAACAGTTGCGTTGTTTTGTTTATTTTGTTTTTGACTAATTAACTTTTATTTATTGTTATTATTTTGTATAAGGCGGATGTTCTATTTAATTTGTAGCTCTCATATTATTTTTGCTGCGAACTCTACCTATTGTCTCACTTTGTCTATTGCAAGCTCAGAGAAATTGTAACTAGTTTTGATTAGATGATATTTCTTGATATGGCAAGCGGAACGAAGCGGCGGGAACAAAGAACAACAATACATTGCGTGAATTTTTGTTACGGGACTTGTATCTAGAGCTGTAATTGTTGTGCAGTTGTTTATTTATGTTTTGTATTTGGTTAATAATTGGAATTGCCAATTATTTCAATGCTAATTTAAACTTGTTACTTTGTACTAATTATTTAAGACACGTGTAAGAGCAAATGGCAATTTGTTTTTGACCCCATTGGTTATCTGGCATAAATAATCTTTTTAAAAAAACACAAATGTTCGATTTTCCCGGCTACACAACCGTCCAGACCCGGCTTCAATAAGCGACTGAGCGACATGGAGCAAAGAATTCTACGCTTTACTCTGCTCTATCAACTTTCTGTTTGTATTTTGCGGGTATGTGTTAAGTCCAATTTAAAGATGAGTTTCACTCGGTACTGTTCTTTTTTTCAATTAACATAGGACTTATATATATTTATGTTGCTATTACGAACAAAGCTCAGCAAAAAGTTTGAAAAAAAAACGACAGCTTTTTATGTCAAATTTAAATGATATTCACAATATTAGCGCTCATTTTGTGTGAATGGCTGCATGTACGAAAACGGCTAACTTAGTGTGAATAGTACTGAGAGCGCGCTTTATTTAATTTATGTTATCGCTAGTTAATTGTTGTTGTAAAAAAGATTATTCAATTTTTCAAATAGATATATATATTACTGATTTAATAATGGGTTATTATAATGTCACAGTTTCCATGTAACGCTCAAAGGATTGTGTGAGTAGCGTGTGATCCGGTGCCAGATGCGTATCAGCCATAATCGCTAGCCTGTACTTGTCGCCAAATCGATGCAGATTTAAGGATAAACAAGTTTTTGATTGTGGCGGTCGAAACAGTAAGACATCCTGCACGCGTTGCCCCCATGCAGCCTGGAATTGTGTGTCCGCTGTGCCATAGATCTCCGTGATGGTAACGGGAAAGTTATATGAGAAAAAATTAATAAAGATCTTGGTTAGTACATGAGGCAGCAGCGCCGTGAGCAGACTATACTTGGTCTGTCCAATAGAAGCCAAATATAACATTATCTGCTGTTTGCGTATGCGCTCCACAATTTCGTGCAGCTGATGAGCTTTAAGTGCATCCGGCGAGCCCAAAGGCAGCTGCAAAAAGACAACGCCTCCAATGTGCTCCGATTTATCTGCACTGCGATCAGTGAAGTAGCCTTTAGATATAGTGCGACAAGTTGTGTTCAGAAGAGCAGGCACTGCTGCTCTGTCGGAGAAGGTATTGAAGTAGTCGTAAACAGCGCCTGCCAAGCACGCTAAGCTGAAGTCGGACTCACGCAGCTCTTGGCCAAACAAATGCTGATGACGTTCGCGTAGCAAAGCGCCATCTATCGATCGACTAAAGGAAACAATTTTGCGTCCTGCATAAGATTTCTTGTGTAGGATATTCAACTCCTTGGTGGGCTGCACAAAGAGAACATCATAGATATTTCTGGGTGCCTTGAACAGCTCATAGCAAATCTTGCAGAGCTCCAGTTGGGCATAAAGCAGCAAAGGCACATACAAGTACAGGCGAGCGCAATAGGTGCTGCTGTACGGGGTCTGACCACGGAGCAGCACATCACGCAGAGCCAATAACTCACAGTAGATGTGATAGGGCAGCAGGAGGAAATGATGCAGCAACTGTTGCCAGAGAAAGCGCGACCAGGTCTTCACTATATGTACCGGTTGCAGACTGTAAAGCAAGGCAGAGCGAGCCACAGCCCAGCTAAGATTACGCTGCTCCAGCTCATGCTGGAATAAAACATAAAGCGTCTGCAATGTACCCAAATCATTGCGATAGCCAGTCGAGCGTCGCTGCCATTTGCGGCGCATTGTCCGGGTGCGCCAATATCCCAAAGCCACATTAACCAATACGATGAGTAGCAGCGAAAGCAGCTGACTGAGGTTCCGTGCATCCGGATGGGCCTTGACGCCATCGGGCGTATCGAGGGATTCAAATTCATAGATAAACTGCTGCCAGCGACAGCTAATCAAATGCTGCACATGATTCAGCAGCTTGCTAATATGCTCCGGCTGACGCACAAAGTGCGAGAGCTGTTTGGTATTCGTCGCTCTGGTCAAGCCATCCTGGAGGCCAACAAACGATTTACGTTCGTTGTCCTGCAGCAGCAGCATTTCGCTCACGTGCAAATCGTCCTCCTCGGCAATGATCAAATGATGCACTTTGATCAGTATATAATAGGGCTGTGCCGGATCCGCATTGGGTATGACGGTCACCTGCCACTGGGGCAAATCCGAGGGTATATACTTGGCAGCCAATTCGCTGACATAATCCTGAATGTTCGACTCGTTGACAGGACGTCCGCGATATCTGTGCGTGCTGAGTATCACATGATTGTTGATATTGAAGCCACTGCAAGCTAGAGATTATTAGACTCTGTGTAATACTCCAGCTACACACTGCACTCACCTGCTATCATTGACCCAGGCATAGTGGCCCCAGCAGGTGACCAGCTTTTGCCTCAATTTCGGAAACTTGATCATGCCCATCTTGTCCTTAAGCTCAGTCAACTGCAAAGCGTAGGTGCGCTTAATTCTTTCATAGTCACAGACACCCTCCACCTGTAGCAGAAAGTGAAAGATGCCCGCGTTCTTAGGGGTATCAATCAAGGTGCGTATCTTCTTGGATTTGCAAATGGTTAAATTGGGATACTTGATGCTTAGCAGATAATTCGCCAGCTCGTTGGTAAAATGCGCACCTGTCAAGCAACGAGAGAGAGAGAGAGTGAGAGTGAGAGTGAGAGAGATGGAAATAATTTTGTTATAATATTTGGCTACGCTTCGTCTTATCGTCTTAGTAAAATTTTTAATGAGTAATTCATTTGGTCAAGGTTCAGCTTGGTCGCTCGTCTGGGTACTTCAAAAGGTGCAACAGGTATTATTTATAAACAAAGCTTATCAATTGGTATATGGCGTAAGCTGAGGCGGCACGCCCGCCCCTCTAGCGAGCCCTCTCATCAGCCATCACAGACGTTATCTGTGACAGGCTAGGTATTGAAGCGTATCCCATTAAGCGAATCGAACTCAAGCATTGCATCCTTTGGGTGAATGGAGCGGTTAATCAACCCATGCCTCGTTTATTTATAGCCGGCCTGTTTGATCTGTTTCTGTAGCCCATCTGGGTCAGCGCGCCTGCTAGTCTATTGGTCGGAAAAACGTCATACTAAATAGAATACTTACACACAAACGAAAGCAGCAGCAGTGGCAACAGCATAAGTGCCACAATGAAACATAGTAGAGTCTTTAAGAATGACAGACACTCCTGCCAGATACTAGAAAAAGGTTTAACCATTAAAGTGAATTCAATAGTTAGTTACTATAAGATACCTTTCCATATTGTATGTTCTTCAGCTGCTATACTATAAAAACTATATATATATATATACGTTTATAAAGTTGCTTTGTGGCTTTGTCTATCACTTAAAACGTTCGTTCGTTTTGCTGTGCAAGGCACGACTGGTCAGACAGCTCGCAGCTCTGGCGAAGCTTCCACCAACGCTTCAAATCTCTTATCAATGCGGTAAACAAATGATAAGGTTGTTCCTGCCGGCCAAGCAGTATGTCAGCTGCTGTATAATTTTCCATTAATAAGTGTAATATTATAATAATTTATTTGGGCTGACTAATTTAATTTGAATTTAGCGTACAAGTTGATCCAACTGCATGTCATACGCAGATTTTAAACGCGCGCATTTTGTCTGAATGGATATCAATGTATTGATTATATGAATGGAGCCTTGTCCATTATATATTAATGTAAAACTGTGGCATTCCTATGTTAACAATTTAATAAAATAGATAACTAAAATTTCTAGTCATCTTAAAAACAGAATATATAAATATGCGATTTGAATCTAACGTACAGTTTGATCAAACCGGATGTCATACGTGCGCATTTGCTGTGAATGGTTCGTGTTAAAACGTGTACTTCTGAATGCTTAACAGCTGTTTATTGACTTGCTTATCATATTTATTATTGTTTACATTTTGGGTTTGAAAAACTTAAATGCAATGCTGCAAACACCCATCGTTCAGCCCACTTTGCATCAACCGCTGCACTCCAAGGTATCTAATTACCTAAATAATCAGCGCAGAACAGGGCAATTTTGTGATTTACAGCTGGAGCTGGACTCGGATGATGCGCCCTGCACATGCAGCGTGCATTTTTGCGTGGTTGCTGCCCAAAGTCAACTTATTGGTCTCACTCAGCAGAAGCAACAGCAGTTTTCCATACAGAATCCACTAAAAGTCACCATACGCAACTTTAACTGCACCGTGTGTCTGCACACAATAGTGGACTTCTTCTATGAGGACATTGTTTCCGTTTCCAAGGAGCATGAAACGCATTTTCGGGAGTTGGCGAAAATACTTTCTGTAACTGAGTTGCTGAACCTGTATCAAATAGAGCAAAGAAGTGATGAGAATGCGAGCTTGGAGTCAAGTGAAGTAAAAACTGGAGATGTGGAGGATACCATGCAGCCAGCAAAAAAAGCGGACGTCATCTTTGAGAATCAACAAAGCTATTTTAAGGTATGATACAAATTATTCTTCTATAAGCAATTTCTTTAAGCTGACCTCTCAATTGTAGCTTAAGAATCCACGTGCTGTTAAGTCGAACAGCAAAATAAACTATTGCATTGGGTGTGACTTTAAATGTTATCAGGTGCAAAAGATGATTGATCACATGACTAGCTGCGAGCCGTCTCACCTCACCTGTTCGCTCTGCGAAGTTGGATTTCTGGATTGGCGGGAGTATGATTCACATCTCCGCCGCCATGGTTCTGACCTTCGTAAGCCGTTCTTTTGTCTCCAGTGCGATAATCGCTTCAGCACTCGAGCCGCGCTGCTCGTTCATCACCCGAAACATACGACCGAAACGCCGCATGTTTGTTCGCACTGCGGCAAGGCCTTCAAGTGGAAGCAAGGTCTGAGCAATCACATGCTGGTGCATAATCCCGAAAAGCAAATGCTCTGCGATGTCTGCGGCTACAGCACGACACATATGAAGGCCTTAAAGAGTCATAAGCTATTGCACACGGGCGAGTTTTTTGTATGTACAGTCGCCGGCTGCAAGCATCGAGCGAATCGCAAGGAGAATATGAAACTGCATATTGAGACGCACAAACAGGGCCGCGACTTCATTTGTGAGATTTGCGGCTGCAAGTTCAGTCAAAGCAAGAACCTAAAGCGACATGCACTCAAGCATACAGAGGGCGGTCTCAATCGGTATAAATGTCAGCTCTGCGGCTTTAGCAGTCATCGCTCAGACAAAATGAAAGAGCACGTGCAGCGTGTCCATACGGAGAGGGCGGTGCAGCTGGAACTGTCCGAAACAGTGGATAGCTCATTCGAAAATAAGATGCCAGATGACTTTACATTACCGCCCATCGATGCTATGCTCGGAAGCAGTGTTACGGAGACTAAGGCAACGGGCTCACCACGTCGTAAAATAGTATCAGATGTGACAACGCCAGCTGTGAAGCGCTTGAAGACGTTGCTGCCAAAGGAAGCTATTAGTTAGGAATAATCTGAGGAAGTAGCAAATACTTTGTTTTGAAAATGGTTCGCAAAGACTTCTTATACTCCTCGTCTATTTCCAGGCTATATGTTTTTTATAATGCACTCCTATTAGAGTAGTTATTTTATTTACAAACCACTTATGTCCAAAACTAATGGAATAGGCAAGATTGCTCAAACACTTCTGAGCTAAATTGATTCCTATGTGAAAGTTCTAATGGAAGAGCAGAGCATACTGATATAACCAGAATATTTAGTCAATGATATTACAAATACGCGAACGCATAAGGTAGACCAAAAGTACCCAGCAATATTATTGCGCAGTGTAGAAAAGCTTTATGAGAGCGACAAATTGTATGGAAAGAGAATGAAGGCAGAGCATTTCGGATGTCGTTTAAAGCTTTCTTTATACACTGCACAACGTAGCCACAATCATTGTGATTGCAGAGCTCAAACCGCAGAGACGTTTGCCTAGAGTTAAAGCAAAGAAGAGTTTAACAAATTCCAGATTTTTTATTAAAATCAAATCAAAATGTCTGAGGCAAGCTGCGATCAATACGAACACTACAATTATGATCATGACAAACACATGTTCTGTGGGCACAGCGGCAAGCAGCGCACCAAGAAGGAAGCCAGCGATCATACCAATCATTTTGATCCGTCCGGGCACTCCAGAAAGATTCTAACTAAACTTGTCAACACCAACAACAACAACAAGAAGGCGGCGTGCAAAAACTGAATGTTATATATATAAGTAAATTGAATCCAATCGAATTTTAATTATACTAAAAATGACGAAAAGTGAAAGGCTCTGGGGAGAAAGTGAGAAGCTGGCTATTTTCAGCTAACACTAACTTGTTATCAATAAAATGCTTTAGATTTAATTTATTAATATTAAAAATACAATACTAGTATCTACTATATGATGTTTTCAATGATGTTTCGTGACGTAGATAATATGGCTATACTTACTTGCTAACTGTTTAGAGAGTATATAGATGTACACTTTTTCAGATCACGATTTAATAAAATTTAAAAAAAATATTCATTATAATAGTTAACTTTATAATAACGGTATAGAAGGATCATTAATAGCTAAGTTTTTAAAAATTGTTTATAAGCAAAACTAAATAAATAAATAAATGATAATGATAAAACTATATAAATATATATGTTTAAAAGGAATAATTTTTTCTGCTCGTTAAGTTTCTATAAAACTATCTACGAAAGGTACTTAAATGCCATAAAAACATAACTAAAACACGTAGTTTTTACGAAAATATATGAAAAACAGGTCCACTCTAATCGAGTCAATCGAGTCTCTTTGCCGGCTTTTTCTCTCGATTTGCCGGTTTCTTACTGCGCAGTTGTTGATATTTGGTAAACAAAAAAAGTAAAAAACAAGAGCTCGTTGGTTATCAGGTGTTTCTTCTAGTTAGTCATCATGAACATCATTATCACGTAGACATTTGCAAACAATTTTTTAACTGCGTTGTTACAGCGTTACGAATTATTATTGATTCTGCCTTGAACGTGTTTGTTTCTAGTTGATTTTTGGGAAAGTTTTATGCGTAGATCGTAAATAATTGAAAAGGTCATGAAACTGGTTTTTACAACTATTTGCAGCTAAACAAAATCTATATAAAACAATAGAGCTGCTTAGAACTATTGCCAATTGAAATTTGCAGCACTTAAATATTATTCAAATTGTAATTGATTTTTATGTTATTTTTTAATAAATAAAAAAAATATCAATCAAATTATTTTGGTGTTTACTCATCAGGTTAAATGGACGTATATTGGTTTAACATACGTTACTTGTAAATATCTTGAATCTTGAGATATGAAATTGGAAATGTTTATTAGTCTGGGTACCTTTGTCTTATAGAGTGCATAGTGTTTTGGACACGTCCACTGGGGGCACGTTTACAGCTATAAACTTGATATGCATATATTTAAAATCTTTGAAAATGAAATAAAATTTGCTTACTAAATAATTAAGTGCTTGGTAAATCTGCCAATTTCATTTAATTTTCAAAGATTTGAAATTTCATAGATCACGACAAAAATGATCAAGCTACAGATATGCCATATATGGTACGGCAAATGGCAGTAACAATATCTTCACCAATGTCTGCACTAGAATTCCAAAGACTTACTCTAGATCTTCTAGATAGTTGATATATAAACGCCACTTGGAGTGGAGCTCGCCAACTGAACGAGTATCACTCAGTCGGTTGAGCTTGCCTACAAACTCTTTCAAAGGTCGTAAGTGAATGTGTATATAAGATAAGATTGACTTCTATAAGGGGTTGCTTGATGCGAGGCTTACGGTATCGGCTAGTCGTGCACTTGCAGCTGGAGCACTTTGGCTTGCTATTGGAACTATCTAAGCTGCATAATGTATGAATTTTGTATATAACAAAATTGATCTAAGATTAACTAAAGCAATATTAAATTCAATTAATTTATGAGTTTTATACATTATCATCTAAATTATATATACATAAATAAATATTGATTTGAAGTATTTAAGCCTTGGTAAGTTTTTACTCCATTTGCTTTGTATGTATTTAGCTATATTTTACCAATCATTGGACTAAATTTGAATAGACAAATTGATAACATTTTCATTGTCGGCTTTGACAGATTTCTTTCTTCAGCTTTAACGAAGGAGCCACGCTTTACTTCTTTATATGAACTACACACACACACACACAAATAGCCCTATATATATATAAATGTTTATATGTTTATTCATGTAAAATCTGTTATAGAATGTGATAATACGCGTGCCACACGCCAGAAGCGGGCCATGACAGAGGGCCACCATATGGGCCGTCAACGGCATTTCTAGACAATACTCGCAGCAATCTTGAGATTTGAGATCTTCTTTAGGGCCTCGCCTGGCAGCTTGGGAGGCGTGTGTCTAGGGCGGAAAGCATGTTGCGCACTTTCACCGCGAAAAATGAATTTCGAGGTAAACAAGTAAAGACTTGGATTATGCATAAATGAATGGATCGATATACCCATACCCATGTGTGTGTGTATGTGTGAGATGATAATTGATGTAGCACTCGTTGCCGAATGAACCGTTAAATTGAAATTGGAGCAGTGGCCCAATATCCAACCAATACGCGCGGCCCACGGATTAACACCTTTCAACGAGGCTGCGTCGAGACGTAGATGTTCTAGATACTGATGCCGGTGGAAGTACATTTCTCTTGTATTAGCACCAATCACACACACACACACACACCTGTGTATGTTGGAAAATATGCCTAGATTATTGGAATTGGGTATAAGTTTTTGTGGCAACTGGCTTCAAGTTCTGCATTTAGTTAACGTGTGGACACCCAGCCGAACGGCAGCTGGTGCGGATTAGTAATAAGCAACAGTTAAACATATATATACATATAGAATGGTGGCATACACGGATATGTCAACGAAGAAGCAACGAAATTGCTTGCCGGGCTTATGGACTCTGCTCGTAGCCATGCTGCTCTTCATCTTCACGCTCATGGGCGTTGCTCTGCTGGAAGCGAATCGGGCTCAGTCGGATGAGCATCAACGTCTGAGCGATGTGTTCCTTGTGCGGCGCCTGTGGTCGAAGTTTGCAGCATCCACGAACGCCTCGGACGATGCAGTTGCAGCAACTGTGGATCGCATTGCTAGGGATGCGAAGAATGCCAGTGGAATCGCAGCAACTGGCAGGAGTAACAGCTACTATGAGGAGCAGCAGGCGGTGGTTGTGAAAGAGGAAAGCGCTCCACCGGCTATGGCCGAGCGCATGGATTCATTTGGACCGCCGCAGGGTAGGTCATACGAGCTGGATCCCAACTATGATGATTATGGCGGGGAACAAACTGAATCTGAAGAGGAAGCAGGCGAGGGCAGAGCGGCTCAGGGCAGACCCAACGATTCCTACTACACGCAATGGAAATATGCCACACAGACAACATCACCTCCCGGCAATATCCGCAAATTGGAGCCAGCAGGCAATCGGTAAGGAAAAGGGGAACTCTGCTTTTATTGGCTAAATGAAAATTCAACTTTGATTCATTAATATGCAGCCCGCCCTATGCCGCCTACGACGAAGTGTATGATTATCCCATGGGCTTTCAGCCGCGTCCCCAGGAACAGCTCGTCTCTAAGCAGGCGGCAACCGTTGCACCTGTCCATGCAGTGGCCTATGCGCCAGTGTCCACGGAATCATCGCTGGTCACATTTTTGAAGACACTGAAACAAATGTGGGATCTATATCAGGCACTGATGAGCGCCTGGGGCTCGGTGGCCGAACGTCATCGGCAGAGTGACGAGCAGCTGAAGAAGGAGCGGCTAGAGAAGCAACGTCTGCGCCAGCAACAGCAGCAGCAACTGAATAAGTCCAGAGTCAACTCCAAGAAACCGCAACGTGCTAATGGCAATAAAGATGCAAAGCCAAATCAGAACAAAAAGGTGAAGACAACGACGACATCAACCACAACAACGAGCACCAGCAGCTCGAACGAATCAAATGAAGCCGAGGAGGCAACAGCAGCTCCAGTTGCAATCGTAGAAGCTGTCAAAGCCGATGCTACTAAGAAAGATGATGCCAAGGAAGATGCTGCGGTGCGTGGCATGAGACACAGGCGGGAGCCGGAGCCAGCCAGCACTGATGTTGGTGAGGGGCGTTATATCAAGGGTGATCCACTCAAAGGCTATTATGATTTCGTCATCACCGAGGGCTCCTACAAGTTCTGGGCTGCCTTTCAGGTACGAAACAAATAAGAGATGTGGATTCGGATAGAGATTAAGATATAGATATAGATCCCCAATGATATTATTCTCTCTAATTTGTAGGTGGGCACGGCACTTCTAATCATCTATTCCACATTCGCTGCCATTTACTACTCCAAGGTAAATCCATTGACTAGCGATTATGATTATCAGGATTATCTGGGTGCCGGGCGTTCGATGACGGGCGGCGATGATGATTTTGTGGACGACAGCGACCCAAGCACTCAAACAAAGCCCACGTCGCGTATTATGGATTGGCTGCCACGTACAGCTCATTCGCTTAAATTCATACTGGATGCTATTGACAAAATGCCACTAGATCATGATAATAAAGAGGAAACAGTCTGGTCAACGGGGAGTAGCGATACAACAGATAATGCAACAGGGGCAAGCAGTTAGGAAATCTACTTTAAAATATTTATGAAATAAAAATAATTTGAAAAGAAATCTGAATTTATTACTTTACTTATTCATTTACATATTCAAATATCGTTTGAGTTTCTTATAAGCCTTGAAAATTTAAATTTTCCGAAACAAACTTAGCTTAACGTATTTTACTTAATTAAATCATTTACGATACTGTTATTAAAAATGTTCTGATATAACAATGAGATTTATTTTTTATTTATAATTATTTATATATAATATCATTGAACAAAATCATAAATTTCCGTTAAATTTAAAATTTAAATTATATCTGAACCGTAAGATTTAAAAATAATTAAATTGCCCAACATTAAATATGTACACACTTTTTGCCATTCACAGTGTTGCGTTAACAAACAACATTCTCACCCAGCTGAAAAATCATGTTTATTATTTTTCTAGACGACGTGTAATTTGCGTATGCAATGACAATTAAATTGTGAATATCCAAAATATATCAAATTTAAAAATAAAGCAAAGCAGCACATAAAATGGAGCAAAAACTGCTGCTGCTCTTATTGCTGGTCGCTGTAGCAGCAGCTCACGATGCCAAAGACTTTGATGATTCCGTACTCTACAAAATAGATTTCGAAGTGCCTAGTTTATTAAATGATCCGGTAAGGCAAAATCAGCTGTAGTTGCAATTATATAAATAATAATTGTGTTTTATATGCATAAAAGGAGTTGGGCGGTCAATTGCGGACATTTTACACACAAGAGAAGGAAAAATATGAGTGTTTAATACCAGAGCTAGAGACACCCAAGGAAGAGGAGAAAACCAACCAGCCGGAGCTGTGTGAGTGTCAAATCTATTTCTTCTTTAGCCAAATCTTAATTATATTTAAATGCTTCATTATTAAGCTCCCATTGCGCTACTGCAACCAATCTTTTCGGCGCCCACCTGCTCGTTTCGAATTGAAGCCTATTGGTCATATGAGATCTGTCATGGTCATCATGTGCGTCAATATCACGAGGAGCGCGAAGGCAAGAATGTGAAGTTCCAGGAATACTATTTGGGCAAATGGAGCGAGGAGAAAACTGAGCTGGCTAAAAAAACATGGGAACTGGAACGTAAGGCCGATGGCAAACCAAAGTATAAGACGTTGAAAATAGATAATACCAGATATCCATACTTTGAAATGGAGTTCACCGATGGAACTATGTGCGATATTATTGATGCGCCGCGAACGACAATGGTGCGCTATGTCTGCTATCCACATGGCAAGGATGATATCTATTCATTCAAGGAGACCTCATCGTGTAATTATGAAGCTATTATCTTGACCTCATCGCTTTGTGCCATACCTGCTTTTCATGCGGAGGAGACCAAAGAGATATCTATCAAATGTTTCAATTCACAAACGGATCCACATAAACCAATTAGTATGCTGCGTCAGGAGCTGAGCGAGTGGGAAGAAAGTGAAAACGATTTGCTCGTGTCGAAAGAGAGCAAAGCACCAGCCAAGTTGTTTTCCAAGACAGATGGCGATATGGTTACCTTCAAGTATAGTGGGAATGTGGATAAAATCATCTTGGAGCTGATGGCAAATAGTGATATTGACGTGGACAATGAATATCAACAGCTCTTGATATCGAGATCTGCTTCAGGAACAACTCCAGCGCCTTTAAACGATCTGACACCTATAAAGGAGTTTATATCGGGCAAGAATTGTCTAACTGGAGTAAGTAGGATATCAAATACCCAAACTCTTCGTGTAACAATTCCACTTCTTGCAGGGCACCGGGTGGTGGAAGTACGAGTTCTGTTATGGCCGGCATGTGCGCCAATTCCATAAGGATAAAAACAGCGAAGTCGAATTGTTTCTGGGATATTTCTCAGAGGAATCGCATCGTTTGTGGGCTAGTTCAAATCCCGATAAAGGCGCTCGTCGTCCTGGATTTACATCGTCCATATGGCATCACTATGAGAAGGGCACCCACTGTGATCGCAGCGGTCTGCCACGCGAGGTGGACGTTAAGTTAACTTGTACTCCAGTTACCACCAGCGGTACGGCGGTCTCCATGTACCTGCTGGAGCCAAAAACATGCCAGTATATTCTAGTTGTTGAGTCACCCATCATCTGTGATCTCATGCATTATGCGGACGACAGTGGACTTGTTACGGCAGAAAGTTTGCAAAAGTTTCTGGCAACTGATAAGGCAGTTCCAGCTGTTCCATCTGCTGAACGAAATGCTGAAACCGAGGAACAAATACGATCCTAAAGCTTATACACACTTACAAATGTATATATTTGATGTAATAATATATGGACTTAGTTGATGTGTTGAATACAAGATATTTAAAATTATTTTTCAGTTCCATATTAAATCTGTATTTTGATTTTAAAATTAAATGGAAACAAAATACGTTTTGTGTGATTGACAAATGCTTATCAAAGACACGAACCAGTATATGCACAGATTAGTTAGTTCAGCAGCCCCTTGAATCACCCTTAATTTATTTTTATTATATCTTATCAAAAGTTTCGAAACATTTGCCGATTATCATATTTACATCGAAATTTATTGTCGTTTTTCTATAAAATCGTAAATTATAATTTGTTTTATTTACAGTACAAATAATATATTAATGCTTCTTGACCTTTGTCTTTTTTGAAGTCTTTTGCTTCGAGCCTTTGCCCCCACAACACTTGCTCCATATGAACTTGAACACAACTTTGCTTATCAGCACGATAACCAAGAGTATCGCTGCAATTAATAGATACAAGTCTATATTGTTAGTAGCAATATAGCCCATTTTAACTAGGGGACTCTGCATATGGGCAGCCCCGTGATGACGTAGCACATAGTTAACCCAATATATAACCGAATCGCGGGCTGACATGGGACGATCGCGATAGAGCTTAGAGAAGTGTTGAATGTTATTGGTGTAAATGGGATTGTTCAGAATTTCCTTAATTGCATCTTTAAATTCGTTCATCTCCAGGGTCAGCAAATCGAGCTTTAATCCATAACCCGCTTTCACCAGTTTATCTGCATTTCCAGGCTGATCGGCGAATACTGGCAGAGCCAGCATGGGCTTGCCATGATATTGGGACTCAGTAACGCCTCCTTTGCCAGCGTGCGTGATGAAGAGTTTAATGTTTGGATGGGCCAGTATATCGTCCTGTGGCATCCACTTCTTATAGAGTATGTTAGCCGACTTGCCAGGCACGTTGTTCAGATCATCCCACTTCCAGATCACACGCTGCTTCAGCCCGGCGAGTACTTTGTATATTCTTTTAATTACATCTGGATCTATGTTATCGCCTTTAAGATTGCTGCCCAGACTGAAGAGAATCGCGCCATGCTTGGCATTTGTCAAGAACTCCTCAATATCCTCGGGCAACGGATCTGGCTTGTCCTTAATCTGTATGCCACCAATCTCCACAAGAGCCGGCACATTGGGCCTAATGGGTCCTTCACTGATGCCATGACTACTGCAGAAAGCCAGAGAAACGTTCTGCTTGGCCTGCTCATAGGTCATCATGGACGGCACCTTACCCCATAGACGACTAAAAATTTATAAATCATGAATTAAATTTTAAATAGTACAAAATAAATTGAATTACTTACTCATAGAACTTGACATTTAGCGTCTCCAAGTAGAAGGTAAAGAGACGGAAGAACATGGTGCCACCAAAATTGGCCAGACGCTCCTTAAAGGTCATCGCACGACCGGGGGCAACCGCCACATGCATGGTGGGCACTGAGGACATCAATTCCGGATTACCAATATTACTATCGATTTGCATCATCGGCGGTCCCGTCCAGGTCAGAATAATGGGACACTTGAAGAGGCTGCCCAGACCCAGTTGATAATTGTTGAAGAAGAAGCCAACAATAACGGCATCAAATTTGTTGTCTTTATTCTTGTAGAGATCGGTGAACCGCTTGTCCTCCAGCACATCCACTTGCTTATAGATAAGCATCGACAGCGAACCGAATATATTTCTGAATGTTGTAATTATCGATGGCTTCTCTTTGGCCAAGACGGTCATGCCGTCGTTCAACTCCTTCTCCTCGGCTGCACTCAGGGGGATGACAATGTGCTTGATGCTTTTGTGGGTCACTTTTGGTGAAGTGCCCGACACCACGGTCACATTGTGCCCATTCTCCGCCAGGGCCTTCATAATCGACATGTTAATAATAAAATGCGACGGACTGTGGCTGGTGAAGACACCCAATATGTTGGCGCCCTCGACACCAGGCGATTGCAGCACAAAGAATCCGAGCAGGAGGCACACAAATGTGCCGGACAGCACGGATTGAGCCATGTTCAGGTCTTTCGGGCAATACTTTCCTTCTTTAACTAAATGGACTGCCGCAACTGCATTTATTTATATGAAAACTAACGTCCGTCCGATAAGCCTCGATGTCGCTGATAAGCGAACACAAATCGCCGGCCACGTTATCGTTTTGGTGTTCGCTCTATGAATGTTATACATAAGTCGAAACAAATTATAATGGTGTAGGTGATGTTGGCAGACTGTGAAATACCCTAAAATGTACATCTATGTAAGCACAAAGGTTAAATATCTTCTAATTATGTGTCGATAAATATCGATTTTGCGTAAATTGGAAAAGTAATCGCTATACAAGAGTTACATTACTGCTTTGATTTTTCCTATATAGTAATTTGATCGATTTGTACTGATTTTTCATCGATTGAGAAGTTATCGATACACAAAATTTACTGCACTTGCTCTCATTACAAACATATATATAAGCTCTAGACTTTTTCTATTATTTTTAATGCATTTCAGTTGTAGCAAACCTGCTTTATATGGCATGCAACTTGTGTTTGTTATCGATTTTTAGAGTTTTTGTATAACCAAGAACAGTTACAGAATGACATGGATGTTGTCAATACTTTTCGATTTTGGATGAGTTATCGAAAGTATAACCCTAGGCTATTTTCATTAGTCACATTTCAAAGAAATTAATTTAATAAATTTATCGATTTTTATCGATTTTAGTAATTTATATTTGAGATGCGTTCACTTGTCTGCTAACTCTCTATAAATTACTTTTCACCTATAACTTATTTCTGAATAGAATAGAATATAACTTCCAGTATATATTCATGATCCGTTTCAATAGGTTGCTCGATAATTGTCACTCGCTGTAATATAAGTGATCACTAAATCAGAACACCCTATTCTAAGGCATTCTCGATCTCAGTACATGCAGGGTATTAACTACAATCGGTTGCTAGCTACCTCAATTCCATTGTGACATGTAGCGTAAAGCCTAGCGCTATCACAAAAGCATAAATCGCACACGTATTATCAAGAGAAACACAAGTGGAAACTTATGAAATAAGATGACGGCTCTCTTAATAGCCCTAGTGCAATGTCAGCGGGTTGCATTCCACGATTGAACTTTGAATTTAGAGTCCGATCTGCTAAAGACACTGCTCTGAGGCAATTATATATTACGTATACGTATACATATAATTCATATGCATAACTAGACCGGCAAAAATAAATATAAATTTGAGAAAGCAACAACAGATCGGCAATTAGGGAATTCGTATTTAAAAAGCTAAAGAAAAACAAACCACAATGAAAATCAAGCGAATTCGCTGTCGTTTTACTCGTTTCAATGGCAACGGCGACACTGAGCCGATGCCAGAATAACTCGAACAGATGCGAGTCACACCATTAATAGAGAAACACCTACACTGAAAGAAAATTGCATACATTGTTTACGTGAATTGCAAACAACATTGCATATTGTCACATTTGGTTTTCACACTTAAAGTGAACACGTTAAGTGCTTATCTCAGAAATCGAACTAAAATTTTAAGTACACTATAATAATCAAGTCGTATACGAAGGGAGTGGGTGCACAAGTTGTTGTGAAAGTATGCTTTAAAAAAATAAATATGTAAATATATATATATATATATATATATATATATATATATATATATGTTTTATATATAATGCTTTCATGTTAAGCTTTGAAGTCAGTTAATGCTTTCAATAACATTTTTTTAAATAAAAAAAATTGTATTTAAGAAACTCATATTCGATATTATCTAAATACAAAACGATAAGAAATATGTATAGATATTTAATTTTATTTATGTATATGTGAATTATTAATAATTTTATATATAAATATTTTATACATATATATATGTATATATATGTTTTGTTTTATTACTTTATTGCTTTATTTTTTATTTATATCTTTAATCTTCACTTTTGGTTACATATAGCAGCTCTTCTTTTTTTATATTTTTATTGAATTTTTTTTTTTTTTTTTTTTTTTATTTACTTATGCACGTAGAAAGCTAAATATTTTTAAAGAATATTTTTTATTATTTATTATTATTTATTATTATTTATTATTTTATTATTTTATTTATTTATTTTATTATTTTTATTTTTTTGACTACAATATTCTAAATGCAATTCCACATAATTTCAAATTATATTTAAATTATATTTTTAATCTAAGAAAGTTCTGTGAAACAGATATTTTACATAGTTTCTGTGAAACAAATAGTTATTTATTAAGAAATTGTTTGCAGTGTAATTGCAAACTAAGAGTGAGAGAGGAAACTGAATAGAAAATGAGCGCCTATTAATAGTCATTGCGAGTGTTGGCAACTTGTTGATACTTATATGGCCCTGCATATAAATGAATATATATATATATATATATATATACGATATATATTTGTATATATATCTTAATGACCAATTTGCTGGTTGTCGCGACACGCGCCGTACGTGTAATGTGCAGTCGATTAATTGACTTTGGCTAACATGCTGTAGGTGTCTATTGTGTTTTGACCTTGCCCTTAGAGGGTGAGAAACGTCGCAGTTTTCGCCAAATGAAACGCGAAAGTAGTTTGAGAATGGTCAGCGAGACAGCAAGGGTGATCAGCAGGCAGGCGTAAACATCAAGATTGTGACGGGCGACAAAGTCGAGGTGAAGTGCAGGATTCTGCAGGTGGTAGGCTCCCTTGTGCCTCAATACATACTCCGTCCAATAGATCACAGATTGGCGTGCGGTGAGCGGCCGATCGCGATAGAGAGCGGAAAAGCTACGCACATTATCTCGATATGCCGGATTTTGCAGCACCTCGCTGATGGTCTGTGCCAGTGTAGTCTCTGTGAGTGTGGCCGAGTCCAGACTCAGTCCGAAACCAGCGGAGACCATGTTGTCCGCATTGCTAGGCTGATCGCCAAAGATCGGCAGCGCCACCATGGGCACGCCATGATATTGAGCCTCGGCCACGCCGCCCTTGCCGGCGTGTGTAATGAACAGCTTGGTATTGGGATGGGCCAGGATATCGTCCTGTGGCAGCCAATTGTGGTAGTAGATGTTCGTAGCATTGCCTGGCGTATGCTGCAGATCGTCCCATTTCCAGATGACGCGCATCGGCTGGCTGGAAAGCACCTTGAAGAAGGTCTCCATCACATGGGGCTTGAAGGAACCACTCTTCACATTGGTGCCCAGGCTAAAGAAGATGACACCGTCCTTGGCATTATCCATAAAGTCAGCCAGCTCGCTTGGCAAAGGATCTGGCTGATCCTTAATCTGTACGCCGCCAATTTCTATGGACTGGGGCACAGTGGGACGCACTGGGCCCTCGCTGTGCGAGTGATAGTTGTAGAAGAGCAGCGAGATATTTCGCCTAACATCCCAATAACTGGGCAGCTGTGGATCCGTTCCAAAGGCACGTCTAAAAGAGAGACGGAGTTAGGGATGCTTTGCTATTAGATGAAGTGCGTCACTCACTTGTAATAGTTGTCCATGCGCATATCAAAGATAATGGTAATGCCCTTTAGGAATAGCCAGATGCAGTAGTTTTTCAAGCGCTGGGCAAAGTCCATGACGCGCTTGCTCTTATCTAGGCCCACGTTTATGTTGGGCACATAGGCCGGATCGTAGACGTTGCCCACCTCATCGTCGACAAATGTAAATGGCACGCCCACCCAGGTGAGGATGGAGGGTATGCCCAGCTTGGCTGCTATGCCCAGTTGGTAATCATTGAAAACGAAGCCGAGAACCAACAAATCAAACTTGGTTTGCGGCTGTTCGTAAAGGGCGCGCACATTGGGGTGCGTTAGAAATTCATATTGACTATCCAGTATTGTGCTCTTTTTCATTAAAAATTGGTAAAACATGACAGCCATCGACACCTTCTCCTTGGCCGATCTCGCCAAGAACTGATTAAGCTCTGCCAACGTCTCTTCATTCAAGGGCGCTAAGATCTGTGTAATATTCTCATGTGGCATCAGCTTGGTCTTCATGGAAGTTACAATGGTCACATTATGTCCACGATCTGCCAGGGTGCGCATCATCGACATGTGCACCACCAAATGCGATGGGCTGAATGTGCTAAAGAGGCCTAATATGTTGGCGCCCTCTATGGGCGAGCAGGGCAACCCAAGCAGAATGGCAAAAGCTGCCAATAGCGCTGTGCCGCGCGACATGCTTGACTGAGGACTTGATCTTAACTGAATGAAGAGCCTGCTGATCGACTGCCTTTTATGCACTACATATAGTAGATAGATAGAGAGAGAGAGAGAGAAAGAGAGAGAGAGAGAGATAAAGCTAACGATCTCTTTGCTCAAACACTCATTTGCTGCGTCAAGATGACGGCGCAGCGATTTATTATCTTTGTAACTGGCAGTCAGCATTCAAAGAGCTAATATGCCTGATAAGCTTTTTTAAGAGTAGTTACACACAGATAAGCTTTATCAATATTATGTGCATATGCTACCAACGGGTGTTAAAAAACTCGACAAATTTGTGTGCAAATGCGCACAATTTGTTTGAAGTTTTCCCAAATATTCTTAAGCCACATGAATTATTTTTCAGATATTGGCTAGGTCAGAAATATTTTCTACAGTATAAATATATAGCATATATGAACAGTAATTTTTTATAAACTTATTTCTGTTTTTATCAGTACCTTATCAATTTTATAAACCCCGTAAATGTTGTAACAAACAGTCACAAATTCATTATTTTTTCAAAGGCAATTGTTAATCAAGATTTGCTGTACAGGGCATAGCATTCATGGGCACTTATTTCTTATATATTCTATATATATCAGATTTTAGTTTTATTCTGAGCACTTAAAAAATGGGATTTCCATTAAATTGGTTTTTTGTATTCCTGTGTCTGTCCGTCCGTATAAACTCAGCGAGAAACTCAGAGAGATTTATATTTTTAAAAATATAATAAATGTTCCCATAGTTCGGGTATTGCGAGCCCTATCTTAGATTGATGCATCAGTTTTGATTCGTATGCGGAGCGACTATTGATTGGCATTGAAAATTTTCATTTTTGACTAAAAGCGTGAGGTAACTCCTTACCATTTCTATCACAATCGGATCAAGCAGAAATAATGTAATATTTTTTAACTTAGCGTGCCTACAATTTGAGTATTTCCCATGCGACTTTTGGATGCGTATGAATTCGTAGCATCGATGTATGCAGTACGAGCTGACTAAAAAGCTGAATATAGATTTAAATCAAAGCTCAGCAAGCTGTTATTTCGTGAGCCTGCCTGAAGCATATGACGATATAAACTTAAAATTCAGATAATATACTTGTCTTCTTCGATTTGTAACTCTGCTAATGATAGACCTATAAATTCTACTATATTCTATTCTATGATATACATAAATTAATTATTATTATTCAGTCGTTAGATTATATATATTTATTTTACAAACACTTCCAACTACTACTTAACTACTTTAAGTTTCATAAATATTAGTTAAACAGTCAACGAACGTTAAGTTATTAAATATAAACATTGTGTGAGCAAATCTCATTCAGTTTTTGTAGTACTTTAACTTATAATTAATGCCGCTTAACTTTCTTGGACTTGCCACATAATTTGCGGCAAGTGCATCTCAGCGCAAGCCAAGTTAGGAGCAAAACTAGAGCTAAGACAGCTATGAATACGGCGTAAACATCTATGTTATAGTATTCCAGGGAAGTCATGTGCACGGCAGGACTTTGCAGATGGACGGCTCCCTTGTGCCTCAGCACATAGTCCGTCCAGTAGAGCACTGACTGCTTGGCCGTGATGGGTCTGTCCCGGTAGAGTTGCGAGAAGCTCTTGATGGCCAAGGCGTATTTCTCGTTGCCAAGGACTTCCTCAATCTTCGCCTTGAAGTTCTCTTCGTTCAGCTGCATCAGGTCTTGTGTAAGTCCATATCCAGACGCTGCCATGACATCCGCATTGATGGGCTGATCACCAAAGACCGGTAGAGCAACCATGGGCACGCCGTGGTAGCGCGCCTCCGTGATGCCGCCCTTGCCAGCGTGCGTAATGAAGAGCTTGATCTTGGGATGGGCCAGAATATCGTCCTGTGGGAGCCACTTCTTATAAAGTATGTTTGGCGATTTGCCGGGCGTATTATCGGGATCTTCCCACTTCCAGATGACATGCTGCTTCAGGCTCGAGAGCACCTTGAACATGGCCTGTATTAGCTCAGGTTTCACGTCCGTGCTCTTGACATTGGAGCCGAGGCACAGCAAAATCGCTCCGTGCTGAGCAGTCTCCAGAAACTTGGCAATGTCCGCTGGCAACGGATCGGGCTGCTCCTTGATTTGAATGCCTCCGATTTCCACAATTCCTGGCACAAGTGGACGAATCGGACCCTCACTTATCGAATGGCTATTTGTGAAGACCATTGACACATTGCGTCTCATCTCGGCCAGCGTGGGGAAGTTCGGCTCCTGGCCGAATTGCTGCTCATAGAAGTTATCGAAGCGTTTCTCGAAGATCATCAACATGACTCTTAGGAACAGGTACTTGCTGAAATTTTCTAGACGCTTGGCAAAGCCCATTCGCTCACCTCGGCCTAAAGGCGTTTGTATATTGGGCACATATGAGAGCTCTGAGGGATTGCCAACGTATGCATCGATGACCATCATCGGCGCCTGCATCCAGGAAACAATCACAGGCACCTGTAGCTTGGCGGCTACGCCCAATTGGAAATCATTCAAGAAGAAGCCCATGAACATTAAGTCGAACTTCGTCTCGTAGATGCGCTGGAAGCGAGCATCCGACAGCAATTGATGCTGTGATTCAATCATCACACTCATGCCATTCAGCATGCGATTCATCGTGCTAAAGATCGAGTTCTTCTGTCCAGTCATTTCCTTTATTTGGCCCTCGAGTATCTGCTCCTGTACAGCTGTCAAAGGCACCACGATCAGATGAATGTCCTTGTGCGTGATCGTCGGCTTCATCATGGTCACCACGGTCACATTGTGTCCACTCTCTGCCAGAGTCTTAATCATCGACATGTGGAGTATCAAGTGCGATTGACTGTGACTGCTGAACAGTCCCAAAATATTCGCCCCTTTCGCAGGCAGCGCGATCAGCAGCAGACAGAGCCCCACGACGCTCAACCGCAACGTAGCCATGTTGCTTGACGACTGTTCTTTATTCTTGACCAGCCAACTGTGGTTCCAAACCAGTATATTTATAACTAGAACCCAAACGAGGGAAGCTTATCAATATTTTTTTTCTGTGTGTTTGCGGCCTATCACAAAATCCAAGCATTCAGATTGCGAGTACCCGAAACAACATTGGCTTGTACAACATTTAAGGTATGTGATGAAAACTTTATGATTTGCACAAGTATTACAGAGTATTGCATGATTTGTATAAATTGAGTCTGTTGAAGGTCAAATGAGCTGCGGCTGGGTTCAATTATGTTGGCTGCTCAGCTGCGTGTGCCGAGACTTCTTCATCTGTATGCATCATGATCGATAAATATCGTAAATTTATATAAATCTATAAATATCAAAATGTCATCGATATATATCGATTTTAAATAATATATACAGCAAGCTTTCACTTACCTTACGATTATTTATTTTACTACATTTATTTTCCATTGTGTTTTCTGCTTTGTCATTATTGACATGCAACTAAATTTTTATGATAGCTGCGATTAAGCAAACGTTAAATACGCTTCGACATTTTTAAATGCTTGTTGTGCTATGTCAGAACTAGAAGAGCTAACCAGTTTTTAAATAACGCTTATTTACGAAACTCAAAAAAATATCGAAGTAAAAACCTTTCGACTTCAGCTTGTTGCTCTCATTTCAGTTTACTAGCTGAGGATGTTTGTAGAATAAATTCTTTTTTTTTTTGTGGCATTGATGTGTGCTGATTGTTGATTGAGCGATTTTTAATTGTTTTGCCTACTCAATGTTTTTTTTGTTCCATTATAAATGGCTGAAATAAAGCTCCATCTTCGAGTGATTGATATGGTCTTTGCCTATGCTTATTTGACGATTTTATATATCGACTTGAGACTTGGATCGAGCATCAAATTGAGCAAAAACAATTTGAAAAAAGCTGCTATAAAACCATTATTAGGCCAGCATAACTGTCTGCAAGTCCTAAAGGTAAATTAACTGACAGCAAATTTCAGTTTTCATTACGAATTGCAAATGTTTTGGAAAGAAAATTACAATTTATTAGAGTTTTTTCAAGGGAAAGATTTTGAGTGGATTATGGAGTGAGAAATTATAGCAACTCGACTCTGTAATTCACTTTATACTGAGAGCAACTACAGTTCTATGAGCCACAATCAAAGACAATCTCGGTTTTATATACTCTTAATCAGCTGGGCCCAGGAAATTGATAAAAGAAAGAGATGAACTCTTTATGTCTTGCTTCGCTCTCTTTCTTCCTGACTCTCTCTCTCTCTCTCTCTCACTCACTCTCTCTCTCTCCCTTTATCTCTATCTCTTTTTTTGCTTACTCTTTATGAGTTTGCCAGAACATTTTATTATGCAGTCGAGTCGTGACTCGTATAATTCGTAACCCTTGCCATTTCGAGCTAACGGAATTTTACTGTCTATATATACATATATACATATATATATATAAATAGGCCATAGTACAACACTTAAATTAATTCATATACTATTTAAATTTCTTGCTGCCCGGCGGATTGGGATTCGCTTCCATGCGCAGCAGCTGCTGTGTTTGACCTTTGATGTGGCTCCAGTGATTGATTTCACGCAGCTCCGACTTGAACTCGCTCAGGGTTTGCTGCAGCTCCGGATAGAGTTGTCGTAGCACTCCATGATCCAGCGTGGGAAACATGTGGTGCAGCGCATGCTCGCCAAAGTGTGTGAGCACCAGAAAATCGGACCACTTGATATCGCCACGATCGATGATCGTATCGAGCTGAAAGAGACCCCAATCGCGATCGGCTCGTGGCGCATCGCCGTCGTGGTAGATGCGAGGATCGTGATGAGCGGCAGTCAAGCCAATAAAACCAAACATAAAGCTGCCAAAGCCCAGAATGATCAGCCAACTAATGATCGCAGAGCTGAGATCAACATTTGTGGCGACATAGAGAAAGGCGGGCAAGGTGAAGCCCAGCACATCGTGCCAGTACATAACGTTCCGTTTGGCCAGTGAGTAGACAATGCTGCACAGGAAATGAATATTTATAAAATTACAATAATATATAGAAAGCCTTCTGGACCCACCGTTCCGTAAACTGCACCAGACTCATGATCGTATATATAAAAGGCGATATCAGCACAGAGATCACACGCTGCTTCCTGCTCGCATAGTGCCTGCTGGGCACCCAGCAGAGGAAGGGCTCAAAGAGCGACATCTCCAGATCGTGCAGCGAATTGGGATAAACATGATGGGACAGTGCGTGCGAGGTGCGCCAGCTATTGAAGTTGAGCAGCAGCAGATTGAAGCTGTACATGCGCCAATTATCGCGCTGATGGAAGTAATTGTGAGCCGAAGACGAGAGCCAGCAGAGCGACAGACCCGCTAGGGCACGCAGTAGCAAGGAGTTGAAGGCAGTGCCAGCCCAGCTGAAGAATATCACTGAGATTAGGATGCCTGTGTGGAGTAGCTGTGGGTGGTGAAGAGAAGAGAAGGTAAGAGCAGGTAGTTATAGCTGAGCTGCCTGAATACCAAATGTTAAATTATTGCTTCCGTATCTATGTGACATAGACATCAGCTATGATCAACTAACTATATATAACTATCTATGTAGAAGATCAACAGTGACTCTGCGGAACGGAAAGATTCTGGATGTTAGAGCAGAAGCAAAGGAACTTTTGATAAAATATTGAAATTTCTATAAAAGCTTAAGAAGCTTAAAATTTGATTGTGATTCGTCATCATTGATCATGAAGCTATCTTGATCAATTTAGAGAGTAACTCAACAACAAATCGAGCGATAAATATTGGATGTCTAGCTGCCTGAGATAGATACAGCGCAGCTATAAAACCTTCTTTTATCAGTCAGAGATCGAAGAGATGATTCAAAATTCACTCAATAAATAATTCCACACAGCACTTTAGACATTGATCAATTCATCATCTTTACAAAGCTGACACGCAAAAGTTCTTCAGTTAGAAACTCACGTCTGTTTTGTAGCTGGGTCGATAGTTCAGCTTTCGCAGCTTCGCTCGCACGCGTCGCTTTAGGGTCAAGTAGAAACCTTGCTCTTCCAGCGTAAATTTATAATTTCTCGGCTGGGCAGCTGATCTCACTTCGAATTTGCTAAGCATTTTCTGGGCATGCTCCTCGATGTGATGTGACTCAAAGGGTTCGGTGATATCGGTGCCTTTAGTGCGCTCAATCCAGAAGGCGCCGCCCGGATGTCGCCGAGCAAAGTCGCTCAGATCGTAGAGCTTATCTTTGATTCGCCACAGACCTTCAGCTGCATCGTCCCGATGTTTGCCCTCCAGCCAGCTGCAAGAGCATGCCAAGTGCCTCAAACTATAACTGTGACATGTGTGGTATGTACGCACCTCTCTTCACTGATGGGAAACTGTCTGCGATAGCTAGGATATGTATGGGATATGCCAGACTTACGCCAAGCCTCCAGCTCGACCAGCTTCTGGTTGGGTGCCATTTTTCATTGATTAATCGTGCTAATCCAACAGCTAATCATAAGTGATTTCTGTGTAGTTTATATATTTGTTTTAGTCGAAGTCCAAACACTTAATGAATGCAGTGATAAAACCGGTCTGTTTGACCGCAGAACCTAGTCAACCCGCCGACTGTTTTGTTTATGAATCGCTGGGTGAAGCGCCGCGTTGCGTCGCTCTGGTTTCACCCATAAAAGCTCTTGAAGCGTATCAAATGAAAGAGAGCTTTAAGCTTTTGTAGCGCCTCTTATCAGTGTCTACAACAGCCCAGACATAAATACAGCGGCACAATATGGAAATGGATCAGTGCAAGACGGCATTACTCGACAACTTGTCGACATCTTTTAATGGGAAATCTTCGAGTTTATATAACCAGAAATACATAGATTAAAATTGCGTAGCTCATAAACAGGACAGTGCTGCATCTTAAAATATTAAAAATACTAATCACTGAAAGACCACATGACCAGGCACTCAATATAATATAACGCTATAAATAATATATGCTATATGTATTATATAATATTATTATTATTATATTATTATTATTATATTATTATACTACGCAAAAGGCAACCACTGCCCAAACATAGTTGAGTTGACTTTAAAGACTCTTTATTAAATTGTTTTGAATCTAATCATTAAAGATATGGAATATATATATGCCCACATTTTGTTGTTGCAGTTTCAGCTATAGCTTGGGCAACGCCTTCTATTTTATATATAATCTGATATATTTATTTTTATACCTTGTACCCATTGAGCATGAAAAGATAGGATTAGTTACTTTTGTAAATACGTATATATCAGGCAGAAAAAGTTGTGATAAGCTCCATGACTTTATCGACTCAGTTTGTCGTCTTGCTCAAAAAATAAAAAAAAATTAATAAAAAAAAAAAAAAAAATTTATATAAAAAAAATATATATAATATATATATATATATATATATATATATATATATATATATATATATATATATATATATATAGATAATAAAATAAAACAAATATATATATATATATATATATTTTTATTTTATTTTTATATATATATATATATATAAATAAAAAAAATATATCTATATATTTATATTTATATTTATATTTTTTTTTTGATCAAGACGACAAACTGAGATGGAGTCTATCACAACTTCTGTGTCGATATAGACATGCCTCTTTATCTAAGCATTCATAGATACACAGCTAGCTCATAAATAGCTGGGGTTGGGGTATCACCTAGTCGATTACTCCCTACTAGAGCACTTTTATTTGTTTATAGCTCGATTCCCAAATTTATATTTTATAGTTTCGAGTGTATGTTAATCAGTCAAACTTTGAAAGGCATCTGTCTGATGATAGATTCTCTTATCAGTCATTAAAAAAACTGAAGCTCAAAGACGCACATTAAATACCCTTACACACACAAAAGATAGCAAAAATAATATTTTATTTGAGAGCAAAAATATTAAAAAAATAAGTCAACTAAGTAAATCTGCATATTTATTAAAACACTTCTTTAAAAGGTTATTCAAGTTTGAGTGACGCTTTAATCTAAAAGCTCTCATAACAATTCTTACAAACATGTTTTATTGCGTCTAAATGTAACTCAATTTCAATTCGCAAAAACTAGTTTTTTTTCTTAATCAGATTGCATAATTAATACCCTACACGAAAAATATGCTGAGTCTTGGTTAACTTTGCAAAATGGCGAACACCTCCAAAGAGCGAGCTGCCTATCAAGTGAATATTAGCCTAGGTCTGACCCCACCGCAGGGGCTGTAAGTAGACCGCATGAACACTGATTGTAAGCCGATCTAGCTGGCTGCTAAACAGGCCCGGCGCGCTACCCTATAGCCAGCAGAGGTGCACGTGTAGAGGCGCCGATGTGATCAGCTTTGGACTCTTCCTAATGTAGCTGGGTAACTGGCACTGTAATATGCGTTTAGCCTCGACATTGGCAAGACTGATAACACGACTCGTCACGGTTATCATAATGGAAATATTTTTGATACCCTCTGGCGATTGGAAATTGAGTGCCAAAGGCAATATTGTGGCTGTTACAGACAGTGGGTGTGGCAATGCTTGCGGCTTACTTATCGATAACTTATTAGCTAAATTGATACTTATCGATTATAGCATGTTCCTTGTTGTGTCACACACAGTTCAAGTGTATTTACATAGCCTGGAATTTCGAATTAGAATCTGAAACATAGAAAGGCCATTACAGAGTATCTCCTGCTGAGATTCTTTGAACTACTCCATAAAAGTATTCCAACTATGGATACAATTTCTTACAAGTTTTCAATAACATCTAACAATATCGATAGATATTGATGTTTTAAATTTCTATAAATTCTACTTACAGGGTATTAAAGAGCCGTGTATTCCCTGCGCTGTCATGACAACTTGTTATCTGTACAATTATGATACGCAAATGTCGACGTTTAAAATGTAAAACGCACATTAGATGCTGCTCAGTACGCGCTGAAGGCAGCTCGTTTTAGGTTCAATTCAGAAAGCGGGCGAGGATCAAGAGCAAGGATCAACGAGAACCATGGTGGTCGAGACATGGAAGAAGAGTGGCATTGCCACTAAATTTCCAACATATCGCAATTCTTCGCTGGTCACGGTGCACAGCTGGCAGAAGGGCAAGCAACAGGATGACGAGGCCGAAGGACTTTGGCGCATCAAGGACAGCATTTACGATTTCACATCGTTCATTGACAAGCATCCAGGCGGGCCCTTCTGGATACGGGAGACCAAGGGCACGGACATTACGGAAGCTTTCGAGTCTCATCACTTGACCACAGCGCCCGAGAAAATGATTGCCAAGTACAAGGTGAGGGACGCGGCCAAGCCACGCATCTATACTCTAACCCTGCACGAGGACGGCTTCTATAAGACCCTCAAGGAAAAGGTACGCGAGCAGCTGAAGACGATCGACAAGAGCCCGAAGCGAAGGAGCGATGTGAGTAGAGAACATTTGGGGATCTTCTTAGATGATCTGGCTGATCATGTGTGATCTTTGACTTTAGTTGATTCATCTGGGCATCTTGCTGTCCACCTATCTGTTTGCTGTGGCTTGTGCCAAATATGACAGTCTCCTGGCACTGATCCTCGCCGGCGTCGCTCTGTGCTGGACGGTGATCGTGTCGCATAATTACTTCCATCGTCGCGACAATTGGCAGATGTACACCTTCAATTTGGGCATGATGAACTTCTGCTCGTGGCGCATCTCGCATGCGATGTCGCATCACATCTATCCAAATTCCTACATGGATCTGGAGCTGAGCATGTTTGAGCCGTTGCTGTGTTGGGTGCCCAATCCGCACATCAAGAGCAAGGCGCTGCGCTATGTTTCCTGGGTAACAGAACCTTTGGCCTATGCCATTGCCTTCTTCCTGCAACTGGGCACGCGGTAGGTGGCTGATCGATCGCACAAACTGATAGATCACTAATCATTTTCCACTATATAGCATCTTCTACTCGCTGCGTCACGCGAATATTATGTACTGGCACGATCTGTTGCCCCTCACCATACCCCTGGTCATGTACTACGGATCGGGTGGATCGGCGACTCTGTTGTTCTGCTTACGCCAGTGGCTGTCGATGACGTCCATAGCCAGCTTTGCCTTTTGCGTAATCGGTCTAAATGCGGCGCATCATGACCCGGAAATCTATCATGAAGGTGATACGAATCGGGAGGATCGCGACTGGGGCCTGTTCCAGGTGGACACCATCATCGATCGCGGCGATCTGAAGTGGTCACAGTTTCTGGTGCTCACACACTTCGGTGATCATGTCCTGCATCATCTCTTCCCCACACTCGATCATGGACTGCTGCCCGCCCTCTATCCCGTACTCTATGATACGCTCGATCAGTTCAAGGGTGAACTGCGCGAATGCAATCACATCGAGCACATGATCGGACAGCACAAGCAGCTGCTGCGCACCGAGCCCAATCCCCGGGCACCTGGAGCAGGCAAATAGATCTTCTCTGTCTACACTACGTCCGATCGAGCACAGGCCTCCTAGCATAAGACAACGGATATTTTTATCCTATAATATAACTAGTTATACAAATATATTCTGCTTAAATATAACAACTTTGTTTTATTTTTAATGTGTTTTAACTAAGCTCTGAAGTATCCAGTGGATATTATTATACTGATCATGCTTAGATTAGCCTGCTGGAGACTTGATATATAGAATATGCACTTGTGCAGACAGGCCACAATTTTTTACCTTACTGTAGACCCATTTTTAAGATACTAGTGGGGGCGTGGCAGATCAGCAAAAACATAAAGCCCAATATTATTATATTAAAGCTTCGAAACTAGCATTTGCCAGCCTCTTGAGACTAGCCAAAAATCATGCAGCTATTTGTAGAACGTGAACGAGTATTATGCAGTCGGTGACAGCCGAATGTCTTGCTTGCACGCTCAAAACTCTCTTTAATAAAAACAAGTAAAGTTTTTTTTAAAATTGATTTACATTTATTTTGTTCCTTTTTTGTATACTTTTTTGTTTTGGTTTTTTAGTTGTAGTTTTTGATCTTTTAACCTTATAATGTTTTGATAAAATTAAAAAATTTAACATAAACATAAGCGCCGTGGGAGGCGAGTGTGTATGCTCTGTCTGTATAGATCGGCTGAACTGGGCACACATTTAATAGTTATTAATATATAGACACAATTCGATACATGTTAGATTAATGCAACTGCGACACTTCCTGAAGGACATCCCCGCCTATTTTTTTTTGTTATTTTTTAACTGACAATTGACGGGGCTCAGTTGTTGTTGTTTTGTTTCTTTTAATGTTGGTTGAATGCGTTTTGAAAGTTGTATAAAAATATAAATACAATGAACAGGTCTCGAGAGATGTCCGAGAGCAAATGTCGCGTCTACAAAGCTGTGCTACCAACTCCCCTCACAAAGAACTTATGTCCGTCGATCATTGATCGTCGATCGTTGTTGTTGTTGTTGTTGTTGTTGTTGTTGTTAAACAGATGTTATATTGTTTATTGCTTGTTCCGGGTTCTTAAGATTTCCGTTATTATTTTGGGGCCCGGTTAAACATTTTGTTGTTGTTTTTTGCCTAAGTGCATTGTGCCTCCCGTCGTTTCGATATATATTTTGTTATAGTTTTATTATTTTTGTTTAAATTAAGAAATTAAGCTTTAAATCATAAACATAATCATTATGAAATATCATTTAAAATAAATTAAAAAATGAAATGGCATTTAGAATTCGTTTTCAGGAGCAAGGTCGAATCTTGGTGGGAAAGCCAATCCGTCGAATTGTGGCCTAACGGATGTCGCACGGGGCTGCAGAAAACAAAAGAGAGAGAGAGAGAGAGAGAAAGAGAGAATCGATTTATTAAAATGTGAATAAAAGTATTAATATATATAGTATCTATAAGCGGTATGATATACTATCAATAGCCAGAACATGCTTTTGGGAGGGGTGGACGAGTCACTAAAAGTTCGTTGAGACATTTTCTTTGACTAAAAGTAAACAACGGAGCTTGGAATGAACGCCTAGCGGCACGTTACGTGGTGCACACATTGGCGAGGGGGAGAGACGAGCGTATCTATAGATAATTGGATAAACGAGGAGTACGAGGTAGCGTGAGCAACGCGACAGGTAAGTAAGTGCTCGAGACATTCTGTAGGTCGAGGAAATGTACGAAATAGAAATCAACATCAAATGAACGACTGAATGAGGCGGATGAACGAGGCGAATCTATGAGATATTTAAATGAATCGAATGAGTGAACCATGAAGTAAATAAATGAAGCGAATGAATGAACCAAATGAACGAAACAATTCACTGAAAATGAGCGAAACGAATGAATGGAATGAATGAATACGAGAGTGTGAACGCCACTTCTCAGACGAATGAACGCAGCTCAGTAGAGAGCGTGAACAAGAGCGAATGAACAAGTACGCAACTCATGAGAGAGAGAGAGAAAGAGAGACAACACCAAGTGAATATGCTTGGGATATTGAAGGAGTTTTTTGTGCTTGTGCATATGTAAGTGTAAGTGTGTGTGTGTGTGTGTAGGAAGTAAACGAAGTTTTCCAACATTCTGACACAACAAGAACAACAAGAACGAGAACGAGCACGTTTCCACTTTACAGGCGTTGCCACTTACAAATGTTGTCAAGAAAGTTTCTACTGCTCCAGCGCGCCCTCTAGCGGCCACCCTTTGACGCTGTAGGCTGCAGTACACAAATACATACATATATACATATATATGCAGAGATATATATATATATGCATATATGTGTTTGGTGTTGTTTTTTAATAATATAGTGGAAGAATAGTTTGTTTTGCATATATAAATATTATTTATATATATTGTATGCAGTATGGCTGTAGAGAAAGCAAAGTCGATTGATTGATGCTGATTGCTTGCTGTTGATCTTCATAGTTAGAAAAATTGTCAAAATGAACGCATTATTGGTTGGTACTAGAGCTGATCGATGGCTCGATAGATCGATAATTGCTATCGAAGCTCTTTCATTTACTTTCTTGATGTTATTTCTTCTTCTTCTTATTTTTTTAATAGATTTTAGTTTTATTTGGTTCGTCTTTCTTTTCGCCCAGGTGCTTGGGGTTTTGCCTCTAATTACAATTCTCTGTTCTACCGAATGTCGATGTATGATGCATCTATATTATTATTATTAGTGTATATATATTTTAATTCTTATAAGCTATAATTCTCTTTGCATGTTTTCTGTTTCATTCTTCTTCATTTTTTACACATAATTGAACCATAATAGATTTTCTTTCTTTTTTAGCTTTTATTTTGGTTTTTTTGCATTTTTGTGGTTGGGCCTCAACTTTTAGCATTTAAATCTGTGCGTAGAGGTGCGAAGGTGTGAAGAAGAAGCAGAACGCGTACCGCAAATATGAAAGGGAAGAATATATAAGCATATATAGAGAGGCAATTGTAATACTATATATACTGAAGATGGAGTTGTAGTTGAATGGTAAGCCAAAGAGTCAGATGTGGAGAGTGTTGGGCATGTGTGGGGCATTTGTTGTGGTTGTACTTACCGCTGGGCTGGCACCACGACCGACAGAACCGGCACGTCCCTTGGCGCGGAATTTGCTAATGGCCTGTTCAGCCAGATCGGCACGCTCCTCGGCTTCCTCGAGCTCCTGCTGGGCCTTGCGGAATTTGGCCAAGTTGAGGGCGGCGATTTCCTCGGCCTCCTCGATCTGCCTCTTGTATGTCTTGATCTTCTGTTGCAGCTTGTCGACCAGATCCTGCATGCGCTCATGGTTCTTGCGATCCTCCTCAGACTGGAAGCTCAACTCCTTGATGCGGCGCTCAGATTTGCGCAAGTTCTTCTGGGCATCGGCGTGTCTCCTCTGCTCACCATCCAGCTCGTTCTCGAGCTCGCGGACGCGCTGCTCCAGCTTCTGGATAGCCTTCTTGCCACCCTTGAGGGCATTGGCCTCAGCCTCATCCAGACGCACCTGCAATTCCTTGATCTGCTGTTCGAGAGCCTTCCTCAATTTCTCCTGGGTCTGGGCATGATCCTGCTCAGCGCGGAGCTCATCGGCCAGGCGGGCGGCATCGACCATAGCCTTCTTGGCCTTCTCCTCGGAGTTCTTGGCTTCGTTGAGGAGCTCATCCAGATCAGAGTGCAGAGTCTGCAACTCCGATTCCAATTTCCTCTTGGCAGCAGAGATGGAAGCATTCTGGGCGGAAACTTCGTTCAGCTGTTCGTGGGCATCGGCCAATTCCTGCTCGGCCTGGCGACGACCGCGATCGGCCTGCTCCAGCAGAGTGCGAGACTCCTCGAGCTCGTTCTGCAAGGCGTTGGCACGACGCTCCGAGATGCCCAACTGTTCGCGGGCATCGTCACGAGCTCTCTGCTCCTCCTCAAGGGCGGTCTGGATGTCCTTGAGCTGCTGTTGGTAGCGCTTGATGTTCTTCTGGGCCTCGGCGTTAGCCTGAGTAGAATGAAAGGGGAAATCGCATTTGAGTTATTGACTCGCAATTGCCAGTAGCTGCGCGTTAGACTCACCTTGTTGGCATGATCCAGAGCAATCTCCAATTCGTTGATGTCGGCTTCCAACTTCTTCTTCATGCGCAGCGCCTCAGCCTTGCCCTTGGCTTCGGCTTCGAGGGAGGCTTGCATGGAGTCGAGAGCGCGCTGGTGGTTCTTGCGGGTATTCTCGAATTCCTCTTCCTTCTCCTGGATGCGGCGATCGATTTCCTGGCGCACCTGCGACAGCTCAAGCTGAGCGCGCAGCACCTTGTTCTCCTCCTGTTCGAGAGCAGCCTCGGCTTCCTCAAGGGCAGCCTGGAGCTCGTCCTTTTCGGCTTCCAGGCGCTTGCGGGCCTTCTCGATCTCGTGGATGTTGCGGCCACCCTCACCGATCTGGTCGAGCAGATCCTTGACTTCATCAGCCAAGTTCTTGTTCTCACGACGCACAGCCTCCAGCTGCTCCTGGCCCTCCTCGTAGGCGCCCTTAAGACGGAACAACTCGGTGGAGTAGTTGCGGCACTCCTTCTGGGAGGCATCGAGCTCAGCGGCCAAATCATCAACCTTGAGCTTCCACTCGCCAATGATCTTGTCGAAGGCCTTCTGCTTCTTCTCGGCGGCGTTGGCAATGGCGTTGGCACGGTCGACCTCCAGCTGCAAGTCCTCGACTTCGGTGGACAGACGCTGCTTGGTCTTCTCGAGGCCGATGCACTTCTGGTTGAGCGACTCAATAGTCTCCTCAGCCTCAGCAAGGCGAGCCTGCAGCTTCCTCTTGGCCTCCTCCAACTCCTCAGAGCGGGCAACACCATCGGACTCGTACTTGCTGCGCCAGACCTGAGCCTCGGCGTTAGCCTTGCTGAGTTGACGCTGCAGATCAGCCTTGCCCTCAGCCTCCTCCTCAACCTGCTCGCGCAAGTTGTCGAGGTCGTGCTCCAAGTTGCGGAACTTGCCCAAAAGTGTGGCACGCTCGCGCGACTCCTCGTCGGCCAGACGCTTGGTATCCTCCAGCTGTGTGGTCAAGGAGATCTTGATCTTGGACAGCTGCGATACCTGAGACTCGGCCTCCTCCAATTGACGCAGCAGATCGGAGTTCTCAATGGACAGCTTCTTCTTGCTGGCATCGAAATCGTTCAGAGTCCTGTTGGTCTCATCCAATTTGGACTGCACCTCGTTGAGGGTGTGCTGCAGCTGCTTGGCAATCTTCTCCTGGGCAGCCTGTGGAACGTGGTCAAAAGTGGATGCGTATTAGCCAAGGCAAACTCTTCAATTACCCTTTCCATAATTTCCTCTAAACTGTGTGATCTTTTGTTCTGTGTAAGCTGTACAGTATTAGTAATGGGGTACATTAAAAGCAGGCAAAATAGTTCTTTAAGTGGGGTCGTTTTAGTTTCGGATTTTACACTTTACACTAGGGGACTGCAGTCTCGTGACTTCTATACAAAGTGCTCGGAGCAATAAACGTTCAGCATATAATTTACAGCAGCGTTCGCAGACGAAATTTGATAATTCATAGATTCATATACCTTCTCGTTGGTAATGTGATCGACACCGGCGCGCAGGTCGTTCAGCTGGCCGTAGTACTCGTTCTTCTCCTTCTCAGCCCTGGATTAGACAATATATAGAGAGTAGACATATAGAGAGTGTGTGGGTTAGTGAAGGGATTACAGATTGCTTTTGTCTTTGGCATATCAAAGCAGAGTAAAAGGCGAGAAGCGAGCGACCGAGTGATCCATGGTCCACAGTTGCAGCCTATTTCACGCACTAATTCCAAAAAAAAAACGTTTTATTCAGGGGATAGACAGAGAGAGACACAGACAGTGAGAGAGAGAGTCACGCACACACACAGTTGTAGTCGTATATAGAGTGTGTGTGTGTGTGTGTGTGTGTGTGTAGTTGTGTACATGCTTTGTGTTTCGGTGTATATGTGTGGCCCATATGCCACAACATATTACCTTATCGCGGGCCAACTGATCGCAGGCGGTACGAGTTTGATTCAACTCATTGTGGCAAGTCTGACGATCGTGCTCGGCCCTAAGTAGCAAAAAGTAGAACAACAGTTGCATTATATACATATATATATATATATAGATAGAGAGAGAGAGGGAAGATCGAACTGATCAACGATCGGTGACACACTCATGTCTAGATTGTATGGCTGGCTGGCTGGCTGGCACCTGAAATAGCTGGCAAGATCTAGATAGCTTGCTGTGGTATTCTACTTACTTGGCCTTCAGCTTGTTGAGCTGATCAACCTGCTCGGCCATCTCGGCGACGGCGTCGTTGTGCTTCTTGCGCAGGTTGGCCAGGGTGGACTCGTGCTGGATGTTGGCTTCCTCAAGATCGCGACGGAGCTTGCTCAGCTCAGCCTCGCGCTTCTTGTTGAGCTCAATCTGGGCAGAGGTGGCACCGCCAGCCTCCTCCAGACGCTCGCCCAACTCCTCGAGCTCGCGGGCCAAATCGGCGCGCTGCTTCTCGGCCTTGGCGCGGGCTTGACGCTCGGCCTCGACCTCCTCCTCGAGCTCTTCGATGCGGGCCTGCAGTTCCTTGATCTGGCGCTGGTGCTTGCCAACAACGACCTGCTCATCTTCCAGCTTGGCGGTGATGGAGGACAGTTCCTTGTCCTTGCGCTGGATGGTCTGCTCCAACTCCTTCTTGTTGCGCTCCAGATCGGCAACGGCCTCCTGGGTCAGCTTGAGGTCGCCCTCAACCTTGCGCTTGGACTTCTCAACATCGCCGCGCACCTTCTTCTCGCGCTCCAGCGAATCCTCGAGCTCATCGAGAGTCTGCTCGAGCTTGGCCTTAACCTTGTTCAAGTGGTTAATCTTGTCCTCGGCGGCCTGCAGTTCCTCACCAGTCTTCTGGTTGCTCTCGCCCTGCATCTTCTTCTCCTTGTTCAGCTTGTTGATGAGCTCATCCTGGTGGGCGATCTCGTCGTTCAAGTTGCGGATCTGGTGATCCTTGGTGGCCTTATCCTGTTCGGCCTTCTGGACGCTCAATTCCAGATCTTCGATGTCCTTCTTCAAGCCAGAGATCTCCTGATCGGCCTTCTTCTTCTGCTGGAACAGCTGGTTGCGGGCATCTTCCTCCTGAGTCAGGCGCTCTTGAATGTCCTATCGAGACCAGAGCAAACACACAAATTGTATAGCAACACATTGTGTATATAACACTCATATATATATATATATGTATATAAGGAAGGTGAGTGGGCGTATATTGGTTCCATCGATCATTGGCTAAATTTAGACAAAGTGCGCACATCAACAGCTCGCTCGGAACTCTCGAAATAGCCGAGCAATTGACATGGTCGATTGCACTTGATAAATTTGCTTGCGGATTAAATGGATTCGGATATGGATGTGGATATTTGATGGTATAGGTAATTGGGTTATTTTTAGGTGAAAACTTACGCGCAGCTGGTTCTCGAGGTCGTTCTTCTGGGCGGTCAACTTGGCGTTGCGCTCCTGGAAGTCCTGCAGCTGACCCTTCTCGCCGGACAGAGAGTCCAACAGGGCGGTCTTCTCGGCCAACAATTTGGCGTTGAGCGCCTCCAATTCCTTGCGCACTTTCACTTCAGCGGCATGCAGTTCCTCAGCCTTCTTGGCCTTCTCCTCCAGACGCTGTAAGTCATTAGAAGCATTGATTGGATTACTGAACGAGCTGCTCTCAATTGGCGCTGCAGTTTCTTGTGCTGCTGCTGCTTGTGGTGTTGGCTCGACACTTGGCTCTGCACTGGCAGGCTCTGCGCTGGCCGTTGGAGGCTCTGCAGTTGCCTCCTCGGAAGCTGCTGCGGCATCAGCTGGCGCTGCCTCAGCAGCCTTTTTCGTTTTTTTGGCTTTCTTTTCGTCAGCCATTGTTGAAGATTCACTCGATTTGTATTTGATTTGCAATTAAGAAACTCAAACCAGTTGCTTGCTCTTAACTAGCTGGATATATTTTGAATTAATTTCTCTTTTCGTTCGCTTTGTATTTTTATTTTCTTTTTGTTCGTTTGCAACGCGCCGCGTACTGGTCCAAATCTAACTGGAATGGCTGCTGCGACTGCACTGTGCAGATGCTAACAATTTTTGGCTATATAAAATTAGCCAGCCAGCGACCCAGCTGTTGCTTGCCAGCCTCTGGCATCTGTAATTGCCATCATAAATTCATAATTCACCAACAGCATTCGCATACGCTTGCTATCATTTCGCACTTGCGCAGCCAACAGCAGGTGTACTCTATATATATATATCGTTCTCTATATATATATATGTATATGTCTATCTCGCTCGCACAACATATACACGTTAAATAGTTTGGCTGCTTATAATTACTCATCATTGGTTTTTGAATTGAGTTGGGCCAATGCGGCGTATGCGTATTAATCATACGCCCCGCTATACGACACCCATTTTTTCTCTCTGCTCTTGGTTGGCGCCGCTGCCTTTTTATTATTTAATTAGCAAGCTAATTGGCAACTGCTCGCCACTTAAAAAAGCAAAAAAAAAAACACAACGTTGAGAGCTGCCAGCCTGTACGAGAATAGCCATTCAGATGGAGCTATAGATATATAGCTCGAAATATACACAAGGGATTCATATGGCAGCATATACATGCGTATGGCTGCATGTATAAGCGTGTATATGGGCTGATTCCAGCAATCTATAACAGTTTTCCATTCTACATAGCTTCGCCTCAGAGCGTGAAGCAAACATTTCACACAAATAAGATGTGAGATGTGAGAAACGATTATGACAGCATCTATTTTTGGTAGCTCGATCAGCAGCATGATTAACATGATCAGCATGATCGGAGAATGCGTATGTGGGCGTGGCTTAATTAAAGCACCAAGTGCATGTAGTCTAATGTGAGTCTATTTAAAGATCGCCCGACTCGCAGCTGCCGCCTCACATCCAATTATGCACGACAACAATGCAAAAAGGAACCCAACCTGAAGGGTCGGACATGCCAGGGCTATGCTTGATTGCCAGCCACAACTGCTGTCCAAGTTCAAAAATCAACCACAAGCAGCAGTTTATGTGAATAATTATATAAATTGTATTTCATAGATGTTTTTCTACTCACGGCAATTTCGTCTTCAATGCGGCTGACGTTGAGCAGAGGCTTGATCTTCTGCCACAGTTTGTACCAGGGCCAGGTACGCAGCTGCAGGTATTTGCGCAGATTGCGCTGGACGACCTTGAGGGCGACGCGCTGCTCTTGCAGCTTCTTGAAGCCCTTGCGGGACAGGTAACCACGGGCCCAAGCCTGCATCCAGGACATGATCTTGCCGAGACGCTCATCACGGAACTCCTCCATCTGACCCAGGACACCGGCACGGAAGAACACCTAAATATTTGGCAAGTGTTTGTGTACGGATGTCGAGGCAACATCAGAGAGAAATAGATTAATTTACAGTTAAAAGGCTGCGCGGTTCAAAAATTGCGCGTGCTCTAAGCCACGAGCTGGACCAACGCGAGTTGGCCCAGTTCGAAAAATTCTTCATTTTTTTTCGCTCAAGCAGGAAGCAATTCTTCAAAAACACTTTTCGACAGTTTGAACTGGGATAGAATAAAGGATGGATTTTTGGTACAAACGAAAACGAAAAACACGAAACATAAAACAAGACAAGAGAACAACACATAGATTATAACTAGATGGAGATTCGATGAAGGAGTTTATGATGAGACATACAGCTTAAGACTAGAGCTAGTGAGTGTGAGGTGGAGCTGCAGTAGTTGGCGAAACCCTCCGGAAACCACAGCCTCAGCCATGTACTAATAGCTACAGGCAGCATGGCTTCCCTCGGGATTCGAACAGCTGCAGCTAGACCCACTTTTGATAACAGATCATGCATGTCATAGAGCTACAGAAATAAAAAACCCTTCAAGAAATCACAGCCCAGGCCATGTTCTAATAGCTTTAGGCAATGTCACTTCTCTCGGGGCCTGAACTCCGGCGAGCTACAGGCGCAGCAATCACGCAAGAAATCACAGCCCAAGCCACGTACTAATGGCTGCAGGCAATGTGATTTCCGGCTGGGATTCGAACCTGTGCGCGTTTTTTTTTTTTTTTTTTTTTGATGTTGTGAGCTGTGGCATGCAAGCTGTGCAGTATATTGTCGCTGATATACCTTTGTGTTACCCAAACGGTATTGATCTTCGGGTAAATCGATAAACTTAATGATAATATCAGTGGCCTTTTTGTCTTTGTCAACGCCCTGCAATTGCTTAGGGCACATGATCTTGTAGCTGTATGGGTGGGTATTATTGAATGGTTTAATTGTTTGGTATTTTTTGTATAGTTTTCAAACATTGGTTAGTGCATGTAGACTACTAACATAACTGGTAGATTAGTGTTTACTACTAACTAAGTTAATGCTACCAAAAAAAAAAAAAATAGTACCAATTTGTTGGTGTTTATTTTTGCGAATCGGGGATCTATGTGGGAGTGGGGTTTGTGGCTTGGACCTTTTCTGTAAAGGTTTCGTTTTTTGTTGTACGTATGTCCTTGTTTGTATATGGATTTCGTGTACATTCAAAGAGAAAAACGTAGAGAGAGAGAGAGAGAGAAACATGCGCACAGCAAACACAGAGTATAAACCAAAAGCTTTTTGCTTAGTTTCTTTGGTTGAAGATACTGTGTGCGCGTGTGTGTGTGTGTGTGTGTGTGTGTGTGTAGTTCTGGACATCTGTTTTGGAAGCCATATACGAAGTGTTTTTGTTGAAGTTGAGTTATTCAGCTGTTGTCGTTTTGTTTTGTGTTTGAAATAGAAAAAGGTTTCGTGCCTTTGTGTTACCCAGACGGTATTGATCGTCGGTCAACTCGGTCGATTCGACAAGGATTTTCGTGCATTTCTTGGGATCCTCAATACCCTTGATACCCTTTGGGTTCAGGATTTGGTAGCTATATGTCGTTCACGTATAACATATAAACATGAGTGTCATAAATAGTAAATATAAACAGAGCTACGATACATAGATAGACTAGATATGGTTGGTTAGTATAACTAGCTTAGAGCTAATGTTATTTACAGTTGATCTTCAAGTCTTCGAGCCAAGTCAAATTACAACTACTGCAAACGGCAACCCATGCTGTAAAACAGGGGGTTGTACATGTGTGTGTTTCTGTATGTGTGTGTGTGGGGATCGAAAACTAGAAAAGGGGTTCGTTTTGGGTTCAGGTAGGGGAGCATAACAATCATAGTGCTGAATAGCGCCCCTAGCAAGGTTTTAATACTGCTTTCTGAAAGGGCGCCCAAAAGTGTTGGAACTTCGCCTCTGTTTAAAAGAAGAAGTCGAATATATATATATAGATATATATATATACGCGGAATCTAGTTATTTGATATCCGTCAAGTGTACGGGAAATAAATACTAGAGAGAGAGATAGAGAAAGAGAGAGAGAGAGAGATACGACAAAACTACTTGGAGGAGTATAATTTAGGTATACGCAAAATGCATTTTAAAATCATAATTGATAATTGGGTGTATAAAGAAGAAGAGTCTGTGCCTTAGTATGTCCAATACGATACATATCGGGATCCAAAGATGTCGATTCTAACAAAATTGAACCAGCCTTCTTGGGATCGTCGACGCCAACAATACCAGCTGGATTCAGAATTTGATAGCTGCAAAATGAAATTTCAATCATATTCTGTAAAGGTTTTTCTGTTTAGCTTATGCTCGGATCTAGGGCACTTGGAGCCACTGTTGTTGTTGTGTTTGTTGTATTGGTGTGTGTGTAAAATCTCTTGGATGCTTGGGCGCGTTGGCGCTTTAAAGGCATCCAGTTGTATATGCTTTTATAGATTATTGACTACATCAAATATATATATATATATATATATAGAAAGTTGAGCCATCCACTCATACAAATGCATGTATATATAGCTGATAGAGAGAGAAAGAGTGAGAGAGAACTTATTCATGCCTTGGTATGGCCCAGACGATAGAGATCTTCATTCAGCTCGGTTGACTCAATCAGAACCTTAGAAGCTTTCTTGGGATCTGAAACTTCCTTAATTCCACGGGGATTCAAAATCTGGTACCTGTTGATGTTCATATGAGACAGATAAAACATAATGAAGTACTGAACATGCGAAACTCAAAAAAAAAAAAAAATTTGCTTTCATTCCAGCTCGCTACACAGAACAAGATATATATAAATATATCTAGATAGGAAGACAGCACTTGGTACATTGGATTTTGGTATAGAAGAATGAGGATACGATAATTGATATACATTTGGAGTGGACCTTGGGTTTATCAAAACAACAAGTGAGTATACATTAAAGTATGCGTGCCTTGGTGTTACCAATGCGATACAGGTCTTGGTCCAGTCCGACCGCTTCCAAACACTTGGTGGCTGCATTCTTAGGCAATTTTTCAGCTGCCATGACAGCAGGTGCCAGAATCATATAACTAAAGTTAATTTCAATAGAAGTTAATAGTTTTAGATACTTATTTAAGTGAGATACAAAGAATAGAAGAGGCCAGGCAGCTAGGCCCAGCCCATAAGCTCCAGTGTATATACAAGACTTGTGCTAAGAGCAGCTAACGTATCTATAGTATGTGGTATATAGTATATAGTATATAGTATATAGTATAATGGCTAATGTCTAGATGTCTACTTGGTTGTCGAGGCTGACACTTACCGCATCTTGAAGTCGGGGTAGACCATTCTGTTGGGGAAACCTTTACGGCAAATACGGATACCTTCAAGCACACCGTTACAGGTGAGCTGATGCATGACCAAATGGGCATCTACCACGCCAGGCTGTTTCATTTCATTGGGAATGATGCAACGGACGAAGTGAGGCTGTGTCGAGCGCAGAATGGACATCAAGCTGTTCAACTGCTCCTTGTAGGCAGACGAGACAGTGGCGAAGCCACCGCCCTTCTTGCCACGACCACCCTTGGCCTGCTCACCGCCACCGGACTGACCAGGATGATCAGCGAAGATTTCGATCAGCAGCTTGTTCTGCGACTTCTTGAACTGATCGACGACGGTGTCGTTCAACGGATCCTTGTTCTTCTCCAACCAACCGGTGATGTTATATGCGACAACACCAGCATAATGGCCAATAGCAAAGTGAGCTGCCTGCTGGCCGGGCTTTGGTGGCTTGGGCTTCTGGAACGGAGCCGACTTGCCCAAATGGGTGTTGGTCAGCTTCTCCGAGAAGGTCTGATCGGTGGCCTTGGGGAACATAGACTCTTCCTCCAGGATGGACAAGATACCCATAGGCTGTTGAATAATACAAAAACACCCAACTTTAGTACAGCTGAAACTCGAAGCGCAATTCCCTTTTCAGTAAGAAGCACGCATTAGACTTGAAGTAGTTGAGTCATTTTTGTTGCAAGCGACATACTGGCGAACGTAACTAGATATACAGACTAAGACAATTAATCAATTAGTACATACAACTTACCCGTTCGTTATATATATATACATATATATATGCAGATTAGATCTATTAAGTTGCTGGCTTTTTAGTCTAGGCATTCTTATGGCTATGGTTATCAAACTGCTTGCAGTGCAAATTATGGTTAGCTAAGATCAGTTTTTTTCTGATTATTATTATTATTATTAAAATTCTTTTTTTTTGGCAATTGTGTATTTAGCTGGTCAGTTGTTTGGCTATCTGTCTCGAAGATAGTTGTGGCCGCTGTACCTTTTCAATCAAATCAATACACAATTGCAGATCCATGCCGAAATCAATGAAGGTCCACTCGATGCCCTCGCGTTGGTATTCTTCTTGTTCCAAAACAAACATGTGATGGTTGAAGAATTGTTGCAGTTTTTCGTTAGTGAAATTGATGCACAATTGTTCGAAACCGTTGTACTGTATATAGTTTTATCGGAAACGGAACAATATTTGAACATAGATAGCCAGGTTAGTCAAAGATGATCAAAGTATGTGTGGATGTCTTTAATGTTTGTGTTAGTTACTTGGGTTTCTGACTTCTGCCCCTTGGACGTGTGTATGCACGTTTCCTAAGGTCGCTTGGATGTGTGTGTGTGTGTGTGGGTGACTTTCTGGCGAGCTGCTAAGACTCATCCAAATATATATATAGCTGCAATAGGTATACTCTCGAACTGGGTTCATCAGTTATAGATGAATTGCCAGAGCGAGTGATTTATATATATATATCCTTAAAGTAATTGGAAAACAACAAGAACACTTAAGTGCTTAGGGAGAGTGCAAGATATATGTATATGTCGAGTGCGGATCGAGATCGACGAACCTTTTCAATCAAATCAATACAGGCCAACAAGTCCATACCGAAATCGATGAAGGCCCACTCAATGCCTTCCTTCTTGTATTCTTCTTGCTCCAAAACGAACATGTGATGGTTGAAGAATTGTTGCAACTTCTCGTTGGTGAAGTTAATACACAGTTGCTCGAAACCGTTGTACTAATGTGTGGTGCATGGGTAAGGATTTCAAAGGTAAGGTAAACATTTAAAACAAGTGCTTAGGATAGACAGAGTACTGTGGTGCTTGGCAGATAGAGACATGGAGAGAGAGTGTGAATGCCCCGGCATACATAAGGAATACGGAAATGTTATCAATCCATTCACAAATTCTGTGCTATAAAAAGATGCTTCGGTTCACACACAACATGACAGTCTTTTACCTGGTTGCTTAAGTGCTGAGAATTGCCTTTGAAAAACATATATATTCGAATAAATCGGTGCTAAAACATACAACAAATAACTATTTTTTTTTTGTTTTTGTCTTTTGTGCATAACAATTGGAAGTGGACACACAAATATATAAATATATAGAGAGAGTTTAGCTTAAGCACCTTTTCAATCAGTTCGATACAGGCGAGCAAGTCCATACCGAAATCAATGAAGTCCCAGTGAATACCCTCTTTGGTGTATTCCTCTTGTTCCAATACGAACATGACATGGTTAAAGAATTGTTGCAATTTCTCATTGGTGAAGTTAATACACAACTGCTCGAAGCCATTGTACTACGTGGGATAGGGCGAATATTTACATATTAAACTGAGCAAAACTAAATATTATTTTCGTCTGTGTGTGTGTGTGTGTGTGAGTGAATGGTGGAACGTGTCCAAACTTTTACCCAAGTATAACCCAAATACCTAGCTTGTAGAGAGACGTGTTAGCTGTGTGGACGTCAATGAGTCAAGCCGAACTGGATTCGAGTTGAGTTCATTGACAGTCGCAGCAGCTCATCAGCTGCAGCTATGGAGCGAGTAGGAACTGCGAGACAGGACCTCCCGCCATAGACACAGCTGACTAGCCGCAGTTGTTGTCCAGTCCGCGAATACTCACGTCGAAGATCTCAAAACCAGCAATATCCAGTACACCAATGAAATGCTGACGCTTCTGCTTGGTATCCAGAGTCTCGTTACACTTCTTGACCAGCCATTTGAAGAGACGATCGAAGACACCCTTGCACAGAGCACCAATGGAGTTGGTGACCTGCTGGACGTTACGGCCCTGGGTGACGAACTCGTTACCGACCTTGATGCGGGGCTTGAGCAAGTTCTTGTACAGCTCAGCGGTGTCGCAGCCGAAAAGCTTAGACACACGGCCACCCTCCTCCTCGCCGTCCTGTTCAGCCTGCTCCTCGCGACCACGTTGCTTGAACTTCATGCCACCCATGTGCATGACAGCGGCGGTGATCCTGTAGACATCCTCCTTCTCCTGCTTGGTGAAGCCCAAGATGTCGAAGGCTTGCTATATATACCAAATGGATGTCGCAAAGTTAGTTTTCCGATTATCATCTCCATAGTGTGTTTAGTGGAAGGTTTCATCAGCGTTACTTTTGGGTTTATTTATTACAGCGATTATTTTTCTACGCTTGTTGAGTGTAGCTTATGGACTAGTTCATGCGGCATGCTTAAGTAAAACAAAGTACGATCCAAAACATATTTCTATATATATATATATTAAGAGTTAGTAAACCTATAAATGTGCTAAGTTTGGTTGCAACATGAGAGTGTGGTTGGTTGCTTGGTTGGTTTTTCCAGGATGTTTAGCTTAAATATATTCCGGAATCGATAGACAACTTGCTTTGGCTTATAGACTAGACAGACTGGGGCAGGCCTTGGGGAACAGTCATTCGTGCGTGCTGTGTGCATGTAGATGTATTGGTGTGTGGATATATACATATATTTATTGGAGAACTCTTGGTCTGTACGGCGCTCAAGTCAAGTTGAGGAGCCCGTTAGAGAGAAGAACTACATACACAGGACTTAAACATTGTGGCGATTTGTACGCAAGGCTCGTGTAGTTGGGTTTTCATTTGGTACAAATCGCACTCTAACCGGGAGATATAGTATACACACAGATATCGTAGATTCATATATATAACATATATATATTGACTAATTGCATACACATTCCAAAAAACACAAATTAGATCAGTCCATTGAAGTCGTATTAAGTACAGTTACAGACAGGTAAATCTGCAGTAGATTTTTAAGGATGCTCAAAAAAAAAACCGGGCAGGGATACGTCATTCGTCATACAAATCTTACGCTATGGGCATTCCAATTAAAAACACACAGAGAAAAGACTAAGTACTGGCTATATATATATATGTTTGAATATATATATAGCGAGAAAGATATGTAGTACTAGGTCTGGAAACTGGAAACTGGAAATCGGGTAATCAAAAGAAAAAAAAACATATAAAATATTTATTCTGTGGGCGTGTAGGTGTGTGTGGTACGAATGTCGTTCAGACAGTACCGGAAACATAGATAGCCCCAATACATATATATCTAGATAGGTTGCCCTATCTACCATATATGTATGTGCGGGCCTTCAACTGCCGTCACTTACATCTGCCAGCTGGAATTCCTCAGCGTCGTCGATACTGGGCACAGTGACCTTGCCCTGGGATACGTTAAAGTAGTCGTAAATGTTATCAGAGAGGAAGCACATCTCTATATATATATAGGCGGAGAGAAGGTATTTTTTTGGTTTAAACAGCAACAACAACGAGAAAAAAATAGAACAGAGCTTATGGACTAAGTCAGATATGGTTTTGATATAATCAGGAGCAATGTGGTCTCTCGGTGTACGTGTGTCTGTGTGTCTCTGTGTGTACTGTGTGTGTGTGCTGAGCTGTGCTGTGTGTATGTGTGTGTGTGCTGGGGCTTAGACCAACCCCGGTGCAATTGATGTATATAGATATTATTTCAAGCCAGGAGCGGGCTTCTCTCAAGTACCTAATGGCATTTCTAATACACAAAACATATTTGTTTATCGATCGTTCTACCCGGTGTCAAAGTGCGAGAATTGCATAACTAAATTTTGGTTAGCTTAGGCCTACAGAGACCTCCTGCTCCCAGCGTTTTGGGATAGGTATTACGGTTGCATGTAACTAGGTAAAGAGTGCAAAACGCGATAGATTTACATTTACTGACAGAGAGAAAGTAGAAGAGTGACAGATAGAGAGAGAGAGAAAGAGAGAGAGAGAGACAGAAAGAGACAGAGTGTGTGTGATAGTAAAAGCGCAAGATAATTCCGGAACAACATTTGAAAATTAACACACTGTAAAATATATATACAAGTTTATCATAGCTACTACAATATACTTTTTTAAATCGGTGTACGTTACAAAATCAAACTTCAAATTGTGGAGAGAGAGAGAGAGAGACAGAGAATACAAGTGATAGAGAGAAAGAGAGATATATATATATACTTTGAAATATTTTACAAAAGTTCTGTTGGTTTCAATTACGGGTTGGGGTATTACTTATTTTGATTGATTGATTGGATTGATTGATTGATTCTTGCGTCAACTTACGTCAGTCAACTCAAATTCTTCACCATCGTTGACACCGGGTATCCGTGTTTTACCTTGGCAAATGCCAGGATAATCACCAATATGTTGGGTAAGAAATACCATCTCTATTTATTGATTGGATTGATTGATTGATTGCACATTAAATTCAAATATTTCAAATACTCCACGAAATTGCAAATGTGTAAAAAGAGTTTTGTTTCTATTTAATGAGTACGGCCCTACCTACGGCGACTACTAACTAGGTTTTTTTTTAGCTGTGTTTAGGGTTAGAGATTAGGGTTAGGATTAGGGTTAGGGTTAGGTTTACATAGATATATATATTGATTGCATAGCTTCGGCATTTGATAAAGCGTTATGAAATTTTCGGGAAGACGAACGTGATGACGTGGTTAACACACATTGAAATTGGTATATTTAGATAGAGACAGGTTCGAATTTTGAGGCATGTTTGTATAGAGACGACACTAAAGTGACAACAGATATTTATGTGTACGAAGAGTATATTAATTTGAGCTGGGATTAGAACACAAATGTTGTTTGTTGGCACAGTTATGGACATAGATCGGTATAAGTAACCATGTTCTGTATGGCCTTACATCCACTGCGATCCATTCTTCGGCATCGTTAACACTTGGAATTGTCGTTTTGCCTTGTGATACGATACGATAGTCGTAAATGTTGTTCGATAGCAGACAGTAGTCTATATGTATATAGAATATATCGCATAGACGAACAACATGCGACGATAGTTCGCATATGGTTTAAGAGTGTGTGTTTGTTTTTGGAGTGGGGTTGGGGGTACACATATGGAAAACGTAAGAAATGTTGGCATTTAATATGGAGTGTCCATAAGATATATTGTGTTAGTAGGATATCAATGAGTTAGAAGGAGATAGATGAAGGTTTTTGTTTTTTTGAGGAGAGGATATATTTTTAATGGATCGCGATACTATTTAAAGCCTTCAACATATTCCAATAATCCGTCTCTTTGGATGGTATCGCTTGGCAATTTGGAATAGATGTCAGCTACAGCTAAAGCATATAGACGTGTGTGTCTTTGGCCTACGTAAACGCTACGATATACGATATACGATAAACGATAACGATAACGATAGCTATAGCAAAGAGTTAAATTTAAAAAAAATTATATAAATTACTCAATTACGATAATACGTAGTCTAGTAGTAAGTAAAAAATACAATAAAATGAACAAGTAATGTAAAAACTTTTGGGACAATTACATCGGTGAGGTTGAATTCCTCAGCATCATCGATACTGGGCACAGTAACCTTGCCCTGGGAGACAATGTGGTAATCGTAGATGTTATCGCTCAAACCACAGATTTCTAAACAGATATTTGAGTGGAGATTAATCAATATAGGCTGTATGTATGTGTGTGGGTGTGTAAGTGTATGTGTGTGTGTGTGTGTGTGTGTGTGGGTGTGTTTGTGTTCAGTTGTTGAACCTAAACCACGGCTAAAAAATAAATACTGAAAGTTATAGTAAATAGAGACAAGAGACAACTCTTGCTCTACCCAAGATGTATATATACTGTATGTATATATATAATGTGTGTGAGAGAGAGAGAGAGAGATAGAGATGGATGGATGCTGATTGATGGATGATATTGTGAACTGCTTTATATACCTTTAACACCGGGAACGGAACCAGACATGATCTGGTAGAAAATGTGGTAGGAGCGCTCCAGCGACTGCTGGGAGATGACACGAGCCTTCTCCAACAGATCTGTTCAAATAGATGATATATATATATAGTAAGAGTTGATTGTGCTAAGCGATTTTTCATTGAAGACTTACAGGTCTCAATATCAGCACCAGCCAGTTTACCAGTGGGACCGAAATGGATACGGATGAATTTACCCTGTCCGATTAGGAATAAGTTGAATTTAGTAGAGTTATAGCTAGGTCTTGGATAGATGGGGTGTACTTACGAAACGAGAGGAGTTATCGTTACGCACGGTCTTGGCGTTACCGAAAGCCTCAAGAACAGGATTGGTTTGCACAACCTGATCTTCCAGGGAGCCCTTGTTCTTCTGCGAATCATCCTTCTTGGTCGAAGCGCCAACAGTGGCGAAGTACGCAATGACCTTCTTCGTGTTCTCAGTCTTACCAGCACCAGACTCACCGGTGATCAACATAGATTGATTCACGTGGTTGGTCAACATGTCGACGTAAGCGCCATCAGAAATGGCGAAAATATGGGGTGGCACCTCATTACGGCGCTTACCACGGTACATCTTAGCGCAACGGTTGGTATAGACGGGGTAGCGCTTATAAGGATTGATGGCAACGCAGAAAAGACCAGAGTAGGTCTATATACGTCAGAGTGGATAGAGAAAGTTGTGCAAATTAATAAGAGAAAAATACATAATTTGTTAACGAATTTTGTTAGATTCACATTTTTTTTTTTTTTGGTTTTTTTAGTTAGATTTGTGGGTTCTCTAAAAGCATTGGTAGATCTTTGACATAAATTGTTTTTTTTTTCATGTCATGTTTTAGAGAAGCCCTCTTTGAAGACAGTTTAGTAACGGGTTTTTATTATTGTTTTTATTGAATTTTCTAATTTCTAATTTACTTTCTGTTGTTGCCTGTAATGTTTTTGTTTTCATAGTCGACCAGTTTTTGGCGTTCGTTACTTGTTTAAAGTTTTTGTTTTGTGTGGGGGGTTTTTTGGAGGAATTTTGTGAGGATCTGTATTGATCTTTGTATGGTGTCAGCTCAGCATCCTTTTGTGTGTGCTGTGTATTTGGTGTGTGTGTGTGTGTGTGTTCAACCGTTTTTTCATTTCCAGTGTAGCCTTCATCGGACTGGACGGCTAAATTTGTTGGTGTTTAGTGTAAGCTTTGTTAAGGCGTACAAAATACAAGTTGTAAATGGGTTTTTAGCGAGGTTTAGAAAGAGGATTCATAGTGCTGGATGAAATAGGTGTAGGTTTTTTAAAGGTTTATGGACTTTAAATCAAAAAAATTGTTAATGGAAATATGCTTGAGTCTTATTTGTAGGCATATTTCTTGGCTTCAAATTTGGAATATTTTCTTTTGTTTGTTATTCAGATGATTTGGTTTTCAAAAGCATTTTTAGTAACATAGAACACGTTGGTTTTTTTTTTGTGATATTGCCATACCGGTACGGCAATTACTTACATAGATGAGCTTGTTGTAGTATCTCTGCCTCAAGTTATGGAGCACAGAGGCATCGTTAAGGTATGTCAAGTTAGACATATCCTCAGCTTTTTCGTATTTTGGAGGGTTCACCTGCTGGAGCTGATCTTTCTTGAAGTCTCTCGTCTAGTTTTTTTTATGTCATTTAAACAGTCGACCCATTTCGTAACCCACATATCATAGTTTTTTTACATTTTATTATAGTTGTTGGTTAGGCGTGGTTAGCAGTTGTTTTTTTTTGTTTTGTTTTTTTTTTTTTTTTGAGAAAAGAGACCGAAAAGAAGAGAAACCCATATATTAGTGAGTTTCTGACTTGGTACACTTACGTAGATAAGCTTATGATAATAGCGCTGGCGCAAATTGTGCAGCACGCAAGGTGTGTTCAGCACGGTCATGTCAGCCATATCTTCAATTTTTTCGAACTTCGGTGGATTGACTTTCTCCACCTTCTCGGATTTGAAATCTTTTACCTAGTCATATATAGTACATTTATGTAGTTTATGGTTTTGGGAATAGAATCTCTGTAGCCAAAAGGCACCACACTAGATGGCATTTGCTAAAGCCAACATTTTTGTAGTACCAAAAATGTTGGTTGAGGCAAATGTCAGTTCGTGTGGCAAGCGCTTGGGCTCCAACTCCATAAAACTCATTTTGCTATATAGAGCCTAGGGCGGATTGGTCCGGAATTATTTACCTCTCCACCAGGCAGACCGACAGAGACGATATCGCCCTTGGTGGCCTTGATCTCACCAAGGAGATAGCCCTCCTTCTCATCGGGCACCCAACAACTCTTCTTCGAATCATAGGGTTTCGATTGATCGATACGTCTTTGTTCCAAAGACACGAACAGGTATGGGGTGGGATCCTCATCCTCCTGGCTGGCTGCTGGCTTCGGCATCTTGGTTAAATTTCGCTTTTAAACTTAAAAACTCGAGAAATTAAAATTGGGACTATTCAAAAATTCTTGTTTCAATCGCGTCGTGAGCCCAAAACTTCCCTGTAATAGAGAGAAGAGAAAACCATTATTTAGATATGAGGCATGGATTTATGCTATATATTACGGCATTTGAAAGAAAAAAAAATTTTTTTTTGGATATTTCTCAAAATGTTTTTCAAGTTTTCAAATTTTCAAATTTTTTTCTTGTTTGTTTATTTTATGTTGTTGACCCATTTTGGCAGCAGACGAAGCACAGATTTTGCTTTATGGGTGTGTGTGTGTGTGTTTATTTTTCTTCGATATATTTCTGGATATATATTTGAGTTTTCCGTATATGTACATGTTTCAATATTTCCACGAAAACTTTTCAATTTTTTTTTTTTTGGTATATTTCGTAACCGGATATTCGTTTGTTCGTACACCTCCCTCGATTCAGTTAATTAATTAGGCCTCGCTGCTGTTGTTGTTGCTTATAAACAGTGTTCGAAAAGGAACAACAACAACGTAGATTGACTTGTGTGGGTTGTCGCCTAAATATAGATCAGTGCCATATACCCGCAACATATATAGATCTTGCGTGTCCGCGTCGTGTCTATATGTATGCTCTATGTGGGGCGTTGCTATTATTACGTAATGCCGAGTTTTTCACTCAATTTCCCGTTTTTATGTCTATTATATAACGTTTCAGAATGCTCGATTCACTGCTTCACCGATTATTTAATAACTCCGATTTATCACTCACTTCGCTAGATTCTTCGTCAGTTTACGAACTTCCCACAATATATATAGTGTTTTCCTCAAATATTGACTTGGGGCGTGTGTTCTAAAACACACGAGTTGCTATAATGCAATGATCGCATTTGACACGCTTCTAGAGCGTTGCGATTTAAACGATAAATATGTATATATATCTGTGTATATATGTATCTGTATATATATATATTTATTTCGACAATCGGCCGAATAAAAAAGGCAAAACAACGGACACTACACGAACTTTCAACGAATGCGTTATTTTTAAAATTCTCGAAATTATTTCGAAATTAAAACACACACTTATATATAGAGAGAAGCATTCACATATATACATATATTTATATATATATATATTTATATGTGTATAGTGGTTCTATCTATATGTATTGGTTGGGCTATGGGAAGCTTTTGCTTTTCCTATTCGAATTGCCGCATGCCGTTTTCTAATACATATGTTCGCTATAGCGTTCTCTTTCTAATGTCTATGGTTATTTTTAAAACATTTTCGAAATATTTCGCTCATGTATATAGATATATATTTATATATCTATATATATATGATATCGTCTGTGCGCTCTCTTTGTGTACGCACAGGTATTCAGGTATACTATATGATTTGTTCTAATCTAGTAATTCGAAATACTATTACAGCATTTCCGAATTCGAACAAGTAATTGAAACGCAGATATGCTGTCTCTTTCTGTATAAGGCATTGATTGCAATTATCACAAATCAATTATGTATATGAAATTAAGATCAAATTATTTTTGAATTTTTGAATTTTTGTTTTCTAAATTTTTTTTTAAATCAATTTCAATTATTATATATTTTTTTAAATAGTTTTAAATGAAAAATATGTTAAATTTTTAACATTTTTTGCTATGCAAAATTCAAAAACTTCTTTTTTTCGTGTTGCATGGAAATGTCAACTATCCTTCAAGTGATATTGACATGATTATGTTATATGATAGAGAAGTTTACTAGCAGAAACTGGGTATTACACAAGACGCTGATTATGCGTGATCAGAATTCGAAATCGAAATCGAACAAGTCGTCTTCTGGCTTTAAGGTTTAATTGAAGTAATGAGAACTATGGAGAGTTACGTAGTTTACTGTTTTTTTTTTTCGATTTCGAAAATGTGAGTTAATTATAATCCAGTTAAAGGCGTTTCGAAACGGTTGTCAAATAAATCCAGAGTCGAGAGAAAGCGTATTCCGAGTCACTTTTCAATTGGTATTTCTTTTTATATTGCTTTTTTACCGTTAAGCGTTAAGAGTTTATTGTTTTCGGCTGAGATCCTTTGAACAGGATAAGCCACAAAAGTCAACTTCAGATGAAATTTGAACACACACACACACGATTTATATATGGGTAATTTTTCTGTTTTTTTTTTTTTCGTTAGATCTTTCGGCAAAAAGGTCAAATTGTTGCTGTCTCTTTTACACTGCCAGCTGAAATTGTTGAAATTTGATTGCTATGCTGTGATGTGATGTGCTGTGCTGTATCTGCTACTGCCGCTTGAGAATAATATCCAAAAAATTAGATCGCACATCAAAGGTGTTGCACTTACGCGCTCGAAAGCCGTTCTGAACCGTGCAACCGGTAAACTTGCCTTTTATACGTGGCAATTTGATACCCCATAATCTGTGCCGCACAATCGTGAAAAAGCTCTCAAGCCGTCTCTGTATGTGTGTAGACTTGCGTGTGTGTGCGTGAGGTGGCTGGCTATTGCTGTTTGTGCTACGTCTCGGTATTTTCTTGCTCCCTTTTTCGGTCTATCAGCGTTTTGCCGCTGTCCCGTTGCTTTCGTTGTTGTTGTTGTTCTTCACGGCGCCGACCAAAGCAAGTGGACACTGTTTAAGTGTGTGTGCACATTGCTGTCTCGCTGAGGGTGTGTGTGTGTGAGTGAGCAAGCTATGATGCAATCGCAACAACAGCAGCAGCAGGATCCATGAGAGAGCAAACGAAAGCTTCACAGCGTGATTGCGTGAGCACGCTCTCTCACACGTACGTAGTAATTGAGCAAGATTCTGTGTGCATGTATGCGTGTATTGAATACATTTCAATGACAAATTTTGCATTTGTAAAAAATCCTTGTAAATTGTTTTTGTTTGCATTGCGCTCTTCAACATGGACGCTCTCTTGCACGGCCTCTCTCTCTGTTTCTCTCTTTCTACGCCTTGCAAAGCTTTTACTAATTTCACACAAACCATTTTTCCTACACATGCGATTGAGTTTGTTGTTTTTCTATTTTTTTTTGTTTTACTTGTTTTTCTTGTTGCTCGGTGATCATTTTTCGCTATTTGTTTAATTCTATTCTTTTCTGGTCACCTCAATGCCAATTTGATCTGCCACCGGCTCAGAGGGGGTGGGTGTTACCAAACCGTTTATAGTGAAGCAACGGCAGTTAGAATAATGATAATCAGCTGTATAACTGATGAACAGTTACACAATTGCTCGATAACAAAGAACTAGTTCTAGTTTGAGTTCGAGTTCTAGTTCGATATACAAATAAGTATTTGTCATTTGGCGTCAGTTAGATGCTGGCATATCTACAAATCGTGAAAATTCTTGTGAACTTCAAAAAACACGAACACACACACTCACACACATGCAGAAAGGCCGCAGACGCCAGCGTTACAGATACAGCAGCTACAGATACAGATACTAATAGATACATAGATACTGATGAGAAGTGCCAAATCAAATAAATTGTTGTCGGCGTCCTTCAGCGCAATGCAATGCATTTTTTTCAATGCTAAACGAAACGCTTTTCGCACTGTTCGCACAGCGCTGCTGTGCTAAACATAGGTACGATCCCAACCCATCCGCCCTGTTCAGCATTTTTCATAAGAATGCGAATCCTTTCAACGGTGCGCACATTCTGCGCGATTCCCAGATTCCTAAATTACCCACCCACCAAAAAATAATATAATATAGAAAATAAAAACGCAAAAATACCTTTCATAAATGATTTGAATATTAAAACTAACAAAGAAAATAATATATATATATATATATATATAATCAAATGCCAAGCAAACAATTTTTGAGAAAATTTTCGAAAAATAAAATATAAAAATTGTTTAAGCTTATTTATAGTTATAAATTTTGATTCGCTTTCGCCACAACGTGCCTGAAAGTCTTTCGAATGCGTGGCAGAGGCGTGGGCGGGGGGTGCCTGATAGGATCTTTGCGCCGCCAACGCTTCTTGAATGGAATCTTCATGAAACTTTATAAAGCGAAAAACCCGAAATATTCATATTCAACATTTTCTATGGTTGCTTTCAGCCAGATGAGCAATATTCACACACATAATGTGCTTTGCTCCGCTTTGCTTTTCGCACATAAGATAAAAAGATCATAATTTTCTTAGTCTCTTTTTTCGAATTTTATTTTGTATTTTTTATTTTATTTATTTTTTTTTTTTGAAAATGTTTTTGTGTATTTTGTTGAAACACAATCTGCGACATTGTCAGAAATAATTTTACGCAATTTAACCAAAAAACAAAACGAAGAAGAAGCCGAGTGGCAGATAGAGAGACACAAGAACAATTCCGTCGTATATTGCCAACATCAACACAATTTGAAATAACAATTTTTGCAAAGATTTGAAATCAGAAAGAATATTTTATGTGCTTTGACACACACATTTGACTTGAGAGCCAAATATTTATAATAGATACACTTCTATAGGGTACAGAGTGGCTTGTCGAGAATGTTTGATTCGTGCAATTCGAATTTTCCAGAAATTAGCAGTCGAATTTTCCTTTTCGCACAAATGCAAACTATTTTCGTATACTCTACTTTCTTTAATTATTATTATTATTCTTATTATTATTATCATTATTATCAGTATTATTATTATTATTAGTATTATTATCATTTTTATTATTATTACTATTATTATTATTATTATTATTATTATTAATATAATAAAATTATTTTTAAATATAATTAGTATTATAATTGCTTTAAATATTATTAATAATTATCTATAATTTTTTTAAGTTGCATTGCATTCTCTAATATTCGATGCCCCTCTTCATATATATCTACTATATCTAAACTATTTTCTATGCATTTAGTTGGCCTAAATGATGAGATCGCCTTTTGTTAGCAATTTTAGATAATTCCCTGCGATCGCCCGATATTCGCATAGACGATGATGTTTACTGCTGCATATAGGAAAGCAGATCCCCCACAATAAATGGTTGTCCCCAATTGTTGTTGCTGTTGCTCTTTGTTGTTCTTGTTTTTGTTGTTGTTCCCATTGTGTAAATGAGAGAAAATTTTCGGTTTTGAGTCATTGACGCAAAGAAATTTTTGCATTTTAGTGTCAAGATGTTTGGCATGCGCAACACAAAATGTTTCAAGATGAAAGGGGCGCCGAGTCGAGGGCGTGGCTGGCAAAATGCGAGGCAGCAACAATTATTGCAAGCAATGGGCTATTTCAGAGGCAACGTCAAACGATGTCCATCAACTGCCCGCAACTGCATCGGATGCCAAAAAAGCAACAACCTACGAGCTAACCATATAATCGAAATTCTATTATTGAAAAAGGGTTTACTGAGGAATTTAGAATGATTAGCAATGGGTTGGTGATATATGGGATATCATATATGATCTTAAATAGTTGAGTGTGTAATGGGTCATAAGAGATATGAGGAAGATGAGGTTCGCGGCTTCTATCAGTGGCTTGCCATGACTGAACCGTGTTTTTTTACAGTCAAAATTTATTATTGAACAATCAAAGCAAGTGCCAATTAGATTTGTCTTTAAATAAATTGTTGAAAAAATGTTTGAAAATCTTTTTGAACCAAATCTAAAAACCCACTGAGCCGGAACTAGAATCAAATTATATTTTTATATAATTTATAATATTTATAATATCATAATTTATAATATCATAAACAACCATTTCCTAACTCGTCTAGAATTACTTTCATGGGTATAGAAAACCAGTTATAAGAACCGAACCACAATCCACTGAACCACTATTAATGCAAAAAAATAAATTTGAAGCCATGCAAATTGATTTTTGGTTGAGTTTAGTTTATCTTGAACCGGTTCGTAAGTGAACCCACTCCATAGTTCCATAAGTAACGCCGGCTTTTTGGTCGCCTTTTGGCAAACTGTAGAAAATTTCGTTGCTTGAGCAATTGGTGCAGAAAATATTTTTGTAAAACGGCAACCGTGACCAAAATACATACATATATTCTATAGATAACTCTCGTCTTTCTCTAAATGCATTGGAACATATCCAAATTGTCGGTATATAAATATCCATCGTCAGGTCCGATGTAGCCGGTCGTCGTCGTCGAGCAAGTGCATCTCTCGTGCAGCGACTGCCTCTACTCTCTGTCTCACTCTCTCTCTCTCTCTTTCTTCTTCCCTTCACAGCTGCCCCAACAACAGATCGTTACCAGGTAGCCGAATCCATTCGAAACGCTCGTAAATAATGGCAATTGAATGAATACTTCCTGAATTACGGCACAGAGCATTACGTAAGATCACAGATCTGGCAGGGATATGACAGATATGAGATATCTGTGAGTCGAACAACGATTATTTCACAATTATGTTAAGTTCATTCGCCGTTAAATAACCCACTTAGCATCTGAAAAGCCCCCATAAAGTCCACTTGCAACTGTCAATCACTAATGGTTCCATCAGCTGTTTTTTTGTTTTGCACAGATTTGGCATTGAACCAGCTCTATATGATTTATGACTACATCAATTATGTTCTAAAATATTTAGGAAAAAACTACTCGATCATCTTGACATATTTCTAAAGATAAGAACAATATCATAATTGTAATAAATATAAAATAACAAAAGTTGTTCAAAATATTTTTTCTGTTTCTCAATTAAATATTAATATTTAAAAAATAATTTCTTTTAATTCAATATTTGTTTTATTTATTAACAACTCTAAGCTGGCTTAACATGTACAAATATATATATATATATATATATATATATATATATATATATATATATATATATATATTTAATTTTAAGAAATTAATAAAAAAACTTTTTCAGTTTTTTAAAATTATTTTTATTAATAATATTATTTTTTTTTATTTAAAAATTCTTACAGAGCTTGATCCGTTTTTATATTTATATTACATTTAAGGTTTAGATACATTTCGTTTTATTTATGTTTCTTAACGATTAAATAATATATTTTTAAATTTTTAATTAATTTTGATAAATTTTTAATTAATTTTGATTTAAATAATTTGATAATATTTGGCTTATCCATTTATTTTATATTATTAATGAAAAAGCTTTTAAATTTTTAAATGTAAATGAACTGTATTTTTTTTTTATATAAGTTTTTATTAAATGTTATTATATTATTTAGGCATTGATTTTTTGACAAATTTGTACAACTGAGCATAACTAATTTTTAAAAATTCTTAAAAATGCTTTAATTAAAAGAGAGCTAAAATATTTCATACGATTCTTTCTCTCTCCTCTCTCCATGTTCCTCTCTCTATCTCTCTCACCTAACCCTCTACTTGATTTTATGCTACTCAAACTTAACATTAACTAACTTTAACGTAAATTAATTTAACGTAAGCCTATCCGAACCTTTCTAAATCCACTTTACGTTAGCCTTACCTAGCCTGACATAATTCTTATAATTTCTTAACTTCAGCTTACGTCAACTAACCTTGACCTAACCTAACGCTACTTAAGCTAACCTAAGTTAACTTTAACTTACTTAGTTTTAAACTAGCTCAACTTAGCGCAAACTGACCTAACCTAACCTAACCTAACCGAACCTAACCTAACATATCTGAACTTAAATTGTCATAAGCTTAATTTAACCTTGTTAAACTTAATCTAAGCAAATTTCACCTAACTTACCTTATTATTTATTTCTAAACTTATTTCTAAACCAGCCTAACTTAGCATTTAGCTTAGCTCAATTTAATTGAAGCTAGACCTAACCTTACTCAAGCTAATCTAACCTAACCTTACTTTAGGCTACACCAAAATTCCTGTAATAAGAAGCCATTTAAGCTATGCTATTGAATTTTTGTAATATATTACTTCTGCGTGTGTGGTAATATATTGATTAATTGCACTGGCTCAATTGAGAATCGCACACGCATATTAAAATATATAGACATACATATATATATATAAATATATAGAGGAATATTTACATCTGACCAAATATATATACACATATATATATAAACCTATATCGTTTCTTAATTAGCCAATAAAATCGAATCATTTCGACTTAGTCACTGATGTGTGGAGCATTAAAATTATTTTTGTAAGCATTTGTCACCCAATTAAATTGACTGCAGCTCAAGCAATGCGAGTGCAGTGCAGTGCAGTGCTCAGAGTTCGCCCAGACTTTTTATTAATGATGAGTGAAAATTGTAAATGAAAATATTTTAATTCAGTGGCAGCCGCTGCGCCCCCCTCCGCTAGCTAAGCAGCGCCCCATTGGCGACGCCACTGCGCGCAATTGATTAATCATATGCGAAATGCTATAGACAGCCAACTAAAATGACTCAGTACAGAGCACTACATAAATATATATACCTATGTATACATATAGATATTTTTTAAAATTTATTAAAGACAAGCAAAAAGTATTTTTAAAGCATATATCATACTCCAAAATGAATGTGCAGGTAAAAGAGGCTAGCATGCTAGAGCAGATACATAGGCGTATATATAGTATATATATATATACATTCAGGTCAAATCATATCCTTTATGCCTGCCATACTCAGGCCATGTGTTAAGCTGTCCCAAAAAGCAAACTGAATATAAACAACAACAGTTCATATACTCTGACTATATACTAACTAGCCCTATGCGTGTCTGTGTGTCTGAGTCTGTGTGTGTATGTGTGTGTGTATCTACTAAATCTAAAAAACATTCATATGCGTTTAATATAGCTGCTGCTTTGGTCTAAATTTAAAACAAAAGCTATTTAGTTGCGAAGAAGCGTAGAACTTCAACACAAATGAAATTTTTTGCTTTCGACTGTGCAGCCGTATCTCGTGGCTATTTCAAAATATATATATCTAGACGAATATCTAAAATTTACTAGCTAGACAGAGAAGGGGAGATGGCGAAAGAGAGAGAGGAGAGAGTATGAGACAGAGATAGCTGGGCCAAGAAATCTGCGGCTGTGTCCTGAGCAAAGCATACGCCGTGTGGTACGTCGAAAGAAAAAAGAAAAAAAAAGTATCTCACAGATACATTCAGCTCTGTATCTGTATCTGTATCTGTCGCTAGTAAAGCAAAACTCTTGCGGCAGTCAGCCAGAGCCTCACAGTCACATCCACACTCACATGTCCACACTCACGTCCACACTCGCGTCCCGTTTCTGTAGCGCTGTGTTCGACTCTTCTTCACTTTTTTTTCATCTATCTCGCAAAATGTTTCAATTTATCTATTTTTAGTCGCAAGTTTCTTTTTGTTTATTAGTTTTTGTGCCTTTTGCTCTGCGCGCATGTATTAGTGCAGTATATAGTCGATATATATGTATTTGTATAGCAGTGGGTCGCACTCGATTCGACTGATGTTTCGCCCCTGCCTCTCGCTCTGCCCCCTGCTCCGATTGAACGTCACAACTGTGGAATGCTTTGGCTGTGGCTCTTCTACTGGATACGCACACATTGTTTTAGCTTGTCTTTCATTTGTGTTTTTCACCCACAATTGTTTTTGCTGTAGAGCTCAAGGTATATCTAAATACAGGCTCTCTATATATGCCATATAGATATGCATATATATCAGGCATTCGATCAGAGCGAACAGAGCGCTAAGGTCAAAACATTTTGAGGCAAAGGTGTCATAATATATACATACAGTTATACACATACATACAGTTATACATCCATATAATGCATATATAAACATATTTATATAAGCAAATATATAATTGTCTTTACGTAAGCTGGATCTATATAGATCAGCTCTATTAGATCAGCTAAAAGTAAAGCGAAATATCTAAAAACAAGCAGAAATATTGCAGTCGGGCGCTGCTGACTGCATAATACTCGTTCACAGTAAAATCTTTGCTTGCAAGTCTCAAGAGAGAGTCTGTAGATAGATGTGTATAGATAGATATACTATATATTTTTGATCTAGGGTATGCTTTTACTGGTTTATATTCCAATGAGTAGATGTTTCACATTTCAAGTTATTTAGCAGCGGATAGATGAACGGAGATTGCACAAAACCTATATACTCGCTTCACTTCGTGGCAGAGTATTTATATATAAATGTTTTACAATCTATCACACATGCGAGATAACCAACTGTGATAGATTTTTCTGATATTACTTGAATAGACAATTAGCTGAGGCTATAACTGCAGCTTCACTGAATCAGGAAAATTACTTAAAACCAGAAAACGCTTAAGCCTAATCAAAGGTATTTAAATTATTATTATTCTACGTTTCTCTACGCCTATCAAATTTTCCATTGTCAAATACATATCAACATATATATATATATATATATATATATATATAAAGAACTTTGTTATACGCACCATAAACAATTACAGAGAATATGTTTTGGTAATTTAACGCCCAAAGCAATGAAAATCTAACCAATCTATCTAACATATCTGACAAACAAGGCCATAATCCGAATGAGCTGTACAAATGTTTTTTTGATACGCCGATTTATATAGTTACAGTTGCATTTAGCTGCGAATATCTGGCCCTAGCACCTGGAGACCTTATCGTTACACTTAGAGAAATATAAACAGCTAAATATAAACACAGAAAAAATTTGATTGATATCAAATTAAGCATAAAAATTAATAAATAAAAAAAAAAATTTTAAAATTACAAATAATTTTAAAAATTAATATTAGTTTTAAAGACAAAAATTAAAATTAAATTTTTTTTGTATACCACTATCAATTAATATTAATTAAAAATAAAAAATTAAATCATAACAATTATATTAAATTATTTATTTATATTTAAAATAAAACAATTAGTAATATTTTTATTTATATTAAAAATTGTTCTATTTTAAATATAAAAAAATAATTTAATATAATTGGTATGATTTAATTTTGTTATTTTTAATTATATTTTTTACAACATTTTATATATTTTATTTTGATAATCCAAATTGGGAATTTAATAACAAAACAACTGTTAGTCGTCTTTCTCTCAGTGTATTACACTTTACTACGTGGCATAAATCAATATTAGCTTATCATGACCAACTGTGAGAATATATGCAGCAGGCCTAGCAAAGATATTGCGGATATATCAGGGTCTGCAGTTATTCTAGACGAGACATTGACATTCACTTGCTTTTCACTTTTGCTAGCGTTCGATCATGGGCTACTGGCTGGAGCTGCGCGCCTGGCTCCTGCGCGATCCTGCGAAACTTATACGCTATCTCGTTCTGTTCATCTGCAGCATCATTGTGATCGTGCAGCTATACGAGTGCTTCTCAAAACTATCCGACCCGCCTATATCCACGCATTCCTATTATAATGTGAATCAAACGATTGAAATGCCTGCCGTAACGCTGTGTCGTGAGCCGCCCTACAGAGAGGAAGTCTTAACAGTGAGTTGTGTGTGTGTGTGTGTGTGATTGTGTGTGTGTTTGAGAGAGAATATATATTCGAGAAGTAAAAGGAAGCAAAGTAAGAATTTGATAACTGCAATAAAAACTGTTATCGATTTGCATAAATGCTATCGATAAGCAATCTGCCGATAATTGGATTTTGATAACAAAATTTCTGACTTGCAGAATCTATCGCGCGGTCACTGTCCGCATCCAAAGTATGCCACATGTTGGATGGATTATCCCTTTGGCGAATTATCCTTCGAGGAGTTCTTCAACAGTGGCACTTTCGGCCAGGAGGAGACCTTCTACTCCTATGGACTCAATGGCGATAAGTCTAGTAGGCGCACATATATATTCTCCATACATAGATATACCCAACTGATATTTCTACAGATGTTGCCATCGATAGCACCGTTCACTTTTATATGGGTCGCTGTTATACGGTGCGTCCACTCATGGACCTGAAAAGGGTATCCAAGTCGGTTGGCTATTCCCTAATGCTGGAGCACAATATTGTTAAATCCGCCAGCGATGTGGACCTAACATCTGGTGCGGGCTGGCATATCTTTCTGCACGATAAGCGTGAAAATTTTACGGGTAGGAATTGAATATTCAGTAACTACTTAGAGTAGCTCATTGATGTCACTTCCTATAGAGGTCAACATGAAGGGCTCGGGACGCGTCGAATATGTCTTTGCGGGCATCAATGAGGAGATTGAGATAAAGCTACAAAGTCAATACTTCTCGAATGTGGAAACGTACAAGGAGACCTGTTCGAGACAGGAGGGCTACAGCGATCTAAAGGTATGTGAGTGAGATACCCTGTAATTCAGTTAAATGTATCCATTCTCATTTCAGTGTGGCGAGATATGCATCTGGCAGGACTTATCGGATGAGGTGGACTGCTCGGGTCCTTGGATGCATGACATAAATTATGAGCCCTGCAACGATACCGACTCCATGCGAAATCTGATCAAGAGCTACAAAGCGTAAGGCACAGTCTCCAATCGAATTCTCTTTGATATTCGAGCTCATTTTTACAGGGTATACGAAAGCGGCGATGACTACGACTGCAATTGCATGGAGCCCTGCGAGTCGCGCATCTTTACAACCTACATACAGAGCAGGAAAACCTTTTACCAACCCGAACCACGGACACTACTCTACATATACTACACGACCAAGCTGATATCGGTAATTGTTTTAGTACATTATAGCCAATAAGAAGTACATTTAGCTCAGTTATCTAATCCAATTCCACATTGCACATAAATTTCTAATTAGATTAACGGCCTGACAAACAAAAGTCAATTAACTAGATTCAATTATGATTTATTGTTGCTATGACCTCTGCATATTAACTATAGAAATCGATGTGAGTGTCGGCTTATTTAATATAACTCGAGCACTTTAGGCACTAGGCATAGCAAATTTGGTATGTAAGTTGTTAGAAAGCATATCTATGCAAAAATGATTTCTTTTTTGGATACCCCTTTAAGATTTCCAATTTCAGTATAACTCGCGAACTTTAAGACATAGAGTCAATAAATTTGGTATGTAGGCAGGTATAGGGTATGTACCCATAAAAAGCTGTTCATGGTTTTGAATAATCTTGCCAGATTTTCAATTTAGTTTTTTAAATAAAATTCGAGAATTATTGTAGCTGTTAATATATAATTAATTTATAGAAATTTGTGTATTTTATATACGACTCAGAAATATTGCACTTTTAAGATATCTCTTCTTTCTTAACTTAAGAACTTGTGCTCGAAAACTTTAAAAGCTACACATATAAAATTTAATATATAGGTAAAGTCCATACATATAACAAATCTTAAGTTCTTTTAATACGTAACACAAGAAAACAGTTTGAAGTCAGGGTATTTGACAGCAGAGCACACCCCACTTAAATACTCAGCTCTTCTTTTATACCTTTGCGACTTTGCGCTCTGTTTCAGCAGATGATTGAGGAGCGTCCCAGCTATGACACAACCCAATTTATAGCTGATGTTGGCGGTTCCCTGGGCTTTCTGCTTGGTCTCTCCGTGCTGGGCATCATAGGCATATTGGAGCATGTAAATATGGCCAGGAATATGGAAAGATTACGATTAAAACTTCGTTTTGATTGCAGTTAACGTTATTCTTTTGCGGCGATTGCATACGTCGAATGCAGCTGAAAAATGAGGAGCACAGTCGCTCCGACAGTCGCACCGACAGCCCGGAGGATGGGGAGTCCCAAGCGAGTGACGTGACGCTGGACATCAATGATGTGTTTACTGTAGAGAAAGCCAAGCTGGCCAAATACTGAGCAGTTGGATAACCTTTGTCTAAATAAAACTCTTATATTTATTCACAAAACCTAAAAACTAGAAAACTACATTTAATTGGGAATATTTGTTCTGGTATATACAAAGTTCCGGCTCTTAGAGCAGCCAGGAGCAGGTTAACAGCAGAGCGCCCAGACTCAGTGTCAGAGCAGTAGCAGCGGAGTTGGAATCCTTAGCTGTTGTTGTCTCTAGCTGGATATTCGTTCTGAGCACCTCGCCCAGCTTGCCAATGAGCTCTGGCAGGGACTTGTCCGGCGCGCAGGTTGTATGCTCTAGGGCATCCTTTACATGCGCCATGTAAATGCGGAAATTGATGCTGCCAGGATAGAGTTCATCGTAGATAAAGTTCTGCAGCTGATTGGCCAGCACCCAGAGGCGTCGCTCCTCATCCACCTTGATATCGCTGGGAAAGACGAAACTGTTGTTGTTGCTATAGACACGATCCTGCACGTTGTAGCTCTTCGAAGTTTGCCAGCAGCCGAGCGAGTTCAGATTGGGCAGCGTATAGAACAAAACGCCAGTGTCAGCATCCAGGAACTGAGCACCTGCCTGGGCATCCATGCCACGACTGCCCAAGATCTTGAAGTCTCTGTAAATAGCAGCTGAGGTGGCCAACGTTTTGTTCCTTAGCACCGAGGTCTTCACCGAGAACTCCATGGTGGAGCTAAGCGGATGGAAATACAATGTGGAGTAGCCATCGCTCTGTGGCTTGGACAAAGCTAGTCCATAAAGTCCATCGTCCCATTGGAACTCAATGCCATTGATGCTGAAGTTACCCGCCAACGGATCGGGATGAAAGAAGTGATGCTGCACACGCCACGATTCCTGATCCCGCCACGAATAAACCACCAGACCAGGACTACCCAAGTCGGCCGCATAGGCATAGGTATTCTCACAATCCGCATCCTCGATAGCCAAATTGGCAAAGAAGGAGCTGTGCTTGGCCTGACTCGCGGGCAGAACGTGACGACGCAGCAGATCATCGTTGTGCAGATCGTAGATCAAGAGCTGTGCCGGCCCATACAGCTTCGTCTGCTCCAGCACGCCCGCGATGCGAGAGTCCAGCACCCAAAGGCGACCACAGCGATCCGCCTTGATCCTAAACGGCGAGACCAGCTCCGGATCTGCATCGCTCAAGCTATGCGACACCCAACTAGGAAAAGGTCGCAGCGCTGGCATTTTGCTGGAGGTGTCTGAAAAGGCAGAAAGCAGGGTATATTAATAGGGCATCCATAGGGAAGAGGCTATATCAGCAATGAGAGAGGCTATATCAAAAAGGTATATATATATTTTTCTAAATATGCACAGCAATTAACTTCTCTTTAAAGCGAAAGATATTTTCACTTGTGTGAAATTACAGGGTATATCAGCACCCTCCAGTGAAAGGCTAATTTAGTATTTATAACTCATGAAGTGCAAGTTGAATGCTCTATAAATTGCTTTGACTTGTTTTGCATCGATGCTAATTGTGATTCGTGTGGTTCAATGTCTGAGAGGCTGATTCATAGGACACGTTTGTCAGCTGAGCAGTTTCTATATATGGAACGCATTTGTTGAACAACTTGTAGTACCCTATATGCAAATAACGGTCTCTATAAGGCGTATGCACTTCAGCTTAGTCCCAATGAAACTAAGTCGAAACGTAGTGAGGTAACCAGAAATACAACAATGAAAGGTTTCTTTGAGAAGTTGCCTCAAAATTTATAACGGTAACTGGTTTGAGCCACCGAATTCTATTTCATTTGTTAAATAAAAATTTTGTTTTTTTAAGAAATGTTTTATCTGCGCAAGAAAATACCTAATTTCCTGTACAATGTTTTTCTTTACCTAGCCAACCGACTGTTTTTAGCAGTAAACAAATTAAGCTTCCGCTCAACTATTTCCATAGAAACTCTACAATAAAGTCGACAGATGTTGAGTAGATATAGCAATAGAGCGAGATATGTAGAAAGCTAGATGGATGGTTATAGATAAATATAATTAGCTAGAGCTGTTTATATATATTTAAAGATACATAGTGCTAGGCAGAGGCTTTTCATATTAGGACTTCGTTTTCTACAGATAAATCTACTATATATTTCAGTCATATACAGATCTAGAATATATATGCTTTATCTGCTCACAGCTGGCTAATGCTATGCACTATAAATTTCGTAAATTCAAATAAATATTTTCTCACACTCAGAATCGAGGTATGTGAATTTACCTTTTCAATTCGATCAGACCTATTGAATATAAATACATATAAAAAAAAAAATATATATATATATATAGCTATCTACACATGCTGTTCATATTTACGATGCGTCAAGAGAATAAATATTTCCTACCAAATGTTTATCCTATAGATATATATGTATGTATGAGCATATATATAGGTATATGTCTTCCATATATATATATATATATAGCTACGATCTATGTAGCTTTCCATATTATTTTGCATTTGTTTATTTACTCAATTCCAACGATTCATTTATTTTGTTTATTATGTTGTTTGTTGTTGTTGTGGTTGTGGTTGTTGCTGCTGCTGTTTGTTGTTGTTTTACAGCTTTTTAATTACGCAAGCGGTGCGAAAATCTCAGAACCCTCAACAACCCTCAGGCAATTAATTGCAACAAATGCGAAATGCAAGAAAACTAAATTGTCTAGAACGTGTCATGAATAGAGCTGATAGCGTGACACGAACACGCTGTATACGATATATAAAAATTATATAATGAAGTGCACTAGGCCAAGTTCATAGTTAAAAGTTTTACGCAGTAAATACAGTGGATATATGTGAGAGAGTTCGAGCTTGGAGATCCCATATCTGAGAATTTGAAGTATATAGTTTTCGATTTATCTTGTCGATAATAGCATATACAAGCCTCTATCAGTATCATCATAACATTAGACCCAACCAATATACTATTTTTCATGTCGTAAGTAATTTTAGAAAATAAGTTAGCTCTCCTTATAAATAGCTACAACTTTAGCTACACCTATTCGAATAGTTCTTTCATCTCTATCAAATCAACTATGCAAATTTAAGTAACAATAGTCGAACAGCTCCCACGCATAAAGACAATGCATTAGCTGAGATTTCAGTGCAGAGCAATTCGCGCATAAACAAAGCCGCAATTTGATGTAAATGAAAGTGGGTCTAGACGCGGGGTAGAAGTGGTTCCTGCTTTGGTACTTACCATTAAGATCAAGGTAGGCCAATGAGGCGGGCACACCGTCTCGCCATCTGGGCAGCGTTACGAACAATCGCTGGCGATAGACCTCCAATCCAAAGGGTATTACGTTAGCCGGCTTGAAGGCCCCGCGCTCGATAGCCGACCACCGCTGATCGGGTGAGTCATATTGGAAATCCATTTCCCGCCACTCGTAGGCAACGCGTAGATTGTCTTTGGCCACAGCCACGCCCACGCACAAGAGTACGCCCACAATAATGCAGGCAGCGTTCATATTGAAAGCTGCAAAAATATTATACAAATTTTATAAACCAAATCAATCTCAAGACTTCCGACCTTCGCATAGCCATAAAGCAACTGGCTCGAAATGAATTGCTCTTGACAGAGACTCGAGTTAAGTGAAGCCCCGCAGAGAACCAAACTGACTGAAATCGAGCTGGAGCTCGAGCTCGAATTCGAAGTCGAATTCGTAGCCAAAGCCGCGCCTCCACTAAGCAAAAAGTCAATTTGAAAGTTGTCTTTCTGGCTTGGCTAACAATTTGTAAAGACTCTTAGACTAATGTTGAGTTCGGCATATTGGAACATGTTCAAGGGGTTGTCACTCGACATACCCTGTAATTATTAATTCTTAATATTACAAATATATATATATATAGTTTCGCAAAATGAATACTAATTTTAGAGATTTTAGCATTGGACTAAATTATAGAAAAATATAAAAAAAAAGTTATTTCAAAACTTTAATTTTATTTTATTTAAAAAAAAACATTTCTAATTTAATTTTATATTCCTTTTTATATATCTTTCACACTATTTTTATTTTATAAAATTCATTTTATTATAAATTAATTTTTTTTTCGTTAGGTTGCTTAAATTTCGAACTTCCCTCGCACTTATTCATGTAACAAGTTTATGAATCATTATCAAGTTAATTGCAGCTAAGCAAGAGAGTAAAATTGCATTAAAATAGTCTTTCGCTTGAACCCTATTTATAACACTGACTATAGAAGACTTGAATTGAAATCTTTTATATATATTAAAAATACAAGGCTTAAATCACATTGGCTATATAGAATTTAGATATAATACACATCAAGTAATATCAATGAAAAGTTTTCAATCTCAACGTGAAGAAATAAAAACAATGTGAGTATTAAGTAAGTTTATTTATAGATTGGAAAATTTAATAGATTCAATCTAAACAATATGCTTTTAAGCTGAAGATGTATATTTGCTTATTTATAGTATTTAAAAGTCATTAGCATGAATCACTTCTAATAATGTCATATATAAGACAGCTCAATTTTCAAGTTGTAGATAGACCACTTTGAAGATATTTAGTTAAAGAAACTCCATTGAATTTCAAATACAAATATTTACTGAGCACTTATTGTTGAAACTTAAAAGCATAACTAACTTTTATATATTATAGCTTATAAGCAGCTCAAGTTCCAAAGTACTCCAAGCTTAGTGCTATATATTAAATTCTGCCCTGGACCAACTCAAGAAATGACATTTTAATTATACTCCTCAAGAAAGATTCATTAAGAGAACTCCGCTTTTTAACAGTTTTAAAGATTGAAATCATTGTTCTACATAGATCTCACACTCAAAGCTAATGTATTAAAACACACTCAAAAGATATATAGCTTAGATAGCTTCAATTCGTGTCATTTTTTGGGTCAATCGGAACTTCAGGGCCAACAGAAATGAAAAACAAAACAAAAACAAAAATCATTCAATGGATGATGAGATGAGTGTCGCGGCTGCTGTCCATCACTCGAGTCATGGTCGCTATATAGCTGTATGACTGTACTTGGGAGCAATAAAATATTGTTTTTCTCTCTCTCTCTCTCTCTATCTCTCATGAATTGCGCGTTCTGTTCGGCTGTCTTATGTCTTTTTTTTTTTGTATATAATTTATTACAAGAATTTTTTTTTTATTTTTTGCGAGTTTTGTTTTATGGCTTGTTCGCTTTTTGGGACTTTTGGCTGCGGATCACTTGAGATACTTGTTTTGAGGCTTAGAAAATTTCAAGTTTTTGACCAAATTTCTGCACTCAAGCGAAGAGACATAAATAATATTTTTTTGATTTTTTAGCTGTTTTTTTATTTTTAGCTCTATTTAGTTTGTAACTAATTATTTAGTTCATTATCTAATATGTGGTGTTAGTTCATGCACCAGCGACAATCGAAAGTAAAGGCGATGGAAGGGGGCGTGGCATAGTTATGCAAACGCTTTTTATCGCACATTCACCAGCCAAGTTTGTGCCTTAAGTCTTTTGTTTAGTCAGCTATTTTTCGATATTTGTTGCCGAAGCCGAAAGTTAGCCAAGTATTATTTAACTAGTTTAGCTGTTTGGACTAATGCAGTAATTTATGCACACACATGCACACACTTACACACACCTTTAAATTTGTCGCACAACAAGAAATACAACCGGCAGCCACGAAGCTCGCAACGAAACTGAAAGCCAAACGAGACAACATCCACGATTAAGAGCCGACTAATGCTTGAGCCGGGGAACGCATGGAACTGTGATTGAAGCAGCCTATGCGCGCGCGTCGTGTTTGGAATTCCAGTGAACTTGAATTAGTCAGACAGCCCATCAAATATTACGTATAGCTCATGCAGACCTAGACTTGCCCTCAACATAACAAATTAACAGCTGAAACAATTTCAATTAGCCAGCCCACATAGCTCGGCTGATTAAGCCCCTGAAAGAAGTCCCACACATAGGCTTGTCCAACTGCCAGATATATCTTAATCGTATAATTGGGAATTCAGCTTTCCATCGGGAGTCGCCCATGAGTCAAACGATTTTTGGGTTTTACCCAAAAGTAGTTCTTTGATTTGTCATGCTAAGAAATTCGGCTAAGAGTTGATAAGTTTGAAATTGAATTGTTCTAGAAATAATTATCTGGGCTTACTCTGTAATATATTTTTAATTACTGTGATGATCATGATGTCTATTAGCGGAATTCTTTATTGTTCTTTGTGTAGAAATTTACTATAATTAACATTATCAACAGGCACTCACGAAAGTCTTTGTTATCAACAGCATCATTATCATTACCAATATTTTTATCATCAAGAAATATTTACCACAGTTATAATCCGCAAGCAGATCAAGTTAATTCTGTTTTCGGGTCAGCCAAGGTAGACTGAAATTTCAAGCGATTCTATATAAATTTTACTGCTTATAAATTATTCAAAGTTCCCATAAAAACACATTTTAAAATTAATATATATTATACTATATTTTATTTATTAAAATTCAATAAATTAATTTAAATTTAAAAAGAAGAGAACAATCAAAACATTAAACTAGAAATATTATCCGTATGCAATATATATATTTTTTGTTTGCTTTTTGTTTTGTTTAAAAGAGCTTTAAACTATTGCTTATATAACTTTGTTTGTTGTTGCTGTTGTTGTTATGCTTAAAGTATGTTGTGTATGTTTAATTTAATTTACTTTTGTTTTTTTTTTTTTTTTTGTAGAAACATTTCTTGTACAAACACTAAAATGTATTTTTTCTGTTTTCTTTACTCATTTACAACATTAAAAACTTTTAACATACGCATTTTTTTAGTTTTGATTTTATGCATTTGCACTAAATATTAATTTGCATTAGCTAAGTATTTTGTGTAATAAATTGTTTATCGATTGTAATTAGCAAAAAAAAAAAAAAGAAAAAGAAACAAAAACAATTAAAAAATCATTTATAGGCTTCAGTTAAATGCAATGCAATAAAAAACAATTAACGGCTCAAAGCTTGTGAAACATATTCAAGTATTATAAAGAAGATATATATATGTATACATAGTGATATATATATATATATATATATGTATTTGTATAGGATACCTTGAGATTGGCGCACAAAAATCATCTTTGGCAAAGGTTTTAACTAGACTTGTTGATTGTTGAACGCCGCACCGTTTGACTGTTAAAGCACTTATATATATATATATATATATATATATTTATTGATCGATATTTATCGAAATTTGTTATCGACTAAAACATAATTTCAGGAGGAAAGAGTGGGCATCCAAAAATTAGCAAAATTTAATAATCACAATTAACACTAAGAAAACAAAACACAAAACTGCTTTTTGTGCCCTCGTATGAAATGGGCATGGTCATCGTGAACGCCTCCTTTTATGCGTGCGTCTATGATAGAGTAAGTGTATGTATATGTGTGTATGTGGGTGTTTGTAGAGTTATTTAAAAGTATTAGAGCTTAGAGCAAGACAAGGACCGAAAAGTCCAACAGTTGAGTTTAAGGCAACTGTGATGTGCCGATGATAAGTGGGCGGGGGACAGAGTCAACAAAGAGGGCGGGACAGCACATCACCTGCGTCATGAGGGTCTGTGTGTGTGTGTGTGGTGTATATGGATAAGGGGGACATGCTACAAAAACACACACACACACTCGAGAGTATACTTTTAAGATAGCTTTAAGTTTTGGACGCAGGGAACTTTTCGCTCAGCAAAATTGATGTGACACGTTTTCGACTGAGCGCGCAGACAGTTGTTCAAAATAATTTAGTAGGGTATATAGAGTAGTCGGTGTATATATATCTGCGCCTTATTCAGCTACTCGCGTGTCGCCCAGCGCTAAGGACAGACAATTTTGGTGGCTTCACATATAGAGTTATATAAAAACACCTATGAGAAAACGAGTTCGATTTTGTTTCGTACTTCAAACAACGCGTGCAGCTTACATTTACAGTTATTGTATATGATACAATGTTAACAGTTATAGATCAAAAAGAGAAATTAAAATGAAAAGTTGACAACGGCCAGCCGAAGTTTCAAATAGAATTGCAGATGTTTCTAAAGAGATTGAGTTGATTTAGCTAACTCTTATTCTATATAATAAATGGCAGACTAAATATAATAGAATTCATCCTATGGCTGTAAGTTCGGTTATAATATAATATTTTAAAATAAAAATATTATATGATCTTCTGTTTATTCGGTTTATTCTATGAGATTGCAATTACATTTAAATTAATATATATTTTGTTGAACAGAAAAATTTCGTTCTATAACTGAACAACTTAATCGGACTTGACAACTGCATATAGCCTACATAATATAACCTTCATGTAAATTTCAAACTACAAATACAATCTGCAAATCTATAAGTTCCTTTAGAACAACGTAATATGACCGTCACCAAATGGGGAACAATTTTGGAATATAATGAAAAATCAACAAGCTACATTTACTAAAATGAAAGAAAAAGAAGAGACAAAAAACGATTACAAAACGCGTTCAAGAAAAAAGATATTTACAATTGAGATACACGATAGTTCTTGTCAAATATTTAACTAGTAGTTAAGTAATATGTGCGTGTGAGTGTGTGTTTGTGTGTGTATTTAGATAGCCACCATATTGCTTAGGTCTGTCTGTCCCGCATTGAGGTACACTCGTCTGAAGCACGCCGTTCTAACATCGCATAAATGCCAGCGGCCCCACCTAGATGAAAGAGAGTGTGTGGGCGGTGGGCGTGGCATTGGAAAAGGCAATGCGGCGAATATGCCAGACCTGAGAGTCCAACATCAATTTTGCGCTAAACCAGACCAGAGACTAAACGGTACAAATTACCATCGTAACTCTGGAGGCTTTTTCACTTGTCTTACGTTTTATGCTACATATGAATATATATATGTATAAATAGTTACAGGATCACACATATATATATGTTTGCATGTATATAGATATATGTTTTACAAATACAAGTTAGTGTATACAAGGGCTATATGTTAGAGGGGGGGTTGGCGGATGTGTGCTATAAAATTTGACTAGGCCTAGGCTACACTGGGCGAGTATTCCGTTGAGAGCGATTCTGAAAATCATGCCAGAACTCTATAGACGTATACAAATATATACAGAATACCCTGCAATTATATCAAGCTACAAATACAAAAAGAAAAGAGTTTGAGTGAACAACTTAGGAGCTATAAAAATAGTTGAACATGAACCTGATGAGGATCCATTGATAAAGCCTCGGCTTGATTGTTATTAAAACTTGTTTTTAGTTTGCTAGGAAGCTAAAGTTTTTGGAGTCTGTGAACCAATGGAAGAGCGTTACGTTAACAAAGGAACTAACTATGGATTGCTAGATATATAGCTATATATAGATTGAAGCGAACTAGAAATGAATGTACTTACTAACAATGTGCGAAAACGTTTTGCAGAGAACTATTTTATAACTACAGACGATTGTTTGTTGTTGCTTATTAGTACGATACCATAACCGAGAAATATTGTTATGTGTAAATGATGTAATTCAAAAAGAAAAAAATAATGTAGATACCTGAATTGTGGATCGCATTGTTGCCGACCGAAATCGAAATTGAAATCAAAAATAAACTTTGTACATAACTTACGAGTACATTTTTTCTTTGTCAGCTGTAAGTAACGAGTAACGAGTAACGGGTAACGAGTAACGAGTGGATGAAAGACGACTGATATCATTTTTTTTTTTTTGTTTAGGTGTTGAAAGGCGGGGGAAATGGGGATAAGAAGAACATAAATGCAGTTAAAAGAGGCTACATATATTCATATTGTATAACAGTATGTATAACAGTTTGTGGAGCATCGCACATTTGGACAATTAACTAAAAAGCTACGCACAGATAATACAAAGTCGCACAATATTACAATATATGCATATATATTTATATGTATATGTATGTATTTAAATAGATCGCCCGATTCTTACCCGGGGGAGAGGGAGCGTACTGTTTCGTTTCTATCTGAGAATAAAGAGACATGGCAAAACGAGAGAGAGAGAGAGAGAGTTTGTGTGAGTGAGCGAGTATAACAATGGGGCGTATTTGATCTTTTTTTGCCCCTGAACTCTAAAATGTAACGAAAAAAATAATATATATATTATAATGAAAAAATAATGTAAACAAATAAAATATTATTTTAAATATTATATTAGTATGTTAAATATTATGAAATTTGCTCGTTTTGTACAAATACAGTTACAATTATATAACTAGGGAGAGTGTAATATCATATATATAAATATATTTATATATAGAGAGAGTGAGAAAGAGTAAACTAGACGCTACAGCAACAATACAGCAAAGAGAACCGCGTGCCAGCACAAAGAACAAGAGAGATAGAGAGATTAAGAGCGCCAGATGAGAAGCGAGTTGCGATTCATTTAGAACACACATACGGAGTAGTGTTAGTAAATTTAATAGTGTTGTTATGCAAATACACACCAATTTAGTTGATTGAACAGAATGTGGAAAAGTTAAGAATTTAGTCATTGAAAGAAAAGCAAAGTTTAGATGCATTAACTAGGAAATACTCTGGATATATATGTGTAGATGGTATAAAACTATGCATATTGCTGTTAGTGTGTGTGCAACCAGTGAGTGTATGTGTGACACATGTGTATGCGCGTGTATGTTTGTGTGTATGTATCGAGTGTCTCAAAACTGTTATACATTTAAGAAAAAGAGCTTTGTGGAATTGCGTAGCTTGAGTATGAAAACTTGCTTGCAGTTGTTGTGATTGCATTTTGCACTAGTTGTTGATGTTGTTGTTGTCGCAGGATTTAGCGTTTCTGCTGTTGTTAGTTCGTTGATTGGCCACGTCTCAATTTAATCGTGAAACAGCAAGGGCAACGGCAAGCCCACCAACTGTGATGACTGCGTCTGCGCTGGGTGCAGCGTTGGCAATGCAGCTGCTCGCTGAAACGCTCGCAGATTGTGCGGATGCGTCTGTGTTGGCGCCTGCAAGAGTCCTGGCGCAGCGGGCAGGCATCATCTGAAGCGTGGCTGCATCATCTGCAACATATTCGGATGGCCAGGCAACATAACGCCCATGCCCGGCATCGGCATGGCACCTGCGGGCAAGCCAGGCAAACCAATTGCCTGCATGGGTAGTAGACCTGCAAAAATTTATGCAAAATTAACTGAAGATCTTAAATAACAATGACGATGTACTCACCTGCTGGCATGCCAGGCATCGGGCCAGGACGCAACATATTGCCGCCTATCAATGTGCCATGGGGTCCAATGGCAACAGTGCCGGGTCTCAGCATGGGCTGCATCAGCTGCAGGCCGCCAGGCAAGGGCATCTATGCAAATTGATTCGACCAGATGGAAAAGATATATAGAAGAGCATGGAAGAGAGGCAGAATTGAAACAGTTTTAATTGCATTCCCACGGAGGCGGCTTTCGCTTGTCTCAGTGTCTGTGTCTGTGTGTGTGTGTTTTTGTGTGTGTGTATATATATCGAAGCCATTGTACACAAAATTAGCTAAGTTGTTATTAATTATGTTTTCATTGTTTTGGTTTTCTTGTTGGTATTAAGAATATATTAATAAGTTGGTTTTTTCGGTACTTATTTTTTAAATGAATAAAATAGTTGTATGTTCTGTTGTGTGTGTGTGTATTGGTTGTTGTCGAAACTTTTACATCGCATTACAATGTTACAATGAAATATATATAAATATTCATATCTATATATATATATATATAGATAGAGAGAGAGAGAGAGAGACAAATAAAGAGATCAACTTTTCTCCTTACATTGATTTTTTTTTAAATTACAAAAAAAAATTATTTAAAATTAAGATAATTGTTTATGATAGAAAATTAAATTGTTTAAAAAAGAAACGTACTTACAATTCGTAAACTGAACTGACGACGGATGAGTAGGTGGTATATGTAGGGGGCAGGCCGATCTTAACGATCTCAACCTTTAAAAACACTTTTGTAACAATTCTTAAAAAACTATGCGCGCGTCGATTTGTTTAAATATAAAAAGCAACTTAAACCAAGTTAAAATCATAATATTTTTACATATGTTTTATCTTGAGTTACGAGAAAAAAAGAGTAAATTTTTACTAACCAGGCAGGCAACGCAAGTCGAGGTCAAGTTCCAATACTTTAGTTTATTATAATTAAGCATAGTTATTTCTTTATGGTTTCATACTTAGCTATGATATGCTGGGCGTGATCGCCATATGAGGCGTGACATTTTATATAACTAGGTGGTGATACGGTTAGTAGTGCGTATATAGAGAGCAGAGCTGAAAAACTAACGATAGGTCATAAATTTTGATAGCCAGCATGGAACGCTACGAAATGACGAAAGTACCCCTATTTTTTTTTTTTTTTTTGTTAAAAATAAAGTTTGACATATTAGTTGGAAAGTGCCCCAAAATTTAAATATATAAAAATATATATAACTATAAATAAAATATATATACAACAAAAAATATATAAACATAAAATATATATCTATATAATAAAAAATATGTATAATGAAGCGTTGGGTTTTGAAAAAAAAAAACAATATTTGATTTTGAAATTAAAAAATATTTATAAAGTAAATTTATAATATAACTTTATTTGTTTAAAAAACAGAGTATCCCTACTTTTCTGTGAAAAAGAATAATATTAAATAAAGCATGGAAATATTAGAAAGTTTCTATTGTTTTTCAGCTCTATTAGAGGACAGTTAGAAGAGGCGAGCAAACAAGGGCTGGACTTCAAAAAACGAACCACCAAACCAAGTGGAACACTTTACAATATATAACAATAGAAATTAAAGCGCAGATGGTACCAGCTCGAGGTGTTTTGTGTAGGTGTGTGTTTAATATAGTTAAAGTATCCAGGTCTTTCGGATAGTACAACTGAATGTGTTAGTTTTGGATGAGACATATAGAGAATGGATGGTATGTATAGCAAGATAGAGACAGAGATTTTTGGATGCACGAACAGCAGAGTGAAGTCTGTTGCGATTTGAGGATGTAAACATTAAACGATGGATGAAAATATCGATGGGAATACGATAGTACAATTTACAGATAAAAAAACATTTAGATAGATAGATTTGTTGTGTTTGTGTGTGTATGTGTGTGTGAGTGTGTGTACGAAATATATCAATAGTCATATACATTTAAATATATTATATATTCAATGCTGTGTGTAGATTTGTTTTTTTTTTTGTGTGTGGATATGAATTAATCAATCAACCAACCAATCAATCAATCAATCAATCAATCAATTAACCAACCAACGCAGCAACCATTACGACAAGTTCAAAGTAATTTTAATAGAATTAATTATACAAAATGTACTTACATGGCTTGCATAGTTCATAACTCTCAACATTACGTTACGTAACGTGACGTTGAAGTTAACGTTAATGCGCACGCACCTGTCATTCTCACTATCTATATATATGTATACTATAAACATATATATGTATAGATCAATGCTCTGATCATTACGTTACGTAGCGTGACTTTAAAGCTAACGCATACTTAACATAATAGGTGAGCAAGGTAGCACGTAATAACGTGACATCGACGTTAACGTTTACGTAACATAATAAGCTAGCAAGGCAGTACATGATAACGTAACGTTGACGTTAACTCTTACGTGACGGTAACATAAGCTTGCAAGGCAGTACGTGATAACGCGATGTTGATGCTAACGCCTACGTGACGTTATAAGCTTGCAAGGCAATACGAGACAAAGTAACGTTCAGGTTAACGCCTACGTAACGTTCTATAAGCTTGCAAAGCAGTTCGAGACAACGTGCCATTGACGTTAACGCTTACATTACGTCTTCTTGAAACTTTGCCGCTTTTATTATGTTCATATATATATATACGCATATACATATATACATAGTTCATCATTTTTAACAAAAGGTTACGTGACGATAACGTTAACGCTTACGTTACGTTTTAATGTGCTTGCAAGGCAATATGTACTATGGAACTTTGCATTTGCATTACCATTATCACTATATATAAATATATATATCATGGTCGATGGGAAACAGTTGGGGCTTTTTTTATTGGATGGATGGGTAGGTGTTAATGTATGTAAGTATGCATATGTTGTTGGAGGTGGAATAGATGGATAGTAATTTTTTGAGGAACTTGCTTAGACTACTACGAGTAATACTTGCATAGTAAGTACGGTAATGTACGAGTACGATTACGAGTATTGTATACATATCATATTATAATGGAAATTTTGGCATTTACTTATCTTTCGTAATTCGCATTTGGGCTAATTTTTTTTTTTTTGGGTATTTTTTTTTTAATATGAAAAGTGAAGTGTACAAAAATACATACTGTAGTATAGAACACTGTTTGTCGGCCCTGCAATTGGCATTATGTTTATCAACACTCAACTGTACTGCACTGCAATAATTGTAATGTTAACTTTTAATTTTGTTACTGCAACATTAGATTCTTTTGATATAAAAGTTATATATAGATGGTCACTGTGCTAGAGTTGAACTGGGACTAAGTTTATGAAGTGTGTGGGTGTAGTTAGAAGTAAGAACACTAACTATATTTGTTATCTATATATTTATATCGTTTGGATTTATGTTACGAACAGTTTTTGTACAGCCCTCAACTGGCCTAAATTGAGATTGTATATGCCGGGAAACTGATCTTTAATAGACTTTTATATATAAACAATTGGAATATCACAATTTGGAAGAGAGGTTTAAAAATAAATTTAGTTAAGTTAAACATAATTTGGAAAAAATATTATCTAATATGATGATAATTTAGAAACTGATTTACTATTTAATTAATGTTTTTTAAAAAAAGGAAATATTCAGATAAAATGGAAATTCATGGTAAACCAAACTAAAGAAATATATTATAAACAAAGTTTTTATAAACAATGAGATTTCATATACAAATTTCGTATACAAATAGAAATTATTTGTATCAAACAATTAAATTCTTTAATCAATAAGTAACATTCGTTATATAGATCAGTTTCCAGTTCAGTTTGGGAATTATTTAATATATATATTTTGTTAAGGAACATAGCTATGCTAGCCTGACTGAAGAATATATATATTTTCCCATACATTCTGAACGTTTGGGTTTAATAGCTAAAGAGAACGAATTAACCAAATATATATAGTAGAGTGGTTGTTCAGATACAGCATATATATATTCATGGAGTTTAGTCAAATTGAAATTGATGTCGTTGTTGGCAGCGAACGCTGTGTGCAGCACTTGCATCAAGTTTAACACTTACCATGCCCAGGCCATGATTGCCCGGTTGCCGTACCGCTTGCAGACGTTGCAGCATCACAGCACGATTTAGTTCCTCCAATTGTTTCACTTGCTGCTGTTGCTGTTGTTGTTGTTGTTGCTGTTGCTGCTGCTGGGCCTGATGTTGCTGTTGTGCCTGTTGTTGCTGCTGTTGCTGTTGTTGTTGCTGCTGCTGCTGCTGCTGCTGTTGCTGCTGTTGTTGTTGCTGCTGGTGCTGCTGTTGCGCGGCAACAGCATGTGCCACTTGTGCCGCCTGCACCTGTGCTTGCATATGCTGCTGCGCGGCCTGCACATGTGCAGCTTGTACCTGTGCCACCTGTACAGCCTGTGCATGTGCCTGCGCCACGGCCACCAGCGCAGCGGTCTGTAAATAAATTTGATAAAGGAGGTTTTTTGTTCGTTTTTAAAAACCAAGCGGAAAAAAAAACAACAAACAACAAGAAATTCGCACAGTTCGGTTGTAAATATCTTTGCAAATTCGAAATGCGCGCTCGCCGCTGTTTTTCTTTTAATTTTCATTTTTATTTTGCTTTTCTCATCTCTCTTTTGCTATTTAACTTTATGTTAAGAATGTAAAATTGAAAGCCGCCGTTCAGTTTTTGTTGCCATTAATTTGTATGTTTAATTAAAAAATTGTACAGACATATATCATACTATATGCTAAATTGTTAATCTGAATTGTTTTTCTTTTTTTAATATTTTTTTTATATATATTCTTTTTGTTTTAACTCTTTCCGTGTTCCATTTGTCGGCCGTTTTCTGTGGTCGTGCACGCATTCTTCGAAATTGCAAAAATAATTATTGAACCAAGTTATTACAAAAAAAATTATATAAGTAAAATCAAACTATATAATGCCCAGCGTAAAGTTGCGTGGATATCAAAATGGAATTGTTTAAAAATGCGCAACGCGTTTAACACGACACAGTCTCAGTAAAATTTAGCAGATCTCTATCTGAACTGTTATATATAATATATATATATATAAATATATATAGAATTACGTTGCAACGGTTTCTGTATGTGAGTAGTGTATGTGTGTGTATTTGTCTTTTGTACAAGTCCATGTCAGTGTCTGTGCGTCTGCGTCTTCGTCTACTCTCATTTATATTGACTATGGTTTCTATAACTATGATAAGAACTCACTTCCTGTGCCTTGGAGATGGCCGTGCTCACAGCAATTGCGTTTGCAGCGGCCGCGCTGCCCGTTGGCGAGATGCCGGACAGTGAGGGCGGTGGCGGTGTTGAAGGCATTGATGAGGCAGCGCTGCCAACGCTTCCATTTCCACCTCCGCTGCCACCGCCACCGTTATTATTGAGGCTGGGGCTGTGATTTTTCGGCGCTGCAGCGGCTGCTACTAAGGCGGCAGCCACACGCACCTGATACTTGGACTGGCGGGCGCGTAACTCCTCCAGACTTGCATCCTCCGCCGGATGCATTATCTTTGTGCTAACAGCGGCTACAACGTGGCTGCCGCCGCCAACCGCATTGGCTACATTTGGCGGTCGTCCCTGATTATGTGCATCTGGTGCAAGAGAAGGTGCAGCGTTTGACGCCGCACCGCCGCCTAAACCAGCATTATTGGTAGTAGGTGGAGCACTTATGGTGGCATTGCTGCAAGCAATAACATCATTTAAATATATACAAATGATTATAAAATAAGTATAAAGCTAACCTATAAGCTGGAAACGTAGGTTTCTGCTGAGCCATGGCAGCTGCATGTTGCTGCTGCTGTTGTTGCTGTTGATGGTGTTGCTGCTGCTGATGATGTTGATGCACGGCTGCTGCGGCAGCTGCCGCTGAAGTGGTTGCCATCGCTGCCGGAAATATATGACGCGGTGGCATCATGTGCGGCATCATTGGCATCGGATATGGAGGCAATGGTGGCATGTGCTGCATCATACCCATACCATACTGTCCCAACATATGCGGTGGCATCATATTGGTTGGCATCATCATAGGCGGCGGCACAGACATAGGATCTGTAAGGTAAATAAGGTTAATATGTATAAGAAGCGACATTCAAATTATATTAGCTAAGGCAACAAAAATATGATAAATACATATTGAAATCAAAGGTTTTGACCATAACAATGCAGGAGGCAAAGTTCTTTTTGTGGTTTATCACTTTGGTTTCCCGTTCCGATTTAAATACGAATTGTATATTTTACTACACTATTTTCGATGCTTACATTCAACTTTTTTCTTGGCTGCCGGCTCATCATCTTCTGAATCGGATTTACCGCCGTTTTTCTGGCGCTCATGATCGCGTAAATCCTCTGCAGGTATTCCGTCCATTCCAAAAATTTCAATTTCGATGTTGGAACGGTTTGGCAACGAGTTGGGCACCTTATCCACCGTTTCCTTATGCACTTGCATGCAATGTATGGATAGACCCGGCCCCGTATACAGTTTCTTGTGGCATATATGGCACTTAAAGTGTTTCGCCTTTTGATGCTGCACAAGAATTTTCTCATCATCGAATTCGCGATTACAGTACCTAAATTAGTTAGTTATATGGGTTAAGGAAAGAACAAGATTTTCAAGAAGTTTTTTGGCTTTGCCGACTCCAACAAAACAACAACAGCACTCGCCATTATATAAATGCACAAGTGTGGGTGTGTGAGTATGTATGTGTGAGTGTGTGAATGTATGTGTACGTGAGTAGATACAAATTTTTAGCGAGGCTCGCAACGCACACGTAAAGGCGAGACGAGAACTGTAAAATTTTTCATTTGGTTTGTTTAAAAAGGATACCAGCACCAGGGTTTGGAGGCCTTCTTCTTTTTACGACCCATTATCCCAACTTTGTTTTAAACACTTGAATATAACAAGGCGTTTGGTTAAAACTAATAAATTACGACTTTTTGTACAAAAAAAACACTATTTTCAAGCGTCGTGTCGGTATCGGTATCGTAAGAAAACAAAATGGAGTGTGCCCTAGAGATGGACTACTAGCAATGTCATTGTTTTTATGCTTCATCGATAGTTGACTCTCACTATCGAGTAATTGAATATTCATGTTATGTTTAAATACCATATATTTAAATTTCTTTTTATTTGTTCACCCAATATATATACAATTATTTAAGCATTAAATATAATCTAAATTAAAAACATACGCTTTCAAATTCTTCTTCTATTTGACATTCAAATAAAAATTCTTTTATATGGTAGTCCATTTAAAAATAATGTAATATAATTATAATCATGTTTTTAAATGTAATTTCAATCAAGTATTTTATCCTAGGAATAAGTTTAGAGATAAATAAATTTATTTCGATATTTTAAAAAATTCTAACAGCTGAAAGTAATCGATGTAAGATATATGAAACTATCAATGAGTCTAATTCACATTACCGCCTATCGATAGGCGATAACAAAAAACCTTGTGTAGAATTGTATGAAACCGGCAAACGACTAAGATAAAATGGCTGATAAAAAGGTAAACTAGGGAGAAAATAAACGAGTTAAGTGTGTATTAAAGTACGAATTTCTTTTTAGACAGGTGGCAACAACGATGGCAAGGAGAAACGCCGAAAGGAGTCTATTTTGGATCTGTCCAAATATCTGGAGAAACAAATACGTGTGAAATTCGCGGGAGGCCGCGAGGCTTCTGGCATACTGAAAGGTTACGATGCGCTGTTAAATCTGGTGCTAGACAATACCGTGGAATACTTAAGAGATTCAGACGAACCCTACAAACTCACCGAGGATTCAACGCGAAGTCTTGGCCTGGTTGTTTGCCGAGGCACGGCGTTGGTGCTTATCTGTCCACAGGATGGAGTCGAAAGCATAGCTAATCCCTTTATTACGCAGTAAGCGGATAGGAAGAATATGCTGTCTGGTCTAGGCTAAGTAAACATTTTGGTTGATAAACACGTTTTGCATACATATTTAAAATAATGAAATTTGTGTAACATACTATAAATACAAACTTAAAAACTAAACAATTGGCTATTCTAGACCAAATTCGTTGCGAATCCAAGGATACTGTGCCGGGCATTCCATGCACGTGTAAAAGTAGCGATCCTCCTGTAGCACACGACTCCGAACCTTACACACATTAGGAGTTTGGCAGACCAGCTCATGCGGCTCCAGCTGTTTGGGCTGGCAGCGCCAGGACTCGAATTGATGTAGTTGATTGTTGGGCGTTGGCTGTCGCATCCATTGAATAGCTTGCTGATTGGTCACAAAGTAAACATCCGGCAGCTTGTGCATGTCATCCAAGAATTTCTAGAAGATATTTACTTAAGCAAAAACGTTTGAGCTAACCATCTGCCTACGAAGCTCACCAGAAAGGCATTCAAATAGTCAATCTTCTTGAACCATGTTGAGTGGAAATAGAGACCATAAGGCGCACGATTGCTTAAATAGTGACGCTTGAAGTTATAAGTCAACATGCGGTATACATCGTCCCCAGTTAGGTGTGGAGGACAGCTGTCGACCATACCGCATGTGTATTCGCCTGCACCAGCCTCCAGTTGATTCATGACCAGTTCCCAGATGCCCGGATAGCTGCGTGTCGGACAATTCTGATTGGCACCCAGGCAGCTGTGCGGCATCTTAAAGTCCAGCGTGTATGGCCACAAAGGTGGATTCGAGTGCGGCGCCACCATGGAAGCATCATAGACAAAACCAAACTCTTTCATCATGAGGAACTGACGATTCCAGCCAACGCGCAGGAAGGGCACGCGCATACCACGCAGCTCCTCCATGCGAACGCCAGCAAATTTGTTGATGATGTTCGCCTGGCCAACCATCTCATCGAACCAATCCTCAATGGTGGCATTCTTGGACCACCACAACTCCGGCCCGCGATGTCTGCAAAGAATCAATTTGAATGTAATCCTTAGGAGAAGGCTTTCCAACCTACGTCACCGAATGCACCGCGATCTCGTGACCATCGTTCCATAGCTTCTGCACATACTGATAATTCGTATACGGATGGGAGACGTAGAAGGTGCTGCGAATAGGACAACCATTCGGATTACGACGATTTGGCGTGAAGAGCACCTTGGAGAACAGTTCCCAGTTGTCATGATTAATGGCATCGTCAAAGGTTAGCAATATCATCTGTGGCACAGTCTGCGCCTGTAGTTGTCCAGGTATCTGCGTGCCATCCTTCGAGCAGAAGCAGTTGGGCAGCTGACATTTGCGCTGATCGCAAGCGCCTGCGGCATTGGGATCATGGTCAACATCGCACCAGCCCTCGTCGGAGCCATCCGGACAGTCGACAGACCCATCACAGAAGTAATCTTGAGGCAGACACGTACCATCCGCACAGCCCAGCTGCGATTCATCCGCACAGTCCGCCATCTCAAGCAACGGCTTGGGCGCTGGCGTCTCAGCGCTTATATCACAATTATCCACATTCGCTTTGAAATCACATATTTGTCGCACCACATCAAAGAGCAGTCCCTCGGAGCACTTGAATTCAAAGACCTCACCATCCAGGCACAAGAAATACTTCGCACACTCGCTGTTCGTCCATATTTTATGCACAGGTCGATTCGGATTGCGATAGAAGCGAGCATCGGGCATGCAGGCAGCCGTTGAGCTGGATCGTCTATGCCGACTGTGGTTGCCTCCAGTCTCTGCCCGCACCTTGTTGTTGGCATTGTCTGCAAAGCAGTTCGTGTGTGAGATAGGCTTATTATCTAATTACTGCCAAAAACTAATTAATACGTTGACCCAAAAACCAAGCGCACGTCCACAGTCGGACGTGGAGGTGGGGCAGGGCGGACCGGCGCTGTTGGCCACATTGCTGCAATAATTTTGGCTAGCTTGCAGATCACGCAGCTGCACGAGGGTTTACAATAGAGTCTCTAATTGCGAACTCTTGTTTTTGGGAGAGAATATATATATTTATGTATAATATAAGCTATGTTCGTGTCGAGCTGAAGTCTAACATAATTTAACAATGAAATTTGTTTATATAATTGTATATCCCTGTTAATACTTAAAATGCGATAATACCAATCCATTTCTTAGTTGGCTTAAGGGCACAATATCCTAAAAGTCTTCAGTTCTTTAAAATTCTTTCAATTACTAAGACTTTGATATCAAAACAATTCCTAGAGCTGCAAATGAAGGGAGAAATTATACGAACATTTGACTTACTTTTGATATAGAAATAACAGAAATAAACTAAGTCGCATCTTATAAGCGGAACCGAAAGTATAAATATTCATTCAAGCGTGCTTTCACTGTAATTGTGTACATACACACACACATAAATGTACATTAAGTGTGTGAAAAGAAAATCTTGTGTTAAAGTTTTCTTTTCAGCTAAAATTAGAATGCGGACTTACATTAAGTCAAAGATTGTACTAGATATATACTGATATATCTTTTAAGAATTTGTTTTTCTATTGTCTCTTTGAAGTTGTTTCTAGAAAAAGAAATCCTACATAAATGTGGAATTCTAAGAGCTGCCCTAACTATGCCCATTAGGGGCTTTCAGTGTAAACTAAACTACGCCCATGTGCTGCACAACAATTTTGGTGGCAGCAAGTCAATTGCGTTTGCAACACACAGATTCAGATACAAGCACACACGCAGTTGGCTTGGCGGCATAGCTGGAGCAGATCGTAACTCAAGCGATTGGGCAAGCGACGCATGTGTAAAATGCAAGATGCGATCTCTAGATTCGATATATGCTGTGTACACATGTGTGTGTGTGCGTGTGTAATATGCAATATGCGATCTCAAGATACGATACACATGCATATATGTGAATGTATGGAGATGTGTCTGTGTGGATTGCGTGTATAGAAATGTCTGTGTGTGTGTGGGTAGACTGGCAGCTGCAGCATTTAGAAAGTAACAGTAAAGGCACTTTTTGTGTATGTATGTTGCCAAAGCTTTGCCTAAAATGGTGAGGTCAGGAAAATTTTCAGCAACTGTCATTTGGGGTTCAATGGACAGGCCCCCGTTGATATTATATAACAAAACAGATCAACAACTTTCACGCCCAATGCGCGCGCTTGCGCATGCCAAAGACAAAAAGGAGACAACAACAGCAGCAGCAGCAATAAGACGCACCTAATCAAAAGTCAGGTAGTAAATTTGTTGATGTCAAACAAAAGAGAGCGAGAGGGAGAGGGAGAAATTACCAATGTTTGTAACAGCCGCCGCCGACGACGACATAATCACGAAGATGGCCGTAAAGGCAGCAACAACAACTAATGCCCACGATTTTTGCATAGCTGTAAATGAGCAGCGTTTATAACGGTTTTGTGTGTGCGCGTCGACCTTGACTGTGAAACCCGTTTGCTTATTTGAATTTTCCCTCCGGCACAGCAGCATTTTCTGCTGATTTTTAGTCTATTTTTCTTTCTTTTTGTTTTTGTATTACGAAAATGCGACCGGCGCGCTTACAATGTCCGAGCTTTCGCGCAGCGTACCGCAGCTGCTGAACACCAAAACAAACTGAAGGCTTGGGCGCTGCAGACCAGGCCATATATATCGCGACATGGGAGAAAGCTCTCTTTGGCTGGTGCTGCTGGTTGAATCAGATTTGCACTTGAGTATTTTTCTTTCAAATGATGCATGCTGTTATTTACAAAACAAATAATTTGACCGTTTTGCATGTGAAAGTTTAGCTTAGAACTTTGATTGTCTTGAAAATAATGGCATCGACCGGAATATACTCCACATTTATTTTGAGTTCATTTTCTAATGATTATTTTTGCAACACCCCCTTTAAAGCTTAAATGCTAAGAAAATATAGTAGACTTTGTGCTAAATGAAACTTTTAATTTAACTGGTTAAAATAAATTATTTTTAATTTGCTTTACAATAAAATTTTCTAACTAATTAAAAAAGTCTTAATTTAATTTGAACTGTGTATTTGAATTGCGAACGCAAGAACGGTATTTACTACATCGTGCTGCCAACTTGCTTGAAAGTCGCTGTGTTTTAGTTACCATAAATGCCGCTAGAAGCGTTACGCAGCGATTGCAACTCTGTCGTAGCGTCATATTTTATTTTAGCGCCAGGAGTTGCGGACTGTGTTAAGGATTTTAAATAAGTTTCTCGCTTAATTTTAAACAAATTTTGTTGCTAATATGCGACCCAGCCTGGGTACGCCCCAGGGACGCGGCGGCTGTCGCACCAGTGTCGGCGCACGCCAAACCCACCAGCAAATGATGAAGGCACAACAAGAAGCAGATGATGCCGCCGCCATGGACGCTTTGGATGACGCGCTAATCTTCGATGACGAGGAGGGGGGCACACGCATTGGCGATATCTATATACCTCCGCCAGTGCCGCCGCATTGCTCCATGGAGAGCGTCGGCCCACGTTTGATAATCAAACGCATTGTCAACAACAATTTCAAGAGCTATGCAGGCGAGGTGGAGTTGGGTCCATTCCATCATTCCTTTACAGCGATCATTGGACCGAATGGCAGTGGCAAAAGCAATGTCATTGACTCAATGATGTTTGTGTTTGGCTGTCGGGCAAATCGCATACGCTGCAAGAAACTATCCACATTGATTCACCATTCCAAGAATTTTCCAAATCTTAGCAGCTGTTCGGTGGCTGTGCATTTCGAGCTGGTGGTGGACAAGCCGGACGGAAAGAGCGAACCAGTAGCCGGTTCACAATTCTACGTACGGCGGACAGCAATGTCAGATAATTCGTCCTTCTATCAAATCGATAAACAACGTGCCCAGCTGAAGGATGTTGCTAAGCTGCTGAAGAAACATCATGTGGATCTCGAGCACAATCGTTTTCTTATACTCCAAGGCGAGGTGGAGTCCATAGCCATGATGAAGACCAAAGGACAAACGGAGAACGAGACGGGCATGCTGGAGTATTTGGAGGATATTATAGGAACGCAACGTTATATCCGTCCATTGCAGCAGATCAACCAGCGTGTGGATCAGTTGACAGATGATCGTACGGAGAAGCATAATCGCTGCAAGCTGTCTGAGCGCGAAATGAAAGATCTAGAGCAGCCTTACAATGAGGCTGTGGAATATTTGCGCAAGGAAAACGATTTGGTGCGCACCAAGAATTGGGTTACCCAGAAGTACATAAGCATCAAGAAGCAAAAGCTGGAGGAGTATACCAAGGAGCACGACGAGTGCAGCAAGGAGATTAAAAGCCATGACGAAGGCACTGAGGCACTCAAAAAGGAGCGTGCCGAAAAGGAGCTAATTATACGCAAGGAAATGGAGTAAGTGGCTAAGCTATCCTGAAAGTTCCTCTATTTACATAACTCCTATGCACATATTTGCAGAGCCTATGAGGCGTTGGTTAAGCAGCGTGAGGACATCAAGAAGAAGCTGGTGGCCGCGGAGCGTAGCTACACTGAAGTCCAGAGCGCCATGGAGAATACGAATAAGCAGCGCAAAAAGGATAAAGTTCAAATCGAAAAAAACGAAAAGGAACTCGAGGATTTGCGCAAGCTGCCGGATAAGAACGAGAAAGAGATCGAAGAATGTGAACACAAACTCGTACGCCTGGAAAAGGAGAAAGTGACGCTCAACGAGGAGTTGGAGAAACAGCTAACGCTGCTCAAAGAGCAATCGGAACCCCTAACCGAGAAGCGTCTCAAATGCAGCGACGAATTGATTGGCCTAGAAGAAGCCGTCAATTCAGCTCGAGAGGAACTGCAGGTGCACGAGTCGAAACTAAAGATTTTGAAGCAAGTAGAGACTACAGAGGCGCGCAAATATGAGTCCTTGAAAAGCTCCTACGAATCGGCGCAGCAGAGCTTGGAAAGCATGACCAGCAAATTGGAGGAGTTAAAAACAAATGTGCCGCAGCTTGAGGAGGAGATTAGAACCAAGTCAGCAGAGGTGCAGAAATTGAGCCATGAGGAACGCAACTTGGCCGTGCAGTGCGGCAAGCTGCGCGAGGAGGTGCGTCCCAGATTATATGTCTATATATATATACATAACTAATTTTTCATATATTTTTGTTAGATCAATGAGCGCTCATCGAACATGCAAGCTCAGCGCTCGAATGATAAAGTTTTGGACTTCTTGATGCGCATGAAGGCGGAAGGCAAAATACCTGGCATACTTGGACGCCTGGGAGATTTGGGTGGCATTGATTCCAAATATGATATAGCCATATCGACAGCCTGCGGACGCCTGGATAATATTGTGACGGATACATATGACACAGCCACAGCTGCCATTAAAGCGCTCAAGGAATATAATGTGGGTCGAGCCAATTTTATACCCCTCAACCGCATGGAGCACTGGCGCAGTAAATCGTATCGCATCAATACGTAAGTGAAACGGAATGTTAAAAGTATTTACAATTGCTTATAAACTCTTAAACTGTTATCGTTGTCTAGGCCAGAGAACGTGCCTCGCCTTTACGATCTGGTTCAGGTGGAGGATGAGCGCGTTAGGACTGCCTTTTATATGGCTTTGCATAACACACTGGTGGCCACGGATCTGGAGCAGGGCTCACGCATTGCCTATGGCCGTGAACGCTTTCGTGTGGTCACGTTGCGTGGTGAGATCATCGAGCAGGCTGGCACCATGTCTGGTGGAGGCAATAGACCGGTGCGTGGAAAAATGGGCACACAGGTGCGCACCAAGACCGCCGAGTCCATGGACAACTCGCAAGTGTCGCAGAAGGCTTTGGAAGATATGCAAGTACAGGCCGAGGAGCTGCAGACGCGCATCAACTATTGCCAGGAGCAGCAAGGCCGGCTAGAGCATGAGATCCAAATGCTACAAACGAATTTGCAACGCAGCGAAACGGAGCAAAAGCGTCTAACGATGAGCATCAAATCGCAGCAACAGCAAATGGCCAGCAGCCTAAAACAATGCGAAGCTCAGCGCAAAAAGATGCAATCTCACACCACAGACGAAGCCGCTGTCAAAGAGCTGGAAGCGCACATCAAGAAGGCCAACGAGCAGCTGGAAAAGTGCGTCCAGAACGAGCAAGCCATGTCAAGTAAAATAAGCGAAGTGCAGGCAGAATACGATTCTCTGCGCTCGAATACCGTAAAGCCCGTGGAGGCGAAACTGAAGAAGACAACCGGACAGATTGAGAAGCTGGCGGGAAATGTGCGGTCCTTGAATGTAGCCTTAACCACAGCGGAGCGTAGCATTGAACGTTTGATGAAAAACAACAATAATTTAAGAGATAATATAAAATCGGCAGAAGATAAACTAAAATCCCTTAATGAAGACCGTCAACAGTGCCAGGAGCGCAAGGAAGAACTGGAAGAGGAGGCCAAAAAGGCCGAAGAGGCCATTGGCAGTGCCAAATCGCAATCTTCGGACATCAAAAAGCAAATCGATGAGCTAAGCAAACAGGAGAATCAACGTAATCTCGCACGCGTTGAGATTGAGACGAAGCTGCAGGCGGCAGCGGCCAAGATGAACGAGGTCAAGTCGGATATACCACGTTGGCAGCAGCAACTGAAGCCTCTCAAACTTAATGAAATACCAGGAGAAACCAAGCCACTGGCGCCGCTGAAAACACTCACCGAGGAGGAGCTGGAAGCCGAGAGCTTGGAGGACATGCAGTATAAGCAAACGCTGCTCGAGGAGCAGCTGAAAACGAAACCCAATTTGGGCTTCATCAAAGAGTTCACAGAGAAGCGCCTCATTTATCTAGATCGTGTGCGCGTCTTGGAGGACATCACATCGAAGCGTAACGAAATGCGAGACAAGTACGAGGAGGTGCGCAAACGTCGCTACACAGAATTCATGGAAGGCTTCAATATTATCACGCGGAAGCTGAAAGAAATGTATCGCATGATAACGTTGGGTGGCGATGCGGATCTGGAGTTGGTTGACTCAATGGATCCCTTTACAGAGGGCGTTCAGTTCACTGTGCGTCCGCCCAAGAAGAGTTGGAAATATATTTCGAATTTGTCAGGCGGAGAGAAGACGCTCTCCTCTCTCGCCTTAGTCTTTGCTCTGCATTATTATAAGCCATCACCTTTGTATTTCATGGATGAGATCGACGCTGCTCTCGACTTTAAGAATGTATCCATTGTGGGACATTATATAAAGGTGGGCTGCTACACTCTCTTTCTGGGTCTTCACTTAACTCTTTCCCTTTTTCTAATCGTCTAGGAGCGCACGAAGAATGCTCAGTTCATCATTGTCTCCCTGCGCGTCAATATGTTTGAGTTGTCCAACTATTTGGTAGGCATATTCAAGGTGGATGACTGCACGGATTCGGTAACTTTGGTTAATCATCCGCCTGATCCATTGCCGCCGTCCACGCAGTCGCATGTAACAACCAGCCAGCAAATAGATCTAACCTTGGACACTGCCCAGAATGGAGAGGAAAAGGGGTCAGAGCAGACGGAACAGTCTGACCAGTTGCCGCCCTTGCAATCAGAGCAGCTGTCGGTCATGCACTCCGATCTTTCGAGAGCTTGTGGCAGAGACACAACGTTTGCGCCGCCTCTGGAGAGTACGGTGATAACGCAGCCAGTGCAGCAAGAGTTGAGTGAAGTGGTTGCCAGTCCCAGTGAGCTATCCATTCAGAGTCCGCTGGCCACCATCAATGCCTAGGAGCCATCTACAAATATACAAAATAAACTTAACTATCTTTACACATAACTTTAATAAACAGTACAAATCATGAATTAATTTCTAAACGCTGGCCATGATCTTGCTGCAAATGCCGGCTAACGCTTCGGTGGTGCCATTGCTGATTGCTGTGATGTCCTCGCCAGCATCGCAGGCTCGTGTCACTTGTGGATCGAGCGGTAGCGAGCCCAAGAGCTCCACATTCATCTCCTCACACATGGCCGCTGCGCCACCTGTCTTAGCGGGAAAGATCTCTGAACTATTACCACAGTGGCCACAGCGGAAGCTACTCATGTTCTCAATGACGCCCAATATGGGAATGCGTTGCTTTTTGCAGAAGTTGATCTCCTTGCGCACATCGAGCAGTGCCACCTCTTGTGGAGTGGTCACTATTATTGCCTTCAAAGATTCGGGTGCAGAGTCATCCCTGAGATATGACACCACCGACAGATGCTCGTCCGATGTGCCTGGCGGTGTGTCCAGCAACAACAAGTCCAAGTTTCCCCAATCCACTTCGCTAAGGAACTGTCGGATCATGCCATTCTTCTTTGGACCGCGCCATATGATGGCATCATCCACAGAGCCCAGCAGGAAGCCTATGGACATGAGACAGACGTTATCGTCGATGCCCACCGGCGACCAACCAGAGCCGGATTGGTGTACATTCTCGCCGAGAGCGCCTAGCAGGCGCGGCTGCGACGGTCCACAGATGTCTATATCGAGTACACCGAAATTACTATCGGGGCAGCTGCGTGCCAGGTAACGTGTCAGCAGCGTGGTCACCGTGCTCTTTCCTACACCTCCTTTGCCTGAGAGTATAAGCAGCTTGTGCTTGACATCTTTCATAGCAGCGGCGACAAGTGCTTTGCCGGGATCCTCCAACTTTTTACTAGGATCACTACATATGCTTTGATTGGGGCAGCCGGCACAAGCGCTAACTAGACCGGCCTGTTCGCTCTCAACGCCCGGACAGTGCTCTGGTGGCGGTGCTTGCATTTTCTTTAAACAAAAAACGCGTTGAGAAATTGGTAAGCGGAATGTAAATCAAGTTCAGCTGATAAGACGATTAGTGTCGACGTATTTGGTGAATGCCAAAGTGATTTGTTTTCTTTAACAGTTCGATCGAGTCCTATCGATAAGTGATAGACAAAAATTAAAAATATGATAAATATGTGGTATAAAAATTATAATTATATAAATTAATTCTTTATAGATTTGTTCAGTTAACTTTAAAATAATTTCTGCTATTTACATTATTTACTGGTTAAGATTTAACGTCGATAGATGATAGTATGTATGGCAATCAAGCAAACCCATCAATACCAGTTCATTTGAAAGCAGCATGAGTAGCAGTATTAAATAATGTATTCTATTAAACAGTGTGTTATACCAAAAATCCAAATCATTTATTATGCTTCACTATGTGCATTTAAAATGCTTAAAATATGATTAATGGCTACTTAATTAAGCGGCAGCATTGTAGTCGAGCAGGCTCTTGGAACTAATTTGTTCCAGTTGGCGAACACCATTTTTGTCGACAACCGCCACATTAAAGTTCTTCAAGTTAACAATCAGACGCTTCTGGATTTCCAGCACACACTTCTTCAGCACTTCGTAGGCCTCCTCCTGGGTGATATTTTCATGCCAATATCGATCAAAGATGCTGGCGCAGAACATGCTACCGTATCCATGACCGGCGTAATTCAAGGATTGGGCAGACGCCAGGTAATCAATGAAAGTCAGCTCAGGACCTTCATTGGGATCGTAGCTAATAAAAGATTACTATTAGTAAGCTTCATATAAATGTACACCTTTGCTACTCACCCGGCCACAAACATAAACACCTGGTAACGTGTACGGCTACGCAGACTCTCAGCCAGATTCTTGCGAGTGAAATGTGCTGCCGATTTTGGGCTTAAATCGTAGCCATTGCGCATCTTGTACAATGCAATGTTCTTCGCAATAAACTCTGTAAACTGCTCAGTGTCACCAGATTCACCTACCGTGGAAATCAACAAGTTTTCCGCAACCTGGTGGATTTTGTTCTCATCTGCAAAAATGATGCGAAGTGTGTTTGAGAACCGGCGGTGCAAAAAACACTAAACCCTACCAGTGGCCACAATTACCTTCTTTCATCACAATTACAGAATTGGCATGAGTTGTGTCAGCAGCGAGCATGACAAAATCAGGTCCCTTTATGCCCAGAAGAGTCTCCATTTTAGAATCGTAATATTTATTTGACTCTTCGACGTTGTTAGGATGACTTGATTAAATTTTTTGCCGTAGCTGTTTCACATCGAAGTGGCGGTAACCCGATTAATAATCATAGGTGGCTGATCGAACAATCGATATACCGATATATATATAGCGATGTATCGATATAGGTTTCATTAACATTGCCCTTTGCGCATGTACATTTTTAAAATTAACAGACTGTTATAAAATGGCTTCTGCATTTAGAAACAGTTTCGCGTTTCTTTCATCCCACTGCTATAAATAAAATGGGCACACTTTTTTTACACTTTATATAAGAATACACATGGGCAATACATGTGATATTGCTTAATCTAGATGCCGCTAATACTATTCACATTCGTAATTCATTTGTGGTGGTTTACCGATATATTATTATAGGATATTGGAATCATATTCAGCGATAGTTTCACATTAGCGACACACGTTTGCTATCGATACATTGGGAATAATTAATCATTCATCTCTACATTTCAGTCTCTCCTTCGTATTTTACTTCGTGTCGTCGTCGCTTTTGTGAACAAAAAATACGAGAAAAAGTTAAAAGCAACGAAATTTTGCTTCAGCATTTTGAGCAAAATTTCAAGAAACAAGTGTAGCACATAGCTAGCAACTCACTGCATACACATTTTTCAATCCCCCGTCGTTAAAAAAAGCCGTCAAAATTGAGTCGACAAAGATTGACGAGACTTTTCCTCCAACAACTGCTATGGAGGATAAAGCAACAACAAAAGATCTAGATCAATGGATTGAGCAGTTAAACGAATGCAATCAATTGACAGAAACACAAGTTCGCACCCTCTGCGATAAGGTAAGGAGTTGCCAGTTCGCCCCTATACCACGTAGAAAATGATTTAAAAATAATTTTCATCATCGCTTGTGTGTGCCTCGGCACTGTAATTTTTGCAAATGGTGTGCGTATTTTTCTCTCGCTCATGAATCATGATGCGTCGCCATATTGATAAATTCCAACAGCCAAGCGCCGCTTTGCATGACGTGCGTGCGAGCAGGATGCCAATAAGCATTGCGTGTATGTGCGACTGCGACAAATCGATGTGTGCCGCCTAGCCGAGAATATATTTCGGTTTTATTCCCTCTTTTGTAAATTTCATTATATAGCATTTGTTTAGTTAATGATAATGGCAAACGTGCGTAATTGTTTTTGAGTAGTACAAAAACAAAAATTGCAACGACCCTGCGAATTGTCCGGCTGTCCGTATCTGCGTCACACGTCTTAAGTAAATATTACTTAATGTTTTGTGTGCGTTGGTGTGTGCTCTTAGAATATGTATCTATGTATTCGACATACAAGCGTACACACACGCACGCACACACACTTGTTCTACCTATCAAAAGCGGTGTGTGAGTGTGTGTGTTGTTTTTTCCCCAACAATATTGAATTCAATTAAACAAATTAATGAAAAGCTCACGCGTATAGATATTCACGGCAAAACGCGCATCGATATCAATTATTTTCAATTTGCTGATTTCACTGTAGCCGCAGGCACAACATCGATATCGAGTGCCTCTAGAAGTGGGGTTATGTTTGCGTCACCCAAATATTTTGTTGTGCCCAATTGTTCTAAACTCTTGTTCTTCACGCATCGTAATGCCAAAAAGACTCATAGGCTATTCTGGCGGAAGCGGACGCCAGACACACCACACCCGACAAGGCAATATGGCTAAAAGAAAAAAAAACTTAAATGAAATTGGCTCACATAAATCTGTTGCGCTTCGCACCCGGAAACATATCTTTCACATGTCATTCCTCATTCCTCAACGCAACAAACAAAATTATGTTTTACACCAAATGCATATTATAAACAAAAATACTGATAACTCACTGGTGTGGACAATTACGATTCTAGTTAAAAGAAAATGGAGTCAAAGCACAAATAAAAATGTTAAATAAATAAGTCATATCTATACGATTTCAGTTAAAGTAGCTTTGCTTATATATAAACTGTATATATAATATATGTGTATATATGTATCATATATATTAAACCATATATATATATATTTGTGTTGAACACAAAGACTTGATATCAAGTGTAGCCAACTTGGAAAATATATCTATTTTCCTTTTTTTTTTAATATCATCGCTAGGAAATTTGTTTTTTTTTTTTAAGGTAATTTTTAGAAAATTTTAGCTTTGAAATATCTCGTGAGTCAAGATATCTGTTGTTAGCCGAGCTTACACAGCTGCATATATAATATATCATACATACTATAGTATACTATCAGTTGTTATCATATCTAATCTTTATTAGACATATTTCAATTAAGTAAAATAGAAAACCAAAACAAAATATTAATCAATTTCTATCAATTTTTGTTTAGGCCAAGGAAATCCTTTCAAAGGAATCCAATGTGCAGGAGGTCAAATGCCCCGTCACAGTCTGTGGAGATGTGCACGGCCAGTTTCACGATCTTATGGAACTGTTCCGGATAGGCGGCAAATCGCCCGATACAAATTATTTATTTATGGGCGATTATGTGGATCGTGGCTACTATTCTGTAGAAACGGTCACACTGCTTGTGTCGCTTAAAGTCCGCTATCGTGAGCGCATCACCATATTGCGCGGCAACCACGAATCGCGGCAGATAACACAAGTTTACGGCTTCTACGATGAATGCCTGCGCAAGTATGGCAATGCGAATGTGTGGAAGTATTTTACCGATTTGTTTGACTATTTGCCATTAACGGCGTTGGTCGATGGCCAAATCTTTTGCCTGCATGGCGGCCTAAGTCCGTCAATTGATAGTTTGGATCATATACGGGCATTGGATCGCTTGCAGGAGGTGCCCCATGAGGGGCCAATGTGCGATTTGCTCTGGTCCGATCCCGATGATAGGGGTGGCTGGGGCATTTCGCCACGTGGAGCGGGCTACACCTTTGGACAGGTAAGTGCTTGAATTACTTAAACTAATTTACAGTTTAACTAATGTATGTATATATATGTTTTCATATAGGATATATCGGAAACGTTCAACAACACAAACGGCCTCACATTGGTCTCGCGTGCACATCAGCTGGTAATGGAGGGCTATAACTGGTGTCACGATCGCAACGTTGTCACAATATTCTCAGCGCCCAATTATTGCTATAGATGCGGTAATCAGGCGGCACTCATGGAACTGGATGATTCACTTAAATTTTCATTGTACGTTTATAGTCTATTTGGCTGGCTATTCAATCGTAATCTAACCAAAAACTTTTTTCTTGTCTTCTTCGGTTCAGCCTACAATTTGATCCCGCACCGAGACGCGGCGAGCCACACGTAACGCGAAGAACACCAGATTATTTCCTTTAAGCTGTTTTTGCGAGCGGCACCAAAATTGCAGCTTACCAACATTTACACATCTTATTACACCGCATTATAACAAAAAGCAAAGAAAAAAACTTAAACAAAAAAAGAAAAAAAGAAGTAAAAGTTGTATGGCAAGCCGTTTTGAAAATTAACAATAAGAAACGCAAAACAAAAACAACAGCAAAACAAAACAAACTACCAATAATTGTTTAAAAAAGGAAAAACAATATCGATGCATTTTATGTATTGTAATACTAACAATTGTTAATGCATACGAATATTGTTAAAATGAACAGTTGGCGGGTGGGGGAGACAAATGAGGGCAAGCGCCGGACGAGTCGATATCAAGCAGCAAGGAGCAGCAGCAGGAAGCAGGAAGCGGAAGCGGATAAACAATCCAATCAAGCAACAACCCAGCAAACAACCACAAAAACTACAACTACTTAGCTAAATTTGTTAATTTATGAAATAACGAACTAAGCCTAAAATGATGGATGGATGGATGGATGGATATTGTATAACACATGGCCTGGCACCGACTTGGTTGGGGTTTTCCTTCTTTCATTTCTTTTTTTTTTTTGACATTAGACGTACAATTTGGACAGGACACGGCACACACATTAGCAGGACGACAACAACAAGAAATAGGAGCAGCAGCAGTAGCAGCGGCGAAATCCTTTTGGGCGGGGCAGTCTGAGCAGAAGAACAGCGGGCGATTCAAAGTAAATAAAAAAAGAAAATATATAAAAAGAATTAATATTACTGATTACAATTAAAAATAAAAAATAAAATAAAATTATTTAAAAACAAATTATACAACAAATGAGAACAAAAACAGATTCATTCAGCAAATGTGTGCCCGGTTTTCACTTTTACTGCACACAAACAACACACACACGCATACACGAATCATCAAATTTTCATATATTAAAAAAGAAACAAAAAAAATCGAGTAAATTTTTTTAAAATTTTCGCAGTGAAAGTGATTTCGGGCACAGGCCTGATTATAAATTAAGTTCATATGTAACTTTAATAATAATAAAAACAAAAAAACAAAAACAAACAAACAAATGTGTGTAAACAGGAAGCTGTTAATCAACAAAAGCAAAAAGAACGGCAAACAAGCAGACGAAGAGCTATTTGACTAAGAGAGCGATTCAGTAAAGAGCGCGCTCTCTTTGATTTTCTGTTTGCTTCTGGCAATGCCATGCTAGCTAACGGTACTATTTGGCAGTATGTGTGCGAGCGCGAGAGCGTACGCACGTCGCCTGCACAAGGCGTGCTCGCTGCGGCTTGCCACTTTAATTGAGACCTAGCCGAATTTTAAAATTTCTGCTCAATAAACAGCAACAACAAGGACAATGGAAAATAAATTTGAAATCTGAGTGCTGCCTATTTGTCACACACAAACAGCCCCACACATATGAATTCTGATATATCTGACTTCCAAGTAGCTCTAAACTTGCCAGCAAACACCTACAGACAAAGAGCGAGAGAGACAGAGGAAGAGAGAGAGAGTTGCCATCTATCATGCTGCAGCATGTGGCTAGAGTGGGGGCATGGTTGGGGGCCAGGGTAATTGTCACTGGCAGGCGTATGGAGATGGGGGCGACTGCTGTTATTTATTTTTTTTTGAGGTGGGGCTTGGGGGCTCGACGTCAACTGCGGCTGCGACTGCGACAGCTACTGCGATGTATGCGACATGGAAAATCCATTATCACGAAGTGAATTTTTACTGAAAAATTTACATAGCCGCGAGCGTCCCGCCGTCCTCTGTCCCCCGCGACCCAGTCCCCAATACCCCGCCCGCATACATATAAATGTGAAAATAAATCCTGAGTGCGTGTACAGATGCTCGGCAAAGGATGCTGAATAAACAACAATAACAAGTAGAAGCAAGATCGAGAGTGCAAAACGAGCAGATACCCTGTAAACAGAGCAGAGAGAGAGAGAGAGACAGAGACACTATGGATAAGTTGGTGATAGTCGGGTCTGAAATATGCCTAACATAACTAAATAAAAAATGTTATATTTATCGCTAACAAAATAAGGATTGAGAAGTGATGTCAGGTAAAAATAATTAGCTTCAACTATCTTATCTGTACAATTAATATAAAAAGCCATAAAACTTTGTATTTAAGTTCTCTTTCTTATCATATCATATCAAATCGATATTTATCGATAATGTAAGTAATGAGCAAGATAAATCCAGTTCAAATACGTGCTAATTGGACAAAAGAAGGTATTCTTTGAAATTTCAAGTCTAAGATTTTCGTCATACATATAAACTCCACTAGAAAATATCGATATTTATCGATTTGAAACACTGGTTGAGGGAGAATGGAAAGAAAAAGAAGTACCATATGTGATTTATTTTGTATAGAGACTATATTTATATAGAGACTATAAAAGGATGAAAGTCGATAATTATCGATATTATCGATACTTTTGAAGGCGACGTATATACTATGATACATATTCAAAAACTCCACATTTTCTTTTCTATATCCATACGACTGCGCAATACGCCCAATTATCGATATTCTCATTTTACAGGGTATAACTAGAGGAAAAACTCGAAAAGCTTTGGTATTGGGGCGAAAGGTTACGTGCAACGTCTCAAAATAAAGCAAAGAAATCGTTGCTCAGAATGAAGGAAAATATCTACGTTTGATGGGGATATTATTAAGTTCATATATCTGGGCGAGGTCGAAGTCTAAGTTGAAGAAGAAGAAGAACTGTAAGTAGAAATATCTAGGTAAATTTTATTTAATTAAAAGGCATAAATTTAAAACGAAACGATTCCAGATAAGAGGGGCATATAAAACAGAAGAGAGAGAGAGAGAGAGAGGGAGGGAGAGGGAGGAGGCAGAGAGAGTGAGAGATTCGAATGGGGAAAAATATTAAAAATTTAAATGAACTGCTCAGTTTTTACGATTTTGTCCTTAGTTTATGGATGCCAGAAATGTTGGGGCTTGGGTCTAAATAGGTGTGTGTGTGTGGGCGAGTGCGTGTGTGTGTGTGTGGCAGTCATTGGGGCATGCCTAAACAAACGTTTTGTATTTTTATCGTCTGGTTTGTGGGTGTGGCCGAGGGGGCGGTGGGTTGGGTATCTTTTACGATGCAAATTTGTTGCTATAAAATTGAAGAGTGTAGCCGAAGCGTTGCCTAAATAAACTTTACAGACATCCAAGATGATGATGATGATGAGATGCTGCTGCTGCTGCTGCTGCTGCTGCTGCTGCTGCTGTCGCTGATGACTGAAAGGCAACGCCACGTGCCGCAAAAGGTTGAAAGGTCAGCCCTGGACGAGTAGCTGCAGCTGAAGCTATAGCTGGCTATCCTAGTTGGAGCTGGAAGTTGTAGTTGGAGTTGGAGCTGGAGTCGGGGCTGAGCCTGGGGCCAAAATCAACGAAAATCGATTGCCGCTAAATACCCCAAAAGTTCTTTCGGGAGTTGTTAACTCAACAAACTTTTCTGTACGGCCTTTCTTTTTATTTTATGTCATACCCACTGAAGCCATTGACAATGCGAAATCAGGGTATACTGCTTACGCTCAACTGTATGTAACGGGGCGAAAGGAGGCGTGGCCAATGGCAGAAAGACCACGTATCAAAGGCTGCAGACGGCAGACGGCCAATGGAATATGTATATCGGAGACCTCGAGTTTCGGAGAAAATTAGCTGCAAAATAATTCCGAGTTAAACATGTCATGCGAGATTCAGAGATATTTCGGTGTATCTCTTGATGATTTTACTCCGAATAAGACCGTCTGAATATCGTTGCTATTTCTATTCTTAAAGATTTTTCTTCAAATTTTACTCCGAATATTGACCTTTTCACATTTCACTCCGAATCATTTTGTTGTCATTTTTTATTCCAAATCACGTTTTTTATATATACCTGTTAAATGTCAAAGTTTGTCATTAATATATTTACTCCGAATCTTGTCCTTAACATTTATTTTACTCCGAATCTCGCTCGCTGACATATTTTACTTCAAATCACTTCTTTGACTTCATTTACTTAGGTTTATTTTCTCAACATCATCATCAACATCATCATCAGGTGTTTGACATATTTTACTCCGAATTATGTCTTTCACATCTTATATATTGGCTATTCCGAACATAGCGTGTTTGAAATTTCGGCTGCAGAGTGCTTAGGGTGTCTGCTAGTCAGGCACTTGCGACCAAAGATTTCTTTCTTTTTTTTTTATTTTTTATACAACCTTCTTTATCTTTTCTTTTTTTTTGCATACTCGCAAATCCCCAACGTTTCGCGCAGCGTCTCGAGGCACTTTTTCTTTTAACTTTAATATATTTAAATTTTTTTCTTCTTTGAATTTACTTTTTTTCGAAGAGCATGTGAGGCAATCTGGACTGTGAGAAACACTCATCGAATTCATTGAGTTGCTATAAGAAATATATTTAAATGAATTTGAAAAACTATCTGAAATAAATGAAATTATTACTTTGAAGTTTCTTTTTAGCCTTAGTTTATATATAAAAAAAAAAAAAAAATATATATATATATATATATATATATATATATATATATATATATATATATATATATATATATATATATATATATATATATATATATATATATATATATATATATATATATATATATATATATTTAATTTATAATTTATATTTAATAATTTTTAAATCTTTTTTTATATTTTATTTCATATTATTATTTTTCATTGTAAGAACTTTTCTTTGAGGCAAATTCTAATGCTGCCCATTTAAGACATAAATTTATCTATTTTCAAAATAAACACAATTAAGAATGTTGCCGTCGGTCGCTACCGACTGCATAATACTCGTTCTTAGTCTAAAAACATTTAAATTATCTTTGGTAAATCTCATGGAGGAGAGTCTACTATTTGCCACGCTTCTATTAGGCCTATCTTAGCACATTATCAGATCAAGGTACCCACAAGTAAATATTCAAAATTTCAAAGCTCTAACTTCATTCGAAATAGCCGAAATGTTTTCCGTTCATACACACAGACGGACGCAGAGCAAGACGAACATTACACAAAACTAATAAACTCTTTTGCTTCATAAGTGAGTAATCAAATTCCCATTCTATAGATAGTAAAAGAATATTTTAGTAAATAGCAATTCCTTAGTTTCATATTGCCAAGATTTTGAGAATCAAAAAGTATTTTAGATGGTTTTTTGAGTTTCGTAAGAAAAAGCTTTTATAAAATTTGTCAGAGCTTAAGAGCTCTTCGTAGCACCCTTTTCGTTTCTAGGGAGAAAACTCCATAATAATGCTGTCAATATATCATGCTTCCAGGCATGCATGTGTGTGTCTATATAGAAGCTTAATAGACTTATGAGCTGTCAGCGAGCCCTAAATCATTTAAAATCCCTTCAACATGCTTAGCAGCTCCCCAAGTTGCTCCAGCGAATCGCCGCACATATTATGCAGCTCCTTATGCAGATGATATACTATATATCATAAAGGGCATCCTAATTGCGATTACTAAGTCGACTCTGGCCGCAATAAAGCATTCCCAGAGCGAAGCAGAGATAAACTTCGACATAAAAACGAACCCTTAAAAACTATTTAAACATTTTATGGTCCTGGAACGAAATCATATGGGAACTATAAATAGGCCAATTTTAGTGTTAGGCGAGGTGGGCGTGGCATTTAGTACAGTTCTATTTGCGAGCAGGCCAAAGGATGCTCATTCGGGGCGAGTTACTGTTGTTGTTGTTGTTGTTGTTACACCTGTTCAATTATCTCCAAATTGGTGCTGGGCATTTTTATAGCAGGCCATGGCCCGAAGGTGGACGAGGGGTAGGGGGCGTGCCAGGCGTTGTTATGTTAGAGTTTTTGGCTTGTTTTGTTTTTGTGTGTTTACTTTGTCGTTTGTTGCTGTTCTTTTTGTTGCTTTCGCTGCGGGCATTGACTGAGTTGCTTTAGCTGCTGCGACTCCTCTTTTGTCGTCTCCTCCTGCGCCGCTTCCTTCTGGCAGCTTTTGTGCGTGTTTTGCTTTGCCAACTGCCGCTTCCTTCCGATATGCTTTATTCGCTCTCTCTCTCTCGCTCACTCTGCCCCTTCTTGTTTGGCTGCTCCTCTTTTGCTTTTCAGTTTAGCTTAGCTTTTCTTTTTTTTTTTTTGGTTTTTCTTTATTTCGCAGTGAATTTGGTTGTCTCGCACGTGAGCGGCATAATGAAATTTGTTGTGCCACTCCCTGACTGTCTGTGTGTGTGTGTGTGTATGTGTGTGTGCCCAGCTGCTTAGCCTAATCTTATGTGCGCCTTAAAGAGCTTCGCCTGTCGATTTAATGTGCTGAGAAATCTCAGCTCTTGATTTTTGCTCTTATTTGCATGCCTCCTGCTCCCTGCTCCCTGCTCCCTGCTCCTGCCCCCATCTCCTGCTTCTTAAAAAGGTGACAACACAAAATGTTCCAAATGTGGCAACAAAAACAAGACCCAAAATACGCCACACACAGAGAGTTTCAGGCAGGCCTGTTAAAGTTGAGTCTTTCACACTTTTTTGGCTGAGACTGGCTACGGCTACGGCTCTGGCTCTGGTTGCGGCTGTGGCTCTGTGTGCTGGCTATGCCTTCTGTGCTTTCGAGTGGAAAATTACTTTCGCAGCTTTATGATGCGGAAATTATATGAAAATCATGGCGAATTTGCCTTGCAAGGAATGCCGAGTCGAGTCGAGTCGAGTCGAGTCAAGTTGGGGTCTCCTTCAGTACATATACGCATCTGCATACTACGTACGCGTATGTAGTAGCTGCCTGGCTGCCCTCTATTCCTGCTGATTCTGGCTTGGCTATCAGTGCGGGCCGATCAAGGCGCCAGCAGCCACGCCCAGTCGCATATAATGAAACGGCAAACGGTCGTTGACAACACTGGCAAAGCCACGGAACTAGAGATGGGCGTGACTCTAGCTAGACAGAGCAAGGCACGAGCACGATTAATAAGTGAGATCAAAGATATATATGTATATATATTATCATATTCAGTATTGTATTGACTTAAAAAACATTTATTTATATTTATAAAAATTGTTTTTTTTTTTAAATTATTTTATTATTATTTCTTTGCTTTTTTCATATATCATTTGCATTAATTTATTTATAGAATCTCATATTTATTTTTTATTTTTAATTTTTACATTATATTAAAATATGTATTCTTTAAAATTAAATCGATTTTTGCTGCCTTCTCTTTACTTTAAAAATTGTATATCTATTCTTTTTTTGCTATTTTTTTTATATATGTTTTGAATTAATTTATTATATATAATATATATAATTTGAATTAATTTATTTTAGAATCTTGTTTATTTTTATTTGTACAATATATTTAAAAATATATTTTTTATATTTTTACTTAATTTTCTATTATTTCTATTTTTTTTTCAAATATATTCTGAATTAATTTATTTGAGAATTTTTTAATTTTAGAATGTAGTAATGTAATTTCAATTTATTTATTTTAGAATCTTATGTTTATTTTTTATTTTTTATTTTTTATTTTTTATTTTTTATTTTTTATTTTTACAATATATTTAAAAATATATTTTTTATATTTTTACTTATTTTTCTATTATTTCTATTTTTTTTGCTATTTTTTTTTTTAAATATATTCTGAATTAATTTATTTGAGAATTTTTAATTTTAGAATGTAGAATCTAAACTTTAAAAATTGTAGTTTTGTACATAAAATTGAAAATATTTCGTATTTTTTTTTACATTTTATAATAATGATTAAAAACATTAAAGAAATTTAAATATATTTTTGTAATTTCTTATCATTAAATTTATTAATACTTTATTTTGTTTTTGTTACTTAAAAAAATTTAACATATATATAAAAAATAAAAAATAAAATTCGACATAAACTCAGCTGGCAACAACAACAAATGAATGCCACAAAAATTTGTACATGCCTTGAGTCGTGACACTGGCTCAGCTCTAGCCACATAGCCAGCAGGAGCAGCTGCTGACTGGCTCCATTTCCATTTGAATTAGCATAAAACGACGGCGGCTTACGTCTGTCTATTGTAAGTGAGGGAGTTGGGGGTGGTTGTGTGTGTGTGTGGCGGGGCGGGGGCAATTGGAGGGTAGAGGATGTGGCACATTGGCGCATTGCTGAAGCAGATATCATCTGTTGCTGCTGCTGCTGCTGATGTTGGTGTCGCCACACGGCAGCAACAGCAACGACTTCGTTATCTTTTTAACTTGGCGCTGTCGTTTATTTAACTGATAATGATTTGATGGCAGCTGGCTAAGCTTTCGACAAAGCCACGCCCCCACACCCACGGCCGCCTTCGTGCCATTTGCTGAGGTCAATTACACGCTTTCGATTAAATTTGCCATGGTTCGTTGTTGTTGCTGTTGTTGTTGGGTGTTGACAAGGAACAGCTGCCCGAGCTGCCAGCTACAACTATGTGGGAAGTCACAGAAAGAGAGAGCGAGTGAGAAGGAGCGTGAGGGTGGGAGGGTGGTAGGGTGGCTAGGGAAGGCTCCTTCTCCCACCCGCCCACACATGCCTAGGTATGTGGCACAAATAAAGTTGAATTATTATTTTTCTTTATGCTTGGGATGGAGGCGTGGCGGTTGCTTGGCAGGGGGCGTGGCACGTGCTTGGCATGCTCAAGTGTTACCATTGCCACTGCCATTGCATATCCGCATCGTTAGCCCCATGGAAGCGGAGCGCACAGCCTCTGGAACAGCCACTGGAATGACACGCAAAGCTCTTTAGGAATCTGGGTCTTAGATTAAACGGACCTTTTACCAAATGCCAATACAATTCGGTTAAAAAAGGGCATGAAAAGGTGCTCAAATATATTTTTTATCACAAATTCCTAAATGTTTACAAAAAATTGATGGCTTCGCTCTTAGCGTTGGCGTCCAAAGTATTTGCGTTTCTTTCAAATCAAATATTGATTTCAGATACAGTTATTAAAATTTATGAAATTTAAATTTGTCAATTGGTCAGCTTATCAGTTACTCAATCAGCTAGTAACTCACTCAGTCAGTCAATCAATCTAGCAGTTAGTTAGTCAATCAATCCATCCATTGCTCAGCTCACTCAATTCATCAAACAGTCAATCAGACATTCAGTCAAACTCAAACAAACAGTCAATCAGTTCGTTAGTAAATTAATTAGTTAGTTAGGCAATCAGTCAATCAATCGCTGGCGTAGTCTGTCCTTGATTGAGCCAATCAATTAGTCAGTTTTTAGTTTATATAATTAATCATATTCAGTAAGTCATGTTCAGCCTTTAAGTTACTTAGTGAGTCAATCAAATAATTAGTCAACCAGTCAGTCAGTCAGTCAATCAATCAATCAGTCACTCAGTCTAGTTCAGTCTAGTCCACAAGATTCAGCAGAATTGTTCACATCAATAGCATAAGGTTTCTTCTACATGAGAGTATATATATTAGATAATATACGCCGTTGCAATGTCTAAAAAATCTCATGCTCATGCCTCAAACACAGTCAATCAATCAGTCAATCATTGAGAATAAACAATTTGTTCATATAAAAAATAAAAATATGCAAATTTTACACAGATCAGTTAGACATATCTGAGATTGTTTTTGTGTCATTAAATGAAGTTAATCTTCCTAAAATAATATCAATCGATCAATCAAGAAAATTTCTGTTAACTTTACTTTGCTATCAACTAGCACCTTCTTTGAGTTCCACTTCCACTTCGATTTGCAGTCAATCAATCAGTCAGCCAGCCGTATCGAAACTCATAGGGGTATATCAAATTTGTATGACACACGAGGTAAAGCCCTATAAGTGAGTTAGGAGTTGGCTTGAGGGTAATTTTTAATGCGTGTTTGGCAATTAGAAAAACATGACCAACGATTGAAAAGGTGATTTGAAGGTAATTCAATACAAGTCAAGCTAATTCTGGTGAACTCGAAGTCGAATCGAAGCCTTAGAGTGCTGCCGACAGTCGATGGGGGATTGATGATGATTGAGTGATGTTTATTCAAGCAGTGCTGAGGCCACTTCTGGAGTTGAGAGGCCAGTTAGAAAGATTGATAATGATTGAGCAGACAATTCCTATTGTTAAAAGAGAGTGTAAATGATAGACTGCAGATAAATGAAGGTAAATTTTATTCGGTGCAAGTCATAGACTGATTGATAGAATTTAATTGGTATATGGAAAGGTATTCGCTCTCCAAAATTTGAGCCAAATTGCCAAGTATGAGGTGGAATCCAGGAAGAGCAGCCTACAGCCATTGAGCAACATACATTTCCGACTCTGGGAAATTGGGAATAGTGTGAAATCAATGTGGCTTGCTGATGATTGAAGATCAATTTTATTCTTCCGCCCATTGCTGAGCCACCTTGCCGAACATATAGAAGAAGAAAGCTGTGCCGCAGACAATCAAATCTTCGCCCGTTTCCTCATTCGTGGTATCCATGATCACCGGATAAAACCTGATCACAAGCATGGTCAAGGTCATGCGCATGTAAATGAAGTTTTTCTCCCTGACAGATAGAAACCCGAGTGATACGATATTTCCCAGCATGGAGAGATTTCGTGCCGACTCAGTCCACTCACAATCCTTGCGATGATTCACCATCGAACAATACAAATCGAGCAGCAGAGGCACCACGAAAATGCCATGCGCCAAGACAACTGGGCCCACGCCAAGCGAATGCGCATACAGCTCCATGTTCACCAGTGGCAGGGGCACGAGCTCCAACATGCCTTGGGTAACATTTTTCACCATGAGCAGTTCAGGCTCGCTTCCCCGCTGCCGCTGGCTCGCACTTCCACCTGCAGGGCCAAAAGCGACTCGCAGTAGGCCCACCACAGCAGCGACTCCGCCCACCGCACAGGCGCCCATGGCGAAGGGCTGCTTCTCCAGGCCCAGATTGAGGGCTGCCAAACAGGATGTTGTCAAGAGAACACTGTTGTAAAGGAACCGTAGCCCACGGCTCGAGATGGGTTCGCTCATAACGAGCGAGCTACATAAATAATTTTGAATAACTAAGTTTCAATCTGATCGGTACCTGAAAGGTAATCAGACTAAATATTTTCAGTTCTTACAAGAGGGAAGAACCATTATGAAATATACAGACATAGCTGCTTCTTCTCTTCCTTCTTCTCTTCCTTCTTCTCTTCCTTCTTCTCGTCTTCCCGTCTCTAGTCTCTAGTCTCTAGTCTCTAGTCTCTAGTCTCTAGTGTCTAGTCTCTAGTCTCTAGTCTCTAGTCTCTAGTCTCTAGTCTCTAGTCTCTAGTCTCTAGTCTCTAGTCTCTAGTCTCTAGTCTCTAGTCTCTAGTCTCTAGTCTCTAGTCTCTAGTCTCTCGTCTCTCGTCTCTAGTCTCTAGTCTCTAGTCTCTAGTCTCTAGTCTCTAGTCTCTAGTCTCTAGTCTCTAGTCTCTAGTCTCTAGTCTCTAGTCTCTAGTCTCTAGTCTCTAGTCTCTAGTCTCTAGTCTCTAGTCTCTAGTCTCTCGTCTCTAGTCTCTAGTCTCTAGTCTCTAGTCTCTAGTCTCTAGTCTCTAGTCTCTAGTCTCTAGTCTCTAGTCTCTAGTCTCTAGTCTCTAGTCTCTAGTCTCTAGTCTCTAGTCTCTAGTCTCTAGTCTCTAGTCTCTAGTCTCTAGTCTCTAGTCTCTAGTCTCTAGTCTCTAGTCTCTAGTCTCTAGTCTGTCGTCTCTCGTCTCTAGTCTCTAGTCTCTAGTCTCTAGTCTCTAGTCTCTAGAGTCTGGTCTCTTCTCTGAGTATTCATAGTTAACTGACTTTTAGTATGACTTCTAATTGGAAAATTTGTAATATGCATAGAGCTAATGAGGCACAGACATAGTTAGACCTGAAAAAGCAAATATATTCTATATATATATACATATATACATATATAACTTTATAAAATCTGTGGTCTGCGCTGGATGCGAGCTTGTTAACAATATCCGAATGTCTGGATTAACTCGCACGCTGCCAAATGACAAACTCTAATTGCAAGTGGAACATATATTTTAATGAGTATATACAGACAGATACACATATATATATATATATATATATATATTTGCATGTATATAGTTGGTGTGCATATTTAAGTCCCTTGGATAGCTTCACTCTCCAGGAAAAGTTCCGCCCGCGTCGCTTTATTCTACTTGACGATGTGAAGTGAGTGTGAATATAATTTTTTAGGTCACGTCAAAGCAACGTCCAACAGCTAAATACATACATATATACACATAAATATAAAAAAACAGTTGGTAGTACAGGTAAAAAGGGGAAAAATATGGTTCGAATCCTTTTGGCGTCCTGTTTGAAGGGAAATTGCAGTCAACATTTATTTCCGCAGCTTGATGAAAAATTCGAAAATAATTTGCGAGCCATAATTAAAAGGCGACAGGTCCAGTAGTAGTTGTAGTTGTTGTTGTCCTGCCAAAGGACCTGGCACTTGCCTGCCACGCCTCTGCAGCCCCTTCGCCAAGCACTCGTGCAGCCTCTAGGGTCATAAACAATCCCGGCATAGACGCGTTTTTCGATTTTCGCCTCAATTGGCAACATATGGCGAGCAGACTTCGAACGGGGTGCCGGGGCGGGCAGCCTCCTTTGCTCTGTGCGTGGGCGTGGCAGCATTTGCATTTGCGACTGCGAATTGCGAATATTTTTTTCTTTTAAAGTTTTGCCGTGATAAGAGGGTTGTACAAAAGAAATTGCGACGTTTGCCAGCGCGACACGAAAAAGGCGGCAGACAAAAGGCGAAGTCGAAGAAAAATCGCTGCGGGGTGCAAGTCAAGGGAAGTGGCTGGCTGGGGGTAGCCTTTTCATGGGGGTGAGTGTGTGTGTGTGTGTGAAGTGGAAGCTCTACTTAGTCGTAGTCGCATTGTTGCGTGGCATTTGCCAGAAGGTGCCAACACAATTTTATTGCGCCAAATACTCTAACCAAATGGCTTGGGTAACTATGTTAGGCGCTTGGCAAATTTTTATGAAATTGCAATATATAATATATATATATTAGATATATATTTCTAATAAAGCGCTTTATAATCTAGACAATAGTCTATAGCTGAAGTAAAAATATGAGCACTGACCTCATTCGATTGGGATTTCTTTGGCAAAGATACAAACATACAATTCTCAAATGGTTACAGCTTAGCTAGAGTAGCAACATGAAGATGAACCATGTGTAATGTCTCTCATGGAACTTTTACCACATAACGTGTTAGCAAGTAAGTCTTAACAGCTTAACAGAGCATAAGTTAGATAAAATATATTATAGATTCTTCCTTAGTTGCCAATATCCATAACATTTTCAAGAAACTGACTTAAAACGATTTCAAGCACTTGTTATATGATATAAATATCAACAAAAGCTGCACTAAGTTCAATGACTTGTCTTCGGGTATTTACTAGTTGTGCACTCCCTGCTATATTACTCCAACTTCGAACTAGTTCGACTGTCATAAAAGTCACAATTCGTTTAAAACTTAACTCAAGAGCATTTGCCAGTTCGGCTGGACGCAAAAAAAGATTCGTAACTTCTGCGAGCTTGTTTTATTGCTCAAGCCCCCAAGCTCTATTTGCTTAGAGAGGGTGGCAGTGGAACTTTGATATATATATATCTATCTATAAAATGTCAACGTATTTTTTTTTCGACCAACTGTGACGCGAATGCCGCCCACCGCCCACCGCCCGATAACAATGCAATAAAACCAGATCTTGATTTGTTTTATATTATAAAAAATAATTAGTCTGTATTCAGCGTCGAAGTCGACGAATCATCATATATATGATATTGTATATATAGTATATATGTAATATTCATCTTGTTTCATTAACAAGGGAGGACTGGGTGAGGGGGAGTGGTGTATGTGTGTGGGTTGATTAAAGTATAGCCTTTTGTTTTAGTTTTGGGTGATTACTACGCTTGGATAATTGGAATAATACGAAATATATAATAATGCAATACAATTAGTTGATTCTCGCGTTTGTTAATTAATTCAATAAGTTTATGTTTTTTATTTATGTTTTTTTTTTTAGCTTTTTTCAATATTTTTTATGGATGAATGCGACTAAAAAGGCAATGAAGGAATGTGATTTTCTTTTCATATTTTTTTTAATGGAAATAAATTATGTGCGATGCGAAAAATTTAGCTATTCATGTGAAAAATTGTGTGTTGCATGCTTTGAGGCGTGCGTCTCTTAATGCTGCTTCGCTTCCAGTTGCATGCCTTACATATATATAATATTTATGTATATATATATATTTGTATGCGTTTATTAATATTTATTTTATTTTTAAATAGCTTCATAAAATTTGCATCTCATATATAATATCTCTGATAAATATATATATATATACGATATATATATATATCTTTTTTTTTTGGAATTTTTCTTATTTTTTTTCTTGTTTTTTTGTTTTTGTAACATAGTTGATTTAGGCAAAAATGGCAACAAAATTGTATGTTTAACATTTGTCTACTTGGTTGTTCTTCTTCTTCACGGCTGTTGTTGTCCTTGTCTTACACGATTTGTTTTTAGTAGATGTATAACTTTAGCTAACTAACAATTAATTTAAACATTTTTGTTTTTCTCTTCATTTTCTTGTCCCTTTTCACTTTTGTAACTTATAATTGGCAATAAAGTGTTTGAATAAGCAAACATTTAACATTTAGCATACAATTTATCATCTTCTTCTTCTTCTTGTGCTTCGATAAATCAAACTCATAAATAACTGAATAATAAATAGCTATGTTATAATGTATAATATATATATATATGATATATGTATATAAATGTATCTCTGCATTGTTTTTTTTTTTTGGTTTTTTCTTGTAAAGTTGTAGTGATTGTGGCCTGATTAAGTACATATGTTTATGTTATTTATATAGCGGCAGCAGGGGTAGTCAGGATGTAGAAAAATTCATTTTCAATTATTGGCAAGTGTGACTCACATTACTAGAGGTAATCGTATCTAATATACTCATAAAGCAATGCTAAACAAAGAAAATATATTGAAAAATTTTAGAAGTCATTATTAATTTTTTGACATAGCAAGGATTGTCTTGCTATGTTAAATATTAAATTAAATATATATATTCTTAGCTCAAAGTTTCTTGAGAGCTTGCATATATTTTTTATTTATTTTTTATAAAGGTCTACCCTTGTAAAAATAAAAAAAATAAAAGAAAATTGTTTGTTAAATTTAAATTTCTCTCATAAAGGGCAGATTTGCAGACTAAAAATAAAATAAATGTTTACTTTATTTTCTAAATATCATTTAGGAACTTGGCAAATGCGCTTGAAATTTATAGTTTTATTTTATTTATTTTTTTTTATGGAGACTACCCTTTATAGTAAAATAATTGTATAAGTGAAAATATGACAAAAAAATAAATAAAAATAATAATATAGTAAAATAATTGTATAAGTGAAAATATGACAAAAAAAATAAATAAAACTAAGCTTAATAAAAACAACAGATTAAATAAAAAAAAAAAAAATATATATATATATATATATATATATATATATATATATATATATATATATATATATATATATATATATATATATATATATCCGAATTATACCTCTAGTATAATATATATATAATCTTCATTTATATTTTTATTTCATTAAAAGCACTGACAGTCTGTGCCTTAAATAAAATAGCAGTTGTATTCATGCATCTCAGTTAAATATATGTTTTTGCCACTTACTCAACTCTCATTAAGATTTTAAATTAAAAAGTTTTAAATATTGTGCAACCTTCCATTTTTTCAATTTTCCTGCCATCATGACTACCCCTAATGCTTAATATTCTCATTATGCTAGCTGGCAACTTAAAATATTTAAAGCCTCGTTTGAACTTATGCGTGTATTAGTGAGTGAGTGAGTGAGTCAGTGAGTGAGTGTGTGTGAGTGTGTGTGTGAGTGTGTGTGTGTTAATGGCGCCTTTCTTTATAGCATAGGTATAATTAGGTAGTTGGGTTAGATTAGATTAGGTTTTTCATCTTCTTTCTCCTCTTCTGCTTCTTCTTGCTCTTCTTTTAAAATTGGTTTGTGGCAGCCGGCGCCAAGTAAAAGTTAATCAGTCGCTGGTTTTCCTTTTCTTCTATATATGTCTGGTTGATGTGCATGTGTGTGTGTGTGCTTACAAATTCTTTGGCCTTGTATCTCTCATATTTTCTGTTTTTTTTTTCTTTTTGGTGGGTCTCCGTTAGAAGTTAGAAGTCGCTGATCTCGCCCTCAGTCTCTGGATAGGTGCAGGAGAACGGATGGAGCAACCAATTGCACAGACCCTTGTTGCCCTCCTGCCTTTGGCGTTTCTTGCCGTGTCGCTGATAATTGCCACCTGAAACGGTGATGCGATGCCGTTGACTCTTCGACATGCCCGACGCAAAGCTGCTCTCATCCGAGTCCCGCACTGTGGCCACACTGTGATAGCCGCTCTCTGCCCTCCGCGAGATGCCCGAGTGCTTGGAGGTGCGCGGCGTCGAGGAGTCGTGGCCACTATCGTATGCCTCCGAGCTGGTATTGAGTGGCAGCAGTGGCAGCCGGCACTGCGCTGCCAGCGGCAGTATATTTGTTATCTCATTCAGTTTATGCTGGGCGTCCTCCAGCGAGTTGCGTCTCTCCTTCTCCTCCAGCTCGCTGATGTCATCGTGCTGCGGCGCAAAACGTTTCTCGCTCTTCGGCAGGCTGGGATCGGAGGCGCCATCCGGCTGACGTAGCAGCGCATAGTCGTCCATGCCCGCTATCTCCATGATGCCATTCAAGCTGGGCAGCGACCCTTGGCTGGGGCTGTGCGATGGCTGCTTGGGTGGACTCGGCGTCAGACGATAGGCGGGCTCACTGCAAACGCTGCTCTGGCCCACATTGAAGCGAAACGCGGGCTCACTGAACACGCTGCCCACATCCGTGCGATACAGCGCCGATGAGGGCGTCACCTCGGCCATTGCCAGCTGCGAGGTGAAGATCTCGTGCAGGCGCGCCAGCTGGTCGAATTGATGTCTGCAAGGAGAGGAGCCAGAGCAAGGAAACGTTTCATATCGGGACAAAATATCAGAAGGGGAATCGACTTAAGGAACGAATAGAGGTAAAGGTTATTAAAGGTAACTTGCTCACCTGGCGCGTTCTCCACACTCGCTGAAGGACTCGCAGGCCATATTGAAGCTGGACACGAAGGACAAATTGTCGCAGTGGCTGAGCGCGGTCAAAGGATGCGCCTGCTCACGCTCCCTCTCCCTCTCCCTCTCTCTGTCACGCTCCCTGTCCCGCTCTCTCTCCCTTTCGCTGCGCGCCATTGTCCGAGCAATTTCCTCCTCCGTCACCTGCAGGCCACAGTCGATGCTGCGCTGCGACGGATGCTGCGAGGAGGCGCGGCTAACAGCCATCTCTGAGTCGTGCCTTGAGAGCATGCGATGCAGACTGTCATGGGAGATGTCACGGGAGCCTAGCGGATCGTCCAGCAGCGGCAACGCTGGCGGCACCTCCGACGGACCGCTGTCCTGATCGTCACCATCTGGCTGGGCATCTGGACAGCTGCTCAACAGCGGAAGACTATCCAGGCACTGGGGCAGCTCGAGCGTGGCTTCTGGCTGGAACAAAGGTCGCTCCGGCAAGTCCAGGGACTTCTGCTTGAGCTGCGAGAGCTTCAGATGCAGCGCTGTGGGCGAACAGCTCGCTGAGACGCTAGCCGCGCCCTGGAAGACTTGTGTGGTCTGATTCTCCACCCACTGTCGGATCATTGTCTTTTTATGCGCATCCATAAAGCCGTAGCCCTGCGTCTGAGCAGCTGTGGGCAGGTTGCCCGCCGTGAGGGAACGACACGATTGCGACTTGGGTCCGTCCACCCACGTTTCGCATTGCTTCACATGATTCACCTCGCGCATCAGGTGCCGCGCCTCGGCCACCTTGGCACGTGAAACACGCGGGCCATCGATCCACTGCTCCTCGGTGATCTGTCGCATGCCCGCCTCCAGCTGCTCCAGCGCGGCCCCAGGCGTCGAGCCATGTGGCCGACGCAGAGGCGAGCCCTTGGGCGTTGGCATATTCGAGGCCTTGGAACACATGTGTCTAGGAATAGGTGAGCCCGGTGCCGACGGCAGCAGCTCCTGAGCCAGCGCACTGTGCAGCGACGATGGGGTACAGCTAGCGGCATTGTGGCGCTTCAAGCTGCCTGTGGAACTCACAGATGATTGCAGCTTCTTAGCTGTGCAGCGAAGTGAAGTTAGCAAAGGGAAGTAAGAGGACATCAGTTATTAGATAAGATGTATGCTTAAGGCTAGTTGAGGGTAAACTTTCCAGCTAAGAAGTGCTTAAGGAAGAACTGATTCTTTGCCTTTCAGCTCATTCACCTAACTAAAGTCTAAGCCTTTGTGGAATACGAAACATGCTCAGAGTTCAGTTCAGTTTGGTATCGAAGGAAGGAAGTACGGTTAGCTATTTGCTGGATATCCTTGCAACAATATAAAGATCTTCTTATGTAAAGCTTGTCATGTTTTTTTCCTTGGTATCATTGAGGGTAGTCAATATCTGAACGGAAGAGAGCAAGGCTCACAGTAGCTGAAGCAGGCCACCTTTATGGCTCCAATTATTTCGAAATATCTGTCGCAATTTTGCTTAGGCATTCCTAGCTTGAATCTGTCAAGTGTCCACATTAATTTGAAGAGCTAAGGTGCTCAGCCAGCTAACAACCCCCAGAGTATGTCAGCCTATCAAACACTAAGTAGCAGCTGTCGCTCTTTTAGCTAGTCCTGGAGCTGTTCCAATGCTGATAAGTGACATTAGATCCAAGCTAAATCTGTCAAAGTAATATTGTTGCCTATCTCCAGGGCACAAATCTAATGACTCGAGGAATTTCAATTAAAATCTCATAAGCAAAGCCTGTCAATGGCTGGATCTGGAACTAATGAACGAGGGGTTGACAGCACTTAACACTTACCCTTCTCCACGGCGGCCTTCTTCATCAGTGGACTGGCGCAGTTTGATTTGAGTTGTGGCGCCGTTGGCTTCTCCGCACCACTGCCCTTTAAGGCCTTGCCGAGCAGGGCACGATTATCCGTAGTGCTATTGAGCGAGGGCAGATAGACGGGCGGATGTTCGCCATCGGTGGCATCGTCATGGGGTCCCATATAGATGACAGTGTCCGCTGAGATCTCCGAGCTGGAGGGATCCGCGCCAGAGCCAGCTGAGGAGCCGGCACCGCCCGAGCTGAGGCCCTGGGCCAGACCCACAGCCAGGGGCATGGGCACGCGATGCTTGCGACGACGCAAACGATGAATACGCGAGGCAATCTGTATGGTGGACAAAGCATCCTGATAGGAATGCGTTGACTGCAGGACATGTGCCACAATTGCCACATGGCAGGTAATGGGGGCCAAGCAGTCCTTCAACAGCGGCGTCAACGGGTGGTCCTTGTGGGGCGGGTGCCTCTGTCCGCTCAATATGGCCAGCAAAATGTTGCCAATGCCCGAAAGTGGAAGACCACCGCTGCGATTGGCACAGCCGCCCAAGTCGATGATATGTAAACGGCTCCGACCACCAGCCACTGTAACAAAGGAGCAAGAGAGTGGGTGGTTGGGGTGGGTGAGAAATGCGACACTTTAATGGTCTGGCTGTCTAGTGAAACATTTAGCGGGCCACTTGAGTGTGGCAACAACAATGTCTACAGCGAGGGGAGGCACAGCATATATATATATATATATAGAGTGGGGTAAGCTGGGTGGTTGAGCAGTAATAGGACTTACCACCGCCCTTGCGGGACAGGCTGTACTGGTAGACGTGCAGCGTAAAGATGAGTGCGGACTCCAGCGTCGCTGCTGAACTGCTGGAATTGCCCGTTCCGGAACTTTTTAAACGTCCGGCCAATGCGGAGTCAAGAAATAGCGCTGCACGCTCCGCGGTGGGTGCACGTAGTTCCGTTGGGCCGCCAAGGAAGTCGTCACGCAAATAAATCCCCGGGGAGTCGTCAGATTCTGTGTGGGATTCGTGTTCGTGTTCGTGTGGAGTGAATGAAAAGAGCATTAGCTTTTATGTTCATATAAATGCCACTCGACTGTAGTTAGCATTCATTGGAGTCGAAGCGAGCGTGGCTGTGGGGTTGCTCGTTACAGCCTCACAGGTTAACTTTATTCAAATTGGGGACCTAACCCCCCGAACCCCGAGCCCCGAACCCCTTAACCCCCCAACGTCCCAGTTATAACATTATCATCAGCTGGCCCAGGGGCAACATTAGAAACGCCCACGCCCACGCCCTCCTCTTTATAGCCCAACTTCTGCTAACAGGTGGCGTCCCTTTGTACTTTCTCTCTTTGCTTACCAGCTGCATGTGAGATGAGCAAATCCGTGGAGAGAGCATCCGGCTTGGTCGCATTGATGCCCACCGCACTGACCCTCACCGAGAAGCGGGCTCCACTCTTCTGTCGACGCTCCTGTATGCCCTTATACAGCCAGGCAATGGCACAGGGCGCTGCGCCCAAGGCTCCAGCTCCCAGGTCGCCGAGCACCGTTTGCGTTTGCCCCGTGCCCGGATAGCCCATGGCCAGCAGACAACCATCCGAACCCTCCAGCACGGCGGGTATTACCTCGCTTAAGGCCGCCGCACAAACATCCGACTGCAAAGAAGGAACACGGAGAGAGTGTGAGGAGCTTTCAAATATGATGAAAGAATATTCCGTTGGGCATGCTTTATTTGATATCCGGGCAAACTGTAGAAGACCTAACCAAAGAAATTTTAATATTAACCGGAAACTAGGCTAGGCCTGCAAATGAAAAAAAACTAAGCCTTCCGAGTGAGGAACATTTATCTTACTTTATATATATTTTTTAAAAACATATATATTTGATATGTGTGAATAAGGAATATCTATTAAAACATCAAATAAATATTTTAACAATATATAATATAATAAATTTGCAATTGGATAGATCGCTTTATTCGAAGCTGGCCTCAAGAGTTTTCGACTTTAACGAAGAAGAAAACAAAAAAACTTTTGCTTAGAATTTGAAATATATGAAATATTATTGAATGGAATTTCTCAGAGATCTGCTGGAATAATTTTATATTTCTTTATGCTTTTATAACTTATTCACAGTTAATTGTTTTTTAGTCTTTAAGCATTATTTATTTATTTTCGCTCACTAATACTTATCGTCCTTCATGTGTTCGGATTTCTGCAAAACCTTTTCTTATAGCAGGACAACAGGATAATTTGATGGTGATGATCCTTGATTTGATATCTTGATTTTCGATTCTCTTCTAACCGTTTCATCATCAATTGATCTCTATAATCTTCTGCGCAATAAAATTTTTCTGTTCTATACTTTTAAGCTTTAAGCCTTATCAAAGATCATATTATTGCCTTAACTGCTTAATATCCTTTAAAATTTTTAATCTTTTGGAATGTTTCTTATACATAGTAAGATTACTTTCAATTTCTCATCTTTAATATTCTTTTCCCTACGAAATTAATTGTAGACTACGAAGGATAAGCTGATAAGTATTGGATAAGGTAGGAGTGTTTAGTATTGGATAAGGTAAGAGTGTTTAGTATTGGATAAGGTAAGAGAAATTTCATAGATATCTGAATGAAAATTTTATTCAGATATCTATGAAATTTCTCTTACCTTATCCAATACTAAACACTGCCTACTTATCAGCTAATGCATTGTATTCTACAATTAATTTATTCTTTTCGTTTTCATCTGTATATCCTTATGATTATATCATCATTATACTATAATTATACTATTTACATTTATCTTCGCAGTTTTTATATTTTACTTTTTAAATTTTTAACTTTTATATTTTATTCTTTGCTTCTCTATCTCAATCAATTTGCACCACTCAAGAATCGTTTCTAGTTCTTTCCTTTTCCAAAAACAATATATCTTCTTTATCTCTTTCACTCAACAGCTTTTTTTCTAGAAGTCGATTGGATTCTAGAAGTCTTCAGCTTATTCTATGCCATTTTTTATGTCCTTATACCTTGTCCAGCAATAAGATATCTATTCTATCTCAGCTCTGTCTTCCACTCACCTGTTTATCTTCCGCTGTAAATAGATTATCGAAGGCAAACATTTTTGGTGCCGCAACCATGGGCGCTCGCTCCTGGGCCTGCGGGGCCGAGACGTTCTTTGGATCGGTTAGTGTCACCTGTCGCTTCTTCTTATCGAGCGCCATAAAGCAGCCAGACTCGCTGACGGCGCTGTCCGATTTGTCGGCGACGCGTAACATGACTTTGACTTTGCCAACGCCATAGCATTCCCGACTGGAGAGACGCCGTTGCAGGGCCGCCGGCATGGCTGGTGGTGCACGCTGGAGTGCACCACAGAAGCCGCCGTTGCGCGGCGTTTGGCTGGCGCTCATTGCTCCACGGCCCAATGACTCCGTTTCCATACTCTTAATGTCCGTGTGTGTGTGAGTGTCTTACTAGCTGGAAGCACTTCTGCTTGTGACAGACATGGAGTAGAAAGGAAAGGAAGAAGAAGAGCTAGTTGTAGCATCCACTAGTTAATAAGGATCCAACTGAGTGCTGTAAAAGTTTTGCCAAGAATTTCTCCTTTCGTTACATTGTGTGCAGATTTTATGTGTAATGTCATAAATTGTGATTTCTGCCAAGAAGGGACAACTGTGACTTAGGACGAGGTCCTGCCGTCCTATGGTAATGGCCATAACACTTTCGCTTTATGGTTATGGGGCATCTGTTTATTGGGCATATGCTTCACAGGCAACACTCGACTCAGTGCCACTGACTCCCTCTCCCTCTCTCTCACACTCACTGGGGGTTTTTATGCACTTGTAGCATCGTCCAAGCATAGATATATATTTTATCTATTTGCGGTACTTTGGTTTTTATTTCACTGAAATTTCCCTTGCAGCAAGCAGTTTTCAGTAAGGACTCTTTTGTTTATTTTATGTTTATTTACAATTATATCAGTTATTCGGGCATCAACTGCTGTTCTTATATTTGACTCTTAAGTTTATGTTCTGAGTGCTCGTAATTTTACCAAAAAGTGAAGAGCTTCTATTTTATTTAGACTCTGCTGTCGTTTAGACCTAGCAATGTTTGGTTTTATTATAAGTAATATTTTTAGAGCTCGGCATTTTATTCTTTTTTATTCATTTGGGATTTAGTTTATGAAATTCACTTGCTATAAAGTTTTTTAAACACTTTTTTGAGCATTTGTTCAAAAATCGTTTTTTGCATTAAGGGTATTCAATGAAGATTTCTAGGCTTTGTTCAGTTTTAATTTGTTTATAAATTCTAAATATGTTTATTTATTTATTTTTTAATTTAAATTTATTTTTAATTTTTTAGAAACATTTAACACTTACATTCAATTATATTCAATTTAATTTAAAATTAATATTTTTTAAAAAATATTATAGTTTACGTATGTTTTTGATTTTTTAGTTTTTGTTTTAATATTTTAATGCGTTTTTAAGATGTTGAACTGTTTGTTAAGAATATTATACTTTAAATATTTTTTGTATTATATAACTAATAATTTAAATTTGTTTTTAAGTTCGTTTTTTATTGAACGCAGAAAATATATTATAAATATATATATTTAAAATAAATAAATATATTTAAAATAAGTTTCTGATTTTTGCTATCTGCCATAATCTAATCTAAAATTCTAGTTCTACAAATTATTTTTGTACTGTATTTAACTTAATTCCATTTTCCTAGATTTGTAATTCCAAATATAGTTAAGCATCTCAAAATGTTGGGTAAATATTATATTAATATAACAATAAATGCATTTCTAAACAAGATTTAATAGATGTATTCAAGAATTTGAGTCCTAGAACTCTAGACAGTCCAATAAGAATTATGTTTATCATTCAAAATATCTTTAAAAGCTTCAGTTTTCAAAGTTATTTTGCTCAGTTTCCAATATATATATTTACATATATGTTCTTTTATAAATTGAAGAGCTCAACTTTAAGCATTGCAGACGTTCGCTTTTAGGGTTCCAGGGAAGCACCTTCATTAACATGATGATGCGAATTCAAATAAGGAACGTGACATTTTTTGCAACATCTTTTCATTAATATTGTTCCTTCATTCTTTGCTTTTTTGCTTCTTTCTTTCTTATTTTGATGGCACGTTTCTATTGTGAATGACTGGCAACTCGAACGTCAACGTTGACGTTGACGTTGACGCCGACGTTTGGCTCAACTTCATTTTTCAGATGTCGCGCACCTGCGACAGCGGACTTCTTTGAGGCGTTCCACCTTTTGAGCTTTTGGCTTTTCACACAAATCGATTGGCAATGCCTTCTAATTGTACGCAACAACAACAACAACAACAAACCAGTGGTGTAGAGTGAGCGGGAGAGGAGAGGGTATATAGAATGCCATGGCATTGTATGGACAACAATATTAGCACAACACCAGGCACACGCACACACACACACACATCCACTGCTCACACACACAGTAACACACATGGAGCGTGCACAAACCCTTTTTTTATGACTGGCAATTTCTGGTTGTTGATTTCATCTTTGGCTGCAACGCTTTGGCTTCTTCGATTTTGATATACATGATTTATTTTAGTTACGATTCTTTAGCTGCTCCGGCTCTAACGAAAAAAACACATTTTCATTTTACGAACACATACACACACGCACCACTCGCGACGCGAACGCCCGCAGCGTGCCGTTAGCGTTGGCATTACAATCGCAACTAACAGGACGGCGCTACCAAATGCTTGGCAAGTGCTCTGGTCGCTCTTTATGCTAACAGACACGCGACGCTTGCGCGACTGTAGAAGAGAGCGTTGTCTAACTGCTTGCAGCTGGCAATGCTGTGTCCATTGTGTGGGGGTTGTACGACTTTCGCTTTTGTGCTAAGAGAGTGCTGGCGCGCTCTCTTGAACAAGTGCCGTTAGCAGACAGCCAGGCAGGCGGCAGTCACAGGTAAACAAAATCAGCGAGGCTTCAAACAAAAGGAACAACGCAAATGATGTTTATATTGTAAAAAAAGTCACACACACACCCACACACACATATGCATTTAAGGAAAAACAACAAAAGAGGAGCAAAAAGCACGCACACAGACACTCACGCTGATAGTTGTGGAGCTGAAGCGTCACTTAAGTGTTTGCAGTGGACGAGGGGAGAGGTCGGTGCAGGCAGCCCAAAATGCAAACGATGTGTTTTAAGTTCGCTTACATTTGACAGGCCGAGTAGAAGCCCGTTGAGTGTGTGTGTGTGTACAAGCGAGCGTGTGTGTGTATTTAAAAGCATCTATGGCTAGGATTTGGATGGACTTTGAACAGGATACGTGTGCATATGCACATAGACAGCGCAGAACAGTTTGAAAGCAGTTGAAAGTGTCCTGACAATGTCTCAATTAAAATTGCAAAGCTGAAGTGAGCTCTCAACGATGTGAGGTAAATGTTTACCGTTAGAGTTACTGAAAATTAAATGAGATTCATTTTAAATTAAAGCCCAACTATAGCGAATTCTAATATGATATTACTGAGCTTCGATTTAAGTATAAGCTGAGGCGCTTAACAAACAGTTTGAAAGTTTGGTTTTTTGTTTTCTTTACTCGCTTCTGGCAGTGCTGCTTGACAATTCCGTTATTATTTGCATAGCATGGCAACGTTGTCATGTGCCAATATAAGACTGCAGTTGGAAATTCAAATTAATAGTAGTAGTAGAAAGTAGTTGTGATTCGAGCTATATTTAAGGCCAGTTATTTTGTAAAAGGGGAAGAGTTTTATTTTAAGAATATTGCATTTATATAAACTACAATAAATACTTTTGAAAAATTATCTAAGCTTTGAAAAACTATTAAAAATATTTTATTATTTTAATATGTTTTTCTTATTATGCTCCTAAAAATTCTTCTAAAATTTTTTAAAAATTTTGTTATTTTAATGCAAAACTCCATTTTCAGATGTTAAGTTCAGATAACTTTTATTTTTCTTGATCCACTGTTTTTATACATATACAATAATAATGTTTTGAGTATCATTCATTTTATTTTATTTTTTTGTAGCTTTTTTCATTGTCTTCTTCTTTTGCGTTCAACAACAACAATTTACTGAAATATTCATAGTTTATATTTGCCTAGTTGAAATGCATATCAAGTATATATATATGGTATATATATATGTATAACTGATGATCGTATATATAACGCATGTGCTTAAAGAACTAGGTACTTAAGATTAGGCAAAACAATTTGAAACAAACAGCCTATGCGGAGAATGTTTAGAGGTAAAAAAATTACATAAGAAACAACAATAATAAGTATAAGGATCGGGCGTATACATAATGATAATTCGTAAATTTTGTCACACATTAAAATGATTTTTTTTGTTCTTTTTTCGTTATGAATAAAAAAATGAGTAAAAAATCAATAAGGTTTAGTTCGAAGGGGGTAGGGGGATGATGAGTGGCCGGAGGCAGCAGCGGTTCGCTTAGTGAGCAGGTGCTCCATAGGAGCTGCTTGGCGCGGATGGTGCTGGCGGGGCAGCGGGTGCGCCATACTCCGAAGGTGGTGCAATGGCATTCGGGTAGGGACCAGTCTCCTCCTTTTGGGTCTTGTAGCGAATGAAGTAGACTTCCGGTTTGCTGGGCTGCGTTGGTGCCGGTGTTGGTATAACAATATCGGGCTGCTCCTCTGGTTTCTTGACTAGCACATAGACCAAAGTCTTCTCCTCGTTCTGTGGGAATTGTGGGATAATTGGTGCAGTTGGTGCTGGTGGCGATGGCGCCTTGATGAACACAATCTTGTAGTGCTTCTGTGGAGGCGGCACATACAGAGGTTTCCTATAGGAAAAGCGCCAGAAGTCGAAGAAACATGTTATATAAGTTATTTGCAAGCATGGAAAAGCTTCAATATGATCTAGATTGTCATCACTAGCTTATATAAAAACTCTTATATTCAAAATCTTATATGCATATTGTGCTCTCTCCCTCTGACTCCCTTTGCGTATGCAATAATAATTAACAAGCTAAGGAACTGTGACATTTAGCTACCCACTAACAATTCAAGTTTAGCCAACTCTTATATAAAGTCTGATATTCACACTCTTATATGCACTTTCTAGTAATTTTATACTATCTCCTCAATTTGCTAGCTTAGCTACTTAGGAAGTGCAACACTCTCTAGCACTTCGCATGAAGACTTATATAAACACGTATACACCCACTCTTATATACAGTCTATGGTAATTGCATTCACTCTCCTTTTCGTATGCAATAATTAGCTACCAAAAACTGTCACAATTTGCTGCCCACTAGAAACTCGACTGGATTCAACTCTTATATAAAGTGTTGTATGCACTCTTCTATATTAACGCTATGGTAATTGCACTCCCACTCTCTCTCTCTCTCTCTTTCTAATTCCCTTTCCGTATGGAATAATTAGCTACGAAAAGTAAAAAATATATATGTAGCTTAGGTAACATCTTAGTCACGCTTTAGCTGTCTTCAGCACCATATCTTTTTCCAACTGGCAATTAACATTACTTTCTGGCTACAGTGACAAAAAACAGTGAAAGAGAGCGAGATAGATAAGCTTAGCTTAGATTGTTGCCCATTTAAAGAGTTCCTCTATTAAATAAGTTTTCAGCACAAAAAGACAAAACTCTTGTTACTCCCTTCACAAAAATGATAATGCAAAAAAGCAAGTCGAAAAAAAATAAACAGTTATGTAGCCCTGAGCTGGATTAGATGATTAACGCTCATGTTTTTCGCAACAGTTGTCTCGCAGCTAAAAACAAAGTACTCAAGCACTCATAGAGTCCATGAATTGTGGGAGAATTTTCATAATTGTGGGGCATTACCCAGATAGACTACATATACGCGGATAGTCATATCTGGAGCTACACACGACAATTCATTTTGCAATTAGTTGTAATGGGGCATCAGACAAACAAACCAGATGGTTCGTAAGCTCCCTTAATGTGGGAATATATCTCTTTGCAATCAGCTGGCAAATTATGTTTGCACAACTTGGACATTGTAAACATAATTTGATTGAAGATATGCTTAAACAAGGCTTAAAAAGCAGCTAAACAAGAGATGTCTATGAGTGAGCTATGAGATACTGAAATGAATGTAGCTTAAGTAACTGGAAATGTTTAGTGGGGTTAAGGTAGGGGGAAAATATTTGAAAGCTCTTAAAGTTTAGCGTACAAAGTGTTAACAACTCTTGTATACCAAAATTCTACAGTTAAAACTTGGGTTAGTTAAGGCAAGTAGGGCTTATAGGCATTTAGGGGTTTATATATGAACTGCCGAGTAATTATTTAAGATTGTGAAAAATATACAGAGTATATATAATATGTGTTAAAGAAATAAATGAAGCCTCTTCAATGAAGAAGTAAATGATGACTCAAACTCTAGCAGATCAATGATATTTACAAGATAATATCTAGGTAATTTACGGAGCTTTAACGAAAAACTTAAACTAGACTAGGGTTTTCTTTTAGTGAAAATGAAAGTTTAGAGATATAATTAATCTGTCTGTTAGTTAGGTTTCTATGAATAACAACTAGAGATTTTTTAATTCATCTCTATTTTAAAGCAAAAAAAAATAAATTTAAATAATTTTCTATACGTTCAGATTAATAATCAAAAGAAATAACCTTCTGAAATACTATTTAGTTGTTTTTTTTTTTTTTTTTTTGGATAGTAACTTTTCCATTTTATATTTATTTCAAAATAATGCTTATTTGTCTTTTGCATCTTCTGACCTCAATGGAAATTTAAGCAAAATTAAGGCTCTGCGACTTACCTGGGTGCCTGGTACTCTGGCTCTGGTGGTGGCACATGGACATAGACGTGCTTGTGCACCACTGGCGGCTGCTGTGGTGGTCCATATTGTGGTGCAGGTGCACCGTAGCCGCCGCTGGGTCCGCTCGGCTGATAGCTGCTCGATGGTGGTGCGCTGTAGGTATCACGCGGTGGCTCCGGACGAGCAGCGACCAGCGCAACGCCGGCCAAAACAATCGCTAACTAAGAATTAGAAAAAATGCCATAAGCAACAAGTAAGTGAGCATAAGTCGACTAGCAAATACCCTGTACTCTAATAAATGCGGTTCTAGTGAAGAAATCTTAAGATAGTATTAAAATTTTATGGCTAATAGGAAAGGTTATCCAAAAATCCAAAAAATTAAATTGTATTAGGTATATATATAGCTCAATTTGGTCACTCTAGTTTCTATGTTATGCTTGAAAAAAACAAATCAAAGTGTTGATTATTATCAACATTATAAAAAATAATGAACAAAAATTAAAGATTGTACTAAGTACAATATTCAAGAATATATATTCGAAATTTCAGGTCTCTAGTTCTAGTAGTTTCCGAGATCGGACAAACAGACGTATGGACGAATATAGCTTGATCGTTTGAGCTCTTCGTCCTGAACGAGTTTATGTATACTTTGTGGGCTTGGCCATCTTATGCCCTTTCAAACTATTTTCAATAGGGCATGACACACACGCACACACACACACACATATATAGCGGGATCCACTTGAACATACCACAAAACTGGACTGCATAATGTTTGTAAAAACTGAACGTTTCAAGTTTCGGTTAATATCCGTTATTAATTTATTTTTGAGAGAGAGAAACTTGGTTTGATTCACTGGAGCTTGTGCGACGCGGAACCTCTTACACTGACTGCATGCCACAACGATTGTTGCAGTTGCTTTTATAGTGCCGCTCATTGGCGAGAAATAAAAATTAAGTAAAAATTCAGCAGAAGCCGACAGCGAAGCGGGCAGCGACGCCAGCAGCAGCAGCGGTCGCGCCAGTTGGCAAAGAGCGCATAACCATGAAGAAATTGAAATGTATAAAACGGCGGCAATAACAACATCAACAGCCGCAGCAACAGCAACAGCAGCAGCCGCAGCCAAAGCAAAAAAAAAAACAAAAACAAAAGCAAAAAGACAAAACAACAACAAAACACAGCTTAAAGCAGCGCAGCAGCTGGCAAGTCATCTGGGCCTAGGGGTAGACCGTGGCTTAGGCTAGAGCCAAAGCTGCCTCTGCTGCCGCTCCTAGCTGCGGCGCTAACGCTGACGGCAGCAGCGCCGCTAACTGCGACTGCAGCAGCAACAGCAGCTTCGATGACCGTTTCTTAGTTTGCGGTTTTCCTTTTTAATTTTAAATGATTTAATACCCTCCTAAAAGTTAACACAAACCCAAGTAGTTAAAACTAGCTCTTCAATCCTCAGTATGTGTGAAATCTGTTTGGATATGCTCAAGTGATTTGATATGTACGAGGTAAGTGGGTCAGCAGGTACGAAAATTCTTCTTCATTGGCTTGTAGAAGAATCAATTTGAGATGAAACAGAGCAGATGCATTATACTATGTGCAATATATATAACATGCATATACACATAATATTTTATAAATTATATATTTATTTATGCAAAATATTTAGTTATCAAAAATATTTTAAAAACATCTTATAAAAATTATAAATTATATAAATATATTTTTAAATATTCAAAAAAATATATAAAAACTTATATAATTGTATATAAAGTATCAAAACTATATAAATGTATAATAAAAATGTACAACGTATGTAAAAATTATTATTAATTTATATAAAAATTAATTCAATAAATAAATATTCCCAGCTGCTGTTAAGCAAGCCAAATCGAGTTTAAGCGCAACCGATTCGAACCCGGAACTTCAATTTCATTTGTAACTAAAAGCAATTTCAGTTTAACTTTTAATATAAGTCGAACTTTAAACCAAATTTTCAGTGGACTTAAAACTTTTTGAGTTATATGAAAAAATCAAAGAGCAGAGGATTTTATGTGTGAACCGCACTTTAAGCTGCTATTTCATAAAAATTATTTGGGACTTACTTAAAGTAATTATGCAACTTGATCGAAATAGAATATATAGAATATATATAGTATATTATCTCTATTAAAGAATATGAATTGGAATATAAGTAAAACCCAGTTGGCATTTGAGATATATAGAGTATGATATATTGAGAAGGGTATATGAAGCAGCATATATAGAGTGGTATATATAAAGAAAAGTATATGGAGAAGGATATATAGACTAGGGTATATTGAGTAGAGTATATAGGGAAGGGTATATAAATTAGCAATAGAGTATATATTGGGAAATCAATTCTGAAAAGTTCATAGGAGGGTACATTGATATACGAAGAAGGCTTTATGGATGAGTTTATATAAAATTAGTTATATTATCAAAGTCAAGCAAGAAAATTCCGCGTTTTATGTTCAGTTTGATATATTTTAAAGCTAAGGATAATAATATATTCTACTCTATATACGCCTCTGCGTATATTTAAGTCTATAGCCAGCTTGAGCCCTTGATTATGGCCTGTCCTCATAAATAAATAAATAAATAAATAAAAGAGATGAGAAAATTCAATTGCTGAGCTGAGGTCACATCTCAATAGCTTAAGTTCCCCAGTAAAAAAACCAATTGATAGTGTATTAAAGATTCTGCACGCTGGTTACAGCAATTTTATGCGTTACTTCTTGGTTTTATGTTGTTTTAGTGGTTTCTTTGTTTCGCTTTGTTTTTGTTTGTTACATTATTATTTTGATGATTTTGTTCGGTCTGGAGGATCGCATCATCGTCTGGCTGTTCGGATCGTGTGGCACGATTCACTTTCAATTTCAATGAATGTGGCTGCATACACTGTGAAAAAAGGGGGCGACAGGAAGAGGGGCAGCTTTGTCTCCGATCTGGACTCAACTGGAACTGGACTGTGGCTTGGTCTTATTACACATTTCTTCATGTCTCACACACTCTCCCTCTCTCTCTCTCTCTCTTTTAGTCGCTCTCTTTCTGTCTTGTGCAATGCTCATTATGAGCTTCACGGTCTTGTTGGGTTACGATCAGTTAGCTTTGGCTTTAGCTTTACCATCGCCCAGCTCCATCTTCATTTCCATTTTTTGGCCATAATGCAATAATAGTTGACTATGATTTTCTTTCATTTATTTTTATATATTTTTTCTCTCTCTTTTCTTTTGGCTTATTCAATAATTTCGGCAATGACATTATTTGCAGTCGTACTGCCTATTAAAATGAAAGAAAAATGTGATTAGCCATGTTTCTTTATTGGCGACTTTTCTTTTCTTTCTGCCCCTGTCACGATCATGCAATCTCGATCGATGTGCTCTGGCTCTGGCTCTGGCTCTGGCTCTGGCTCCGGCTCTGGCCCGAGGTGTTGCCTTAAATTGAGATGCGCATAATCAATAAATGACAGTGTGGTTCGAATCCCAAACACTCCTGTTTGGTAGTTTTTGCTTTGGTTTTTCTTTTTTGGAAACTTTGCCCAAGTTTCTTCGTTTTGCTGCTGCCGGAATTCGATTTCTGGAGAATCGCTTGCTGAATGCAAACCTGGGAAGTTGGTAACGAGACTGGGGGCATGTGGCATGAGCCATGTAGCTGCAACTGTAACTGTGCGCTAACTGTCACTTTTTCACGGCGGCATCATTTATAATGCCGTTAGCCAAATGGCAAGTGCTTCGCCTTTCCATCTGCTTTTTTTTTTGTTATTTTTCGCCTGTTGATTTTGCTGTTCATTTTGAGCCTCGCAGCGCAGCGCATCGCATCGCATCACATTTCCTCAATTTCCAGCTCAGCTCAGCTCAGCTCAGCTCTCATCTACCATCTCCCATCTTCCAGCTCTCATCATCATCATCATTATCGTTTTCATCTTCATAGCGATGCTGGCTGCTGGGTGTCTAAAACAGGTGCAGGCTTCAAGTCTGCCACAAAAGAAAAAGCAAAAACAAAAATCAACATCGATTAAGCAACAACAACTCAAATTAATGAATTGCCGAATTTTTAAATGGAAATTCTGTCCATGTAGATATATGATCGGTGTAAACGATGTTGTAAGTACACAAGATAAGAGCAAATGTTAATTGAATGTTTACCTGAAATAAACATCAATGGATAAGATATGAAAATAAGTGAGATGAATGAAGTGAGGGCAATAGATGACTAGAAACACAAAATGTTGTGTGCACCAGGATAGATGGAGAGTGAAATTAAGGTAATGGTAGATATGTTCAAAAGGGGAATGAATCTGCTTATATGTATTTAGATCCAGAAGCTATGGAGTGGTAAGCTTATAGCTGGAAAAATATCAGATTTATAAAAGTGTTAAGCTATCATAGACTAAGAGATAGATAGAGAGAAAGAGAGATAAGTTTTCAAATGAGAAAGAGAAGCAGGAGATAGAATGCGAAAGATAGAAAGAGAGAGAGAGAGAGAGTTAAGAAAAATAAGGATAGACACAGGAGAGCGCAAAGAGGGAAGCATAAAATGAGGCAGGATACAGAGAAAAGAAGAAGAAGGTAAGAAATATATAGAAGCCAAGAGAGAATGAGAAGGAGTGACAGAAGATTGAGAGGGAGAAAAATAGATCGCATTATAAAGAAACAAAAAGAGTGAGAAGGAGAAACATGGGCAGAGACGAGCAACCGAGGGAGATACATGAAGAAAATCAAATTGAAGCTAGAAAATGCGAGAGTGTAGACGATATAAAAATATATAGAGAGAGCGAGAGTGAAAGGATAATAGAGAGCAAATATAAAAATATAAATATATAAATATATAATACTAGTAGTCACAGCCTTTGCTGAGAATCACATAGTAAGGCTCAGCTTCCCTAATGCCATCGTCATTTATAACCATATCTATAGCTCTAACTATTTTCTGTATCATCCATCGTCATAGTACACATCATTATTAAAAATTCTTTCAACATTTCCAACTACATTTATCTCGTACTCTAACTATGCTCGACTTTAATTAGTTCTTTACATAATTTTCAAAATACTTTCATAACAACTCTCTTCAATGGCAAGCCGAGACATGTGCTTACACCATGTCAAGCCCCCATGATTCTCAGCTCGCAAAATCATATTTCATCTGAAATCTTTCTGCTTTCACCATGGCAGAGGCATGCGGCGGCATCATCATTTCCATCGACACCTTTGCCATGCACACATACTAATTATTATTAAGTATCTTTTTGTGACTTTATGTAACAAGCAGATATATAAAGACATGCATATGTGTATCTATATATAAGCCGAAATGAATGAACTCAAACGCCATTTAAATAATATTGTATTTACATAAAAAGCAGCGAAAAGCAATTAAAATGCGTTTACAAAACAGAAATGCGGCGACAGGCAACGGAACTTTGGAAGACGCGGCGTGGGCACTTGTAAAGACACAGCACTGACACATAAAGACAAAGTATCTGTATCTTCAGCCGTATCTGTATCTGTAACCTGATGGGCTCGGCTCTGGGTAAACTGGGTCTGGCAATCGCCACTTGTTAGCTTTTAATTTGTCAAGTGTTGCACTTGAACACGGCGCAAAGAAAGTAAATTCCGTTTTTTTCTCTTTCTACATTTTTTTTTTTGGATACCCTAAACACAATTAGAGATGGGTAAATGGGGTAGATTCGACAGGCAGCAGAAGGCGTGGCTGATCAGAATCATGTGCTAACTTGAGCTATGCCCATGTCTGACTGTCCGTTCTTACTTATTAATTAGAATTGTCAAAGACTTGAGCTTCGAAATGTAAGTTTAACCACAAAAATATTTGCTTCTTTTCTAGATAACTTAGTATTATAGCTAAATATCGATATTTTTTAATTTTTAAAGTGCACCTTAAAGTCTATAAAAATAGTTATATGTGCCTTCAGTGATAAGTGTACAAATTGTCCGTATATCTGATATATGTATATATCTGGATACCCTTCAAAATTACAAAAAAAAACTTTTCGCTTTTCATACCTGCATTTACATTCATATTGAAGTCTCATAAATACGCTCTGAAAAGTGCTTTAAGAACTTACATCTAGAACTGAACATTTCTCACTAATTAATTTTCATAGTGCAGAATGCTTAATGTAGTTGAAGTCAAGCTTAAGTCGAGTCTCCCAGTGTGTGTGTGTGTGTCTCTCTGTTTGTGTACGTTCAGAGTATTTGCTAGCTGAGCACTCCCTACACGCTCGCATGTTTTCCAATTTGTCCGGCAGTAAAAGTATCCATATCTGTAGCTGTATCTGTCAGATACAAATCGGGAGTGCGTGTTTAGCATTGCATAAGCGAGTTTTCCCAGCTTCTGTCTGCAGCTACGCTCTATCTGCAGATCTAATTAACGAAATGTGCAGAGGCCTTGCATTGAAAATGATTTCTTTTATTGTTTTTGATCATAAGGTAATAAACGTTTAAAGATAACAATTATATAAACCGAGCTGCTGTGCCCACACACATATATGTATATAAATATATATAATATCGGGTATATGGCGCCATAAAATGTTGCTTGGAGGCCAGAGCCGAACACAAAATGTAAGCAGCAGAAATTTTAACTCGTGGTACTTGCTTGTAATATACTCATAATTTATATTTATTTGCCCAGCCTTGAGGCCCATTAAAACAATGAAATATATGAACAAGAAGAAAAACGCGCAGGTTTATGCTGTCAGGGACGGGTATTACATATTTACAATTGACTCTTCTTCTTTCAACTAACAATGCAACAGAATCTGGCAGCCACAAAACTAAGTTTGAGGAACTATACAGCAATATCTATATGTATATATATAGTATAATATATATATCGTATAATTTTTGATTACTAGTTAACTCACTTTATATATATATATATATTTATAGTACATATATCTTTTTTTTTTGTTTTTTTTTTTTTGCTTTTTGTTTAGTCGTAAAAGTTTAAAAATTATTGTTCTTTTAGAGGAACTGTTTAAGTTCTTTTGAGTTCAGTATTTAAAACCGTTGAGCTTTTTCCTATGGAATGCGAAAAATTATTTGAAATACCCTAACTCATATCTGCCTAACTTTCATTAACCAAGGCTGTAGCGAGTGCTGACTGTACTTTAGTTAACTTAAAATTGAATAAAAAACTAGTTCGCTCTTTGAACTTGAGCGCTAGTAGGTTGCATTCTTAACATATTGCCGGACTAGTTCACTTTTATAAGTTAATTTAAAACTTTAAAAAGTTCCTTAAGAACGCTTCTATTCGGAACTAGTCAAAAGTTATTGCGGAACTACTAGCTCCATCTCTTTGCTAAAATAAATAAGAACTGAAGATTTTTAATGACTAGCTTTAGCACAATGTAATCTTAATGAATGGATTAATTTTAAAATATGTTCAGTTACGGAACTAGTTCTTATCGATTTTTAAAAAATATGTAAGAATTTTGGATTTACAGGTTAATTGCTTAGTTATATATCAATACGGTCAATAAATATGGGATACACTTGTTTAATTATGGAACTAGTTCGCTCTGAATTAAATTATTGAAGAATTTTGGCTTTACAAATAAACTTTTTAGTTATACAAAAATTTCTTTTAAAACAGTTAAAATTTGTAACTCGCTTTGGATTGTGTTCAATTTCGGAACCAGTTCTCTTTGATTTGCTTAATTAAATAAAGAATTTAGGCATTTCAAATATGTTTTTTGTTTGCATTCCTAGTTTCGTTTTTCCATAATTTAATGGGGGTCGTCATGGTTGGTTTGGTTGTTGGGGTTTCGTCTTTAGTAGCGCCCATAGCCGGCATCCGTGTCGAGTGCGCCGATAGCACCCAGTTTCTGGAGCCAGGCGGCATTGGAGTTGCTGCTGCTGCTGCCACGCTGAGCGGTCAGCGGATTGTTGGCCTCATTGTGCAGACGCATTTGGTGTTGCTGTTGTTGTTGTTGCTGTTGTTGTGGATCCTCATTGCTCAACTCCAAAATCTGCAAACAAAAAGAGTTAGACTTACAATTGTTGTTGCTTGTTTGTTATTGTTGTTATGGTTGTTATTATTATTATCATTATTATTGTTGTTGCTGTTGCTGTTGCTGTTACTGTTGTTGTTGTTGTTGTTATTGTTGCCTACATGAAATTTGTGAACGGAGTTTGTGAGTTTGTTAGCTCTTTCAAAAAATCTGTTGAAATCTTACACGATGAGAAATTTGACACGCTTTTATCAGCATTTTTATGTGAAGAATTCGTTTTTAATTAAACAAATATTCATGAAATTTAATTTCCCAAAAAAAATTTTTTAAAACAAAAAAGTTTTTGGTTTTTGACAATTAAAAAAAAATTGTTGTGTATCAAAGTACATAAATATATGTATCAAAAAATATTATTTAAAAATATAATAATATATAAATGGTTTTAAATGCAGCTAGAAAAATTAAATAAATTTGATCTAAGTAGAACGTTTTGCAAGACTATCACCAATAACAGACTTTTGCTTCAGACAAGCATGGAATTCTTAATCGTTTCTCTCAGTGTAGCCTGTAATATGCACGCTGAGGTAGGCTATGTGTGTGGGAAGCATGGTCACATCATGTTTTTTTTTTTGCTTATTATTTTTTTTTTGGCGGTTCATTAAATCAAATGAACTTTATTCATATCATCTGTAACGCTGCTGCCGCTGCAGCTGATGCTCTAAACCCGGAGCTCTGAGTGAGGCGCGAAGCTGTGCGCCGAGCGCCGACTGAAAATGTGTTAATGGGGGGTATTGTCGTGTAATTATCAGACGGTAACCTCTTTTTTTCGCCTCCCAACTCTTTTGTTTCTTCTTCGGCTCTACGCTTTTTGGCGAACGATGTGTGAACATCAGAAGAAAAATAAATAAGCGGCGAGAAATACCTTAAAACAATTTTGCGCCAGGTAATTATGTTATTGCTAATTTAAAAGATTGTGTCTCTCGCTCCCTCTCTCTCTCCCACAGATGGCGTCTCTGTTGCGCTAATGGACGCCCCTTTGTTTTAATAACTGCGAACTGCAGCTATTGCAGCTGTGTGCTTAAAGTCGAGAGATATATATCGTATAAGGAAGCGACCATCGTTATTATCGCATGGCATCGCAGTTAGCAGGGTCTGTCATATGCCCCAGCCCCTCGCTTTGCCAAAGCATCCTCACATTTGGACAGTTTAATTTGAGACTTGCCGTTAAGTGCAAAGTTATGTGATTGGATAAGGGTCTCTGCGATTGTCGTCATTGTTGCTTTTCGCTAAGGTATCGCGGCAGGGGAAGGGGAAAGGGAAAGGGGACTCCGTAGCTGTTGCAACCCCAATTTTGTAGCTGCCACAGTCACAGTCACAGTTTTAATGGCCTAGCCACACGTTTGCCAAATAAATGTTGTTAAATATTGAACTAAACGACTAACAATCAATGGGCTAGTCATCAAATTAATGCTTACAATCATTGATGTAATCATTAAAGCAATAGTTTTGGTAAGAGAAATAGTAAAAGTAGTAGTAATAGTAGTAGTAAGAGTAGTAGTAAAAGTAGTAGTAATAATAGTTGTAAAAGTAGTAGTAATAATAGTTGTAGAAGTAGTAGTAATAATAGTAGTAAAAGTAGTAGTAATAGTAGTAGTAAAAGTAGTAGAAATAGTAGTAGTAAAAGTAGTAGTAAAAATAGTAGTAGTAAAAGTAGTAGAAATAGTAGTAAAAGTAGTAGAAATAGTAGTAAAAGTAGTAGTAATAGTAGTAGTAAGAGTAGTAGTAAAAGTAGTAGTAATAATAGTTGTAAAAGTAGTAGTAATAATAGTTGTAGAAGTAGTAGTAATAATAGTAGTAAAAGTAGTAGTAATAGTAGTAGTAAAAGTAGTAGAAATAGTGGTAGTAAAAGTAGTAGAAATAGTAGTAGTAAAAGTAGTAGTCAAAGTATTAGAAATAGTAGTAGTAAAAGTAGTAGTAAACATTGTAGTAGTAAAAGTAGTAGAAATAGTAGTAGTAATAGTAGTAGTCAAAGTATTAGAAATAGTAGTAGTAAAAGTAGTAGTAAAAATAGTAGTAGTAAAACTAGTAGAAATAGTAGTAAAAGTAGTAGAAATAGTAGTAAAAGTAGTAGTAAAAGTAGTAGTAATAGTAGTAGTAAAAGTAGTAGTAAAAATAGTAGTAGTAAAAGTAGTAGTAAAAATAGTAGTAGTAAAAGTAGTAGAAATAGTAGTAGTAAAAGTAGTAGAAATAGTAGTAGTAATAGTAGTAGTAAGAGTAGTAGAAATAGTAGTAGTAAAAGTAGTAGTAAAAGTAGTAGAAATAGTAGTAAAAGTAGTAGTAAAAGTAGTAGTAATAGACCTCTGTCAGGTCTTTAAAGCTATTTCCACATGTCGTCACTCCTGAGGTCCTAGAACGTATAAAGGTCTGTCTCGCTGTCTGTCTGAAAGATGCCTTTAGTTCACAGTTAAACGTATCCCAACCGCAATTGTGGAGACTGTTAACTAAAGTTTTAAGGAACAAGGATAACTAGAGTACTCAGTTGGGCAACATCAAGCTGTGCCTGGCTTTTGTAACTCCAGTCCATATTATATCATTAATTATCTTATATATTATATTACCAGTATCATAGATAATAATTAAAATACCAATATTAATGATAATATTACGCTGTTGAATGCCAACACAAATGAATACTGAGTGAGGCCAGGCTACAGACAAATTGTTGACTTCAAAATTTATGATTAAATTTACCATGAAGTTTTGTTATTTAACATGTGAAATTCCATCAAATCATCGCGGCACAAATATTTTTCACTCTTTTTTTTACTGAGTCAAGCGCATATTTTGTTACTATTATTATTTCGCACGCCTGACCTTAGATGTGGTTTAATTTATTTTTAAAATTAATAATTTTTATTATGTTTATTTATAATTATTTGTTTGTGTGTATTATTATTTCTCGTGGTCAATTTTATTTTTAGATATGGGCCTAATCAATTGCTGCTCTTTTCGATCGCTGTGATTTGTGGTGGAGGTTGAGCGAGTTTTAAGTAAGTCTTAAATGTTTTATTTCTAGGCGAAGGCTTTCGAGTTGGAATAAATATATAGAGAAAACTAAAATGAAAAGTTATTAGCAGCTGGGAGTAAACACAAGGCTTTCCAGTCCGCCTCCACTTGAAGCACTAATCCATTTCAGATTACTTTCATGCCCTTGAGCACTCACAATAACATTTTGACAACAAATTTCATATAGTAAGTGCGACAGGGAATTGTTTTTCTTGTCACTTCCTTGTTTTGAGTCGCTGGCCCAAGTGAAGTCTCCTGCCGCAAGTGAGAGGCGAAGGCTAATTAAGCATGAGCTGAGCTCAGATGTTTGGCAACTCATGATCTGCAGGTTCAATGCATTACGCTCTGGCTGGCAAACGGAATTTCCTTTATTTATTATTTTCTGCGTGACGTCGACAAAGTCAAAGTCAACCTTCATCAAGCGCCGACCCCAGTCGCCTCAGTCGCAGCCTCAGCGACGTCATCTTCCAACTTTTTTGCTATTTGACATTTGATTTTCCCTTCACGTTTTGCTACATTTTATTTCACTTCGATGTTTTCTTTTTTTCTTCTGCTTCGCCTTTTGTTGTTGTTGTATTGTTGTTGTGTTGTCTGTTGTCTTGTTGCCTCTTTGTGCTGTTTGGCCAAAATCACTTTGTGCGCGTCTCACGTCAGCGGCTTATCGATTCGCAAGGGCCCTGACATGACTCAGAGACTCAACTGCAAAAACTCCAACTCAAACTTCAAAGCACAGACAACAGTCGGAGATAGAGACAGAGACAGGCTAACACCCAGAGTAACAGAGAGAGGATTAGACAGAGACAGACTGTGAGATAAACTAAGAGAACATAAAAACAAAGTATTCCAGCCATAAATAAAGTCATAAAAATATTGGAATCGACCTTGAAGCTCGCATGAATGAAGTCGTTCCAGAAGACGCGTGGGTAACATGTGGCAACAAGTTCAGATACAGAAACTTAAGTAATTAGCGAAAAGCAATCCATTGTACGCTCTGCAAATGCACTGAGATAAATCTTCACCAGATTAAGTCTTATGGAATCATAGATTGAGAACCAGGACGTAATACTGGGCATCATTGGTAGACACACACAGAGATGAATTATTTAATCTTTGATGAAATCGTAGACGAAATATATATATATATATACAAGCTGAGAGACGGTTCAATAGGTGGATAAAATTAAATGCACTCATTGACAACCTCTTAGCTTCACATCTACTTAATATAATATAATAATATTTACTTAATAACCTTAACTAATTTATAGATGAACTCTGCGACAAGCCTTGATTTTTAAAATGTGTAATTTAGATATATAACAGCTATATACTACAAGCAGATGAAGTGTTTTAACAGCACCCCAAAAGAGCTTCTAGCCTAAGTCAAGGCACCTAGACAACTCCCCAGACAAGACTCTTTATTGCAGCCTTGATGAAACTCTAGCGTAATACCTAGATGAAATTAAGCCCGTACCAGCCTGAAGATTGCTCACAAAATTCAAGATATTTCCATGAACACGATACAGCAATGAAACTATTGACAGTCTAAAATACAAAGCCTAATACAAGTCCATATGCCTATATATATATATTTATATATATCACAAGACAGACTGCATGACCTGGAGACAAATCAAATTAACACCATTTTAAGCAGCTCCATTTAGAGCACTGATGAACTGTAGACAATTGCTGAAAACAGACCCAACAAAGATCGCGAAGCTAACGAGCAATTCAGAGCTAGACTCAAGGACAAGCACATAGACGGAGCTCATCAAAAGCCTAGACAGCTGAAGTTGAAGTGGCCAAGATGCTACACATAAACACAGAGAAGTCAGCTAAATAGTTGCCGTTGCACAGTTGCAGTTGCAGTTGAAGTCGCTATTGCTGTGGCACAGTTGCAGCTGCGTCTGAAAATCGAGTGGCAAAAATGATGTGAAGCATCCATTAAAAATTGGCCCCCCTCCTGGTTGAGCAGCATTTTTGTGCGCGGCTGTTGCGAAAAAGAACAGGAAACTTGGCCAGCAAAAAAAAAAAAATAATAATAATAATAATACAGAAGAAGAAGAAGCAGAAGCACAAGAAGAGGAATTTAGTTTTTTTAATATAAAATTTGGTCAGGTTGGCAAAGATGAGAGCTTGCAGCTCAGCAGGTTGGCGATTGTAGCCGGGCAGGCTCTGCCAGCAGCAGCAGCAGAGGCAGAGGCAGAGGCAGAGGCAGCACTTGTTGTTATTGTTGTTGTTCAGATGACCAACAACAACAGCAGCAGCAGTTGACTGCTTGCGAAATATGTAAAATATTTGTGAAACGCTTTTGCAGACGCAGCTAAAACAATAACAACAATAACAAGTCCAGTAACAACAACGAAAAAATACCTGTGCTGCTCAGGAGCTCTGCATTTTTGTTTTTCTGATTTCGGGTAACCCTATCTAGAGCCATTGATTGGGCGCATGACGCAACCGAAAAATGGGTAACCCGCAACAGCTCTGACCGATCAACCAAAAACAAAAACACGCTGAAAAATAAAACCCCAATAATTGGCGACATAATTGCAACTTAATACCACGCTTTTGACTCTTTTCATTTAGTTAATTATATCGACAAAAATAACCAACCGACAATAACAACAACAGCCAAATAACACACCAAAATGAAGCGCAAGAAGGGAAGCATATCGAAGTGGAAATGCCCTAACTATATACATTTATATATTTATATATAAATGAACTTGTATTGTATTGCAATATATATATATGTATATAACATAAGCATACATATGTATGTATATTTTGAAAATTATATTAAAAACTCTGAAAGCAGCTCGGCAGAGCTTGTGTAAAATATATGAAGAAAAAATAAATTAAACTAAATTAATGAAATAAATTAAATTAAATAAAATAAATTATATATTAACAAAAAATGTTTAAATATTAAAATATATATATATAGAAAAAACTATAAGTATAAAAATAATTTAATTGAGTTTTCAAACTTATTAGTAATATATGTATATATAAACATTTAGATTAGTTGCGAAACCTTAAAACATAAACCAAAATATATTATAATATGATTTCTATTTTAACTATATATTTATATAATACAATTTGGTTGCTTAAGTTATTATTAAATAAAAAGAAATTCTATGAAACTTAAATCAAATATAATTCTTAGACTGATTGATTTTGTCTACTGTATATATAATATATAAATAAAAAAAAATTTAAAAAAGATATAATAATTAATTATAATATTTATTGAATTAATATATATATATTAATAATTACCGTGACGAATATAATTCATCTAATAAACGTAACTGTATAGGCATTACTAAACTTATAGCATAATGTCTTGCAGAGCCTTAGTTCATAATATAGTCATCATACCTAGCATATAGAGTGTGCATATGAGTTCAGCTCACACTCACACACTCTCACAGTCTCCCTCACACTAATGCGCATAAACAATGCTCTTTCAACAGGCTATTCACTTACGAAGGGTGCAGAGTGCTGGGCGTTCGTTGCTGGGGGAAGAAGGGGAGTGGTTGGGAGTCGGTGGTTACCTACCTGAAGCATCAGCTCACGCAACTTATCCAATTCGTCGCCATGCGACCTTGTCGGCAGGTATCGGCTCTCGCAAGGCTGCGGCGGCACCAACAGGAGCAGCAGCAGCATCAGCGACAGCAGCAGAGGCAGCGGCAGCGACAGCGACAGCGACGATTGCAGCCGCTGCGACGGCATCACAGTCAAAGACGGAGATGAGATTGGAGCTAGCGATGCCGGCGCAGATGGGGCCTGATTCCTGGTTGCAGTTTGGGTCATTATGTGGGCGTTGTTGCTGTGGTTACAGGTGCGGCTGCAGGTGTGTTGGTTTTGTTGCTACGCGTAGATAATATGGAAAAGGCTGTGTAATTTATACTTTGCAAAAGGCTCAAAGGATTTGCTGGCAGCAGAAAACAACCTGTGAATAAATGTTTGCCTAGAGAAACCTAGAATCCGAGCTTAGCAGACTGCATAATACTCTTTTCGTGAGTTAGATAGCGTTAAAGATGGAGTTAATTGTCAGATACTTTCTCTCTCTCTCTCTTTTTATCTCTTTACATCTTTCTCTTTATATCTTTCACCTCTTCGTTTTATCAACTTTTCCTCTCTTTATTTTAGTCAGTCTTGTGCTCTCACCTTGATCTCTTTGTCGCTCTCTTTGCTCTCTCCCTCGGTAGGAGACAAGAAGGCAAATTTTTCTCGCTTTGTCTCCCTGTTTCTTTTCGAATGTCTATATCTTTTTCTTTCTCTCACTTTCTCGCTTTTTCTCTATTCCTTCGATAATACTCCTGTGCGTCTCTCTGTCTCTTTCGAACAATCTCTTTTACTCAGCTCTATCTCTTTTCATCTTTGCATATCTTTTATTTTAACAGCGATTACTATATAACTCTTTATCCAACTATTTTTCTGATTGTTCCTTCTTTGTCTCTCTCAATTGTCTCTTGTTCCTTTCTTTTTCCTATATTTCTCTTTCTCTTATTCTCTATGTTTTTTCCTATTTTTGTCGATAAGTTCTCTTTCTGAATTTTCCTGCTCTTACTTCTTTCTCTCTCTATCTATAATTTCCTTAACATATATTTTGCATATTATATTTTATTTCGATCTGTCTTTCGCAGTTTAGTTTAGTTCTCTTTCTCCTTTCCTACTCTGTCTCTCTCTTTCTCTTTCCCTCTATTTGCATTTCTCTCTCTCTCTCATACTTTCTGATAAATTAAGAAATTCTGTATGTATTATGTCTGTACATTTAAATCAAAATTAAAAGGATATATCTAAATATTCTTAGTTCTTGGAATATCTACAGAACTTATACGCACAGAGAAAAATGCTTCCTATATACCCGATCCTATCTATCAGATATCATATCATACTAAACATGAATATGCAGGTTTAAAATAGCTCTTTCACTTGCTTATTTCTACATTTAGTTGAGTTTTACTTATAAATATTTTCTTTAATACGCAAATAGTCACTGCACCGAGCTAATATACCCACGACACTTGCATGCAAATTGCATAAAACATTTTATTTTTCTCTCAGCTTTTAGCTAGCTTAAATATTATTAACAACTAATCAAAATGAATTGAATGCAGTTTTATAATTTCCAATTTGGCTGAACTCTGACTCACTTGGCACGGAATTTTTGTTGTTGTTGTTGCCGTTGGGATTAGCTGTGCGTCACGAGCCTGTACGTTTATTATCTAATATTTACTCTGTTATATATATATTTGCGTTTTTCTTGCCACTTTCGTCCACACGATGCGCCGAACTAGGATAACAATGTTGCTTTAAGCCAAGCTGCGTGCAGACATTTGTATTTATAGGCAAACGGCGACAGCGGCTGAGATTTTAGTGCCACATTTGGCCCTGATGACAGAGCTCTGCTGTTGGTGCTTCTTCTGCCAGGATATGACGTCCTACACATGCGCCCCACACACACATACACACACTCTCATAAACACTCGCACACACACATCCACTAACACACATAAAGCGTGCGACTTACTTAACATTTGTTGTTTGGGTATGCGGCTAACGTTTTCTCTGACCACTTCGCCAATGCCGAATTCTTTTGCACATTTCGCAGTTCGCATTACGCTTAAAGGACAAATATGTGCGCGCGCAGTGCCAACAACAATTAGCAGTCAAGTAGTTACTCGATAGCGAAACACCCTGCAAAAGGTATCTGTCTACAAGTAATGACTAATGACTAATGACTAATGACTAATGACTAATGACTAATGACTAATGACTAATGACTAATGACTAATGACTAATGACTAATGACTAATGACTAATGACTAATGACTAATGACTAATGACTAATGACTAATGACTAATGACTAATGACTAATGACTAATGACTAATGACTAATGACTAATGACTAATGACTAATGACTAATGACTAATGACTAATGACTAATGACTAATGACTAATGACTAATGACTAATGACTAATGACTAATGACTAATGACTAATGACTAATGACTAATGACTAATGACTAATGACTAATGACTAATGACTAATGACTAATGACTAATGACTAATGACTAATGACTAATGACTAATGACTAATGACTAATGACTAATGACTAATGACTAATGACTAATGACTAATGACTAATGACTAATGACTAATGACTAATGACTAATGACTAATGACTAATGACTAATGACTAATGACTAATGACTAATGACTAATGACTAATGACTAATGACTAATGACTAATGACTAATGACTAATGACTAATGACTAATGACTAATGACTAATGACTAATGACTAATGACTAATGACTAATGACTAATGACTAATGACATAAAGAGAGTGGAGCCTTATGATAGCCTATTGAACTATATTCACGAACCTATTACATTACTGGCTAACAGACCAGCTAGCTTATGAGTTTCTAGTACAGGGTATAACAATGACAGCAACAACAGCATCCATATCATTGACATGGTATTTGCGTATTCCATAGAAAGTGTGTCTGTCTCTGTGTGTGTGTTCGCGTCCCCTTATATATCTGTATTGTCTGTGTGCTGTGGGCGTCATATCGCCTGGCACTCCCTAGCAGAACAGAAACTGGTGAAATGTTTTCGCTTAGTAAATCTCATGGTTAGTCCGCGATTGCTTTTTGTTGTTGTTGAAGGTATTATTATACCCGTTAACGTTTTTAAAAAGAGGGTATATTGGCTGTGTGCAATGCACTTTGCATGAAAGTTCTTTGTTGCTATTGAACCTAGAAGCTAGATATTTGAAGCTGAAAATATAAGCTCATAATGCTCATTGGAGGCGTGGCAAATCTGAGAGAAACACTAAAACAATATCAGAATATTAGAATACCGATTACCAATTGAGCTGGCAGTTGACATACTCCACAGATCTATGATACTATCCATTGGGATAAATCCAACCTGTGTACTATGAACGAGTATTAAGCAGCCGTTTACGCCCAACTGCAATGTTCCTGGCTGCTCTTGATGTTGTTGTTGATATCACTATCGTTGCTATTGTTGTCGTTGCCATCGTCGCCGTCGTCATGGCTGCAAGTTGTTGACATTGCCGAGCGGGCGTCTATAATGTGAATCTCCACTTCACTAACTAACTGCCCAGACACAAATGTTTTGCAATGCTTCCTCAAATCGTTGTTGTTGGTTACAAAAATAAAAATAAAAAAAAGAATAGAAAAAATGTTACCATTTGTATACCATGCACGACTACAAGTTCCCCAAGCCGAAAATTTTTGATATAGCGCAGTTTTGTGTGGCCATTGCTGTGATTGAATACGTGTCTGGCATACGAAATGCAATTCCAAGGGATTATTTTTACGACCAAACCCGAAAGACAAGGAATGAATATGTTTTATTTTCATCATCGCCTTCTTCTGCTGTTATTTTGGTATTTATGAATCGCAGTCGCATAAACGTTTTATGAAACAGTTAAGAAAGAATGCAGAAGGACACCATGCAAAGGGTATTCGCATCGCATTTAAGTGAATAAACTGTTTCTGACCCACAATTGCTAAAGTGATTCATGAAAAAGCTTTTTTTTGGCATTGAGCTTCGTATCAACTGGAAGCTGTATGCAGCGCGATTGAAAGCTCGCTGCTATAACATGCGTGCAAAGCTAATGGTAACGGTAAAATAGCTTTGGGCTAAGCTTGGCGGAATGGTTCATTACCTGGAAAAGTTGGCCTTTCATCTAAATCGCAAAATTATGTAGATTATGAATAGATGATATATCATATACATATATGATATGGCATCTATTATGATATGCTCAGATGATAGATGAACATATGCGATCATAATACATATAATATCAAGTAACTGGGACATAAACACAGTTTGAAAGATTTCTTTAATCAAGTTGAAAGCTTATTTAGATAAACTGGAAAAGTGTAGTTTTTGTTGAGTTTTTAATTTAAACATTTCATATATGAAAATCTAAATATCTTCCAAAATGTTGGCTATCCATACTTGATGTCGATAACTAAAATAGATAAATAAAATAGACTTCGATGACATTCACATATTGAAATTTTTAATACTAAATAGTATTTCATTATGAACTGTCAAGCTATGTTAACTGGTACATATATATTAACGTACATTGTGACATTGGTACATTTGTATATTGGTACATTTGTACATATATACATTTGTACATTTACCCATTTGCACATTGGTACAGTAGTACATTGGTATATTGGTACATTGGTACAGTGATACATTGGTACATTGGTACAGTGGTACATTGGTACAGTGGTACATTGGTACAGTGGTACATTGGTACAGTGGTACATTGGTACAGTGGTACATTGGTACAGTGGTACATTGGTACAGTGGTACATTGGTACAGTGGTACAGTGGTACATTGGTACAGTGGTACATTGGTACATTGGTACAGTGGTACATTGGTACATTTGTACAGTGGTACATTGGTACATTTGTACATTGGTACATTTGTACATATATACATTTGTACATTTACCCATTTGCACATTGGTACAGTGGTACAGTGGTACATTGGTACATTGGTACATTGACACAGTGGTACATTGGTACATTGGTACAGTGGTACATTGGTATGTTGGTACATATATTGGTATATTGGTACATATATTGGTATATTGGTACATATATTGGTACAGTGGTACATTGGTACATTAGTACATTGGTACAGTGGTGCATTGGTACTTTGACATATTGGTACATTGGCACATTAGTACATTGATACATGGGTACAGTGGTACATTGGTACATTGGTATCCGAAATATAATCAAATATTATATATATATTTATCAACATATAAAGCCAAGGAAATAAATCCAGGTTCCTCAAGCCACAAAAGAAAGAAACAAAAATAAAATTTAAATATTAAACAAATTCTTTTGTTTCTTCAATTTAATGACGCAAAATGTAAATTTCTTAATAAAGTCATTAACTTCAAAATCTGATTGTCTCAACAGCAATAAAACATCAATAAAAGCGAAAACCTTGCTCCTCAATGATTTCGAATTAAATTTTATTCATTTATCGTTCGTCAATTACAATTACAGTTTAAAATACAACAACAAAAATGGAGACTGTAGGTGGATATTACGATATGATATATAGATGGGATATGGCTCGTACAAAAAGAGTTTAAACATTAGACTAAACGCTACGAGTAACTTAATTGTTTAGGATCTACTTAAGAACAACTAAAATACATTCAGTGGCATTCTACAAAAGAAACACTAGCTCTTCTTCTTCTTCCTCTTCTTACACTTTTTTGCTTTACTAGGGATTGCAGCGGCAGACACAGCATGAAGGAAACAGGAACCAATCCATAAAAATGCCTTTGCAATCATTGTCGGGATCGTAGGCCAACAGACGATGCCACTTATATTTCTGCTCACAGCCGCATTCGCCCTCACAGCGTGACGTTTGGGTGTTGCTAAAAGGAAGAGATATATATTTATATATCAGATTGATATATATGTCTATATGTATTCAATATATCGCACCTGCACACCTCCTGGTGTATGGCCTGCTCGAAGTGCTGCGTATTGACAATGGCTCGGATTTTCCCAGCCGAATTCGAGGCCCAATAGGGTGTAACAATTTCAATTTTCGATTCGCATGCATCGAGTCGCCCTGTGCCCGAATTGCCATTCGCGTTGCCGGGCAGATTGCTGGCTCTACTGGTGCCGCCGCCACCTGCCCCACCTGCAGCAGCGCCTCCTCGATTTCGATTGCCACCTGCTGCTGCTTGCCGCTTCTTGCGCAGTTCACCAAAGTAACTGTCACCGGCTTCACCTGCTGTTGCGGCATAAGCTCCAGGTGGTATAAATATATCCGGCTCGTCTATGAAGCGTCGCTTGCGCACCTTGGCCTGCCCACCTGTGCCACCACCTTCCATATTCATCTCGAAGTCGCCGTACATGCGACGCATCAGCGCCTTGTTATCGTCTATAAAACGCTCAATTTTATCGCTGGAGAAGTCAGAGAAGAGTTAAAAGAAGGTTAGTTTAGTGTTATGCATTAATCACTAGACAGGAGGGAGGAGTGCTTAAATAAGTTTAGAAATTTAACACTCTGCCTTTCGGTTTTCTATAATTATAATTAAGTTCTTTAGAAGAAAGAAGCATTTAAAGAAGTTTTGGCTTAGAAATAGAGGGACATAAAAACTGAACTGCAGATAAACAATTTTTTATATCTTAAATAAATAAAATCATCTTGGCCAAATCATAAAGCTGATTATGAAGAAGCGCTGTGAGAAGTTGGCTTAAAAAATTAAAGAAAATTGTAGTGGAGATCAAAATATCTTATCTTGGTACTTAAGAGGCTTATCTTGGCATCTTCATTAAAAGAAACCTTCTCTAAAATCAAACTACTGTGTTATATAGAAAAAATCGATCAAGGAATAGCTATCATTAAAGCTAACTTGATTAAAGATGCTCTCAATATTACTAATAAAAATCTGACAACTAGGTCATATATAAAAAAGGTTTCTAAATAAAAAATATTCATCCATATGAAATATTATGAATAATTAATTTTATTTTCTAAATCTATTCTATTTTTTCAATCGTCATCTTATATAACTTCGTTAGCCCTAAGTGTATTTAAGCGTCGCCAGGGCGAAACTTTTTTTAGCTTCAGCTCAGTTGAACGAACTTTGAATAGATTTTAATAGATCTTAAGCCAAGCTGTGAGTAATTCACAAATATTTCCTTGAGATAAACGTAAAAACTTGCTAAAAATGTTTAACAAAAATTATTAAATATAATTCTATACGAATTTAAAACTATTTTATGCATAAGCAACTAATCTTAGGATGCTAAAAAACTATTTCACAAAATTTAAAAGAGAAAAAATGTGAATCACGCGAATCCAAGATAAGGAAAACCACAGAAATTTTTATTTTCCAGTCTAGAAGGTTAACTTTTATGTTAATTTATGGCCATATGCTGATTGTTCAGTTACTCACATGGGATAGCTATTGCCGGCTGTGGGACAGAACAGCTGATGATAACGTTTAATGCAGGGCACGCCCTTGATGACATCGCCTCGAACATCCAGGCCGAGCGCAACGGAGAGTGCTGTCCACCAGATCTACATACAGTGAGAGAGAGAGTGTGAGTGAGTGGCATTGACATCGACGGCCTATAACAAAATTTATGGCAGGGTGTGAAAATGACTCAAAGACATTTTTAAAAAAAGTTTCATTTAACTGTCGAACAAGCTGAGGTCTTAGAGTATCGGAGAGTCTCTTAGCAGATCGACGGTTCATGATTATCATCACACCTCTTAACGAAACGAACTCGCGCGACCTTCGTGCGCCAAAAACAACATAAAGAGCAACAGCAACACACACACAGCAACACACACACTCGCCGAAGATCGTCAAAGTTATTTCCGCAAATGAGCAAACTCGATCGATATACTTTGTTACTTATTCCTAAAGCCGTAATCGCAAAGCAAAGTTTCGGAAAACACGCGCGCGTGTCCGTTTTAAAACTTGACTTAAGTTTTTTTGTTCTTTTTATTTATTTTATTTTTTTCTTTAATGGAGGGGGTGTACTTGCCGGAATTGAAGCAAATAATGATATAACTGATATGATACGATCGGTTTGGCTAATTCTTTTTTCCGTTATAGCATGAGTAAAGGTTTTTTTCAAATGACGGCGGGGAAGAGTACTTATCGAAATATGAGAGAATGATGCTAATTCTTGAGACGATATGATGGATTGTCAGATCTTATAATGAGTTTGTATGTGGACTGATGTGCATAGTTAGACTATTCTAATTCTTGGCTAGTTTGGTTAAACATTTTCAATTTGACTATTGGATAAGATAGGAGAGGTTTCTATATGAATGTCTTACAAACAGCTTTTCGTTTGCTTAAATTGACTTATGAGTTTAGTACGTATTTTTAAGCGACTATTTACGACTGTATAGTTATTTGATATATAAGTTTGTCTCTTTAAAAAAACCCTCTTATACAAATAATTAAAAACTTCGAATTGTTTTTGGGTTGACTTAAGATTTTGATTTGCCAATGGAATCATGTTATGTTATCCTTATTACCTTTGTAACTGTTATTAATTGGGCTTAAAGATGTGAGCTGTTTCTAAGAGAATTTACCAAAAATAAGTATAAAGTCTGCCAACCTCAAATCCGTTTTTAAGTGAACCTAAGACATGTTAGTTCTACTACGTATTTATAAGTAAATTATATTTTTTTTGTTTTTGGTATTGTAAGTTTTTTATGCTATACACAATTTCTTAATGTCGTACAATGACTCTTAGAAAAGCTTTTTAATTTTCTCTTGGCGGAAGAAGCTCCAAGAAGTGATTTCTGCAGGCTTGTCCAAAAGAAAGTCTTCATTAATGATACATATGAATGATGCAATCTACTTCTTCAAGATAAGTTTTTTTCTAAATGCCATCTGCCATGTCACAAAGATTTTTCTTCATTTATCACTTACCGGAATCTGCAGAAAGCTTCCATTATTCGACTTGGGATAGGAAAATAATGGCACAACCGGCACGCTGCCATTCTTCAAGAAGATCGGACCCTGTATGGGCGTCACCGTTGGCATTGGACTCTTGTGCGATTTATCTGCAAAAAAGATATTTATATTATATATATTGAAATGCAAATGTAAGTAAAAACCCCAAGTTGAAATTGAAATGTAAAATAGTGCAAATAATTGCAGTGCTGCATACAAATCGCGCTGCAGTTGAGACATACAAAAAAGTGCTTAAAAAGCAGAGAAGCAAAAGAAAAGGGAACATGCAGCACAGCATTTGTAATGGATAAAACGGATCTGCGATTAAAGCGTGAGCTGTGCCTGAGCTTTCCCTTTCCCTTTTTCATGCGTATGTAATGCTGGGAAAGGATTTATGTGAAGTGTGCATAGAATTTGACTGCAGCTGAGTTGTTGCTGCTGTTGTTGCTGTTGTTGTTGTTGTTATTGTTGCAACTACTTCGCAACTGTTGCCGTTACAATTACAAGTTGAACTCGTTTTTTACAAAGGTGAAAACCCCCCAAAAAACACATCTTAAACAATGCAACTATATGTATATATATATATGTACTTGATCTTATGTACGATATACATATATATAAATATATGTGTGTGCGTGTGCGTGTGTATGTGCTCTCGCGTGTGCACGTCTTCGTCGTCATTTACGACAAGTCGAGAGCTGTTGAATGGGGCCCGACTTCTTGCATAATAATAATACCCATGTACACACACACACACACACTGATATACACACACATAGGCACATATATAAGCTCAGTCAGTCACTTGAGCCTGTTCAGGCTGCTGCCACAAAATGTAGCCCAAACAAAGAGGCGCCACGCGAAAGACAAAAGACAAGAAACAAAACTAAAAGTGAATTATCAAATGCGCTGACAGTTTTTTTTCTGTTTCTTTGAGAGGGCAACTAAATGTCTAGTTGAAGAGCCACACACATGTGTGTGCGTGTGTGTAAATATATATACATTTTGAGAAAAAAAAAACTAAAAAAGAAGAGCTTTAGCTGCTATATAAATCGTGTGTTAGTCAGCGACAGCTATAAAAGTCAAACACTGACCATTTACTGTCCCAAAGGCGACCTTGTTTGAGCGGTTTGTAGACCTTTGACCTTGCTACGTCTACTTGTTTAGTAGTTGTATTTATTTCTCTGCTGTTGTTGTTATTGTTGTTCTGGTTGTTGTTGTTGTCTAACAGTGCAGAAGTTGCTCTCAATTGGAAAGATACACAGCAATCAAACACACAAGCAAAACAACTATGCGAACTAAAAAACAAGCCAAAAAGTATCAAAAAATAAAAATAAACAAAAACAAAAACAACAACGGCAACAGACGCAGTAACCACAACAATTAACATAAGTTTTGGTAAATCATGTGCGTGATAGATGGAGAGCAAGTGAGGGAGAGAGAAAGGGGGAGAGGGAGAGGGAGAGGGATAGATTGAGAGAGAGAGAGAGAGTGTGTGGGAGAATGAGACAGTGAGAGTCAGAGAGATAGAGAGAGTGAAAGAGAGAGAGAGAGAGACTCAGAGAGAGAGAGAGAGAGAGAAAGGGTGAGAGAGAGATGTTTAGGTAGACACGGAGTTGTGAGAGAGATTCCTACAATTCACTAGCTATGCACTTACAGCTGCAAATAGCATCATATATCTATACCCATACCCATTAAAAAAAATATATATATATATATTTATATATATATACATAAACATATACCACGCTATTTCCGCATTGTATCCCAGCTATTTCCTAGTCAGTTATCACTTGCATTTCTGTTACTAATTTTCAGATCAGATTTCGTCATCAGTTTTCAGTGCGATATAAATCAAATTTATCTTCAGTGTTGCACCGCTCAGAAGTCTTTGAATTCCAAACTTTTCACATAAATTACTTTTTGGCTAATTATTTTTAGAAATAATTGTATTTAAATATCACACAAATAAAACATTTAAGACACGACTTAGACTTATCATAGACACGATTCAAACAGAGCTACACTAATTACAAAACTCTTTAAAGAGCCAAAAAAAAAAGATTAGCATAGGCTTAATTAGCTTGTCAACTAGTCAAGCCTCCATGGGCGTGGCATACAATTTATAGGTCTATCTGAGGAAGTCGTCAACAGTGTGTCAACTACAAAAGTTGGCGACTTGTATGAAAGATTTATTATAATTGTTTACCTTTTCCCACGACTTCCAAGGATATAAATACATATAAAGAAAAAAAATATTTATATAAATATAAATATATATATATAAATATAAATAAATATAAAATATATGAATATATATGCATATATATATTATATATATTTTACATTAATATATACTCTTCATTCCCAGTTTTCAGTTAAGAGGTATAAAAAATTAGTGTGTATATTCTAGTCTAGTAGTTATTGATATGCCACGCCTCCAGTGGGAGCGATTGCAAAATTTGAATATCTTATAAACTGATGAGAGTAAAGAGTATATTTGTCAATTTTAAAATTGGCTTTCGTATACACAGACGGCAGGCGGAAATTGCATAGACCAAATGCATTACTATTACAATATAAACAATTAATCAAATATATAAAAAATAAAAGGGTATATTTTATATTTGTAAATATTTGTTGTTTCTCGTATCTTATACGCATTGTTTCCTACTCAGTTGAATATAAAAAACTTATTTAAAAAAAAATAAAATAATTTAATAACTTTTATTTCCCAAATAAATATTTTTTTTTGAATTTTTAAATTCCATAAAAATTTTCTTTTAACTCAGAAACAATTAAATACAGTCAAATTTTTCCTTCCCATACTTAACATAGTTTTCTCTCAGTGTAGTAAAAATGTGTATATTTAGAATAATTTGTCTACGCACCTTTATCCTGCGTCTCGCCATCATAGTACTCGCCCTCATCGCCTTCCTCATCCTCGTCCTCCTCCTCACCTTCCTCCACATCGTAGTCAAGCACCGCATGCACCTGCGTTCTGGAGCCTTGGCCAGCTTGAACGCGCGTAAAGCCTGGCGCACGTTCCGGATAATTGTCAGGTGGCGGAGGCGCTACGCCGTATGTGGCGGCAGGTGTCTCCGTTTTGCCAGGCTGCCTGCCACGCTGCGTTGACTGAAGCGGTGGTTGCTGAGGATTAGAATTGGGCTGCTGTTGCGGCTGGGGCTGTGCATTTGGCGGCGGCTGCTGCTGCTGCCTGTTGCCGAAGCCCGTAATACTAAAGCTGCCGCTGTTCTTGCTGAACGTGGCGCTGGCACTGGCGCTGCCATGCACGTTGTAGTACTGCTTCTGCTTGACAGCAGGCGCTTGGCCCGGATAACGCGTATAGGAGCCCTCAGCTGGACCACGACCAGCGGACTGCGTTAGCTGGCTCTGGCTATGGCTTTGCGCCGCGCTGCTGCTGCTTTGAAACGAAACGCTGTTATCATTGGTCTCTAGCTGTGCCTGGCTCGACGACTGTGACGACTGTTGCTGCTGCTGCTGCTGTATGTGATAGACAGAGTTGCGAGCGGCGCCAGTGGGTGGCAAGTAGGCGGTGCCCTGCTTGCGCCTGCCGCCGTAAGGATAACTAGAGCTCTCCTGCTGCTGTGGCTGCTGCTGCTGATGCAGCGCTGGCGGTCCATATGGCTGATTTTTGTAATAGTCTGGATGCTGCTGCTGTGACTGCTGCTGTTGCTGCTGCTGCTGATGCTGTTGTTGATGGTCGGCCGGCGAGTAGAGCAAATTGTTTGTATTGCTTGCCAGCTGATGGATGGGATGTAGCGGAGCGAGCGTAACGCCCCAGGGCTGTGCAAGCCCGCCGAAAGGCAGCGAGAAGTTGGCCAAAGACATCTCGCACCAACTGTCGTCTATGTCTAGCAAATCACGTTCCGTATTACGTAAATTGTATTGAACTTTTTGCGTCAGTGCATGTTATACGAAAGACTTAGGCAACGAACTTGCTGGCTAACCTACATATAACATAATCGAATCGATCAGCCTCAGCATCAGAACCAGAAGCGCACGCTTTCAAAATGATTTATGCAAAAAGTTAAATACAGTGGCACACACTCATACACACACGCACAACAAGCGTCGCGAGTATACTATATATATATAAATATATGTACGTGTTGTTGTTGTTGAGGTGTTGTGTTAATCTAAGTTGCGCGCGATCTGTTTGGGTTTTCGTTGAGCAGCCGCGACTCTTGTGCTAAAAAACCATTCACGACAAGCTGACAATCGAGACTGAGCCGTTCTCGGCGTGCGCCTTACAAAAAAAACCTTAATGGGAAAAATATATATTTCCAACCAGCCTCAATACTCAAAAACAGAAACAGAAAAGCAGAAAGAAAAAAAACTAAATACCGACTTTTAAAAACAGTTGCTCAAAATATAAAGAGTGAGCGGCTAAAGCAGCGGCACTCCGCTCCACTCAGCGCCAGCGACGTAAGTTTTTTTGAATGGCAAAACGAAAAATAAAACAAAACCGGACAAAATATGCGAATCAATCGATGCGATCAGCAAATGCTCTAACAAAACCCTAAGGCCTTACAAATTTTAGCAATTTTCTTTGATGATCGATAAATAATCGATACAAATGAATGATTGAAATATTTTAACTGATTTTAAATCAAATTTTATTTAAAAAAATATTTAAATTAATCAAAGAAAAATCTTGATGACCAATTAAAGCTCATTCCAAATTATAGCTCTGTGCGTCCGAAAGTTCAAATATTCTGATATTTTTATTTAAAATAGAATTCTTTTGATTCTGATTTCAAAATTTAAGCTAAAAGTTTTTGGTTTGGTTTTTTCTTTGTCAAATTCAGTTTTTTAAATAGTTTTTATCTCTCTCTGCGCTGATGGGCCTGGGTCGACGCGATGCTGGAATATTGGTTTTGGTTCGATTTGCGACTCGTTTGTTTCATTTTCGAAAAGCGCATATTAATCACCAAACAAAATCGTCGTTGTCGTCTTGAAGGCAATGAAAAGCAAAAGTATTTTTAAAGTGGGCTTTAAAAAAAAACAGGTTGTGAAGAGCGATCAAAGAGTTACACTTGCCTAAGAGCGTAAACAGAGGCGCAGCTCTCTCGCTCGCTCGTTCATGATCTCTCTCTCTCTCTCCATGTGGCGCTCTCGACTCTCTTGAGATACTTTTTGCCTAGAACTAGGGTCTAGGCATTACAGCACGTTGGAGTGGTATCCGTCAGCTATGTCGCTGTAAAGTCGAGTGCAATTGGCGATGAGCTAAAGCGGATGATGATGTTGATGATAATGATGCTGCTGGGACTGCTGATGAGTGTAGCTAGGACAGCTGTACGAGGGCGTAGACACGTCTACGTCACAGTCAAGCAAAGACATTCGATTTGCATATTAACACCTCTTTAACTGGATCGGCTAGCTCTTTCTCTCTCTCTCTCTCATTCTCTCTATCTGGCCGCCACTCGCAGTGTCTCGCTCTCTCTCTCTCGACAAGCTTTGCACATGGAGTCTAAAGTTGTTCCGTTTACGGAAACGGATGCAACAGCTGAGATTCCATATGATCTTATCGATCGCATGAATGTGTCAGGAAAACCCGCCCTAATGAGCAGCCTCTCGCTCCTGATCGATCGACACGAATTCCAAAAAATGATTCACACTAAAATCAATTGATAGGAAAATTTATTCCACTCGGAAAACCTATAAATAAGTCGCTTGTACTTGACTCTGGAATGTTGGAGGCACTGCCTCTGTGTGTGTGTGTGCGTGTGTGTATGTGTGTGTTTCTTTATCTCTTTTTTAGAAAGGCTCGCGTCCATTCTTTAGCTCAACATCCTACCTCTGTACTTGTATGTAAATGAGCTATACCTAAACTGTAGCACTGTAGAGTGTTGACCACGCCATGGCCATGGCTAATAGCAGGCATATTGTTTCTATTTTTTTATTTTTTTTATACATTTTTTATGACGGACAACGCTGACCAAGCCCAACAAATATCGCACATTCGCTACGACCAGGGCTGGTTCGCCTCTTACTCTTATTGGCGTACACAATTGTAATTGGTGTAAAAGTTGTTAAGTGAGTTAAGTTTAACTTGAATTCATTTCTAGACTAGCGGTTCAGAATTCGTGTGATTTTGTGGCTCACTAAAGATTCTTGTGTTGTCCATGTCCTAATGTTTCCAGCTTAAGTTCTACCTAGAAGTATTTCCGTTCGATTTGGAATGTCCTGCTTCAGCTTGCTGCCAATCGCACGTTGAACCTTTGACCTTGCTTAAATATCCTCTGCTCGATCTCACTCTAAGAAGTTTAATTCTTTGATTTGCTGGTTCGAAGGAAGTATTTTAACAGTTCCAATATTTTAGAGATGGTGGATTATTATTTCAGCTGGAACTAATGTTTTTGTTTTAAGACTCTTGCTCGAACTTCAAAAGTTCTATCTCTGAAGTTCGCTAGATTTCTTAACAGTTTGAATCTATTTATTTAGTGCTCATTAGTGCACGAAAATAGTCTGCCTTGTTTTGAGATACACAGATTAAACAAGCTTTGTACTCTTTGAAGATTCTCAGCTTCCGATTCACATTTTGTTTTGCTTCCCAATTTCGCTTTCGATTTTTACCCAAGTCTATTATTAAGGGTCCTTCTGTGAACTCCGTCTACGGTTCGGTTCAGAGTTGTTATACAGAAATAGTTTTAAATCTTGACAAATTTACCTATACTACAATATGGCATACTCTAAAAGTTTGAAGTTCAATTTTGGTCTTTAAATAAGCTGGAACTAAGAACTTGAATCAGCTCATTCTGAGTTACTTTGTATCAAATGTTGCAGTTTAAACTGCTGATTTAATAAAAATATATATATGTGATATATGTGAGAATCTTTCAAATAACTTAAGACGATATATTTTATATTTTTTATATTTTAGATAACGTGCCCGCTGTTCGCTAATCCAATTCAACTCAGCTGGAATGCTCACTCGTTCTTAATCAAGATGTTCGGCGCTTGCCAGCCCTACAAATCGAGTGGCAATGCATAGAGATAATACTCTCTATGTACACATATGTATGCCCACATACGTATGCACTGGCAATTGTTTGCATAGAGTCAAAAGCTAGAACTAGTTTCCTATGAGTATCCGCGCATAGTTCGCCCCACCAACAACAATGAGTGACAAAAGCTAGCGCCAGTTTTAATGTGCCTTGCCTTTCCCTTTTTTTTATACACTTCTTATATATATATGTACATGTATGTGAGGCAACACTTCTTGGTAATTGTCTGAACTTATCTAATCCACTCGACAATCAGACGAAAAGATCTATAAATGACATTCTGCCAAAAAGAAACTGTCAAAAGTCAATACACAACACAACATAAGATCATATAAGATCATTTATATATATATATATGTATATGTTTATAGAGCTGCCTTATCGAAATGTGCTCTCGAGCTTTGGCCTTAACAAATTTTAACTGCCAATCTTTTGTGCAGTCACAATAAAATATATAAAACGCCAAACATCAAGTGTTTGTTGTTCGAATTTCAATTTCAATTTCAATTTCAATTCCTAATACCAATTCCCGAGCTGCGAGACGAATGACACCAAAATATTTGAGACGTTTGCCGTGGGGCGCTGCTGGCGGGGTACAGTTCGCCAATGCTCTTAGATCGTTGATCGATTCGATCAGCATAAAACTGAAAGAATAAAAAATAAAGAAAAAATCGCTTTAATTAGAACCAATTTAAAGCGTGGACCAATTTATCAGAAGCATTTTGAAAAGTAGTTGAAAACCAGTTGAGATCAACTTCAGCGCCATGTGCACACCTCTGTGAAGGGAGGGCTGGCAAGGGGCTGTGCGGGGTGGGAGGCGTGGCTGGTTGTTGTTTACTGTCTTGCTTGGCAGTCCGGACCTCATAGATCGAACTATAACTCAAACATTTGCCATTATAAGTGACTTATTATTCCAGCTAAACTGAATTGAAATTTAGCTTTTACGCATTCGATTTCCTTTGTCAATTGTCTGCGCTCTGATATGGTTTATTGTGTGGCTAGGTGTGGACCCCAAACACCAGGTTCAAGTGCACACGCCACATTGTTTTCGTTATATATATAAACTTGAGTTATTTGCAGCTGCTTGCGAGCTGAGTTACAGAAATAACTAGAAATTCAAAGGGCGCCGGGGGCTTGAACCCTCCAGGGCAATACGTTTGACTCGGAGTTGAAACTTGAATGTCAGCAGCTGTCGAGAATGGTTCCAATCAAGGTTTTTCCTTCTTTGGCGTGCACACAGAAATTATGTTAAGTTTGTGTTTGTAAATCTGTCACAAGTTTTTGTATATAAAAAAGCTTGCAGAAACTTCTAAAGTTACCCTTGCTTACTCTAGCTAAAAATCATAGCAGTTAGAGATATTGAAATTTTCTACTCAAAACTTTGACTGAAAAATATTACAGCACTTCATTATAGCCTTTGTGACATGCTTTACAGACTTATTAAAACTTATATAGCTACCCTCGTCTAGCTGAAGCTCAACACATAGAAATAAAAATGTACTGTCAAATTTTAAATATCAAACTAGATTTGACCTAGCAACCAAATCCTATAGACACTCTCGCATGCTCAGGTAGATCAGAAGTAAGAAATATATTTAGCATATTTAAAGGCAAAGTTATAAGCCCTGCTACAAACTCCTTTAACTACCCGAAGTTACGAACTTCTTTAGCTACCCTCGCACGTTTAGCTTTACACCTGGAAACAAGTTAATTATTTTGGTATTTGGCAACCCAGAAGTCCGTCAAAAATTTCCCAATCATTAATTATCATTCCATTTCTGGCTAGCTTTTGCTGTTGCCTTGTCATAAACATCTGAGACGCTGAATGGGATTACGAACTGAATCAGAATCTTTATTGCCAGCTGCGACTTTTGCTCGCTGTGCGCTGGACAACTACAAAATATTTTTTGTGTCTAATTGCTTAAGTTAGTAGCGATCATATTTCGCTTTGCTGGGCACACCCGGCGCTTGGCCATTGCTCGCCATGCTTTGGCTTTGGCTTTGACTTTGGCTCTGACTGTGGCTCTGATTGTGACCGTGGGTGGAGGCCAGCGTGTAGACCTCATAATCGCTGATCGTAAAGTTGTAGTCGCCAAAAAGTGTCACATGGGCGGCACTGGGTCCATCGTAGGAGTGTGGCAGATTGGAGTAAGAGTCAGTGTTTACGTTGCAGTTGCTCGATATGAGCAGATCAGCACCAGCGCCAAAAGTGGGACCACAGCTGTATGGATTATTAAGATTAAATGTGTACCTTGATCAACTTTTCGACACTCGATCTCAACTTACTCTGGATGATAGCAGATGGCATATGGTTTCTTTACAATATCAAACTTGACCGGCTGCTCTCCATTTGGTGGATTGAGCATAAACAAAAAAGCACGCTCCGAATGCAAATAGCCACCCTTGCGGCTTGTCTTAGCCCAGGCAACGTCCGTATAGCCACCACTAACCTCGCCATGTGCGCCAAGTCCAATCACCATGCAATTTGCGACACCATCACAATAGCGATGAAATGAGTTGGAGCCAAATCCATGTGTGGAGGCGCGAAAAACTAAACGCCAGCTTTGCTTCGGCACACCATACCAGCCATTGAGCACGGCCTGCAGTGCGAGCTTATCGTTACGCAAGATTTGCGAACCAGGAAACATGTTTACGGCAAGCCGTGGCTGCAAACGCTTATCATTGTCGATACAGTGCATATTGGGATGGAGGGCAGCATAGCGATAGCGCTCTAGAGACAGCTGCATGGGTACCGCACCTGTGGGTTCAACTTCTTCGGCAAACACCTGACTATCGATGAGCAGCAGGCGCACATGGCCCATTACGCCACTTAGGTGCTGACACACTCGTGCTCGCTCCTCCTCGGTCCAATGGGCGGTGGGTTGGGTGACGCCCGCCTGGTACTTGGCCCAGGCTAGGACACACCTCCACACTTCCGCCTCCTCCAAACAGAACTGGAACACAAACATAGTTTATATACTCTATAATAATTGATCACTGAAAACACCTACATAGTCAGATGATATGATTTTTATAAGCGCCTCCTTGGTGAGAGTAAGAAAGGAATTTGTTTTAACGCATTCGCCGGCATTTTCTCCTATGTAAATGATGCAGCGTTCCATAAACGATGCCGCGCATTTGGCACCTGTAAATAAATTTTAAGAAAATTATAATTTATGCTTATTAAATATGAACTTCACCTGGTTTCCCATTCAAAAGTCGCCAATTTCATATAAAATTTATTTTTTTTATTGTTGGTTAAGTTTTCCATTTACAGTTAATTCACTTATTAGATATTTTCTTCAGAGAAATTAGTTTAAGAATTTTAGCCTAGTCCTTAGATGGGCTAACATTCTGTATAAGCGTTATATTGTCCCCCTTGAGCATGATGCGTCCAAGATTTTTGCGTTGGCGCGTTTTGACATAAACCTCCTCGGCATCATCCAGTACCAGATTCATGTACTCATCGAAGCCCACGATGTGGCCCTCGATGCGCAGCGAAATGTTCTCGTATAGCCACACTTGGACGCGCGAACGACTTTGCAGGTAACGAAAGATCAGGTTGATGGGCTGCACCATCACCTTTTGCACCTTAGGATTGCCTTTGAAGGACATTTTGGCGATTTATAATTGAATTTCTCTTTCGTTTTATACAATTTTTCGCAAAAACGTATGCCGTTTTTTCCCTGCTTTTGTTGCCGGCGTCTTTTTCGCTGAAGCGATACTATCGACAATACAACCATAGTCACTGGAAAACACGATAACATAGTAGGCAAAATATCGATAGTTGATTACAGACCGGTTGCGTCAGAAGTCCTCATTTAGAGAAGTTTTGTGAAGTATTTGCCCAAAAATAAACACAAACATGGCTCACACTACAGTTGATAAGGGTGAAATTATGGACCAAGTGAAGCAACAAATTGCCGTTGCTAATGCACAAGAGTTGCTCACACAAATGACCACAAAATGCTTTAAGAAGTGCGTTAACAAGCCTGGAACCTCGCTGGATGCGTCGGAACAAGTGAGCATGTGACCCAATACCACAATATTAAAACGTAATTGTTTTTATGTATTAAACAATATTTATTATTTACTAGAAATGCGTATCCCTATGTATGGATCGTTTCATGGATTCATGGAACCTGATTTCGAGAACCTACGGTCAAAGGCTACAACGTGAGCAATCAAATATGTAAGCACGATGTGCTGTTGATGTGACAACCGACTGCACTTGGAGCGTTATTCGTTGATAGCAGTTAGTTCTAATTAGTTCTTCTCGTTGTATAAAAAAAAAAAAACATAAAAAACTAAATATATCATACGTGTTTTATATTTTGGTAGGTAAATAAAACGTGCTACAGAAATAATATCGAAAGCACTAACTGGCGATGTACAACAGTGTGTTGTTTTTTTACCAGCCATCGATAGTTTTGCTAACATCGAAACCAAGCAACAGCTGTTTCTTATCGAAACGCGCTCGGCTGAATGACAAATAGTTATTGTTTCTTATCGAATAAGCGCGGTAAAACGAAATTATAAATGGAAAATATAAAACTGACGCACCTGCTTTCTCATGGATATCCATAACGGCAGTTAAAAAAGTGCATGCATTATCGACAGACAGTGTGGAAATCACGTGGTCCTCGCAAGCAGCGCGCAGTTCAAAAACACCCATATCCTGGGCTAAAGTTAACATTTCAAAAACGCGATAATCTTGCAGCATTAGCTATAAGAAATTAAAAATTAAAGTAAGTGTGATGTTATCCGGAGCATTTTGCATTTAACCTACCTTTGCAGTGTAAACATACAATATGAACTGTCGAAACAATTCGGCATTAATATGCGGCAAACGTATTGCCGTCGGCGTCCCAGTGCCTGGTGCAGCAGGCGACACTGTGCAGCCCGGAATGGGAATGCGGCAGACTTCGCCACGCTTTGCGGTCTTAAAGCTTTTGCAGCTAGTATGAAAATAAAAATTGTTAATTAACTAATCACAGCAATGAGTGGCACGTGCCGTGGCCACAAAATACCAACGCGCAGTGGAACACCACCATAAAAGGACAATCAGACCAATTGGTCCGGTATTCTAGACTTTAGAGATGAGCGCGTGACTTATTTTGATTATGTGACACAAACATGAATATAAATTGAGTATCGTAACACTTAAAAATGAAATAACTCAAATTTAATGAAAGTGATGGTAATATATTTAAAAATGATATATTGATGTATATTAATAAAAATATTTTGCTTTCCAAATGTGTTTCATCACGTGCCAATTCCAATTTTACTAACCGTGCCATGAGTATGCTTCTGTGTGCGTAAATCTTTTCGTCATCCCGACCGCAAATGAAGACAACATCCGCGCTGTCCTGGTCCTCGCTCAGGCGCTGCAAATCCTCAATTAACTGCGGCAGTCCAGCCAAAGCTGGATCGTTGTGCGGCGAACGTGCGCTCATCTCTTGCAATGTTTCTCTTCGCTGCTTCAATTGGATTACTGTTGTGCTTTTGTTGTTGTTGTTCTTGCTGTGCAAATATTTTGCTCTGTTTTGTTTATGTTTTCACTTCCACGTTCCGTTTTGCCTACGCGCCTGCGCTCAAAAGAGAGCGAAACCGGTTTCGCCTGAAAATGCTTCAAGACAACGAAACAACAAAAAAAAGTAAAATATCCCACGCCACGAACTAAAATTCAGTCGAGAAAAACAATTAGATGTTAGTTTAAACTGTTCTTGTGGAGACTTTTACTAGACTACGAACTTTTAATTAATATTTATCAACGTTTCTAGTTAATTTATTATAGTTTCATTTCATTTCTTTTGAATTTTTTGCAGCTAACAATCAATTTTCATTCATGCGCACGCGCCGCGTCTCGTTTCGTTAGTTTGTTCAGACTGAAGAAGAGGCTGGTCGCTACGCTCCGATCATGACACACCGTTAACTCAGGCCCTTGGCCCTCTTCTTCTTAGCGGATTCTGGAGCGCTGTTCTGGTTGCTTTCTCTTTAGTCTTTTTTAAGAGAGAGAGAGAGACAGAGAGCAGTTTAGAGTCTGTGCAACAGGTAAGTGAATTCCGGGGAAAATTTGACTACTGAAAAGCTACATAGCTTATATTGATGCAGAATATTCATTATGTCTTAAAATCATAATCTAATAATTGAAAGTGCCATTTTAAAGATATGTATTTATTTTAATAATATATATGTGCCAATACGTTGGCTGGGCAATTTTGAACAGATAAATTATCGAGGCGCCATCCAGTTGATGTTCATGCAGAAATTGCCCTGATAGGGAAATGCATTTCGGTTTTTGTACACACTAAGGCATTCTCTATTGCTGTCGCCATCTTACGTTTCGTAGTAAACACAATTTCAAATTTTTATAGGTTTGTGTATATGCTAAACTTTTCTTAACGTTTCAGCTTGAAAGTATGCTGCATTAACCGAAAATATATTTCTACTAAGCTGCCTGAAAGCATGCACCAATTTTTAAGAAACAGTAAAATATGAATTTAAAAATGAAAATTTCCTTTACACTTTTATCTTTGTCAAATATTTATTTATGCATAATATTTACCATTTGTTTGTGTTTTGTTTTTTGTCTTGACTTTACATATGTAATAAATTTTTGTTTTTTGTTGTTTTTTTTTTAACTTTTTTATCTTATTTAATTTTTTGTTTGTTTTTTTTTTTTACTTTTTATTTGTTGCTGCACTACTTAAATATGAAACGTTGAAGTCAAATTTTCTTGTTGTTGTCCTTTAACTGTTTAATTTGATTAAACTTTTATTTTTTATTATTAAATCGCGTTGTGGTTGCATTTTTTGTTTGTTTCTGTTTTGTTTTGCCCCACAATTTGTACATTTTATTTGCATTCTGAATGTCACAATAAATATTTAAGTAAATTATATTAATAATAATATAAATACATATATATATATATATATATATATATATATGCTTATATATATATATATATATATAAATATATATGTTGACAAGACGCGGATTTCTGTATATGTTTTCTTGCGTATTTGTTTATAACTAATGCCTTTAATTGTTGTTGTTGTTGTTGTTGCTGTTGTTTTTTTGCATATTACATTATTTTTTTATTTTTTGAACAATTTTAGAGTTTTGTTTTTTTAAGCAGCTGTTTATATAATTGTTTTTTTTTTTTTTTGTAAAAATTTGTTTATAATAAAATGATTGTTTTTTAAGTTTTCTCTTTTGTTTACTTCGTTTTAGTTATATGTTATAAAAAAAACTTCTTTGGATTATTAGCAAAATAAAAATCATACAAAAAAACTTTGTTTATTTTTTTATATAATTTTGTTCATTTGTAAAATTTGGCCTTTTATGTGTAAAAAATCTGCTGAAAACCGTTTTTGATTAACCTTTATTTTTATAATGTTTTTATCAATTTTTATTTTGTGTTTATTAAACAGGCCAACATGATTTGGTAAACGAAAATTTTACTAAGCTGAAGTTGAAAGTAGAATAAACTCTGATTGATCATAGCTGATCACAACTGATTCCAACTGATCATAAGTGATCACAATAGATCGCACTTGAGAATAAGTGATATTAGCTGATCACGATTGAACACAACTGATCACAGCTGATAACAACTGAACACAGTTGATCACTGATCAGTTTTTTTATCCAATTGTTTTCTTTTTTATTTATTTGAGTTGTTTTCATATTAAAATATAATTTTGTTTTAATAAAAACTTTCTGCTATCTGAAGCTTCTACTGCTTCAGCTTCAAACATGGTTTAAAATATTGAACAATTTAATTTGATCAACGCGATATCTTCTATTTCCTGCATAGTTCTCTTGCCCATCCTCTAAATCCTTTGTCTGCCTCACTTGCTCTGACTGAAGCAGCACGTGTTAGATAAACATTTTTAAAAATTTGAAAAGGTATTTTGTATTTAAGAAGTATATAACTTACATATCTTAAAAAATGAGAAATTCTGCTTCAATGTTTCAATAAAAATTAATTTATTGTTTAGCAAAACTTTCAAAATCCTATTGTTAAAATAGCTCTATTTGATTTCCAATTTAAATATAGCATATCTAAAAGCCTTTAGAAATTATATAATCCAATAACTGTAATAATAATAATATTTAATTGTCATCAATAATTTAGTTTAAAACTTTTGTTGGCCTGTGTAAATTTGTTGCGGGTTCTGTGGGAAGTGTTTTGCTTTTTGCTTCTGATTCCTTTTCCTTTTTTACTTTTCTTCGTCTTTTTCTAAATGAAAATAAAAAATAATTAATGTACAATAATTTAATTTTGTTTGTTTGTTTTTTTTTTTGTTTTTTATTTACTTTTGCATAGCAATTTGTAATTCTTTTTTCTCTTCGTTTTTTTGCGTATAATTTAAATAACTTTTAAATTTGCATAACAATTGTTTTTTTGTTTTATGTTGTTTTGTTTAAGTTATTAAACTTTAAATGTATATATATATTTTTTAATTTTAAATTTTAATATTAATTTTAATTTTAAGTTTTATTTTTTTTATTTCTGTTATTTTTTTTTGTATATTAAATTTACAATTTTACACAATTTTAGAAATTTTGGTTTAAAGTTTTAATTTTGTGTTGTTTTTCGAAATTCACTTAGAAACACAAACTCAGGGCGTTTTTTTTGTCAGTGTTCTTTTAGAAAGTACAAAACACACAGGCGTAATTAAAATTTAAGATATATATATATATATAGGAATATATATATATGTTTAACAAAAGTTTATAGATTTTTGAAATCTTGGCTCTTGGCTTGGCTACGTTTCTCTTCTTCTTTTTGTATCAACTGCTTCTTCTTCCCCAAACAGTGTTGGCAACGAACTAAAGAAAATGGTGCGTCACATGCCGATAGATCGTCAGTGAACGATAGCTATCGGTTGAAATGATATTTACAATAACAATTACGAGTATTTGCCGTTCACAATAGAAACTGCTTAAGAACTAGTTTGTTTAGCATTTCTTTTGTTTGCGTTTTTGTTGTTGGTTTTGTTAATTAATTAATGTTTTTCTTTTAGGGTTTGTTTATAGACTAATTAACTAAATGCCTACAAAGCGCTGCTTACAAAGTGAAACAGAAAAGTTTTACAGTTAATTTAAATTTTTATAATAAATATTTATGTTCATATATATATATATATATTTGTAAGTTATATATATAATATATATTCATGTATTGTTTCTTTGTTTTAATCAAACGCGCCAACTTGTTCAGTGTTGTAAAATATGTTAAATATTACGTTACGTTACGTTAAGATTGGTTTAGCAATTCGTTTATCTTAACGTTGTCCGTTGCGTCACATGACGTTACATTGCATTGCATAACGTAACGTAATTACGTCACGTCACATTGCACAGCATTACGCAATGTTAAGTTACATTGCATATGTAACGAACATTATATTATGAACCAGACAGCCACATTGCATTATATAACGTTAAGTTGCAATGCATTACGTAACGTAAAGTATCTTTGCATAGGTTTTCATACAATATATTGTAGTACGTCACGTTATGTTAAAATGCACATGCTAACGTTACGTTACACCACAATCACGTAACGCCAAGTGACGTAACGCATCGTTAAGATTGGCTTAGCAATTCGTTTTTGTTTCTTAACCTTTTTTAATTTGTTTTCTATTTTGTATCTTTTATGTTTTATATTTAATATTTTCATTTTATTTTTTATTCAGTGGTGGGTTCATTTTGTGTGTGTATTTGTTGTCTCGCTCTCGCAACGCGCGCGCTCTGCTCTTACGTTTACGTTGTCTCTTACTCCTTCTAACGGTTTCAGCTTAAAATTAATTAGTTAAATTAAACTAAAATAAAAACTAAAAAACTTAAATTAAAAAATTTAAATAAAAATTAAAAGTTCGTTATTTTTACTGTGGATGCCTGTAGTTAAAAAAAAATATATTCAGTGTTGAATAATTTGCTAAAAATTGTTTTGCAAGCCTCGCTTTGAGTTAATATTTTTTTCATCTTTTTTAATGTCTTCAATGTGTTTAATAACTAATCGTTAAAATTAAAAATTAAAATAATAATAAGAAACACACACGCATAAATTAATTAAATTTTTTGTTTTTTCTTTTAATTTCATTTTTGTTTTTTTTTTTTTTGTTTTTTTTTTTATTCATTTAAAGCTTTGGTTTCAATGTTCATAATTTCTGCAGCAGAGTTGAAGAAATTGTTATAAAGAAATTATAGAAATAGTTTTTAAAATTGTATTGTTAATTTTTGTTTTATGTTTTTTTTTTTTTCATAAAGAACAGCGAATTTTTTGGAAGCCTAACAAATTTGTTGTGTTATACGTGAGATCAAAACAAGCTACAAATAAAAAAAGGTTTTAGAGAAAGTGTTGAAAAACGTTTCGTTTTTTGTTTTTGTTTTAAGCAATTTTCGTGTGCGTTAAGCAGCGTTGAGCATGATTTTGTTTTTTTTCTTCTTTCTGTTTTCATTTGCTTCTTGTAAACTCTTAAACTAAGCTTAGTGTGTGTGTGTGTGAAAGAGACGACTATATGAGCTAAGTTCTAAGTGTTAATTGCAATGCGTTTGCAGCTGGCGGGCAGGGCTTTTAGGGGCGGGGGCCGAAGGGGCGAGGTTGTGCGGCTTAGACAATTTCCTTTTTGATTTGTAATTCGCAGTTCGTTGTTGTTGTAATTGGCGGCGTTTGCTTTTTGCTTGCTTTGGTGGCCATTAAAATGGGCCGCGCTGCTGGCGCTGGCGTCGCCTCTGCTGCCGCTGGCAGTGCAGCGGCATCGCGACGCTGACGTCGCTGCTGCTGCTGCTGCTGCTGCAGTTGTTGTGTTTGCAGTTGCTGTCGCTGCTGTAGCGGCATTTCATCATCATCTGAATCCTCTGACTGCTTCTGCTGCTGTCGTTGCTCTGCTCGCTCTAGCTGCGCTTCCTCCTGCTCCTGCTCCTGCTCATGCTCCTCTTCCTCCTCCTCTTCGCTGCACATTTGCGTCTTCTTCATGGCCGTCTCTTCGCTGCTGTTGCTGCCGTCGAACAGCTGGCCAGCCGTTGCTGCTGAATCTGGAGATTGAGGCGTGGTCGCTGTGGGCGGCTTAGCTAGCGCGCTGCTATGCGGCGCCTGCGCCGTGCGTTCGATCTGCTCAGCCAGATCCATTTCGTGGTCGTGCTCCTCCAACTCCTCCTCCTCGTCGTCCTCTTCAACGCTGCTGCGACTTGCACTTGGACTCTTGGCATGTCCGTTCGACTGCAGCTTGAGACGCTTGCTTGCTGGCGCTTCCTCCTCCTCCTGCTGCTGCTGCTGCTGCGTCTCTTTCTGCTGCACAACAGTTGCGCAACAGTTGAGCGAGCTGTTTACTTTGCTGCTGTTATTGTTGTTGTTGTTGTTGTTGTTGTTGGCCTGATCCTGATTGAGCGTTTCATTGCTATCCGCTTCGTCAGCGCCCAGCAGCAGCTCCTCCTCCTCTTCCTCCTCATCGTCTAGCTCCTCCATCTCCTCGTCCTCCTCCTCCTCTTCGAGCAGCGTTTGCTGCTTCAATGGCACCACACGCAGCTTGTCCAGCGTCTCCAATTGCCGCCGGCAACGCTGCAGCTGCTCACGCAGCTCTCCGATCTCCTCCTCCCGCTTGTGCAGCAGCTCGCTCAGCTGCCCGTTCGACTCGCGATACTTTTGATTCTCGTGCAACAGTCGCTGCAGCAGGTGCAGCACGCGCTCGCGATCCTTCGACCTGGTGTCCCGCAGCGCATCCACGGCCAACTCCCAAGGCGGCAAGTGCATCGCACTGCTATCCGGCTCGCCATGAAGGCTGTCATCATCCGTATCCGTCGACAGCTCAAACTCGCTGCCCAAATGTGATTTGCCATTCAGTTGCAACTGTTGCTGCTGCTGCTGCTGTTGTTGTTGCAGTTGCATGAGTTGCTGCTGCTGCTGCTGCTGCTGCTGCTTGGCATGTGGCGAGCTAACCACATTGGAGGAGTGCGTGCTGAGATTGAGGCCTGCGCTGGAAGACTGCGTGGGCGAGTAGCCAGCCTTGTAGTAGATGGGCTGCACAGCAGCAACAGTTGCTGCTGCTGCTGCTGCTGGTGCTACAATTGTTGTTGTTGCTGAAGAGGCTGTTGCTGCTGCTGGCGCTGCTGTTGCTGCTGCTGCTGCTGCTGCTGGCGCTGGCAGCGGTTGGCTCATCAGATTCTTGTTGATTCTAATGCGACTTGGTTCACTGTGATTGCTGCTGCTGGGCAGCAGCTTGGCGTGCTGATTGACGGTGGCTATGATGTGGTTGCTCAGCGGAAGAGCAACAGCAACTGTTGCTGCTGTTGGGTGGGCAGCAACTGTCGCTGCCGCTGCCGCTGCAGCTGGCACCGGCGATGTGGAGGAGGTAATCTCATTGCTGCCCGCCGAAAACTCCTCGGCTGGCACCTGACGAACGACAGCAACAGGCGCTGCCTTGGGCATGGGTGAGCTGCTGTTGCTGCTGTTGCTGTGGTTGCTGTGGTTGCTGTGGTTGCTGTTGCTGCTGCTGTTGCTGTGATTGCTATGGCTGCTCTGGCTGCCATTGGGCATTGGCTCGCGCTCGACGCCAGCTGGCGGCGTTGCGGCGCGCTCCTGCTTGATGTGCAGCTGCAGCTCGCGCTGCTCCAGCTCGCGCTGACGTTCGCGCTCCTTGCTCAGGATGCTCTTGCGCGGAGCGAGCGCCACATTGGGCTGATAGGTGCGCTCGAAGCGTTCGCGATCTGTGCTCCGTACCACGCGCTCCGGATTCTGCAGCTCCGGCGGCTCCTGGCAGGCGTAGGGCAGCGAGGACAACGCGCTGTACGCGTGCAAATAGGCGCTGGCCGTTGGCTTCACGGCGTGCCACGGCTGGAAGGCGCTGCTCGAGAGCGGATGCTGCGACACCACCCGCTCGCGCTCCCGCTCCCGCTCCCGCTCCCTCTCGCGCTCTCGCTCGCGCTCCCTGTGCTGCATGCAGTGGGCATACATCATCTGATAGTGCTGTATGCCCAGCGGATAGTAGTTATCCAAGGCGGCTGCCTTTAGCTTCTTGCTCGGAATGTCCAACAGCTCGACTCGCGCTCCATGGTGCGGATGGGTGTGGGGATGATGCTTCAGGCTGGCGGGCAGCGCTTGATGCGCTCCCGCCGGCTGCGATGGCGGCAGCGGCGGCGGCGGCGCTGGCGCCACCAAGCCCAGCGGCAACAGCAGCGACTCCTCCATCAACATTTCCACCTGCTGCAAGAGAGAGAGAGACAGAGAGAGAAGGTGAGTGAGCTGCCTGACGGTTATTAGAAAATTGATCGGCCATAAAAATAGATGCTGGCGAAACCAGTAGCCGTTGGCCATTAATTTGAATGGCCAGCGCGCCGTCGCCAGCATCGTTTTCGACGCGGCTAATTATAAACAAACAAGTGGCCCAGACAGGATCAGCGGCAGCAGCGATCCGAGCGCCCCAACTCCAACTGCTAAACGCCCCGCGGTTATGGCGCCAATTGTCATTGAGACAGGCGGCCAATGCGAATTGCCTACCGAAATACACTGCACAAAATTGTGCGACACTTAGAGTAGTCACTTGACTTATCCAATATTTTGAATACAATTTCGAATAGATATAAATTAAGTGAAGTTCAGTTTAGCCCTATTAAGACAGAGAGGGGCGTGGCTTGGTGCTTGCATGGCTCTATTTGGCTATGCACAATCAGCAGATGAAGCTTTGCTGAGCTGCCCAAGTCCAACTGTTTGCTTGTCCTTGCGTCTCTCATTCCTTTCATTTATGCCTCTCTCCTCGCTTCTGCCTTTCCATACGTAGCTAGGTAGACTTGCTGAATCAGTGACTATATGTAAGGGACTCCGGGTATCAGCTAGTCGAGCACTTCCCACTAAAGCCGCCTAATGTTTCGCTCAGTGTGCATGTGTCAAAAGGAGTTGTTTGGCTTCTTTGACTGGCATATTTTGCATTATCATGCAGCGACATGCGGCACATGGAGGATGGCTGGCTAGCTGGCTGGTTGACTGGTTCTCTGGCTCTCTGCTATCTTTCGATTTGCTTGGGGTTCGCGTGTTTGCCTAGCTGTTAAAATGATTGGCACCGCGGCCAATTATGGCCCCGTCGACTGAGCCATAAAGTGATTTTGAATGGAGGCGGCGCCAGTTGCCAGTTGCCAGTTGCCAGTTCTTCTTCTGCTTCTTTTGCTGGAGGTGTCACTGCGGCAGTTCAGCAAATGGACAGCTAAAAAGATGGCCAAGTTATTGGCCATTCGGTTGTTGGCTAACCAAGCACTTGGCCATTAGAAGCTTACAAGCCAACTAATCGCTGGCTTAGCCGATAATGATGAGCTGTCATTAAACGTAGAGTCATTAGCAGAGCAATGCCAAAACGTGAAAACGATTACGATAACGATTACGATTAAACCTATTCGATTGCTGTGCAAATGTCAGCATCAATGCAGTTAATCGATGTGACCATGCAAGACAGGTGTGGAAAGTTGCATTCAAGTGCCTAAAGGTGTTGAGGCATTTACTGATGATTAAGCTTCGATAATTGTCTATCGATTATGTAATTTCGGCTCGATAGGTTAATGTTTGAAAGTCAATTTTAATAGCTATATTAACATTATATAAATGGTTAAGGTAGTTACAAAAAAGTGTATAATAATGATCGATTGTTGATTGAGCAGTATATTTAAGAAAAAGTTATCGATTATTTTATTTATCTTATCAACTATTTAATCGATAACTCATCGGATGAATTTCAAATCCAACTTATATTTACCTCTAAATTCCCCAGGATAATCCCCTCATATGCTCTACTTATTGTTGTCATATATTTCAAGCTTACGGACTCCTCCATACAGCAAAGATCACACGCCCAAGGCGAATGGCTACAAAGTATGCAACATAAATTGCTAAACAGCTGAGCAACCCAAAAACACAAAAACTTATATGAAAAAAAAAGGAGAAGAAGAAAAGAGAAGAAGCAATGGGGCGAGAGGAGGGGGTAAAGAGTAGTGCAAGCCCCTCACTAACTATGCAAACAACAAGCAAACAAACAACGCAGTTAACTGAAACGTTGCGGCCGTAACTTGGCCAAAACGATGGCTAAACACAAGTTGGCCAAAATGTGGCGACGCGACGGCGACTGCGTTCTGCTCAAAAATGTTAAACAGAGATTAAGCCAGGAGCAAAGGCAACATAAAGAGCGAGAGAGGGAGACGAAGAGGAGGGCGAGAGGAGAGGTTAAAGATATAGAAGCGGCGATAACCAAACTGGAAGTCAGGCACAAACAACAGGAGAGAAAGAGATGGGGAGAGAGAGAGTTAAAGCGGGAGGCAAGGCGAGACTAAGCCATGTAAACAGCGGACGAGTGGGGATGGGGAAATACAGGCAAAAACTAAAGATATAGACGCAGCGATAAGCAAACTGAAAGTCAGAACACAAAAAAAGACAGCGAGAGAGTGAGAGAGAGAGAGAGAGAGCGAGGGGCGCTGTAAGACACAAATGAACCATTAAACAGCAAAATCATAAAAATCAAGAGCCATAAAGAAGTCGTCGAAGGAGCGCCAGTAACAAACAGAGTACAGCACACAGCAGTTCACGAACACACACACACACATACCCATAAGACGGACACTCACAGCTGAATCAGAAGCAGAGTAGAACAGCGAAAGAGAGAGAGCGGAAGAGGCAGAGCCGACTGTCGCCTTTTTTAACTGTACGCAGATGGCAGTCACCGATAGATGACGAGGACAGCAGCAGCAGCGGCAACAGCAACAGCGCTAGAAGCGAAGTGAGGAGAGCAGAGAGCTGGAATTGTAGCGGGTGCTACTGGTTAGCTGGCCACAGTTAGCTTTTGGCGCACGCCTCTCGTCGTCCCGCTGATGGCGCAATGACAAATTGCACCAAGAGACAGTCGAAGTTAAGCGGAAAGAAGGAGAGGCAGAAAAAGGAGCAACCGACGTAGGTAGCAGAAGCTGCCGTGTAGAACTGGGTGCGGGTGCCGATCGGTACAGTCAGTGCAGTGCAGCAGCTGCTTCAGTTGATGCTGCTTCTGCTGCTGCTTAAGTCCAAGGTCTTTTGCCATAACTCAACACTCAAAGAAAAAATTGGAAACACAAGTCAGAGCGAGACATTAAATACACTACAAAAAATACTCTGCGAGGTGGACTAAATCTTCAGATAGAAATCGAATAGATACAGTGTAGAATTTATAGATTCTTTCTTGGGCAATTAACTGTCTAAACAAATCTCATTCTATTTGAACAACTTGAAAAATAATATTTTGAGCTATGAGATTCTTATATTTTTATATACACACATAACATTAACTAACTAGAGAGCTAAACTAAGATACTCGCTGTTCGCCTTTTTGTATAGAGTGAAAGACACACCTTAGCGAAGTTTATGAGCAAAGTTATGTTGTCCCCAATTGCAAGTGTAAAATAAAATAATTGCGCCCAAGTGGCGCAGTCGAAGAGTCACCAAAAAAGACGTAGAAGAAGATAAAGAAGAAGAGGTGAGCAGAGGAGAGAGGAGTAGACACGACAAGGAGAGCCTTGGCAGGCGACATGACTTTGCTTGACGATAAGATCAAGATGAAGAGAGCAGAGGCAAGTACATGTTAGTGTGTGTGTATATGTGAGAGAGAGATTACGCGCGTGTGTGTGCGTGTGTAAGCCATTGATTTAGTTTGACAATTATGCAGAGCGGACTTTGACTTGAGCTGTAGCTAGTTTTTGTGGGTTAGTCTGCTTGGCAGTTGATGAGGAGCATTGAAAATGGAGCAGCGACTCATAAGCAAAAGGCAAATACGACACACGTTATTAAACCACCATATTAAATAGCAAATTGGAACTGATTATAATTAATAATTCTATTAATTTAGATGAATTTGCTTTGAATTCTCGAGGAAAGGAGCTTCTTCTGTATTTTGAGCTATTGGAACTTAAGTTCCAATCGGGAATATTAAAAAAATCAGAATAATATCAATTGAAAATCAATTTTAATACTGTGCAGTTCAAAGTTAGTGAAAGATTTAGTTGGCGTCGACGTCGGCATCAGCGTAGCTGCTGCGCTGTCAGCTACATCTGCATTTCTTGGCGTCCGTTGCACCAGCTCCCTTCCTCCCCCATAGTCAGCGCACCTCTCATTTTACCTCTCCCTCTCGCTCCCATCCCGCTTTTGCCGCTGTCTGCGTCTGGCGTGGCTTTAAACTTGTTTGCCAAGCGCGATTCGCATCGAATCGGTTCGAATCGAATCGACGTTGAAAGTCGCGAATCGAGAGACGACATTGCCATCCCCCAAAGTCGCGACATTTACAATTTTAATTCGTGTTTTTGTTGTTGCTGTTGATCTTGTCAGTGCAGTCAGCGTGTGTAAGCGAGTGACGGCGAGGGAGAGGAAGATAGAGAGAGAGGAGTGACTTAAAGCAAAGCAGGCGCACAAGAAGAAGGCGCAATTGCATGCGCAGCTTGCAAAACGTAATATGGTGATGGCTATTCAAATACCCTAGAAATTGTTGTAAGTACCATTACAAATTAAATAAAAAAATATACATTCTAGATACATACAGATTCAAGATATTAGAATTAATATGATATAAAATTGGTATATACATTTATAACTCATACTTTTTAATGAGAGAGAGAGCAACACTCAAACTTTTGGTTGAAGAACATTAAATATCCTAGAAAAACTGCCTTCTGAATATAAATTCCGAGACCTTATTTAAATAGGAGCCTATTTTCTCAGCTTTGTACTGAAAATTTTGATTCTCAGTTCTTATCTATATCTTTCACACATCATCTCAATTCTTTTGTTAATCAGCTCATTAGAGAAGGCTTTATAGCACCTGAAGTTCAGTTGCTGATGTGTGGGCTGCTCATATCTCGTATGCTAGTACCATTCAAAAGATCATAATGATATACATACGTATATATATATATATATGTATATATAGCATATATCTGCATTAATGGCTGATTTAATTATGTAGCCTGAGGAAATGAAAGTCTAATAAAACTATGAAAAAACCAAAACACAATTAAACTAAAACTGTAAAAGCTGGGCAAGAAGACGAACGAGAAGTAGGTAGCAGAATGAAAGAGAGAGGTGGGTAAGGGGATTGAAATAAAAAAAATATATATATATAAAAAAGAAGAACATATTTAAATCAACTTTAATGAAGTCGAAAACAAATTCCATTGCAACTAGTTGCTCTGCCTCGCTGGCTGCATATTTCTGCCGATTTAATGAGCGAGAGCGAGAGAGTGCGAAGGGTATGAGAGGGCGAGAGAATGGGGGGATCTTAGTAGCTGTAGCGACTAAATGAAACTGAAACCGCGCGTAAAATAAATAAAAGGCTAATGCATTGTGCACTAAATCATTGGATGTAGACTCGCAAGCCAACATACACTGCGAGAAATGACGGTGCCGGAAATACTATTAATTATTAGGTATGCTATAAGTAAGTTATGAATATGTGTATATATTTTTTATTTTTTTTTTTGTGATTTTCATGTATAAAAGAAATTTTATGCGGTTTCACAAATTAAATGAATTAGACTACTACTAGACTGCTACCTCATTTTCTCTCAGTGCACACTCATACATGTGGTCTCTCTCCCCTTCCCCGCTTCGCTCTTGCTCTGCTGCTCGTCGTCTACAATTTCACTGTCCAATTAGCGTGCGACGTTTTGAATGATGACCGTCAGTCAGACAATGCTCGGTCGCAGTCGCAGTAGCCGTCGCTGTCGCCGTTGCAGTCGCTGCTTTAGGCAAGGGTTACCCTACTGCATAATCCCATTCTGTGCTGTCTCTCTCTCTTCTCGTCCTCCTTCTCTCTGTGCTATGTTAATCTGTACAACAAAAAGCAGCAACAAATTGCATTGGGCACATTGCATTTTTATGACAGCTGCCGCGCAATATTTTTCAAATTTACGACTATTCGCATTTAACTGCAGCTACTGTAGAGTTATAGCTACCTCCCCCTACCACCTGCCCCTCTTTTGCTGCTCTAATCAAGCAACTACAATTTCTCTCTCTCTCTCTCTTTCGCTCTCAAATTTATTGTCATTAATCATGGATGGCGAACTGAATCGCAAGAGCAACTGCATTGTCATTATCATTGGCCATGGCTTTGATGTTGCTGCTTCGATTGTTGCTGCTTTTATTGATCGGCAACATGTTGCCGCAACATGGCAATTAAGGCTGGCCACATTTGTTTCCCCCAGCCCAGCAACAACATCCATCCTGGTTTATTCCTTCTAGCTAAGTCAAATTTATTTGTTGCTCTAGCTACATTGTACTTACGATACTCTAACATTAAAGCATTATTACAGTCCGTCATTCAATTTGTTTGGCCTAATGGCATCAAAGCGTGCCGCTGCTGTGAATTGCATTCGAGGAATTCCATAAAAAATTAGCTCTCATTCTCATAAACAGACACTGATTGCATTTCATTGTTGAACTAACTAGAACTATATCAATGTATATATACATATATGTCTACTATATGTAGCTATTGCTGCTAATTTACCCACTCATGACTTGAGCTGCCTTTCTCACTAAAGATTTTGAAAAGTGGAAAATTGGTGAAAATCTTTCTTAGTGCAATGCTTTAAGATTTAATTTTTTTTAAAATGCAAAAATGAAAATAAAATATTTTTTTTTGCAAAATTAAAACTTTTAAATTTGTTAAATTTTTTTTTAAGTATATTAAACATTTTTTAATTTTTTATTTTTGCCAACTTTTGAATATTTTTACCTTGCGCCTTCTGTTTTTTTATAGAGACGACAAGCTGAATGCTCTGCACTTTTCATGTCATTAATAGTTTTTCTGCTTCTTCCTCTTTCACCCCACTTTCCTGTTGTTGTTGTTGTCGCTGTCGCTGTCCCGTTCGTATATGGGCAAGATAAATGTTGACTTTGTCAGTTGGCCAGCTTGGGCTGCCTTCATTACGGGCCATTTGTTTGCTGCATAATTGGCCCAGGCAATTGGGCCAGTAAATTTATGATTTGTGCAACAGTGAGAGAGACGGAGACAGGCAGATAGGCAGAGGGACACTGAGAGTTGAACGGTAAATTGCATCTCGGCCAGATATTTGATAGCTTCGATATAGTTGTTGTGCCTCGCCAGGCAAAGAAACAAGAGATTTCCTTCGCTCTGCCGGGGCCATGGAGATCAAGCAGGCTGGCTGGCAGACAGCAGCTAAATGCCACGCCCACTGCCCATCAAATGTGGCATGGGCGTTGACCAAAGCTGCGGCCAAACTCATGTCATTTAAATTAAAAAGTTGAAATACAGCAAAAGCAAAGAAAAAGCATAAGAACTAAGCAGGAAAACAGTTTCGGCATGCCACGCCTCCAGCCTCCAGCAGAATAAATTTTAGAGAGGTCGAAACGTCAGTTGAACTTCAGTCTATATGCATATATGCTATAGATTCTTGACTAAGTCAAAGTTGTCAGAATATGTGAGAAACACTTGACTGACAGGCAGCAGCAGCAGCAGCAGCAGCAGCAGCATCAAAGACAGAGAGCGAGAGAACTGCAGCTCAAGTTTTCTGGCAATGTTTATCAAACTGTCAGTTTGACACGCACTGAAGGCCAAAAAGTCGGCGAAGCTGCTCTTGAAGTTGCTTCTAATGCTAAATACCTAGGCAAAACATCTTACAAAGGGTATATTGTCGTGAAGTTAATGTGTGTAAAAGGAGAAAGAGAGAGAGATATTGCTTCTTATGCATATTACATCATAGAAACAATTCACATAGTATAGGGTATGCCGAGTAGCTGACACACTCATTTGTTTGCGCATTTAGCAACACATTATTACAGGGTATATTCTAGTAGCTCAATACTTGCTTTTGATATTAACTTTGCATATTTACAGGATATCTAGCAGCAGCTCGCTTTGTGCAGTTTACTTGGCGTGTTTACAGGGTATCTGCTCTTTCAGTAGTTCAATATTAACTATTCTCTTTTCCTTACCCATACATACATGTATCTTAACAGGGTATTACAAAGTAACCTCACCGTAAATTAGTATATTTCAAGTGATTTTCATGTTTACAGGGTATCGTGCAGCAGTTCGTTAACAACTTCAACTTTATTCTTTAGGTGCATTCAGATAAGATCACTTACAAAGTATCTGAGCTTGCAGTACTTTGCCTTGGGTTCATTTGTTGTTGTATCTTTTCATATTTATAGGGTATCTAGCAGCAGATCACCTACAACTGTTATCATTGTGTATATTTATCTATGCCTGTTTCTAAGCCATCTTTCTCTCATAACATCAACTAGTTTCTATATGTTGTCTTTTTATCAACTCATATTTACAGGGTATCTAGCAGCTAGTCTCACCATTTCCACCACATTTACAGGGTATCTAGCAGTTGCTCACCTTCAACTAGTCTCCCTTGTCTCCTCTCCTAACTCTAAGTGGTTTCTATTTGCCATTTCTTTCGCACCCATTTACAGGGTATCTAGACATAGGTCACCTTCTTGGCCATCTCCTCCCCCAGTAGCTTCTTCCATTCTCTCGCACTCAGCTGTGCGCATTTAGCTATGCATTGTTGGAGCCAACGCACCGTTTGGGTCAGTTGAGCCGATCCTCATCGATTCGAATCCCATTGAGCGGCAGTTGGATTTACAGTTAGAATTGAAAAACTTTGCACAAAAATGCGATAAAGCGAACGGCGAAGAGCGCATAGCGAACGGCTCTGCGGCTGGCAAATTTATGAAAATGTTCGAGCCGTGTGTCCTTCTTTAGATTGTGGGATTTATTTGCGAGACGCCGACAGCACCAAAGATGGGCAACAGCAGAGGAAAAGTTTATTTTATGAGCCAGCTCGACGCGATGAGGCCGGGGCATTCTCAGTGGTGCCACAATTGCCTCGTTGGCCAAAATCATGTGGGCCAACAGGCATCCTAATTGTGAGTTTGGCTTAATTAAGTGAGCAGCAGGCAAAGAGAGAGCGACAGAGAGAGAGAGAGGGAGAGAGGGAATCTCTAGCTTGTGCCTCGCTAAGCATCTGCAGCTTAGATCATTACATTAACCGAGAAGCTGCGGGTTGGCCTTTTTGGGGCGTGACTGAGCCAAGTTAATGTTGTTGCCGTTGCCCCATTGTGTGGCATCTGCAACGGGCAACGAGCAACGGACATTGAACCTGCAGCAAACGATGTCGCACATATATACATAGTACAGCAGGCAAACACAGCACAGTAAACCCAAATCAAATAAGAAAAGCAGCATCCACTCTCTCCCTCTCCCTCTTACTCATGCCCTCTCCCTCTTCAGCAGCAGGCACTGCCGAAAAAAAAACAACATTAAAGCAAAATTTCTGCATGTGGCAGCAGCAGCAGCAGCAACAGCAACAGCCACCCTCCCTAGCTGGCAACCCCCTCGATGCCACCCCCAATCGTCGCCCTTCTCCCCACAGCTTTATACAGTCAGTGCATTGCCGGAGGCATGCGCCTACTTTGCCATCATTTCGTGGGTGGACTTTGCGCTCTGCTTAAATGAAATTAAAATATCTGATGTATACCTAAATGTTAACATTCCAAAACTTTAAGCTTCAGCTTCGCATGCCGCTTAAAAGGGTTGCAGCTTAGCGCGCGTGGTTGATGCTAGCATAATTCATTAGATTTATAGAGGTTTCTTAGTTTTAACTGAGAATTTTAGTCACAATTCATCTAACACTCAAGCAGAGAGTATTAGAAGCAGGAAATACTTTATAAGAATTACACCTATGCAGTTAATGTATATCCTATATAGATCTGCTTTACTGACTGTTGCTCTGAAGATCCTCTCTCTCTCTCTATCTCTCTCTCTCTCTCTCTCTCTCTCTCTCTCTCTCTCTGTGTTGCTTTTAATTCCCATTTCTCTTTTTCTTTTATTTTTAATCTTCTTTCTCTATCTCTATCTTCCTCGCTGCCTTCTCTCTCTACCTATCTCAGTTCCTTTCGCTTTCTCTCTATCTCTTAATCTTTCTGTCTTGTTCAATCGCTATTCTCACTATCTCTCTCTCTCTCTCTCTCTCTCTCTCTCTCTCTCTTTCTCTGTGTTGCTTTTAATTCCCATTTATCTTTTTCTTTTATTTTTTATCTTCTCTCTCTATCTCTATCTTCCTCGCCGCCTTCGCTCTTTACCTATCTCAGTTCCTTTCGCTTTTTCTCTGTCTCTCTCTCTCTCTATCTGTCTCTGTCTTGTTCTATCGCTCTTCTCACTCTCTCTCTCTGTCTCTCTCTTTCTCACTGCTTGTATAACCCTCTCTCAGTTCCTTTTCTCCATCTATTTCCATCTATTTCTCTGTCATTCATTTCATTTCCTCTACGTCTTGCTTCCTTCTCTCTCTCTCTCCTTTCACGTTTTCTCTCTCTATGTTCTCAGTTTCCTTGATATACTATCTATAAGAAATAATCGCTTACAACCCTATATAACTCCAATAGCAATAATCGCTCAGGTACAAGAGCTCTATATAAACTGGAGTCTAATAGACTAAGCCCTTAGCTTTTGCCCCTTCTCTGTGAGCTTTAAAAATATATATTAAAATACAACAGATACATATTGTAATCTGTCTCTAGGGTATTATTAACTTCGTCTAGGCTACACAATTTATTATTGTTGATTGCTGCTGCTGCTGCTGCGGCGAGCAACGAACCGAAAGTCAAGTTTAATTCATTAATAATAGGGTAACACAATGCAGAGGGTCTGCGCTGTAGGCGTGCGGTGCGAGGGGGGTTTACGAAGGGGGTCAAAAATATGCAATGCAATTAATATGTCCCTTGTTTGCCTTGGCTGGCCCCACCCTTGCCGTCGCCAGACTCGACGAGCCGAACAATAGCAAAAAACTCGCAGCTTCCATTTATTGCCTCGACTTCATCTCTCTCTGTCTCTTGCTCCTTCTCTTTCTGTTCCGGCTTACCCTTGAAACGACATGCACAATGCACACTTCAGAATATCCTTCGGCTTTGCCTGCCGCTCCTTATCGTCGTATGCCACATGCCACAACATGCCGCATGCTGCATCGAAAATCCTTTAGCCGCAACTTTTGCTGTTATTTCCCTCATGATTTTTTGCCGCTGTCTAATTAAATCTTTTTTATTTAAAGGCAAATCCTATGCGCAGCCACGCCCCACGCCCCACGCCGTACTCCCACACAGCCACCCAGCACTTCACAGCGCTTGCATTGTGGCTAGCAAAATAAACCAAACTGAAGAATATCAGAGTGAAAAACAACTGTGCTGCAATTCTATTCATTTCGCATACCCTGTAAATTGCGCAAAATTGTGAGCGGGTATCTGTGTGTTGCGGTAAGTTTGTTACTTATTTATAGATAAAGCGAAGCTTTAAGGCTATCATTTCTCACTTATTATAAGCATATAGATAAGGTATATCCAATCCACATGAGTCTAAATTAGATTTTTAGCTTTGCCAAACATAATACAGAACACTCATAGCAAACACTCGAATTATTGAATGCTTATCATAAATTACAGGGTATTAACTGTTGAGCTTAAATGCGTTTATTACTGTATCTGCATGTGACTGTTTTTGGCTAACTGTTTTAAGGCTTGCACAACTTTTGAACTGATATTTTTTCTTTGAATTTTTAAGTTTTTGTTATGCACTTTAGCTACCCTATAAATACCCAGCACTGAGTCTGTATTAGTTCTTTCATATTGCTAAAGCTCAACAAAGCAGTTTAGTGCCTAGGCGCAGGCTTTTACAGGGTATCTGTGCCTTGGAGCCTCTGTGCTTCTCTCTTCTCCCTTCGCTATGTGCATAGCTGCGTTTCAGCCTCTCGGGATTTTTGAGCTGAAAGTTTGTGCTGAAGAGCCGCAGCGAGAAGCTGCAGAAGAAGCAGCAGCAGCAGCAGCAGCAGCAGAAGTAGAATAAAAAATAAATGGAAAATAAGTAAAAAACAAATATGTAAAAAAAAAATAATAAAGTCATTTAGATTTAGCACTGCTTGGGGTAGATATGGCAGCAACCCCTGACCAAGCCCCTTCCCTAGCCATTGTAGCCATTGCCACAGTTTTACAGCCACTGGCACCTGATTTTGTACTCCTCTCATTTTTTTAGCTGATGTTAATGAACTCGAGCCGCAGTGCAAAAATACAAAAATGGGAGAAATAAAACAAGAACTCGGAAAATTTCCATGTTTTACTTATTTTCTATAGTACTTGAGTCCCTCTGCAAATGCCGCCCACCCCCAGCACCCCGAACGCCAACTACTCGCAACCCTTCTAGGCCCTGCGGCCACGCCCTCGAGTTGATTTTTCTGCCTTCTGCTCTGTGTGTGTGTGTGTGTGTGTGTGTGAAGTGGTTTATGCAATTTCGCTTCACATTTCTGGCACTTCATTTGCTGCCTCTGCTCAGCTGCAGCGGCTCGGGCTTCGGTCTCGGCTCCATTGGGAGCCTATGCCAGCTGCTATCCTGGCGCTCATTAGAGCAGCAGCCACGCCCGCCCCGCCCACAAGTCGAAGTACGGTTTCACTTGCCGCAATTTGAGGCATGGAGATTTAAATATATATATATATATATATTTCTCGTTTTTTAATGCTTTTTAATTGGGCTTTACTGCGCTTCGAGTGCGCTACTCTACGGCCTCTCAAGCATATCAATTCGAGTTGCAGTTGCACTTGTTCACATCTGCAGATATATATATATACCAATTAATGTGCGTATGTATCCTTTTCATGAATGTAACACATATTTCAATTGCTTAATTTGGTTTCATTGAATGTAGTTTCCATTCAATTTCATCTTGTTTCTATATACAACTTGAATAACTATCGTCTATGCGTGCTAATTGGTTTGACAATTAAGGATTCATATTTGACTTTAACTTCACGCAATACAAAAAGAATGCTAGCTGCTTTTGCCTTTAATTCGTGCCTATCGTTATTTGAATAAATATCGATTTTTATCGATATGCTTAGCAAATCATCAAATCACAAAACACTAAATGCTATAGCATATAAAAATATATTTAAAGTACATTTAAATATACGCTCACAAGATTTATAAAAATTATATTCAATTTTCTTTATAAATAATTATCGATTTTTTGTTAAATTTAATTGTGCTCCTGTAGAGCTAGATAAGAAGAAGAGATAAGCCAAAATCAACGATATAAAGTCTTCGTTAAAGTAGTAACAGGCGATTAATATTTAAATGTTTAGATATATCGATAATTATCGATAAACATTAGAAAATAAAAGTTGAGCAAGTCACAGTTTTTAATAATCGCTATAATCTATGTTTATATATCGGTTTAGAACATTTTGTTCAGCTATAACTTTTATATATTTATACTAAACATACAACAGTCGCTAAGTCCCATCGATATGTATGTATATCGATATGTATGCATATAAAAATCAAGCAGCTATGAAGAGCATAGTTATACAACGTTCAAGCTACTTTAATTGCACTCTTTTTGAGTCAAAAGGCTCCTTAAACTAATGCTGCCTAAGCAGTCCATAAAAATTGTCACATAATAATAGATTAATTATACAATAATTAAATAATAATCAATTGCATTAAGCATTCACCCTGTTTTTAAGTTGATTTGTAGCTAAACATTTTGCAAATTGTGAATAAGTTTTTCTCCTTAAATCTTTGGTTTAGCTATGTTGGCTCTATCTATTGCACTTATTAAGTTGCTGCAGCATAATCATGTAAACCCATTTATTTTAAACAGTTCATAATTTTCATAATTTAATTTGTGCTCAATGAGTTTTTGCGTTTGCTTTGCTTTGCCTTGCAGCTCCACTAAACAAGCATTAAAATGTTCTTTAGGCCAGGGCTTAAGGCAATAAGCTCTTAACTCTAAGTCCAGCCTAACTCAACTTGGCCACATTTTTCTATTTTTTATTTATATTTTTATTTTGTATTTTTTACTTATGTATATTATTTATATTTTTTACTATTTTATTTTATATTTATATTAAAAGTAAATGTAATTATATTTGATATATAAAAATATTAAATATTAATATTTATTATATTATTTTTGATTTACTATTTTATTATTACATTTATTAAATAATTTTATTTTGATATATAAAAATATTAAATATTAATATTTATTATATTATTTTTGATTTATACAAATCATGATTTTAATTTTATATTTTTTTTTTTGCACTGCATTGCATTTTATTTTATTTATTTTATTATTATTCCAGTTTTATTCTTATTTATTTTTTTTTGTTTTATTAATTCTTTTTAGCAGTTACTTTAATTGCTAATTAAATATATTTTAATTATTTTAACGAATTTTATTTTTAATTTCAATTTTTATTTGTTTTTTTGTTTTTTTTTTGTATATATATATTATATTATATATATATATATATATATATATATATATAATATATATATATATATATATATATATAATATAATATATATATACAAAAAAAAAACAAAAAACAAATAAAAATTGAAATTAAAAATAAAATTCGTTAAAATAATTAAAATATATTTAATTAGCAATTAAAGTAACTGCTAAAAAGAATATATATATATATATATATATATATATATATATATATAATGTGTGTGTGTGCAACGTAGCAGCACAAAGCCAAGTGTCTGTTTAAGGCGTTGCTGCGGGTGTTGTTGCTTTGCTTTTGCTGTTGCTGCTGCTGCTGCTGCTGCTGCTGCTGCTGCTACTTCTACTGTTTCTGCCAGCTACTCACACAGAAATTAGTTTTAATTATAGCGCAAGTGCGAATGTCGGAATGGATGAAATTAATTTCTCAATTGCATTTTGCCACGCATTTTATTGTCGGCAAACCAAAATGTTGCACTTGCAACAAACAAAAGAGCGGGAGGGGAAAGGTGGTCGGCGTCGGCGTCAGCTTATTTGGTGTCTGTAATTTGAAACGCTTCTCTGATTCGGAAAAACAACATTTGGCTTTGGCTTTGGCTAACGCTGAGTCTGAGGCTGAGGCTGAGGCTGAGGCTGAGTCTGAGGAGGAGGCGCCTCGCTTATGCAGCCGCTGGTTCAGCGGTCGCTAAATGTCTGCAGAATATTTCAAATCCGCACGCAGTTGCGCGTTGCACGTTGCAAGCTGCTAGTTGCCAGTTGGCAGTTGTTGCTGCTGCTGCATTTCCGCTCACATTGGGAATTTTGCAGCAGACGACGCCGTGGACCATTATAAATGATGGTTATTTTATAATTGTGGAGTCGCGAAAAGCAGTTGCTGCTGCTGCTGCTGCTGCTGCCGCTGCTGTTGCAGTTTGGCCAACGCATTCAAAAACGCATTTCGTGGCCATTTTTAATAGTCAGCAGCGCAGCGGGCAGCAGTAAATCCATCAAAGAGTTAATTGCCACGTTGCCGCGATTGCAGCTACAACTGACAACTGCTGCAACAGCAGCGGCAGCAACAGTAGCCAAATGTAGCTTGCGGCAAAGATGCGCCACAGACAGCGCTGCTGATTGACTGTGGGAGGCGTAGCAAATGGAGAGAAAGAGAAAGAGATATGCAGAGCGAGAGAGAGCGGGAGAGCGGGAGAGAGATAGACAATTGACTCCTCAGTCATGCAGTCAGCGAACGGTAGTTGCATAGCCCGAAGCCAAATTCAGTTCAGTTTGAAATATGGCCCAAAATATTAGACTGGGCAATTGAGCGGCAGACAGAGACAGAGACAGAGACAGCGACAGAGAGAAGTGAAAGAGAGAGCAGCAACTGAAGCGCTCAGCATTTTGATGGAGCGATTGGCACGTGACAAATGTCGTGACTAACAGCGAACTAAATGGACAGTTCGTAATCCATTTGGCGGCCTTTTGATTAAATGCAGCGCATTAATCGAAGCGAAAACGGTTTAAAGCGCTTAAATGCGAGCTAAAGGCAAATTAACTTAATACCAGATATATATTTTGACCATGAAATATGAAGAAGTTAACCAGCTACATTTATTAACAAATAGATATTATGCCAATGGGCGAATCATGTGATTTATTGGACTAGTTGGGTAGGAGCTCAACTTTTGGCCAACTGCTAGACTGGGCTAAATCTGCTTCAGTACTGAGTTGACTGTGTTTTTCTTTCTTTATTATATATGATATATATATGGGCAGATGCAGTTAGTTATATATATAGTATATTAAAGACAAGCAGTGGCCAGGGTGTATTGAGCAATGTCTAACTGGCTCGTCATACGTCTGTCTGCATGAATGAGAAACCTTTTTTGATTTGATATAATAAAAAATTCTGGTCTTAGAATAGGCCTTTGGCTCAGAGAAAAGTAGCTAACGCTTCGCACCCGAAACTTCTTTGTTCAGCTTTTCAGATGTCTATAATACTGAACTATGCTCGTATCATCTATTGCACTTATTGCTGTCAATAAATAGTTTTTGCAGTCTCAATCATCGAACTGCTTGATTCGAACTCTTGTCTGATTAAATGAAGACTAGAGCTCAAAGCTCTTTATAGCTGCAGACAATATATCTATCTATATATATTTATACCTATATATATTATTCTCTAAATTCACTCATATATATGAGCAATAGTCAAATTCATTTTTCTTTAACACCTTCCGTTTTTTTTGAATCGCATTAAAATAGTTTTTAAAATTTTTTAATTTCTTTTGCATACTTTTCATAGCTAGCAAAAATATCTTTGCGCAGTTTTTCATCTCCTACAATCCACAATCTCAGCATTCTCCACACTCAACCAGTCCTTAACACTTGCCGATTGTATGGGATGCCCATTAAAACTGGCCAATTGGGGTATATTAGTTTCGATATATATAAGTTCCTGCATTAACAGCCAAGTCAGTGTAGTCTGGCCTATCGATCTGTCCCATGTAGCTTCTGCTTTATAGATAGATTTTGTACAGCTCTCGCCAGGTCATAGTGGGTATCTCTGGGTCTGATATTCGTGCTGGCTGCGCGTTCGGTTCATTCGTTCCGTCACACACTGCGTATGAGTTATGCGTCAAATGGGGCATGGCATAGAAAATGTTTGCCTGCTTGCAACGCATTTGATTCCAAAATGCATTTAACATTCGCACGCGCTGCATCGAATGCCAATTTCTGCTATTTGGACTTTGGCACCGACTTCCCCACATTTGGGGGCGTGGCATGCTTTGTGTGCGCACCTTCTCTGCCAGAGGGGAGTGGGAGGCGGTAGGGGCGGGTTTCTTGGGGCGCCGACATAATTGCAATTATTTTTAATGTTTATTGGCGTTTCGAGTGGCGCCAAATACTGAAATGGTCAATAGAAATTTCGCCATGCGTTGAGTGCATATAAAAAGTGCAGCACACACACACACACCGGCCACGCCCTCTGTCGCCCCACTCTGTGCGCTGGCAGCTGTCGGCTTTTGCTTGTTGTATGTTTCCCTTTCATTGTTTTTCATGTAATTGAAACCTTTTGGCGTAACCCACTACAAAGGATTTTTAGCGACCACGCCCCCTGCCAGCTGCCCTCTCCACCCTTCGACTGCTACTCAAGTGGCCTTTTGTGCTGCTTCTTCTTTTAGCTGCTGCCGTTGTTGATGTTTTTTTTTTTTGTTTTAGCCTAGCGCGTAATTCAAGCCTCCAAATGAGCAGAGGAAGGAGCAGGTCGAGGATGACGAGGGAGGCGAGGGCTACGAGGTTCATTGACAGCGCCAACGCTTTGATGTGCCCCGTTTTATAATTTAAATACTTGACTTGTAAAAAACAAAAAAAGAAGAAGCAGAAATAAGAGTGGTGCCAGTGGTGCAGCGTGCTGCAGTGGTTACTGCTGCAGTGTTAAATCAAACTAAATTGTTTGACTTCTTAAGCTCGAGCGCTACTTGGAAAGGAGAGTATATTGGGTTTTGTGCTAGGCATATTTGGTTATATATATATGTAGGTAAATATATATGTAAATAAATAAAGATCTATATATATAAATATATTAAGGTGTAAGCACTCGCCTTGGAACGTCTTTCACCAGTGACGAGGCAGCGCGATAAATTGTCTTACAAAATATAATATATATAAAAATATAATAAAATATATATAAATATATATATATATATATATATATTGATAAGGAAGCATATATATAATAGGTAATTTCTTAGATAAACACCAATTAAAGGCCTTGCCATATCAAAGACAAATTTGAAAGTTTTAGAAACTTCCGCTTGACTCACACTGAAGCTCTATAGAGAGGATAGAACACATAAGTGCCATAATACAGCCTTGAGGGGGCGTGGCATATGCATAACAACACTATCAAGTATTTGCAGCATGAACGAGCATCGTGCAGTCGGCTAGGCGAGTCGCTGCAATGCTCGTACTTGTTTTATGCTTCTTTGCTTGTAATGTCAAACGGCGCGGCCGCCTTTGAAGTGACCCGCAGCCAAGGAGTGGGGGACAGTGGCGTGGGGGCACTGCAGTAGAGCGGGGGTGGCCGGGGTGGTGCTTCAGTTGAAGCTGATATTTGATACATGTGGCCAAGTCATGTGTGATTAACAACTGAAAGAAGGGTCAAGCGAGCGATGCCAAAAAGTTCAATAACTTTTGCCAAGCAGCTGGACTCGGGCTAAACCAAATAACAAAAAAATTAAGGATAAACCACAATTAAGCGTCATTTTGACGAATAGCAGATACCCTATGTTTGCAGCTGAGCAACATGTGAAGTGCTTCGTAACTGTTTAAGTAAAGTTATGTAAATAATTTGTACATTTAGCTATCACAAAAGGGATGCTCGTGTCGGGTGCGCATGACTAGCTTATACCCTGACTGAGAAGGTACTCGAAATGTGAAAACTTAATATCTATTAACATATTAAAAAAAGAAACTCTATTACAAATTCCTTGACTATAGTTTTACAAAGCATCAAGTTTAATCTAAATTTTCATTAACAAAAATTATCGATAACTTCTAAACAAACATCAATTGCTTAGAGTCGACAGTGTATTCTATGTAGCTAGTTAAGCTTGATCTTTATAAAAGAAATTTGTTGACTGGCTTTTTGAAAGTTAGAGATATTATTAAAAACTTAATTTGAAGTATAAATTTTAATCGAAAAAAGTTATCGGTGACTTGAAAAGAAACTTGAGCTGCGACACAAGAAGCTAGGAACTGCGTCTATCCACGTCTTAATCTACATGTAGGGGAAGTTTTAAAGGCAAATAAATGCTTTGCATATACCCGCTTACCCGTGGCTAGCGAGCATCTGAAGACAGAAACTAGGTGTGTCTGCGAAAGGCAAAAGGCGAAGGCAAAGGCCATGCCATAACTGGAATGTGGCTCACAGAGCCAACCAGACTTGAGCCGAGACAATCTGTGGAAGAAGGGCGCAACGCGTTTCCTTCCTTGTTTGGCTCTGAGTCAGACCTTGAAATGGCGAATCGAACGGGTCCGAACGAACACGCAGCGTCTGCTCCAAGGCAAACCAGCTTTAACAGCAGCTGGAGCTGGTTTTCAGGCGACGTCCTCGAGAAAATCAAAGCGAATAAAAAAAGGCGAAAACAGAATCGCAAAATAAATAAAACCGAACGAATGTAAAATGGTCAAGACAAAGTCGTAAAGGCGCAGTCCAAAATGAATACAAAAAAAACATTCAGGAGAAGCGAAAGATGCACGACTCAGAGATATTCTAGAACACAAGTCTAACTGAATTGAGAAAAGGAGAATCAAAGAAATCGCCAAACCAATCAATGACATAATTTAAATGAATGCTTTAGAAACCATTTCCCAAAATCGATATATATCGATCTATCAATACTCTTTATGCGTCACTAAAGTTCGATTTTGTGTCGCTGCTATGGAAAGCCAGTAAAATATTGACAAATCATGTGACGATATCGATACGAATTCATGTTATCGATAACTATAAAAAGGAGTTATCGATATGCAATACAATACTCATATCGGTGGCACTAGCTTTTCACTTTAACTGTCTCTCGTTGCCATCAATACCCATTGCAATAGAATATATGCTTCTGCTATCGATAACAATTAAATATATATAAATGTTAATATCGCTGACATTATTTGCCATATTAACTCTCATGTCGATCACACTTCCCATAGTGAACAATTGAAATAATATGATTTATCGATAAATATTATCTCTATTTATATAACAATATCGATAACATTGCCTATCGATGTGATTGATGCCCACATCGATAACACTATCCATGCTAGTTATGCCATTTCAAATCATCTAAATATATAATCTTAACGATAACTCTATTTATCGATAGTTAAAGCCTTATTCTTACAGGCTCGATTCGCCAAATCGTCAATTTCAAGCGACACTTTCCATTTTGTAATTGAGGGTATGAGAAATGCAGCGGCATGAACAGCGGAAAGAAACGAGTTCTTTTCTTGGCCTCTTGGCTTAAAGCAGTCAGGCGGCAGTCAGGCAGTCAGGGAGTGCGAAGCTGCTTTGCGTGTCAGCAGAAGTTCTTCTTGAAGAACGTTTGCCAACTGCGACTTCGTCTTGAAGCAACTGCAGCATCCGATTTAGCTTGCAACTTGCAACTGCCACAGCTTCAGCTTCAGCTGCTGCTCATCTGTTTGTCTGTCTGTTGGCCATGTCGAAATAATAAATGCATTTGGTATTAGAGACTCTTATGCCAATTACAACAAAATGGTTTCAGGCCGCATTATCCTCAAGTTATGACAACTACAGCCACAGCCACAGCCTACGGTATCTATGTGTGTGTGTGTGTGTTGGTGTTTGTTGTGCGTGAATTGATTTTGTGCATTTAGACAACGTTTTCCGTGTTTTGAGCCAAAAACGATTTGTAAAAACTGTTGCTGGGGCGTTGTTTGATTTCCAGTTCGTTTCGCTTTCGCATCCTTCTGCCCGCTAATTACGCTAAGTGCACACTGCTTTAGGGGTCTGCAACAAACAACAGCAACAACAACAACCGCAACAAACAACAACAACCAACAGCCACTGCATTTGTTGTGCGAAGCCAACATTAAATTCTCAAATGTCCCAGCAATGCGTGAAAATGAAAAATTATGGAAAATTCATAAATACACTGAGCAAAAATGGTGAAAACTTTGTATTTGAGACAATTGAAGTGAGTTAAGTTTCGATATGCCAGCATCATATAATGTATATTATATATATATATATATAACTGGATTGTCCCTTTTGAATATCTTTGATTGTTTTCGCTAAGTGCACAATACACACACATACACACTCCTATTCGCTCACACACATCATCTACTTCTCCCCTCCTCAACTCTTCGTCTTGCTCACATCTCTTCACTCACTCTCACTCCCTCATCTCGGCCTCTCGCTCTGGCCTCCGCACTACTCTAACTCCACTCCAGCGGCGAATTCAACGAGTTCAACGTTCTTTGCACAACATTGTGTTTTGTGCTTTCCGCTTATTTTGCTCTCTGCCTCTGCCTCTGCTGCTGCTGCTGCTGCTGCTGCTGACTTCTCCCTCTCTCACACTCTTTCACTCTGCTGCCCTTTCGCTTGTGCGTCGGCACACGCGCTGCACCTTTAAGTGCCTGCTCTGCTCGCCTGTCCGCCTGCGTCGGCCCTTTTCGCCCAATGCAGGAAACCGACTTCAACTTCAACTCCAACTGCAAAACGGCAAAAAAAAAAATAAAGAAAAAGAAAAGCAAAAAGCAGGCAGAAAAAATTTGCAGCCCAGCGAACACCATCATAAAAGACAATTTTTTGTTTTATTTTCTTTTCTGTTTTTGTATTTTCTCTCTCTCTAACTCTGTCACTCCTATTGCCGCATGCTTATTATTGTTGCATTGCATTTGTTTCGTTCTCTCCCTCCCTCTTTCACCGAGTGCAGCTGCTGCGCTGCGTTGTCTGCGTTGGCGTCTCGTCGCTGCCCTTTTGACGCCCGCTTTGGCCCGCCCTTTCGCTGTTGTCTCCCTGCCCCTCCAGCTGCTTACGCTTCCCGTTAATCATCTAGCGAGCACCTGATGCAGCGAACGCGCGCCCATGCGACAACTTCAAAAGACGCAGCGAGGCATCGCCTCTATCGCCGCCATCGCCACGCTCGCATATCTATGATTAACACCTACAAAGAAACTGTGATCCGATCCGATCTAGACATTGTCGCGGATCCTTGATTATTATGTATTATACACGAACATTATTTAGCTTGAGCAGTTTTAGTTTTAGAGAGAAGTTTTAGTTTTAGAGATCTTTAGCATTTGACAACTAGTTCAATGTTCAATGGAAATATAAATTAATCTATAGGGAAAGAGTTAGGAATATTACGTATCGATCTTAAGTAAAAATATCAACCGATCTATCTAGAGCTATGAATACTTCGTTACATTTTATATTCGAAACTTCCAGCAACTGAGATCTGATCTAACCATTGTTGCGAGGTAATAGTTCAATAAGAATGTCAATTGATCTATTAAAGAAATTTCTGGCAACTGATTTAAAGTTAAAGGAGAAGCTTTGTTTGGGTCTTTAAGATTTGTAGGCTGTCTAGATCATACATAGATCTATGGTGATCTTAAGTTTGAGAATCAAATCAAATCAAAGACCTTTTTAAAAAAATTAGTTTTTCTATATATAAATATATATAGACTTATAGTATATTATATATTCTATGTATATAAATATCTATATTTTATAGATATTTTTTTTGTCTATTTTTCTTAAAAGTGTATATATTATATAAACGTTCTCAGAGCTATATATAATATATTTAATTTATACAAATTGAATGCAATTAAATTAATTTATGTTTGTATTATAATTTCTTCCGAATGAATGATTAATAGACTATAAAATACTCAAGTAATTAAGAGTTCAGGTTCATTAGGGATTTTATAGAACTATAAAGAGCCAGGAGTTATAAATATGCAATATACAGATGGCAAATTGCTCCAGGTTCAACAATCGTTAAAAGCTAAAGACGCTTTTGATTTGGTAGTGCGAAATAGTAAAATAACAAAAAACTTTATGGATCTTAAAGTTCCGAAGTTAACAACTTTATGGACAGTTAACTTCCAATACACCTCTTTGGTTATAGAAGAAGAAGACTAGTCTAGAGTATAGAATATGGACATTAATCGGGCTGTTAATTTAGTCTTAATGAGATGCCAACTTGTCAATACAAATTATGCGACTCTATTAATAAATAATAAATCCATATGAAGAGGCAATCCAAATGGAGCAACAAAACTATTTTATTTTTGGCCAGACGGGTATCGTCTATAGATGATACGTTCGTCTGGGCCATGTGGGAGGTTGATTAGCATAAATTGGAAAAAAATAAAAACGAAAACATATTTGTTAGAAAAACTATCAAAAGTAAAATAAAACTTTGCAGAGGTGTTTTCTGACGTAGAAATTAAACTTTGTGGCTGCCTGCATATTTGTGATCTGAGAGATTTGCTTTCCGGATTATACGACGCAGCGGTAAGTAAAGTTGCCTAAGACTAAGCTAAAGCTTAGATACTCTAATAAAATTTACTTTGATATTAAAATTGATCAGGATTCGGACTGACATCGTAAAGTCATTGCTTAAATCATTTTCAATAAAATTTAAAATAGTCTCAGCTTAAGCAATAAGATCTAGTCGAGCGTTAACAACTGCTGAATACTCGCTCATAATTCAAAAAGTTATCCATTCACATTTGACTTAAAATGTATTTGGCTTATTTGTAGAGCCAATCTAATGTAAGCCAACAAAACTGGCTAATTCTACCTTTAAAGTTGTAAATATTTTTATTTCACAGATATATAGTATATAGGTACATTTAATGAGATTATAAGCATATATATTATATGGGTATATTTAAGCAAGATTATAAACAATAATCACAAAGGCGAAACTTGATTAGATTAGCTAGCTCTATGAGTGTAGAAGAATATATGTGAATATATTAATATGTATCTACATTCAGTGAGAAGTTCAATTTGAAAGACAAACATTGAGCAAGACATAAGACTCAGAGAAACTAATATACTCTCCCATTCACATCGATAACGTCAACGAGCATTAAAATGCACATATTTAGCTTTTAAATACATATTTTTGTTTTTATTTCAATGCATATATCATGTGTATACATATATATATATATATATATATATATATGTATATATGTATATATAAGCGTATGCTTAAGACCTGTGTCTACCAAATTTGATTTCTTTCGTTTTTGAATTTCTAAATTTATACGACAAAAGTTTGTTCGCCTGCGAGTGACCCACACGTTGATGAGCCGCAGCCAGTTGACATCGGTTCACAGTGATTTATGGATTTGAATGCTCGAGTGGGCGTGGCTGTTCGCTGCACAAATTTGGGTCAGCAACCAGTACGAATTAGTCGAAACAGTTGTAGCAATTGCTCAGTTTTTTTAGTCAACTTCCGGGAATTGTCGCAAATCCTTCTGCGAACCGAAAGACCACGCCTACAGAAAAAAGCAAAAACAAAAACAAAACTGCCCTTAAGCAGTTTAGATTGGATCGGATCTACAACTGTATGTAGTCCACTACCTAGTTTACCTGTAAGCAGTTTAGATTGGATCTATCCAAACCCTGCCTTTCGCAATTCAATCGGGAACTGAGCCTATGAATGAATTTGTCTGTCCTACGAGTTCCTAGAATTCCTTCTTTTTTTGCCATTGTTGTGGATCTTTATTATTATTATTATCATCTCTCCCTCTCTCGCTCTGTGGTTTGTTTTTTGAAATTCAATTCACAAAAAGAAAGAAGAAGAGCAAAACAAAAACAAAGCCTCAAAAGCCGCTCCAGACGCGACGACAACAAAAGACAAACAATTCCACGGAAATAGCTTCGCATGTGCCCCGATACCTCATCAGTCCCGCTTCCCCTTAGCCCCTCCCCCTCGCTCTCTGCCTCATCAAAGCCAACATCTAAGCAAATTTTGAATTCCTAAAAATTTTAAAATAAGAAATATACCAAAAAGCTAGACGCCAGACTTTTAAGGGGCTCTGTCATTAGACGCGGGCGTTGCCATTGCTCGCTTCATAGCGCCCCGCCATGCCTAGGCTTGGAATGCGAAGCACAGCCAACGGCCTGGCTTGCCCTAATCTTTGTGGGATATTGTGAAATTCGTAACTTATTTGGCTTGACTAAGAACTGACTTGAGCTTTGTTATTAATACAGCCAAAACATATGCTGTTAACATTAGCAAAGTTCATAAAAGCTCATAGTAACTGTTCTAAAAGCTTTGTTGCGGTTTACCAGCTTTTAAAGATCAGTGAACCTAGTTTGCAGCTGATGGCTAGAGTTTTCCTGTTATCAACGAATAAAAATGTTAACACAGCACATAAAAGCTCCCATTACTTTGTATTAAAGCCTTCTGTGCTTTGAGCAGCTTTCAAAGCATCGTAAAGTTTCTTCTTAGCTGACGTTTTTTTAGATTTTTACTTTGTAAAATAACTTCGAAAGAGCATCACAGCTTCGCATGTTTAGCTTTTCATATTTGTACTAATCACAAAAGGTAAACAAATAAATTCACACAGTTTTAATAGCCAAATCGCTTAGCGAATTTCGGTAAATGTGTTAAGTTTAACCTCGAATATGGTTCGACGGCATACATTTGTGTGCTTACCTGCAGCAGAGGTAAGCGTGCAGGTAAAAGCGGCTGGACTTGCTAACGCAGCGGAAAACTTAGCTGCTTTACGGCCATTTGACCAGTCACGTGTGGCGGCTTTTTTTAGCTCTCTTTTTAGCCTTTTGCATTTGCACGCTGCACGTCGCATTCCAAAGCGCAAAACGATGCGTCGACGGTGACTGCAAATGCCGCCTACTGTCAGACGCTTGGCTGAGCTTTTCAAGCAAAGCTCATTTGCAAATTAAACGAAACGCCGTGAAAAGCGGAGCCGATGGCGACGGCGAATTCGTTGACAACGGGCGACGTCAAAGGCAAAGACGACGAAGACGACGACGGCGGCGACGGCGACGGCGATGTTAACGATGACAAGCGGCGGCGGCGACAAAGTCACACACAAAGCTGACAACGGACGAGCAGACCATATGATAATGATCATAACGATGATGAGTATGGTGATGATGACGCTTACTGCCTGCCTGTCCGTTGTTCATTCATCACGTCCGAGCATGTCTGCAAGTTGGGTCTGATCTTTATGTACGCCTAGACTCAACTATGTGTGTGGTCCAAGCTCTTCTTCTTGCCAGTTCTTGTGCGGACGCATAAAAACGCAAACGTCGTCACATGCCCCGACGGGGCAGCAGCAACAACAACGACAACTACAAAAAGTGTGAATTAGAAAAGGCACTCAAGCTTAAATGGCGAGCGCTGCTATAAAACGCATAGCCCCAGAGTCGACTGCGTCATACTCTGCTGACAGTTACAACAGTTCGCAGTCACAATTTCCTCGACCCCTGCTGGTCACACGCTTGTGTGAGCGTACCAAATGCCAAGTTGCCAATACCGTATTTCGGTATAGTTAATATGCTCTCTTTTCCCCCTTTGCTAACAGGGTATGAAAGCAGACCACACACAAACTTCAGCAACAACAAGAACAACATCAGTTAAAGCTGCGCTCGGCGAATCAATTGCAGGGCCGTTTATCATTGTCATTGCAAGGCACAAACATAGCGAGCGCAACAATGCTGCCGCAACATACATACATATGTATATGAGTGCTGGCAACAATGTTGCGCAGCTCTTACTACGTTTCATCAATAAAAATAGCTTTTAAAGCGCCGACGCCACATTCGAAGCAGACAAGCTGTCTGTGCCGCACACACACACACACACACACAGACACGTGTGCGTAGCCATTGGCATTTGTTGCGTGGGCCGCTGCCCCGCTGGCGTCTGCTGACGACGAGGTCAAGATGAAGTCATGCTTGAAACATGCTGCTTAAATATGCCGTCTGCTGGCTGCTGGCAACAATTAGTTGAACGCGCCTCCGTCCCGCCGTCTGCTTTGATGTGTGCCAAACACTTTTGTCAACACCCACAAATTGCTTCGCTGCTCCAATTATTCCAAAAAGCCAAAAGGGGCGTGGCATGTCAGTCGGCACTGCCTTTGAAGCCAATTGAAGTTGTCAGCTGCCCTCCTCACCCTCAGCGCCTGAGCGACATGTAATATAAACAAATTGCAAAAGAAGGAAAAAAAAATAACCGAAATGAAAGAGCAAAAGGGGCGTGTGTGCTGTACATGAGTAAAGCGAGTGCCACAAAAGCCTTGCCAAATGGGCATAGCGAGCGGTCAGTCCAACAGTCTGTCAATCTGTCATTGCGTCAGTCACTCAACTTCGGCCAATGCCCACGCGCACAGGCGCCACGCCCGCTGCTCAGCTGCGCTTCCACCTAGCTCCGTGCCCGCCCGCTGCCCACTCTCTTTCGTTTCGCTCGCCCTCTTTGTCTCTCTCTCTTTCTTTTGCTATCCTTTGATTAGCCTTTTTCACGAGTATTTTGGCATGCACAAAGCGCAAAGCAAAAACAAAAGAGCATATGTGTATGTGTGTGTGCATGTGTGTATGTGTGTGTGTGTGTGGAGTGAGTGTTCATTGTGCTCTTGAGCTGAGACCGGTAATTAAATATGAAATCCTTTGCGGCTTTCAAGATTTAACTTTAAATATTTTAAATCAAATTTAAACCTTTTTAATGAAATCTAAATTCGTGTTAATTTATTAATCAGATTTGAGCTTATTGTATTATATACAATTATTTGTACATATATACATTATGCATTATTATGCATTTGTGTAAGCTTATTCAGCGAACTTGTTGCTAGCAAATGTTGCTATGCCTGACGTAAGGGCAACAACAACAGCAATAAAAGTTAAGTAACTTATACAGTTCTTACTTTTTTTGGTTTAAGCAACAAATCTTATGCAAATGTTGCCAATCACCAAATCAGCAACAAATTTCATAAAAATGTTGACAATGAAATGTTGCCAACGAGTAATAGTAAAGAAGAGCGTATAGCAGACACAAGCAACAAAGACATCAACACGAACAGTAGCAGCAACATTTAACAGCAACATTTATCAGCAACATTTACCAGCAGCAACAGTTGTTGTTTGCTGTTTGCGCACTTGCCTTTTGATTGTTGTTATTGTTGCTGTTCGCCCATATTTGGCAGTTGGGCAATTAAAATTACATACACTTAAACCACGGCATCTTTTGTCGGCCTCTTAAGAACCTCAACAACAATAGCAGCAGCAGCAGCAACAGCCACAGTAACAACACAGCTGACAAAGAGACAGCGCACGATTTTCCATTTAATTAATTTATTGTTTGGCTGAAATATAATTGCCAGCGGCACGATGTTGATGAAAATGCATCAAGTTGTTAGCAGAAATTGTTCTTGTTGTTGTTGTTGTTGTTGTGTCTGTCTGTTGCTGAATGTTGTTTTTCTTGTTGCATGCAAAGTGGTAGCAGCCCACACCGCAGCAATAGCAGCAACAACAAGAACAACAATGACGCGTGGGTCACACCCACGTCTGACAAAACGTCAACGGATTAAGCGATAATTAGCTGTTGTTTTACATGCACACAGCACCCAGCCAACCCCACACAAGTAACAAGTCTAAGTCCCCCATACCCCTACCCCTTTACCCAATTCTTACCCCCTGCCGCTTTACCCAAATTTGAGTTCGTCAACGTTTCGCAGCAGCATTTGGCTTACCTGCAAAGAGACAGAGAATAGAGAAACAAATATGAATATTATTGCGCAAACAGTATATATATAGTTATGTGTATGTATGTGTATGTGTGCGTAAGCTTGTGTAATTGTGCACAAAAATCATTTAAAACTAAAAGCTGTTCGAATCGCACCAAAAACGCTAGCAAAACGCACTAAAAACGCTCAGTTTACATTAATATGCGACTTAAGCAGCGCAATTATTGATTTGTTAACTTTTTAAAACTATTTGATTTTAACCTGTTATAAGTGCATATAATCGTTTAACAACTTAATACTTGAGCTGTTCAAGTCGCTTTGAAAACGCGCTAAAAACGCGCACAAAACGCTTCTGTTTTGCTTTGATTTGTGAACTAAAAATATGTTTTAAAGCATTTAGCTAACTTCTTAAATATTAATTTAAAATTCTTTAAATATATAATATGATATATATAATATAATATATTTTATAATTAGCTTTATCTTTATCTATATTTTGTTTTTTTTTTTATGACAAACCATTTTGTCTTTGATGAACGCCTCAGCTGAGCTGCATTGATGGGAGTTGAGTTGTTGTTTCTATGATGCAGTTGTTCCACTTTCAATATGGAATTTATCTGTGTATGTGCTGCCTAGTTGCCTCGTTCCTCTACCTTCTTTAAGCCCATTTGATTGTGCTGCTAGCCTTTTTGGGCCAAACGGTTAACCAGAATTTCTTAAGCCAAACTTATTGACTTTGAAAACTTGGCTAAGACTGAAACAAAGTTTCCACTGGTTTATAATAATTTTGATTAGTTCTGCCTTGTTACAATTTTTACGCATTTAGTTTTAGGTTTTAAAAAAAATTTAAATTTACATAGCAAAGGGTTGTGCCTCGCTATACTCCCCTCTCGCCTACTCTACTCTCCCCAATCGAAGCACACGCCTCGAAAACAATCAGAACCAATTAACTGCAAAAAAATTGAACAATTGAGTTGATTGAAAGAAAAAAGAAGGAGAAGGAAAAAAGCAAAAGCAACATTGCATTTGGCTTTTGGGCCGCGAACTTGTGTGTGGCTGCCTAGTTGGCTGGTTGGCTGGTTGGCTGTTTGGCTATGGCTCGATACGAAGCTAATTGCCAATCGAGCAAAACAGTTTGCAGACAGTTTGACGACCGACTCATTGGCTATGCAGAGAGCCAGAGCATGAGCCAGGCGCTGACCTCGACATAACCCAGTTAAAGGCAGCAGCTGAGAAGAGAGAGAGAGAGGGAGGCCGAGAGAGAGCGTAGAGAGGCGCAGCGGTAGGAGGCGCGCCTCATATGCGAGTCCAATGCCAATAGCAAAGACTAATCTGCAGTCTGCAGTCTGCAGTCTCTAGACTCGACTCTGGTCGCTGTTCTTTCGACTTGACTTTGAGTTTGGGTTTCCTGCACTCGCGTGGGCGTTTGTCTTGCCTTCCTTTTTTTTGGGGCTTGGTTGCAGTTGCTGTCGTGCACTCTAACTGTTTCTGTTGCTCGTGCCAAAAGCAAAAAGCCAATGAGACATGGCAAATGCACATGGCTGAAAGATACCCTGTAAACTGAAGGCGTATAGCATAAGCCAAAAATGGATCAAGAGGGCTTACATAAGCTCAGAGTTAGATAATTAGCCGTAGCGTGTATCGATATATTAAATTCTCACTCTCCTTTTGATGCTTCATTGCAACTTAAAAGTAATGAGAATTGCATAGAAGAGCGATTGTATGTTGTTTTGGGAAGCATAACTCGAATGTGTTTGCCATGTGAGCAATTAGAACTCAGAGTTATTCTCTATCTATATTATCGATATACACATGAATCGATTAATCGACATTTATCAAGTCTATACAAAATTTCTAACTCAATTTTGCTCGCTCTCTGTGTATAAAGTTACACAATTTGCTTAAACTAATAAGATCAATATATATGCATATACATTTATCGATAAACAATTATCGAAACTCTAGCTTTAATATACTCTTAGTATATATATGCTCTTAACATTCATGTACGCATTTCTTGCTTTGCCTTGGCTTACACTTACAGAATCACCAATATACCCCATTTAGTACAGGGTATTTTTGAGAAAAAAAAACGCTTCAACAACTCGTAGACAATTATAATTTGACGTTTGATTTGGCGGCGCGCACATGTGCCGCAGTCGCATTGCCTGGCTTTGGCTTTGGCTTTGGCTTTCGATTCGGATTTGGATTTGGATTTGGATTTGGATTCGGCTTGTGGTTGCAAGTCGTTGTTGTTGTTGTTGCTGACTGCTTGCAATTCATGTCATTGACAGCTGAGACTGAGGTAAGTTGCCCAAGTTGCCCAAGTTGCCGTCGGAACAGAGTGTTTAACCATTTGTTGCCTTTTCCACATTGCTTCAAGGTTTGCAAAAACAACAACAGCTACAATTTGAGCAGCGTGGGCGAAAGGATATATATATATATATATATATGTCAATAAGTGTGGAGCCATAGAAAGGCAAATTCTTACGGATACAAGCTTACAATAAAATTAATGAGCCAAAAGAAATTAAGAATGAGAAAGATTCAGAGAAAATAAAACAAAAACATAAGAAAAAGGAATCTAGGCGGGATTGACTGACTAAGAATTACCCGGCCAACTTAGCAGCGTTTTTGCTGCGGCTATTTAATACAAGAAACATAGTTTATATAGACTCTAAAATAAACTTAAAAACATCTACTTATCGTATCGATTATTTTCTATAATTAAAAAATGTGATGTATATATATCTGAAATATCAAGTTTTTAATAGCCACAGAGGCAGATAGATATGACTTCGCCTGCGCTGTTTGTCATCTTCATCCACACACCCTAAATGCATTGCAGCTCGCATCCTTTGGACTTTACCGCAAAACCAATATACCCTATTTTGAGCACATTTTCAATTAGCAAAACTGATTTGTGGACTTCTTGAATGACTGCTGGAACCAAGTGGCAAATGCGTGTACATAATTAGTTGACTTCAGGCAGATGCCAACGAAAATTCAATAATAGCAATGCAGCGCAATGCGGAGCAATGCAGTCAGTCATCATCGTTGTCATCGTCATTATCATTATTATTGGCCCTCGTCCAAATTGGCAACTGTCGGAGGAGAATTTTAGTTTGTCGCTGTCGCGTTGACAGTTGCAAATGTTGCAAGAGATTTTAAATGTGGCACACAAACTCAAAAGAAGAAATAAGCCTGAGCACACACACAATTCCCCCGTAACTTTCTCTGCATTAGATGTTTTTGTTTAAACTTCCGCATTTTGGGGCGCGCAGAAGCTCTGGCTGCAGCAAAGTTGAGGCAGAAGAAGCAGTCTTAGAAGAAGTAGCTGCAGCAGTCAAAGCCGTTGCCATTTATGTTGCCTGCTTGGCTGGCCACAAGATTTTTGCAAATGATATAATTCAAGCCAATATTTACATATGTATGCAAAACACACACACGCATGCACATGCACTGAGAGAAAAACTCTAGTTGCAATGAGCAAGGATTTGTTGTAGATGGTCTTATACTTGTACATATACTTATACTTATACTTACACTTACACTTATACTTATACTTATACTTATACTTATACTTATACTTATACTTATACTTATACTTATACTTATACTTATACTTATACTTATACTTATACTTATACTTATACTTATACTTATACTTATACTTATACTTATACCCATACTTATACTTATACTTATACTTATACTTATACTTATACTTATACTTATACTTATACTTATACTTATACTTATACTTATACTTATACTTATACTTATACTTATACTTATACTTATACTTATACTTATACTTATACTTATACTTATACTTATACTTATACTTATACTTATACTTATACTTATACTTATACTTATACTTATACTTATACTTATACTTATACTTATACTTATACTTATACTTATACTTATACTTATACTTATACTTATACTTATACTTATACTTATACTTATACTTATACTTATACTTATACTTATACTTATACTTATACTTATACTTATACTTATACTTATACTTATACTTATACTTATACTTATAATTATACTTATACTTATACTTATAATTATACTTATACTTATACTTATAATTATACTTATACTTATACTTATACTTATACTTATACTTATACTTATAATTATACTTATACTTATACTTATAATTATACTTATACTTATACTTATACTATTATTATACTAATATTCTCAATCTCTCTCAATCTGCAATTTTCAGATAAAACAAAAAATAATCAAAATGCTTTGAGCTGTCTTCAAATATTTGAAATATAAAATTGAAAAACTTGAGGCTAGTTACTTGAGGACGTTTTATCTTGATCTAAAGTAAGTAACTTTTTTGATTCATATTAGCACTAATTTCTCTGAGTGTATGCTCATATAGAAAGTTGAATAACGACGAAATGTTCTAATGTCTATGCTACACAGGCTCGGGTAGGGACGGGCCGGCAGCAGGGGCAGCTATCAAAAGTGGTGTAGGGGGGCTGGGGCAGGGGACAGCAAGTCGTGTTGCAAGTGAAAAACCCATTCCAAGAAATGAAAAATTACGCTGGGGAGTTAATTTTTGCTCGAAATTAGCTGGCAGCTATGGCCCCGGCTCCGGCCCCGGCCCCGGCCCCGGCCCCGGCACCGGCACCAGATGCAGATGCAGATCAGCAGATGGAGAATTGAATGTGAAATGTGAATGTGAATGTGAATGTGAAATGTGGATGTAGATGACGCGTACAAATGTGCGATTTAAATGAGGAACTAGCTGAGTGAAGAAGAAGAAGAAAGCAAGCAAGGAAGAGAGAAGCAACTGAAGAAGTCTGCAGAACTTGGAGCTTTGCTTTGCCAATGCTGTTGGCAATTAGACAGCTCCAATTGCAACTTGCAACTTGCAACTGGCTGTTTAACATCTTTAGCTCACCTGCCACACCCACCTGGGTAACGCCCACCTGCTGTGCACTTTGCTCTAATGACAAATGTCGGTCAACATCAAAAGGCGTATGCCAACTGCCCGCGCCCGCTTCTGTCTTGACCACATTCAAATGCAGTGCTCAAAGTCGTAATAACAATTATGACAACGCAGTGAGCAATATTGAAAGAATACCCTGCAAATCATTCAGAACAGGTTGCTTGACTGATTTGTTTTTGTTACTTAGTTACTCAGTAGCAAGATTTATTTTGGTGTAATCGATAAATATCGATATTTTGACTATGTTTTTTTGAGAAAATCTAGATAAGACAAATTTACTACGTTATTCTCTGTGATAAATACGCAGCTTATAAAGTATTCCTCATCATAGATAGAGCTTTCTTTCTCTCCCCCTCTCTCTCTCTGTTTCTCTCTCTCTATTGCCCATATGCCTAGCTAAGTTCCTGTTCCTCTTCATCTTTGATAAATTTATTATAAAATCTAAGAAGTGAAAGAATATCTCTAGTGTATCATCATCATTTCTTTGTATTGGATTGATCGGTACAAAATGTAAGTTCTCATTTTTAGCCCACGCACATGCATACAAAATGTTTACAGGGTATTTTTTCCACTATCATGGTCAATATATCGCAAGTTCAATTGCTTTGCAAAACATTCTCTCAAGCAAACTGCAAACTAATTTACATATGGCTGAAGTCTTGTATAGCTGTTCAGGTTTTACAGGGTATCTGTTACTTTGTAATTTGTAGTATATTTAAAATATATTTTCTTAGTATTTACTGCAATTGCTGCTTTCTTATTGCTCTAAATATATATAAGTTCAGTTTTACTGATACGTTTTTATACAGTATCTGTTCTTCTCTCATGCACCATATATCTGTAGCTCACTTATCTGTAAGTCTCTCTCTCTCTCTCTCTCTCTCTCTATCTCTCTCTAGCAAACTGCAAACTATTTTACATATGACTGAAGTTCCAATATTTCTAGTTAGTCGAGTTTGGCTGATGAGTTTTTATAGGGTATAGCTCTTCTATCAGACTTATCTTGAAGTATAACTTTATCTTTCTCTCCCTCCCTCTCTCTCTCTCTCTCTCTCTGTTTCTCTCTCTCTAAACTATTGCCCATATACCTAGCTAAGTTCACACATCTTTACAGGGTATCCGCCGCTCTATCAATTCCAATTGGAAGCCTGCCAGCTAGTTAGTTAGCTAGCAAGCCCGCTAGTTATATATATAGATATATAAATATTTGTTGGCTTATGCCGAGGAATGTCAAAGCAGCAGCCACGTTGGCGACGTGTTCGACTGACTGTTGACTGCTGCCCACGATCGGGCTGGATGATGACAGTGGTTCACTGTGGTTGGGCAGTGACTTACAGTGGTTCGCGGTTGGGGCTGTTGGGGCTGTGGTGTTGGCCGAGCTTTTCCAGTCGTTCACATTGTGTCACACGACAACAGCTGCTGAGCAGCTTGTTGTAGGTTGTTGTTGTTGTTGTCTTGACCGCTTTTGATCGTGACCACCATTGTGGTTGGCGGCTCGTAAACACGCCAACTTTTTGAGACCAAGTTGCGGCCAAGTTTATGCGATGGCGCATTTATAAAGTTTTCAGCGCTTATTTACGATCATTTTGCTGGCCCGCACCCAGCCACTGCGCACCACTGCAGCGGCAGCAGCAGCACCACCTCGCTTGGCAGTCGCCCCCGCTTTTGTTATCGATCTTTAGAGATCTTTTTCTCTTTTTTTCTTTTTTTTGCAGCAGATCTAACGTTTGAGTTGGGGTCGCTCAACCGTAACGATCAGCGCGAACAGCCGCTCAAAGCGCAGCCAAGCGCTGAGCCACTTCTTGACCCACCAGCAACATCACCACCACCACCACCGCCCCCTACTAGTTGAGCAGCTGTCAAAAGTAGTTGCATTCGGTTAACTGATTAAAACTCCGCAGAAATTAACATGAAACACTTTGGCTAGTGGAACTAGTCAAAGAAAGATAAGAAACACAATAACAAGTTAATGGAAATTGAATCAGATAATATCTGCTTATCTGCAGATAGATTGCAGTGTGTGCAAAGAAGCGGAAATGGTGGAAAGTTTTCAATAAATCAGATATATAATAGGGTGTTCAGCTAGACTACAGCTTAGGCTGGGGTTAAGTCTAGGAAGCTACAATTTTGTTCTTAAGAACTCAAATAAAAATAATAATTATAATTTATTTATTTATTATTTTACATAAGTTTAAATATTTACTTTAAATTTTAGCATTTATTCTAGAATTGTTGAGGGATTTGTTTTTCATATATTACATGTGTAATTCTGATTGAATATTCAAGATATTTCTTACACCATTTTTCTCAGAATGATTCTCACTTCATAGTCTAATATTTAATTAATTTAATTTAATGTATATTTAATTTAATGTCTATAAAATATTTATAATATATTTGTATATTAATATAGTTTTTATTTTATATTTACATGTGTTCTAATTTTTGCTTTTTAGACTTTTTTCCAATTAAATTTTGTTTAAGAAATTTTGAAGCAATTTTTAGAAATTCTGCTTTAGCAGTTTTATGACACTAGAATTTTTAATATTTTTATTTAATAATTTTTTAACATTTATTATACTTTTTTAAAGTTATTTCCAAGAAACAATTAGCTCTTTTTATAAGGCTTTTATGATCTTAAATGATTATAAAATACAGCAAAATGTTAAGCAAAGCGCGATTTGAGACTCTGCTCTTCATAAATCATTAATATTTTATTTTTTTAAATATTTTATTATTATTTTAATTTTTTTAACAAATAGATTACTCTAAATATTATGTTTTATTTAGAATAGAAATTCCTTTTCATTAATTCCTTTAAGCTTGATGCCACTTTAAGCACCAATTATTATCCTTCATAACAGCCACATAATATTAACTAGATATATTCATACATAACCTTACTACAGCTCATTCTACTCATAGCTATCCATTGAAAGTTCCCTTCAGTCGCTTTACAACACTGCTCATAAGACATGGCTTAAGTCCATTCGTTGGCTATTGAGCTCATTGAGATGCCATTGCAGACATTCTCAGACATTTAGCGTAAAGCGCTTAGGACATGGAAAGGGTATTACGACTGAGCCACGCCCAAGGCACATTCGAGTCAGCACTTCTTGGCGGCGGGTCGAAGGTGTGGCGCCTGTGGGGCTCTGCCGCCGCCCCCAGCTAAGCAGCTTAAGGCCGAGCCCAACAACAACAATTGGCTTAGAGCAAAGTCGAGCGATGCAGTCATAAATAGCTAATTAGAATGCAGTTGCAGTTGCAGTTGATGGGCGTTGATGTGGGCGTGGCAGGCAATGGCAATTGAACAAGTTAATTAATGCGATTTATCGATGTGGAATATATAGGCCCATACCACATGCTGCATGCCGCATGCCGCATGCCGCATGCCGCATGCCGCATGCCGCATGCCACATGCTACTTGCCTATTGCCACTCGGCCACTTTGCCACATGCCACAGGCCGTGCGGAAATGCTAATTAAAGTAAAATAGTCAAGCAGCTTGCAACTTGCAGCTTGCAGGTTGCAACTTGCAACTTGTGGCATGCCACAATCGCAGTCTGTCTACTAGCCAAAGGCGTGGCACAGCTCACCTGCCGCACTACCGCATAGACTCATCATTAGCCAGCCTCAATGCCAAAAGTGGGCGTGGCCGCTTGCCCTGCGGCCAAAAAACGTTGCAACGATTTAATGAACGTTCCACGTGAACTCCAACTGCGACTTCTGCTCCAGCCAGCTCCAGGCCACAAATTTGTGTGTGTGGCGCCTGTCTGAATGGCGCCACAGCTGAACCAAACCAAAGGGGGGAGGGGGCCAGTTGGGGCAGCTAGAAAGAGTTACGCCAAAGCTCAAAGCGGAAATCGGCTGTCAATGGGCCAAGTCAAAGGAATTGTCGCTTGGGCAAAAGAAAAAAACAGGAAGCAGCTGCGCGCTCGCTCGTCCTCTGCCCCTCTCTCCCTCTCTCTGTCACTCTCCTTAGCTACTTACATTTTAATTGGCTGCCACACTTGCCGTGTGAAAAAAGCCAATTGCTAAAGTCCAACTAATTAAAATAATTGAGTTTTCGGCTTGCGCTTGGAGGCTGCCAATCAGGCAGCAGCAGCAGCAGCTGCCGCATCATCATTTTGGTTGCTGCCACAAGTGGCAGCTAAGCGCTGCTAAATGCCTCGCTGCTTGGCTACACTTCTAGCTGGACATTGTTATCATTATGCCAGATTATTATCAGAGCCGAGCTCGAGCCTCGCGTCTTTGGTGCCTTGGCATAATTAGTTTTTATTGCCAGCTCCAGCAAATACGGCCACAAAACAGAGCTGGATCAGTTGGAGCCACTTGCAGTCGCAGCTTGAGTGCCCTAACCATGAGCAGCTACTAGCGATCCCCATTGAAATTGTAGTCGAAACTTATAGAGCGACATTCTATGTTCGAGCTAGAACTTTTGGTGGAGGTAGTTTTGTGGGAGGTATGCTCTCTCGAGACAGCACGTAATGATGAGCAACCAAATGTATAGATAATATATAGATATAGATAGTTAATATATATAATATATAATATATAATATATAATATATAATATATAATATATAATATATAATATATAATATATAATATATAATATATAATATATAATATATAATATATAATATATAGATACTTAATATAGATCTATATTATCTATAGTTGGATGTTTGAAGACAGTTATTCCATATCTGAAATATCTATAATCTGTACCCATCACAGCAGGCGTGCCTCCAGCATTACTCTTTGGTCCTCCAGTCTGCATTTAAGACCAACACAAAAAATGTATTCAGCTCTTTGTATTCAACCATATATACTTCTGCCTATTACTAATGCAGACTGAATTGCCATTCTTAAAAGGTTAAGCATATAACAGCTAAGCTGTCCGGCTCAGAGTTTAGACTTTAAGTTGTTCAATCCGTCAATCATTCTGATAAATATTACTTTTATTTGCTGCGAAAGCAAGGAACACTTATATATCTAGCTAGCAGCTTCTGATTGTTGATGTCAATCAATCAATCAGTTTACTGTACAGCAATATGATTATATTATTTTGATTTGATGCATTTAAATGCCAGAAGCAAACAACACGCAAAAAAGCTTATCTTAGGCTATTATGTGTGCCTCTTCAATCAGTCAATCAACCAATCAATCAGTCAGTTATATATATATTAACATAATTAGATGCATAGACATCATAAATCTGACTACATTAAAAACAGCTAGTTGTCTAAATCTAATGAAAACTTGTATATATTCAATCTTTAGTCAATCAATCAATCAATCAATCTGATATATACTCTAATTAGCTGTATACACAATGCAAGGCTCGCTTCAGTCAAGAAGTTTGCTTTGCTAGCTCTGACATTTTATATGGCTTTAGAGTGACTCAATCTGTCAATCCGTCAATCAGTCAATCAAGCTGCTGTTAAATGTTGCAGATGGCGAGTGCAACTCTGAGTTAGAGTATTTTTTTCTTTTATAAGGCGCGCGCGTTGCACAAATTAGCCCTTGCAGGCAACAAGGAGGAGTTGATGTTGCAACAACAGCTTTGCCACAGTTAGTTCTAGTTGGTGCTGCTGCTGCTGCCGCATTTGTTGCTAATCCGCGCCAAAGCACCTTGCAGAACAAGGAAGTAAAATGGACAGTCCAATTCGCTTTGCTCCTGCTGCCCATTTAATACTTGGCAATTTAATATGAAATTGTTGGCCAACTTTTGCTGCCACTGCGACTGCAGCAGCAACTATTGCTGCTGTGGCTGGTTGCTGATAGCCTTGTCTAAGTGCCAGCATCAGTGGGCCAGGCCAGGCCAGGCCAGGCCAGACCAGGCTAAGGCTGGCTCTGCTGTCGATGATGTTGTTGACGTTGCAACTGCAACTGCAACTGTTGCTGCTGCTGCTGCTGATGCCGCTGCTGCTACCTACTTTAGCTGCTAGATAATTTCAATCATTAATTTTGATTATGAACAAGCGTGGAGTGCCGCATGCCAGGCCAGAGGGGTGGCAGCCAATCGGCTCGGTTCATGCCACGCACGAGCTTTGTGGGTTGGCGGTGTCCATGACTGTTGCTGTCGTTACTGCTGCTGCACAGTGGCACCAAACTGATTAAAGTTATAATGTTAATTATTCATCAAGAGCTTTCAAAGACAAACTTATAAGAAGGCGCTTAGACTGCAAGCATTTTGTAGCAATTGAAACTTTCAAGCTGCTTATCAAGCAAAGTTATGCCGTTATGAATATCAATGAGCTTTGTGTGAAAGCTTTTTGGTGCTAACTGCAGGACAATGCTATGAGTAGAAGCTTTAGAAGACAGAACTAAGTAAACTCTTTCAGGTAATGCAAGCTTCAAAATCTTTAAGTGAAAGCTTTAAGTAAAAGCTTTATTTATAGAGCTTTTTCATACTCTTGAAATTTGCAAATATTTAAAGTACAAAAATGTAATCAGCTTTGATAAGGCATATCAAAGTTGCTAGAGCTTTTAGGGCAGTACAAGGTTATTTTGTAAGCAAAAGCATGTAATGAAAGCTTGCGCGATAAAGTTGTAGTAAAAGCTTCTAGTAGATGCTCTAACTAAAAAATTATAGTAAACTCTGTAAGCTACATTTTTCAACTTTAAAGTTGGTAAAGCTGTCAACTGCAGGTAAACTGGTTGAGCTTGCTATTAAAGCTTGTTTACTAAGCTGCTCAAAGCTCTTATAATTCTTTATCAGATTAAGTTTAAAGCGAGTTTAAATTAGAAACTTTTGAGATGCGCGCAATCTCTCGTAAATAGCTCTAGCTGTAGATATTACTTCCAATTTATGAATAAATCTAAAGCTGTAATTTTAATAGCTTTCTGTCTGCCTAAGCCGCTCAATCTATACAGCCCAGCCCAAGCTTAGCTCCCATTTTAATATTCTTTTTTATATTTCAGCCATTAGATTGATAACATTTATTAATTTTCTCATTTTGCAGTCCATTCAGGCTGAGGCCACAAATCGATTTTCATTATGATTTCGTTTTATTTATTTATTTTTGTGCCTTTGTTTTTGTTGTCCAATCTAATCATAGATTGATGGAGCTGGCCCACTGTGCAGGCTGCAGCCAATAGACGATATCGATGGCAACTGCTGTTGCTGCTGCTCCTCGTTTGCAATGTGAACGACACGTTCTAGAGCTGGGGAGGCAGAGCGAGTGGCAGGTGGAGTGGGCGGGGCAGCAGCAGTAGCCACTTGGTTAGAGATGCTGATAAGTTGCAGCCGGTTTAGCGGGCCACAATGAAAAACAGGTGCCATGGCCATAGCTTCCCTTTCTCTCCCACCTCTCTCCCTCTCTCTCTCTCTCTCTCTCAGTCTTTTTATTGCTCTTCTCTGCGCTTCCCTTGCGCCTTTGGCTCTATTCCACTTTAGTCGTCTTGCGATATATTTATAGCGCTGCTCTCGCCTTCTCCCGCCTCTTCCCTTTCATCTTTCTCCCTCTTTTCTATTTCGTCTGCTTTTGATACGTATTTATTGCCTTGGCAATGGCACGTTGCAAATTTTTTGATAGACAACAACTGCGACACGCACTGACAACATGTCACCCGCCCTCTCTCCCCCGCGCTCGCTCTCTTTGACTATCTGTTGCTGTATCAAAGGTCGCTCTGTGTGTGGCTTATCTATGCGCCGCGGGAGTCGCGCAGTTGGCATTTGTTTGATTGTTTTTGTTTACAAGCGGACCACGCAATTTGCTTGGCTTTCGTCTGATAAGGCGGCACAGTAACACAGGCACACCCGGCCCTGCTTCCTCCTCACTCCACCTCGCTCTGTGCTTTGCCGCCTTATCACAAACACACGAAAAAAAGAAACGAAGCTCAAAATTTATTGATTAGCCAATGTGCTTTGCTGCCTCTTCATCTGCAGCAACAGTTGATTTGGCATGGTGAAATCAAGTGGCGGCAACAGCAGCAGCAGCAGCAACAACATTAAGGCATATTGTTATCTTGGTCTCGGTCTTGGCCATGTTCTTGGCCAAGTCTTTCAAGTAGCGGTTGTTTTTGTTTTTGTGGAACGCGCCTCCGGCTCCGTGGCCTAGCCGACCATTTGGCTAGATTTTTGTCTGCTTTATTATAGAAATTTGTCGTAATTCACGGCAACCACTTAAGATAAATCGTCGAAGGCGACGTTGCGGTACGCTGTGGGCGTGGCCAGTGGCATCGCAGCTCAAAACTGGGCAAGGCAGAGCGGCTACTGAAGTAGCAGCTGAACGAACTGATCGAGACACAAAGTGGGAGAGAGAGAGAGAAAAAGAGAGCTAAAGTAAGAGAGAAATAGAGAGCAAGAGATGCAGAGAGAGTGAAAAGAATGAAGAGAGCAAGAGAATCTGCTAAGAGATACAGAGACAGAGAGAGAGCGAGGAAAAGTCAGAGAGGTTAACAAAGGGAAAGGCGCTGCCTAGAGGCCTCTCCCAGGTGAATGAAGAGAGCAAGAGAATCTGCTAAGAGATACAGAGACTGAGAGAGAGCGAGGAAATACCAGAGAGGTTGACAAAGGGACAGGCGCTGCCTAGAGGCCTCTCCCAGCTGCCTCTGCCTGCGCATGCAGCCCCAACGCTAGCCCCAAGCCATTGCCTTCGCCTTTCACAAAATCCTCGCTGAGTGGCACATAATGAATTTGCGTTTGGGGTATTGCCGCCAAGCCGCAGTTAGAAATTAAAAGCAGAAAAGGATTCGCACACCCACACACACACACACATATATATGAATATATATTTACTGTGTCAAGACAGAGGACAAAGGACAAGCCGGAATCCCAGGAGTCGGCGCTGCAGCAAAAGCAATGCTGATTACCCAAAGGTAATTTGTGGCTGAAGCGGCTTCTGGCAAAGCCAACAATCAGCATGATGCTGCAATCTTTTTGAGCCTGCTCGAGTGCGGAATAGCCCTACTGTAACTACAAGTTAATGCTGCACTAGCGTGTATATATAACTCGCATATCGATAACACGCAAATTGATAACAGCTTATAATACAACTGTATTGTATTCTAAATAATTGCGGCGACAATCAAGTTATCGATAACACACAAATCGATAACAGCTTATAATAAAACGGTATAGTATTCCAAATAACTACGGCGACAATCAAGTTATCGATAACTGTTTTAACTATAACTATAATACTTTTTAAAAAAATATCGATATAACTACGATAAGTCAATCAAACTTACTTCGAACGTATTAAGTTTCATATTAATCTAGTGTCTATCGATATCACACTTATCGATAACAGTGGTTGACATATTTCAATATAGAATACCTACACTTGACGCCTATCATTTATAAATATATCGATAACACAGTATTTAAAGAGTTGTATAACACACTCGATATTATATTTATCGCTAGCTAAATTTGACTTAAATTTTCTATAAAACGCGCTCAACTAGCCAGGCTTTAATGCACGTGAATGTCTGCCTCATTTACCTGTTTCAATGGCCACGTAAATTCCATGCAGTATCTAGTATTTGGTAACAGGGTATTAGACCAAAGGAGCGACGACGACGAGAAATGGCAGCAGACAAATAAAAATTCCACTCAAGTAGATGAAAATAGAACGGAAGTGGGTGGCGCAGGGGCGGCAATTCAACTGGGTGGCCAAAGAGGAAAAGGAGGGTAATAAAGAGCGGGGAGGCGGGAGGCAGGAGGCAGGAGGCAGGAGGCGGGGACTCTCAGCAGAGACAGGCGGAGGCGACGGTGGAGAAGGAAGCGAAAGCTGTGAAATGGGAACACGAGCATGAAAATGTAAAGTTGCCAGGCAAAATAATGCGAGCGCACAGAGGGAGGGAGAAAGAGCGACAGACAGAGAGAGGGCGAAGGAGACGGAGACGGAGCCAGAAAAGCGTCAACAGAGACAAAAATATAAAGAAGAAGAGGAGTAAGAAGTTCGAAGAAGGAAAGCAGAACAAACTGCAAAAGTAGCAGAGGCAAATAAAGCGGCCAAATAGACAGGCAACAGACGAACCGACAGCTAACAGTTAGAAATGGCAGAGAGGGAGGGAGATAGAAGCAGAGAGAGAGAGAGAGGGCGAGGGAGAGGGGGAAAAGCAGAGGAAATAGGCAAGTTAAGAAGAAGAAAACGACGGCAGACACTGACGCAGACATGGATATATTGCCAGAGACTGACTGACTGACAGACAGGAAGGCAAAGAGTGCGAGAGAGAGGGAGAGGGAGAGACAGTGGCTGGAGCGAGGAGGCAACATTTGGCATTGCAAGTCAGCTTCTTTTGCAAGCAATTTTCCCCGAGCGTCGCTTATAAAACCATAGAAAATCCCAATGAATGGTGTGTGTGGGCGAAAGAGCGAGAGAGAGATATAGAAAGAGACACAGACTGAGATAGAGGAAGGGGGAGAGAGGTGAGCGGTGGTAAGGCATGAAAATTTGAAAAGAGCCGAAGCCGCATGAAAAACTTTTTTGCGCTTTTCGGTTTCTATTTGCATAGAAAAGACTTTGTTGAAGTGTGGCTGGGGGACCAAGTTTTTTTCTTAACAGGGGATAGGGAAGACGCCAAAAACTTAAATAGAGCAAAAAGCAAAAAAATTAAGGAAATTGTGGCCCCAAAGAGATGTTCCTGCTCTATTGTTGAAGACATTCAAGTAGTTGTTGTTGTTGTTGTTGTGACATTGCCATGAAAAGCAATTAGAACGGACGATTGTCGAGAGTTTTCCTTAAACATATATGTATGTATACATATGTACACATGTATATATATATATATATAGTATGCCTGTAGATAGAAACTCATCAGAACTCTTTGTAATCGACGCTGGAGTTGGTGAAACCAAAAGTTTTCTAATTAATATCATTTCCGATTTAAGTTAAAGTTTAGCAGGAGCTTTCATTAAGTTGTTGCTGCAAAGAAAGTTTAAATTATGTTTGCCCATAGAAATGCTGGAAACATAAGACTTCATCGAAAGCGTTTTCGATAGACATACATAAGACATTTGAATATCGAATTATATATATATCGATAGGTTTACAGCCAAGGGAATATCGAGAGTAGCTAATGAACTAACTGACTATGCACACTAAGACACTAATTGAGTTAGTAAATTGCTTCTCAAGGTCTAAATTCATATTATCGATAGTTTTTTAATACCTTTTTAAATAACAATAACATAAGAATGACTGATATATATTAATGGAAAAGGCTCCAACAAGTATATATGTCTTATCGATAGTATAAGTGATATATCTAGACATTTATAGCTGTATCGATAAGTTTATCGATTATGTTAGTAACATCTATGCAGACATATTTAAACATGGAAAGTCGTAAAAGAGCTGATTAAGACTCTTCGATGCATGTACTGATGGAATTGTCAGGTACTTTTGATGTTAGTATCGATAACTATCGATCACTGCTCTAATAAATAATCCTAAAAAACTGATTATAACGATTTTATTCACTTATCGAAAGCTTGATTTATGTACGTGCTTTCAGCCAAGCTTTTAAGCTGTTCAAATCGATATATATCGATAACTTGAGGTATATATAATTGTTAACAATTTCTTGCAAGAACTTTACTTTTTAGTTAATGTTAGTGTTATGACTTTAGAATATTATATTTAAGTAAATTACGATATATATCGATAGCACGCGCCTTTATATCTATGAGAAATGCTTAAGATATCAGTTGGCTAAACTATGAGCTCCCCTAGTCTTATATAGCTTTCATAAATGAAGTAATAAAATAGTCCGAAAATAGTCTTCAAGCTGCATTTCAGCCCACTTTAAAGTTGACTTCATGAAGGATGAAAAGGATAAGTCTTCTCTGAATCCAACCCGCATGCCCAGTCCCTCGCTCAGTTGTTAAGTTGGCAGACCAACTTTTTGCGTAGCGAATTGTTGTCCTGTGGCATTACTGCAGCAGCAGCGGCAGCAGCAGCCCATTTTGCCTGTTAGCAATCGCAGTTGCAGTTGCAGTTGCAGTTGCAGTCGCAGTAAACCGAGAGCTCAACGAGCTGTGCAAAACGCAAAGCAATGCGAGTGGATGAAGAAGAAACACAAGCAGAAGCAGGGCGCAGTCTATTTGGCGAAAATTACTTTCATTGCACGGCATTTTCAAGAGGGTGTGCGAGTGTGTGTGTGTGAGTGTGTGTGTGTGTGTGTAAGGATAAAAGCAGTAGCTGCTTCATGGCTGGCAAAACCAAAGAGTCCTTGAGCGTCTGATTTTGTGTATAGACGCGCGGACGCTATTTGTTTTTACCCAGCGATGATGATGTCTGTTTCTGTGTGTGTGGGCGTGGCAGCTGCACACACACACACCCACACTCATGTGTGTGTTTTTGTGTAAGCAAAATAAATTACGCAAAAAATAAAAAATAAAGGTAACCAGTCGAGGGGCCGCCACTAGACAAGAAAATAGAGCAGAGAGCCGACTGCTTAATACTCGCTCGCAGCTCGAAATATTGTGAGATTCCATGGTAAAACGCTCTAGCCTAGGCATGCTGACCCAATATACTCTGCGCTCACCTAGCGAACGAGCATGAGTAGTGAAGTAAAGCAAATGTGGTGCATGTTTGCGCTCTCTCCCTCTCTGTTTGCCTCCTGCTCGCCCACACAGCTGCATGTGCTTGCCGTCTCGCTCGCCCAAAGCCCGCTTTAACTATAAACAAAAGCGCAAAAAGCAAGAAGCAGCAAAAAAAATAGCCACGTATGCTGCACCCCCCAAAGAAATGAGCAGGGAAAAAAATACGAGGCAAAACCAAGGCATAAAAGTGAGCTGAGTGAAGACGAACACGCAAATACTCTAACTGCAACTGCTTGGGCGCAGATACAGAGCCCAGCCAGCTTAGTTGGATGTGAATTGCTTTAGGCTCATAGACGACAGACTCAACGCTGTAGGGCAGACTGAATTAGAAAGTTTTGCAGCTGTAGACGCTCTAATGAGCGCTGTCCAGGAGCAGCAAATAGAAGCGGATTGAGCAGCGCAGCTCAGCGTAGTTGATTAATGTCGTCGCAGGATGAAGGACGAAGCGAGTTTCCTGTGCAACAATTGAAGTGGAAGTCCTGCAGTGCTGTAGCTTGGCGTAAGCCTAAGCATCCAGCTAACTTTCAGTCCTCATACTCTCACTCGCTCTCTCTCTCTCTCCCTATCTCTCTCTCTATCTCACTCTCACACTCTGTGCCTCATTTTCATTTCCATGTCATTGTCATAAAGGACAACAGCAGGGACTGCAAAGCAGTTGCCACTCAAAATCAGATTTTGTCGTTGATGAGCAGAGGTTACAGTCACATTCATTATTATCCAGAATCTTCTTCTTCTTCTTGCTGCTGCTGTTGTTGCTCCTGCGGGCCAGTTTCTATGCCTTCTGCCTGCTTTGGCTTTCGGTTTTGCTTTTCTTTTCTTTTTTGTTTGCTGTGAAATGTGAAAAACGTGCTCAGACCTTTGGCTCTGGCATTTGCTCATTCCAGCGCCAGCTTTGCTTCAATCAAAGTTTTTGATGCCCCTTTAAGCCAGGCCAAAGGAAGCGTTTATGAAATACTTAGCACGGCAGAATGAGCACATCAAATATAATTGAGCATTTCATATTTTGCGATTGGGCATTTTAACTGGCTTTTAAAATGCTACAATTGTAGACCATTTGAATCAACTCTCGATAAGTCAAACAGGCAAACAGCTGAAATTCGCGCTGATTTTTCATGCAAAGTAGAAGTAGTAAAGAGGAATTTACTGCTCGAAGTTTCTCCTAAGACATTTAATTAGCGTAGAACTCTAAAGGAATGCGTAAAATAATTTACAATTCTAATTTTGAATGACATTCAATGATAATTGCTAATTTCTTGAATATTGCTCTCTGCAAAGCTAAAACTGTATGCGAGGAGGTTTTCAAAATTAAAGCTGACTTTCTTTCGCAATAGTCTTGTTTAAAGTGAACTAACTTCTCCAAAGATTCTCTCTTTAAAGTGAACTAACTAACTTCTCTAAAGATTCTCTCTTTATAAGATGAACTCTAAGCACCAACTGAACACAGATAAATGAAATTAAAATTGCATTTTCAAGTAAGGCCTATCTAAATTTATCTGAACTTATCTGAAATATCACTCGTTTCTCTCTCTCCCTCTGAGTTTGCAGTTAATATTTAAGAATATCAAAGCTATGCACTGCGTAGCATCTGACAATCAAGCAAACCCTTTTAGTCAGACTCCAAACTCTAAGCGCTTAGAAGTTGCCAAATACAAAAAGTTTGCTAATTTTTCAAAAACTTTGTTTAACTTTGCTTCATTTATAATCCAGCTCATTGCAAGGTATCTGCTAGTCGAGCAGCTTTAAAGTGCTTCACGCATAGCTGACTTTCCACATGAGAAATCATGCCAAATCGAAGCAGTATCTGTAAGTCGTGTTCAATTTGCAGTGGCTGTCAAAGTAAGTTGACAGTTTGTAGGCAGTATTTAAAGTGGCTCGAGTTATCAAGGGAGTTGCGGCTGCTGCTGTTGACGTGGCACTGGATTAGCTTCAAAGCTGATGCGCATGTTGTTGGCATCATAAGTAAATGTATTCAAGTGTGGGTGTGTAAGTGTATGAGTGAGGGCTGAGTCGACGCCTTAAAGCAGCTGCCAAAAAAATATATTACGCATACGCCGTGTGGCACAGCCCATAAACATTTGTCTGCGCTGTCTACATAAGCATTTTGAAAGCATTTAAGGGCCCTGTCAGGCATACAAAAACAAACACACACACATGTAGCTAATAAATGACCTTGAAGCACACGCGACGTATACGTAATGCGCATGAAATACAGCCATCAGGCAAGCAAACAGACAGAGTGAGGCAGCCCAGGCCAGGCAGTCAGTCAGTCAGTTAGTCAATCACTCTAACAGTCAAAGCTTTAAAGCTTTAAAGCCCTCCAACAGCATTGATAATTATAAATAAAATGGAATGCATAAACAGAGATGGCTAACGGCACGCATGAGACGCAGTAATCAATAAAATAAACACGCACACACAGAGGGAGACAGAGAGAGAGAGAGCGAGAGGGATAGACACAGCTGGTAAATGGCAGCCACGTGCTGGCATTTTTGGTAGACGAGCCAGCGGAGAGGACGAGCACGATGTGTCCTGCGTTGCGCCTAGGCAAACAAATTTCATTTACTGACGACGAAACAAATTTTGGCCACGTGCAAAGCGCTAGACAAGACAGAGAGAGAGGCAGAGAGGCAGCGAAAGAGAGAGATATAGAAAGAGAAGAGCAGAGGCGAGAGAGCAAGTGCAAAACTTATGTAACACGTGCGTGTGGCTATGTCTGGCATACACCTTCGCCATTCACTCCTCGCGTCAGTCAGCTTCACTTCGAAGGCTCATTGAATATGCAAATTGTGCCGAAATAATCCACTAGGGGGCGCCACTTGCTAAACTTAACTCAGTTGTCGGAAGCGGCAGAGGGCGGGGGTGAGATGGGGAGACAAATGTGTGTGTCTGCATCAAAGTCAGGCAACTGGCACAGTGGTTCAAAACTGTGTGAATAACTACAGAAAATTTATAAATAAAATAATATAAATAAAATAAATTGCATAATTCTATTGAAATGAGACAAAGCTTGTCGATTTTCACAAGAAGTTTTCTAGTAATTATTTTTTTGTTTCAAATTTATCTGAAATTCTCATGTAATCAAGTTAGTATTTTAGGCTCCAGTCCAGTATTCTGGTCTTAAATGCTCCTGTATGTAATTCTCATTGATTAAGTGGGGCCTTCACGTTGTTAGGTTAGCATTTTTTAAATGCCTTTCTCTACGATTCTCATGCTATGAAGAAGTATGCTAGGTTGTTGTTCATGGTACTCTCCTTATCTCTCTCTCTCTCTCTCTCTACCTCTCCATCAGTGTCTATTTTTTCCACATTTATTAAATGCCAAATAGAGCTTCGATTATTTGACTAGTTTTCCGCACACTTGGCACCACTGTGCAATGTCTTAACAAGGAAACTGGCTGATAGACAGCTAAGCAGAAAGCCAGACAGGCAGACAGACAGTGAGACAAATGTCAGAGAGTCAAGGCGAAACGACGGCGTCGTTGATGATTAGTGCCTGGGTTGGGCTCGAGCCCGGGCCCTGAGCTTCTGCTTGGGCGCAGCGGAAGCGACGGCTGTCAAGTCAAGAGGAAATTCACAAGACAGCGGCACACACACATGCGCCAGACGGAGACAAGAGACAGACGACGACGACACACAGGCGAATGACGCAAAACTGAAAGACGGGGCAGGGGCGGCGGCTCAAAAAGTGGGTGTGGCAAGGAAACAAACCCCAAAAAGCGAAAGGGATGCGCATTAATGTGAAGGCGGGCAAAGCATAATCAACAAAGCAATTGCCAACAGAAGTGGAGTGTGCGAGTGTGTGTGATTGTGGTTAGTTCACAAGTTGACTGTGGTATGGCTGTTAGCCACACGCACACCCTAACACACACACACACATATGCACTTGAGCGCGCGTGTGAAAGTTGAGTCAAACTTTTGACACTTTTTGTTTTTAGCTCTGCTTTTTGGGTTAGCTGCGCCACAGGATATGCTTTCGGCGGCTGCTGACGTAACAGGCACAACAACAGCAACACCTAATGCTGGCTTGGAGGGGCCAAACCACTCCAAAGCAAATGGCTAAGAGGGTCACAAAAAACGAGATGTGCAGACAACGCCCATAAGTAGGCAACAGCTCAGCTTAGCTCTAGCTACTTGATATCTTATGAGCATATGCCATTAGCTAGACAACTCAAATTACCGTAGATATATTTATAGATAAAAATAATAGATTTGCTTATAGTTAGATAATGCACAAGCTGAGCTAATGAAGTTATAGCAACTGAATTAACACAGATCAACTAGCAGACATTAAAGCATGTTAAATATATGAAAGAGTGAGGGAGGGGAATAGAATATATAGATATTCTATATATGGACTGTACTCTATTAAATAAGATTCTTTGGTGAAATGAGCCAATCTATGCCTAAACTGAAATATGTATTCTTGAGTTTACTATAAGCAGTCATCTATTATGGCTCATGTGTGTCTCTAGTTTTCATGCTGTTGTAGCTTAAAAGTCGAGGCAAAATTTCTATTTTAAAAAAAAATATATAGATATATATGCACATATATAACATGGAAAATCTCTAGCTTTTCTAGCTGACATAATTAGACAGACTCAAGTCATTAGCAGCGCCTACTGCTGCGCATTCCATACAAAAAACCACGTGAAATGCCTTGCATACAAATATTACGCATACGCCCCATAAAGCACATTATAAGTTAAACATAACTCATACGACCTGTTGGCCCTTAAAATAATAATCAAAAGGCAAACAGACAACACTCGCATATGTGAAACTCTGTTGGCTAGTGGTAAATTAGCTAAATATACCATAAAAATACCTGAAACTACATTTTTCAATATTTGTTAAATTCCAGAACAAAATCGAAAAAGCATAAAAAAAATATGCCAAGGCAGAAGTGTGTGTTGGTCGCTGTGTGACTAGGTGTGTGTGTGCAGCCCAAGGGAGCAACAGCAGCGGCAGGAGCTTTGGTCCACATAGCAGCAGTAAAAATATGAAACGCACATGGCACATAAATTTGGAGCTTAGACGACGTCGCCCCAACTCGACGCCAAAACGTAAGCGAAAAGCTGCAATACACAAAAACCGACCACTGGAAACTGGGCGGGGAGAGGACAGTGGGGCGGTGTGGCATGGACTGTATGTGGCAGGAATAAAAACCAAAAGCAGACAAAAGCAACAAAAGCGCCTAAAACGAAAAAAAAAGAAACTTCTCTGGCCAAAACGTGCGCACGAACCAAAACACCAACAGCTGAAACGAAAGTGAGCAAAATCGGGTGGGGCTGGATGCTTCGGTTTGGAGATGTGGCATGCGGAACATGCGACAGGCAGGCTGCGCCAAGGCGCGGCACAATGCGGGCAGCAATATGCGACCAGCGGTTGACTGCCAACTTTAAGCGCAGAAAAAACGGCAACAAATACAACAACAAAAGTGGGTTAAGCGAGCATGCTAGATAAGCGCATGACTTATATTTGGCCATTTTATTGCATGCTGCTAGGGAGCAAATTCCTCAAATATCTGCAGAAAACTATCGATATTTATCGATCTGTAATAAATGATTGAATAGCTTGTGAAAAAGGTAGACTAATGCTGACTTATATTTATGTATATTATTTTGCTGGGAGGAAAAAACAATTTTCGATATTTATCGATTCCTAATTAATGAGCAAATATACTATTAAATAATATGGCGAAAGCTAAGCTTATATACTTAGTTAAAAAATACATCAACAATGCAGACTAATACACGCGTCAAAGCACTTTTGGACACATTTCGATATTTATCGATTTAAGGAAAGTGTAAATATGTAAACGAATAAAAATATTCTTTGCGCTTTTGTATACTCTAACAGACTCTAACTTAGTTTTACATAGGCTACAGATATGTATAGGTTTGTGATGACGCAACAAAATGCACGATATTTATCGATTTTTACAAAATTATTAACATAAATACAACAAATTTAGAAATTGTTATTCGTTTGCCTAAGCATTTTATATGAGCTCAGTAAACAGTTCATAAATATACCCAATGTATAGCTATCGATATTTATCGATTTGCACAAAAGCAAACAGCAGCTAAGCTATGAGAGCTTTCGCAGCCAATGCTCAATTGAATAGCTATTCAGGCTACCCTTTAGATTTTGCTTGAGTACAGGGTGCGAGAGCGAAGCGAACGAAAAGGAAAAATTTTAGCAAACAATTCACGAACCGAAAATCCACACGGGCCACGCAGACGGCTGTCTGCTGCTGCGCTCGACAGTAACGACAATAAAACGAAATGAATGGCTGAAAGTTCTATATACACACAGCACACACACACACACACACAGTGAATATATATATATGCCTTATATATAAACAGCGTGTCGTATATAAAGAAGCAAGAACATTTTTCGTGTAAATGCAGCTAAATATATAAGAAACAGCGAGCCATCTGCCGGCATCTGGCAGCACTAGCCAAGCATGAAGAGAGAGCAGGAGAGAGAGAGAGAGAGAGAGTGAGTGTCAGAGAGCAGAAGAGGGTTAAAGGAAGGCGCGAAAATGCTGGCAAAAATAAAACTAAAATAAAATAAAAATGGCATAAAAACTGGTTCATGTCTAACCAAATTGTGTAGCTGGGGTGCGGCTGAGTGTGTTGCTGTGTGTGTGTGTGTGTGTGTGTGTATGTATAGGGCTGGATGTCTGTTAGTAACGGGGCTTTTAATGCTTCGGCTGTGGCTGTGGCTGCTGTTTTCTAACGAGCGCCGACGACGTTGTTGTTGTTGCTCTGTCTGCCTGTCTGCCAGTTATTTTATATATGTGTATGTGTGTGTGTGTGTGTGCTAACGCTGAGCCGCAGTCAGCCAAGCTATAAACGTTTGTCGTTCTGTCGTTTGCGCCAGCGACCTAAAAATCAGTTAGTCCTCGCCTAAATGTGTTTGCAGTTACGTGTGTGTGTGTGTGTGTGTGTGTGTATAAAAAGAGTGTCTGCTCTAGAGACGAGACAACAATAATAACAATAACAACAACAGCAGCAGCAGCAGCAGCAGCGGCAACAGCAGCTGCGCTCAGCCCAAAAAAAGTGTAGCATACATTTTGGGGCAAATACATATACGCAGTTTTAGCCGTGGTAAAGAAGGGCTCAGAGTGCATATATATGTGTGTATATGTGTATGTGTGTCTATATGCATTGCCGCTGCTATTATAGATGTGCAACCAGACAGACAGCAGCCAAGTTTAATACAAACAGCAGCGGCGACGGTCGGAGTTGGAGTCAAATAGTTGAGCTTTTAAGGTGCTCCAAATAGACTGAGCTCAGGCTAAGCAATAGCTAACAGCTGCCACGCCCACACGTCATATAAAGGGCTGGAATTGATTGAGAACCAGGAAATAGAAGTACCAGATTTAAGAGAAGCATAAAATCTTTATAGAGTTAAGAAAACTTTGATATTTATATGACTACAAATATTGAATTGAATATTGTATGCATTAAATATTTAATATCTATATGATCACATATATAATAATATCAATTAAGGTGTATAGGCTATGTATACTATAGTATATATAGCATAGTTATCTGTGACTTGAACAGCTGCTATATTAACTAACTGCATTTAATTGAAAAGTATTTTTTTATTTAGTTTTATTTATGAAAAAACTTATAAACAATATTTCCAATTGTAGACAAAAGTGCTTCAAGGACATTTTCAAAGAAACTTAGTCTGGTTTCTGATTTCAGATAATGTCATTAACATGGCTATAGACGACGTGCAGCTGCTGAAGTTAATCATAATAATCAGGTATTTATTTAATTCATATATATATCTTACACAATTTGAGCTCAGTCAGAGTTACTCTATCTATGCTCTGTTCACTTAACTCCATACACAAAGCCTTTGCACTTTGCCTAAAAAGCATAGCATACTTTTAAGCGCAGTGAATAAACTGCACAAATATATATAAATTAAATATATATACATATATATATATATATATATTTACATATCTGTGCACATATTTGTACTATATAGGCTATATAAGTGGAGCAATCGCTGGAGTAGGGCGCTGCCCTTTTAATTGGGCGTGGATGCAGACAAGTTGTCGTCGTTGGCGGCGGCGGCTGCCAATCGACCATGCCCACCACACACACACACGCAAGCAATTCAGCTGCCCAATCAGCACGCCCTCTGCCCATACGCCTTGGCCCCCTCCAGCCCTGTCTGATCGATGGCGCTGTGGTCACGCGAATGCCAACCGCAACGACATCAACTGCTCGCTGCGTGTGTGTGTGGAGGGGCTCGACCTACATTCAATTTGCTGGCAACCGCAAATGCGTCTGACAGATGACGATTAACATGATGAAGCCAGCTGATGAGCTAGCCGATGATCGAGTTACTCTTGATGATGGTGATGCTGATGCCGAACTATCTGTGCCTCGCTGGCAGCTGACGAGCGTCAAGTGGGTAATGGGCGAGGGCGACAAAAACGGAAATATGATTTGACGGCATGTGCAACAACAGCATGCAACATGCTGTGTGTGTGTGGGGTAGGTCTGTTGCCCGACCCCGACTGCCCGTTGTGGGCAGTGTCAGTGGGTCAGGTGGGTCGCTGTCGCTGTCGTTCTGCTGCTCATTGTTATTCGTGGCTGACTGCACGCAGAACCGGGTGCATGGAAAATTGTCGCTATGCGGGGGCTTTTCACTACGTGTGAGCCAGGCCACCTCAGCCTAAGGGCATTTTTTCCCATTAAACGAAGGCATTTCAGCTGCAAAATTATTGTTTCAATTTTGAATTGCAGAATTTACACACAAATAAGCTGAAGACATCAAATGTCCATGTTATATTTTATAACTTTTGAGATGATGCCGATTTATTTCCCAATCGCGACGTCCATTTATGATGATATTTTTACTGAGAAAAAAAGAATTTATTTTAAGCGCAGTAAGCCTAACCGCTTTCTCTCTCTCTCTCTCTCTGTTTCTCTTTCTCTGCTAGTTTCTTCACTTCTTCTTTCTTTCTTTGTCATTTATTCTCGTTGCCTCCTTTCCTTTTATGCGTTTTATTCTTCTTTATATCTCCATTTTCTTTTCTCTCTCTCCCTCTATGTTTCTCTTTGTCTCTTACTCTCTCTTTTTATCTGCTAGTCTCTTCTCTTCGTCTTTCTCTCTTTGTCTCTTATTCTCGTTCCCTCCTTTACTTTTATTCTTCTTTATATCTCCATTTTCTTTTCTCTTTCTTTCTCTCTCTCTCTCTCTCTCTCTCTCAATCTCGCCTATAACTGTCTATGGCATCTTCTCTCTCTTGCACCTCGCTCTCTCTCTCCCACTCTCAATCTCCATTTCTCTTTCTTTCTTCCACTCTCAATCTCCGCTTTCCCTTTATATATCACCTTCTATCAGTTTTTCTCTTTGCTTCTCTCTCACTCTCTGTCTCTTCCATCTCTCGTCTTTCTCGCCTTTCTCTCTTTCTCTCTCTCTCTCTCTCTCTCTCACTCACTCGTCTCTCTCTCATCTCTCTCTCATCTCTCTCTCATCTCTCTCTCATCTCTCTCTCATCTCTCTCTCTCATCTCTCTCTCTCTCTTTCGCTAATTTTTTTCTCTTACAATTATTCTCTCCATATTTATTTATATTTTTCTTCTTCTATCTTTCTAACTCTCACTCTCTACGCCTCCCTCTTCCAGCTGCTCTGAACTGCATTTTGTTATTTTAATCTATATTTTAAAGTTAACTTAATGTCAGCTGTCATATCATCTATATATATATATATAATATATATATATATATGTATATTTAGAGCTACATCTATGTTTTTGGCTGTCAAACTCTATCTATGGCTGTCTGTCAATTAACGTGTCAGTTGCTAATGGGCTAGACATGCCTCTAAGCCTCTCTCTGTCTCTGTCCCTCTCTCTGTCTCTCTCTCTCTCGTTGCCTAGATCTCTCTGTTTCTCTTCTATCATTCCGTCCCTATCTATCTATCTCTCTCCTTTGCTTTGCCAATTCGGTGTCCATTAATATAGATATTACGTATACGCCTTGTCGTTCGCCTATCGCATTCGTCTATAGCAAAACAGTTAAAATTAAGAACAGTCAGACAATTGAATTGAGTGCTCTACTCTACTCTTATCTATGTACAACATTTTACCGCACCACAAAAGAAAAAAAAAAAATGGATATTTGTTTTTTGTCATTTGTGTGTTGCAGCTAGGAAAATTCGACAGCTGCTCGATGTTGAGAGCCAAGAGAAGCAGCTCTCAATGCAACCACTTGCATGTGGTTGCTTGGCTGGCTATTGTGCATGTGTGTGTGTGCTAAATGTATTTGCTCTGCTTCTAAATGCCAAATGCGACACACACACAACTCACTTGCCTCGGCCATACAAAGTTGTTGGTTACAATTTGGTTTTTTTTGCTCTGCTTCTGCTGCTGCTGCTGCTTTGCCACGCCCCGCAGCTGGCAATGCCCGCATGACCTGATTCTGCACTTCTTTTGCCCGCTGGCGTGGGCGTGTTGGGAACCCTAACTGAAGGTCGTTTGCTTGTAATGAAAAAAGCAACAGCAGAAATAGTGCAGCAAAAAGCAAACCAGCAGCTCGCAGGCTGTAAAACCCGCTGGCAGAGCCTAAAAGAGTCCACTAGCCTAGCACTTTGTACCACTTTGCACAACCACACCCACACACACACACACACACACACACACATATGGGCACAAGGCTTTTGGCTAAAATGGAGATGCGGGGAACACACACGTTTTTGACGAGCACCACATAATGGAGAAGCAAGCAAATGTAGCAAACTGCTGCACACATAGACACACACATGAGTGTGTGTATGTGTGTGTGTGTGCGTGTGTGTGTGTTGAGTGCTCTGACTATTTACAATGGCAGTTGCAGTTGCCATTGCCATTTTTTTCTGCTGCTGGCCGCTCTTTAATCTCTATCATCGATGACACAATATGATTGACCCCCGTCAGTTTTTTGCGCTCAGTGTAGACTTTTCAAAATGGCTGCCAGGCGTACGATTCATCAACAATTTTTTGTTTTTGCAACTTTATTTGCGCAGCAGCCGCTGTTCATGGCTCGCTGGACGCGTAATTCAAGCGGAACGCGTCGCCAGCAACGATAAAAGCCAAGTGCAGAGCGCCACAAAACAGAAGCAGAAAGCCCCAATGGGCCGAAAAAAATCCTAGGGAGCCGAAAAAAACGGAAAGGAAAACGAAGGAGGAGTAAGGGCAAGCATGAAAAGTAAAAATGGTCTCAAATGGCGCACGAGCAGGGACAACATTACAAGAGTGCAAATGATCATCCCACAGTCAGTTCTATACCCTGTAGCGGTGTAAGAAAGGGTAGCTTAGCAGTGTCTGTTTGGAGTTAATAAAGACAGCGATTCGTCTATAATAACTGAAGACTGATTCATGACCTTGTTTAAAGTCTATAGGCCTTGTTCAGTTGTGCCTTGGCTAACCATTATCTAGCTCTATAGGGACTATAGGCACGTCTCTAGTTCATAGTTCATAGTTCCTAGTGCTTAAATATATTATATATATATAGTACACATGCCTTAAGTTTCAAGTTCTTAGCCCCTCATTGTCTAGTAATTTTTTTCTAACCAAGTTCATAGTCCTTGGCCTTTAGTTTCTGCCTTATCCTTGCCCTAATAAACCTTAGCTTCTAGTTCGCAGCTGCTTACTCTAATAGCTCCAAGCTTCTAGTCCGTTGTTTATAGACATTATTTATAGACATTTGTTTATAGACATTAGCTGCTTATTTTTACAGTGCATTGCAATTGATTCTCACGGCTTAGTCCTTGCTCATTTATGACTCTACCTGGTTTTCTAATTCCAAATTCCTCAGCCAAAGTTACTTAAGTTTCCTGTCATACATTACTTATCTATAGTTCTTGTTCCTAACTCTAAACTCTAGATATTGCAGCCAGCTCTCAGAGCTCACTTTCAACTGCACAAACTTCCCTTAGTGCCATGTCTCTCTCGCTACTAGTTAGACTCCTCTGAGGTGTGCTTAAACCAGGTTGTTCTAGTCTGCAGTCAATACTTCCATTTCTATTGTCATTCATTATCCTCCTCATTATCCTTCTTAGTCTCTAGCCGACTATAGGACATCTGATGATTCCCATCTGCCAGCTGCAGGATATCTCTGAGTGCAACGCTTGTTTTCTGCTTTTCTTTTTTGTTACTTGTGTCCTTTTCGTCCCGCCATGTCATAAAAACATGTCCGTATAGCGCACACCCACCCACACACACACGCTTGGTAACTGCGTCGCGTCTGGGCTTTCATTTATTTTGCCGTCGCTCGTTTCTCTGTTTTGCTTCCTTTCCTTTTTTTGTGTTCGTCTCTTCGTGTTTCGCTTTTGGCCGACATAATTTGCTAACTGAAATGGAAAACATTTTCGACAGGCGCTGCCGGGCGACGGCGTTGGCCAGGACGCGGCAGACACGCGCACCAATACACAGGCACACGCACACAGACAGGCCACACAGACACACAAACAGGAAAAAGGATGTCGTCGCCGACTCCATAGACTCTCTAGCCATAGCTATGGCTGTGTGTCCGTGTCCTCTACGTCCTGTTGCTGGGTCAGCCCATTGTCCATTGTGACTGTTTCATTCCTTATCGATGTTGTTGTCAGCCCCAGCCCCAGCCCCAGCCCCAGCCCAAGACCAAGCCCAAGCCCCCAGCCCAACCCAGTCACAGTTATGAAGCTACGGCCTAGTCCACAACTCATCCTTTTTTGTCCTTTTTCGACTCGGCTGTTCGTTCGTTTGTTTGTTTTACTTTCCTTTTGTGCCATAAAAAGCAAATGCTGCTGCTGCTGCTGCTGTGTCCTTCACGACATGTCATAAAAGCGACAGCAGCAGCAACAACAACAGCAACGGAAAGTAAAACAAATGATCCTTGTCTGACCTCACGAAACTTTAATACGCTTTATCACAGCTTTAAGAATGTTTTCCGGAAGCTTTCGAAAAACTTTTTGAATTCAAATGGAAAATTTATGCATGCGAAGACTTAACAAATTCAAAAAGTAACAAGAGAAAAGAACTAGACTTATATGGTAAGCGAGTCGGCTTGCTGCCAGCAAAACATTTGCGAATTGCTGTGTGAAGCAGAATGGCAAAGCAGTAAGAAGCTGAGTTAAACAAGGAAAAGCTAGAAGCAAAAGTGAAAGTTGGCCTGAAAGCTTTATAAAGAAGAGAGCTAGCAGCTTGTATAGAGAGGAAAGAGAGCGAGAGAGAGAGAGAGAGAGAGAGAGAAACAGAAACAGACAGACAGATAAATAAAGGTATGTAAGATGAAAGAGACAATGAAAGCTTGTAAGATTGAGAAATAAAGAAAGAGAGAGATTAAATTAATGATAAATATAAAAGATAAAAAAAAAAAGATAAAAGGACGACAAAGATAAAGATAAAGATGAAAAAAAAAAAAAGATAATAAAAAAGGAGAAATAAAAAAATGTATAATTAACAGAGAGAGGGAGATGGGAGAAGAAAAAGGAATAAATGCAGATGGAAAGAAAATAAATACCTAACACAGATAAAAGGAAGGCAGAGAGAAAGAGAGAGAGGGGGTGGGGGGTAGAGAGAGAGAGAGAGAAGGAATACCTAACAAAGAAAGAGATAAATGCCTAACAAAGACAGAAAGAGATGCAGAGGGAGAGAGAGAGAGAGAGAGAGAGGGCGGGAGGGGAGCGAAAAGGAATACCTAACAAAGATAGGAAAACAGGAAAAGAGAGAGATAAATACCTAACAAAGACAGAAAGATATGCAGAGGGAGAGAGAGAGAGAGTGAGAGAGACATGCAGAGGGAGAGAGAGAGAGATCGATATCGCCATTTCAAACATCGATAGCCTCAGCAAGAACAAGACTTTTCTAAGAGCTGAAGACACTCAAGCAAAGCTGTATAACTAGAGCTAGAACCTTACAAACATCTACAGTTGTCCAGCTCTATATGCAACCTCTTGGATACGCTAGCTAAGATGCCTCAGGGGCTATACACTAGCTTATTATAATGAGCAGCAGAAATGGCTGCGTGTGTAAATTGCTTAGTTCAGAGCGAGCTCCCTTGCTGCGTTGGGGTCTGGCTCTGGGTCGACGTCTGGTTCTGGGTCTGAGCTTGGGACTGAGTCTGAGTATCGTTAAGACCCACCGTGGTGACAATTACGCCTGTTGTTTTGTCCTTTTTTGTTGTGACTAACGGGCTAGAAGGGAAGGCGCTGTCCAGCTGTCGCTGTCCAGGCGACGTAATCTATAAAATGTTATGGCTAAGGGCAGCAGCACAGCAGGACAACTACGGATATGCAAGGACATAAGGACACGACACGAAATGAAACTTTTGCCCTTAGCCTGTCGATTATTTTTAGGCGCTGACACCAAACGTCTAGCCAGCAGAGAGACGCCCACCATGGAGAACTCATTAACAATTCAAGAGGACATTGCGTCAGACTCGAATCACATCAAATCCTTATCAAATTCTTAGCGTCTGGCCAATTCACCCAAGAAAAACAAAACAAAAATCAAACTTAACGAATTGTGGGCAAATAATTCGCGTGAAATTAACAGCAAAGCGCTAAATAAAATAAGCGAATCGACCATTTAGAAGCGAAATCAAAACAAATCTCTGCCAATCCTAACTAATCAAAACCGATTCGAATCGAGCTGCTAATGAGAGGAGACAGGAAAAATACAGCTCACGTGAATGGCGTTTGAGAACAGAGAAAAATTGACTTAAATGAATAAGAGTTAATCTTAGATGATTATTTTTATGACGATCTATTTACACTTCGATGTATAGACAGAAACTTTGATCAAATCTGCTAATGGATGGACTCTAGACGGAGCTGTGAACCGGTTCGCAGGGTGAGACAACTATACGAACTAGTTCGTGACTGAAATAAACGCTAAGGCTGAGCTGAACTGGTTCGTATGTGAAATTGAAGAAAAGAGCTAAACCGTTTCGTTTAGTACTTATTCCTAAGAACTGAAGCGGTTCACTAGAGAAATATTCCGAAAATGAACTGAGCTGGTTCGAATAAAATTATTCCGAATAATTAATTCAGTTCATATTGTAAATATTCCAAAAACGAACTAGATTATTCTGTATAACAATTGATTAAAATGTTGTGAAAAATTGCACTGGTTCGAATATAGATTATTTCAAACAACAATCGGTTCAGCTCGAACTGGTTCAAATTTATTTGAAAAAAGAACTGATTCGGTTCATATGCGGAATAAGAACTGAACTACCTTATATTCAAAGTAAAAAACGAACTAGTGCATATCTGTAATGCGGAACTAGTTCATATGAGTATAAAGAGAACCACTTGCATCTGGTATATTTATTTGAAATAAGAACTGATCCGGTTCATATGCGGAATAAGAACTGAACTACTTCATATTCAAAGTAAAAAACGAACTAGTGCATATCTGTAATGCGGAACTAGTTCATATGAGTATGAAGAGAACCACTTGCATCTGGTATATTCCGCAACAGTAAGAGTTGCCTTCCAACTATTAATAAAACCCAAATGATTCACACCTTCTTCAACTATAAAAAGAACCAAATCCTAAACGATTCATATTAAAATTATTTAAAATATATAAATATATATATATATAATAAACTAGAACTACATTGAAGTATATATTTGAGATATATATAGATATTTAATCATATCTATAAATGGTATTTGATATCTTAAAACTATAAGCTCCCTGAATGAATATGAATAACGATATGATATCTTGAAATCAGCACACTTAAATGCCAAGTTTTATCAAAATATATTATAAGCTCTATTCTATGCTCTACTCCTAGGTATATACAATTAGTATTCATGGTGAAATGTGCTATATCTTGAAACATATTCAAAAGCTTAACCCATTTATAAGAGCATCAAGTTTCTAATGCGCGCGTATGACATTGATTCCAATAAGAAACTGCGCATAATTCTAATAAGAAATTAGCTAGTCATGGCTAGTTTGATGCGCCTGCGGGCTGCGCCTCAATAGCTGCAACTGCGACTGCAACAACGAGCAGCAGCAGCAGCAGCAGCTCGATCTACGACTCTTCAGCTCTTTCAGTCTTCGAGTCTTAGCGTCTTAACAAGGTCTGCTGTGCAGCGACCCAAAGGAAGTCGAGGTCTCCATATCTTGCGTCTGTTGTGGCACAAGGTTCTGCAGTGTCTGCTGTTGATAGAGGTGGCAGTGGCAGCGGCAGTGGCAGCGGCAGTTGGCCAGTTGAGCAGTTGGGCGCTGTTGACGTTGCCAGGTGATGAATGGTAATGAAAATGTTGCTGTGGCAGTTTGTTGCAATGCCGCGTTGTCTGCCGCGAACCTCAGCTTCAGCCAACTGCCTCAATAAAAACTAATGCAGTGGCAGTTGCTGTTGTAGTTGTTGTTGTCGTTGTTGTTGCAGTTGTTGTCGGTCTGTACGATAATCATCTGCTGCTGCTGCTGCTGCTGCTGTTGCTGCGGTTGTGGCCATGGCTCTTGCTGCTGGCCCACTTGTTGCCAACGTCAAGTAGCAAAAAAACATAAAATTTTATGCATTCGTATTTCTTGTGAAGCGCAGCAAACACTATGCGCTCCATAGGCCCCCCAGCCAACCGCCTGTCCAGCCCCTCTTTGGGCTGCCTTGGCTGCCTGCCTCTTGGCCAAACAATTGTCGGTTTTCTCTAACGTTTTGTATACCGTGTAGTCAGAGCAAATGCTGCAGAAGCGGGTGTATAGCTGAGCTATGAATAATGCGTATATACTATATATGTTCTTGTTCAATTTGTAAATCGATGTCACTCTAATCATGAGTCAACGTTTTAGACAAGAAAATGCTTGCTCCATGTCTTATTTTATCTGTTTATAAAATATCGATATATATCGATTTTGTAATAAAGTTCTCTGAAATATATCTTATTACTGTTCAGCTGCAAAAATAGGTATTAGGCATACAAACAAAAATATTATATAGATTTATGAATTTATCGATAAATATCGATTTTGTAACAAAACTTTCACATCTATATTTAATGTTTATATAGTTCTGATTAGCAGTGCATAAAAGTTATGTAGATTTTCTAAAGACTGGTATATAATCGATAAATATCGATTATAGATGAAAAGAGAAAACTCTGAAGTTAATTCAGCAACAACATATGCATAAAAGAGCTGCTAATTCGAGTCGCCTTTACATCTACAATTCTCATATTCTTTAGCCTTGTTTACAGGGTATCCGCCAGTCAGTGTTAAGCAGCGTTTTTTTGGTAGCTTTTGCCGCTGCCTCGTTTTGATTAATCTGACATTGTAATGCAAAAATCCATTTGGCAGCTCAACAGCAGCGCAAAAAAACAAAACAAGTTATTACCAAGCAAATGTTTTTTTTTCTGTTTTTCTGTTTCTTTTTTTTGGCGTTTTACAACGAGGCTCGTGTTCAACCCAGTTGGAATGAGCCAAACTTGACCTAGCCGCTGAAATTTAGACATAGCAGCTGGCAAAATGAAGGAGTTATGAACGCTTGGAGACGCCTCCACAGCGGATTTTCTACTTAGGGCGCTGACGGGAGACGCCTCCACGTTACACGTTCCGCCGTCCACGTTCCTGTGGCCAATGGCACGAGCTGTCGAGCCAATAAAATTGCGGAAATGATTTCAACAAATTGATAGGCATCGCAGCAGCTTGATTCCAGCTTGGGACTGCGCTTCGGCTACCAGAAAGTAATTGCTAAACGTGCTTCGAAAATGAAAAGCATAAAACGCTAGCGAAACGCCAGGGAATCGCTATCGAAACGCTACGAAATGTGCGTCGTCTGGGCAAGCGCCTGAAAAAGAACTAGTTCCATAAGTAAGCTGCATGAATAGTAATAACTTGAAACAAAAAAAGTACGTTGAATATATAAGAACTAGTTCCGAATACTAAAAAGTTCACACGCAACTGAGATGAAAGCAAATTACAAATCAAAGAACTAGTTCGTATTGCATTAAATGAATCCTGAGAACTGCACAAATTTAATTTAATAAGAAGCCCAAACAAAGCTGTGCAAGGAAATCATAAAAAAGTATTTAATTCTAGTAAAAGACTTAAAAAGAAAATAAAGCATTAAAGAACTAGTTCTGCTTAATGTTTTATAGGTAAAAACGGAAATGGGAAACCTCAAACTAAAAAATAAATTCGACTTAGAATGCTTAAATCTTAGCAAATATAGCATTAGCATGTTAATCACGGAACTAGTTCCATGAAAAAAGGCTTCTCATTCAGATTTTAATAGCTTTAGCTCTCAAGCTGACTGCAAATGAGGAAATTTTCAACTTTTGATTTGGGATAAGTGAGAAAAATGAGCCCAAGCCCACCCCATTTGAGGGAAACTAATGTACGCACTCAATAAAGCCACAAACTACAAAGATACTGAAAATTAGGCAATCCAAGTCGACCCCCACAACAGCCCACAGAAAGGTCTCTTATCTAAATGATGCACTTAAACTTGTGGAATTTGGGTGCTTTAAGCGTGGCTTTAATGTGTATGAAAATTAAGGAGGAAGTGTGGTAGAGGAATAGGGCAAATGAATGAGAAGGCGACAAACAGGACGAGCTTGTGGAACGTAAAGCATGTCTGCCAACGCCCACAGCGCCACGCCCAAACACGACGACAACAACAGCAACAACAACGACATAAACTTGGAATGTTTGAATGTGCCTCAAACTTTTGCTGACATGACTGTCACTAATGCCAAACACGCGCCAAAGTTTCAGACACAGACGCACACACACACACAGATAAAAACACACACAGTCATACGTATACGAGCACGCAGCGACCGACATTTGGCACAGAAAAGCACACAACAAAGTTTTAGATGAACACGCACACACACACATACAACCCAGCACATAAAACTGTGTCGCAGCGCAGACGTTGAACCAATGTGAAAGGCAGCAAGGAGCAAGAGTTAGAGCGAGAGAGCGCATGCAAGTAAAGCTGGCAAAGGCAAACAGCGTCAGACACGTACACACACACACACACACACACAGGCTCACACAGCAACGGGCGCCGCCTATGTAAAAGCGTGCGACCGACCAAGCGACCGACATACGAAGTGCAGCCGAGCGTTCGGCTTACAGCTTTGCCGAAAAAAAGTGAAAAAAAACACCACAAGCAATTTCCCATCGACTGCGTCTCGGCAGACGCTGCCCAGCCACCCAATTAAGCCATGAGTTGACCCACCACCATCGTCGCCGTCGCCGCCACCGCCGCCTGCCTGTCTGTGTAACGAAGCAAACTCCAAAAGCAGGCGACACACAGTTGCCCACCACAACCTACAGCAACAAAATACGTCTGAGGGCGCGACGCCTTCGACTATTGCTATCTCCGTTGCCCCAACGACGATGGGCAAGCAAAAGCTCGCCCTTTTGCACACATAACAGTCAGACGCCTGGGCAGACAAAATAAAAGGAAAAACCGTTGAAAGTTCTGTGTATTTGCGCCGCTCGCTCTTATGAGTGAGAGTGTAAGTGAGTAAATGTGTATGAGTGTGTGTGTGTGTATTTTGCTTAAAAGTTTTTAGCCTGCTTTTGCACTGCTGCTGCTGCTTCTATGTTTTCGCTGTTTCCTACGCTGGTTGATGTTATTGCTATTTTTGTTCTTACGACATTTCTGTTGTCATATTTTGTTTATCAGCATCCGCGCTGTCTATATGTATGAATTGGTATGTATGTAGGGATGTGTATGTATGCATGTATATTTGTCTCAAGGGTGTTTTACTTTTGTAGACAGTGCTGTTCCCCACTGCTTTTTTTTGCTGCCTCTGCCAATATTCTCCTTCTTTTTTCTTTTCTGTGTAATTTCTTTTGCTCTAGCGCCGCCGGCTCTGAAACTAGGCGGCATCTGCTACTTCTTATTTTTTTTGTAGTTTTCCTGCTTTCTGTGCTTCCTGCGCGTCTAAATATTAAATTTATTGGCAGTTAGGAGAGGGCGAAAGAGAGAGTAAGAAGATTGGGTCGGGGCTTTGCATATATATTTGACTGCTGACCTGCCGACGGCCATTTGCTTGCTCTTTCTTTGCGCTAGTAACTTTTGCTGCCGTCTCAAGTATGGCTCAGCTGAAAATGGTGTCAATTTTTTTTGCTAGCTTTTTAATTTCAATACAATGAATTGAAAGACTTGAAAGACCAAGTTTTTTATATATGTATAAGCCCACGTGGGCTTAAAATTGTTGTTCTTGTTGTAACTGTAGCAATTACAATTTTTGTTGTTGCTGCTGTTGTTGGTGTTGCTGTCTCCAGCAGACAACGACACGTGTTGCTGTCAATTCATTTTTTTTTTCATTTTGGCTGCTTAATGATTTACGGTTACACACACGCAAGCGCAAATAAAGCGTGTGAACAGGTGCCAAAACAAAAAGCAACAACACAAAAGCCAAAACTAGTTTTCACATGACGGACAGAGATGGAGAGAGTGATAGAAAAAAACCATTTCAATTGAAACTTGAAGTACCCAAAAAAATTTTCAATTACGCATAAGTTGCTCTAATTGTTTGTAATATGACAGCCAAAAGAGAGCGACAAAAAATATATATAAAATAAATACCTATTGACTGGCGTTCCGGCTTGTTATATTACTTTTTAATTTCATTATTCGTCGTATAACAAATTGCGGGCGTATATCAAATGAATTGCGTAACTAAGCGCCGGACAAAATAATCATCTAAAAGCTGAATTAACCTTAAATATGAAACGAAATCTCTTTGGTTTCTATGTAAGAGATATATGTACATACTCATACATACATACATAAAATAAGTTGCTCATATAGGAAAGCAGAAAAGAAAAATTGAATCCTAATATTGAAGTTGTGCTAATACCCTGTAAGGCAGTTTCCTGGTATTTAATAGAAGGAAACAATAATTATATTAAAATCATCATATAATAAACATATTAAACATATTTCAAACACTTTCGTAATTAAATAAGTCTTATCTGCATCAATTATACATTTACAAACTACATTATAGGGCAACTCATAGTTCATCATTATTGTTTAACTTACACTGTTTGAATAACTGTTAAAGTTGTTGCAATTGATATAGAGATCGACAGCCAATCGCAGCGCTTCAAACTTACCTAAAATGAAAGAGAGCAAAAGAAAGAGAATAAGAAATGAGAGAGAGAGAGAGAAATTAAACCGTTTGAGGAGCTTTTTAGTGCGTTGTGCATGCTCTTTAATATTATTCTTTTTTGTAATTGTTGGTGATGTTTGCTTTTCAGTTTGCAATTTTAATTGCCGCATTGCCTGCAATTAATTTGTCAATAAAATTCATTTGGCTTTTAGTGAAAGAGCAACCAAAATGCACATAAAAATTGCATTAGACAGTGGTGGCGCGGGCAGTCGGCAAGCTGCGCAGAGGGGGACCCTGTCTTGCGCTAAGGGATTCTGCATTATAGCAAATGCACTTTTGCTGGGCTCGTCGTTCGCTTGACTCGCTTGTGTGCCAAGATTTATGCTGTGCCGCTTGCCAAAAATGCAGGCCACGCCCCCACCCAACGCCTCTCCATCACACTGCCAATTCGGTCCCCTTTTAGGCATGTGGCCCCCTCTCGTATAATGTTTGACTCGTGGCCTGGCAAATCATTTTTCATTTTCATTTTAATTTTAATTTTCTTTTTGTTTTTGCAATTTGTTTTTCTTTTTCCATGTGAGACATCGAGAGAAGGAGAGGGTGCTCAGCTCATCATTACGTTTAACAGAAATTATCTCGTTGAAAAATAACGAATTTTTGAAATTTAAAAAGGATTTCAAATTATCTCTACTCAAAATTTCACAATATTTTTCTTTTTCTTTTTTAATTCGTTTTAAAATGAAAACTTTCAAGAATACGGGGTATGCAAAATTTTCTACTAGATTCTTTTTCTTTTAGACAAAACAAAGTTAATATATTTTAAACAAATATGTGATACTATAAATACAATAAATTAAGTAAATAGTTTGCCAGCTGTCTCTGCCAGACGTATACCCTATAAAAAGATAGTTCAATGCAAAAAGCTTCAAAAATAATAATAATTAAATTATTTTTGAATTAATGCTAAAAGGTAGAATAAACTTTTGTTGTTAACTGCGCAATATCCTAAGCTTTGCATGTGTGTGGGTGGATGTGTGGATGTTTGTAGGAGTCAGAAATAAATTATGGAAACATATTGCTATAAAATGCAAATGCAAATGGGGCTAAAACACAATAAATTAATGCAATAAATTCTAGGACAAACAAATGAGAATGAAAATCGAAGAGAAGGGCGTGAGTGGAGGCAGTGGGCGGAGATGAAGTCAGGTTTATAGGGTATAGCTGCAGTTTGGCTGAAACTAAGCTAAAAATTGGCGTCAGCTTTTGTTTGTGTCGCCGGCGAGACGAAAAGAAGTTGTTGTTGTTGTTGTTGTTGTTGTTGTTGTTGCTGTTGTTGCTGCTGTTGTTGTATTGTCCTTTGCGTGCGACGGCGACAGCGTCAAAATGGCGTCGCCAATTTGTCGCCGCGGCATTGGTATATGGCGACAGCGTCTATGCCAAACACAACGCACAAAAAAAAACTATGTGCCACACGTTGTGGCAAGTTGTTGTTGCTGTTGTTGTGGTTGCTGCTGTTGCCCGTCGACTGGGAGCGTTAATTGCCCCCTTTGAGTCTGACTGACAGCAAACGATAAACGAGCAAACAGTTGGCTGGGGCATGTGGGGCATGCCACATGCGTTTTTTTCTTTATGCTTCTGCTGCTGCTGCTCCCCCAAACAGCCTTTTGGCGTACACTAATGCGTCTCTAATGCTGCTCAAATGTTGTCTCCCTCTGTGTGTGTGTGTGCAACATGATGTTGCTGTTGCTATAGCCGTTGTTGCTGCCTCACTGCTTCTTTTCTGTTTTTTTTTTGCCATTTTTAATTTAGCAAATGTTGTAAATTTACGCTAATTTATTGCGTGTCGCCTGTGCCGCCAGTCGTGGCAGCCACACACACACACACACACACGCGCACGCACGCACACACTGGCATTAGTCACTTGCTTGCTTGGCCAGCTAATTGCCACGCCTCAAAAAAATAAGAAACGATGGCATTTGTGGAAAGGACAGTTCTGTGTGGCATGTGGCAGCAGCAACTTGAAATACCCTTGCCGCAATAAATATCCTCAGCACAAAGATTTCTATAAATATATATATATGTATGTGTGTGTGTGTCTAAGCATGTGATCTTAAGAAAGTTATTTTATTTCTATGCGAGGTGTGCTCGAAAAGTATCACAAATTTATGATTTCCCAGGAATTAGGAAATAATGAAAGAGGTTCAGAGATCGTTCAATTATATAGCTTTCAGAATATCAAAACTAAGATCGCAGATAATGATTAAATTATTGTTTTGATTAAAGTTAGATGATCGATAGTTGATTAGAATTTCTATGGTAGCTATATAAACCAATAGACCAACTTGGCCAATCTCGATATATATACGATCTATAACTAAAAGACAAATCTATACCAAGTTTCATGAAAATTGCTCAACTCAGCGCTGAGTTACGATAGGTCAAGAAAGATTCTGATTCACATAGTAAACAGTTCTTATCTCTAATATATATTTTACGTAGTATTTTTATAGTTAAAATACTCTTTCCATTTATATATATATGTATAGCCAGACAGGCAGTCAGCCAGCCCCACTTGGGCCTGCAGCCAGGATATCTTAATTTCCCACTACAAGAAAAAAGACGATATAAACTTTTGATTTACAATAGAGGCAATTTCTGAAGTGTGAACATTATTTAACAATGTGCAGCTTTATAAATAATGCGCGCGACTTCAAAACTTTTGGCTAAGAAGGAGAAGCAGACAGAGAGAGAGGAAGAGTGAAACAACTGCAGGCAGTTTAAGAGGCGGACGCCATAAATCACAAGTTGCGGTAAAAATTATGCAACAACTGCAGCTGCAGGTGTAAAAGTTCCAACTGTTCTACTATGCCTACCTCACTCACTCACTCTCTCTCCCTCTCTCTCTCTTGCACTATCTTCGAGCCAATTATGTGCACTATACAGTGACAAAACGCGCCACAAGCCACAAGCCACAAGCTGCATAGATAGCCAGATAGATAGATAGGTCGCCAGGGTTGCCAAGCACATCAAAGGCAACTCTGGCTAGAAAATGGCTTCTAATTACACAGTTTTCGTGGCTGTCAACTTGTTCGCCTTGTTTTTGCATAATTTATTAAAATAAGTTCGCGCAGCAGCCCGCGAGGCACCAAGTGAGAGAGAGAGAGAGAGTAAGATTGAGCGAGAGACAGTGAGAGAATCAGCCGGAGACAAATGGGGGCACAGTGTTATGCTGTAGTTAATGTTTGATAAATATACAGACCGCAGTATTTGGTACTAGGTTACGGGGAAAAGGAGTGTGCTGCTGTTATCGATTAGTTATCGACAGGTCATGCTTTGCCTATATTAATACAAAACCAACAGCAATATATTGAGCTCGTAAATATAGACGGAGTACTCGTGAGAGAAAAAGGACAAACTTTCTGAGTAATCGATAAATTAGTAACATATACAACGATATGTCTATCGATAAATAAGCTAATTTTGAGTATAATAAAAATAAATAAATTTAATTCAAGAAAATGAACAACTTTGAAACATTCAATAAATTATCGATATACAGATAATAATTTATCGATACTTGTTCTATTGACAGGAAAAAATTTCGATATTTTATTAAAAAAAGAAATGAAATATTTGTTAAAGAGAGAGAGACACGATAATATTAAATTTATCGATAAAATTTGTCAGGATTCGATTGAGTATATTAATGACTAAAATCAACAGGAACAGAGGAAGAGAATGCTTAAAAACACAATGAATAAATTATCGATAAATATAATGTAACATTAATGGAAAAAGTAGCAATATGTGAATTCATTATTTATTTTATATATATATGAAATTATGTGAATAGACATTTACTTTTATCGTTAAATATGTCAAGAGAAAATGAAGTCGATCTAAAAAATAATAAATTTGAATAAAATTATCTTTGTATTCGGAGCTCCTTCTTATTCGAAACATGCCCATTGTACGTCGTTCGCAATTATAAATTTGCATTTTCTTTAGCTTTTCCGACGCCATTTTGACCTTCTCCCATTTTAGTCGCTTCATCCTCACAGTGTGACTGCCCAGTTCTGCGCTTCTTCCCTCCTCCCCTCGTCTCAGGCATGATTGGAATTTATGATTGCGTCCCTTCTTAATGTCTTGCTTGCCACAAAGTGCCGTTAAAACGAAACGGCGTGATTAATTTAAATGAATGCGTCTCGACTCGACACCAAAACAAATAAAGCGCAGGAAAACCCTTTCAATGTGACAGAAAAAATTAATAAAAAATGCCAAAAAGAAAAACAAAAATCAAAAAAGAAAAACAAACGTTGCAGAATAAAAAATGTTTCATCAAGTGGCAAAAAAAACTGTGAAAACCCCAGCAACAAAACAAGCAAAACAAACAAACAAAACGTCAAATGGAAAATGCAAGCAACAGCTACCAAAACCAAGAAAGAACATTGCAATCGAGCACTATCGACTGCCTAATACTCGCTCACAGCTAAGCTTAATTTGTTAATATGCCACGCCCCATTTGGTCATCTATCTGGTAGAGCAGTTCAACTAAAACTCAATGTATGAAAAGCCATCAGGCATACGCTTTCTTTGCCACTTCTCAAACGAGTAGCAAAAACGTGGCAAAATAAACAAGAATTTGAATTTTGTTTTTCCACTTTTTTTCTTTCAATTTTTTGCAAATGCAGAAAATTTTTCAATTAATGCGCGCCGCGAATGCAATTGAAAAGCTCGCAAGGAAAAATTCTTAATGCCACTCAAAACAAACATCAAATGTGGCAAATGCCACAACGAGTGAGAGAGCTGCTTAGAGATGGGTGTGGGCACGATAGCAATTTGTTAGATACTCAATCAAACGTCGGAAAGTCTTCAATGTCAAAATGGTGTAACAGTTTTTAACTATCGATAACAATATCGATGAATTATTACTACTTTTTAATTGAATTCAGTAACTTATCAAACAGCATGTTACTTAATAGGCGAATTACGGATTCAGTGATTCGCTTTCTCTTTAAATAACAGTAAAATATCTTGTTATCGAAATCGATAAATATCGAATAAGGTTAGTTTTTCCTAGCATTTTATGTATTTTAGTCAATAACATTAAGAAAATATTTCCTTTTTATGTAAACGGCCTTTCTCTCACACATTTCAATAATCAATTATCGAAAAAATGTTATCGGTATTATCAAATAAATTGTTTTAATTAAAAAACTCAACTAGAAAACGTTGACATTTATATAAGGAAATATACATTGATAAATTTGAAGTATGAAATGTTTTAAGTGTTATCGATAACTTAAAATATCGATATATTTAAATACTTGTATTCATAACTTTTTGAGTTACATTTTCTGCACTTTCTACTGTTCGTGTCATGAGTCGCTGTCATCTGTACCCCATGCTCACACCCAGCCCCGCCCACTGGCTTCACAAATTTCCGCTAGCCGCCCCCATTCCGTCCGCCCAGCAACCCCGTTGATTGTTTTTGTTTGTTCAGCGACTGCAGTGAAATATTAATTAGCGCCCAAGTCAAATAAAAACGCGGCGCACTAAAAATAGGCGCGCAAAATGATGCAAAAAAAAACTATGAGTGGGTCATAGGGGTCCGAGGGGTGGGGGGAGAGAAAAGGGGGCGAGAAGAAAATGCAATCAGACTGAGTTGCCAGCAGTTGCCCAAAAAGTCGACATGTTAATCTCAACAGCAGCCGTTGCAACAAGGACATCAGCCCGCAGCAATTAAGGACAACGGCAAACGGGAGTGCACAGACATGCCGTGCCACGCCCCCTAACGCCCCGCAGCTCAACCACATAACTGTGGGAAATTCTGTGAAAATCTGTGCCACACTTTTCCAAACAGCAGCAAAGTGGACAACAACTTGGGCCCAAAGGAGTGCAAGTCGCCTGCCGTCGACTGCCCACAAACTGGGTCAAAATTATAAACACGTTATCATGCAAATGGCACACGGACACACAGAGCGAGCGAGTGTGAGAGAGAGAGAGAGAGAGAGAGAGCGAGCGAGGGAGAACGAGTGACAACTGCTGATGAGTGCAGACACAGAGGCTGCCATAGAAATTATCCTGGCGAGGCGAGGCGAACAAACAACAACAACAACAGCAGCAGCAGCAGCAGCTGAGTTATGTGTTTTGTTTGCCAATGCCAATGTTGTTGTTGTTGTTGTTGCTGTTGCCTGCTGGCCGCAGGACATGCCCAAACTGTGGCATGTTCGCCATGTCCTGCCTGACCCAACCGCCCCACTCCCTCAAAAATCGTACAGCCCATTGACAATCGAAGTTTGTGTCTGGCTATGAAACCAAATTCGCTTTACTAAATCACTCAGCTTCAATTAGGTAAAAGCTATTCGAACTACTTCAATTTAAATCTCTAAGGAAAACTATACCAAAAGCTACAGCTAAAGAAAGTATCTCAAATTGTGCAAATTAACAAGTTTCTTTATCGAAAGTATCTCAAGCTCTCAAAAAGATCTAAAATATGCATATATAAAGAGTATTTTAAGAAGTTCAGAAGAACTAACAAATTTATATATAAAAAGTATCTAAAGCCTTTAAGAAATCTGAAAAGTTTTAAAAATTTTAAAAAGATTTTAAAATTATTTATGTAAAAAGTATCTCAAGCTGTTATATGAAAATATCTCAATTCCTCAATAAGTTCATAAATGCGCTTCTATGGAAATATCTCAAGCTGTTAAAAGTGCTCAAAATATTCAGATGCCAAAGTAGCTCAAGCTTCCTATATACTTATATCCAGAGTTTCTTAAAAGTATCTCAAGCTGTCAAAAATATCTTAAATTTTAATTTCTTTAAAAAATAGCTCTCAAAACTATTTTTAATTTGGTTTCTATAGAAGCAACTCAAGTCGTTAGAGACACTAAAAATATTCATATATAAAAAAGTATCTCACGCTATTAAAAATATCTTGTAACTTGATCACACACAAAAAGTATCTCAAGCTCTTGGCAAAGACCTTGAATTACTTTTGACCACCTGGAAAGTTGACTCGAGCAGACATATCATAGCCAACGGCAATTAGACATACAGCTGTGGGGGCCTGGCCAACTGGGCGTGGCTAAGCCAATGCGCATCGCTGACCAAGTGCAGCACCAACAACAACAACAATCGAGCAAGCAACTATTAACCAGCCAGACAACAATTTGATTGATGTAAATGGCCGCACAATTCGCACAATAAAACAAGTTGTAATTGCGGTATCTGGCAGATACATTTCTATCTTTTATTTGTATCTGCGATACATACATACATATATATATATATATATATCTCTGTATATAGCACATGAATATTTTCATTGCGTGCGCAATGCCAAGTGCAAGTGCAATTCCAAATGCCTTGTACTCGAGCTTCACTGTAATTAAAGCAAATTTACAAATTGCGTGCGCAGACGTTTGCCACCCTCTTACTACCACTCCCTCCCCCTCCCCTGTCCCCCACTCACTCTCTCTCACTGTATCTATCTCTCGCTCTTCCTTTGCTGCTTTTTAGGATTAATTTTTTCCGTTGAACCCATTTAAGATGCAAACTTTAATTAAATGATTAAAATCTTTGATCATGCACTCAGCTAGTCATTCAGTCAGTCAAGCAGTCCATCAATCCATCAGTCTTTCAAACGTTTGCTTCTTGGAAAACTTTTCTCACAGAATTTTCGCGCGCTTTTCGTTTCAATTTGCTCCGGAAATGGAAAAAACTTCACACAAATTGGCCACAGTTTGCAGATTGTGGCAGTTGTAGTTGCAGTTGCAGTTGCATTTGCCACAACTTGTGGCATTTGGCTATATTGATGCTCATTCGTCACACAATTCTTCAGCATTCTCAGCGGGCATCTAGGGAGCAAAAAAAAACTAGAAAAACATCGACTTAAAGTGCTCTAGTCGGCAGTGCTCGACTAGCAGATACCCGGCACGCTCAGCGACGTGACTCCTTCAATCGGCCTAGGCTTGCTGCTCTGCATATGAATACACATATAGACACACAAAGGATATAGCGAAGTATGTAGAAGTAAACTATTTATTTGGTGTCTTTAGCTTCTAAAACATGTCTTAAAAGCCAAGTCGAAACATCGATAGTTATCGATCATAAGAAATTTAATGAGTTGCCCTTTACTTTGGCGTTTGTTGTTCATATGGAAGAACAGTCAGAGAGGGAGAGAGACACGGCTTAATCAACTTAGCTCGTTTATAAATATATATATATAGACGATCTAGAGAGCTGAGGAATGCCTACCTCTAGGCACCAATATGCCCTATTTAGCTATTTTCAATACATTCAGGGTATCAAAAAATAAGACTAATCAAAGTCAATTGCCTTGCATATATGGAAAGCTACTTAAAGAGACAGGCAGAGACATAGAGAGAGAGGTGGTGCGGGGGCATTCCAGAGGGAGGGTCATTCAAATATTTGCAACGTGGCATATTGTGACATGTGGCCAGGTAAAGGCTTGCAGGCCTTCAGTCTTTCAGTCAATCTTTCAATGCTCGTCGTCTTCTGCTTCTTCTTCTTCTTTTACTTAATTGCCAGCTCACGTTTTGGCTTGGGCTGCGGCTGCGGCTTTTGGCTTGATTTGTTCTGCTCAGCCTGACTGTCGCATTGACATTTGCGCTTGCCATTGTGCAGACAAATCGATCTGGCTCTGAAGACAACGGCAACAACAGCAACAACAGCAACAATTGCAACAATGGCATTGAGTCCGATTATCAACTACATCGGCCCAACTCCAAATGTAATGCCAATGCAAATGCCAATGCGACACACACACACAAACACACACACACAAACACACACATGAGCGAGTTATGTGCATACAAAACTATGAGCTGACATCTTAGTGCTGGACACGTGAGCGAGTCGTGAGTCTCATAGCAGCTGCACTGAGCTGACTTAACTCGATTAACTTGAATCTTCGCTTCATATTTGAATCTTAACTTGGTCTTAAAATCTCTCTACATCTCATCAGTCATATCCCAGAGGAAGTCGCATTTGCGTCTGCGATTTTAGCTAAACTCCGCCTTAGTCTTAGTCACACGCGCTCATCTCTAGCGAGACAGCGAGACAGACTGCTACAGACGTCTGGCTTACGGCATCTTTTTGGCCGTATTCATGTGTGGCTCGCAGTTGCAGCACGTGTGGTTGGCCTTGGCTATGATGTGGCAGCTACAGCACGACGCCTGCAACACAGCCTTAGTGGGTGGGCCAGCAAACGTGGTTGGTTTTTAATTGCAAATCAGCTAATGTGCAAAGAGAGAGAGGCAGAGAGGCAGAGCAAGAGATGCAACAAAGTTCAAACAAAAAGCGAACGATTGACTGACTGATTGACTGACTGACTGAATGCGTGAATGACAGGCGAGGCATGGCACATCAATTCCACATGAGTTGAGGCCGCGTTGTCCATGTTGCATGCAGCGGCCACAAATTTTTATGACCGCCGTTTGCATTTGTACATTGTTGCTGCAGTTGTTCCTGCTGCTGTTGCAGTTGCTGTTGCAGTTGCTTTAAATGTAGCGTGCAAAACTTCAGTTTTAATTGCCAACGCATGCATTGGACCGCCACCTGGTCGAAAGAAGAGCGCTGCAGTTGCTGACACATCGAGTTCTGGTTGTTGTTGTTGCAGTTGTTGCTGTTATATTCATAAATTTTGTCAACACACACACAAACACAGCCACTAAATGCCTAGCCTAGTCCTGCGTGAATGCTTCACAAATTTTTAACTATTTCCATGACTATTTCACTCTCTTGCGCTCTTAATGCTAGCTCTTTCACACACACAAGAGCTGATCTGTAAATATAAATATATATATATATATATATTTATATATTTATTTATTTCTTTTCATTTATATTTTTGATTTTTGCACATGGCAAAAATCGTGTTCATAAATTTACATCAACTGTTGATGGACGTGCATGGCGTATACGTAATATTTGCACGAATATGAATAGTTGAATATAAATAGATTTATGTTTCAAGGTTGATCAGTACGAAAAACCTGTCGAGTAGCTAAAATTCAATGCTTGGTTATTAAATTTTGATCAATTTTTAGTTTAATTTAAGATTCAGAAGAGAAATGAGAAATTAGAAAAACTTTTTTATAAATATAAAATTATAATATATGATATATAAAAATATATAAATTAGAAAAACTTTTTTATAAATATAAAATTATAATATATGATATATAAAAATATATAAATTAGAAAAACTTTTTTATAAATATAAAATTATAATATATGATATATAAAAATATATTTCTTCCCCATCATAAAGCACTTTCATGACCAAACACTAGCAAAAACTATGAATAGATTTTATCATAGCAAACAGCAAAAGGAATCAAACGTTAAGCACAAAGCTCATTAGAGATTAGATTTGTAGAGTCATGTTGATATGGTAAACATGATTGTCCAAGTAGATACCTATATATAAATATATATATACAGACATGACTGATGTGTGCTTAAGATAAGCTTAGTGATTACATTTTAACGACATTATTATTATGTTAGTTTTTCTGTGCCGTGTAGGCACGAGCCACAATTGCGCAAAATGTCAACAATTATGCGCTGGTGATCAATTGAGTGAATGATTGATTGATTGATTGATTGGTTGAATGCAAGATTGGTTAACTAAACGAATTACAGCGCTTTTAATTGAAGAAGCCTTAAGGCTTTCAATAACTAATTGATTGAAGGATTGTCATTTGACACACAGCAATCATTCAATCAATCGCTGTCAATCAGTCAGTCAAACACTAGATTTTTGACACAATCTCTAAGTCAATTAGTTATTGAAAGCTTTTGTTTTGGTATTTTGTCTTTGAATCATGAAAAGCTGACTGCATGTTTAGTTGACTGACTGACTGATTGATGATTGACTGACTGATGAACAAACAATGTATATAGAGGTGGACAAGCAATATATTTGGGTCTCGTTTAAATTGCGACTAACTTTTTGATTGACTAGCTAACTGAGTGATTGATTGATGACTGATTGATAACTGACAACATGATTTTGTGATTGACATACACTCGCCCTCCCTCTCGCTCTTCCTTCTCTGTTGATATTTGCCTTTTTTATGCCTTTGACTGTCCGATTGATTGACTGATTGATTAAGTAACTGTTTGATACATGATTTTCTGATTGATTGATTGAACAGGCAGCTTGTCTCTCTAACTCTCTTTTTCTTACTGTCTCCTTTCCAGCCCAACTCGAAGGCTGTGACATGCTTCCACTGTTTGATTGACAAATTGATAGCCTGATTGTGTGCTTAACTAATTAGCTAAATCTGTAGCTGGCAAAGCTTTATGCTAAAGCTGTTTTAGTCTCTATATCTAACACATGCCCTTTGATGCTCTCTGGCCAACAATTTGGTTGACTGATGGACGGACGAACTGACTGACAAAGCATATGCAAAGAGCTCTCCATATAATATGCCCTTTGTTGAGACTTTCCTGACTGACTAACTGATTGATTGACTGACTGACTGACTGCGTGACTGAGTGAGTGACTGACTGAGCAAGCACTACGCACAACTCTTTGTATTTCAGTCTCTTTGTCTTTGACATTGTTTGATTTGCTTTGCTTTGCTTTGGTTTATTGTGATTGGTTGTTTGTTGGCCACGTTTGTTGGCCCCGTTTGTTGGCCTGTTGCTTTGACTTTACACGTGTTTGCACAGCCAATGGCCGCAGTTGCCGCAATTGCTTAATGCTGAATGCCGTTTTGTTGCATGCCACCTGCTGCTGCCACCGCCGCTTTGTGGGCCAAATTTGTTTGCTTGGCTGACACCTTTGAAAGTCGTTAAGCCTTTGGCAACCACAAAACTTTGGCTGGCCAAAAGGCTCAAAGCTAGCAGTATGGCCTGCGTTTTGGCTTCAACTTATTTGTTCTAGCCCAGCTCTGGCCGGGCTCTATCCCCTATCCATTTTTCTGGCTTCCCTCTGATTATAATTTATTATTCTGCGGCAAGCATGTGTCTAGGGAGAGATTTCTCCAGAGCTGAGAAGCGAAAAGTTTTTCCAACTAAACGAGAATTTCTTTTGAATTTCTGAATTTCACTTGGAAAACTTTGAGAATCTTTAAATTGCTTTAGTTTATGAGACGATTTACATTATGTTTAACATATGAGTGGAAATTTGAATGCTAAATTTTTTGATTTACATAAATTTTCAAATATTTGAGTTAAAACACTTTGAGCATACTGAAAGAAATATATTTTTGTCATAATTTTTGTGTTCTAAAATAATTTTGAAATGCTGAAGCAAAAATTTGAGTATTTTTTATAACTCATTAATTTATTTAAAAAAAAAACTTATTACATTTTTTAAACACTTTTTAAGGCATCACAAATAGCCCAAAGCTTAATTGTTTTTGTATTTATTTATTGTAGTTTTTTGTTCGCAACTATTCATAAAAGATTTTCATTGGCCATAATCCGAAATGCTAGCCATATTATCTCACTCATTCAATTTATTGCTTAGTTTATTGTTTTGTTGTCTTGAGTTTAGGTTTGTTTGCCATTTAAGCTAAATGCAATAGCAACTGCTGCAAAGCGCCACACAAATAATCGCATAGACTTAAGTCTAAAGTTCTTAACATATTGCTAAACTGCGCGCTGACTCAGCCAGCAGCAACAACAACGCCAGCAACTAGGGAAAAGTTCGTTGTCAAACATTTGCATTTCGCTTGAATTTCTGATTGCAGCAAGAGTGAAAGAGTAAAAGAAAGACAGAGAGCGAGAGAGATAGAGCGGAAGGGAGAGTGAGGAGGCGGCAGCTGACATGGGGTAGAGTGAGACGGGAAGAGTTTGGTGCCCGCTGGCCACTAGCAAAAATTGCAGACGGCAAATTAATGCCAGCGCATTTATTTTTGTCACAAATGCAAACAGCAACAGCAACAACAGCAACAGCAGCGACGTTGGCGTCTGGCGCTGCCAAAAGCGAAAGCAGCGCCAAGAAGTAAATAACGCAAATAAATAAGAAAAGTGCCCCAGGGCACAAACACACACACACACACACACACACGCACAGTCGCAGAGGCAAACAACGAGAGTGTGAACGAGCGATAGAGCAAAGGCAACAGCGGCAGATGCATCAATGTTGCAGCTGCTGCAGCAGCACTGCTGGCAACTTGCTGCTGAGCTGTGTGAGAATGTTGAACACATGTATTCGACTAACAGATACCCTCTAAGCAAGTTATGCAGTCAAAAGACATTTCAGCTACAACAGATGCGTTTCTGTCACTCAGAAAATGCCGCAAAAATGTATCCGACTAACAAATACCCTAAACCAAAAACATGAGTTAGTCTCATTAAAAATTGTAATCATTAAAAAAAGACAAGAGCTGATCAGAGCATGCTTAGCTGAAATGTGTCTGACTAGCAAATATCCTATAATCTATAAGCTGTCATGAGCTTAGCAGATTTATATATTGTTAATCATTAACAAAGTAATTAAGGTTTCCTCCAGTGCTTCATTCCAGTGCTTCATTCCATTCAAAAGCGATAAATATCGATAACAAACTTACACAGTATTTTATAAATTATAGTAAGTTTTCTATATATGCTATTGGCAAATTTGTGTTATTTTTCATAGTGTGCAGGGGCCTCTGTTACAGCAGTAATAAACACTATTGAAGCCAATATACTAATTACAGGGTATACAATGTACACGAATAGGAATTAAGTGTTGTATCATCGACGCTTTTATTGCTATAGCAGCTATACTCTGACGCACTAAAGCTAAATACCCCATATGTGCTTATTACAGGGTATTAAAAAAGATTTTTGACCAGCCTCGACCTTTCTGACTGAGCACACAAAATACCCTCTTAGAGCTATTTTGATCACCTACAGGGTATGCAGAATGCAAACATAATGGATTTTTTGTGGCCAGCCACGCCTCTTTTATGCCTAATGACAATAAAGCTGTCATGTTGCCAGCACATTTGCCAATTAATTGAAGCAAGGGAGCAATAGCAGCAACAACAGTAGCAACTGCAGCATCACAGTTAGTGCCGTCAGTTAAGGCTGCTCAGTTGCTGTTGTTGTTGTTGTTGTTGCTGCAGGCTGCAGCCAGCGCATAACAAAATATATGAAATGTTGAACAAATAAATAAAGCGACAGGCAGCAGCAACGGCAGCAACAGCAGCAGCTATCGCAACAACAATGCATTGCAATGGGGGAGTAGTTTTTGACAAGCCAATGCCATGACAAAAACAAAAAAAACTCTACTGAAAGCAGCAACTAAGCGATATCACTGCCCCTTTCTCTGTCTCTCTCTCTCTCTCTCACTCTCTCTTTGTGTCTCTCTCGTTCTCTCTTCCGCCGCCACAGCGCCACAATCTGTAAATTGCAAAAGTTGCGCGCGTTTCCCTTCATTTTGCATACGTTTCATATTCATGTCGAGGAGCCGCAAAACAACAACTGAGTTCGTTGCCCGCCCCCCGCATGCCACGCCTCTTGCGCTCTCTTGCTCTTCCTCTCTCTCACACTCTGTGTGTGTTCTCACAGTTAGGCCAGACATGACGACGCTGTCGCTGACGAGTCGTGTTTACAGTTAGAACGACTGCAAATTGAATGTGCGTGCAAAAAGGGGAGGGTTAGCAAAATTGCAATAGCAACAGCAGCAATGACTACAACTAAATCCACATCAAGACGGAGGCCATCGCAATTTTCAAATTAGACAAATGCTCAGCTGCATAAAAAAAACTACACAACAACAACTGTAAAAGTTGCTGCCATATCAATTAGCATATCAAGCTAAAAAGTCAAAACAAAGTCTAGACAAAAGCGCCAGCGCCAGCGCCAGCGCCACCTAGCGTGCACTCTGCGCGTACGCTTGACCCCAGCAACTATTTCCTCTCCTTCTACTTCTCCTTCCCCTTCTGCTTCGCTCTTTCTCTTTGGCTAGCGCTGCAGCGCTAGCCATGACGTCATCGTCACTTGTATGCCATTGTTACTGTCGCCTGTTGATTGATTATCGCACATCGCTTCAAGATAACAAAAACATAGATGCAACACAGCCACTGTGTGGCAAGCGTCTTGGATAATGTTATGAAATTATTGTCGGACGTTGAAGTGTGAACGAAACTAGCTTATCGTAGTTAAAGTTACATGCATTATATGTTATATTAAAGTTGAAGATTCTTTTACTAAATGTCAGACCTAAGTTAAACGTTCTTTCCCTAAATTCGTTCATTGATTTCGAAACGTCTTCAGCTAAGATAATTTGTTAAAAACTTGCAAAAATTTCATCATTCTTGCTTCTGCTTTTATCTGTTCCTCTCTTATGCCCACCTCAACTTCTTTACTTGGTGTTTGTCCACGCGCTTATTGCATGTCTGCAGCGTCTGTTGGAAACGTGTCATTCATTAGCGCCATTGTTAGCACCTGGGACCTCGGGTCGCATTATGAATATATTTTTTTTTGGTGTTAATGGCGGAAAAGTACCCGCAAAATAAACTTCAGACGACAAAAGAGCGACAAAATCACAAAAAAAAAAACAAAAAGATAGAGATATTAGAATAAAGGAATAAGATTGAGAAACTATGCGACCTTGGGCAGTGTTAGCGGGTTATCGGTCAACGTGTCGTATGCGCATTTTTTTTACTAAATCTAATCGCCAGCAAAGCTAGCTGCATCTCTTTCTCACTCTGTCTCGGTCCGTCTGTCTTTGACTGTCAAAGTTTTTGCCTTTTGGTTTGTTGTTTATTTTAAAAGCTCTACATCATATTCGAAAATAAATTAGCAAAGCAAACAAGCAATCCATCTCCCTCTCCGTCTCGCGCCCTCTAGCTCTCTCTCACTCTCACAGTCTCTCCCTCTCTCTATTGGTCTTTGTTTATTTTTGCACTTGGCTGGAAAATTGCGTAGAAGCAGCTACAAATCAAATCAAGAAACAAGAAAAAATAAAATAAATGAATTTCGAGTTGAGCTGTCGATCAGACAACGAGGCAGCCATCCGTCCAGACAACTTGCTTTGATGTTTACATAGAGCGACGTCTGTTTGTCCAACTGTCCAACTACAAGTAGCTGTGCATATATCTAAACATCTATGCAGATATCTATATCTTTACATATATATATAATTAAAATACATTTAAACAGTTTGTTAGCTTTATTTTTGTTTTGGCGTCTGGGCCAGACAAGCTGCTAAATTAGTTGACTGACTAACCGACTGTACCTCTCAAATACACTTGCACACGCGCACACCACTCTATGCTCTATTGATATGTAAGCCGAGCCAAACGGGTTAGATACACATTTCAAAACAACTTGTCAAGTCGATGTAAAAATTATAATTTATAAATAATTTGCATTTGCTATGCATATTCATCAACAAGAGCCACATTTACAATGTGCTTAAAGGTTCATTGTAAATGTTTAACATGCAGTTGACTTGCATGCGTATATATGCGAACTTAAATTTAGCTTTTTATAACAGTATACAAACTACTTGTAAGCTCATTGTAAATATTTACCATGAAGTTGAAATTTTATATTATTTATGTAGATTATATTAATTATGTAGATTATACATATATATATGTTTTATTTTTTATTTTTATATATTTATAAATATATATATATATATATATATTTTTTTTTCCAATTTACTAGTTTTATCTTTTACAATCAGCTTGTAAATATCTAAATAGCTCTTCTATATAGCCATTTTTATATATTTCAAGTATATGTCTGGTCTTTTATGCTTTTCTTATTGCTCTAATAATGTTGAAACGTTGTCTCTTAATTAGATCCACGAATTATGCACACTTTTATGGCGCATCAGTCATGGAGCTCCTAAACTGAATCATAAATATGACCAAAAATAGATAATGGTCTAATAAATATATGGTTTTATAGGTGTACTTGAGTGCCTAATTAGCTGGGCTTATAGGGTTTTTAGTAGCGTTGATCCACGCACTATTAAATAATTTGATCTATAAATAGATCTATAGGCGACAATTTATACTATTTGCCATAAGCTAAGGGCCGAATCACTGATCAAATCAGTTAATTTTCTCCATAATTAATAATGTTTTAGATATATTAAGATTTTCTTTAAAATTTGTATATTTTATAGTGCATATTGTTAGTCGTCTTTATGTGGCTTTTATTTTCGCTTTACCACTTGTCGCACTTGTGCTGATTGATGATCAACTGAACTTGAAACTGTTTTTTTGTTGCAAAAAAATCAATGAATTGCTTTGATTTTCGCAACCGCGAGGCAAGCGAACGAATCGAGTCGAGTCGAGTCGAGTCAAGTCAGATTGAGTTATGTCAAGTCGAGTCGAGTCGCAGCCGATGTTGAGTTCCATTTGAGTCTTAAGATCTGCTTGCGAACGTATATACATATATATATATATATAGAACCGTCTACTTATTAGATAAATGTGCTGCGAGACAGTCGCACGCGTCGGTTTGCCACAATGCGAAGGCCATTTATCAAGAGCTGCCTCAAAAGCAAAGGCGAATGATTGATTGACTGACTGACTGACGAACTAACGGACTGACTGAGCGACTGACGTAGTGAATGACTTAAGCATATAGCTCAGCGGGCAGCTGTCAGTCGTATCACTGATAATTGTAACGCTAATTTCCAAGCGCACTCTCAAAAGTATCTTAAGCCTGAATGTATCTGTAGCTGTGGCAGTTGTTGAAGCTGTATCTGCGTCTAACTTTAGCTATATCTGTATTTGCATTGCAGCTGTAACTGCACTTGTATCTGTATCTCTATGTGTCTCAAGTTTTATCTGTATCTATTTTGTATCTGCATATGTTATTAAATATGTATCTATATCTGCATCTGTATCTGTAGCTGTTTTTGTATCGCTATCTATATCTGCATATGTATCTGCATATGTTTCTGTATCTATAACTTGAACTGCACATGTATCTATATCCATTTCTGCAATTGTATCTGTGTCTGTATCTTCATTTCCATTTCTATTCGTATCATTCTGGTATCTGGATTCATATCCGTATCTGCATCTCAGCCTGCAACTGTATCTTGTGCTGCATCTTCCTTCGTATCTATATCTGCATCTCAAGCTCTATATCCGTGTCTGCAGCTGACTGACTGTGCGCCTGATTGTGATGTCTTGTTGCTTTTGATTTGTTAATTGCATTCTACGAGACTTGTTTTTCTAGACATACAAATTTTTATGCACTATAGATACTCTATATATATGTATATATATATTTCTCGAGTGCACTTCAAGTGTAGGCTTGATTGACTTGCAGAATTGTTGTTGTTGTAAACATTTTAATTAACCATTTGCCATTCTGCCATTTGCATCGTATTGCGGAAACTCAAATCAATGTCAAATGGAAAAACCTTTGGATTTGACCGCAGCTTTATAGATATAGATATTGATAGTATAGCTTTTATGGTAGACAGCCTAGCTGAATAATAATAATAATAAAAATAATAATTTTTATGCTGACCATAAATCAATTGTTTAACATTTGGTTTTGGGCTCCAACTCCAACTTCAACTTTTAGCTCCCGACATTTCATGCCAGCTTTGCTGTGTGTCACCTTCTTTTCCTTGTCCTTCTTCGCCTTTTACTTCTACTTCTGCTGCTTCTTCGTCGTCTTCTTCTCGTTGATGTGTGCAAAACTTTTGTCGCGCGGCCAATGACCAGACAATGACCCAACAAACGAACGAACCATTAGCATTATCATCGGCCCTGCCGACAACAGCAACAACAACAACAACAACAACGGCAACAGCAACAGCAACATCAACGCCGACAATAAAAATTATTAACATTTAAACGTTGCTTTGAGAGAGCAGCCACACGCAGCGACCGCCAAATGCCGTCGCCAATTGACCAAGCTCCACAGTGCGCACAGTGGTGCCAAGCCAATTAAGAAGCACTTAATCCTAATAGCTTTAACTAAGTTAGTCAGTTATGTGAACACTCAACAGATTTTGCTGCCTCGTTTACTTCACAGCAAACGGAATAAGTTCAAATTCAAGTTCAAGTTCAGTTAATTTGAACTAGTTCTGAATAATTAATAATTTCCATATACTTATAAAATTTCTCACAGATCACTTCGCGTTCAACCAACTCTAGCCACTGTGCGACATCATAATCATGATGCTAATGATCATTAAGATAAACCATTTGGTACTTTAAGACACATGTGGCTAGCCGCGGGCCGAAGCTCGGCTAACGAACAACAATCAAAACAGCAGTGTGAAGAAGAAGAAGAAGCAGGCGAAAAATAAAAAACTAACATTTGGGTTACTAAAACAGCCAACGATGAAATGTTCGTAAAAGCCGAAACTGTAACCGAAACCGAAACCGAAACCCGAAGCCAAAAAGCGGAACTTGTAATTTAATTTCGTGTATTTCACGTTTTATATTTTAACGCTAGGTGTCGCTTTTGCTGTTGTTGTTGTCTAGCCTAATGAGCTGTAGGCTTTTTGCGCCAGTCTCACGGCCCAATTGCAAACTAATTGCAAACGCGTTGTGCTAAATGTGTGAAGAAGAGAGAGAGATGGCGCGCTAGAGAGAGGAGTACAGTTAGAGAACTGGGAAGGGGTTAGACTGTGCACAGTGAGACGAGCTTTGAGCTGACAGCTGAGTTGCACTTGAGCGCAAATAATGGCACACGACATGTCCAGATCTTTGACTGGATTTTTATTTTTATATGCGCTGAGCCTCTTACAAATGGACCAACTGGGTATACTGCGTGTGTGAAAATATGTGTAACACTTAGTAGAAGGCGTGGCATAACCCATACTGTATATTCACATACGCTCACTCGGAATGACGAGCTCGTAGGATCTAGGCAAATTCACCTACACCTCCATCCATACGTACGACTGTCTTGACTTGAAATGTAAAATATATATTATTGTAAGCTATTTATCTATATATAGTTTATTGGTTTGTTTCGATAAATTATTCTAGTACTTCATTATCGATAAATATGATCGGTATTATTAAGCATAACTTAAGGTTAAATGCACCCAATTTAGTATATAGGCAACTCTGATGGTTATTAAGAACAATCTACATGTACCCAATATGGGAACTCTAAAACAGTTCCCATATTATGCAGCACAAGCATCTTTCTAGAGAGTGTAGGCATCTGCGAGTCGTACACTGCCGACAAAAGCATTCTTTGCTCGGTTTTGGTCAAGCTGTGGCAGCCACATGTGGCAAGGCGTCTCATTTGTTTTTTGTTGTTTTAATGTCAACATAACAATTTCTGCTTATCTAATTGCAACATTTTGCATGCAACAGGCAGATGAGCAGGTGTTTTGCAGTAAGTGCCAGGCATGTCAAAGAGACAGAGACACAGAGATGTGGCTGCAACATGTTGCACGCTGTGGCTTAAGACGACTTTTGCGACTCGCGACTTTTATCTTTCACTTGTCCGAGCAAACGTTGGCAACGAAGTCTGCCTTAATTTGACTAGACTTACGCATTTAGAACCGGAAACGTAAGAAGCAACTGTCATTTGTGTGCAAATGACACAAAAGACGACAGCGCGCTGTGGCATGCCACATGCTGAAATGGAGCTGCAAAGCCCAAAACATTGGCATAGATGAATGGCTTGCAACAAGCCAGTTGCAAAGTGCAACAGAGTGGGGCAAGCGGGACGGGAAAAATCCTCTTCTTCTTCTTTTCCTTCTGGCTGTATGCCTTGTGCCTGCGACTGTAATTGAAGTGCTTAACATACCTGCAAATGGAATGAAAAAGAAACCCAAAATTAGTTAAGAATATTTGATTTATAAATCAATTATTAATATGAACTTTAAATTAGAGCAAAGTTTTTAATAATATTACTTATTTATTCCCATATTATCTTAAGAATCGAAGTCAAAACTAACTCTAATTTTAAATTTAAAAAAATTGCTAAAAAATAAATATATTAATTTAAAAAAATATATAAATTATACTTATCAAAATATAAATATATATATTATAAATCACACATATAAAATCATAAATATTCTATATATTTTGCTTTTTTATTAATTTCATATTTTCTGTATCGTTATTCATAAAAAAAACTTCACACAAATTAAAAATCGAATAAAAGTAAATACAAATGATTCTAGACCACAGGTAACAATAATATTTTATAGCTACTTACAATTTATAGAGCTAGTAACATTTGGAAATTAGAAAACAACTTGAAACTTGAAAACATTTGTAAGTTGTTAAAAAACTTTAATTTTTAATTAAGTTAAGGCAAAAAGCTGTGAGAGTACATAAATTGTAATTAAAATAAGATAGAGTCTATTTAAATAAAGTACATATAAATTTATTAAATATAAGAAAATATATATTAAAAGCAATGAAGTGAATGAGTTGGCTTTTAGAGTAGAGCTTGTTTTATTAACTTATTTCCTCATTAACTTCTGTGAACGGAATGCAATTTCAGCACAAAATTCACATAATTTTAATTTGATTTATTCTCAGATATTCACCAAAAAAAAAATACATTTAAGCTAAAGTGACTAAACATGGATCTAAATGCAAAATAGAGAAACTGCCAATAAGAAATGTTCGAATAACTGTAGTTCTATAACTGTAGTTCATAAGAATTAAGAAGTTATCGATTATTGTGAAGAAAATCGATCCGCGTATCACATTTCCCGTCTTTAACTATTATAGATATACGAGATGGACGCATTCAGAAAGACAATCACCTGACGAATGACTGCTTGACAGAGGCATACTCAGCTGTTGATCCAGATTAGGAATACCTACTTTAATCTAATGAAAACCAGAATGCGTTCTAGTCCCTTGTCACTGATATCTCTTTCTTGGAGCGCGCCACGTGTGACCTATTAAAAACTAATACATAACTCAAAGAAAACCTAATGAAATAACCCTGATATTTAAAATATAGTCCAATAGAAGAAAATAAAAACAAAAGTTAATCTTAATCAAAGCAGATTTCAAAGTGCGTCCGATAAGCAACGCAATTCGCACTTGACGTAAACAAACAACAAAATAAAGCTACTGAAATTCAGAGAAACAACAACAACATAAGCTCATTATCATCAAATCACAAACTCAAATCGAAAGATAAAGCCAAACGACGAAACCCCAAATTGATCTAAAATGAAGTTCAAAGCGTTGACACACTCCTTGACATGCATAATTAACCCGAGGGTTACCAGAGTGCCATGACAGAGCTGCCAGATGATGATCACGCTGATGATGATAGTGATAATGATGATGCGGCCCATTTGGTGTCAACTGCTGACATCTCACGCTGACCTTCACTCGCGAGGGGTAGCACAGCTTTCCCCATCAACTTTTTCAATGAAATACGGATCGTATATATATATATATTTGTGTGTGTGTTTATAGCGTAGTCTTCAGACGCCTGTATAGACGCTGACGTCTTTTCATCAAGCGAATCTTATCAGCTGCTCGAACAAGAAGCACAAACACACGCTCCATGATATGGCGCTTAATATGCTTATCAAGCAACAGCAACAACAAACTAATAATAATAAATGAGAGCAAAAAAAAAATTAGAAATAGAAAAACAAAAAAAAAATGTCACAAACCAGACAAAAGTAAAACTGCGATAAGCAGAAGGCAAATCAAACAAATAAAACAAAAGTGAAAACGAAAATTGTAAAAACAATAACTAGAGAGAGACAATAGGGAGAGAGAGAGCGAGAGAGAGAGAGAGAGCGCGAGTGAGTGAGAGAAATAGAGAGGAAGACAAAGAGAGAGACATGAGAGCGAGGGAGAACGTGAGATAAAGAGAGGGAAAGGGGCAGCGTGAGAGAGAAAGAGAGAGAAATATAAAAAAACAATTGCAAAGAATCTCTAAGAGTTTTTTTTTCGACTAGCAGATGCCCTGGAAGAATGGTCTCCATATATATATATATATATATATATATATATAAATAATATTATTATTATATATATATAATATAATTGTAACTAAATATATAACAATATATATAACTAACTAATACAAACAAAACTTCGAACTAGAAATGCCTAGCTCTGTTTAAAGAACTTGTCCAAGTCTTGTTAATAGTCAAATACAGTTTCTAGCTATCTGAGCTGGGAACATTCACACAAAATCATAGCAAATACTTATTCTAATTGGGTTTCTCAAGACAGATATGTATGAAGAGAGTATATAACAATGAAGAGGCTGTAGCGTTGAGAATTTTGGAGCTAAGGCTCCGACACTTGAGAGCTGAGTTACAGAGGGAGTCTTGCACCCATAACTGACCAATTGAAAGAACTATATACCAGATATTTTGAATTAAAATAGTCAAACAGCAAGAGCTACGCCTATAAATTATGTGCTTCAAAATATTGATTTCTAAAGACATTTTACTGTTTTTAAACCGTCAATTTCTAGCTGCAGAGTATCAGATATATATAAATATATTTATATCTATAAATATTAATATTTATAAAAATATAGGAAATAATAGTAAAAGATGATGAAAAACAATAAAAGAAAAAATGGCGCACGTTGAGAGCGAAATAAGCAAAAGGCAATGACAGTTGGAAAAAACGTATAAAAATCATTGGCGCTTGGCCAATTGTCAGCGACAACAGCAGCAACCACAGCAGCAACAACGACTGGCGACAGCAGAGTGTAAGAAGAAGCATGCATATATCTTATATATACATCATATACATTTATATATTTATATATATCTATCATAAAAGCAGCAGCAGCAAGTGCCCTGAAGACAAGGCACATTTTTTTTTCAACTAGAGCAAATCACATGCAAGAACAGCAAATGTTCTCGCTCGCTCTGTCTCCCTCTCTTTGTCTGTATTTTGACTGGGGGGTAAATATGAAAAACCCAACGAAATGTTTTAATTAAAATTGTCTTAATTTATAATTTATGTTGGCGGCATTAATTCGCAGGCAACGACGTCGCCGCCGTCGTCGTCGAACGATGCGCGGCACTAATTCACAGCTGGCCCAAGTATCTAACAGATAGACAAACACACACACACACACCCGCACACGCACAACAAATAAACAACAAATAAAGTCTAGTAGTCGCAAAGCATTTACGCAGCATTTGTACTTTAGGCGCGACGTCTGCACAACAACAAAAAACAAAAGAAAAAAACTTTGAATTTTTATGAAGATTCAATAGAAAACTTGGCACAGTTCAAATATGAAATTTTATTAGTATCTATTAATTTATCTGAATATTTATGTCACTATCTCTATCTACATATATCAACATGTATTTGTCTATCTATATATATATATATATATTTAAGTAAGACTGTCCATCTACTTACATATCAATCAATCTAGCTTTGCATCTTTCTATCAACTTATATTTATCTACTCTATCCATATATTTACTTGCGCATCTATCCGAATAGAGTTGTACTTATAAATGTATCTAAATATCCTTCTAGAACTTGCTATCTATATACCTTCTTTAAGGACTATAAATTATAAAATTGAGAAAAAATAATTAAAGTGACTCACTAAATAGTCGAATTTAAATAGTTCTACAAATTAAATACATGACTCACAAGTAAAATATTTGTGACCATAAATTTAATTAGTTAAATTGACTTAAAATCGAATAAAAAACAGACGAAGATTAAATTTAGTTTAGCACAAAAACAAATTTAATAAAAAAAACTCTTTGAATATTTCAAGTTTTTCAGCTTGAAGAATTTTTTAGATTCACTTTTATACATGGATTTATAAGCCAATCTTCACTTAAATAATGTCACAGCTTAAAGCTTAATTGTGACTGCAATTCCCGATAAATTGTCTGGGAAAAAAAACATTGAAAAGCTTAAAATTTGTGGAAACTGAAGCGTGACGTTTGTCACGTGCCCAACTCGAATGCGTTTGCTGCTTGCATGGATGAGTTTTGCCACAAGAAATTGCACAAATGCTGAAATCGTAATGGAATGTGCGTCCCCAGCAAAACCTCTCTTAAAACACCCCCAACTGCCATTTTTAGGAAAAGGATTTGAGCGTCCCTAATGAAAAGAACGCAAAAGCTGTAACTGGAGCTGGAAAAGCAGTTGAAGCTGGAGCTGGAGCTGAAGCTAGTTGAGTACAACGCACTGAGGACGATGACGACATGCTCAATGCCCTCTGCTCTTCGCTTGTACCCGAGTGGGCAGAGGCGAAACGCATTGTCATTGAAAGGAACTTGAGCGTGGCACTAGGTAGCAAGAAAACAACAATGCGACAGCCGAAGGAGTCGCCGGAGAGGGCAGCGAGTGAAGGCGAGGCCAGGGGCAGCGACCGCAGCGCAGGTTTGGCAAACGAGTTCAGCGACAACGACAACGTCATCATCTGCTGCGTGTAAGATAAGGAGAGAGGGAGAGAGAGACTGAGAGAGGGAGCTAAAAAGTCTTTAACCTTTCAAGGATTTTCTAGACATTCACCAAGTCGCATTTATTGAACATTGAGCTAACAACTGGCAATGAAGCAACTTAACACGCAAAGCAAGAGATATATAGAGAATAAGAAAGAGAGTGAGAGATAGTGTGTGTGTGTGTGTGTGTGTGTGTGTGTGTGTGTGTGTGGAGAGGGAGATCGTCCTTTACATCCGCTTGTGTGTGCAGATCTCATATAAGGATAAAATGCTAAAACGAGTGCAAAAATCTAATAAAATGTAAACTAGAGAGGGTCGAGAAAAGTTGATGAACTTTAAGCTAAGCAGCAGAGGGTCGCCTCAAGCCGGCGAGAAGCTGGAGTGAGCAAGCAAGAGTTAGAGTGAGAGGGCAGACAAGTTGCGTTACGCACTGCGCTAAGCTACCTGAAAGAGGCTCTTCCCCTAAGAAGCAAAAAGAATAATAAATATATATATAACAAAGCAAATGCCCTAAGCTAAGCAAAGTCCATAAGAAAAGGATATAAATGGCAAAATTTCAAAACGAGGCGTGTTAAAGGAGTTAGTGAAACGAGATAGGAGAAATAAATATCGATAATAGATAATAAGGAAAATTAACTATTAATAAAATACTTTGATGAGATATATATCTGACTTGTGTTATACTTATAGATGAAGATGAACTTTTTGAGATCAGGATAATTGGAAAATTATGGGAACAAAATCTGATCACACTTGAGCTTGAATTAAGTTAAGCATAAGTCCTTATAGAGTGCTATTTTATATCTCAGCTTTCTGAAGGAGAGAGAAATGTGAATATTAAGAGAGGAGAGAAAGAGACAATGGAAGTAAATGAAACAGGAAGAGAGAGTGAAACAGGAGAGTAAATGAAACAGAGAGAGAGAGAGATAGAGAAATAGAGTGAGAGAAAGAGAGAGAGAGAGAGAGATAGAGAAATAGAGTGAGAGAAAGAGAGAGAGAGATAGAGGAGAGGAGAGGAGAAAGGTAGAGAGACCGAGAGCGGGGATTCCTATAAGTGAAAGATATAGTATATATAGAGTATGAAAGAGAGCAAAAAGGAAAAGGAGAGAGAAAAAGAGGCGGGAATTGTATAAATAAATATTTCAAGTAAAATATTATCTATATGTTACATAAAAATATATTTGTGTTATTGTTAGATTGAGTATATGTGAACGCAGTTAGCTCTATCTTAGCGCTTATGTTAATAATATTATTCAAAGAGCGGCCCTCCAAACGCACAACTGTACAACGCTGTAAAAAGTAATATATATATATATATATATATATATATATATATATATATATATATATATATATATATATATATATATATATACATGTCACATATGTCCACACCTTTATATGTACAAATATATATATAGATGTAAGCAACCCCTCAATTCCAAGGTGTTGCTTTGTCTATGGCTCTACGCATTTTTAGCCGAACAGCAGCAAAGGCAAAGGCAAAGGCAACGCAACGCAACGCAATTTACTTTAGTCTTTCGCTTTTGGGGTTGGCTTTCTGTGGTCCTGCGAGAAGAGAAAAACTGTTTGCCTAGGGGGTTCAACCAGGTTGTACACGTATGGCTCGCCTTTCCTGGCTTTGTCTTAGGTCGAGGGTGTCACGCACTTTCGTCAATATTTGCAATGCGTTGCAATTAAAAATTAAAACCATCTGCAGCACAAGATAAAATAAGAACAAGTATCAGCATACCCAAAGGGTTGCAATGTGCCAGGGGCGGGGAATGGAGCGGTTTGAGTTTAATTGCCTTTTTTGCCAACGATTAATGCCGAACGATAAGGGTAAAAGAGATAAAGCATAAATGCAGCTATAGAGCTCAAGCAAATTTCTAATTAAAACAGACAATGTTGCGTATACGTAATATTTCGAGTATGTGTGCGAGGGTATTTCTATCGCTACATCTATTCTGTGTCGGTGTCTCTATTGAGCAGCTGCGCTGCTTGCTTTAAGTTTTTCATCTTGTTTTTCGCACATAAATTTGATTTATTTGCCGACTATTTTTAAGCAAAGCCAAAGACGACAGCTAATTGTTGCTGACAAGGCAAGAAAAGCGAAATATGAAAAGTGAAAAACGTAAAAAGGAAAAACAGCCGAATTATTGAAAAACTGAATATTTTGCACACAGGCAAAATGCCTGTACTATACACAACTACGTATATATTATGGGTATATCTTAAGTGAAAGGCACGAGAGAATTGACTTTGCAATGCCCTATTCAAATGATTCTTAATCAAGCTAATGGGATTAGAGTAGATTGTTGAAATTCTCTTAGAACTGCAGTCTATTGTCTTAAAATAGTTTTTGTATGTATTAGAAAATTATAAAAAAAAAATTGAAACAATTTTTATAATTTGTGTATTGTACAAGCTGTTATATGATAATAATCAATGACTTCAAGCACAATAATTATAAGATTGATGAAAAGACAACTGATTAATCTAATGAATAGAATCTTTAATCTTTAAGATAGAACGTTAGTTAAATAATTAAGATTCTTTTAAGATTTACCGCCTTAAAGCTAACTTTAAGAACACTTATATACAAAATTTCAGGATAAACAAATTGAGATTTAATGCTATTAAAATGAAATTTATGCGTAGTTTTAAATATTCTTATTCTTAGTTTAAAAATAATATCGGCAAACTTCCTAAATTTGTTTCATTCCACTTTCAAATATGTTAAATTTGAATTATTAAATTTTAAATTTAAATTAAATTAACATAAACATAAATAACTTATTTTTGTTAATAATAGTACAATACTAATTTTATTGCTAATAATAATAATAAAAATAAGTAAGAATATACATATATTTCATTAGGTATTCGGCATTATTATATTTAAAAAAATTTTAAATTTTGTAAGTTTGATTTAATCCAGAGACTTCTATAAGATTTTAGACTTTATAATAATTTTAGAAATATTTTTGAGGCATACATAATAAAACTTATCAAAGTTTTTTATATATGACTCTAAAATGAATTCTTAAAAATTTATTTTATGTATGCGAAATAATTTTTAAAAGATGTATTTAATATTTACAACTATATTAAATTTTTTAAAATTTTATTTAGCTTTTTAAATGCAATATAAATTTAAAAGCTAAGAGATTAGTATAATTGCTTTAAGGTAAATACTTTACTGTGCGTATACGTAATAAAAGTTATGAATGAGTATTTATACATTTTTTTTGGTAATTTTTAATTTTCTTTTTTGTTCTTTTTGCTCTCTTTATTCGCTATCCTTTTCGCATGCCCTAGCTAATATGCCCCACTTACGAACTAGACCAGACAAAATTCCCATAAATTACAAAAATTTTGCTTGTTTGCACTTTCGGCATATTAAAAAAAAAAATAGAAGAGGAAAATAATTTGCTGGCAGTCGAAAAATTGTTTGTCGCTTGTTGTCGACGTTGTTGGCCACGCCCACAACTCTCAATATATATATATATACACACATATATACTATTTGGTGTCTGTGAGTTTTTTCATTGCAATTTGGTATATTTTTTTCTGCGCCACAAAATAAAAAAATGTTTAAAAAAATTTTATTTTTCAAACGAAATTTTTGAGAATTTTGCATGAGTTGTTGGCGGCCACTGTTGCGGTTAGTTGTTGCTGCTGCTGCTGTTGCTGTAGCAAACAACCCGGCAAGAGATTTCTGACAAGGTTGTCGCTATGAGTCATAGCAAACTGCTCAATGAAAATGACAACAATGTGTGCGCCAATAATTAAGTTTGGAAAATGCGCGCGAGCGGAAAATGGAAAATTGAAAATTGCTTCTGCCATCAGCAACTGTTGTCGCTGCTGCTGCTGCTGCTGCTTAGTGGGTCAAATGCGTTTTGGCTGCAACCTTAGCTCGTTGGCCAACACCACTTAAAATATTTAGCGAAAAAATTGCCGAGCCGAAAAAACGAATAAGTTAGATTCAAACAGGCGAGCATAGCCGACTGCATAATACGCGTTAGCAGTAAAAATTATTCCATCCATCAGATATATAGATATAGATATAGATATAGATATAGATATAGATATAGATATAGATATAGATATAGATATAGATATAGATATAGATATAGATATAGATATAGATATAGATATAGATATAGATATAGATATAGATATAGATATAGATATAGATATAGATATAGATATAGATATAGATATAGATATAGATATAGATATAGATACAGATATAGATATAGATATAGATATAGATATAGATATAGATATAGATATAGACATAGATATAGATATATATATAGGTATAGATTTCCTATATACCGAGCATACAGTTCCAATTGCAAGTTCCAAGTTTGAGCTTTATAGTCCAAGATGTAAGCATATCCAATTTGCCACGCCCCACAGTTTCAGCAGTTTCAAGGCAAACCCATATACTCTCTTATTACACTTCCATGAACGAGCATCGCACAATACAAAAAGAGAAGCAAATTGCATAACTCGCATTTGCCAGCTGCGACAGCACACGGTGGCAAGTGGGGCAAGCTGTTGGCGGCGCAGACATTTCCATGTTGCCTGCTTTTTTAAGGTCATGGCGCAGCAATTGGCATAATTGAGGCGCAACGGCAACGACGACGATGTAGACGACGATGTCGGCAGCGTTGGCGGCGGCAGCGGCGGCGGTGGCAGTGGCGGCATGGGCGTGCCAGCTGCAATGGCAATTGGCAACAAGTTGCTGCCACATCGCTTGCAATTGCAATTGCAATTGGATTTAGCTCGCAGAGCGAAAGCTTAACAACACCAAAATGTTGCATGCAACATGTTTTTCTACTGAAAAGTTAAGCTGGCAACGCTCTTAACTTTTTCTATATACATATGTCCGTGATCTCCTGTAACAGGCGATGGCAGATTCTGTGCTTTGATTCACTCTCCTTTGCATATTGCCTCTTCATACCTGTCTCATGTAGCTACTTCTGTCTTCTTCTTCTTTCCAAGGCTCGGATGCTTGCTCCTTTTCTTATTGCTTTCCTACGTTCTTTGCTGCTATCGTTTTCCACTTTGTCATGCTCTAAGGTCTTGTCTTTATTCTAGAACAGATCTGATCTAACAAAAGTATGATTGATCTTCCTTTTTGATTGATCTTCTTTTCTGTACAGCTCTCTGATATTTCTCGCTTCTATAATTGAGGCAGAGCATTATATCTCAACATCCTCTTTCTAATGCTCACATTCCAAAGTACTCAATCAATCAATCAGTCAATCACTAATACATATAAAATATATCTGAGCTATACTTTCTGCATCTTGAATGTCATAAAAAAAACATATAATAATAAACTGTAAAATTATTATTAGCTCAGTTTCAACTCGAATGTGTTCCAAATGCTGCTGGCCCACAAAATGGTTGTATTTGGCCAACATTTGGCAGTCACAGTTGTTGCTGCTCTGCAATTGGCAATTGTTAACCGGTTTTGTGCGGCCCAAAAAAAAAAAAACAAGCAAAAAAAAAATTTGAATAGCCGTCTGTTGAGTGAGCGACTACAGTTTTTTGCAAATCAAGTTCAAAACTGCAATTTGATTAGTGCAATGCGGCGAACGATAATAATAATGATAATGATAATGATGATGATGATGTTGCTGATGAACATAATATTGTTGGTTAGCAGCAACAGTTGCAGCGCTTGACGCTGGCATAAGCTGCAAGGGCTCTCTAGTTAGGCAATTGGATGGCAACAACAAATCCAAAAGCCGGCCCAGACACATGGCCAACAACTACAATAACAATAACAACTTGAGTGTTGCCTGTCACGTATAAAAAGTCAATAGATTGCACAAAGCCAGCGTCAAGAGACAGAGAAAGGGAGAGGGAGAGAGAGTGGGGCGACGGGCGACGGGCGACGTTGGCTGGCAATAAAGAGGTCGCTCGCATTTGCTGCGCTGCGTCAAATATTTCCGTAAACAACAGCAAAGCGAGAGAGAGAGAGAGAGGAATAGAAAAAGTTAGAAAGAGAGAGTAAATCTCACTGAGAGAGAGAGAGAGCAAGAGTGAGCTGACAGCTGAGAGGCAAGTCAAACATTTCATTAAAACAACAGCTGCAAAAAAATGCTAAATGCACGTTAAATTATAATTACACGAATCCATGTAGACAAGCGCCTGCCCCCATCCCCTCCGAAGGCCCCCTTCAACAAGTCCAACCCCAGCCGTTTCCTTTGCCCTAACTACCAGCTCAGTGTCGTCTTCGACGCCTTGTCAGCCTTGTCTAATATTTCATTAGCTGCGCTGCGGGTCGCGTGCCCCATTCCCGACTCAAGACTAAGCGACATTCAGAAGGGGGTATCCGAGAGAGAGGCAGGGTAGTTGGAGCTAGGTCTTTACACATTTTGAGGTTATGTGCGCAATTTGCGTGCGCCAATTACGAAAAAATGACTCGCTGTATGAGGAGGAGCTTTTTGGCGCTGGCAACAATGTATTTTTATAGCTCAGGAAAGACTGATGTAATGTAGATACCCTACAAAGAATGTAAGAGTACGATGTATGATGGATAGGAATATGAATATTAGTATGTATAGAGTAATAAGTATAATAAGTTTAAGTATGAATTTGAATTTGAATATAAATGAGAATATGAATGTGAATATGAATGTGGAAATATGAATGTTATTGACTATGAATAGATATGAGTATGAGTACGAATCCGCCCTGCGTGTGAATATGAATCTGATTGACTATGAATCTGCCTCTGAATACTGCCTAGCATATGCTAATTGCATCTGGTCTGACTCTGCTCGCTCTCCCATCTCCTCTGCTATGTATGCAATGCCCTTGCCTTGCCATTGCGTGTCCATCTGATCCCCTATCGTATGCCTATGCCTCGCCTGTGCCTCTGCTAATGCTTGCTGCTAGAATATGATGTGCTCTGCCTGTCCTATGCTATCCTCTGCCTGTGTCTGCCTATGATATGCCTTGCTATGCCTCTGCCTTCCTATGCCTCTGCTCTGCCTCTGCTCTGTGCCTATGCTCTGCTGCCTTGCCTCTGCCTCTGCATTGCCTCTGCCTCGCATTCTGCCTCTGCTCTAATTGCTCTGCACTCTGATTGCTCTGCCCTTGCATCTGCGTGTGCCTCTGCTCTGCCTCAATCCTGCTATAGAGTATGAGTATGAATATGAGAACCTGAATAAATAAAAGAATATGTGAATATATGAATATGTGAATATGAAAATCTGAACAAAATGTAAAGAATATGAATAAGTGATGAATGTGAATACCCATCTAATGAATGTGAGCTCTAATGGATCATCTAACTAACCAATGCAAATGTTGCTTAGTGTGTGTAGAGCGTCATAGATGTTACGAGCTCTATTTGTGTAGAGGCAGGTGGGGCGGGTGTTGAATTACGTTCTGTGGCATGCAACGGCGTCACCAACAACAAGCTGGCAGACTATTATGCTCGAGTATGTGAGCGTGTGTGTGTGGGTGGGTGTGCATTCGTGTGACTACAATATCATTTACAACAAGCAAATGCCGGCTGTTGGGAGCAATGGAGAGAGGCAGGCAGGGCGGGGCAGATTGGGTAGGTGGGAGGGTCTGCTGCTGTTGATGTTGTTGCTGTTGCATTTGCCGCCATGTCGCGCGAAATTTACAATTGACGTCGTTGGTAACGTTGCTGCTGTGGTTGTTGTTGTTGCTGTTGTTGTTATTTTGGTTTCTTATTGTTGTTGCTGTTGCTGTTTCAAATGCTCTCGCATAGCTAGACTCTCCCGGCTCAACAATGTTCACTCATGCGCAGTGAACACAGGCAGCTGCAACAGCAACAGTAACAGCAACAACAAACACAATAGCAACAACTGCCACATTTGACGTGCAAAACGTCTAGAATTTCGCTTGACGGCTTTTTGGCTCTCGGCGCTCAACACGAGTAGCCGTTGAAATTTAAAACACCCAACCAAAAGGCAACAACACGCAAATGTAACACAATGTTGTTGTCGCGTACGAAAGTGCAGCCCAGCAACAACAACAACGAATCTAAATCGAGATAAACTTGCTAGAGATTTATCCACTCAGACGGGCAGCTGAAAAGTGGCGGAGTGGGCCAGGCAGCGCGCCTCCCACTGCTCCTCCGGCTCGCCCGCCTCCACGTCCGCATCGTCATCATTATCAGAATGAACCCTCGATAAAAGCGTTTGTCAAGTCTCGAATTACGCCCAGCTGTCAATCAATTAGTGCTTGACAAGTGCACAACAGCTAAAAAGTTTCGCAATGCAAATCGAGACACAGACAGAGTAAGGGACAGCACGAGCGAGACAGATATAGACAGAGACCACATGCCAATCGTTTTGACTATTGACAAGGTTATGTCAATTCGAAGCACTGCCACGAAATAACACTTTCCAACACTGCCTGTCAAATGTTGCACACATTTTGACAACCAGTTTGACCGCAGGCAAGCGCAGATTGTATTAACTCTAGTTTTAATTGTAATAAATCAACTTAAGGTTATTTGAATTATATAATTATTAATTTACGTCTAAGCATACTGTTTCCTCGACTTTTCTTCGCATTTTCTTCTCTTTTCTTTCAACTCTTTTCCTTTTCTCTCGTTATCTATTAGTTCCCTTGCTTCTTATATATCTTCTTTGCATCTTCTCACTTTTACTTTTCTCACGTCTTTTCATTTCTTCTTCTCATCTCTCCTTTCCTCTCCTGACGTCTCTTATCCTTTCTTTTCTTTACCTCCTTTAACTTTCTTTCCTTACCTCTTCTTGCCTCTTCTACCCTCTCCTTTTCTTTCTCTTCTTCTCTTCTAACTCTTTCCATCTTTCTTGCCTCATTTCGATTTCTTTTCGTTTTCTCTCATATCTTCACCTTTCTATTCCTCTCCTTCTCCTTCCTCTTATTTTACCAGAGCTATGCAAATTCTACTTTAAAGAAGATTATTTCTTGCAAAAGCCGAAATCCAAGAATAACTGTAAAGTACATAACAAATCTTATAAAGAACATTTTTAAGGAATTTACTTAAGATTTCATGTCTTCAAGGTCATTCAGTTACCATACATATAAAGAACGCTTCGCTCTCTAAGAAGCCCAGAAACAGGGAGGAAAAGAGGGAGGAAAACAGGAACAAAAATAACTCTAGATAAAGTTGTTAAAAACAACTTTTGTGTTATAGTAGTAGTAATAGTAGTTGTTGTTGTTTGTTTGATTGTTTGTTTGCTATTTTTGATATGCCTCTTATCGCTTAACAGAAGAAATTTCTATGATAAATACGCAACTTTTGCGGCAAAACGAAATTTGGCGAAATCTGCAAAATACCTGTATATATATACACGTATATACCTGTAATTTAATGATCAATTAACAACAATTATGCGAGCATACAATGTATTATTAAAGCCTTTGCCATTCTTAGCTCAATTGAACTACAATTGGCTGGCAATTAGCGCTGATTGTGAAGCAGAGCTCAAAACTGTGCGAACTATAGAAATGAAGGTGAGCTTGGGCTAGGTTAGGTGAGTTGAGCAAAGGGGGCTTGGTAGTGGCAGAGCCACACTTGTTGCAAATTTCCGCCTAGACGACAGACCCAAGAGCCGTTAAGCAAATAGGAAGGAAATCAACTGTGTGATCCAAAAAAAAAAAGCGCACAAGAACCTGAACCAGAAAACTAGAGAACTAGAAATGGTAACAGAACCAGTGAAGCAAGTCGCTACAGGCCGTCACCTGTGTGCCAGGTGTAAGCTGTCAGATTGTTGCCACCAAAAGGGGCGCAACGGGGGGGCTGTGTGGCACGTCTGACGGAAACGTTTGGGCCGAGCGCGAACATGGGAAATGACACTAGGAAATCGCTTGTAAACAACCCGCTTGGCGACTCTATATGATCATCATCATCATCATCATCATCGTCACCATCAACATCAGCCTCATTTCATTACGCTATCAGCAGTGCTGCAAAGATGTGCGATTCGCATTTCATATGCAAATTCTGTCACGTCTGGCGCGGAAGACGACGCTTAGACGTGGTTCTTAAGATACGAAATGGGGTATACGAAATGGGGGATATATATTATAATTATAAGCAACTGCCAGCGATAACGAATGGCGCGCCTGATAAGCCCTATCAGCTATCAGGCAACCGCGCACAGTGAGCAAGAAAAAAACATTAATAAATATATAAAAGAATTTTAGCGCGAACAAGTGACACGAAACTGTTGTAAGTTAGTAGAGCTACGAATTATCTTGGCCTAAACATGAAATTATCAATTTAATATCACTTTTAATAGTGCCAAAAACTTTAAATTATTTGCCATATTCTCAAGAGTTTTTCGCTTACTTGAGAAAAATCTAACTTAATAGAGTATATTGGTTCCGTCTTGTTGTGTGTTCCTCTGTCCGTACAAACTATTTTGCAGCTAAAAGCTTGAAATTTGGCACATATGCTCGTGGGTACTCTTGCCTTATAAAATGTATAGCTTTTGCCAATAAACCCACCAGAGGCGTGGCAAGTGGGCATATACTATTTCTGTAGTGCTTAAGACTGGAAATTAGCCAGCTTTGACGACCCAAGACTACAACTTAATAGATAGATATTTCTTTACCCTTTGGCTCTACCCATATAGCCCTTTAGGTACGACTCTATCTTCCACAGTCATAGATCTATATCATCAACACTTAAGTAAGGCTACTGCACATTATCCCAGGAAATTTACGCTAAATGACTCAAATTTTGCAGATGGATTACTATTGACCTGCTGCTGATATACCCCTTTTCAACTATATAGTCTGCCAAATTGGTTCATGCAAGTAAGTTGAAAAATGTTGTTCTAATATATATCACTATTTTTGGAACTAAACCTCTGAGGCTTATGAAATTTTCTTACTCATTTGCTTTTGCAAGTGTAGCAATCGAGAGATAAGGAATCACAGCGCAAGGCAAATACTAAGTGTTAAGCGTTATTACAATATAATATGAAACTATGTGTAATGCACATACATATAGTATATATCTATATGTATATATACAGCTGTGTTCAGAAAAATAGTAGTGCTGCACTTCACGAAACATGAAACAAATGAAAGGTAACTTTTCCGATGGAAAATAAAAGTTATACACTTTTTGCTTGAAATCGAATGTAAAGAATAGAATTGCAAAAACATCCCATTGCTTTCGTTTGGAATTAATATATTTTTGAAAATCGACTATTCGCCGAAATTGTAGTGTAGAGATACAAATTTGGAAAAATAAATAATAAAATTAAAAAAAATATTTTATGCTATTATTTTATATTATATTTATTGAAATTGATAGGAATTGCAATTTTTTATTATTTTATAGGGTAGACTTAAAAATTGAGGTAGAATTAATACAGAAATGCAAAGTTGTTAGTGCACGTACTCCTAAGATTAGAACCACAAAAACATTTAAATTCATATTAATTATGTTAATCTTGACATTCATTTCAAATTGTTTTCAAAATATTGTGTTTAGCACCAAATTGTGTTGTCCAACATTTAGTGCTCAGTCGCACTACTATTTTTGTGAACACAGCTGTATATATACATATATGTATTTATATATATATATTTGTTTATATATATGTATATTTATTTATTTATATATATTTATATTATATACATATATATATACGCATATATTTGTATAATATGTTATCAGCTGCGCAGCTTCAATTCAATTATAAATTACAAAAACCCACACACACACACACAATCTGTACATAGTCTATATACAATTTAAGTTGCTACATTTGTAACACATTTTAAGTCGCAACTAATACAATAACAACAACAATAAAAACAAATAGCCAAAACGAGGTCATTGCCTATTAGTAAAATAAGTGAAAATAAATAGATGTAAATAAAATTAAATATAAAAAGAATAAATTCCAAAGTCCAGTTAGACGAACACGCAATGACCTTTCAGTGCGCAGTTTATTTTTCAAGCGCAAGACAAATAAACTGAATTTCTGATTTTACTTTTCACATTTTATAGATAATGTTCTACACCTCGGCTACTTGATATCGGTTAAGACTAAAGCCAGTCGAAACGAAAATTGTTATTGTCATTGGGAAATCAAAGACACTGCGTTATGTAAAAAAAAAGTAGCTACGCTTTACCACTCAGAGTTTTGAGTGCAAGCAACGCGGCGGCTACTTGATATTTTACATAATGTTTATATAAACATGCTGAAGCGACATCTGTAGGCCAAAAGTTGTATAGTAAATGTTGCTTCGATATGGAAAACCAAGAGCACATTAAAGTGCTGCGACAACTCTGCATTGTAAATGGACTTAACGGAATCGTACTACTGATCGGCTACTTAATAATTCACTAAAAACTAAGTATACGCAAGATTATGATTAAAACTCAAAAAATGTGAAATTGAAAATCAATAAATAAACATTGCTAAAGTACTGGTGACAACTCTGAACACTGATTCCTGAAGCAAACTCTTCTTATTCATATAACATTCACATACGAAAAATTATAAAACATTATAAAATATATATATAAATTAGTTTATATAGAAAAACGTCTACTACAACTCTGGCAAAGTACAAGTTCAATTAGTATGACAATCCTACTACATTGAGTTGTAATATGCAGCAGTTTAAAGCAACAACTACAGAGTTCAAAGCTTGAATAAGCTCTACTTTCAATACGTAGCCCCCCAGAAAACATTTCTTATCAAAAATAATTATTTCTGACCAAAATATCTGGTGTAACCTTAAAGCAACAACGATCTCAGAGCTGTCTACCGATGCCAATAATAAGTGCAACAACAAACGAATCGTTGACAAAATATTTACATAACAGTTTTGCAGCTCCATAAAAAATAGATGTATATGTAAATATGTGTATCGAGATACATATACATACATCTCGTACATGTATCTATATGTGTAAGCAAAAATATTTGGAAACACGTTTCGGTTATTTAAATATTTTCACTAATTTGTGTGAATGCGAAAAAAAAAATAAACACGAATTTCTCAAATCAATTGAAAAACGATACGCAACAACAACAACACATCACATATCATTAGCAACAATAAAAATAAAATGGAAAAAAAACGGTCGAACGTTAAAATTTAATCATTGGGCTTAATTAAAATCAACATGAGAACGATTTTTTTTTAAATATTTGCTAAGTGGAGAGCAGAGCGGAGAGAACAGAAGATGTGAGCAGACGCTTTAAGCCGTTTTTTTTGCGTCTGGTTCTGGGTCTAGTCTGCCGGAGGCCACCAATAGCAGTGCAACAACAACAACTGGCAAACTATTTAGATTTAAGATCAACGATAAACGACGCATTAAACGTTGTCCGGCAGACTCGAGGCACCAACCAGGCACACACCTGTCCCAGCGACAGCAACAGCAACAATAACAACAACACCAACTAACAACAAGTACCCAGTACTCATAGTTGTACTTGAGCCCAGCCAACAAGCCCAAGCCCAGCCTAGAACCGGCCGCACCTCCACAGACTTTGCCTGTGCGCCGCTGTCTTTCCGTCCGTCTGAGTTTTTACTCTTATAGACCATAATAGAAAAGCCCCAGAGAGGCAGCTTAAGTCAGGAATGATCGGCTAAGAGTTGACCTGCAATGAGCTGATTCCTAAATACTAAAAATATTCTCTTACCAAAATACTCAAATTAGCAATGGCTTGTCACTCGATATTTGAGTAAAATGGTGTATAACATCTTATGCAATAATATAGAGAAGTATGACAACTTTCAACAATCTTCAAAAACTACATCAAATAGCTATCGATATTTATCGATGTATTAGAATATCTAATAATAACCTCATTTTAGATTTTGCTGACAATATTTATCGATTATATATATGTAGTGAATATTTATTTAATTTAACTCAATTTAGTTATCGATACATATCGATTTCTCTGAAATATTTAATATTGTACATTTAACGCTCAATCACTCTTACAGTCTCTGAAATCGTGCTAAATATAGGTACACATATGAAGACTTATGAATGTATATATCTATCTTCTACAGGCATAGATGAATCCTACTGATCGACACATAATATTCCACGACTACAATATACTCTTTGTATTAGACTCTTTGAATGGACACAGGGTATCAAAAACAAGCAAAGCAAGCGAACATCACATGACAAGCTGATGATGATCATGATCATCATAATGATGACGATGATGCAAGGAGGTCTCGAGACTAGCCAGCGGGTTTTTACTAGATCAACCAGTGAGGGTGAGAGCGAAGCCTAGCAAAAACCGAGAAGAAACAACAACAGCAACAACAACAAAGCTTCAATCTCTCGAGCTTATCGCGCTTATCACATCGCCAACTGTCAGCTTGGCCAACAACAAGCTCAGCGAAGCAAATCCCTGGGGTTAATATTCATATGCATGCAATATAAGCAAATACAGATCTATATGTATATATATAAATATATATTAATATATATATTATATATATATTATATATATAGTAGACTTTGAATTTTGTGGGTGGTAGATAAGGCTCATAGAAAACACCTGCTTAATAACTAGTTCAAGCTGTGAACCCCTAAGAGTTAGCAGTTAACATGAACTGTTCACATGAACTATTTCAAAACTGCGACATAAAAATATTTGAAATATCTTTTGGGGAAATCCAAGGCAAATTTAATTGCAAGCGAATACTGCATGATACGCCAATTAGCTAAACACAAGACTAATCAAAGCAAAAGAGAAGAAAGAGAAAAAGAGAGAGATAGAAGGAGAGGGAGAGCACACGTGTCTTGCTGGTCACAAGGAGAGCTTTACGCTGCTAGCTATTTGTCGATCTTATCAGCTGCGCTTCATGGATCATGCGATTGGACTTAACCCTGACTACAGTTTTTTGTCGTGTTTATTCGCCCTTTGTCTTAATATTAAATTAATTTAAGGTTTTTTGTTTTTGGCAAGTTGAACGTGGTCAGCTAAACTTTTCGCTGAGTTATCAGGCTAAGTGTGAGCGAGATAAGATAAACGTATGTATAAGTCCAATATATGGATTACAACAACAACAACAATAGCAACAACGAACGTGCTATGCATACAACCAGAAAAACACGCTGAAAGAGTGACAAACAAACAAAAAGCAAGCAAAACACTAACTAAAACTAAATTTTTATACAAAATAAACAGTAAAAACAACATACATTTACATATACGTATACATTTTTAACGATTAAATTGTATGTAAATTTTGATTATTTTTATGATAAACAACAACAAGAGCAAAACCAGTTGAAACTGAGTTTAAAAACATCAAATTTTATCCCAAAAAATGTTTCTTTTTGCGCATTTGAAGATTCTTGAGTGCAAAAACACTTTGGGGTTATGTAAGTAGCAGCAGAGCGAAGGAGAGAGCGTGAGAGAGAGGGAGATATAGAGGCAGGCAGCGAAAGTCAACAGGCGACGCAACTGCGACTGCGAGGGCTGCCAATTTGATTAGTCACACATAGGCGCCGACACAAACCAAACCAAAAAAAGCTCAGCCGCAACTCTGCGAAGGGCAAAGAAAAACAAAAACAAAACACAATTACATACATATGAAAAGGTCTGCCGACTGCTCAGTCAATGTCTGCGCCTCGTGACACCGTCAGAGGCGTCGCTACTGTCTTTGTTGTTGTTGTTGTAGCTGTCATCGTCGTCTATCACGTTCATTGGCATTTGAAAGCAAGTTTGTTTGCATGCTGCGCCCGTTTGGGGGCGCTCTGCGGTAACTACACCCAGCGCTGGCTGCCGCTGCTTCTGCTTGTTATTGTTTCGTACATACATACAAAATGTTTGTGTATTCCTTTTTTGCGCAACGAAACGCCGCTGGTTATTGGCATTGCTGCGACTGCGCGGCAGCCCAGCAAAGGCGAATAGAGAAGGAGAGCGGGAGAGAGCGAAAAGCAACAGCAGCAGACAATCGCCAACCGGTTTGCGCCAACCGTTAAAGCCAGCTATCCCTGCGCTGTGCCGCTGGCTCTTTCAGTTAACCCTTTTGCTCATTATTATTACATATTTGCTGAATATTTAACATTGAAGCTGGTGCGAATGGAAAAAAGGCACAGTCAACAATGACAACCAAAAAAAAAACTACTCAAAAGCACAATCAGAGCAAACCCAATTCCGTATCGATAAATTTATTATCGAATTTTAATGTATAAGAAAATGCTGTAACTAAGGAGCTAATTAGCTAACAAGAGAGCGAAAGAGTGAGAGGAAGCGAGCGTGCATGGAATTCGTGAGCTGCCTGTGCTTCCGCTCTCTTACTCTCAATTTCAGCTTTGCGCTATTTTGATCGATTTAACTAAATTGACAACTCAATTGTCGCCGCACATACTAAAAATAATCAACGTTCGTCATTGTTCTTTGCTGTTTGCCAGCAAACAGACGTCAGCTGCAGAGACAACTTGTCGTCGCTGCAGAGCGTCGACGTTGACGTCGTTGCCGTCACCGCCTCGGCCACGGCCACAGCAGACGCGCTGGCTGCAAGCAGCAAAAAGACAAAAAAAAATAGCTTTGGGCCAAACCAACAGCTAAAAAAACTCTGGTATTTATTGTAATCCAACAAAAAAAATCGAGTGCGCTGTTTAAGCATAAAATTAAGTAGTTTAAATAAATAAACACAACAAAAAAAAAACGAACGTGGCCGGATCAACGGCAGTTTTTTTTTTGGTGCAGTGAGGTAGAGAAAGAGATAGCACATTGCACTGGCATTTAAATATATGTATAAGAATACATTTAAGAAGAAAAAAAACAGACTCACATTCACACACTCACACTATATTAAAATATTTGCATAATTTTAAATGCTGCGCATTTTTATATGTTTGTTGCTCTGTCGCACTGCCACAAATTCGCTATTGCTATCTTTCTTACACAGCTTTTGACTTCGCCTTTTGTATTTTTATGAGTTTTTAACGGGCGCGCAAGCGACGAAATGTCGTTAAAGAAGATCGAATTGAATGCGAATGCGAAATGTGAATGAGAATAAAAGAGCAACAACAACAAGACGAAAAAGAAGAAGAACAGCAGCAGTGACAACCAAATATGGCGCCGCCTCAATAGCCGCTAGTGGGCGCTGCAGTAGCCGAAGGTGTGAAGCAAGCGACGGCGCTTTTCAAATCTGATTGGAGGCGAGCAAATTGAGGGCTCAAGACGAAACATAATTAGAGGAACAGCGAGCTGACAACCTATTTTTTTGTCTGTCTAAGCTTTAACGGCATCACGTCGAAAATGCGAAAAGACAACATATTTGGACCAAATTAGTGTCTATGTGTGTGCTAAGCATAAAATTTGCAATCACATTTTTTCTTTCCCAATCAGAGATTTAAAGCTCAAATTCATATTCGAAATGTAACAAAAATTCAACAAGAATTAAATTCTTTCGAAATGAAATTTTGAGAATTGCTTAGCAAACTAATGTGAGCACTGGGAACTAGGAACTAGTAGTTCATTCTAATATTTTGAGTTAGCTAATGTGTTGGTTCCCTTATTGAATCACAAATTTGAATTATCGCTCGCTCACCTTTCGTTTCTTGTGATCCAGTTCACATTGCGCCTTGTGCATTTCCTTGAGTTCCACCTCCTTGAGCTGATCCAATATGCGTTGATATTTCTCGCGATTCTCGACATCGAGCGCCACATGGAGATAATCATGCCAATTCCTTGAATCGAAGCCCCAATGACAGGTGCGATTTTCCACTTTGCGATGGACATGACCAACAAATTTCTGTGGCGAAAACCAGCAATTGCATTCCAGACACTGAATACACGTCGGTTTCTGATACGAATACATATCCGGCGTGCAGATGCCCTCGCATTTGCCAAAGCACTTGTGATACACCTGAAAGCTGAGTGCTCCTTTGCCCAGGCTCTCGACGGGCACATAACTGTTCCGATCGGAGCGATGCAAAAGTGCCGCACAGAGTCGTTCCGCATCGGTGCGTGTGATCAAGCCGCTGCCCTTCACATCCGTTGGCAAAATCTTGGCGGCCTTGAACTCGACAAGCTGTTCGGGTGTGCACTGCGAACAGGATATGCCCAGATCTTCGAAGATGCCATTGATCTGATCTAAAGTAAAATCGTTGAGCACATTGTTCAAAAATTGCGGCAAGCACAAACGCATTTCGCCGCCCATCGAAAAGCAGCCAATCGCCTTGCCCTCCAAGCGCGTCTCATACAATTCGCCGCAATCGGTGTCCGGCTGTGTTAAGATTGGCTGCGACAGCTCTGGCGGCAGCGGCAGCGGCGCTGCGTATAACTGTTGGTTGCGTTCGCTGTGAGCAGCGGAACTAGCTGTGGCGTTTGCCGGTTCATGCGTGTGCAGCTCATGTGGTTCCGGTGAACTGCTTATTTCCTTTTTGATTAGCGCCACGGCGGGGCCCTGCAAACTTTTCGTCGCGCTCGTTTGGTACTTTTTCAGCACACTGCTGATCATCGGCGTCACGTAATCGGTCATCGCACAGTTATCGATAACACGCTCGATAGTTTACTCTATGTTTTATGTACGTTGTTTTCTCTGCTGCTAAAAAACTGTTATGCGAGCTTTTACATCTTACATTTTCGTTCAGTATTGCATTTAAATTTTTATGAATTTTTATTTGTATATTTTTATTTTTTATTTTTTATTTGTTTTGCATTTTAACAATTTGGCACAATTTGTTGAACTTCATTTCTTTCGCGCATTTTTCCGCTATTTCTTCGCTCTCTCTCTTTCAACTTAGGCGCTGCTGCATTTGCCGACGGCGCTGCGCTGCTTGGCGCTTGATGCGCCGCTAGCTTTTATATGCATTTGCATATGTATATTTTCGTATGTGTGTGTGTGTGAGTATGTTTTGAAGGCGCGCGTGTTGCGCTCTGCTAACGTCGACGCTGACGTCGCTGCAGGCGGCACAATATTTTCAAAATTATTGTCTTTATATATTTTATTTGCTGCTGCCGCCGCTGCTACGGCTGCTGTTATGGGTGTCGTTGTTGTTGTTGTTGCGGCACTCACTTATTATTAAATTTTGCCATAAATTAATTTCCACTTCGTATGCTTAACATTTAACCGCACGACGATGGCGACGCTGCCGAGACGGATACAGAGATACAGAGCAGAGCAGACGCTGGCACAGACGAAGACGCAGGCCGGCAGACACAGACGCACACCGGCCGCACACACACATACACACTGACGCGCGCACACAGACACACACACACAGTGATAGATTGGCTGAGCGGCACTCACACGAACGCAAACACAGACAGCGATGACTGCGACGCCGACACCGCCGCCTGACAATTGTGAATTGCGAGCCGCCTTGTTTGTGCACTATTTATAAACTATTTGAATTTATTTAATTTTTTCTTTTCTTTATTTGTTGTTGTAATTTAATGAATTTTTCTTATTTTTGCATACTTTTGTTGGAATATTTATTTAGGAATTTTTACTCTTTGGACTGGCTCCTCTGCCACCAAAAAACAACACGTACTAACACACACTAACACGCACTCACGCACACGCACAAGCACATGTACATATATGTATATAAAGCCTGCACTCTGCAGCCGCGCACTCAAAATACACGGCGTTTACGTTTTCGTTTTGTTTCTTTGATTTTTGTTGTTGCTGCTGCGCTCGGCGCTATGGTTGTTGTTGTCGTTATAGTTGTGCTAATGCCGAACTTGCCGTTACGCGTTCGCACGTGCGAGCTTTCTGACGACCGCCACAAAACTGTTGAAATGTGTTCGCTGCGTAGCGGCAATTGCAAAGAGCGCACCACAGACGTATCTTTTTTCGCGCGCACTCTCTCGCACTGCTCTCCCACTCGTTCGCTCTTTAAACTTGCAGATACTAAAGACAGACGGTGTGGTCTCTCTGGCAAAGCACAGCCAACCACCATTTGCTCTGCAGCGCTTGGCCACTCTTTTATCTCAGCGGCGAATTTGCCAAGCGAATTTGCCAAAAACAAAAACACACACAGAGAAGCTCAATAAAACGATCGACGCATTAGTATTTGAATATTGATTAGGTTAAATTTATAAAAGCGGAGCTTAAAATGTATGAGTGTTATGTTAAAAATTAAGATAACTTTCCTTAACTGATATCGTTTTCAATATTTTATATTAAATTTAAATATTTTGAAATTTTCTGCAACTTTCTTATTAGCCCTCGCTAAGAGTAATGTTGCTGTGCAATTTTAAATGTTGCGACATGCTGCACATGTTGCCATCTCAAAACAACATGTGTCTATACAATCACAAACGGGCCAATCGATTAATCGTCGATAGAAATCGAACCTGACTATCGCACGCAAAATAGAGTCACTTAAAGTTGGCTGCGTATAAAATTAGTGCTGCCAGCTAGTGAAAAACACTTTGTTACACTCCTCGCACACTAGTGCTCAACTCTTTGTACAGCGAACAGCTGTTTCTTGTTTTTAGCTGCTGACTGGAATTTGGGTAAAACTGAAAGAAAATGCAATAAAAGCATAAAAAACCAGAATTAAAATGTTAAATATATACTAATTGTGTTTCCTGTCGCTTGCAGTTAAGAAAAGCAACAAAATGCCAGAACCGCGCAGCCCAATGGCCAGCTTTGTACAATCCGTGCAAAATGCTATCGATGGACCAATTACCTGGTTTCGCGGTAAATAAATTTAAATATTATTAGACAAATTGCATTTGCAGTAAGTGCAGACGGCATGCAACAGCAACTTCAAGCAATTGCAAGTTACAGAATTATTTAAAAACAATTTATGAAATTACATAATGACATAACCTCAAATTTAATGTCGGCTTTGTTTTTGTTTACATGCGAAGAGTCAATTGTGGAACCGAATCAACAGAAATCCAATTGGTACCATCAGCGCTTTCGCCGCGTGCCAACAATCGATGAGTGCTACACAGACGATGCCGTCTGTCGCTTTGAAGCGGATCAGCAATTCAGACGTGATCGCATGGTGGACAATGAAATTTTGAATATTCTGCGACAGCGCTTCGAGGATTGCACCTTGTACGAGGCGCCCGACCACATGGTCAAGTGCAAGCCGCTGATGGATCAGTACGAGTTGGCTGCCGAAAATTGGTTTATCAAGTGTAGGAGTCGAATCACATACAGAGAGCGAAAATCTTTCAATTATGCTAATGCTTTTTATATACCCCTGCAGATGGCGATTTGGGCGGTTATGCCAATGCAAAGACCGCATTCATGAAGCAGAAGCATCGCCTCATCTGGGAGCGTCGCCATGGACCCGTTGGCAGCGGAATTAAGGATGACGAGCAAGTACATGCTCATTAAAACGAAATGTTTCGAGCTACAGTTTTCCAACATACCAAGCAAATGTTCGTGGATTTACATCAAATATATATACACACTTAAAAAAATGTAGAAAAATTGAGGCTAATATATATGTCATAAATGGAATCCCGTGGCTCACAGTCTAAACAGAAGCACTGCCGCTTCGAAGACCAAATGGAAGTGGAATCCTAAATAAGAACGAGCTGTAATGTCATCGTTCACTCAATTACAGAACGTGGATGCCTAGCTTAAATATTTACAATATATAGATAGTCTACTTAGCTTATATCAAACCATAAAGTCTTGCTAAAACCGAATCTGCGAATAGTGGCAAAAATGTGCCATAGTATACTTTACTCTAAACTGCAGACCCCAACAAGCACACCAATTTCTGACACTCGCCACAGTTATATATAATATAGATGCACGTATATACCTGCCGACATTTCAGATGAGGCCTTGAAAGTAATTCTTCAATTTACTTTTTTTTTATTATATTTATAAAAGTGTGGAACCTGTACAATCAATTTTAGTACCTTAACAACACATGAATATATATGGAATTAGAGCCAAACCAGTCACAATATGAGGAATTAAAAGGAGACAGTTTACAGCATTCCCATCGTTCTGGCAAAGCCTTGCCGATTAAGTCGTCTTACTTACGAAACAACTAAAAGTATTCAATAGAATATCAGGAGAATTATCTTTGCGCCTAGTTACACGCAATGAAACTTTTGTTGTTGCTTTTAAGTCAAACAACTAAAAGTATGCAATAGAAATTGTCAGAAGAATTTTATTTGCGCCTAGTTACATGCAATGAAACTTTTTTGTTTTTTGCTTTTTGTCAAGCAACTAAAAGTATGCATTATAAATTATAAGCAGAAATTTTTGCCTGCAACTAAAAGTGTGCAACACAAATTGTTTGCCCCTTGTTGCACGCAATAGAAATTTTCATCGCCGAATTTTGTTTTCTTTCTGCGATTTCTGTTCGCCTGGTATTTCAGCTGAAATTTTTATAAAAATCTCGCGTTGCAGCAAGCAGCGATATTTATAAAATATTTTTTTTTGCTAAATGCTGATTACTGCAAATTTTGTTGCACATATATATATAAAGAAATAGTTCCATAAAAAAAGCACCTTGCCGCTGAGATGCAAAAGAGCTGTCTACGTGCAGTGTATCCTGCCGATATGGCTCTATGGAGTGCAAATCTGGGGAATTGCTGCCAAATCCAATTATAAGCGGGTTCAGGTTTTGCAGAACCGAGTACTGCGACAGATAACCAACTCCCCTGGTATGTACGCGGCTCAATACTTCACAGAGACCTTAAGCTGTTTACTGTCGAAGAGCAGATTGGAAGACACACAAGCAGATACACGGACAGACTGCAACGACACCGAAGCCTACTTGCAAGAGGTCTAATCCCTGCCAGACCCCTAAGACGACTTAAACGGCAAGGCTTAGCCAGAACGATGAGAATGAGACTATCTCCTTTGAATTCCTCATATTGTGACTGGTTTGGCTCTAATTCCATATATATACATGTGTTGTTAAGGTACTAAATTTGATTGTACAGGTTCTACACTTGTATATATATATAATAAAATACTAAAATACTTAAATACTAAAATATAAATGTTTTGTTTATTGCCATAAAAATTGATTTGTTTTATAGATTTTTCATTTAAAATAAACTAATTTTCTTATTTGAAAATGGGTTTCCATATACTTTGTTCTTATGGGATAAAAGAGCGTGATTAGAACTGAGTCTCTTGGTTATATAGTTAAGTTCATTAAGTTAAGCGTGAGCGAGATATAATCTAATTTTTCTATATAAATATTAATTGTTTTATAGATATAGTAAAGGTTATCTGCCAGTCAGGTCTACTTAAATTAAACATGCATTGTTTTTTTTTATTTATAAAATGTTTTTAAATCTATAAAATGATCAGTTGATTAGCAATGAAATAGTTGGCATACGTACCACACAGCAAATTTATATAAATTTCTTGTTTTACAGTCTCAGTATTACTCAATCTTGGGTATTCCAACGTTTTGCACATTTTGGATAAGTTTAAATTAAGCAGAGCCTCACGCACTGAGGCAGTATTACTAATGCAATGAAATGATAGCTAAAAGTAAGGATTGAGTTTTAACTAAAGTTAGGTTTGGTTTGGTTTGTCTTATGAACTGCGGCTGTATTATGCGAGAGTAGTGTGAAAAATGGACGGCTCTAACATGTCTATCTATCTCTCTTCCTATATTCACACGTTAAGGTCGCATAATTTCCAGACTAGCCTCGTCCATAATTTATATACCAAGGATTAGGATTTTGAGACGCTTGCCAGGCTGCCTCAAAATGGAAAGCCTTGTCCTAATTACAATTGCTTAACTTATATTAATTTATAACTTAACTTAGCTAATTGAGACGAGCGGCTTGTTCATCAAACTCTTCTTGAGCTTAGCCAAAGCGCTGTTGGCTTCCCTTTCGCCAGGCTTTTTGTCCTTGTTCTTGGGCCCGAGTGGTATCAAATTGGTGTCAATCAAGCGTCTGCGGAAGTTCTTGTAGAACTGTAACACCTGCGGATTGGCCCACACCTGTTTGGCATCAAAGTCGAGTATGCGCACAGACTGCAAAGACTTAGCTCTGGATAGCGCTACATAAGCCTGTCCGGCCTCGAAGACCTTGGACAGTGACATCTCCACACAGTCAAGCGTCAATCCTTGACTTTTGTGTATTGAGAAAGCCCAAGCGAGCTTAAGCGGCACCTGACGACGCGTGAGCAGTCCACCTGTGGCTGTCTTGATGATCCACTTCTCGTGCCGGCACACGTACTCCTGATTGTTCTTGAAGCGCACCACCGGCAAGCCCTTCTCAATGCGTACGACGACACCGCGTGCACCATTGACCAAGCCATTGGCTATGTTTACATTCTTGAGCAGCATGACCTGGGCATTGATTTTCAAGTAGAGCTGAGCCGGCGCCTGCACCTGTTGATCCAGTTGCTTGCTCATATATGCATCCGAATCTTCCGCACGGAAGAGCACTTTGTCCCCACTCAAATTCTCCAGCTTCGATTCGTTTATGGAGTTCGCATCGTTTGTGTGCGAGCAGAGCTGTGTGGCCAAAATGCCATTGCCCTCGATCTTCTGCTTGGATGTGGAGACCAGTCTCGTTGAGATGCTCTCATTGACATGTCCGATGCGCAGATGATTGAGTATTTGCACAAACTCTGGATCCGATTGACGATGCACTTGCTTCAACTCGTAGACACATTGAATGCAGCTCTCCCAAGCACTCGACTGAAAGCAGAAACGTTGCACACCTGTTTCGCCTTTGACAACAGGTGGCAGCTGCAAGAAGTCGCCGCATAGTATGAGCTGAATGCCACCAAAGGGACGCTCGTTGCGGCGCACATGACGAGCAACGGCCTCGATTTTCTGCAAGAATTAAGGATTTGTTGTATTTTTTGCTATATTATTAACCAAATATACATGTGTATAGAACAAACTTAAAAAAAAAGAAAGTATCTTCAAAACTATGCACACATACACATAATATCGAATACATATATAAGCGTGCGTTTGTCTGTATGTAGGTGTTTGTTGTGAAAATGTTCTTCCTCTTACTTTACTCTTTCCAAAAATAAACTTTTTGTGAGCGTAGGACATGCTCTCTATTAACAGACATGCATACATACATACATACATGCGCATATAACTATTTTTCTACATGCACACACACAAATGAACACATGTGCATATTGGATAGCGCAATTGAGAGTAAATAAGAATTTGTGTTTAAGCTTAGCTGCCATCTCGCTCGATCTCATTAGGCTTAATGCACGTTAGTTCCGTTGCTCGCTGAGAGCGTGAGAGCACAAAGCAATCGAGCACATAAATATATATAAATTTTTGTATTGAACAATGTTGTATGTTGTACAATGATGTAAAGTATAGTTAGTTAGTTTTAGTTTAAACAACTCACCTCGAAATACTGCCCATCTACCATAGAGATCTCGTCAATGATCAGGCGCTTACATTTGCGCCAGGTTTGTGCTGCCACAGGCCTTGCAGCCAGCTCTAGGCAACGTTGCAAGGTGGCATCGCCGCCAGCTATACCTGCAAAGGCGTGCAGCGTGGTTCCACCTATTAGGCAAGCAGCCACGCCCGTGGAGGCTGTGGCCACGGTGCCATCTGGTGGCAATGCCGAGATGATTTTGCGTAACAAAAAACTTTTTCCAGTGCCCGCGGAGCCGGTAAAGAAGACGTTTTTGCCCGCGGTGCAGGCGCGCAGCACTTCCATTTGCTCTGCGCTAAGACGTAACGAATCCTCGGACTCTGCCTTGGCCAAAGGCGAGGGCTGATATAGCTTTTTGGCAGCTGGCACGCTACTCTTGTCCTCTTTCAGCTCATCGTAGCGTCTCTTCTTGGTTGCCTGTGGCGAGGGCGTCGTTGTACTGCCACGCGTTATAAGCCCCGCCTTTTTGCGCGCCAAAACCATTTCGGCTGTGGTCACTGGAGAGATCTCCTCAAAGGTGCTGGGCCGTGTGCTTAACATATGCTCGCGCAGCTTCTTTTGCATGGCTGCCTCGTCCTGTGGTGTCGCCTCTCCGTTCATTTTGATGAAAATGGTGCGCAGGAATATCATCAAGGTGCCGGGAGGTGCATTCGACAGGTACAGAGCACACTGCTCCGCCTTAAAGTTGAACGTTGCCTTACCCTCCGCCATGAATTTCTTGTGCACCATTATGTCCTTTAGTTTGAATTTGAGTGGCTTTAGCTTCTCGGGCGTCACTTCAAGAAACATTTCACGCAAATCGTTGCGCACCAGACGCAATGTTGCTGTTCGGTAGGCCAGCTTGCGACCCGTTACGCCCACAGCATTCGTCCAGTGTATGTTCACCGCGCATGTTAGCACGGCATCGTTAAGATCCATTACTTATTTATTTTTAAATATTTTTTAAAGAAACTTTTACAAATCCCAGCGCAAAGCAAAAGAGTGTGCACACCTCCCGCCAAAAAGAACTAATTACCGATTATGCGATCGATATGCATGCTTTGACACGTTGTGTTATCGATGGCAGAAAAATGTTGACAGCTCATAACGTTAGATGGCGCTAGCTTAAAGCGCGCTATTATTATTTTAAATGTAAATTAGAGTTTGAACTTAGGCGACTTTTTTATTATGTTAATGTTATTTACATATGAATATTTTAAAAGTAACCACTTTTCTAAATGGGAAATACATTCTTCCGCCTTAAATAGACAAAAAGCGATAGTGTTATATCGATAGTACTAAAGCAGATTTAGACAACTTTGTTTATTTTACAACAATAGATGGCGCCAGCTTTACGCGCGCATTACATTATTTCGAATGCATTATTATGCATTAAATGCATTATATAATCTGTTTGGTATGAAGCAAATGCTCTTCAGTCCCGGAACAATCTTCAAAAAGAAGTTGCTGCTCTCCAATCTTAATTTAGAACAAAGTAAACTTTCATCGACTCATTTCTTCATTTCTCCTTATCGTAGTGCACATGAGACAATCGAAAGAGAATAAAGAATTGTTGCTGCATACATACATATAATACTACGACGTAATTGTAAAAAATGTATTAATCATTTACGAAGCAGCTAACGTTTCTTATGTAAAATGTTCAAGTACTGCTGCCAGGCTTAGATGCGATAAGGTGTCAGAGCAGCGAATACCTGTTGCACAATTAAAATTCAAATGCAAATGTGATTGAGTTAGGGGTTGTTAACTGATTAACTTAGGCGCATAACTAATTGAAAATCCAAGTATGCATACCTAAGAAATGTGGCAATTTTAATAAACTTGAACTTTTTTGTAAATTTTTAAAAATTTTTCCACTTTAGCTTTCTAAAAATCTTTTTAAATATATAGAATGACTAGAAGTATATTGAATAATGCATAAAATATATATTGAACACTAATAGAAAATATATTTATTTATATTAAAATAACTAAACATTTATTTATTTATTATTGACGGCAAATTTGTTAGTTAAATTATTGTAGCAAGCAGGAAATGCAACAACAATTAAAAATTCTTTCATCAAGCTTAGCTAAACATGGTGTTTATTGAAAAGAACGTAAAAGTATCTGCAACAAAAAAGATAATGAATTACTATATATATTTTTTTTGTCAGGCTTCGCCATCGATTATAGGAAGGGCAACAAAACTGTTCAGCCAATAAGTTCATGAAACTCGTCTGTTCTGAAAGTAAGAAAAAAAAAAGTATTGAAAAAGAGAGCGAAAGAGAGAGATAAAGTTCATTGATCGTTGCGAAGGTTTCAACATCGAGATGCGAACATTTCCATAGTTTCTTTTAAATTTTACTTTTGCTTTTCTTTTTGCGTATTTGCGAATGCATTATTTATGTGTGCTTAGTCGAAACTAAGAATCTATTTCCAATCGTTGCTGAATGATGAAAGGGGGCAAATTAGCTTTGTGCTTGTGTGTAGAGAAGCTCAAGTCTAGATAGCTTGTTTATTTATTCGTCTATGCACAAGCTAAGGTAAGGGGCATGGCAAATCGGGAATTACTAAAACTAAACCAAGTTCAAGCTAGAGAATTAAAATATGAAATATATAGAGTTCTTTCAGATTACAGTTTATATAACGAGGCTTGTTTTATTTATTACTGAATATATAATTTATCTGCAAAATAAATCCCATTAGCTTTTACTTGTCGCAATGTTTATTATTAGTCTATATCTGGGATCTATATCTTGAATCAGTATGGAAATGGAAATTAAAGTCTAAATATAAGCGAGTATGAAGCAGTCGCTTAAGCTCGACTGCAAAGTTTTTACTTGTCATTTCGAAGCTCTCGAAATATTTGGGCATAATTTTTAAAACAAATATATAGATCAGTTTTGAGTTATCTCAGCTTTTGGCTAATGAACTGCAGCTCAGACTTTTTGCTCGTCATCGCGACGATTATTTTCAATTAAATTGGCGCAATGTGAAATGGAAAGAAAAAAACGTGCCAAGCAGTCTGAAGCCTGCCTGCGTTAAGCCTCGATTAGATGGCGACAAAAGACCAAAACTTCGCTGATAACCACAGCTGATTTATAGGCCTATATTAAATGCGTTTTGTCGGGTACCTTTGTTGACGACAATTTCCATTTGGTTTTATTTTGTTGCCTTTGTTTTTCATGTTTCGCATAAACAAAGTCAACTGATTCGATTTGTTGTTTTCAAAATTTAATACATATTCAAAATATAAACGCATGCAGATGTTTTTTTCTGGTTCCTAGACATATGTATGTATATATATCGTATATATAAATATATGTATGTATGCATATTCATTTTTCTGGGTCATCGCCGTTCGCAGAGAGAAGAAACTGGTGTTTTCGTTTACCCTATTCATGGGGCATAGACAATCTGTAAAGCATGTCCGAATTTTAATATTTTATCAATTAGTTAAATTAATTTAAAATAATAAATATAAAAAAATGCTAAGGTATTTAAAATATACAAGCCAAAAAATTTAAAGTTATTTATGTAACCTAATTTATCTCACAATGGTCTAATATAGATTCCTATTCATATTCATATTTGTTGTTTACATAGCTTATCAGCTGTTTGGCGGAGAAAAAAATACCTTTATGACAAATGAGAACGGAATGAATAGACCAGACGCACACACATACATACATATCTGTTAAATTTCGTTCAAATTGATAAGCTGAAGAGCAGTCTGAATGATAGAGTAACTGGAATCAGAAAATAAATCAACAGAAATTAACTGGAAGAGCAAAGGACTAGAAAAGGAAGTACATTTTATGATAGGGTATAAAGAATTCGTTGGGTAATAAAAAGATTGCCAAAATTACTGTTAGATAAAATTGGTATGAAATAATAAACATAAAATATAATTTATGTATTATATATATATATATATATATATATATATATATATATATATAGTATGTATATTTAAAGTATTTGAAATTCGTTCAGCCACAAAAAATGGTATAATTTAAAATAAAGGTAATGTTATGTCTATTCGATATAAAATATATGTAGATACAGATACAGATATAGATATAGATATAGATATAGATATAGATATAGATATAGATATAGATATAGATATAGATATAGATATAGATAGATATAGATATAGATATAGATATATATATAGATATAGATATAGATATAGATATAGATATAGATATAGATATAGATATAGATATAGACATAGATATAGGTAAAGCTACTTTTCTATAGAGTATACAGTACTCTTTTATACCCGACACTTGTTGCTTTGCTGCTCAGATGCCTCTCAATCCCAATCGACCCTAGACTAAGACAAGAGCGCTCTCGCGCTTCATTCATGAGAAACTATCATTGAATAGAAATAGCTAAATTAAGATGCTAATTATATACACATATACATATTTGACTATACTTATATATATATAAATCTATGTGTGTTTGTTTGTAGATTGTACTTAACAGAGCTGCTGAAACGGCATTGTGCAATTTCATCAGCCACGCCGAATTTTTGGCGACAAAAAAAACGCGTTTCGTATGGCTATGGCGTGTCTTCTTGGGGTGAGCTCAAACGCATCCTACCTCTAGGCGAGACAGACGACGTAATTCTCCATTCCCACTGCGCAGGTACAAGCAAACTGAAAAACTCGAAAAACTCGTTGAGCCGCAGGGGTTGATAAGGCGCAAGCGAGAGCGAGTTATGCTTGCAATAGTCAAGAGGGAGAGCGCGCGATAATCTTACATGGCCGAGCAATGCTTATGAATGGGAAAGAAAGAGAGAGCAAGATAATCTGTTGTAGGCCTACACCCGCACGTAGGGCTGTTTTTTTTTTCAGTTATGCTGAGGTCTACGTGCGGGATGACACGGCAAGTTTTGTTGTTCTCGTTCTATGTAATGCGTTTATCACCTTCATTTTTGGGGGTCAGCTTTTAGGCATAGATATGGTTAGATAGACTGCCCCGTAAAGAGCAGCAAATGAGGTTAATTGCACAGGTGCCACAGATGCAGAAAACTGGGGGAAAAAATAGAAAGACACAAAATTTTCCTATGCTAAGTTTAGAACGAGGTCAGCTGGGAAAGTGCGTGCTTTGCCTCAGATCTGTCCGAGGCGAACATAAATAAGAGCACGTGGCTTAAGCACTAACCTTGTACATGATCGTGGGTGGCTAACGTGGCCCACATTAATAGCCGAGGTCCTACACGTGGCGCCATTACATGAGCTACCTATGGGTAATGGCCAAAATGGCAAACTACGTCGAATTCGTTGGCATAATATTTACATGCTTGCGTCTAAAAATGTCGTCAATGGCGCCCCCGCAGCTTGCTGTTGTTGTTGTTTTTTGCCGGCTTGTGCCTTCGAATTTAATTGTTATGTTAGCTTTAATACGTCAGCTAATTTGACCGGCAACGTGTCTTTATGCAAATCACTTATGTATGCATTTTAATGCTTACTGCTTTAATTTTAACGTGACTCATTGCTTCGATATCGATATTGACTACTTTAAAGACTGGTTCCTCTTGTTTGTGTGCGTTTGTCTCCACATTTCTATATAACTCTTGTTGACCAATAAACATATACAAGCAGCAAAGATAAACAGATTAGAACCGGTAAACAATAGCCCCCTTGGCCACACCTCCATTCGATCAAGGCTGCTTAAGCGAGTCGAATACTCTAGTCTGAATTGGCAAGATATAGAATAAAGCAAAACCAATAACAACTAAACGGTATATGCATACGAATAGCAACAACCACATTGTGACTTTTACTACGCAGAAATTTTGTAGAAAACAAAACAGGCAAAAAAAAAAAAAAACAAAAGCAAATATCAGCAGACGGCTATCCCGTTGGCTGAATGAGAGAAGAGAGTAGAAGCAAAGAGAGAGCACAACGTGCACTGTGTACATGTTTAGGCGTGTGTATGTGTGAGTTTGTTTTGTTTGCGCGCTAAATGAGTGGAAAGAGGAAGCGCGAGTAATATAAATACAGCGCCCATCACCGACTGGTGTCAATTGGACTCGCAAAGCGAACCAAACAACTAGTACGGAGAGCGAGGGAGCTAGCAACAGCTATTAAGCTACAACGCAATTTCGTGTAAACAAACAAAAGTCGTTCGATTACGATTTACTATTGCAACTGTTATAAAATAACGGAAAGTTTTTGAAAACCAAAAATAAAAAGATGTCTGCATCACCTACTGCTCGTCAAGCTATTTCTCATGCGCTGCCAATGGCCATGACGAAGACCAAGAAGGTTGTCATATCTGATCCCATTCAAATGCCAGAGGTCTACTCATCCACGCCTGGTGGCACCCTCTACTCCACCACACCTGGCGGTAAGTTCAAGAAATATTTCGGTTTTTGTGAATCAGCTGAACAATTGTGATAAGAGAGTATCGGACTGACTCTGATCATTCGCACATGTCCGTGACTCATGAGAATTTCTGTGAGCTCGTGCAGCTGTCTTATCACCTGTGCCGAGTCTGATGCAAGTCTCGTTTGAATGTCGTCTAATAGTTCCCTCTGGACTTTGTTTTCTTGCAGGCACTAAGCTGATCTATGAACGGGCTTTCATGAAGAATCTGCGTGGTTCCCCCTTGAGTCAAACTCCGCCCAGCAATATTCCCAGCTGCCTGATGCGCGGCACTCCCCGCACTCCCTTCCGCAAGTGTGTGCCCATACCCACCGACTTGGTTAAGACAACGCAATCGCTGAAAATTGAGGAACAGGAACAGTTCCATCTGGATCTGTAAAAGTCTCCATGTGGAGCCGCGCAACGCAATTCCAAGCAGCAACTGCCAAAATTCATGTTTCATTTAGACACATTCGCCTAGCTTGTATTATCACACTAAATCCCTGATCTTCTATAGTGTTAGCTCTCATCACTTAAATTTAAGTTCTCTGTTTAGTTCTCAGTCATATTGATTGAAATTGTTTGATAATTGTAGTCACTAAGCAATATAAAAAATAAACATTTTAAATTATTGAATTCAATACCTTTTTATATTTATTTTATCAGCTGGTGAAACCTTGAGACTCTTGGCTTATAAGCTGACTAATCAGTTATCTATAAGCCACTTGAATACTTCTTATTTCACCTTGATGTTGATATACCAGCTTTATCTGCATATACACATTTAGTTATATATGTGTCTATGGAATATATATATATATATATATATATATATATATATGTATATACATATATATCATTTTGGGGGTTTGTTGAACTTTCTTTCGGCATTACCGGCCGGCATCAGACGTAGAGAAACTACTGCGCAGTTTTTAGCCAGTTTCTCCGATCCAGTCACATGTGACCAAAATGCATAAAATAAGACGATGACAACATTTTTAGAGGAAATGGCTAATGACGATCTGTATATGATCTTTATATATTCCAGAGCAGACTGAAATAATTTCAGTCTTTATAGGTATACTTTATAATTAAAATAATATAAAATTCTAAAAAAACATACATGACATATCGAAATGATCAAGATATATAGACCAGCCGGATGTTCACAGTTTCGCCTGTAGATGGCGTTGCTGATTGCACGGGTAGAGGCAGGCGTGTGGGACAAGGTTAGCCACATGCCTTACCTTCTAGGGTCTGTTGAAAATATATGTTTATATGATATGTAAGATATGTTCTTTTAAAGGACTTTCACTTGAATGTCTTGAATGAAATACGGCAATACGGTATATCTAAATAGATTGAAGATATATCAAGGTAATCTGTACATAATGTAAAGTATATAGTATATATAGTATCTATATTGTATGTTCAGTTATCTTAACATTTATTAAGATTTAGACTAGGATTACCCACTCTGTATTCCCTCTGTTTTCATAAAATATTGCACATCTGTCTAAGCAATAGGAAGTACGTATGAAAAACCCTCTCTATATACATGCAAATATATTCTGAATCCGAATAATTAGCTTAGTTGATATAACTATTGCAATTTACACATATTTTTAAAACTAAATATATCCAGCTTATCCAGAAAAGATATATTCGATATTCTTAAACTTATCATACTACCCACTCTAAGTTTTCAAAGGATTATAACGCTTATATTTATAAGTATCACATAAAAATAATTAGTGGCTTAAGCTTTTGCAATTTGTTTGTTTGTAAAACAATTAATTAAACCTCATTTGCTTTGCTTAATACGCTTAATGAATGCCCAATACAGGAGCCGCAATTAAGTTATTATGCAAGAAATTGTAAACACAGAACAACAACAGCGTCTAATGGCAAAAATAACAGTAAACAATAAAAGAATGTGTAAACAATGTGTAAACAAAGTATCTAGTAGATAAAGAATGTTCGCGAGAAGCTTAAGCAGCCAATCAAGATATGTTTTCAGTTGTCCTTAGCAAAACAGCCCACAAAAATTAAGCACTTTTGTTTTACAAAATAAGTCATAACAAAAACAAAAGAAATTCTTACTAAATTCATTCAACACGCGCTGCCACGCTTGAGCAAGCAGCACAGCACCACAGAAAGAGCAAACAGAGCGAGGCAGGCATAGCGTGAGAGCGTCAGCAATGCAAGCCTGGCCAGGAGAATGAGAGAGAGCAATAGGGAGACAGCCATAGCGAGAGAGAGCGTTGAGCGCAATGACGTTCGATGGAACGTGTGTTTGTGGCTGTGGCTTTGTTTTGTTTACGTGCGATACGACTGACACACGAACAGCGCGCTGTATAAATAGCGCCCCAAATCAAAGTGTGCTGTCAATTGGACTCGCACAGCGAACCGAGAACGTTGAAGAAAGAAATAGCAACAGCTAAAAATCTGCAACGCAATTCCGCGTAAACAAACAAAAGTCGTTCGATTACGATTTACAAGCACAATTCTTGCGAAGTAACGGAAAGATTGAAAAACAAAAACAAGATGTCTGCATCACCTACTGCTCGTCAAGCTATTTCTCATGCGCTGCCAATGGCCATGACGAAGACCAAGAGGGTTGTCATATCCGATCCCATTCAAATGCCAGAGGTCTACTCATCCACGCCTGGTGGCACCCTCTACTCCACCACACCTGGCGGTAAGTTCAAGAAATATTTCGGTTTTTGTGAATCAGCTGAACAATTGTGATAAGAGAGTATCGGACTGACTCTGATCATTCGCACATGTCCGTGACTCATGAGAATTTCTGTGAGCTCGTGCAGCTGTCTTATCACCTGTGCCGAGTCTGATGCAAGTCTCGTTTGAATGTCGTCTAATAGTTCCCTCTGGACTTTGTTTTCTTGCAGGCACTAAGCTGATCTATGAACGGGCTTTCATGAAGAATCTGCGTGGTTCCCCCTTGAGTCAAACTCCGCCCAGCAATATTCCCAGCTGCCTGATGCGCGGCACTCCCCGCACTCCCTTCCGCAAGTGTGTGCCCATACCCACCGACTTGGTTAAGACAACGCAATCGCTGAAAATTGAGGAACAGGAACAGTTCCATCTGGATCTGTAAAAGTCTCCATGTGGAGTCGAGCAACCCAATTCCAAGCAGCTACTGCCAAAACTCATTATTAGTTAACTACCTTTAGTCTCGTATTATCAAGTAATTAATACTGATATTTAGCTATTCTCATCAATTGTTTGTATAGAACATTTTTAGTTAGTTTTTATTAATTTTAAGTCACATTGACTACGTATTTAAGTATTTATAAAAACAATTGCAATAAACAGTAAATAATACTAAAAAGTATTAAAAATTTAAAATTTAACAATGGCCTTAGATGACTTTATCAGCTGTTGAACCTTGAAAGGATTTTCAATTAATCGACTTCATCAATGATAAGAAATGTTTGTTGCAAATTCTTGCGATTCACCTTGAGACATTTTTTGTTAATATATTTTTATTATTTGGGGTTTGTTGAACTGCTGGAAATACCAAATGCCGGCCGGCACATGTTGGTCGAGGCGCCGCCTATTATTTAAACAGTAAACAAGAACAATAACAACAAGTTTTTTGCTGCGCCTCTCAAACTATGCGCGTGGCAGTGGCTCATAACCCACATTCTGTCTGTGCCAACATACACAACACACACATATACACACACACTCATTCATACATACATATGTATTAACATGCAATCATACACACACACACACACTCGCGCTTAAGCAACCAGCAGCCCGGCAAAAAATAGATTTTTAAACAACTGCGCAGTTAGCGCAATTCGCCCCCTCAGCATTCGCCGCAACACGCATTTTGTTGTTGGCGGCGAGGCGCTTGGGATTTAAACAAAAACAAACCAACGCCTCGTGTATTGCGCATAAGTTTTTATTCAAAAAAAGTGCTATAAACTATTTGCTTAGTAATGAGCACATTTTTACATATGTATAGGCACACATACATAAGTATATGTGTGTACTTTATGTTTGCGGCAAAAGTTTGACGTGCCTTTTTTTGCTGCTTATTGCTTGCTTTGACTGTGCAGCCCTGACAATTGTGCGGGATTAAAAACGTAGCATACTTTTAAGCGTGTTATTTTTATTTTACATGTTGAAAATTGTAATTTTGCGCTATTACTCATCAGATATTTCTAAAAATATTTGACAAACACGCGCAAATATTACTTAATACTATTTAAAAGAACTTTTTTCTTTAATGTTAACCTGACTTTCAAAGATCAACTACTGCGTAAAAATTTTTAGATATGCACATGTATATTTGCATATATTTATATATATATATATATATATATATATATATATATATATATATATATATGTAGATGTGTGTATAAATAATATATGTATATGTGCTTGTTAACTAGTATACATGCATAAATCGTATAAATCATTTAGCTATTTAAATAAACTTTTTGTGTTAAACATTTGCATATCAAAGTTTTATTAGGGAAATTTAATTACTGTTGACTTTTCATCAATGGATATTTAGTGGGATTAGTGGGATTTATGACAATTGCGGTTAATGAATTTCTTAAGTATTGAAGTTGAATTTTAATTGTATATATCGTACGTATCAATCTTAATTGGTTAATAAAATCAGCACTACACTCTTTGTCAATGGTGGCACCCGTCCAAAAAAAGACAAAAAAGGTACTAAACTGCACGTACTTGTACAAGGGATATTTTTAACTTGTTGCTTTAAGCCAAGGACTTTTACTGTTTATGACTTTAAAAGCTGAAATTTATGACTTTCAGCTTTTTTTTACGCATCTTGAGCTACATTTTTGGATAACATAAAAGTTGTAGCAATTAACACATTGAACGAAGAAACTAAAAATGCAATATGATGCATTTTAAAGTAAATATTCAAAAACGTACATGCCAATTTATATTAGGAATATATAGTACTTTGTGTTTTGCTAAGGACCTTCGACATAAATATCATAAATTTGATTTTGGAATAGTGCCCAATACATATAATGACCGCTGCTAACCAGGGAAATTAGCTTAGGTCTAAGGACTTTTGTAGAAATGTCCTCAAAAATGAAAGACGCTAAATTTGAATATTGCGGATATTCTGTTGGATTCGCTGTGGGAAATAAGCCAAGCGATGTCTACTTGCAACAAAAAATTGCATTCTAATTTAACGATAACTTATAACTTTATTGCATAACAGCTCATATTCCTTGGGCACTTTCCCGCATAAAAATAAACTTACGCAAGTCCAAGGTCCCAACAGGCATTGAAATTGACGCCCCAATCATTTTATCGCGGACATTCCTTTGGACTTATAATTATTATATTTTTGATGTTGGACCACGCCGTATCATGAGCTGATCTCGTGTGCCCGTTTGCTGCCAAATCGTTTGCCATTCGCTGAGTAGAGCGGGGCGCGTGATTTCCAGTGTATTCCCTGAGTTCGTGTCACATTTCAACCAGCTCAGCAGAAAAGTGTTCGGGGCGAACGCTTCCATTGAAAACAGAAACCCAACCAAAAGTAAAATCAAGTGTTCTTTTTGTTTTCTTCAACATCATCATCATCAATATACATATATATATATTTATATATATATATATATATCTTTTCTTTTACTTCTTGTTTCATTTTATTTTCACTTTTGTTATTTACGAACATTCTTTTTGTTTTTGTTTGTTTTTAGACACAAAATACAAATAGATACAAATATTTTTAATTTTTTCAGTTTTTAGTTTCCAGTTTTTCACTTCTTTAAAAACTACTACAAAAAACATTTTTTGCTTTTTTTTTGAACCAATTTGTGGCAGGTTAGCGCTTACGAACTACAACATATAGCATATACACATATCTAACTACATATATATATATATTATTATATATATATCATATAAAAAATATAACAAATTTTTAATTTGTTATCATCAATCATATATCGTCATATACATATATTTGTTTTGTTTCTCATTCATTTAAGTATGGCTGAAAAAAAAAAATTCATAAACAAAACTCAAAAAATGTGCAACTTTTGTTGTTTTTTTTTCGCATATTTTTCTTTTCTTTTACACACTAAATGTTTAAAACTTATAAAATACTACAAAACGTACGAGATCCAACGAAATCTCATAGCAAATAGAAAATAAAAAAATATTTATATATAGAGCTAAATAGTATAGATATATATAGTATAAACACATGAAATTATAGATGATATTACAAGATATAGATATTAAATTAAGATTAACATTAACATTACAGAAATTATAAAAAAAAACATTGAGTGTTGTTGTTAATGTGTGTGTTGGTGTATAAAAAGGGAAATTTGTAGCGAAAACTGTTTACTGTTTGCCTTTTGCTGACACTTTTTATCATATTTCCATAATGATTATTAATATTTTCTTGTTGCTCTTTAAACAAACACAAATTGCACAAAACATATCAAATATTATGTTAGTTCGTTTTCAGTTAGGCTTTTTCGAAGAGGAGCATATAAAAAACGCTTAGCAGGTGGGCATATATAATTTGTTTAATTTATTAACTAAACTAAACTGAACTGAACTGAACTGAACTGAACTGAAGCTTCTTTTGTTTTTTTGCATATTGCAGCAGATTCCATATTTTTTTCTTGTTTTTTTTTTGTCTTTTTTTTATGGAGCATAAATTTTTAACAAACGTAAAAAGTTTTGGTGTTTCTTTTTTGTTTTTTGTTTTCGTTTTGCCAATTGCACTTCTTGTTGCTGTTGCTGTGTGTGTGTGTGTTCGTGTATGTGTGTGTGTAATTGTTTTGCTTTTAAGGTATTTCGAAACATTAAACTTAATGTTGTAAAAAATAGAAACAAACAAAAATTGTTGTAGAACTACAAGCTTGGTTCACAAGACAACTGATCACTGATCACTGATCACTGATCTCTGATCACGCATAAACGTACGTATTTCATAAATTGTACTTAAAAACTAATTCAAAATCATTTAAGACTCTTTTAACAACAAATAATTTGGTGTTCGAACTGTTTTTGTTTTAGCAGCTGTATTATCAAAATGCAGCTCAAAACAATTCAAACAATTTTCAAAATGAAGCTATGTTTATATAGATGTATATATGTATGTATATATAAATATATATACATATATATATATATATATATGTTATTTACAAAGAACTTGTATTTAAAGTTGATTTTTATATCTTTTCAATTGGCATTTATGACTCGATAACGCGCAGCGTGCGAGATAAAAACCAATATATAGTATATATATATACATATACATACATATATATATATTTATAGCTTCTTAATTTAAGTTTATATATATATATATATATATATATATATATTGATTGTGGCTTGAATACCAAAAAATTCACATAGCAATTGGCTTGACCTTTTTCTTCTTTTTGTATCACTTGTAATCAAGCAAAATGCAAAACAATGAAAAAATACGTACATAGTTACATATATATAGTATATATATATATATATACAGAGATATTTGAACATCAACATGAATCACCAAATTACTTGTTTTTCGCTTTGCAGTTGCAGTCGCAACAGTTTGGAACTGTATGAACGACACTTTTAATTATAATAGTTAAGAGAGATATACATATTTGGGGGCCTGCAGGTCTGGATACCTATGAGAGTTAGCTAGCCATTGGCTTGGACAGTGTGTGTGTGGGAGACTGTGTACTCGTGTGTGTGTTGCCTATTGCGATGTACTAAAATTTGATGGCGATATGGAAGCTGGCGGCGTATCTGTTTCAATACTAAATGCTGCATCGACTGAATCATGGCCATGATGTTCCCTTGATCTGGTTGTCGGTATTGGTGCACTACTTGCCGCTGCCGTTGGTGGCAGCGGGGGTGGCATTAGTGCCGCCTCTTGGGCCAGGCGTTCCTGCTCCTTCTCCAGTTCCAGCTCCTCCTGCAGCTGTTCCATTAAGTGTTGCTTGTTTTGCATCCAATATAGCACTGGTATGCGCAACACAGTGGTCAGCTTGTCATTGTGCTCCTCCAGCGAATTGCTGGCATAGTGCTCGACCAACTTTTTCAGCGTGGGATAGATGTTGTAGGGCGCCGCAAAGCCCAGCCCGCTTTCCGTCTCATAGATAATACAATGATGTATATCCGATTTGCAGACAATAGATAGAGCGTAATGGCCCGCATCTCGAGCTCGTATCAGGAATGTGCCCGTGGGCGCTCCAGTGAGCAGCTCCTCGGCATCGTGTCGCTTGGCATCCTTAATTAGCCACAGTGATTCGTTGCGATGCGGTAGATTCGATGCTTTCTCATAATTCTGCTGCAGCTCGTCGAAGCCCTTCTCCAAAATAACATTCAAATCGTCGTCGGTTAAGCCAAACCCTTTCAGGCGCCTGCAAAATTGAAATAACGACATAATCTTTAGCAACAAATTAACTGGCGAGACCAACTGTCTACTTCGATATGAATCAAATGGCCAAAAGACAATATTTTATGACTTCTGTACATATATAATAGATAAATGTATATTTTTAATCTCATTGATTCTTATCACAATTGCTCCCAATGATGTCACCCTCTCTATAATATATAGATTTACAAATATAATTAACTTTTTTTAAGCCTAAGACAACGAACGCATATTGCCTAATGTTCTTTGTTCTTATCATCATACGCTTATATATATAAATATAACTAGCGAAAGTTGTGCGCGATTTCATTTTAAATGATTAGTAATACAAATTGAATGTTCTTGTATTTAATTTTATCATGAAATATTTAAAACAAAGTAATTTGCGCTTATATATATAGCTAAAACATATGAATAAATAAATAATAAAATATATATACCGAATAAATATTAATAAGTCAATTGAAATGGCGTTATTCTGCCTGTTGATCCTTTTCTAGTATTAGCTCTAAGTACCTAGTACCTTTTATTTTTGCCTAAGGAAATTTAAATTATAAATCCCTTTTCTTTTCCACTAAGGAATTTTTATGTAAATATCCCCAAAAGTAAGTGGCGCTTAATTTAAATGCAAATCTTATGCAAGTAATGTACTCAAAGAAAGGCAATAAATTTGATTTAGTGCTGTAGTCAGCTAAACTGTTTTGGAAAATAAGGCAAGTTACTTATTAGCTAATTAAAGTTAAGAACGTAAGCATTGCCATGTTATGTAACAATAAATATATATTTTATGTTATGTAATTATAAGATTTTCATATAAGAGCTCAAATTACATAAAACACTTTGCATTTATTGTAACTTAGGGAAATTTGGTACTTTTTGTTTTAAGCTAAGGAAATTAGCTAAAATGTACTCAAAAAGTTTGTACAAAGGAAATTAGGTACTTTTTTTGACGAAGGAGTTTTTGTCTAAAAATCCTGTTAACTGAAAGGCGCTAGATTTAAATGGATATATTCAGCTTTCAACATTTTCATTCATTAATTCAGCATTTATTTGTTTTAGACGTGTGACAGACATATATATATTTCTATTTGAGCTATTATCTTAAATTTAATTTCTAGTTTTACGGCTTATTTCCGTATAAGATGTTTCGATTAAGTTATCGGAGTACTCTGTCATATTATACATATAAATACGAACGTCTAATAACTCTTCGAACGGAAATATAGCTAATTTCAGATAATTCTTCTATAGCAACAGCTAATATCTTGCACGTGTTTTTTATTGCTTTTGCTGTTTTGCTTAAAGAACAAAAGGGAAACTAAAAATAAAAGTTTGTTCATAAATTTAGAATATTCTATAAATGAATTTCTAAAAGTGTACGAATACGTCGAAACTAATGGGACTTTTAAAGGATCCCTCAGACTTTTTGACGACCTTCGCTAATGTGTCTTATCTGGGTTTAGCGTACTATGTGATGATAGCGAATTGCTGTTTGTCATCTCAAGGTATGACCTAGGCCTCTGTACAGGGAATTGTGACGCGAATGAAATGAAGAATTTGGAACCCAGGAGAGATACAGAGAGAGTGAGATACTCCTCATAGACTGAAACCTTAGCAATCAGAAAAGAAGGCAAACTACATGCCTGCTCGCATGTATGCCAGTCCAGAGAATTCGTTTCTTTCTAATCTTAATCAAAATAAAGACATTCAACAAAGTAAAGGTTTGCGAATATATAATATATATAGCTATACACACGTGTGTGTGTGTGTGTGTGTGTGTATAAGTGTTAGCTGAGAAAAAGCGAAGGAGAACAACGTTTTTTTAGCACTTGGCAAACAAAAAATGCTCGTCAGCAAAAGATAACGATATAGTGCCTTATCTGCTACAATGCGCAACAAGCCAATAGAGACAACTAGAGGGACATATACATGTATACATATATACATATATACATATATAGATATATATATAAATATATATATGTATGTATGCAGAGTCGAATTATAGTTTAACCATAGCCGCCTTTCCGCAACAATTAGCAGTGACAAATGCTTAGAATATGACATAGACAGAAATATATATATTATATTTAGTTGCTAGGCGCTTCGCTCCTTCAGATAAGTGCTACGATATATAAGCCTTAGTTACTAGACTACAAAATAAAAAAAGTACACGAAAAACTTGTAAGATTCCCGACTATGAGATAAGAGACAGATGTTCAGGTACTACTGCCAAAATTGTAAAGTTCCAGACATAAAGATAATGTATGAATAACAAAAAAACTATTATCTTTGGCAAAAAGAATTCATTTGAAACTACGATAGATATCTATATATAAAGATAAATCTATGTATCAATATTTATATGGACACATTTTCATAATAAACTAACTAGGCATAATAACCTTCTTTTGTCTGTTTCTGTTTCCCAAAGTTCTATTCCCTTCCACTTCCTGCAAGTTTGGTTTTATGGTATGTTAGCCTGTAAATGTCTTATATAATATAGTAATACGATCCAGCTGATTACAATTTAAGCAAGAAAATGTCAAATTACATAGACAAGTTTATATAACTAACTGTAATGAATCAGCGAGTCAGCTAGTATATATACTAACCAAATTTGTTTCGCTCTCTTGATTATAAATATATATATATATATATATATATATATATATATATATATATATATATATAGACAGGTATTCTATATAATAATCTATACGTAACTGGGCCGTCAATATAAGGAATTTCTCAATATCTAGGGATCACTTGAATAAGCTGGCTTTACTGACTTAATATATATCTATACACCCCTAGGCAGCGATAAATGTATAATTCCCAAGCAGTTAGGGAACAGATGTGTCGTAAGACTGATAAAATGGAAAGCTTTCAGGGTATTTTTGGTTCTTAACAAATAATAAAAAAGATTTAATCTACGCGTAGATAAAGTCGTAGACAAACTGTTGCTAAAATGTATCAAATATACTTATAAATATACATATGCAGTTGAGTCAAAGTTCTAATGTGGTTCAAGGTTTCGCCAATTAACGTTATCATCAACGTCATAATCAGCATTATCATTATTATCATCGATGACGAAGCGCACATAACAGTACGTACGATTAGCTCAATGAATGACATGAGCTTTAAGTTAAAGTTAGGATTAAGCGAGAGCTGAGCTTGAGAACAGACTCTCATCTGTGTATGCTGTAGACTATATAGATTACTGATTGAGAGCTATAAAGCATTTAAATGCTTCTACTTAATTCACTTGTGAGCAATTTCTCTTGGTAGCTAATGCGAATTTCTTTTGTTATCTGATTTGAATTTGTATATAAATGAAGCCTTCGCTATATATAACTAAACCTTAGCAATTAAGTCATTTACTCTAATATATCTACAAATAATATATCTCTTATAATATTAAACGATTGTCTAATGTTTACCTGTGCATATAGATATAAAAACTATGTGCTAAATGCTTAAATGCTTTTATCAAGAATGTTCATGATAAAAATAGAAAAGTTTTTCTATTTTGATTTTTGTTTCGGGAATATTGAAGTACATACAATATATTCTTAAGCTATTTCTATGATTCTATACAATATTATCCTAATGAAGTGGTATAAAAATTATTGTTACTGATATTATAACTATTTGTGAATAGTTGTCACGAAGGAAGGAAATTGAGTTTCTTGGCTAAGCATGCGGCGTAGCTAAAGCAGAGAGTTCTGCCTAACAGATAGTCTTTGTAGATATTTATAAAGAGAATATCGTTTATCATATATCCTAATTGGACAGTGGCTTGTCTACAATCTATTTGTGAATAGCTTTTTCAGGTAATATTCAGAAATGAAGGAAACTATGTTTCAAGAAGTAAGCTTAAGGCATAGCGAAACCTGAGGGTTCCGCCTAACAGCTAACTTGCACGAGCGCCAAGAAAGCTTCCATTGTACATTTATATATAGAATATCGTATATCATATCGTTTATCGTTTATAATATATCGCATTCAGACAATGCATTGTCTTGTTACCTGCCTCAACTGCTTATCAAGCATTGTCACTGGCTTTATGGAGGAACATTTCTTGCAGTTACCGGCCGACGAAGGAACGGCTGGGGAGTGGGGTGTTGGGGCGAAGGCAAATGCTCGATGTATACTATATAGCGTATATATTACATGCGGGCAGCACGTAGCCCAGTCAGCGTGGCGAATTTGCAAGCCGAAACCAGACGAGCGACGGGCTACATTTTCTATTATTATCGGTCAAAAACGGCAAGGCAAAGGCAAACGCAAAGTCAAATGCAGCTCCAAACAGCTGAAGAAGAAGGCAGTCAAATGGCCAACAACAAGCGAGCCGCGTGAAAAATGAGCCAGAACCCTGAAGCATTAAAATTCCTTGCCTGGCATAAAATGCATTCGGCAAATATAATATAGAAATATATATATATATATATATATATATATATATATTCTGTATATATATATAGCTCGTTGAGCATGTAATGAACGAGTGGTGGAGTGACTGACTAAACCGCTTGGCCTGTTCAGCTGCAGTTATTTTTTATTTGTCTATTTCGCTGACGCAGTCGTATGATATATGTAGATATATATATATATATATATATATATATATATATATATATATATATATATATATATATACATATAAATATATATTTATATATATATATATATTTGTATAATGCTTATATTTATATATATGTACGTGTATGACGTCAGCTATATGCACTTACTCAATGTGTTTGTCCTTGCATAATTGCAATTCCTGTAGCTCCGGTTTGCTGGCATTTATTTGACGTTCAAGCAACTGCTCCTCCTCTTTGCGTATCTTAATATCCTGATTGAGTAGCTCCATTTTCGTATGCATCACCTCCAGGTGTGCTTTCATCCTTAACAAATTTTCGCGCATATGATGTTGCACGTCTTGCCGCGAACATTGCGCACTGCCCGCACCGCCAGTTCCTGTTCCACTGCCTGTTGTATTTACAGGTGGTTTACTCATGAACGATTCTATCGATGCGATTTGATTGCGAAACATATTCTCCGCATTGCCAAAAACACTTTGATGCAGCTTTTTTTCAGCTAGCTCTTCGCGTATGGCATTAAATGAGGTCTTCTTTTGATCAAGCGCCTGCTCCTGTTGCAACAGCAATTGGGAGCATCGCACGAATGCATCGCTTAATAAGCGTAAATCACCTTGTGGTTGTGCATCGTCGTAAAAGGGACAAACGATCGGATTACTGAGCGTTATATCGAGCGTTTTGTTGTACATTTTCAGTGAATTGGTCATATAATGATTGATCATTTCAACCACTGAGCTGAATTGAAACTTTTCAACAAACCCATAATTGTCATTGATTTGGCAAATTTTAATAAGCTTCTCGTTTCCATCCTTCATCAGAGTCAACGTATATTCGCCCTTCTGCAAAAAGCATAAATTATATTTATGTTAATATTTTATTAATATACTTTCAATTTGTTTTAATTAGTTACCTTTGCTTGCGCATCGCGCACTAGAAAACTTCCATCCGGTTGACCAAATAATTTGTTTTTAGCTTGTTCGCGCGTTATGTTGCCCCAGTACCACGGAGCTGACCGCAGTTCATCCTTTTTTGTATCTCTTACCATAGACGCCGGCGCCTGTGGCCTCATCGTTGAATAGTGCAGCGGCGAGGGATGCACTAAAAAAATTAAATAAAAAGCGAAAACACATACAAAATTGGGGTAGGGCGAAATCATATTTTAGTTTGCTTAAAATCAACACACACATACACTTCCACACATGTACAAGTATTACATGCTTGTATTTGTATGCATGTGTGCGCGTAGCGGCTTTTGCTTGTTGCCAAGCGCCCCCGAAACGCATTTGAAAAGCGAATACGTTAGGCATCAGCCCTTTTTTGTTGTTGTTTTTCTTCTATACTCACTTTTGATTTTTCGTTTGTTGCCCACTATTAATTGGAGATTTCTTGTTGCCCAAAAAGGTGTATTTTTTTTTTGGTATATTTATATATATTACTTATTTCACGCTTACAATTTAGCGAGCACCATCTTTCTATTCTCAATTTCGCGAATCAACTGAGAAACTCGCAGGCAAACACACACTTGTACACATACACGCACACAATCGAATTCACACATGCACACAAAATATACATATAAACTATAGTTAAAACAATTAATAGCGTGCAGGAATCGGTAGTTAAAAAAGGCCTTCACTTTTCTTCTTATTCGTTGTAATCAAATCGTTTTAATTTGTATTTTTGTATTACTTGTATTTTCTTATTATTTATTATATTGAAATCACAATCAGCACACCATTTCTTTTTTTTGTGGAAGAAATCGTCCTCAACACTGCTTGGCACTGGCACTGAATAGCATGTTGCGGCAATTTTACGCTTTTCAACACTTTTGGTGAAACTCACTAAAAAATACCGCAAGACTTGCGGACTACAGACCACATTTCCTAATTTAGTATATTTTGTAGGCATATTTGGAGTTATTAAGGGTCTTCTACATACAATTTAATAAATGTATGTTAAAAATTAAACTTTCATTTAATTGCCCAACGAAATTAAATAATAACAGAGAAAAACAAATATAAATGTATGTTTAGTTCCGACTGTTGAATATGTTGTTCAGTTAGACTATCGTAACTTGATCCACAGAAATCTCTTTTTGATAATAGTAAAAGACGTTATTTTTCAGTTTGAAAAAATTATTATTTACTTTGGAACGTACCGTTTTTGTTTGCTGTCTATATGCATATACTTTAATAGGGGTGCAGCACGTGGAATTGTAAAAAATTACGAATTAGGAAGCTTCATAACATGGAGATATTCTAACATACAGTTACCATTCCTTGACTTGTATTTTATTTTACATTCAAAAACTTGTTTGTTTAGGTATCTAAGCTACAGCAAGTTTATGGAGTATGAAAAAAGAACCAGAGCAGCATCTGCGTAAATCAACTAAGCAGATATATAAATGTATATATATTCTAAAACAAAAGTGAATATTTTTGCATTCAAATTGGGTTTCAAATAGTTTTTTGATGTCTGCTTTAGTGTAGTTTATAGTCATGTCTGCGATTGCGGTGATAATTAAGATAATTTCTTACTTTAGAAATATATTTTAAGGTTCAACATGTTATTTAGTTTTTTTGTGGCAGGGCATTATTTGTAATTTGTTATGCATATTGTTTTGTTTTATATATATATCCTCCTTAATGTTTTTTTCTTTGCTGTCTATATTTTTTCAATTGTTTAATCTAATGTATTTGTATAATGCCCGATTCCAGCAGCTTCATTATCTTGTCGGCAATGGCTGGATTTTGTAAATGTCTGAAAAAGGAGAAATAGTTCATTTTTAAGAATAATCGACTTTTTAAATGTAAAAAACTTACTCTTTAACAGCATTTGGATCGTTCTGCATCTGTTCAAGTATCATGCGCATAGCCGGATCCTTGAGAATTTGCTGTATTTCCGGATCCGACATGGCATTCTTGAGCACCTCTTGCGGATTACGTTGGAAATTCATTGAACATTGACGATAACCATCGATTGCTTCAGCATTATTTGGATCCAATTCCAGAGCCTTTTGATACGCCGTTGAAGCCTTGGAGGTCTGTTGCATGCCCTGTTGAAATAATTAAGAAATACAATAAGTATACATTTGATAAACCTAATTTATTTAATTAAAATACACTTACTTGCAGAATCTTGCCCTTTCGTATATAACCCTTGATGAATTTCTCATCAAGCTTAATGCATGTATCACAATCCTTCAGTCCCAAATCGAATGCAGCCAACTTTGTATAGCACGCAGCTCGATTGCTATACAATTTGGGATCATCCGGATTACGCTTAATGGCCTCCGAATAATGTTTAACAGCACTGCTGTAGTCTCCTTTCTTGAAGTACTCATTGCCCTTTTCCTTCTCCTCTTCAGCCTTAGCTGGATCAATATATGCGCGTCGCTCTTCCTCCTTGATTTTGGCCTCAACTTCGCTGAGCGAGGTCTTTATCTCCGGTGTACGATGCTCAGACATGGCCTTTTCATAGTAGAATTTAGCTTGCTTATAGTTTTCCAGTTTGCGATAGGTGTTGCCGATACGTGCCAAAGATTTCGCAATTAGCTTAAAATCAGCACGATTTTCGCGTCCCACCTCGATGCCCTTCTCACACTGCTTGATGCATTCTTCGTATTCCTTTCGTTCAAAATATACAGCCGCAATATTGTTATGAAACGTGATATCAGTCGGATCGTGCTCGATGGCGGCATTATAATGAATGAGAGCGGTTTCAAAATCTTTCTTCTTATAAGCGGCATTGCCTAGTTCTTTTTCCTTTTTGGCAAAGTACTTTTTACGCTCATCCTCGCTCATATCCTCCACTCGCGGCTCAGCGGGCTTTGGGGGCTCATATGCTTTGGACGGCTGCGATTTCCTTTCAAAACTAGAGGTGCCCGATTGTGGATCAACGTCCATTGGTATATCGGTTCGTGAACGCATCATATTCAACACAGATGCAGTGAACTCCTGGCAGCCTTGCAAAAGAATCGCATTATGTGGATCGTACTTCAAACCTGGTTGAGGAGCACACAAAGACACAAGTGAGGTTATGTTTGGAAGAGGTCAAAGTAAATAGGCATATGTAACACAACTTACCCTCGTTGTAGGCTTCCAGGGCCTGCATATAGTCTCGTAGACCAGCGGCCGCAACACCTTTGCGTGAATAACCTTTGGGCCAGCTGGGATTCAAAGAAATCGTCTTCTCAGCGTCTTCGAGAGCTTCTTTAAATCTTCCAGCCTTGGAGTAGGCGGCCGATCGGTTACTGTAAAGAACATGATTTTTGGCGTCCAGCGCAATGGCTTCTGTATATGCAGCAATCGCCTCATCAAACTTCTCGGCATTTAGCGCTGTGTTGCCCTTTTCCTTCAGTTCGTTCACCTGCAATTGAACGCAGAGCAAAACGTTCGCAGATGAGAATCATTTTACTTGCTTGCTTACTATTTTAAAACGTACCTTATCCATTTTTGCTATTAAGATCGCCTGCTTTACTGATTAAAGTCTTTAATGCTCCTAAAAACACGCTAGTGACCACACAAAGTTGTGAGCTTGTGAAAAATGCAAAAAATGCCGCTGTCGGATTTTTCTAGAAATGCATGAGTCGTGCCTCGCTCTGCTCTCGTGCTCTCGCACACGCAAATGTCAGATGCGGAACGTTGCCAACACTCTCCGTAACAGGTCGCGCGCTGCCAGATCGTAGTTTGGTACAAACATATAAAAAAAATATTAATTAAGAAATTATTGTTTGAAATTGTTTTATGTTTGTGGTCACAAAGGTACCAAAAATAAATATATAAAGAAATATATACATATATATATGAAATATTTTTCATTGAGTTGCTTGTTGTTCAATGTCCGTTGATAAGTCAGTTGGCAGCGCCGAACAGCTTACTTGAATTTATTTTGAAGCTGGCAACGCTGTCGCAAAATACGACAGACGCTGCTTTTTGCGTGCGCCTGGAAAACTTTATGTTAGAAATTTGTCAAAATATATACAAAATACGGCATTGAACGAACTTCGCTGCAAACGGCACGCAAGAAAGGCTAATCGTTTTAAACAGCAGCTCAATACTGTAGCAACGTAATGGCCGAATATTTGGCATCTATTTTTGGCACAGAAAAGGACAAGTAAGTAATAAAAAGAAAGAAGAAAAATATATAAATCCGCATGCTCTCTATTTGCTCCTTCTGTACCTTTTCCGGCATATAAATAACAAACTATTTACATATTGCAGAGTCAACTGCTCGTTTTACTTTAAAATCGGAGCGTGCCGGCATGGCGATCGCTGTTCACGCATACACAATAAGCCGACATTTTCGCAAACGGTGCTGCTGCAAAATCTCTACGTAAATCCTCAAAATTCAGCGAAATCGGCGGACGGCTCACATTTGGTAGCGAACGTCTCCGACGAGGAGATGCAGGAGCATTACGATAATTTCTTTGAGGATGTTTTCGTCGAGTGCGAGGACAAGTACGGAGAAATTGAAGAGATGAACGTTTGCGATAATCTGGGAGACCATTTAGTTGGCAATGTGTACATCAAATTCCGTAATGAGGCCGACGCCGAAAAGGCGGCAAATGATTTGAACAATCGTTGGTTTGGCGGACGACCGGTTTATTCGGAATTGTCGCCGGTTACCGATTTCCGTGAGGCCTGCTGCAGACAGTACGAAATGGGTGAATGCACACGTTCCGGCTTTTGCAATTTTATGCACTTGAAGCCCATCTCTAGAGAGTTGCGGAGGTACCTTTATTCGCGTCGGCGACGCAATCGTTCGCGTTCCCGTTCTCGTTCCGGTGGACCGCGGCGACGATCACGAAGCCGGTCGCCGCGCCGTCGACGCGAAGATCGTGGCATCGGCGGCGGCACTGACCGTGGCGGCGAGCGCGGCATTGTTGGCGGCACGGATCGTGGCGGTGAACGTGGTATTGGAGGTGGCACGGATCGAGGCGACCGTAATAACGATCGTGATGGCAACGATCGAGATAGACGTAAAGGAGGAGGAAGTGGTGGCGGCGGAGGAGGAGGGGGTGGCGGTCGATATTAATGGTCCAAAAAATTGTTTGGACTTCGGACTATCTATCAACTACATTATTGGTGGCAATGTGAGAAAAAAACGGACAAAAGAACGCCAACTATCGTGTATTTCGCAGCTCTGCAAAGTCTCTTTTTGTTTTTTTATGATTTAGTAAGGGGTGTCCACCACATATGTACAAACCAACCGTGACACGATGTGAATTATTTTATCGAGCGCCCATTAGAATTGTAATTACTTATACACACATTCGTAATAATAAAATTGAGTAATAATTATAAAGATTATATAGAAAAAGAAAGAGAAAACAGACATTGTGTGAACGTCGTGTAAATCAAGTCTTCAGCTTAAAACTGCGTGGGTACATTTAGAGCTAGATTTGGCGCGCTTCTTATATTGGCTGCTGTAGCACAAGTCACGAAAGCTTTGAATCTGATTCCGGTGCCTCCAGCGTTTACGTTGTGTGTGTATCCAGTACATCCGAACTTTTCTTCGTCTCCGTTTCTCGCGCTGCTTTTAACTGTTTGGTCATGTCGATTTGTTGCTGCAGTGCGTAACGGTTTTCGTGTTTGCGTCGTTGTTGCTGCTCTACGTCACGTAACACACCCTCATGCAGTTTGTTACTGTAAATGTATTTCGATTAATACTTAATTTCATTGAAGAATTTTGTACACTTGCCGGTCGTCCGACTGTTTATAGTGAACATATCCTATAATGGCTGTTGAAACGCAGACCGCTAAGCCTAATGTCACTTTTGATGCTAACGACATTGCTTCTGATTGATATGTTTGATAATGGGCTGTTTAATTTTGATACGGATTTACTTTAATATGTCTTAGCGATTGTTACGACATGACTTTTTGAAGCATCACAACTCCTCGAGAAACTGGGAGAAATGAAGAAATGCCGCCAGTGTTATATATTGTAAGGCAACTTCTTGAAACACTCTCTTAATAGAAGTACTGCGGCTTATTTTTATATATTTCTATATACTTTTTTGATTCTTTTAACAAATAACAATTCATTCAGTAAATAATAAAATCCTGCTCAGAATGGTCGATAGACATAACAAAGCACGAGGGCTGCAGCATAAAACAGCTTATTTGATAACAATGTGCGATAACGATAGCACAAAAGGCGCGAACTTTTATATCGATTTAAATGCTTGTTTACACAAGCTGTTATCTGTGGGCAAAATGAATTTTTTGACGCAGTATTGCGTATGGGTTTGTTTGTTTAGTCCATGCATAGCTACCCTATAACTGTTATGTTTGGCCAAACAAATGTTGAACTGTTGCCACTAGTAACGCAACTGAAATATGTACAAGTTTTGGACATGCGCATCAGTTGCACGCAATGCGAAGCAACAGCACAAGTACAAATGTGTATGTGTGTGCGTGTGTGAACGAAAGTAAAAGCAACATCGAGCCAATGCGGCGTATGAGCAACATCCAGTGCGACTCCAGTTTTCCATACGCTCAGTTCTCTGCGCGTAACAAAAAAAAACAGCAAAAAAAAATATAAAAAAAAATAGATTAAAAAAGTGAACTATATAAAAAATCAAAATTTACGTGTTGTCCGTCGTGTGCGCAAAAAGATTTGTTTCGAAATTCAAACAATTGAAGCAATCAACAACTAGCCATAAAATCCATTAACTTATTAACATATGTAAAAATTATAAACATCGAAAGGCAAATTCTCATAAATTTATGTGGCTTGCTCAGCATTTGTTTATGCATTTTGAAATTTCAGTTTTTTTTTTTAGACTTTAGGCCAGTCCGAGTTTTTAGCTGTTCTTCTCTGTCTTTATCTTTTTTAAATATTTATGTCAAATATTGATTTCAAGCTTTAAGAAACCTAATGCCAAGACTTAAAGCTTTTGCGACACCTTTGTCCACCTTGGCTTTATTTGTTTAGTTTTTTTTTATCTTGAAAATATGGGTTAACAGGGTATAATGCTTTAACTGCTCTGTATGTGACAGATAATAGGAAGCGTGGTAGAGCACTTATATTGTTGAGAAGGATGTATCTGTCCTTATATCTGTGTATTCGCTTGTCTAAATGCCTCTGGGAACTTAATACTTTAGAGCTTTTATCCAAGAAAATTATATGTAACTTAAGTCATAGTAGATTCAGTTGATCGATAACAATTCGATTTCATCTCTTCTCTCTGGAGTGAGAATCACTCATAGGTCACATAAATCACATTATCTAGTCGGGCACTTTCGGCTAAAATTCTTTTCTAATTTTCATATTTATTTTTCATTCAAGTTACGAAAAATTGAAGATTTTGCCAATATTTAACCGAATTAAACTAGTTCTTAGCTAAAGTAAAGTCCCATATATACTATAGATTTAGAGCTATACAAGATGACCAAAGTGGAGCTTTATAAATCGCGTGTCTTTGTGACAATCATTCATCTGTGTGCGCTGGGACAATTTGCCTATGGACTCTATTACAGCAGCTTTGAGGTGCAACGTAGCTATAAATTAAAGACGAGCTTCAGTCGTCGCTTGGTGCCGGAAACTTTTCCACAGAAACTGAGATTTCTCAGCTATTGGTCGCTGGTAAGTTGAAGAGTACAAGATCAATATATATAATAAGGAGAATATATATATAAATATATATATATATATATATCATATGCTATACACATATATAAATCGTGGTCATTATAAAATGACGGAAATACGACGACCACAGCCGCAATTCGTTTCAAGTGTGTTCCACAATTCAATTATACAAGAAACAAGTAGAACTGCAGGAGCAGAAAGCATACCACTAGAGCACACCCTGTAACTAGCTACTATGGTTGTCTCATTTCCCAGTAATATCGATTTTTATCGATATCTGGAAAACTTAACAAATGCAATAAATTGCCGCACATGCTAACCATACACACTCAGACATTTATAACCTTGTTGATATTTTAAAATCGATATTTATCGATATCAGGCAAATAGTATAAGCTAGTAAAATATGCAAAAATTTTATTAATGATGTGGTCTACTACTTTCAATACATGCAGACATCATGTTTTTGTTCTTCTTTTAAAATCGATAATTATCGATATAAACAAATATATTACACCGACAAAATTTGAGGCAACATTTTTAATAAGAAAGCCTCTGCGAAAATTCATTGTCGATTGCCTCATTCCAACATCGATATTTATCGATAACATAACAATCTAGCAAATATAGGTCAATCGAATCTATATGATAGCCAACATTCTACTACTACTACTTTTAATACTTGCAGACCTCATGTTTTTGTACTCCTTTTAAAATCGATATTTATCGATATAAACAAGTATTATATTACACCAACAAAATTTGAGGCAACATTTTTAATAAGAAAGCCTCTGCGAAAATTCATTGTCGATTGCCTCATTCCAACATCGATATTTATCGATAACATAACAATCTAGCAAATATAGGTCAATCGAATCTATATGATAGCCAACATTCCAATTGCCCTTGTTGATCGTTCGTAAATGTTTACAGGGTATAATCAGATTTTTATTATTGTCTCCCATTTATGTCTGCCATATGTTTGTTTATTTGCCTGCTGTGTCGATTTCGTTTTATTTTTTCTGTTCTTTTTTAATCATCTCTCGTGCTGAGGGGTCAACAACTGGATGCAATTTGGGACGGGGCAGTTGGTGTATCTTGCAGATATATTTTCCATGAACGTATCTTACGGATACATTTTAAATGGCATTCATTCCATTATCCAGCCATTCAGTTGTTGTCGCTGCAAAGTGTTACACAGCAACACACACACGCATACACTCGCAAAGAATTTGCAATATTTATTTTCATTGCGCGAAATTTCCGTAAAAACACAGAGAGCAAAAGATTTTTTTTTAATTTTATTGAATTGTAAAGCTGGCCACATATCAAATTGGACCACAAACAAAAGGCCGCCAGCATCTTCGTGGCCGATTTTATTGGCGTTGATAGATGCCAGATTATCTTAAATATGCCCCGCAGCGGATTGGGAGAGCTGTGGCTGGGCGCAACTCATTTACATGTCGTAAAATATTTTGAGCATTCGATTCGATCATCGATTGGAATTTTCACAGAGCACTTGGCGAATGAAAACGAATAAATCATGAAGCTTAGATAATATCATTTAGATATTCTGCTGTATGATTGATGCTTTGGCTATGATTGACTTATCGCATTTACTATTAAATTGACTACTGAATTTCACAGGCAAGTAAACCTAATTAAGCACAGTGTAATTGCGATGAACAATTGATCTTTGGTTGAGTTATTGATTGATAGAATTCAAGCAGCGATTGACTGCTGGCCTAATAGAATGATCAGTGATTGATTCTCTGCTTGACAGCTTGATTGATAGTTACTGAATGGGTTGATCTCTGTTTGATTGAGCTATAGCTTACTTGCTTGACGGATTGTTAGATTTGTCCCGACTTTAGCTACCCCTTCCTGACTGTGTCACTTGCTGATGTACTAAGTGAGTTACTGATTGCAATACTTCATGACTGATTGAGTGAATGGACAGCAACTCTGAGTGATCATCTCTAATTGACAGATTTTATGACTACCTGACTGATTAAGCTATTGATTGACTTGCTCTTACAGATTCATCCCCACTCGAATTAAGTGAGTGAATGAGTTGAGTTAATGATTGTTCGACTAATTCACCAACTGCTTGAGTGTAAGAATATAGCAGTAAAAATCTACTCAATGGGTAATCCATGACATAAATGCATCAAAGTTAATCTACTTTAACCAATCTGCTCAGCTCTTTTCTTTATATTTTCTTGCTCAAACTGCATAATATTTTTAGTATAGTCTTTATATGGCTTAGTTCTTCTATCTATAAAGCAAACATCTTCTACGCTACTTAAGTTCAAGTATTTTCTAAATAAAAAACTTTTCTTACATTTTTTTAAGGCTTATCTTTAATTTTTTTCGACCTTGCGCGCCCTTGATTTATAATCTCAATAAATTCTTTGATCTTCAGTAAAAAAAAAAAAAATAAAAAAAGAAACAAAAACAAACGAGAAAAAAGTGCTTTCCATCTATTCACAGATAGCTCTGCACGTGGATTTGGTTTTGGGTTTGGATTTATTTTTTTGCCATTTGTTTTTGTTTTTGTTTTTGGCAAATGGCTTTCATGTGGAACCCATGGCACCTCGCATAGCCGGATCATGCACACGCACCATTACCATCCGGTTTTTTTGCTATTGTTTTGGCATACCAAATGCTTCTTCCTCTTCTTTACTTCGATTGTTTATCTCTGAATGAAAATAAACGCTGTTCCCCTCAGCTTTGCTCAAATACAAATGCATTGTGATACAAAAGAATCAACTATGCCAGGCAGTACGACTGTGTAGCAGAGCAGCTATACAATAGTGTAGATATATGCATAGTTATATAGATATATTCACGTGTGTATTGAATATTTGCATATATATGGCCACACGTTCGTCTCCTTCGCTGACTTTGAGCAATTTATTACTTGAGAAAATTTATTGAAAATCATCTACAGATTTAAAGCTAGAACAAAATGATTTGGTTGACCGACAAATTTTTGAACTACCCAAATATTATTTTCAAGAACTGTATTTGTAAAATCAATGTACATATATTAGTCAGATTCCTTATTGAATATAGCATTTCATTTAGTTTAGCCTCTCTGTGAGCCAATAAAAAAGAAGCTGCACTGAGCCCTCAAATCATATTAAGAATTTTGCTATTCTAAAATTTAGAGTTAGACATTATATATCATACAAGTTAAGCTGCAAAACATTTTTAAAATTGTTTATAAAATATTTATTTGTCATTAAGTAATTGTTGTTTGAATTTAACTTAAACCGTTCATAGAGCCTTTTACCCTTCACCCTCTCCCTTTCTCTACCTCTCTCTCTCCCTCTTTCTAGCTTAATTTCTAGAAATTTATTTTAAACAAAAGATATTTTTGACAATTCATAAAAAGCTAAATCAATTTACTTAGTTGCACAGCTAAAAGTCGAAATGTTTAAAATTTCTTTAATGCCCCAACATTTTTAGTTCGTTTTCGCCTCGAATTGAAAAATGTGAAATAGAAATTTGTTGAAAATTTGTTTAGATTTTTATAGGGTTGTTTTCTAACTTAATGTGTTCAGTCAAATAGATTGGCCAATTGATGCATTGACTGATTGATTGGCAAGCTGTTTGATTGACAATACTGGCTAACATCATTTGGTTTGCTGTGCTGCAACAAAAAGATTTTTTATATAGCTTTACCCTACTTTACTCTAGTACTCCATCAACTACTCCTGCTCTACAAAAGGTTTTCAAATTTTTTTCTTATCTTGATTTATTGCTGAGATATTGGCTTTAGAATTCAGCGCATATACTTGAACATCTCCTAGATCTCTCACACTTGGGACAATCTTTCAACATGTCTGTCATAGTAGATTGAAGAGCTTCGCAGTGGAGGCGTAATCTATATTTTTAAAATTTAAAATTGTAATATTAAAGTCAAAACTATGATATGATATTGTCTTAGTGTTAACTAATTCAGCCCCAGCTCAACTCTTGTTGGCCAGTGTAAGTGTTTGCTGTGGCTTGTGTTTAAGCTGAAGTAACGCCCCCAAAACTGGGGCAGCTCTGCCATAGCATCATCCCATATTGTCGTTCTTTAGTCTACAATTTGCCCGACAGTCGAAATGTTGCAATGGATTTTTGTAGCGCTGTTCGCTTTGCTCGCGCTGGAGGCGGAGACGACCAACATCAAGTGGCACAGTGTTGGTGCCGCATTCGATAATGCCAATGCCTGGCTGGATGATTATTTGCCCTGTGCACAGGACTTGGTTGTCTTTCCCAGCTATTATCCAGCTGTGTTGCCATTGCCCAAGCAGCTGGCCGTGGGCGGATTTGTGCTGCCTCGCTTGGGCGGTCTGCTGCTGGCAGAGGATGCTACCATAGAACTGGGATTGGGCACAGGCTTGAATAGTGCTTGTGGCAGCAGTGAGAGACGCGCCTACTTGAAGCCAGCCAAGACGAGCAAGTGGTTTGATCCGAGCAGCTGGCGTGGGCAGCCCAGCAGCAGCAGCAGCAGTGCCTCCACCTCCAGCTCGGCCATCGATAGCTACTTTGACTTGGACCGTGTGCCCTGCGACGATGAGCATGTGGTGATTAGTGGAAACAGTGGTGCGCTCTCTTTTGACTTGGAGAATGTGCAGTTTCTACGTTTGGGCCAGCTCATCCTAGCGGGCTCCTCCATTTCCCGCAACTATCTGCAGGAGCTGCTCAGCAGAGATTTGGGTCAATTGCTCTTCCATAATGCCCAGAATGTGTTTGTGGAGTACTATAGAGGTGAACTATGTGGCTGTCACAAGGACTACGAGCATTTGCTGGAACTTGTCTGTTCCCACGTGGAGCCTCAATGCGAAGTGCCACATTGCGTCTCTCCACTGCGTACAAACGACGGCTGCTGTTTGGTCTGTGGCGCGATGTTGCATGTGAATAGCGAGCATTGCGTGGAGGAGGATCGCAAGAGCTTGATCACTCTTATCGATAGTTTTATGGCCAAGGAGCAGCTGCAGGATGAGTTGCAGTTGCATGTGAACTATGTCGGCTCGAGTGCGTTTGGCAATGCTCTGCAGGCGATTGTCGTGGATCGACGTGGCTACAGCGAGCGCAGCGTGGAGTTTATGAAACGTTTCGCGGCGCAACGGAATCAAAGCAAATTTCTGGCTCAACAGAAAAATCTGAAACTCTTCTATTCTGGCCATCCATACAATCCCAATGTGAGCTTTGCCTCGGTGCTGCTCATACTCTTCTGTGTGGTGCTAGTGGGCGTCGTCTCTTTGATTATGCTCGCTCACTTTATGCCGCAGAACCCGTATCTGAATCGCATACCACAATGGATACACAATCCCAGACGTTGGCGCTGGCATCACCTGGATTTGCGTTTGCCGCAGAATTTGCTCTTCAATCGATTTGATAATGCGGCAGCTGGAATGGGAGTGGGAGGAGCAGCTGGCAGTGCAGTAGAACGCCTGGCTGTCATTGGCTATGATGCGGAGAGCGAAGAGGTGCGTGAGCGCGCTTTCAATAATCCCATGTTCGAGCAAGCCGAGCAGGTGGCAGCCATTGAAGAGCAGCCGGAGACAACTGCAATGTCAGCCAAGGTAGAAACTGGGCAATTGGACAGCTGCAGCGTGGAGGAGCAGGAGCTAACAGAAATCAATTTGGAGTCCTCTGACGGCGAAAGTGAAGACGAGGCGGAAACCAAGGAATGACAGAGAATATAAATATGAAATCTTAATCATGATAGCAAAAGATATTTCTATTTTATAAATATCTATCGAAAATTATAACAGATTTCTAGAAATCTAATTTAATAAATAAATATAAATACTAAACGATCAAATTTACTATCTATGAATATTTATAATTTGAAATAATAGAATTTTAGTGCAATTATTTACTTCAGAAATTTCTGTTGAAAGCATAATTGTGTTAGCGATTACCACAAATATAAATATAAATATCGATTACTGCTCATCTGAATAATGGATAGCGATTAGATGCATGTGTTAGTGGTGCGTCACATCGCTTGGGCTTGTCCCTTGACCTTCACGCGGCTTTCAAACGAAGCTCGCAATTCAATCGATAGTTCGCATTAGTTGCGGCGACAACATATTCAATGGCTCTTATGCAGCTAGACACATCTATATATAGCACCCCCTTCCCACTTATAAACATGAAACAAACTTCGAGTGGTCTCTCATCTACTGTAGAGGTGAAAGTAAATTTAATTTTCACTCAAAGTTTGCTACGCTTAAACGTTCTCTCTGAACACGATTTTGTTTTTATTGCTCCACTGATAAGCGTTGTTATCAGCGGGTCGTTCATGTGTACATGAACAATTGCACATTTGTATATATAAAATATACACTTAGATTGTTACTTGCGTTTGCAAGATTCAGCCAGCTAATCAGTATGTTGTTGAGTTTGGTGTGTTAAACATGGCAAGATACAAGTCTAAGAACAAGGGCTCCACGTCGCCAGGTTTCAATCGTGCTGTACAATTACTTCTGCATACTACGGCAGTGATACAATTCAACTATGGTGTCTACTATTTTTACAATTTGGAATTGCCAAGATCAGCTTTTCATCCCTACGCTGGCAAATTCAAATTCTTGACCTTTATATGTGCGGTGAGTGCCATTGCAGCCCTGGTTGTATTCGATATCGTTTTATTAGTTTTGTAGCTAACAGCTTTGCTGTGCAGTGCAGTTTGTTAAATTAAAAAAAACGATCTAAACGTCTAAAACGTCTTTTATGTGCTGCAAGTCAAAATCGTAAATATATATAACGTACATACAAATTTATGTATTTATATCACTGATTAACTGAACTTACTCTCAATAAGATTGAATTGTCCCGCTGATAAGAAACGTTATCAGTCACCCACATAGCATGAATTGAAATTTAATGTTTGAATTTAAAATAAATACATATATATATGTATAGTCAGTCAGTCAATACGCTTGCTTTTCACCTGCCAACTAATCAGTAGATTGTGAACTTTTGTGTGTTAAGCATGGCAAGATCCAAGTCCAAGAATGAACGTTCCGCGTTCTTTGTTTTTTATCGTGCTTTGCAACTTCTTTTACATTTAATGGCTGCCTTTCAATTTAACTATGCCATCTACTATTTACATACTCTAGATCTACCAAATTCTATTACATTTGGTGGGCAATTTAAATTCTTAACATTTCTCTGTGCGGTAAGTGCAAATGCTGATGGTTCGAGCGATATGCATTTTTCGCTCGATTCGCCTTCTGTTAATTTAAAAAAAAAATAGATTAAAAAACTTTTCATAATAAAATTTCTAAAATGATGCTAATAATATATAAGTAATCTATTCTACTATAACTCTCATCACAAACGGTGTGTCATCATGACATTAAAGTTTTTAACCTATTGTAAAATTGATAGCAACGAACACTGCTTTGTATTCTAAGCATAGATAACATATAACAGATTTTTACATTCATTTATTATATTATATTTAATTTTTTTAGTTGATAATGAATAATGATTATTAATTATCAATAAATTATAACGATGTTGTTTGTTTTATATATGATACTGTCTATTGTTAAGTTTGGTTTAGTTTAAAGAGCCAAGATCTAAAAAATGTGCCCAAGCGCACAATTTTAGCCAAAAATCGATACTAAAATCCTTGTAAAGTATCGATAGCTTTTCATTTTATGGGCGCCACGGTCACACAACAACGCAACCGTCTTCAGTGTAGTTTTTTTGCTTGCCGGCTGTTGTTCTTGCGGCTGTGAAAAATCAATTATTTGCAACAAAAGAACATATAACTAAATAAAAATGGCCACAAGCACTGCTGCTACGAACTCGCTGTTCAAAAGTGTTTTTGGCGCGTTGCGCACACTGCTGCATTTAACAGCAGCCGTACAGTTCACTTATGGAATATATTATGATTATAAATACGTTGAGTTTCCAACACAAACAAATCCCAATTCAAAATTAATCTATCATCCCTTCGGTGGAAAGTTCAAATATCTTACATTTTTGGATGCGGTAAGCGTACAAAAAATTCTAACTAGCGGCTATTAAAGCTCATTTAGGCCAATTTGAATCTAAACACGTAAGGGTAACCGGTTTGGGTTTTTCTGTTGTTGTCAAGCTTCAGTGATTTAGCAGTTTATACTTTATTCCACTTCAATTGACAGCTAATCAACCCCCTTTTGAGCTATCTGAATAACTTGCGTATCTCTTTGCACTTACAGATAATACAAGCACTGTATTACATTGTCTCCCTCGTTAATGATTTTGTGGGCACAAATGAGCTGGTTCCAAGGCGAGCGCCCGCTATACGCCAATTCAAGGATTGGCTGCTGTCTACACTGGCTTTTCCAGTAGCCCTGAATGTGGGCATAACATTCTGGACTCTCTATGCTATCGATCGTGAGCTAGTTTTCCCCAAGGTGTTGGATCCTGTGTTCCCAAGGTGAGTGGCATAAATTTGTCTACTTATGCATGAATGCAAATTAATACTTTTGCATATCCTTTTACAGCTGGCTCAATCATGTTTTGCATACAAATATTGTTGTCTTCATTGTCCTGGAGATGTTTACGTCATATCGTGCTTATCCATCACGCGCCAAGGGCTTAACTGGTCTGGCCATCTTTATGGGCAGCTATCTAGTCTGGATCCATATTATCAAGCACTACTCCAATGTTTGGGTGTATCCTGTTTTAGAAGTCCTGCAGTTGCCACAGCGTATTGTATTCTTTGTTGCTGTGCTCGGCTTCACCTTTGCTCTGTATCTGCTCGGAGAGTTCATCAACAATGTGGTTTGGGCCAAGGAGGTGAAACTCTCGCAGCGCAAATCCAACTAGGCTGTGTATGTCTTTAAAAATCCCCTCAAATAGTCAATAAAAAGATAACAAATAATAAATTTTACACGAATTGAGAACTTAATTAAATTGTTGTTATCTAATGCCACACACGAACTCTTTAGTAAATTGGCTAAATAGCGTTTCAAGTATTAGATTGCACTTTTGCAAATTGCAAGTTCGAGTATGCGTTGTTTAAATTGTATTAGATGAGCATCATTAATTTATTGCCTAATAATTCATATCAAATGCAAATGCAAAAGCACAGCAAAACAAACAACTTAAAACTTATCTGCGTTAAATTGTAAATTTTAATTCTAGTGTCATTTTAAATAAAAACAATTTAACTTGATTTTTGAAACGCTCTTTTACATATATTCAAATTTTGGCGCCTTAATATCAGTTGAAATTAGAGTAAATCAATTACCAAATTGCAACGCAATTGTTGTTGGATGCTGCGTGGGCGATCCACCACACCCAACACAAAAAAAGCTCGCAATGCAGCCCTGGTACGTGATGAACAGCTGCTTACTGCTCTGTTATGATCGCTACACTACAATTATATGAACTCCATATGCACGCGTGTGTGTGTGCATATGCGTGTGTTTACTGGAATATAAACAACCTGTTGTTAACCTTCCAGATGAAATTTCCAGCTTCTCAACAACTTTGCTTTGCCTTCTTCCGCAGCAGATGTGTCTTCAATTCACAACCAAGTGTGACTTCTGAAAAAAAACCGTTCTAGTCGTGCTCACAGGTAATTTCTTACCTGTAACAAAACTGACCCCACGATGTTTAAGCTACCTGCTGTACAAGTTTGAGCTCAAGCAAGTCCAGAGGCTATTAATTAACCTTTCCAATGTATCTAAGTCAGCTAAATTTTTTGTTTTATATTTTATAGTCAAGCATAGCGACGGTTTGTTTACAGTTTCGTATGCTATATATATAACCCAGCGGGGCGTCTTTTATCTATATATAAACAAATAATAAACTCCATCCAAAATCTACAGTCAAAGCAGGAAAAAATTGTATTTCATTTGGTTTTTATTTATATATTTTGAATTATTATTGTTATTAATATTCTTGACACATCGGCTGCCTTACTTAGACAATCCATATAATATCAATGGAAATGTGAGCTAGGCTGAATTAATTCATAGAACATATTATTCTGGCTAGTCGACAATGTAATACCCTACTACACAATTGGTTTTGAGTTTGATTTTAATCCTTACTATTTATAAAAAAAAATTTAATTTTTTTAAATATTTTTAATTTTAAAAATTTTAAATTTATTAAAATATTTTTATTTATAAAAATATTTTAATTTGAAAATAAAAAAAAGTACAAAAGGCAAGCATTAAATTTTTGAATTAAAATTAAATGATTAAAATTGTAGTGAAATATTTGAGTTAGCTTAGTCCACTTAGTTCAAAAGTAAAATAGATTGATTTGAATTTCTGGTCTTCTCTATGCACTTATGTAAGCGTCAAAGTTCGATATTTAATTTATGTTTAATTCACTTCTAGATACAAGAAAATAGATGCATAGAAATTTTAAATTCAATCATTTCCCCACGTGTCCAAAGTAAGTCTCCTGTTGCAGCTATATCCAACTCTAAGATAATTCAAACTAAAATAAATTATTTGTATTTGGATTTAAAATCGTTTTATTAGTTACAAAATGTTTAAATATAAACTTTTTTAGGCACTTTGTAATACACTTTCGTTCGCTTTCGTTGTGTGCGCTGTCCCAAAAGGGGCGACGTTTTGTACATTTAAAACAACATACATATAGATATAGATATATATAAAAACTATATAAAACTATGAACTAGTTTAAGGAAACAGTCATTATACATAGCACATGCATTGTGTGTTGTGTTTCTGTAAAATTTGAAGCTTGTAAACTTAATTGCTATGAGTATTCGTAAAATTATGGAAGATTCTGTTTTTTTGTTTATAGAAACTTAAGTAAATGCATTTCGTTTTGTTGCTCTACTTGGATGGCAGCAGCAACATTTTAAGTTTATCCGATTCACTCAACAGAGTTGCTTCCTTCTGATGATGATGGTGGTGGTGGCCATGATGGTGTCGCGGATTGAGCAGCGTTTGCATTTCGGTTGCATCGTCGTTGCAGTTGAGCTCGTTGCGTTGCCGGCTCGCTGCATTGAGCAACCGCATTGCCTGCTGCAGTTCATCGTTGCCATAGGTGGGCAGCGTATGATTGGCTATCTCAAAGGGATTCGCTTGTATGCCTACATCACAGCTGGTTTTGCTATTGCGAGAATTTGATTTGCCTGAGTAGGAACTATGTAGCATGCTACCCAATCCCAGGCCGAGTGGTATGTCCAGCTCCACAGAGGAACAGCTCAGCGAGTCGCCATTGACATCCAGAGCTGCGGCCAGCTGTCTAGCATAGTTCTGCTTAAAATCGCTATTCGAATCGACATCCAATTCCAATTCGCGATGTGATTTGTTGTGCTCCTTACGTGACTTGCGGCTGCGTTGCGAATTGCGCGAATTCCTATTGCCATTGCAATTGGATTCGTTGGACTTTTGCATGTGCTTCAGGAAGTGCTCCAACGCCTTGGTGCTATTGCCATTGTTGGGCAGCTCTTGAATTTTGGGTCCGTCGTCGTCGTCGTCCTCCTCTTCCTGCTTGACAACCACATTGAGATCTTGTATCTTGAATGAGGCACGCGAATTCTCCTCCTCATCTGATGAGGTGGTCATGCCCTGATTCTGTAGAAATGGCAATATAAACTGCCCATTCTTTTGTATAAAATCGTTGATGATGCTCGGATCCAGTCCCGCATTGCGTCGTCTGCTACTGTTGTGCTTTTTGGTGCTGTGGGCAAACATGCCCACCTTGTGACTAGCATTCGGATAGGTGGTCTTCTTCAGAGCAATCACCTGTGACTCTACCGAGGTGCTGCTCTCGCGCCGTCCACGTCCACGTCCATTGGTGGCCGCTATAAAATCTCGACGTCGTTGCGTACGCTTATTGCTGCTACTTGAGTAACCATGTTTGCTATGCTGCCGGCTGCGCGATGCCACCTTTGTCTTCATCTCAGCTATCTTGACAGAGACTTGAGAGTCCACAGAATTGCGCCGTGATTCAACAGAAACATGTCGCACGCTGACACTTATCTCCGAGTCCAGTGAGTTTTTGCGCCCGCCCTGATGACCCTGACTGGAGGAGTTCGTATTGCCAGCTGTGACTCCAGTCAAAGCCATGCGACGTTTAACACACTGTGGTAAATAATGCACCCAGGTGGAGCTGATCTCATTCGTTTCCGATGAGTTTAAGTCATTTACATCAAAATTTAAGCCAACTGGATCGGTGTGCGTATTGTAGAGCGTTATAGAGAGTCTACCCTTGTCCTCAAAATCCTTGCGCTTGGCCCAAGTTTGGGCAATGACCTTATGTTTCGGCATTTTGACCTCCTCGACAACCTCCTTGCCGCACTTTCTAGCACAGGAAAATAAAGAATAATTTATTATGTTACACAACAAAATGTCTCAAATGCTACTCACTTTTTAACATAGCGTTTCCAGGTCTCTATGGAGGATGGCGTCCAGCACCAGGTGGACATAAGTATGCCAGAGCTAAACAAACAAAGCAAATGCAGCTGTAAAATGCCCACACTTGGACGATTCTCAATCTTGCAAGCGCTATTCTCGTCAAAAACAGAACTGATGCGACAACTGAAAGAAGACATTAGGATAATTAGTTTAAAATACGATATAGTTTGTTGAACCACTCACATAATATACTCCCTAAAGCTCTCTGCCCATTCAGTCGAATGTCGAAATTCAGTTAGATGACATGCAATTGCAACTAGTATGAAAATCAATGTTAACAAAGCGCAAACTCCCATGCGCATAATAATTAAATGGATTTTGTTGCTCGCTGACGTTGACTTTATATCGTTGGCAAAGTGTTTGAGACCAAACAACATAATCATACCGCGCGTAATGAAATATCCACCAATTAGGATGACGCCACAGAGTGGACCCAGAAGCAGGCCAGCTCGCATCGAATGATTGATATAGCCAACAAAACAAATGCCCACAATGCCATTGCCATCGACTTCGCTGAGGGCCATTGTGGTAATGGTGAGCACCAAAGGCAGCGACCAGGCAACCAAATGGAAATATGAGCCCTTTTTGTCGATGCGATCTTGGACATGGCCCATGGCACGCCAATGCCAAGCGTACGTGAGAAAGACAAACCAAACCATGCAGGCGGTTAGAAAATAATAGACCAGCACAAAGATTACAACGCAAGAGAGATTCTCGCCAGCTGTAGGCTCCGAGTGACGCAATGTGCCATCCTTTCTACAGACAATATCCTCGCGAGAGCCAGAAGTAAATTGCACCAGCCAACTGGAAGGAAATGCAAATTAGCTTATATAATGGAGATTTGCTTTGACTCGACTCACCCGACGCAGGAGATGAGAAAGCATAGATTAATATAGAATACAATCACAGCTGGATATTTGTTGGCATTCTGCCAGTCGATGAGAAACGTGGCAACCACAAACAGATTCGAGAGCAGACAGAGCGTGCCTCCATACCCTATAAGCTTATGTATCTGACGATGTTCATCATCCGTGTACAAAGGATCCTTGCATTGCACGCCACAGCCTTCAATGCCAGGATAATAGCTCGCTGCATTATCAGCCGGCACGAGAGGCGTCAAACATTTGCCCGTTACATTGAATTTCATTTCTCTCGCATCATTGCTGCATTTCATGGGAAATAGCGTTTCGTTGCAGCGCATAAATTTTGGGAAAAATGTTGTATTATACAGCACACGGCATGGCTCAAGGGTAATCCGGCACATTTCGTATGAAGGCAGGTAGACCATATCTTGGCCATTAATTTCCTCGCATTTCGGTTTGAAAACGGCGCATAAAAATGGCTGTAAAGGCGGAACAATAGTTTTCATATGTGCATAATTCAGGTAAATTTCGACTGCTCATACCTGTATAACTGCCCAGCATTTTGGTACATGTCGTAAGGCGTAATAACTACCCAAAGCTTCGTTCAACTCCTTTTCCTTACGATAATCAGTCAAGCTGAGGCTTGTGAGTGCATAGGGAAGCTTGGAGCCGAAGCATGTATTATGCGTTCCATTGACTTCCAGGCAGCGTCCACGACGCACACACTGTATATGGCGACTGTCGAGGTCATCAAACCAGGGCTTATCGTCCTTGCCCTTCTTGCCATACAACCGATAATTCATGGTGCCATTGATGGGCTCCAAATCGATGGAGCTAACTGTAGTTGTACCTGTGTTCAACTTAGTGGCACCAAAGCTACCCAAACTGCCAGACAGCCAGCTGGACAGCAAAATGCAACAGATAGTGAAACTGTTCCTAGCCAAAACAAAACAAACGTAGATTTCAATGTCCATATATATATGTATATATATACATGTGTGTATATATACAACAAAATATAAATATATGTTGTAATTGGCTGTGACACCATTTGCATACTTACGACCGCATTTTATATTTCTTGCAAGCAGTATATTTAACTTATAATATATATATTTAGGCAGCCTTTTATGAATATTAATGTCCAGACGGTCGCGCCTTGTTTGGCCTACCAAACAGAATCTCGCAATCAGCGCATTTTGGCTTCGTTTTTGTGCTCGCGTTACCAATTCTCGTTAAATATTGCGTTTGTTTTACTTAAATTTACAAAGTATTTAATTCAAAAATAAATGCCAGAAGTCAAAATAAAAAATAAACGCGCCGCGAACAGAGGAAAGCAACAAATGAGCGTTTGATTGCAATTGCCGCAGACCACCCACTACGTTGCTCAGCTATCGATTATCGATTAACAGCGGCCAAAGTCGCGGTAAAGTTATCGATGTGTGGCGTTTTATTACATCCCTGGCCACAGTTTGGCTTGTGCAAATTTATACACGGGCATTATACAAAAAAAGAAAAGAAGAAGCCTCGATTTGAAATTGAAAGCTGTGTGTGCATTTTGGTGTTTAATAATAATTACTAGCCATGGATGCCGCTCCAGCTGTAGCGCCGCATGCTGCAAACGAGGCAAAGCCACAGCCACAACCCCCGGCCCCGGCGGCCGCTGCGCCAAACGAAAATGGTGTACAAACAGCAGCAAAAAAATCTGAAACAGCGACGGGAACAGCCACAGGCTCCGGTAAGTAGTATATATGAGAGTGTGTACACAATCAACACACACATACACACAACTCCAATTTGTTTATTATTGTTGTTTCTGTCACACACAGAAATGCATTCCAACGTTGACACTGGAAAAGTGCTCGAGGCGCAAAAAACGAAATTGAAATCGGAAATGAACAGTGAAATGGTTTTAATAACAATATGCAATGCCGATCGTAAAATTAAAAAGACATTCATGTCCTTACCCAGTAGAAAGGATGTTATTGAAAAAGGTAAGCTATTGTTCATAATTAATAATTATTTGTTTACAATTATTTTTTATGCTTTTTCCCTAGCACACAAATACGGCTTAGCTGGAAGTACCATAGTACTGGAAAGCAATGGCTGCGAGATTTGTGAAGATGAAGTCCTGCTCTTTGCCGCCAAGGAGAAGATATTGTTAATGCTGCTTGCGGAAAGCGATGAATATGTTATACTACCTCCGCCCTCGCCTCTGAATCGTTCAGAGCGTGCGGGCAGTTCATTGGATCCCAGTTTTGTATCAAATGCCAATGACTCGACAGTGTCGAATGATGAGACTCTATCGCTGGCCAGCGTTACGCCAAACAATTCAAAATTATCTACCGCGCCGTTTAAGGAATTTTCGATACCTTGGAGTAAGGTACCAAATGATATTATGACATTGTTACGCGGCAAAACAAGCTTGGGCAAGCATCTGAATACGTTGGCCAATCTTTTGGTCGATGCGCTGCGCGAACGCTGCTCACACATACCTATACTTGTATTTCGAGAAGTCGCACAGCAGGCGGCTGAAAAGTATCCCGATTCATTGCTGGAAAAGGATCGGGAGGGCCAACAAATTGCCACGACGCCACAGTCGCTAATCTCAAAAATGATTAATCGTAATAATGCGCTAAATCGTCCACAAAAACGAGCCAACTCGAACACAACTGATCTACACATTACCAGCAGTAACAGCAGCAGCAGCAAAAAACGCAAATCGGGCAATGGTAGCGCGGCAGCAGTGGCATCCAATGGCAACGCCAAATCATTGGCATTGAATCGTGATCAGGAAAAGAAAAGAGATTTGATGATAGCCAGTTATCGAGGCGCTGCCAAACTCGAGCCTGCTACCATAGACGACTATATGAAGGAATGCTTTCCGCTGCAACGAGCCTTCTTCAATAATAGCGAAAAGATACCAGACATTACGGCCATCAAAGATAATTGGCCATATATCTTTAATAAGCCACTGCTCTATCAGCATTTTGAGTTGCTCATGTCGATTGATCCTCGTTTATTAGAGAAACGTTTTGCCAGCGAAAAGGAAAGATTGTTCAAATTCTTTAAAATGTCAAAAAACAAGAAAGTGAACGCGTTGGAGGAGAATAATGCGAATATGGTGCGTGGGCTGGCATACCATTTCAATGAGGATCCCGACTATATATTCAAGCAATATGATCATGGACCCTTGCCTAAAGATGTGCTCCAGCACATTAATCCAACCAATGCGCCTTGGGTGGCACTAGTCAGTAAGTATTTTCGATACCCAATCAAAGAGTAAGATTTTATTAATATGTATTCTCTCGATTAGATACGCCCATAGCTGTTGGCGATGAGCCTGCCCATACTGATGCAATGATCTACATTGAGGGACAAATAATGAGCACGTTTCCAGCCACAGATGCTGACATACCAGATATAATTGCCCAATTGATCTGCTACTATTATACCTTTAACATGATGTACCCCAAGGAAGCCAATCAAACACTCGAATTTATTGTCATCTATTTTTTACAACATACGCCGGAACAGGTGCGCAACTCCAAAAAGAACATTACTTCAAATAGTAAATACAATCAGCTAATTTCGAAATTGGCAAATGCAAATGGTTGAGTGGAAAGATCGAGGAGAGGACATCGCATACTATTTAGTTTACATACATATATATATTTATTTTGCAGACCCCATTTCACATTATACTCCTTTCTAATTTGTAAGATGATTTATATAAAGTGTGTAGTGTACTTATGTTGTGTATTGTACATTTTTCTCATTTCAAACAAAACTAAAAAAAAAGGATTATTTTCTAAATTTATTGTTAGTTATTGGATTCCGTTTCATGTCGTTTATGGCGGATTTCAGTGTGCCCGACTTCTCTGCAATCACAGCTTTTGTTAATTTCCGACGCAGGTAATTGCGTTCTTTGAAGGACATATTCGTGGGATCTCTTGTAATATTTTCGACAATATTATTTCTTGATTTGTTTGTAGTTTCTTTATCATCAAACGTTTCCCATTTCGGTTTTTCGTTACGACTTGTCTCTATTACATTGCGACGATGATTTCGTTCACGTTGCTTTAATATTTCTTTGGCGCTTTGGCTTTGCATATTAAAGCGATCGGCGCTTTGTTGTTCGTGCTCATCCTCTAAAATATCGTTTTTCACATGTTGCCATGGTTTGGCCTCCTCTTCCATTGGCGCAGGTTCGGAGCGTCCAAATGCTTTCGGCGTAAACTTTCTCTTGCCCCAATTTTTAGAGCGTTCAGACACGGTTTGTTTAAATTTATTTGATTTCCGTTGCAGTTTTTTAAAATCGGAGTTAAACATTTTGGTCAAGATTGTACAATGTAAACAACGTTAATAAATGGTTCTCGATACAAGTAAATGTTTAAGCTACTTCTATCGATTAATACGCTTTTTGAAAAAAAAGACATGATTTTGAGCAACAATTTTATTTGCTTTGGAATCAAATTTCAATATTCAGATGAATAAGACCTAACTAATTTCTTTCTTTTTTGTCCTTTGACACTTGTCTGCTTAATAACTTTGTTTATTTGTTAATTATAATCGAATAGGACTCAAATATCGATATTAAGCATACATTATCGTTACTGACAATTAACTTGCAGAGCATCGATACTTATTTAACACGTGCAGCGGTCCGAATAGTTTTTTGAGCGTAGGGTTCTTAAATGCACAACAACATGGAGACTCGTTCTGATGGCAAGTGGCGTAACAATTCCGGTCCTAATGGATATAATTATTTTAATAATAATGGCAACCAGTCGAATGGTCAATGGAATGATAAACGACGCGAGCACCATAGCTATAACCGCGATGGTCCTGGTCGAGGACACAACGATTCATTTTCAAAGTTTCGTGATCAAAACCAACAATCAGAACAATCACAATTTAAGAATCGCCATGCACTAAATCATGGGGGCGGAAGCGCCGGTGGTGGTGGTGGTGGTGGCGGTGGCGGCGGCGGCGGGGGCAGAGGCGGAGGTAGAAGACACAGAGGAGGAATGAGAGGACGGAATGGACGTGGAGGTGGAGGCGCCGGGCGTGATGAACGCAGCAGCGGTGGCAGTGCACCTAGTCCCTGGTACAAGGATAAAGTGCCCAATGAAATATTCTACTTTACAAATGGACAACAGATCAAGGAAAACAATGTCACTCCACCTCCTGTAGCACCTCCTGAAGCACCAGCAGCGGCAACACCTGCACTCGAGCCGGTGAAAGAGACAACGCCAGCAAAGGCACCTATAGTTGAATCGCCACTCATCACTCCGGCCAACATAAAAAAGGAAAAGAAAGAGGCTTCAATTCAGCAGCTGGCTAAACCGGCAGAAAGCAGCGACGACAGCTCCTCCAGCAGCTCCAATGAAAGTCTAGAACTTGGTGAGGTGGTTAAAGGGACACCAACTGCTAAAAGTGAAGCATCCAAAGTAAAGGCTAAAGTCGGGTCGGCAGCCAAACCATCGCCATCATCCTCTTCCTCATCCTCCGACGACTCTAGTGATGAAAGTCCGCCGCCCGTCAAGGGAAAAAAATCAGTCAAAGATTCCCCACAGAAGTCGCTGAAAACTTCCAAGAAAAGCGTAGACGAAGATGATGTTGTTTGTATGGGCAATGCTAGTCGTAAGTACACAATACCAGATGAGGATGACAATGACGAAGATGAAGCAGAGGCCAGCAGCGAGGCTGAGGACAAAGTACAACAGAAGGCAGGCAAAGGCAAGGAAAAGATGGCTCATACGTGTGGCATATGCGACAAGAAGGTAGGTGTATGTCTATATATCTATGATCTCTTCCATATTAAAGATCTCTTTATATAGGGTCACACCTCCTTTGAGTGTCAGATGATCTGCAGGAATTGCTCGGCACCCTATCACAGCTTAAAGAACTGCCCGCAGCCTCCGAATTTGAACATTGCTCTGCAGGCGTTCATGGAGTTTAGCATGCAACAATTGACTAGTTTCAATATGGATAAACGTTTTGCTTTTCCCGCCGGTGTAATGACAGCGCCACCTGTACAGGTATCAACTGCTCAGCTACAAAATTCACCAGTTGCCAAGTCTAAAAAGGAAAAACGATCTGTGAATAAAAAGTCTAAGAAAATGCCTAAAAAGAAAATTAAAATTGAGGCAAAACATAGCGACGACGATGATGATGATGACGACGACGATGACAATGAGGACGAGGATGATGAGTTAGAACCAGATCCAAGTGAAACGGAATCAAGTGATTCCAGTGCTGAGGCAAAGTTAGCGGCTAAGCTAAAAAGGAAACGCAGTTCCAAGCAATTGTCCAAAAGCTTGCCGCCCAGTGCCGCATCATATCCATTTCCCTTGTTAGCTGCCGGCGCACCATATAATCCGATGATGTATCCATATGGAGCGCAGTTTAATTTTCCTAAATAAGTTTTAGATTTGTATACAATTTTTTTTTTGTATATTTGTTCAGAGATAAGCATAAAATTACTATTAAATATCAAAAGCGTGTGTAAAATCAAATTAATGTTGATAATTATTGATTAGTTCAATTTCTTTATTCATTTGATCTTGAGTCACATTTCAACGAAAAATTTAGATGTAGTTTTAAATTAGTCGATCCTGGCGGCTGTCTACGTTTCCCGTGACTGTCAAATTACCGATAGTGCTTTTGCAGCCCTGGGAAACGCACAGCTGTTGCGTGCCATGCTGCAATTTGTTTAATGTTTACAAGAAACCAGAGCTTGTAACAATTTGTGAAATAAAGTGCAATTACGCGGTAAATAACGAAAGAAAGAAACATCTAGGATATATGTTAAATACGGTGAGTTTCATATATTTCTACATTAAATTTGTGGGCACCAAACACTAGAGCATACCTGTGGATTCTCTGTCCATCATGGTATAATACATACGACAAAGATAGGAAGAGTTGTTAACTAGCTAGTGCAGAGGGCGCGTTGGTCTCGGTCACGCTCGCTGCCGCAGCTAATCGGATGTGACATGGTCTTCGGCTCGATACCTGGTTTAAGCAGCGTCTGCTGCAATCCCCAAATACATTGATTCGCAATCACATTTATTGTCAGCATCAATGCCGTCTCATAGTTAAGTGGGTTCACGGCGTAGCTGAGTATGCCCAAAGAAATTTGATTGTATAAAAAGTCTTTGTCCAGCTCGAGCAGCTCTTCGCGCACCTCCATAATGCGATTCTCATAATGACATTGTATTGCAGCAAACACCTGCTTATCGAGACCCACGAGCAGTTCCCGCTTAAACTTGACCAAATAGTGTTCAATGAAAATGATCTCCTTGCGATTTAAGTGCGGCAGGCGCACCTTCTCCTGTATGACCTGATCCCCGATTTGGTTAACTATCAAGGAGGTCAATGAGCCCGCCGGTGTTGGTCGACGTTCCGCGCAAGGACGCACGTCCACAAACGGATGTATCTCATAGCTACCGACACCAATGGTGCTAGCAACGCCACTAAACGAGACATGGGAGACACGTGCATGATTCTTGCTAGACATACCAGATTTGGCATTTGTTGATGGCAGCTCCATGGCCTTGTTATCATTGGCAAAGCCAATGATCTGTATGGCTTTCTGGGGGTATGAAAAGGAGTATTGGTGGAAGATACGAGGCCTATATAACGCTCATTGTCGCAACTTACGTAGTTAACATATTTCTTGGCATCGCATAGGAAGTTCATAATGCGTTCGGATAGTACGTGCATGGCACACGGATCTTCACTTAAATCCACATTGAATCCGTATAATATATGATTGAGTATATACTTTGCCGCCTTGTAGATGGGGTCATTGGTGTCGAAGGTCAATGGGGTATGTCCACCTAACTCAATAGCTGTATTCAAAGCGTAGCAGAGCTCGCTATCTAGCAGACCTTCAAAGCTAGCTTGATATTCATCACAGAACGAAGGCGCCACAGTTTTGATAGTATCAGCTACCCTCTTCTTCTTTGTCTTTTTCTTGAGTCCTTTGGAATTCTTCTGCTGCCTGTTGTCATGAGAGCGTCGTTTGATTTGTTCCTGAATATTTTGCCATTTCTCGCGATATTTCTCCTTGTGGCTCTCAATAAAATAGGCGCGTTCCTGTTGAACCTCGCTGAGGAGCACATCGATCCTTCGTTGATTGGCAATGCGTTCGTTCAGGCGTTTATGCCACGATTGTATTTGTCCCTCGGCGTTTTTGATCACACGTTGTTTGAACAAATTACGCATATTCTTGTTATAGCGATCCTTTTTGAATTGGAACAGCTTCTTCAGCTTGATCAAATGTTTGCGCTGCAGATCCTGATGCAGACTGATGTGCGCCTGGATACGCATATTGGTCAACATTTTGCGATGCTCGAGCAGCATCTGCTGCATAGCTAACATGTTCTCCATTTTTTTGAATTTCTCCTCCGTCATATTATATATCCTTACTTTCCTCTCGTGCTTTTCCTGTTCCAATTGTTGCTTTCTAGCTATGACTTCGTCATGACTCTGATGCCGAATACTTGATTGTAGGTTATCCTTTCGCGAGATGCCCTCGGCATTGGCAATCAACATGCGATCGTGCCTCTCCGCTTCCCTTTGCCTATACGCTTGCAGCACATAGTACAGCTGGGACTTGTGCAGATCCTCACGATATTGATTGAAATCCTTTAGGTTACATATCACTTCATTCTCATTGGTTATCTCGCCATTCTCGCGCAATCTCTTTAGATTGCGCTCGTTCGAGTAGAAGGTCTTCAAATTTGAATCGTGCAACGGATTATATTCCGGTATATGAACTGTTACCGATGAATCGAAATCCTGCATACTACATTTAAACTGGAATCAAGAGGAAAACCATATATTATTATTATCTAATAAATCTACATCCACCATGGCATATAATGTATTTTATTCTATAGATATTTGTTATTAAGATATTACCGTTTGTCCGATTTTATCCTTTGAGAATATCACCTGATTACCCGGACACTTGAGCATGGGTAATTTACAGTTAAGAGGTATTAACTCCCAACCTGGTAAACTGTTAATGGGCAGCCCAGTCTTATAGCTGGGCTGCTTGGTCATCATTTGGCTGGTCACATTGTTCCGTCGCGGCAATGACAATATATCGATCATGTTTGCATATAGTGTAAACACATAAATATGTATGTATGTAGAGAATTACGGCGCACAAAAGCTAAATCTTAGGACCAATGGAATTTTGTTGTATCACAATTGTTAAAGTAAGTCATTCGAAAGATACTAGAGTTATTTTAAACAGTGTAGTATATTTTATTTTTTGTGTGATACAATTGCAAACAAGATTGAAGTGACGTACAACACAATTCTATTTTAAGAATATATTTTGTGGATTGAATCACTGTGCCATGCCTACTCTGCGAGCTTTCACTTGCTCTTTCACTCTCTCGCTCTGTCTGCTCTCTGCAAACTAACAGCTTCCGTTGGTCCTTTTTACTTGTTACTTTTACCGTTTTGTTTGCTTATTGTTGTTTTCTGTTGTTTGGTTTGTGGTGCTTCTTCTTCTTGTTTTTGCTTATCAAAGCTTTCGTTGTTGTCACTTCAGCTGAGTGCCGCTCACCGCTCTCCCTCTCTCGCTCGCTCCCTCTAGCTTGTCTTTGTTCTTGTTGTTATCGTTGCCTAGGGTGCACATTGAAAAGGAAACTACACAAAATGCAATTTCTTTCAACCATAATTCAATCAAGTTTAAGTAAAAATATATTTTTGTTGTTTGTAATTTAATAATCTTGCTTTATTGAACTCAAATAAAAGCCAAAATGGTTTATACTTATTTTTAGTGTTTGCACTTAGTTTTAAATTTGACTGCCGATATAATTGTTTATATTTCCTAAAAAATATACACAAAATATTTTTTCAAAATTAATTGTCTAATGAACAAAACATTTGTTATTTATAATTTGTTTCGTTTTAGAAAGCATCTATATTTATATTTTTCTTTTATTTAGCCATTTCATTCCACTGTACAACAACATACTATATAAGATTTGCTCTCAAATACCACAAAGTTCTTTTATGATATAAACAAAGTTGTCGTTGATTTTCCTTTTTATTTTATTGATACATAATTTTGTGTATTTGTGTCAGTGTGTGTCTGTGTGTTTGTATTGGTAATTTGCATTAGAATTTTACGATTTGGTCCAGCCATTAGTCTCGCTTGATTTGGAATTGTCCTAAGACGCCAAACAACGGCAATTTTCTTACATACATACAAATATATATACATGCCTACTTATATCTATATCTTATATAAGTGCTTGTTGTACAGAGAGATTCAGCATCAGCATGAAGATTTGCCAAATAGCTTCGACTGTCTGACAGTCTTCGAGTGAGTGGGTCGTCGATAAGTCTCTCTATGTGTGTGTGTTTGTGTGTGAAAATTCTACTCACGGCTGTCATGGAAAATAAAATCACATCAAGTACTAAGTGTACGTGCTCCAAATACGCTCTCGCCTGTGCCTTTCCATTTCAACAAACAGTCCAGAACGGCATCTCCTCTTTCCACACCTGGACAGCCGTTGATATAAATAAAAAATGAAGCATCCAAAAAAAACCAGAAAATATAAAAAAATAACATAGGTGCGTGCCAATCTGTGGTGATAAGTTCTTGCCTAGCCTGACCCATTTACCGTTATATAATAGTTACTTCCTGTTTGCTAGGTGAATCAGAGCTGAGATCGTGAGTCGTGCCTGCGACTTGCACCGTGCTCAATAAATATGTCATTTGTTTTTTTTTTTTTCAAGTTTTCAAGGTACTTAAATATTTCGTATATGACCCAGAAGTATATAAATATAGGAATTATAAAAAAATGAGCTATTCATAATAGAGTATAAATTTTCCAAAGTAAACTCGCCTTAGGTTTAATTTGGAAACATTTAAAAGCTAAGCTTAAACACTAAACAATTTATTTCAAAAGAAATATAAATATATAACTATTGTATATAAGTCGTTCTTCCACTTACTTCCATAACATCTAACACTCACGTGCTCATCTCCAAAATATGAGCAGCCGCCCACTCCAACTTTCATACACACTGTAAAATCTACCCTCAAAGCAATACTCAACACAATCATAAAAACACACACACTCGTATCGAGATAGTTAGTTTATGTGTGAATGTGCGGTCGTCCCTGGCCTGTCTTTAAGTCGAAAAACGCTTTGCCGGCAACCAGACAGCTGTGACATCTCGCTCTCTTTCTCTCTCGCTCTCTGACTCTATCATCGTTGACATCTCCCAACCACCCAAACATACATACATATGTACATCGGCTGCTTTCAATTGCTCAAAGCTTGGAGCTCACACTTTCAATTCGCTTTCAACTTCAAACTGTTTTTCGGCTTCGGTTTCGCCTCGCCGCATCGTGTGCTTTCAATTGCAGCCTTTGGCAAAGCTTTGCGCACATCACATTGCTCAGTTGCTTCGCGTCCGTCTAGCGAGTTGGTACGTTTCAAACGTTGCGTTTCGTTACGTTACGTTTTCGGTTTTACTACTACAGCTACTTTATAGCTCTTACTCTATCCTTCACTCCGCTCTCATCATTCTGATTGCTCTGTGTGCATGTGCGTGAGAGCTTGTGTGCTCCCATATTCCTAGTGTGTGTGTGTATGTGTGTTGTGTGGCTAGCCCAAAACAAATACGTTAAAAAGTAGTAAAAAATAAAAATAAAATAAAACAAAAGAAAATCATAGGGTCCTTGCGTATGGGGGTGGCAGCATGAAAACAGACAACCATATAAGCACCACCCCCTTGTAAGCGTGTTTATATGCGTGATTATTAACTGCGCCATTGCTGCACACACACACACACAAAAACACGCGCACACATAACAAAAAGTAACGGTAAACAACAGTAAACAAAACAAAAAGTGAGAACATTGAACGAAGTGCACAACGCGCAGGATAATTGCATGTGGCTTATATAAATACGCGCCAGAGTGGGCGTGGCAGCAACAGAAGCAGCAACAACAACAACAGCAACAACAACATTTGTAATGTGCCAGTTGTTGTTAACATTTCACATCATTCAATCATCCAACACATTTTCATCATCTTTAACAACATGCGCAACGCTGTCAAAGCGACGCCATTAGCAAAGCAGCAGCAGCAGCAGCAGCAGCAGAAGGAGCGGCAGGAGCAGCAGCAGCAGCAGGATCACATAATAACCATCAGCACTGCCAGCCTCACCGAACAACAGGAGCCGCCCATTAAGCACTACGCACAACAAGCAGCAGCAACAACAACAGCAATAACAGCTGCAGCAGCAACAACTGCAAGTGGAGCAACCTCAGGAGCAGCAGCAGCAGCAGCAACAGCATCCGGAGTTGCTGCAAATCCTGCACCCTCAACAAACTCCGTCCTCTGTCAACTGATTAGCTATCAAAATAACATAGCTGATGTACAGCATAGACGTGGTCGACGCTTACATGGACTCCAGCTGCCACTGCATCCACTGCAGCTGTTCGGTTGGCTCGTGTTACTGTTATTTGGCTTGGCCAGCTATTGGATATTGATACCCGCCTTTCATGCGCCCATTCAGGGGCCGCTCTATGGCCTGATCTCTGGTCTATATGTGGTGCATATTGTGGCACACTTGACAGCATTGTTGACTGATCCCGCCGATAAGGAGCTGCGCCGTGTGCATCGCAACGATCGCATTGTGCCCGAATTTGATCGCAGCAAACACGGTCATGTGATCGAGAACGGACGCTGTCATCTGTGTAACATAAGAACAACAACGCCACGAACCAAACACTGTTCGGTGTGCAACAAGTGTGTGGGTAAATTTGATCATCATTGCAAGTGGTTGAATCATTGCATCGGCTCGCGGAACTATGTCGCCTTTCTAATGTGTGTCGTCAGTGCTGTGGTGGCCACACTGGTCATTGTGGCCGCTGTTGTGGGGCAGATAGTGCTCTACTATGTGCAGCCGGATTGGTTGAGCTTCTATTGGTGCAGCAATCAACTCGAATTGCCATCGGAGTCAACTGACTATATCAATTTAACGTTGACCTTGAGCAACGGCACCATGATGCTCATGGAGCAGGATCAGCAACTGGCGCAGGAGACGGATCTAAATAATCTGACAGTCTCTACGCTGCCCACGATGCTGGAAAACTTTACAGCTCTGCTGGAGCAGAGCACGTTGCAGCCGCAGCTGCAGCCTCAGCCTCAGCCTCAGCTGAACCACACAGTCACTCCTCTAGTCGCCGGCATCGGCGTCCACGAGACGATCTATTTGCTGCTGCTGGGCGTGCTCGGCCTGCTGGCAGCAATCAGTGCTGGCTTGCTATTGCATCTCTGCTTCTTTCACATTTACATCTCGTTCTTGGGCCTGACGACGTATGAGTACATACGGAACCATCGGCAGGCGCAGGAGGCGAAGGCTAAGCAGCTGCTCGAGCAGGGCAAAAACGGTGTACACTTCAATCCCAATCTGCCCACACTGCACCAGCATCATCATCATCAGCAGCAACACCAGCATCCGTCCAAGCTCTATTGCTGCTCCAGTGTGCCGCATCCCAATCAGCAGCACGAGCAGCTGACCACTGGCGCTGCCTTGCACTGCTGCGCCAGTTCTCGGGAGTTCCATCAGGCCAGTCAGTCCATCTATTTGTGCTCCTTGCTCCAGGAGCGACGCAGCGAGCGTCTGCAGCTGGATCTGGATGCAGAGGCAGCTCCGCTGCGTTCCTTTCACTGCTGTTCCAGCTATGCAGCTGCCTCGATGCAGCGCCGAGTGAGCGCCGCAGCCAGTGCCAAGGCAGCGCTGGAGCCGCGACAGCGTCCGCTGAGATCAGGAGCCGGAGCAGCGGCATCGTATCTTCAATATACAGAGCAATGCACCTTGTGCACCTTTCAGCTGCGCAGTCCGTTGCGCGGCAGCCAGAGCAACAGCAACAGCGCCGGGCGCAGCAGCAGCAGCACTCGCACTTTGGCCAGCCAAACGGCCACGCCCACGTCGAGTGCCTCGGCAGCTGGGAATATATCGAAGCATCAGCGTTGGCGGCGAAAATGGAATTGCTGTGCCAGTGTCCCAGACAGTCCAGATGTGCCCAACGACCTCTTGGCCGCACTCTCGGCCAGCAAAATCAATGCCAGCGAGCTGCCGGTGCAGTTCATCAGAAGTCTGAACGGTGGCCTGGAAATGCCGCACGGCACTGGTGGCGGCGTACTACCAACTGCCACGCCCACTGAGCTGCCCACACTGAAGACGACGCGCAGCTCACGACTGCGTCACATGCTGCGTCTGCTCGGACGCTATAGACGTGCACGCTGCCAACGTGGCCATGGCCATGGCGTGGGTGTTGCCGAGCAGCAGGTGGCCACCATCAAGCAGAATCAAATACGTCCGCTACAATTGCAACCGGACCGTGGCTACGACAGTGCAACGAGCATGACGCAAGCGACGCCGCCGCCGCCCATCAGCTCGCCCAGTCACAGCGGCAGCAGCAGCAGCGACCTAAGCAGCAACAGCAATGGCAATGGCAATGTGAACGGCAACGGCAACGGCAACAAGGAGCTGATGCTGTTGCCCACCAGCGTCATCCGAGATGATACTGTAACCACCAGCTATACATTGACGCTGCCGCCTGCCCTGCCGCCGCCCACGCGTCGCAAAATGCCGAATCCAAGCGAATTGGCTGAGCTGGCCGAGACCTTGGGCTTTGTCTCCAGTGGACTGCATGGAGCAACCTGCTCCAATAGTCGCCAATTGCCAAGTCTGGGCAACGTTTACAGGCGACAGCGTAGAAAGCATTTTCTACGCACTCGATCGCCCACTTTGTCGCCCATACATGAGTCCGGCTTATCCAATCCAACGTCGCCGCAACCTTTGCGTCACGGCTTGGCCAACTCGAACTCCAACTCGAACTCGAACTCGAACTCCACTGCCAATGCCAAGAGCTCGCCGGATGTGGCGCGTTCCTCAGCGACGCTTGTCCAGAATCTGTGTGGTCTAGCGGGCGAGGCTTTGAGAAAAACTGCATCCAACAGCTCGCTGCAGAGCATCAGCTCCAATTCAAGCAGCACCTAGAGAGGAGCGGAGAGCGGGAGGGAGAGTGTGGAAGAGTTCCTTGCATTGGTTTCTGCCTAGTCCATAGGTTAGTCATAGACGCCGCTTTCCATCCAATTCCAAAAGAAAAGTCAAAACCCAATTTTAGTTTAATTTAGTTAAACTTGATTTTTATCGTAAGCTTTAGGATTTTGTTCAGAACGGAGGCTTTATACAAATTTTACTTGTAACTTGTAAACCCCATTGAAATGGGTGCGCTAAATGAGAAATTAAATATGCTGAAGAAATGATAATATTCCATTTTGTTTGTTTTTTTTCCTATGAATTTCTGTCATGGAAGATACAATGAGAGCTGTACAAAAAGATATATATTAGCTATGTATATCTCATTGAATACCCTATAAATGAAGTTCTAATGGCAGATATATGTTATTAAAGATGTAATAAGATTGTTAAGTATTCAAGATCTTATAGAATATTCTCTAAAGATATATTGGCATATTCGATATTTCTAGATCTTATATAATCTATTTATTATAGATCTTATAATCTATTATTTTAGATCTTATAATCTATTATTTTAGATCTTATAATCTATTATTATAGATCTTATAATCTATTATTTTAGATCTTATAATCTATTATTATAGATCTTATAATCTATTATTTTAGATCTTATAATCTATTATTATAGATCTTATAATCTATTATTTTAGATCTTATAATCTATTATTTTAGATCTTATAATCTATTATTTTAGATCTTATAATCTATTATTTTAGATCTTATAATCTATTATTATAGATCTTATAATCTATTATTTTAGATCTTATAATCTATTATTATAGATCTTATAATCTATTATTTTAGATCTTATAATCTATTATTATAGATCTTATAATCTATTATTTTAGATCTTATAATCTATTATTTTAGATCTTATAATCTATTATTATAGATCTTATAATCTATTATTATAGATCTTATAATCTATTATTTTAGATCTTATAATCTATTATTATAGATCTTATAATCTATTACTTTAGATCTTATAATCTATTATTATAGATCTTATAATCTATTATTTTAGATCTTATAATCTATTATTTTAGATCTTATAATCTATTATTTTAGATCTTATAATCTATTATTTTAGATCTTATAATCTATTATTTTAGATCTTATAATCTATTATTTTAGATCTTATAGCAGCTTCTATATATGCAGTTCAAATGGAATACATAACTTTATATGCTTAAAGAGCTTGCTGCTGAGTTTCTTTAAAGTATAATATGTCATGCAGTTTGAGAGCTACAGTTTGACAGTCACAGAAAAAATCATTCGAATATAAATGCAATTTTCAAGCAAATCTATTTAAATGCTTTGCAGTTTGAGTTTAAAGAAGAAGTTTGCATGCCAAACTGTGACTGTTTGCTAACAGTTTGACATGCACAGTCTCGTAATTAAAGTTTGAGTGTAACTGCCTGAGGTCTACAGCTGTCTGCTAAGCAAGTAAGGCTTTGATTTCTTGCTATCGTTTATAATGTCTTACAGTTTGGCAGGCGCAGTTTAGTAGGCATTGCTGCGCACATCAAAATTCAATATTTTTACTAATTAAACAAATCTCTTGCAGTTTGAGAGTCACACTTACAGCTCGACAGCTACAACCAAGCTCAAGTTTGACAGGCATTGTCTATAAACAAAGTTGGAAAATTTAAAAGTCTATAGACGAGTTTAGTTTGAATTATGTTTAAGCGAGGGTGGCTTGAAAAAAATGTGGAATCTAACAGAAATAAACATTTATTAATTAAGAAACTTAATTTAATTACTTGAAATCTGCTTGATTTGTGAGTGCTGATGGACTCGACTGTTAGCGAATATATAAATATAACTAAGGTATATTAGACACGCCTGAACAAAACCAATATACCCTAAGCTCCTCCTTTTCAACTCAAAGTACTCTGCCACCTACGTCTATAGAATTGCTGGTTCGAATCCCATTTATTTGCGTCAAACGCTGTTATTGCTCTAGTAAACCCCAGCTCCGCTCTATGGCCCCCTTGGTTATGCCTCGGCTTAAGCAATGTCTGCTCGTTAAGTGTTCGAAAGTTTTTGTTTTCTTGTTGCCTTTCAATTCAGTTGCATAGAATTTCGCATGTCTTTCGCTTGTGCAGGTTTCGTCATTCAAAGCGTGATTTGCACATTAAACACGTTGACACGCCCACCGCCCATCGCCCTTCTACTGAGTGTATTTGTATCTTGTTGTTGGATGGCTTCGTAAACGCGTTAAATATGCAACAGCATGACATTTACAATGGAAATGGGAAGAGGCACAGCTAGAGGAGGGCTGTGCCCACTACACACACATAAATATATATATATATATGATATATATATATGATATATATGTATATAGTTATCTTAGCCCCCTTTCAGTATTGATTTTCGTTTTCAAAACTTTAGTGGCAACGGGGCGAGTTGCTTACGTATCTGTAAATGTATCTGTATCTATATCTGTCTCTGTATCTGTATCTGTAGCTGCGTATCTGCAGCTTGTTCTGACTTTTGCAACATTTGCGCTAACAACAAAAGCCGCACACATGTCGAAACCGGAAGGGGAAGGGGGCTTGGTCCATGCTGCAGCTGCCAAAATTGTTACGCAAATGTTTTGATTCGAACTCAATTCAAATGCATTGACAAAGCCTTGCCAACTCGCAGCACATTGGGCTGGAGGCAGCGCAGCTGAGGCAGGGGCAAATTGCGTAATAGACACGTAATACACTGCGAGCAAAACTTGAGCAACAAATGAAATATATTATATAAGACAAGAAAAGGCAGAGGGAGAGTTAGAGAAGAAGCTAGAAGGAGAGCAGGCAACATTGCGCCACTTGACAAAGTTAATTGAAACAAATCAAAATATTTCAGTCGGGCTTGAGCGACTGTCTAATACGCGCTCAGTGTCACAGTTAAGTGTATTCAAAAATCAATAATTGCAGACTTGACACGCCCCAAAGTCTAGGACTTATGCAGCAGGAGCAAGGGCTAGCAGCGTGACAGACAGACGGGCATTGCACAAAGCCAATATGCTCTCTTGAGCTGCTGTCAAAGAGAAAGAAATAATATATATATATCGTATATAGCCTAAAAAAATAGCATTAAATATTAAAAACTGAATAATTAATACAATTCTAAATGTGTGTGTGTGTGTGTGTGTGTGTGTTTGCTAATGCGACAGCTACAAATGGAAATGCGTCAAAAAATTGTGTGATTGAGCCGGGCCTGACAGGGCGAGCAGACAGACAGGCAGACAGCCTGACTGCGACCGAATGGATAGCTAGATATAAAGCGACAGAGAGACAGACAGATTTCACTTGAAAATGGAAGAAGAAGCAAGTAACTGCAGTTCGTGTTATTGAGTCTGACAGACAGTTAGGCGAAAAGCAATGGCAAAAGTTCAACATAAAAGAGAGAGAGAGAGAGAGAGACAGATAGGTAGAGAGAGAAACAGTTGATAGCAGATTATTTGTCATAGTTGAATGTACTCTATGTATTACAGTGAGCACACGCAAAGTTGAACATTAGCTTAAAAAAGCTGTTGATTTAGTGTGTGTGTACAGTGAACTCTTGACAGCACGAACATTCAGCTGACATCTTTTAGTAGTCATAGATGCTTTTAGTCTAAATGGGGAAATTTATAAATATCATTATACGTTCATTTCTGACCGAAAAACCACTTAATATTAGCAGACTTACGCATTCTATATTATCGATAAATATCGATTTTGATATTGAGCGTAAAGTCGCTCGTAAGGCATAAGTACACGCGCAGCGAATCTAAAATTCTTTAAGCCAGGTACAGAAAATGTAAAGCTAGACAGTAAACTCCCTTATCACAACTTTGTTCTACTTTCGATAACTATCGATTTGGCAAACAAATATATACAGCATCATCTAGTGCTTTGTGATTAATAACAGTGCTCCATAAAGAAGCCTTTTGTTCATATGTTTAGCAATCTCAATCTACTTCAATTTTCTTTCCTCATATCGACTGTTTACTGTACTTCCACATAGTTCCTTTGTGTATTTATGCTCTCAAAATGTCTGATAACGCTGACAATTGACAATTGTGCCACTCTGCTGGCAAGTTAATTAAAGTTTCTAGCCCACACCTGACTATATGGCTGCTCTATATAGTTGGCTTGCTGTTGTGGCTGTTAAGCTGCCTTTGCTTTCGCCCATTCGCCCAGCCATTCCACTTCACTCTTCATTCTGACACGAATTCCATGAATTGAACGTTTCGTGTGAAAACATGTTCAAAAATAAAATCAAATAAGAAATATTTTTTAGGTAAATTAGCTTAGCTTTTGCAGTGCAAAAACGTCTTTTGCACTGGGCTAAAGTCAAAAGGATTTCCGTTCGATTAGGGCAAAGCAAATGGAAAGAAATTGCTGCATACTTCGCGGCGCTGTCGACTGCGATGTGCGCTGTGTGTGAGTGTGCTTCTATGTATGTGTGTGTGCACATTTATTTGCGTTGTAAAATGTTTAATTTGATGACGCTTGACATTAACAATTTACAACTGCACCTGCTGTGTGCCACTCACACTCACGCATGTCTTTACACTCACACATACTTGCACACAACCACACATAGACATAGACTCTCTGCTTTGCTTTGCTTTCGAGCTGTTCTCATGTGCCGTTAGATTTTTTAGCTTGCGTCTGAGCAGCAGCGAGCGCGCGTTTCTTTGCTTTTTAGCGTTTTTCTAAAGCTTTTTAGCTATTTTTAGAGCTACTATTTTATGCAGCACATCTTTGGCATATTTTTTCAAGCTAAAAGCTCAAATCGCTTTAGCTCTAGCTAAATGAATTCTCTTGTCTTATGCTTAATTAGAAAGTTTAGCTGGTTTCCTCAAAAGCATGTTTGGTATGGCAAATCGGGCAATATTTACTAGAAGTTCACACAATCTCATAACTTAATGACTGTGCAACTATTAGTTGTCTTTATATATGGATTATATATATATATATATATATGTATATATAGAACGTAAAAAGAAGCACATCTTTTTCAGCCGTTTTTTAAACGTACAATTTTGCAGCTGGCTCACTGCTGAGCTCCACTACAGTTTGAACTTTAATAAATTTTAATTTAAAAAATATAAAATATAATTTAAAAATGTAATTGTTTCTCAGACATGCCAATTACATTGTTAAATATACTTAAAATTTAAAAAAAATTATGTGTCTGGCCAAAGTTTCATGAGATTTTCCAATGCTCTTCTCGCAGAGTTGATCCAGCCTGGCAAGCATGGCACCCGTGTTAAGCAGAAGCTATGTAGGAGCTGCCTCGCACATTTTGAGGGCGTGCTAGCTGTCCCAGCTATGTGTTAAAATGGTTAGTGGTAACCTTGCGGCACATTCGTCCTTAAAATTGCTCAACTGTCAGCGGTTGCCTTGCACCATGCGATTGCCATTCCATTTGCGCCTCTCCACACTTGCGCCCTCTCGCTGTTCAGCTGACTGGACACACAGGCGGCCACTGACCATTTGAGCCTGGGCTTTCGTTGCGTGCAGCCTTGCAAAATGCCAAGGCTTTCTTTGGAGGCAAGAAAATATATATAATTTCGGTTCTTTATTATTTTGATAAACACGCTGAAGTTGAATGCAATGCTCATGTCATGTGCAAGTCCTTTGGAGTCTTCGCCTGGCAACGCCCTCGTTAAAGTTTGTTTATGTTGTTGGCAGCTCTCGCTTGGGCCACCCACGCATCAAAGCCTGGCTCCATAGCAACTTCTGCTCATTGTTGTTATTGTCATGACCACTTGATGTTGTAGTGGTTGTTGTTGTTGCAGCCGCATCAATTATAAATTCAACGTTGCGCCTTCATTTGCCACGGACACGCAACAAGCGCAGACACAATTTGCATAAATCGCTGGCAGAGGCAGGCCTGCGGCTGTTGTGGGCGTGGCAGTGCAAACAATTGAATAAACTAGCCCCAAAAAAAATATATATATTTGATGTATTTGTATATGATGTATAAGTGCATAGATATGATGCCATCAAACTGCGTGCTTTCTACAGTGAAAGCGGCCTAGAGCGAAAGGCTTTATTTGCGACTGGCCAGCTTTGCCCCAATTTACAGTCAAATATAGTCGATGATGTCATTGAAGTTGGCAAGAAGTTAAAGGAAACGTACGAGAATTGTTAGAAAATATTTTTAAAATTTAATAGAAATTTTTATGTGAAAAAGTAAATGTAATAGAAATTAGTAAGAAAAAGAAAACGAGAATGAATGGAAAGTTAGACTTGATAGGGAACTCACTAAAGCAATGGAAGGAGCTGGCCAGTTCTGCTCACAGCTGAGCACAATCAGTGCTAACCAAAGATGAACTCAAAGCTAAGATTTTATTAAGGGCAAAGCCAGCTCAGGGAAGCATTAGAAGCATAAAACATGAATAGAAACGAAGATGAAGATGTTGGCAAGTAAAAGGAAGGTAAGGAAGTGTTTGGTTGGCTAAATCAAATCAACTGCTTAGCGTCTTCGCTGTGCTATGCTCTTGCTGAGCTGTAATCAGTTGAGAATTGCATGCTTGAAGATTTGGAAAGAAGGAGAGAGAGTGAGAGAGAGAGTGACTGAGAGAGTCTGCTGCTGATAGAATAGAATATGAACTGATGATAGAAGCCAACTGCCAAACTTGAAGCAAGAAGGCTTTAGCCTGCCCATTTGAAATATAGAAAAATTGTTAAAAAAAAATATGGGAATTTATAGAATATTTTTTTAAATTTATTAATCGAATTTATCGAATAGATTCCCCAATGCAACTAGCAAAAATTGTGTCAGAATCTTGCGCCTTTAAATCAGACTTCTGCGACAGTTACAGCCACAGCTTCTTGGGCTTATGCCAATCAATTTTGCTTAGCCTGAACAGTTTGAGAATTATAAAAATTATATATATATATATATACATATATATATATATATATATATATATATATATATATTTATATATTTATATATATGAAATTTTATATATGAAAAAAGAATTCTTCTAACTGATGTCCGAGTTCCATAAGAATTCACAAAAAAGTTGATTTTGCCTCGAAAAGGCTTGCTCTTATTGTTGCTCTTATGACAGCCTTCACTGTATCTAACCAAGCAACGTTTCAAGGAGCGTCCGTCTACACAATTTCCATTTATCTGATGTGTAGGATAGGAGCTTGTTGTGTTTGAATTATGATTGATTCACTTGGAAATGGGTGCCGCTGTTGGCAGTCAGCAGACAGCAGACAGCTGCTACCTATAGAGAGTTGACACGCCCACAACAGCTAGTACGCCCACTTGAAATAACTGGTTGTCATTAGCAATAGCCGTTGGGGGCGTTTCTATTAGGCTTGGCTGTCTAAACTGTAACGGGATATGGGGTATACGAGGGTCTCTAACCAAGAACTAGAACTCGACTTGGAGCCGTTGCTTGCCCCTTCTGCGCTTTGTCCTGCTGCTGTCATTGGGCTGGATACGAGGGTCTTTAACCCAGAGCTTGAACTCGACTTGGAACTGTCGAATGCTGCCGCTCCTCGTCTTCCTCTTTCTCCTGCAATTTCGGCTCTACTCTTTCCTACTACTTTGCTGCTCCTGCTTCTGTTCCTTCCTCCTCCTGCTTCTCCTGGCTCTTCTCCAACTCCGCTTTCTGCTGCTCCTTCTTGTTCCTGCATCACTGCATTCTACCTCCTGCCGCCTGCTCCTCCTCGTGCTCCCCAATTTGGTTGCCCAGTGCCATTGTTTGACGCTCTTTTTTATTGTTGTTTGTTTTTTTCTGCTATTTAACCCACCTGCTTGGTAGGCACTCACCTTTCTGCATGGCCCGGAAGCGTGCCACGACAATTTCTGCTTTGCTTGCTTCTCCTCTTCCTCGACTCCTTTGCTTTGGCTCTTTTATTTTTTTCGGCTGGTTCAATGAACCTTTTGGGGTTTTTGTTTCTATGCAGCGCAGCTACAGCTGACACATACGCTGCCCCCACTGCCCCTCTCCAGACCCACTTAACCACTTTTAATATGGTTTTCAATTAAGTTAATGACTTTTCAGTTTAGACTCCATTCAAAACAATGTAACTGGAGATGTGCCTAGGCGGCGGGCTTTACGTGTTTGTAGAAAGGTTTTTTTTATAGGAAAAATATAAAAATACAGCGAGTCTATGAGACTGGAAAATTGCAGCGGAAAAGCGAAGAGAGAGAGAGAGAGAGAGAGAGAGAGAGAGGTAGAGAGTAGGAAAAACAAATATTTACATTAATTAAAAACAAAAAATGCAGCATAATTTATATAAAAGTTAATTGAGCATGCAAGCAAAAAGGAAAAAAAGGCAGTAAAATTATAATAAATTATATTTTGTTAAAAATATGCAGCGCAAAAAAGTTCATAAAAATTACAAATTAAAAAAAGTTTTAACTAGGCAAAAGAAAATGTAAAGAATGCAATAAAAAATAATTAATAAAAAAACAGTACTTAGATTAAGTAAAAACAATATTAAAAAAAAATATATATATATATAAATAATTAATAAAATATATTTATTATACAGCTTTTTATGCATATTTGTATAATTTAAATATATTTTTTATGCTTGAATTGATCAATGTGCTAGTATATTTATTTTCGTATTTTTGCTGGTATTTAAAAAAATAAATAAATAAAAATTAACAAAAATATTTGTTTGTGTACAAAAAGTCAATTGAAGCGCTTAAACAAATGTAATTTAAACAGTTTAGCACGGCTATCGGACGCTAGATGGCGCTCTCTGGCAGCCTCTCCACTGTGCCTTGATGGCATTTTAAATATTTACCAGCACAGTTGGAGCTCAGCTGTTGACAATTCCATTGATGTGGTCAACAGCGGGGTACGAAGCGACTCTGTGGTCATCATGGCTAACATTATGGCACTAGAGCGGTGCCATGGCTGGAGTGCCGAGGCGAGCCATGGCTCGTCCTTGTGTTTGCCAGAAGGATTGTGGCCTCGATTAACTGCTAAACTCAAACATTTGACTTGAGCTGCTAGATGAGGCGCACAGTTTCTACTCTACATACACTTTATAGCCATCAAAGTTGGCCACAAAAGTTTGTCCTATCGGCCCGGCTAGTAAAAGGCGTGGCTACTTAGCCACATATTTGCCAACGTATCACATTTAGCGTAAAGCTTTCATAGTGCCGTATTGTTGGCATAAAATAATAAACTGATGTAATATACTAGAAGAAGCTGAAAATTGGATTTATTTCTAGTCAAAATTAGTTAAAATTATTATAAAAAACTTTAGAATTTCTGTTAAAGATTTTTCTTTTCTAAGTATTCTCATCTGAGCTGACTTTAAAAAATAGTTAAGAGTGCTTTGGTAGGGAGTGCCTGACTAAGCGATACTCTAATCAGAGTTGCTATTTCAATTGTTTAACACTTTACCTTCATACCTTGTATATTTACACACATATACACACACTTACACACACTCCCAAAGACATAAACCTTTCTTCTTTGAGCAGCTCTCACACTATGGCTAACTAATTATTGAATAACTTCCGTTAGAGCTTTACATATTTAATGAAATTGTTAGAGCGTAATCATGATATGCCAGGGTTTGTGTATACCAAAGCATTGTTTACTATTTGAAATGAGTTTATGTAAAATATTTAAGTGAACTAGCAAGGAGTTATTAAAAAAAAACAACATATAAATAAATAAATATTACATTTATATAATAAACATAGAGTCTCTACAGAGCTCTTTAAGTCTTCAAGCTAAATTTTGGCAAAACTGCAGCAAATGATCGATATATATCGATAATACTGTAGTGAGATCAGTAATCGAGTAACGAAATGATGAAATCATATTCTAGCTATTGTAGAAAGCTTGCTAGAGATGGATAAACGAAAAGACAGATAGATAGACTTGTGAATAGCGGACAGGCAGTTAAAGAGATCGGCCAGGATCAACTCAGCTGATCGTGGTTCGCCAAGCCAGCCCAAGCCATGCCCGCGTTCTCTCACATAAATCACAAACTAAATTCACATTTGCCATGCATTTAATAAATAACTGAATTAACCATCAACTATATTATATTTATATATTCTATATTATTTAATTTACTATATAAATATAATAAATTTCTATTCAATTCATTTGATTTTCTAACCCAACTCATTGCACTTCATTTCTCTAATAACAGACAATTATACGATACTTGTGCACCCAATAAGAATAATATATATATGATTATCTGTATACATATGGATTATTGATAAGCTGTAGCTATCAATTGCATGGCAATTTGTGTTTGAAATAGTTAATAAATAAATATTGCGTATACGCCGCGTGGCGCTGCACTGAGAGCGGCCGTTGGAGTGCGCGGCTTGATGCATTATTTATGCAAATACTTGCGTAAATTAACAAAGTAAATTGTTCAGGCTTGGTATTTTTTATAGGTGTGTGGGTGGGTGTGTGTGCGGGTGTGTGTGTGTATATGATTTGCCGTTTGCCTTTCGCCATTTGGCATTTAGGCTTGGAAACGTCATATGTTTGTGCCGGCCAAACAAATCACACAAATGTGACAGCGCACACATACACATGTATGCATGTATATATATATATATATACATATATATATACATATTTATATTCTACACATTTTCACATTTGCTTCGCCTTAAGCCGCGCACTCGGCAATAAAACGTCGAGGATTTATGGGAACGTGTCATTTGGCTCGTTTGTCCCTTGTGCGACGCATGTACATACATAAGTATATACACACACACACATATAGACACACACACACACACATAGACACACACACACATGGACAGCTGGCAGTCAAATAACAAATAAACAAATTTAACAAGCAAACTTCTCGCATTCATTTAACGTTCACTTCAACTGCGAATCGCCTTTTCGTGGCAGCCAAAGCGATTTCTGTTCATAGATAACTGCGCTGACATTTGAGGCATATTAGCTAACTAATGGGCCTTGTTAAATATATAAGTTATATGCATATAAATAAGCTAGATGTTATGTGAAAGTTTTAACATTTTCCGATTCGAATATTTGTTTTAATTTATGGTAGCTGAAATAGTGACCTCATCTTCTTATCTATCTTATCTAGCAATTATCTACTACAGCAGTGATCAATAGAAGAGCCTAGCACGCTTTTGAAAAGCTTAAAAAACTCAAAAAGTTTTTATAAGAAAACATATTTATTTCACTTCTTTGTATAAAGCTAAAGATATAGTATTTGTATATGCACAGAAAACTGTTTAAAATAAAAATAAAATAAATAAATTATACAATTTATAGATTCCTTAAAATAAAAATAAAATAAATAAAATATACAATTTAAAGATTCTTTAAAATAAAAATAAAATAAATAAAATATACAATTTATAGATTCCTTAAAATAAAAATAAAATAAATAAAATATAGATTCCTTAAAATAAAAATAAAATAAATAAATTATACAATTTACAGATTCCTTAAAATAAAAATAAAATAAATAAAATATACAATTTATAGATTCCTTAAAATAAAAATAAAATATACCATTTAAAGATTCCTTAAAATAAAAATAAAATAAATAAAATATACAATTTATAGATTCCTTAAAATAAAAATAAAATAAATAAAATATACCATTTAAAGATTCCTTAAAATAAAAATAAAATAAATAAAATATACAATTTATAGATTCCTTAAAATAAAAATAAAATAAAATAAATAAAATATACAATTTATACATTTCTTAAAATAAAAATAAAATAAAATAAATAAAATATACAATTTATAGTTTTAGCTAAGATATATGAGCTCTGTTCAAGGAGCAACACGAATTTGGTGTCTTTAGAACAGTTTTAAATACTTTTTATATTTATTTATGAATATCTATACAAAGTAATCCCCAGCTATATATTATGCCATGTGTGCCAACAGCTTTTCTATTACTCTTCTTCAGCTACTATATTGAGGTCGCCTTCAACTCTGCAACCTTAGCCTGGGGCTCGTTCTTTCAACCGCCGCTTATCATTAGTGTCTGCTGTTTGGTCAGAAATTTGTTGCAGTTTCTTAGCTACAATTTTGAGCATAGACAAAAGTCGAAGAGCAGCCAAAATATATCCAAGCCAAGTGGCTTTAGCTTGTTCAACTGGTCAGCAGAGGTCAGGCACCTGTGAAACAACTTAACACCTTAAACGAAATGAAATGAAATTCAACATTCAATATACTTTTCGAACACACCTCGTATGTATTCATATATATATATCTATTGTAACATTCAGTTTGCAGCGCATTTAAGCTGCGGCTGGCACAACAATTTGTTTTTCCATTTGTTAGATTTTTCTTGTTGGTTTTTTCTGTTTTTCTTTTTTGCTTTTCACCTCAAGGAATGCAGCTACGAAATGCGCATTTGCAAGTGCTCAGAGCTTGAACAGCTCAGAGCACTTAGTTCACACTTCAACTCTAGCTAGCTCCCCTCTCTCTCTCTCTCTCTTTCCCTTCCTCTCTCTCACACACACTGCAAGTGTCTGGCTCGTAGTCAATCAGTGGATTTCACGTTCAATTTGCTTGTTGGACTCATCAGGCGTCGTTGTCTGGGCCATGCGAGTACAAATATAATTAAGTGCCAGGATAACACGCCAGCCCAGTCACACACACACACACACACAGGGGTATACATACATAAGTAACTGAGCCAGATGCTGCTCTTGGCAGTTGCTTCATTAACGCCTCGTTTGCCTCTACAGTCGCCTCGTCAGTCCAAGTCTCAAGTTTGCGCAACGCTTGACTTTTTTATACAAAAAACACCCTTGCGAGATGTGCGCGAATGGGGTAGATTAGGCTACTCTAGAAGTATGCACAAATGTATATAAAATCGTTAAATTACTACAACTTTTTATGTTTCTCTAAAGGAACTTCTGGATAAAGGCGCAACATAATACAAACTTAGTTATATGTACTCCTATATAGCGTATCTATATTTTAAGAATAAATAAACAAATTATGTAGCTTTCTATTATCTTCTTCTTCTATCTATATATTCAGGCATCTGACTGGCTATCTGTCCATAGACCTGCCTATCTCTCTATTCTGTTATTTTGTATCTACCTATCTCGAGCTAATATCTATTATCTAACTGTCTACTTGCTCATCCCATTGATTATCTATTGCCTTCATATAGTTCTCTAACTATGTATCTATATCTAACTGCCAGAACTACATCTGTATATGTCTCTTCATCTCCGTCTCTTTGCATTCCGCTCTCTTCATTTCGCTCTCTTCATCTCCGTCTCTCTTTATATATCTCTGCTTAACTCTGCCTCTCTTTCTTTCTCTCTCTCTTTCTGTCTCTCTATCTCTATCTTTCTGTATCTCTTTTTCTCCCTCTCTCTCTTGCTCTCAATATCTCTCTCAATTTAATTCAATCATTCTTTTTCTCTCTATCTCTACCTCTATCTATGTCTCTATCTCTCTCTCCCTATCTCTCTCTCTGTCTCTCTCTATGTCTCTATCTCTCTATCTCTCTCTCTCCCTATCTCTCTCTCTGTCTCTCTCTCTCTCTCTCTCTCCCTCTCTCTCTGTCTCTCTCTCTCTCTCTCTCTTTCTCTCTCTGTCTATCTCTCTCTCTCTCTTTTTCTCTCTCTCTCTCTTTCTCTCTCTCTCTCTATCTTTCTCTCTCTCTCTCTATCTTTCTCTCTATTGCTTTCTCTCTCTCTCTCTGATTTCCATCTGTGTTTCTCCCTCTCTCTTTAATTCTGTCATTCTTTTCCTCTCTCTTTCCTCCGCTCTTTCATTCTGTGATTCGTTTTTTCTTTTTGCCTCTTTCATTCTTTCTTTCTCTGTATCTCTCGATCTCACTCTCTCTTTCAATATTCCCTTCTCTCCCTTTAGCTTTCTCTCTCTATCTCTCTCTCTCTCTCTCTCTCTCTCTCTTTCTTTCTTTCTCTCTCTATCTATCTATCTCTCGCACTCTTTCTATCTCTCTCTATCTCTATCTCTTTCTCTCTATCTCTCGATCTCATTCTCGCTCTTTCAATCTTCCATTCTCTCTCTCTGTCTCTCTCTCTCTGTCTCTCTCTCTCCCTCTCTTAATTTTTTGCTCGCCCCCCCTCTACGATTTATCTCATCTGTTTTGCTTCCTTTTACAGGTTATCTACTTACCTAATACTTCCCTCACCTTCACCTGCCTTGAGCTCGTAACTTGTCTGCTTACGTTCGCTGCTAGGGTCGGGCTCTGGCTCTGGCTCTGGCTTTGCCATTGGTCTGTTAGGCTGTTAGCCCGTTTGCGCCCTGACAGCGCTGAACAAGCATCATTAGTTCTAATGAGCTGTGTAATAAAAACAAAAACAAAAACAAAAATTCCATCAACGTTTTCGGGCTGGGCCGCAACACGGGATGCGAGATGTACACCGAAAATAATTAATAAATTGCAAAATTTGAATTGCCAGGGGGCTCGAGTAGTAGCTGCAGCTGTGATTACCTAACTGCAATCAATGGGGGCTGTCTCCTCTCCACTTCTCCTCTCCCTGCCTCTCTCAGAATACTAGAGTAAGGCCCCTCTGTAAAGCGTCGCCAAATTGTGGAGAACTTTTGTTCTGCTGCTGTTTCTTCTTCGTGTTGTTGTCTTACAGCTTTTGGGCTCTGACCCGGCATTGTCCTTGAGCCTTGTGCACAATGCGGTCTTTTATTATGGTTTATTGCGTCAGCGCGGCTTGCAGGAGCAGAAACTGTTGGCCTGCCTGAATGCCTGTTAGCTTGCTTGACTGCCTGACTGCTTGACTGCTTGACTGCTTGCCCGCCTGCCAGCTGGCAGAGCGCCCTGACTTTGACCTCGTTGCATAACACGAGGCAAACGCCAATTGCAGAAAGCCAAGCGAAGTCAACTGCTGACAATTGCAACCGCATTGAGAGGAAATGCCAAGTGCTGCTGCTGCTGCTGCTGCTGCTGCTGACAAAGCCTCCACATTTAACCTCATTAAGCAGCATCTTGAACACATTCTGAACTATCTTTTATTTCAATTGTGCTCGGAGGCAGATTAAGTGCAGCTAACTGTCACTATAGCACGACCAGGCCAGAGTGTTACTATTTCCGATAACTCTGTTACAGCTGCTGTTTAAGTTATCGATAACATTTTGATATTGAAATATTCTACAAGATTTATCATTTGAATAAGGCAGATTAAGTGCAGCTAATTGTCACTATAGGACGACCAAGCTAGAGTGTTACTATTTGCGATAAGTCTTTTAAAGCTGCTGTTTAAGTTATCGATAACATTGTTGAAATATTCTATAAGATTTGCCATTTGATCAAGAATTGTTTTATGCCTGTCGAAAGTGTGCTTGACTACGTCAGCCTGTAAATTATAACTATAAATTATAAATTATATAAATATAAAAAATAAATATAAATTTGTTAGCTATAAAAAGTTGAATTGAACTAGTTCCAAATTGCGTTAAAATCTTGTTAAGAACTTAGCAAAGACAACTTGAGTAAGCTGCCCTTGAAATAGGGCAAGAGTTGAGTGCTCTATAATGCATGTAGCAAGCAGAAGTAGGCGCGGCAGCTATCCCAAATGAGCTGATATGATAGATTCTTAAAACACAAAAAGTAGACTAGTTCGCTAGCCTGTGTGTACGTATGTATATGCACGCCTAACGCTAAGCTAAGAGGTACATATAGATCATCCTGTAACAGGCATGGCTCAAACTTTTTTTAAAAAATCGATAACTTTTGTCATATGCACAACATCGATATATATCGTTAGCAAACATTAGCTTATCTGGCACGTTTAATGCGACAGAGTTGTGTGCAAAGCTTAACTGAAGTATAGACAATTCTTTAATGAGCTTAGCTACTATAAAACTGGCATGGAAAAACTCTTATTTTTTTCTGCTGCTTCTCTTGTGTCAAAGTCAACCCAAGCCCATCTCAAAAACATGCAAAAAAGCGCTATAAAAAATAAAAGTTTAAGGAACTTTTATTTTTTATAAAAAAAAACATTTCATTTAATTTCAAGTTAAATATTAAATGAATATCCATAAAGGCTGGACCCACTCCAACAGCATGGCAAGCAATGAAACCCAACCGTTATTAGTGGAAATGGAAATGGGAAATTGGAAATTCCGTAGCTAGCGCTAGAGCAGCGACAAGTTAATTCACTTTGAGCTGCTGGCCCTTTTTTAATAGGTTAATCGCAATTTCCACCTGCAGCACAATGAAATAATGGACATTTTCTGCCTTTATATGGCCTGTCTCGGTGCCTTTGCCTCTGTGGCAGCACGCAAAGGGACCGCTTACACGCCCACTTCAAAAAGCACTTGAAATGTCATTGGACAAAAAAGAAAAGCACAACAAAAACAAAAGCTAGTAAAACTTTTTCATTTGCCACACGCTCGTTGCAGTTTGTTATTGCTTTCGAGCTCTGCGGTGTAAAAACAATTTTCTCAACCCGTGCCACATGGCGTATGCGTAATGTTTGCCAAAGCTCTCAATGGGCGAGTCTAAGAGACTTCGTGTGTGCGAGTGTGTGTGTGTGTGTGAGTATGTGTGTTTGCTGCCCAAAATGAGGTCATATTTTGGCGTCATCTTTCGGCTCAGTCTGCCAGCAAGATAAACAGACGCCAGCGGAGGACAATAAAACAGCAGCCAACAGCCAAATTGCGGGCAATTTTTTTTGGCAAGTTTTAGGGTCTTCGCTCAGTGTTTAATGTTGGCCGCTCCAACCTCCTCCATTGTGCATATACATATACATAAACACACAGACACACACACCTATATACAACTGCTTCAAAGGATTTAACGCCTCGTTGAATGCAATTCAGTTAATTCACATTTTTCTGCGCATTGGTTATAATTTTTATTTGGCTTACGAGTGGCCTTCCCTTTAAGGCGTGTGGGGGCGTGGCGAGGCAGTTTGTAAAGCAGCAGCAGCAGTTGAAAATGATGCAGAGGGAGTCAAGCTAAGGCGAAGGCAGTTACTACGCTTCGAATGCCCTGTAAAATATGATATGGACAGAGTATAATATATAAGACAGTTACTATGTTTCGAATACCCTGTAAAACGTGAATAATATATATATAAATGAATTTCATATATGTCCTGTATATCTTGGATATCTTTAGTAAACTCTTGTAAAAAATACTTTTATAGATTACTAGCATATCTTACAGTTGCGCATACTCTGTTAAAGTAAAGTATAGACTTTCATGTGATGCCAGGGTATCTTACACTACAACATACTCTAGAAGTCTATCTTTTTGTCAGTTATACATTAAATCTAACACATACTAAAGCTATTTATGTTTTCCAGGGTATCATGCAGTCGAGCATAGTACGTTTCAGCATACTCTCTAAACAGTGCTGCAATCAAATATGATGTGTAGCCAGAGTATGCTCTAGTACAGCATACTCTGCATGCGTTTCTAGGGTATCATGAAGTCTAGCAAGCTTTTTCAAATGTCTATATTGCTTGTTAACTGAAATTGTATGTAATATAATAATATAATAATTATGATGTGATATTTACAATTATTTAACCTCGAACTGCTCATTTACAATTAATGGGTATGTATTAGTCGAGCTTATTCAAAGTCTTTTGCAATTTAAGTACTTAAATTTTCACATTAAATGTTCTGAGTTGATTACTTTTTTAACTAAGTTTTGGTGACTTTGGTGTCTGCAGGGTATCTATAAGTCGTGCCTTATAGTTTTTATATTCATTTTCATTTGGCTTGCCTTTTAGATCTGCCCAGACTTTGTTGCATATATCCCACTGCAGCTGTAAACCTGGGACTTATCGAAGCTACGCTCGAGACACTTTATAAGCCTTAAGCAACACTGTTTTTTTACGACAACCAACACTGTATTGGTTTCTTTTTTTGTGTTTTTTATGATGATTGAAAAAAATTGATTCAGCACTTGCCCAGCGCTGTTTGTTTTTCCTATTTTCCTTTGCTTTTTCCTTTGCATTTTTCATGCAAAGGTGAGCGAAAGGTGAGCATTGAATAAACAATGCTGTGGCCCGCTGCGATTAGCGAGTTGAAACCATTTTTAAAATTGCAAACTGAACGCGTGCCATAGTAAATTAAAAATATATATATAAAGCCAACAAACGAGCAGTACTGACTGAATAATACTCTACAATATCTAAGGGAAATTAATTTTTGACTACTTTACTAATTTCTTTGATGACTCTCAAACTGTATGAAGTTATGCTATAACCACGCCTGTCAAACTGTGCTTGCAGATCAAGTCTAGCTCCCAGACATATATACAAAAAAAATCTATACTAATATACTCTGCTTTGCCGTGTAAGCAGAGTACAAATATGACTTGCAGCCGTTGTAAAGGGGCGGGGCAATGGGGGCTGTCTGGGAATAGCTGTGCAAAAGCAACAGCAGTTGCAACGAAATGTATGTTCCAGTGTGGCGAAGGGGGCGGTGGGCGTGGCTATATTGTCATGATAAAGCATCCAATGGTCCATGCTTGACTGCCCGAGCACTGTGAGTGTGTGGCTTGACCATTTGTTATCGAGTGAAAGCCAGGCACGCTCTCTGAATGCAGCTACAAGCACATACATATAGATAAATATATATAAATATATCTCTAGCTATGTATTTGATATTGATTTTCGGCTTAATTAGCGCGGAAATTATTAATTATCTCGATGCTGCTGTCTGCTCTCGATTTGAGTTTCCATGTTTGATGCGTCGGAAATCGAAAGGAATTGACTCAGAAAACTTTTGCTATAATAAATAAACTTCGCTCTTGGCTGACTTTATCTGCGGTTCTCTAATTACTCAACTAAAGTGCATTTCAGTTCTTTTTGGTCACTTTGCGGTTAGAGCAATTACATTGCTTCGTATACTCTATAGAGAAGTGAGGTTATGTTGAGCTGACAAGTTTTTTTGAGTTACCAAGAAAATTTCTTTAGCTTTTGTTAAAAGTTGAAGCGAAGACAAAAGACTTGAAAAATTAATCAAATTATTTTTTTCTTTACTAGAGAAAAGTGAGGTTGGGTTAACTTTGGACAAATATTAATGAAATAAAATGAAAAAATTAAATAACTAACAAATAGTCCTTTACTTTACTATTTTAAAAAATGCTTATCGATAACAATTATATATCGATTAAAAATATATATACTTTACTTCTAAGCCAGCGAAAGAGCATTTAAGAGAAAGTTTTTGAGAAACTAACTTTATCCTGTGATTGCTCCTTTTAAAACAATGTTTTACAAGTTTCCTCTTGTTGCAGTTGTACTTTCTCTATCTCTATCGCTCTATCCTTCTGGCCGCGTCTGGCTTTTTGGAAAAGTTTTTAATTGCAAAATGCCCATTTGTGCAGCATAGGCAGACAACAATGCCGCCCCCTTAGGCTAAATGTTGTCGTTGCCTCTGGACAAGTTTCTCGTAATTTGGGCATAATTATGACACAGCCAACATCTGTCATGGCTGCCACGGCACGCCTGGCTCCGCCTTTTCGCAATACTTATGCAATTTACATTTCCGACCGAAAACGAAAACTTTTTGCTACATTTAAGAACTTTAATTACACGCAAATGCCTTGCATTGTCAGCGGAAAATAAATAAAAGTAGAAAAACTTTTCTAGAAGTTGCAAAAGACGAACGAGCTTTAACATGCATTAGAGTTGCGTCGCTGCGTTCACAACAGGTTCTTTAAAAATGGCTACTGAACAACTACTGCTGTGTTAGCTGAACGCAACATGTAAGTTGTTCAGGAACTAGGCGTTCATTTGTTTGCTTGCTTGCTTCACTGCTCAACACTCTCGTATTGAACGAAAACTCTCCGCTCTAGCATGCGGGGTGGAGGCAGAGGATGAGCAGAACTTGCTGCCGCCATTGATAAAATTGCAATGCCAATTCCGGTCAGTAAACTTTCAATATAAAAAGTTTTTGTTGCTGTTGCTGTTCGGTGCATGTCGGTCGCGAATCAGCTTTACAGCTAAATCCAGTTACGCAAGTATTATATATACTAGATCGAATCTTAAAATATAACTTACAATTTTCTACAGTGTAATTTCTACACACTGCTTTAAGCCGTTTAAACGAACTTTGCCGTGATGTCTGCTGATGGGTATCGATGGCTAAATTGAAAATTTCGTTAAGCTGCGTAGCTTGTTGCAAGTGCATGCAACTCGTAGCATAACTCAATTAGCGCTTCATTGTTAGTTATTGTTGCATTTGCCTTGTAACTGAATTTATGCGCATTTTGTTCACGCTGCTTTGCACGCGGCTCGCTCGAAAGCGAATTCATCGTGTGGAAAGTGAAAATACATGCTAGCTCATGTTCAGGGCACTGTTACACACACACACAGGCATACTCACAAAGTTACATATACATGCACTCGTAATTGGAGCGAACTTAAAGTAATTCGTCAAAAACGCCCACAGTTGGTGGCCCTTGTAAATTTATTTGGCTTTGCGCTTTGTATAACTACTACCGCACGGCCGCACCTAGGTTTTTCTCTTCCTTTTTATATATTTTAGCAAAAAGCTAATGTGCCGCTAATTAGCTTGTGTGTAGCAGTTGGAAAAAAGAACTCCCAGCGGCTTGTTCACAATGGCACGCAGCACTGTACAAGTTTGTCAATTACGCCGCTTCATATGTCAAAGAACAGTAAAAAAATGAATTCGCCGCGGGTAACAATAATGCATGAGTAATAATTACTCAAAGGATCGATATAAGAATTTGCTGTAAATGAGTATGTGCAAGATGTGCCCAAGTAATTGTTATCGTTTATCGAAGAGTCTTACGCATTTCCGGCTTTATTTAAATGTGAACTTTTATTTTTACAAATCTAATTGATTGAAATATGTAATTCCTGACAAATCTGTGGGAAAACATATTATGAAGATCTTGAACAACTTTAATATGATTCTTTGATTTTCAAATCAAAATGTTTTTCTCTTTGCATAGGAATTGCAGCAGCCGGAAATGGTTAATGAGAATCGAGCGCCTAAGTTGGCTGGCTATGATTTCTATCATAGCGTGTTGGGCGCACCACGTTATGTGGTTGCACCAATGGTGGATCAAAGTGAATTGGCATGGCGCATGCTCTGCCGGCGTTATGGTGCCCAGCTCTGCTATTCACCCATGTATCATGCGAATCTGTTTGCCACTGATCTAAAGTATCGCAAGGATGCCCTGCAAACGTGTCCCGAGGATCGACCATTGATCATACAATTCTGTGGCAATGATCCACAGCAAATATTGGAGGCTGCTTTAGCTGCACAAGATCATTGCGATGCGGTGGACATTAATCTAGGCTGTCCACAGGCGATAGCCAAGCGAGGGCACTACGGCTCCTTTCTACAGGACGAATGGGAGCTGTTGACAGAGATTGGTAAATATTATATGGATACGGGGATATGGTAAATGGCTTAAATGTACCTCCATTGTAGTGCGAACGCTGCATGAGAAACTCTCGGTGCCGGTGACTTGTAAAATACGACGCTTCGAGGATCGGGAAAAGACAATTAAATACGCTAAAATGCTGGAGGCTGCCGGCTGTCAATTACTGACCGTGCACGGACGGACTCGAGAGCAGAAAGGACCTCTAACAGGCATCGCTGATTGGAGCTACATCAAGGATGTGCGACAGCATGTAAAGATACCCATGTTTGCCAATGGCAACATATTGGGTTTGGATGATGTGCATCGCTGTCTGGACGAAACGGGAGTTGATGGGGTTATGAGCGCTGAGGGTAATCTACATAATCCAGCCCTCTTTCAGGGCATTGCGCCACCTGTCTGGCAAATGGCCAAAGAGTACTTGGAACTTGTTGATCAATATCCCTGCCCCACCTCCTACATACGCGGGCATCTCTTCAAGCTCTTTCATCATATGTAAGCATAAAGCATTTCGACTTTAATAGATTTTAACCGCCTACCTTTTGCAGCATGAACATACGTTCCAATGCACAGCTGCGGGAACAGCTGGCAACGGGCAATCAGCTCACTCAGTTCCATGCCGTTGTGGCCAAAGTGCAAGAGAAATACGAACCATATCACACAGGCGTCACAAAGTATGAACCGGAGGAAATGGAAGTGAATATGAGTGCCGATGGTGGAGAGGAGGTAAGTGTAGCTATCGCATGTACGTCATTGACTAACTGACCATCTCTCTGTGCTTGCAGTTGCCCATGCTGCAGCCCTGGTTGTGCCAGCCCTATATACGTGCCTCGCCTGAATCGCACCGGCAGAAAATCGCTGAGAAACAACGCGAAGCCGTCGATCCGAATCGCACTAAGCGGCAGTATTTTGACAATGCTGGGAATGAAATATCGAGGAAGCGCATGAAGAAACTGAGACGCCGCCAGCGACGCCCTAACAAAACGGATGCCCAGTTCCAGCTGCGTCACGAACGGCACCTCGAGTATTGCGAACAGTGCGCCAATCCGTTGGGCTCCAAGTGTGAATTTCGTCTGTGCAGGATTTGCTGCCGGGACAAATGCTATGCGGATGATTGCGATTGTCCTGGACATGGCATACTCATAAAATCGCGACGTGCCAAGGCTAAACAGTTCGAAGCCCACTGCAGGCAGGAGAATAACAACGACTCCGTTCCCATCGTTCCAGCTGCGAATCGAACAGCTATCGATAGGGATGACCCAGCATTAGCTGATAATGTTTCTTGATATCGGAATTGGAATCATAGCGAATTTGTAACGTCTAATGTAAGAAATTGTGCGAGTTCTTGTTCCTATGTCTTGCTGTGCACATAAAAAATTCAAAATTTGAAAGAAAAAAATTAATAATTAAATGTTTCTCATTCACGCAATTAGTACTTAAGTATAAATGACATTCTATAGAAGATCGAGTTAAAATTATTTAATTTATTCTTATAAATATACAAGAATATGTTAACTTGAGGCTGAACTTTGTCTTTCTCCATAGATTCATTTAGTTATTAGTTAGATTTAAATTTAAATTAGTTCTTACAGCCGGTACTTTCGTTAAATTTGAATTGTGTTCATTTAGTATTTTGATTTTTGTCTTCGGTGAATTTTAGTAAATTTCTGTGCACGTGGTATTTTTTCAGTATTTCGATAAGTTACCGATAACGGAAGCACAAGCAGCTCTGTTAAGGAAGCAACGCTTCAGGAGCGTGAACTGGTTCCGCACCTCAATAATTTTGTGATCAATCAATCAACAATTTATGTCAAGACAAAAAAAGAATAACAAATGAATTTATTCATTAAATCATAAGAAACAGTGAATATCCAAATAGTTAAAATTATTGCAAACCAAGCCAACTATTAAGTGGTATTAACCCCCACGCAAGCAACGCACACATTAAATAGTTTTTTTCTTAACGTGGAACTAGACTTGGCATTTGCTGCTAAGAAACTAAAAATTAATGAAAACAATTTGCAAATGGATGAGAATAGGAGTTTTAAATGCAATGAGCCTGGATGTGGCAAGGCCTTTTGGTATAAGTCGGCATTGAAACGACATTTAAATACGCACAAAGAAAACGATCCAGATGCGCCAACTGTTTCATGGGGCTGCAGCAATTGCACCAAAATGTTCTCGACAATCGAGTCGCTGCGACGACATTTCAAGTAAATGATGCGATTAGCAGAAAAAGGTGGAAATACTAATCCATATTACTTGCAGAACTGCCCACGGCTCTGTCTATGTCTATCCCTGTCAATATGAAGGCTGCACCCAAATGTTTCAGCGCAAGGATAATTTGACTCGACATGCGGCCTCGCATGCGGACAATAAACATTATTGCGACACCTGCGGCAAGTCTTTTGCCCGCAAGGATGCGCTGACAAGGCATAAAGTGTGAGTGCAAAAACAGTTAGAGCTTTAACTGTTGTTGTTAAGAAACATTGTCAACTGGGTTAGCCAAAGCTCTGTTTAGGACACAGATATCCTAATAATATATATATATATATATAATTCTATAGTGTCAAGAATAGATCTATTGAATGCATACTAAACACTCTGAGAATGCACTGAACATGTATTGCGACTTTAGACTTCTCACGTTTCGTTAAAGTCTAAGAAGAAGAGGAAAGATGAGATGGCATGGAAGGAAAGAAGATCAAAAATCAGGAAACAAGATGAAACGAGAGAATAACAGGCAAAATAAGGCGTGGCTGAACCCATAAAATATATATGTTCTTAATCGGGCCAACAAACTACAAAAGTTAGGAGACTTGATTGTTCGGGGTATCATATAGCCGAGCACTCCCAACTAGAGTGCCATCAAAATGTTTCTAAAGTAACAGCATATCTCATAGTCGCGCACTTCCAACCAGAAGGCTATGAACTTGTTTGTGAAGTAATATTGTACATTGCCCGTTAAAGCCCTAAATTCATTGTTAACATATCCTATAAGCTATATTCATCTAAGTCATTGCCTTTCTCTTCTATAGAATTCACACGCGGCAGGCGCAGCTGAAAGCCGCTGAAAGTCCTGACAATCCAAGCTCGAGACAAGGTCAAGATAGATCGAATTCCAACTCGTCCTCTATGCTCGTAAAGCGCCGATCTGTGGGCGTCTCGGTGTGAAAGTAAAGAGTAAAATGTAAGTTAAGATAATGTTATACTTTGACAATTTCACATATTAGATACACTTACAGGTTGGCATGAGCTCTTGGAAAAGAAGAAAGTTAAACAGCATTTGAAATAAAAGTTGTTACTTATCCGAAAATGATAGTTGATGCTAAAGTTTCGATGGGACTTAGGTTTGGGTAAATATGCTCATAAAAAGAACTAAAACAAATATAATAACATTTCTTAACCATTGTAAAAAACCACGTTCTTATTATTAAGTTCAAACTTTATAAATAATATTTAAATTGTAAGCAAATGTTATTCTATCCATGCAAAGTATGCGGACGACCGATAACTGGATTTTGGGAAATTTCCTCGCATTTGTGGAAAGTTGGTGGAAAACGTGGATATACCTATGAATTATATTATAATTTATGAATTTAAAATTTTCATTTAGAGTAAGTTGAAACAACAATTGAACTTAACGAATGAAAAAGTTCGTGACTATCGTTCATTACGTTTCGATTAATAATTGCATAAATATCGTTTATACCAATTACAAATTAAAACCACTAACTGCATTAAAACAATTTAAAAATCATTTTTCTTAATAAATGGTATAAAATTAAACTTAAACCATGGTGACATAAATCCTTTAAAAACGAATTAATCATTTATCGATGTGGCAAATCAAAGCTTTAATTGTCGCTTCGTACGTTGCCCACAATTCGATTTTCACTATTTGCCATCCCGGAAGAGTTTCAATGTATCGTATTTAATTACAATTTTCATATTAACTTGATCAAAATCTAAATGGAAATAAATATTCATTCTGAATCAATATTGCATCAATTTAAATTTAGCGCCAAGAATATCTTATTTCCTGTACGATATTAAAAACATCGATAACTTCTTGTCAGCAGCTCTGGTTGTAGGCACGTTTTGCGGCTGCGGCTGTTGCTTGAACAAAAAATGGAGCAAACAAATGGATTTTACGATTTTTGCATACCCTACAACAAAGATGACAAGGTTTTGCGTGGTTTACTCAACGAATTGGTCGAGTTGGGCTATAAGACGATAGCAATTGAACAGAGCTTTGATCACAGCAAGAAGGAGCCTGGCAAACGTGGTTCCGAAATGTTTCCCGAGCCCCACAACATAGAAAATATACGCCAGGAGTTTGCCAATAAGTTAAAGATATTGCAGCGAATAACTATACTATATGTGGATGTGAATGTGTCGCACGCAATGGTAAGCAAATAGATGAAATTAATATTAACTTAAATAACCAAAATGTCTTAGGGCGTTTCGTTAAATCTGCGCAAGTTTAATCTAATTGCTGGACAACCCAAAACGGAGGCAGCGCTAACTGTAAGTAGATCAGCTGCATGTTAAAGTTTGCTTGCATTCTTTACATACATTTTCTCTACTTTTCACATGCCGCAAATATTTCCATGCAAATTTATAGGCTTCACAATTTTTAATCGATAAGCTTTGTTTACATATTGATGAATCGATCATTAATTTATGCAAACATTTTCTAAGCCGCATAACGATTATTTTAAGCTGCATTAGAAATTACTATTCAAAATCAAAATATTACTAAATTGAATTAAAAAATGAAAAATATCGATAAGACTTCAGATAAAGTGTCATCCCTATTTTTTGAAGCACAGCTGATTAATAAAAGCACAACGCATCCGACGCCTGGAAAGCGTTTGAACTTTTGAAACGTAAATAGAGTAGAACAGGTATAGAAAGCACAAAACACATTACATGAAAATCTAGTTTAAAACCAAATTTTAATATCATTTAATATTTGGATTAATCATTACAGCACTGCTGCACCTCTTTTAATGGCGATATCATTACCTTTGATCCAACTGCCGGCTCACGTCTGCTTGTCCAGCGTAAACCCTATCTCATTGCAGTGAGAAGAGGCATGTACTTTGAGATAAAATACTCGCCCGCTATAGCAGACTCTAATAATCGCAAGGATATGATTAAGGTGGCACAGAACTACTGCACCAAAGGCAAATCAAGAAATATTATCTTCAGTAGTGGTGCATTACACGAATTCCAACTACGCGGACCATACGATGTGGCCAATCTGTAAGCGTGAATTATGTATACCCTGTACAGTGAAAACTCGTCATGGTTTAACACCAAACAATGGTACAGTAGTATATGTTTATCCAATCTGTTGCAAAACTTATAGTCAGTTTTCTAAAGCAATATATGTTTTAAAGATATTACTTGTCCACTTCAGAGAGTCTTCACTGTACACAGATTTTATATATTCCTTAAAATATATTATATATATATATATATTATATATTACCCTCAATCTGTTTGCCAAGCATGCAAGTCTTCCATATTTAACACTATATATACCCTATCTTTTTACAGGTCCTATATATTTGGACTATCTGAGAATCAAGGCAAAAATGCAATCGATCGGTTTTGTCGGCAACTTTTCCTACGCGCCGAATCGAGACGTTTGGGGAAAACAATTATGTTTGTTAAAGGTAATGGACCAATTGTATTCTCCGACAGTTCCGATGAGAATCAAAGTGACCACGATGTGCCTGATGAAATGGATGCTTTAGTTAAGGAAACAACAAGCGAAGAAGAACCAGAAAGAGAGTGTAGTCAAGCCAATAAAAGACTGAAAGTAGCATAAATAAAACATATTACTTTTTATTACAAACAATTCGTATAATGGAAGAAGGCCATTTTAAAAATATGGAAAATATCTATAAAATTCTCGAAGCTGTAAAATTTATTCTCGAATTTCAAATCGCCTACGGTCCTACATAGTGCGCGCACTTTGAAACGCAGTTATCGTATCGATAGTATGCTATCGAAAACGATAGTAAACTTTGTCCGACTATTTTTGGATTTTACAATGTACAGATTTGTGATACACAATGAAAATATGGAATATAATTAGAATAATCGTTAATCTTATATATTCTGTTCTATACACACAACAATTTGCTCACAGGTAGCACGTATTTTCGAGTGCATGTTAGTGCAATTAATCGCTACTTTAAAAATACTTGATATCAATATGCGCCTAGCACATATCGGTCATCCCTAATCGCTGCTAAACAAAATGGAGGTCTTTGATGTGGTGCGTACATGTCTGACAAAGTGCTGCTAAAAATTTGCGTAAAACGACAAAAATAAATTGATTAATTAATTAAATGTAACAGCAAAATGCAAATAAAGTTGCCGGCAACAATTTGCGCTAAAAACGAAACGAGTATTGAGCGTATTTCAAATGTTATATGATTTTCAAAGTCGACGATACGAAAACCAGACACTCGAACGAAGAAAAAAATGTGAAAGAAGTAGAGAGCGAGAGTACAAGACGACGGCGACAACGACAACCCAAACGACGAGAAAAACGGCAAAGAAATATGTATTTCGCGAGACGACGACCGCAGCAGCAGCAGCCGCAGTCGCAGTCAACGTTCAATTGTTTTTTCCGAATTATGGCCAAGTGCATGTGTATATATATGTATATATATGTGTGTGTGTATATGTGTTAATTAATTGGCATAGCTAGACAAAAAAATTATAAATCAAAGTAAAATGAATATATATTTTTATATATATGCAGTTCAAAGCGTGAATTAAAATGCGTTCGCAATGAAGTGGCTTCTTCAGCGTATTTAAAATTTTTTCGTTACCTTTTTGTATAATTAAAAATGGACATCGCTATCTGTCACTGTGTGAGTTTTGTGCAGTTGTCTGTATATACACGCATGCATGTGTGTGAGTGAATGTGATGGCGATGCTCGATTTTCGCCTGATGATGATGTTTGATTATAATAATGATTGCTGCCTCCCTGACTTTTTGTCTTTCTGTGCATATGCATGTGAGTGTGACTGTGTGTGTTCGTTTACGCTGCTTCGGCGAATAATTTATTTGTGTGGGTGTGGGTGGCGCCGCTTAATTTTATTTAATTTAGTTTTGCATTTCTAATTTCTTGTTATTTTACTTTTGAGACAAAAAAAATTGATAATTGATGCCGCTGCAGCTCTGCCGCGACAAAGCAACGCAGCTAAGCAGCAGCGTGCGGCGCCTTGTCAATGATTTTCGCCCATTTTCACAGTTATTTGGTGGGCTCTTGGCATGTGTGTGTGTAAGTGCGACTGCAATAAAATGTCTTATATTTGTGCTTGTAATTATTTGCCGTGGCGAGTTCGCCATTTATATTTTCATTTCTTTGTGCCCGCTGCTTCTTGCTACATTTGTTTTTGTATCTTAACTATTTTTGTTGTATTTGGTGAGTGGCGTGTGTCCCGCGTTGATTTTGCAAGCACAAAAACCGTTTTTCGCAGCCAGCATACATTTTAAATGTGTATGTATTGGTCTCTCGCTGCTGCAGCGTTGCCACACAATCGCATGCAGATGCACACACCTGTGCAAATGTGCTTGCTTGTTCGAGTCGTCGTTTTCGTGTCGCATGTAGTTCGGCTGCTGCGCGCCCCCGCTGCGTACATTTTGCGTGATGTTGTTCCTTGGGCTCTATTCATATTTCGTGCTTCGAGTAATAAGTGAGTGAGCTAGTGTGTATGTGTAAGTGCGTCCCTCATATACTGTGTGTGTGTATTTTCACTGATTTACGCGTTTGCACAGTTGCAGGATAAACAGACAACATCTGCATGCAACGGTATCCATTTAGCCCATATGTGTGTATGTGTGCGCTTGTGTGCAATGACAAAGCAGAATTGTTGCCGGCCCTTAATATGGCCTTTGCATTGTATTTTCTACATTTGATGTGTCTTGTCTCTGTCGCTGTTTGTCATTTGTCTACCTCCTTTGCGCACACACACGCATAGGCTAGCAGCAGCCACACGTTTTTCTAGCCGGGGCACTCGCTGTTTATGTTCGCGCGCTCTCTCTCGCACTACGCGCAATTGATGAGAGCGTAAATTTTCATTGCGCTCACGGGCGCCATCATCAAGCAGTGCTGCCAATTTCGCTTATTTAACGCCAAAATCTGACTGACGAGCGATATAAATGTAAGATTAAACACGATGCGCCAATTACGGCTAGCTTTCAAGTTTAACAATTTTATTTTGTCAAATATAAATTTAATACATGCACGGCACGCGTATATTGCATATATTACAAATTGAACGCTCAGAACATGTCAAGTATATGTTACCTTTGGGGTTAGTCCAATTAAAGAGTGGCTCTTTTGCCACCAAAACTAGCCTTTTTTGTTTTGTCTTCTGACAAGTTGGCAACACTGATGACAGCAGCTATTGCAGCAGTCTCGTCGTCTGTGGCGGCTGTAACAAAAATTTTTTTCTTCATGACTTCTTTTTAGCTGATTCTGCCTTTGCCCCAATCAGTTGCCACGGCTGCTTTTCCTTTTCCAATTACACAAACGTTTTCACGTCTGCCTCTCATACGTACATATGTACGCCTATTATTTTTTCAGCAATATCTATCGATTTCTTTGTGTTTGGCTCTGGCAACGGTGACAGAATGCCGGCCCCAATAGCCGAGTGCTGTGCGTATATCATGTTTAATTGTAATTATCGCGCGTGAGTGTGTGTGTGTGCGAGTGATTGTATTTGTGTGTGTGAGCTATTTGCTTAAGTCACAGCAGCAGCAACACAAAGAAGAAGCAGCAGCAATGGGCAGCTTCAGCTCAGTCGTTGCGCTTTTGTAGTTTTCGCCGCGTCCGTTTCTGTTACTACTTCTACTTCTGCTATTGCCGTCGTTTTTTCTTTCTCTTCTTTTCGCTTTGTTATTGTTGTAAATGTTGTTGGTGCAATTGTGCTACAATTATTATTTCGCATGTGTTGCTTCGTATGTGTATCTACACTCGAATTAGCATTGTTGTTCTTGTTGTTGCCATTCGCATTCGCCATCCGTCATTGTTCGTCATCATTCACATTTCAAAGTTGTCGATGTCGCGTAAAAGGCAAATGGCGCTGCATGCATAACTATCGATATGTTCGACGCCGCGCTCTGTCAATCGGGCAAACAAAAAAAAACCAGAAACGAATGCATAATCAAAAAGTATTCAATGTGAACTACAAAGCAATAAACACGCAAAAAGTCTAACGGATTAGCAGCCCCCAAAAGCAAAGAGGTGAGTGAAACAGCAGATATACAACTATACTAATATATATACACGTACATATATAAATATATACATATATACAAATAGCCGATACCTAGGCGCGAGTACTTTTTATATTATAATTATAGTTAATTAAGTTGGGTGCGGTAATGAAATTTCAAATGCGAATGCTATGCATAGACGAAACGTGAAATTTCGAGAAATTTACAACAATGGCAAGGCAGAAAATGCTTTTTAGAAATAATTATGTATCTTTAACCAAAAGCAGATACACACAAGCACAAGCACAGACACACATACACAAGCACAAGGCGGCCGTTGCCAGCAGTCAGTCACTCAGCCAGCAAATAAAAATGAACGAGCAAACCCACACACAGCCACACGAATTGAGCGAAAAACGAACGCACACTCACGTACCGACAAAGCTGAAATAATTTCAATCAACTCTTTGCTTGGACAGAAGACCAAAAAAAAATAATGTAGTAAAAAAAGAATAATAAAATAAACGTCACACGCGCCCCCAAACAACGTGATACAACAATAACAACGACTGCATCTGAGAGTTGGAGAGCGAGAGCGAGAGCGAGGGTGAGAGAGATAGATAGTAAAAGAAGAGAGCAAAGGCCGGCCTGGCATTTGAGTTTTTGGGCATTTCTGCTGCGGCGAAAAATTAAAGTAATAAAACTACAACGCGCTTTGCTTGACGTGCAAATGAGAACGACGGCGATGATGACGTCGAATCACTTGGACTATGGCGACAACGGCATAAACTGAAGCAAACAATTCATCGAAGCACGGCAAGAAGAGCACAACGACACACACACATACATTTACACTCGACACTCATGCATGACCGGTCGTCGTTCGCGAGAGCCAAAACGGCAAATGGAGAGCGCGAATGGATGGATGAAAGGCAGCAGAAGCAGTAGGCAGGCAGGCGGCGATCCAAAGCCAAAGCATATCATCCATCCAAAACCGAATCAAAACCGACCAAACAACAAGCAAAACATATGAACGACGACGACCCCAACGCACCAACACACAAACATACGCATACCCATTCGCAGGCAAATACACGCGCAGCCCATGCCCATGACAGAGCACAGATACAATACTCACACACATACACACTCATACTTATACGCGCGCGTACTTAAACGATATGCGAATAAAATAGCAACACCAACAACAACAAGAGCAAACAACATACCAACGGCAGCCGCCGCCGCAGCAGGGCAACTATGCGGCGAATTTGCACGAATCATGCGAATCTCCAATACTCATACACACACAGCTACTCTTATACACCCATACACCCATACACATGCACATGCATACTTAATACGTGTTTTGTACTTGTCGCCGTCTTCGTCATCATCGCTGTCGCTGGCCATTCTCGCCATCATGGCTGCTGCTGCTCTACACACGCTTTTTGTTGTATCTACGCGACGCGCGTTCGTTACATTTCACAGTCGGTCGCAGGCGTTTTGCCAGATTTCGCTTTTCAACCCCCCGCCTCCGCTTTCATACTACCACCACCACCCAACTTATCAAACTAACAAGCATTCACAGTAACAACAACTACAACAGCAACAATTTCTTCTACCAACTCCAAAAAGTAATCGTCTCGTCTATTGTGCCCTGCTTTTCGTTCAGTTCATTCGCATTTTTGTTTTGACTGCTCTTGTCAACTGGTCGTCTCTTTTCAACACTCATTCTATACGAAAGCCGCCGCTGACGCCGCAGTCTGTCGTTCAGTCGCCTCCAACATTGCCGGCCATCTGTCTAACATGAGGCTGGCGCCTCAGTTAGCGTCGCTGCTCGCTCAGTCTCTGCCGCCAAAGGCCGGCACACGTTGTTGCTGTTGCTCCAAACCACCCCAACCCACCTCTGCCGTCGCCACTGCTCATTCTGTTCGGCCTGTGCTATCGGCTGTGTGTGGCTGTGGCAGCACGTGATATACTCGCTTTGCTTTTGTAATTTCGCTTTTGGCTGACTCTTTAGCGCACGCTATGCTTTTACCAGACGTTCTTGTTGTTGTTATTTTTTTCACTTGTTGGGCTGTTTTTTCTTTTTCTTCTTTGTTTTCTTCTTTTTACTCGCCGCTATTGTGCTCTGTTTCTGCTCTCTCGCTCTCTCTCTTGTCAGCCGGCGCTCAGCTAACATGCTCTCTTCCATTACCTCTCGTTCGCGCGTTCTCTCGCTCTCTCTCGTTTCGCAGTATAGCGCTCTCTTGTGTTTGCAAGTTTGTTTCAGCTCGGATGTGTTTGGTGTTCTTGTTGTTATTGCATACACAATGGCACTATCCGGTTTAGGTCCAGGTGCAAATTTTATACAACAGTTTAACTCGATAATCGGGTCAGGCTATGGCCATTTGTTCTACACGTTTTTTTCTTTTTCGTATTATTTCGGCAAATTCTAGCGGGAAACATGGCGTCAAATTTTTTGGTTTTTATATTTCTTGCTCTATTCCTGGCCTTTTCTTGAAAGAATTGCAACGTCAGCAGTCGGTGTTGCCACCCAATTATTGGTCGGTTAGTTGGTTGGTGCCCAGGCACGTCATAAATGCACCGTTACATATTCAAAAAGCTGCGACGTGGTGTAATTTATGTTGCTGTATTTGCTGCTCTTTGGCTCAACCAAAATAAGACGAGAAAAAACTGTGTGTGGCTGTAACTTTACCTATTTTATTACCATTTTTATGTATGCATGTTTTCATGTGTGTGTGTGTGAGCGTGTGTGTGCGCAGCACCCATCATCTGCCTCTTTGGCTGACTGGCTGCTGTTGCTGCTGCTGCTTGTTGTTGCTTTTCTTACAAAAACCAACTGTACTTTTTAGTTACTGTTAGTGCCCGGCGTACACGCCAAAAGCCACTTGACTACTTGACTTGATTGCCATTAGAGAGCAATATGTACACACATATACATACATATGTACATATGTATGAGGCGCATTTCTCTCCATTCTACTGGAATGACACAACAAACAAACACTCTGCACATTCCATTCTCATGCCATTATTATTTATTATGGGTCAAATGTTGGTTACATTTCAAAACACGAATGCCGCAAGCTTTAAGCCAAAGCCAAAGCTAAGCTTTAACTACACATAAAAAGTTTTTTGTTTCTTTTATTTTTATTATTTTTGGTAAAGGTGAATGAACTTTAGTTGGCTGTGCTCTCGCATTGTTGTTTTGGCGTCTGTTGCAAAATGTTTAATCATATTCCGCGTTTTTATTGCTAGTAGCTGTTGTTGTTGTTGATTTTTAAAGTTTCTTCAATTGCTGCTTATGCTTTAAGCTGCTCTTCGCTAATTGAGATCAACATTTGATTTACATTTGCTTTAGATATCGATAACAACCACAATTTTATTATCGATGGTTGACAATTTGAGCACTTGTAAAACCGTTGAGCGAACACTCGACGCAAATGAAATGCCCCGCAATAAAAATAAAACAGAGGCAAAGCTAATGCTGCTGCCTGCGTCTCCTCTGCCTCTGCCTGCCAGCCTGCCAGCCTGCCATCTAACAACAACAACAAGAAAAAGAAAAAGTAGAAGAAGCAGCGCGTGTCGCGTCGCGGCTGCGTCGGGTCAGCAGCGACGTTTGTCGTCACCAAGAGTTGGACACAGAAATTTGCTTGTCTATTATCACCTTTAATCGATTTTTCGCTTATTTAAAACAAAAGTACAGTTGTGCGCGCATAGCCGCAAATACACACACATAATTTCACAAAAAAAATGGTTTTCAGATGCTTTGTTGTTGTTGCTTTACATATTACTATTGCTCTTAGTTTATTGTTTTTGCATTTACTTGGCGACGCTAAAAACGTAGCAAAAGAAGAGGCAAAAAAAATTTGAAACGTAAACTCAATGACATATACATGTACACATACATGCATATAGACATACATAGCTATCTACTAGATACAAATTTTGCGCACAGACACACATTCACACACACAAGTAGCTCGACTAATAATAATGGAAGAAAAAAAGCTGAAACTAAATAAATAAATAGCTGAAATTGCAAAAGCAAAATGTAATTGATTACAAACAACAACAACAAACAACTACGACTGACTAAATGATTGCCCAATGAGCGCGAGCGCGAAGAAGTCAAGAGAGGGTAAAAGAGGAGGAGGTAGAGCTGGTGCTGTACGAGAAGGAGGAGGCGCAGGCATTTGGTAGTGGGAGAGTGAGCTGAAGGCATGGGCTAAGCGCGCTTAGCGCTCATGTCATGCACTCTACATAAGTTTTCTGATGCATGTGTATATGTGTGCGATGGCTGTTGATATTTGTATATGTGCATTCGTGTGTAAATGTGTGTGTGTGTGAGTTAGTGTTGCCACTGTGGTTGGCTGACTGACTGTCTGGCAAGCAAAATATGTGCGCACGTATTTATAACAGTACATACGGAGCGCAATTTGGTACCTCTATGTGTGTGTGAGATTGTTTGTTTGACTTGCTAACTGCATATTTTGCACAGTGGTTGCTTGCTAATTTATATGTTAAAATTGTAAAATGACAATAATATTTCAATCAATCCAATGTAATTAAATAAATATTTCTTAAATTATTTTCTAAGTGAAATACAATTTTTTGTTTGCATAATTTCTTCACAATATACACAGATAATATATATTCACACCAGTTTCATTAACTAGCAACCACTGTAGCTTAGAGTGCGTTTGACTTGCTTGCATATCTCTCGTATATACTATTCCGTTAACTGTAGTTTTGTCTCGCTGTATCTCTCCACTTGGCATACACTTTCCATTTGCACATACACACACGAAAAACGCGCACACACACATACACAATTGTACAGATGCCTCGCTCCTTTTGGCTGGCTGCTGTTTGCAACATTTGCATATCTTTTGGGCATTGCTGCTCAACCCCTCAAAAAAAGCGCTGCTCAACGGGCAACACCCGCATTACCTTTTTTTGTGCTTTATTTTATGATGTTGTTGCTTTATTTTTTTTCATGCTTTTTGCTGCTACTGCGCTGCTACTTTAGGTTGCTTTTTTTTTTGGGGCTAAACCTTTGCAGACAATGCGAAAAATCGATAGAGTTGGCATTGTTTTTTCTCACTGCAAAGATGTCGCCACCACCAACACAACAACAACGAAATCATATCAAAAAGATTTGGGCGGATGGGGGCTTTGAAGCGAACGGCTAGTCTTAATCCACGCCTCATTAATTGCCAACACTCTTCAGTTCCCTTTTTGTCCCCTTTTCCAACACTTTTCACAGCTCAGTTTTGCAGCTTCTTTTGTTATGTCTTACATCTTTGAGGGATGGTATTTTGGGTACAGCCTAGCGTCTAAGATTCACAAGATATTTTAACCAATGTGACAAAGCACTCAAATGTTTAGGGGGTCAAACTGTACGTTGTATGTGTAAATAATAAAATCCATAAGCGTATAGCTTTTCCCCTTAAAAGTTGAAGTGAAGACAACAAGAAAATTAATGCAATATAACAATCAAGAATTATGTTATATTTAAATATTCCGCAAAATATATAGTTCCAACTATATCTCTAAGATTAGATTAATAATATGTAAACATACGTATATAATTTATATACAGTATATATATCAGTTAAATACTTCTAAAAAAAATTTACTCATTAACATATTTATCTTTCTATTTTCATTACAGATTCTATATTAAAAGAAATACGCTCAATATATATAAAGAAACAACCGTTGATTTACCGTTTTACGCAAAAGTTTAGGCGTTAGGCACTTTTAGGTTATGTTATCGTGATTTTTTTTATATACGTATCTATAATCGAACATTTTTGGTTATCTCTACAGCTGTGAGCGAATGTTTCACTGCGAATATGTCAAAGGTCGGCCATGAAGTGTGCGAAACAACAAAAAGGACAAACACAATTGTGTATACACTATAAAAAGAAAGAAAATATAATAACATATATAAATATATATATATAAATATCTATAATTATAACGGAAGACGTTCCACAACAAATATTAAAAGCTGTAATTAAGTTTAGTAGTTAGAAAACAAACTTATAAAAAAAGAAGAAGAAGAAAAACCCGACCAAAACTTCAGTTGACTTTTAGACAGAGGTTTTTCTCACAGTGCGTTGTGGTTAAATGAGTCAACGTCAACGTCATCGCAGCAGAACGCACCACAACCTGCGAGACCATAGACTCCCCCCCAACACTACCCCCTCCAACAACAAGTATAGCCTTGCCAACACATTTTTGACAACGGCCACGCGCAGAGATCGGCATCAAAATTAAGCCAATCGACGACCAAACTTAAAACGCAGCGTTGCGTCCTTTGACGCACGTAACGGGACATTTCTGTGTGCGCTGCGTTTCAAAAATCTGATGGATGGAAATGCACAAAATATGTTTCACGGCAATCATCAAGGGTGAGTTTTTAATCGCCTTTTTACACCCTCTCTCAATATGTATATTGGAGCTAGCAAATGGAATTTCTTAGTTTTAATAATAGGGTATATTAGTTATATATTTAATATAAATATTTTTTAATTTTTAGTGTTTTTTTTTATTAAAATTTGTTTAATAATTATCATGATAATAATGTGATAAGGATTATTTAATGATCCACTGTTATAATTATGATTGTGCTAATGATAATGCTGAAAATATGTAGAAAATGATGCTAATGATAATTAAGAGAGTAATTTTGTAATAATGATGTTAATAAGTCTGGGTATTAAAATAATCGTCATGATGATGATAGTGATAATGGTGATGATAATGAATCTGTTCATGATAATAATTATATTTTAAAATTATCATAATTATTATGAATATGAATATAAGAACAATTACGTTAATTATGATTGCAAAATTAATTAGTTAGTTTTTATTAATTTTATTTTGACTTCATATATTAATGTGTATCGGCTGAATAATATCATTAATTAATAACATATATATAATATAATCGCTCTAAACATCTCTCTCACATTTCACCATCTTAAACTAATTCAATCATTATCATTTCATTATCCGCTTTTCAGAGATCCCTATTACCGTTATGATGCGGCCGCCGCAGCAGCCGTTGCGGCAGCGGCAAATCCTCGAGCCATGGGCCCACCCGGTGGCTACCCGCCGCGTCATCGAGCGCCGCATCCGCTACAGCAACAGCCACAATATCCATCGTACCAGCCAACGGCGGAGAATCTCTACGGGCTGGGGCCCACCGATCAGCATGCGGCCATGGGCGTCGGCATGGCTGATCTAAGCGGTTGGGGTGCAGCGCCCTCGGTGCCGGGCCAAGCGGCAGCATATCCCGGTGCCGGCCTAGGCGCCTACGGACATCCGCAGGCAGCGCCGCCGACGCAGCAGCAGCGTCAAAGCAATGCCAGCGCCTATCGTCAACATATGCCCGCCTATGGACAGCAGGAGCAACAGAAGCTGGTGCCGTATGGAGCACAGCAGAATATGATGGGTGCACTGGGTGCCAGTGGCTATGGCAGCTTGGCACCACAGCAACAGCAGCAGCAGCAACAACAGCAACAGCCACCCACGCCACAGCAACAGCAGCAGCAGCAACAACAGCAGCAGCAGAGCCAGCAGCAGGCTCGACTGCCGCAGCATTATCCACAAGCGCCCGGGCAACATCCGTTATATCCAGGTGCGCCGGCTCAAGCAGCACAGCCGGCAGCACCTCAGGCATATGCGCACAGTCCGTACGGCAGTCCGATGCAACATCAGCCGGGTCGCGGTGCTCCCCAGCATGTGGGCTACGGTCATGCAGCATTGGATCAGGCGAGCGCCTATGGGCAACACGTGCCAGGGGCGGCGCCGCCAACGCATCATCTAACTGCGCAGCAGCAGCAGGCTGCGCAGTTGGGTGCGCATCCAAGCTCGCATATAGCCAGTGCACAACAGCAACAGTTGCAGACACAGCAGCAGCAGCAGGCGCAGCAGCAGCAGCCGAACCATGTGAGCCTAATGCAGCAGCAGCAGCTGCCAGGCGCTGTATTGCCACCACCGCACATGGGCATGCCGCCCAGCTATGGCAGCCATCATCAGCAGCAGCAACAAGCACAGCAGCAGCAGCAACAGGCACAACAACAACAGCAGCAACAACAACAGGCACAGCAGCAACAGCAGAGTGCGCCGCCCTACATGTCCAGCAGCAAGCATCAGGCCAGCGCTCAGCTCAACTCCTCGCCACAATATCGTGCACCATTTCCACAGTTATCGCCGCAAATGTCGCCGCGACCGCCGACAATGTCGCCGCATCCGCAAATGTCGCCGCGGCCAGGCGTATCGCCCGCCAAGCCCCCACAAACAGCACAGCAGCAACAGCAGCAGGTGCAACAGCAACAGCAGCAGCAGGTTAATTCGCCTAGCCAACATAGCATTCAAGGCATGGTTGGCTTGCCCTCGCCCAGGGCGCAGCCACCGACCGCTGCTACAGTCGGCAATGCCAAGGTCCCAGTTAGCAGTGTGGCAGCTGGTGGTGTTGTGCCACCTGTGGTAAATACGTTGCAAGCACTCGAACAAATGGTTATGCCTTCACAGGCGCATGGGCTGCCGCCCATGGATTATCCCTCATCGTATCGCAGCGCTGCGGTTATGGGAGGACCACGCATGCCCGCCTCACCCTCGCCACAGCATCATCAGCAATGGGGCGCGCCGCACATGGCCGCGATGCAGCAACAACAGCAGCAACAAGCGCCCCAACAGCCGCCGCCACAGCAGCAGCAGCAGCAGCAACAGCAACAACAACAGCAACAGCAGCAGGCGGCTCAACAACAAGCAGCACAGCAGCAAGCACAGCAGCAAGCGCAGCAGCAAGCGCAACAGCAGGCGGCGCAGCAGCAGGCGCAACAGCAGGCGCAAGCGAATGCATTGCTACAGCAGCAGCAACAGCAGGCAGCAGCTGCAGCTGCAGCGGCGGCTGCCGCCCAGCAGCATCAACAACATCAGCTGAGCATGTATGGACAGAGTATGGGGCAACAGGTGCCCGTACCGGTGCCTGTTTCCGTGCCCGTGCCCGTCTCTGTGCCCACACAGCAACCACAACAAACAGCGCCCGCAGCACCGCCCGCACAGCCGCCAGCACCAGTGCTGCAACAGCAACAGCAACAACAGCAGCAGCAGCAGCAGCAACAACAACAGCAGCAGCAGCAGCAGCAGCAGCTGAATGAGCAACTGCAGCATTCCATCAATGATATTGTAGGTGGCAATCAGCAGCAGGCGCAAATGAGCGCACAAATGTCCTCCTCGCCGCTGCATCAGCAGAGTTTGCCCAGCATGCATCATCTAAGCTCTGCAGCGCATCATCAGCAGCAACAGCCCTCACTAGAGGCGAGCGCAGCTCAGCAGCCACAGCAGCAGCAACAGTTGCAGACACAGCAGCAGCAGCAGTTGCAGCATCAATCACCCATACATCAGCAACAGTCGCCACTGCAGCAACAACATTTGCCCAACTATGCGCAGCAGCAGAGCACTAATCAACAACAACAACAGCAGCAACAGCAGCAGCAACAACAACAACAACAGCAGCAGCAGCATCAGCAGCAACAGCAATTTGATGCATTTGCCAATATACTGGGAGACACGCAGCAAGCGCCTGCCGCAGCTACAGCAACAGCTGCTACACAGCAAACGATGTCGCCAGCGCATGTTAGCTCGCCCATACCGCAGCTGCAACAGCAACACCAACAACAGCAGCAGCAGCAGCAGGTTCAACAACAATCGCAGTTGCAGCAGCAACCAGCCACGCCCACACCATCAACGCCCTCGCATCATTTGAGCAGCATACTGAACGAAACAGCCAATTCGAATGATTCGTCAACGCTAGCTGTTGCTGCCAACGACAGCAACAACAGCAGCAGCAACAGCAGCACCAACAGCATTGTCAACAATCAGCCCACCTCGGTGCACGACAGCAACTCGCAGAGCAGCATCAACAGCAACAACCAGCAGCCATTGCTCTCGAATATGGATACAGTCGGCAGCGGTGGCATGCTTAACAGCAACTCAGACTCGACGCACACCACCCATCATCATGTGAGTGGCGTGGATGTTGGCCTATTCGATAACAATTCAATGAGTTCGACAAGTGCTGCCGCTGTTGCGGCTGCCTCAAATGCAGCCAATGCTGCTGCAGCGCTGCTCGACAGCAATTCGCAATCATCGAATGCGGAATTCGAGAAGAGCGAGCAGCCAGAGCAGCAGCAGCAGCAGCAGCAGCCACAACAACAGCAGCCAACAATAGCTGCTGACGATTTGTGCGCTCAGTTGGCACAGGACGAGAATAGTGTGTCGAAAACGCAGCCGGAAACTCTCAGTGAGACAACGTTGCCGGAGGAGCTGGACAGCGGCAACAACAAGCAACAGCAGCAGACAGAGGAGTTGCTGGCGGAGCAGAGCTTAAGCGAACTGGCTGACGAAACGAAATCCACTGAGGAAATTAGCGAAGACAAAAGCCAAACGCAAATGGACAACGCCACGCTCAATCAGCAGCAGCAGCAGCAGCAGCAGCAGCAGCCACTTGGACAAACACCTTTAGGTGTAAGTGGAATGCACTCGCTGACAGGCTACGAGGGACAGCAGCCAGCACAGTCAGCCACAGTACCGCCGCCTCCACCACCCACGCACATGCAGCCCATGTTGCCACCATATCCAGGTGCAACAGGTGCCATGTATCCACCATATCCGATGCTGCATCAACAGGAAATCGCCGCATTGCAACAGCAAATACAAGAGCTCTATTGCATGCCACCTGGACATGAGCATCAGCATCAGGAAAAGCTAATGCGCTTGCAGGAGCGTCTGCAACTGCTGCAGCAACACGAACTGGCCGAGCAATGTGCTGGGGGACCACAGTGTTTGCTCTATCAGACCATGCCACCGCTGTATGGCAGCAGTGCGTTGCACAATCAAATGGTCGAGAGTCCACAGGTGTCCAGCACAACGGGACGGGGTCGTGGCAAAGGCGCCAACAAACCACGCAAGCCACGTGCCAAAAAGGGCGACAAAGCGGCAGCAGCAGCTGCTGCATTGCAGCAACAACAGCAACAGGAACTAATGGACATTAGCGGCAATGTGGTTGTGGCTGCAGCCAGTGCGAGCAGCAGCAGCAGCGGCATCATTCCCATACCCACCACTCAATTGCCTGTCTCCGAGGACTGTGTCACCCAGGGAGCAGGTGATACAAGCGTCGTGGGTCTACTCGAATATAGCGAGAGCATGGGCGACTTATCGCAGGATGTGCACTCGGCCAATGAACTGGACACCTCCACCGATGGCAGTGGCAAAAAGAAGAAACCACGCAAGCCACGCGCACCCAAGGATCCGAATAAGCCACCACGTGATCGCACGCCCAAGGTAAAAAAGCTTCGCGATCCCAATGATCCGAACTCTACGGAATCTCCTGGAGGCGGACGCAAGCGAGCGAATGTTAGCAAGCGGCGCAAACAGTTCGGAGACGATGGAGCCGAGCAAACGGGCGAGGGCAGTGAACTGGAGGATAACAAACCACTTTTGCCCAAGTCCAGTGAAGGCGAGGCAGAGACCAGCGCTGGGGCCGGTGGCGTCGATGGTGAATCACCGGATTACGATGACATACCCGTTTCGAAGATACCAAGAGGCGCAAATGACGATGACAAAGATGCCGAAGCGGGTGATGAGACAGTGGATTCGGTGCCCGATTCAGCCGGAGATGCGGCCAGCACGCCGAGTCGTCGAGATCGCAAGCGTTCGACGGCTCGCAGTCGTCGCAATGCCACCTCCGAAGAAGGAGGCAGTGCACGTCGGAATCGAGGCTCATTGAGTGCCAAGGCTCTGAAGAAGCGACGCAATCGCGGACGCATTGTGCCCGAATCGGATGGTGAGGACGATACTATGGATCGTACGCCGCCGCCATCGCCTCCACCAGATTCAGAACTCGATTCGAATAAGCGACGCTCGTCGAGAAATACACAGCGCAAGAAGTATATAGACGATGTAATGCTACGGTTCTCAGATGATGAGAATTCCCTGCTGGTAGCCTCCCCTGTAAAGAAGGAAAAGAAGTCTTCCTCGGCCAACGCAGCCAACTCGAATGCTGGCAGCGATGTGGAAAAAGCAGAACCACAGTCGGGCGCTGAAGGTGAAGCTGGCAGCTCAGCGGGCGAAGAGAAACCCTCCGTGGCAGCAGATGACACCAACAGCCAACTGGAGGCCAGCTCCAGCACCGCTGCCGCTGAGAAGGCGGAAAGGCAAAGTGCTAACGATGCGGCTGCCTCAGCCATGTCCTCGAAACCCAACTATGTGTACATCAACACGGGCGACGAGGATAGTATGGTAGTGCAGTTTGTCTTAGCTCTGCGGATGGGTAAGCGGGAGCTAATACCCGAGCCACCTAAAGTTAAGACGCCAGAGCCTAAGACGGAGGCGGAAATAGAAGCGGAAGCGGCAGCAGGAGCTGAAGCCGAAAAGGCCGAAGATAAGGAAACTGCTGAGAAAAGCGAGGACAAAACGGAAACAGAAGAAACCAAGAAAGTGGATAAGGAGGACAAAGAAGATGCGGATAAGCCAGCGGAGGATGCGAAAGCTGAAAGCGAAAGCAAAATGGAAGTGGATGAAAAGCTGGAGACAGTCAAGAAGGAAAAAACCGATGAAGATACGCCCGAAAAGGAGGCGGAGAAAATGGAAACTGACGAAGCTACAGAGCCAGAAAAAGCAGCTGATGAAGCAAATCAAATTGAAAAGGAAGAGAAACCAGAAGAAGAACAAGAAGAAGCAGAGGCCAAGACTGATGTTGCACAGGAAAAGCCAGCTGAGCCAAAGAAGGAAGATGTGAAAGAGGAGGTACTAAAAGAAAGCGAATCCGAAACAGATAAGGAAAGTGAAAAAGATCAAGAAAAGGAAAAAGATTCTGACACCGAAGCAACAGAGAAAATGGAAGTAGACGACGACACTGAGGCTGAAGTTAAGAATGAAGAGGGCAAAGTAAAAGCAGAAGACGAAACAGCAACTGAAGCAAAGACAGAAGAAGACAAAGATAAAGATAATGCGGACAAAGAGACAACAAAACAGACTGAAGATGATACAGAGGACGGAGACGACAAGTCCAGTGACACAAAGGACGATAAGCCCGAGCCCGTCTTCATCGATGTCGAAGAATATTTTGTGAAATACCGAAATTTCAGTTATTTGCACTGCGAATGGCGCACGGAAGAGGAGCTCCTGAAAGGAGATCGTCGTGTGGCTGCAAAGATACGACGCTTCCAGCAGAAGCAAGCTCAGCAGATCAACATATTCGAGAATATCGAAGAGGAGCCCTTCAATCCCGACTTTGTTGAGGTGGATCGTGTTTTGGATATGTCTGTCCATACGGATGAGAATACCGCAGAGACAACGAAGCACTATTTGGTTAAATGGAAATCATTGCCATATGAGGATTGCACCTGGGAGCTGGAGGAGGATGTTGATAACGACAAGATTGAGCAATACTTGCGCTTCAACAAAGTACCATTGAGATGTGAATGGAAGAGTCGTAAACGTCCGCATCCTGAGCAATGGAAGAAACTGGAAAAGACGCCCATCTATAAGAGTGGGAACAGCCTGCGACCCTACCAGCTTGAGGGCTTGAATTGGTTAAAATTCTCCTGGTATAATTCGCACAATTGCATCTTGGCCGATGAAATGGGTCTGGGCAAGACCATACAGAGTCTGACCTTTGTTCACTCGGTCTACGAATATGGCATAAGAGGTCCATTTTTGGTTATAGCTCCTCTGTCGACCATACCCAATTGGCAGCGCGAATTCGAGGGCTGGACCGATATGAATGTGGTTGTCTACCACGGCTCGGTGACCAGCAAGCAAATGATACAGGACTATGAGTTCTACTACAAGACCGATAGTGGCAAGGTGCTTAAGGAGCCGATTAAGTTCAATGTCCTCATCACCACATTTGAGATGATTGTAACTGACTATATGGATTTGAAGGCCTTCAATTGGAGGCTGTGCGTTATCGATGAAGCGCATCGCCTGAAGAATCGCAACTGTAAATTGCTGGAAGGATTAAGACAGCTTAGTCTCGAGCATCGTGTCCTGCTCTCTGGCACACCTTTGCAAAACAACATAAGCGAACTTTTCTCTTTGCTCAACTTCCTGGAGCCGAGTCAATTCTCGTCGCAGGAAGAGTTCATGTCAGAATTTGGCAGCCTACGCACCGAGGAGGAAGTCAATAAATTGCAAGTGCTGCTCAAGCCGATGATGCTGCGACGTCTGAAAGACGACGTCGAGAAATCTCTAGCACCGAAAGAGGAGACCATCATTGAGGTGGAGCTGACGAACATACAAAAGAAATATTATCGCGGCATATTGGAGCAAAACTTTAGCTTCCTCAAAAAGGGTACGACCTCAGCGAATATACCCAATCTGATGAATACAATGATGGAGTTGCGTAAATGTTGCATACATCCATATTTGCTCAATGGCGCCGAGGAGCAAATTCAATACGACTTCAAAGCACAGCATGGCGAGGATCCCGAGTCCTATTATAAGAATCTTATACTCTCGGCGGGCAAAATGGTGCTCATTGATAAGCTGTTGCCCAAGCTGAAGGCGAATGGACATCGTGTTTTGATCTTCAGTCAGATGGTACGCTGCCTGGACATACTCGAGGACTATTTGGTTTATCGCAAATATCCGTTCGAACGCATTGATGGACGCATTCGTGGTAATTTACGTCAGGAGGCGATTGATCGTTACTCCAAGCCTGGTTCGGATCGCTTTGTCTTTCTGCTCTGCACCAAAGCTGGAGGATTGGGCATCAATCTAACAGCCGCCGACACAGTGATCATCTATGATTCCGATTGGAACCCGCAGAACGATTTGCAGGCCCAAGCGCGTTGCCATCGTATTGGCCAACGCAAAATGGTTAAGATATATCGTCTGTTGTGTAGGAATACCTACGAGCGAGAGATGTTCGATAAAGCCTCAATGAAGCTGGGCCTGGACAAAGCTGTACTACAGTCCATGAACACGCATGGCTCCAAGGACGGCAACAACAAGCAGTTGTCCAAGAAGGAAATCGAGGATCTGCTCAAGAAGGGCGCCTATGGCGCCGTCATGGATGACGACAATGCGGGCGATAAGTTCTGTGAGGAGGATATCGACTCGATTTTGAAGCGACGCACACAGGTCATAACTATGGAATCGGAGAAGGGTTCCACCTTCTCGAAGGCTTCGTTTGCCGCCTCTGGCAATCGCTCAGATATTACAATTGACGATCCCGACTTTTGGACCAAGTGGGCTAAGCGAGTGGATATTGATCCTGATGCCTGTGAACGCGATGAGACTGAGGATCTGGTGCTTTCCGAGCCCCGAAGACGCACACAGATCAAACGTTATGGACACGAGGATGTCATGGAAATCAACTCGGAGGATTCATCGAATGAGAACAGCGATGAAGAGGGCGGCATAGGTGGGTCACATAGAAACTAGCTGTTCTAAATCCATTTTTACGATATTAATGAATATAATCTAGGTCTACGCTCGAGACGTCGCAAGGAGAAACGCGATCGCAACCGTGAAAAGAAGGGACACGACGAATATATACCTAGGGAGCGTGATGCCTTGGCTGCTTTGGGCCTAGAGGAGATTCAGTATGGCAACTGGGCCAAGTCGGAATGCTTCAAAGTGGAAAAGGGTCTACTCTCATTTGGGTAAGTTCTTATATTTTATATGCCATCACGATTCCTACAACGTCTTATCACATTATTAAGTTTCATATTAAGTATATAGATCTTGCGCTGCAGCATCTTTTCTTCCTTCTCCAAAGATAGAGCCTCCTCCTTCTTCTCAATATACTCGGTAATACTTGGAGCTTCGTATTCTTCCAGCTGGGCACGCAGCTCATTCAATATTACATAATCCTTTTCATTGTTTACCTCCACTGCTGCGACCTCCTTCTCCAATTTGGCTATGGTGCGTGTTATTTCCTCGGTACGATTGAGGACATAGCGCATTTCCGTCTCCAGATTCATCATGGCCTGCTTCTCCTCTGTCATGGCCAGCGACGTTTTGCCCGTAACACCCTTCAGTCCCGACATATGGATATTCTTCTCCTCCAGCTCGTTGGTCAATTCGGTGCGTTTGATAATCAACTTCTCGAAATCAACAGCCGTCAAAATGCCACTCAAATCAGCTTTGGTTATCAGATCAGCACGATGCTGTTGACAGGTCTCCTGCAACGAGACTATTGTCAAACGCATCGTGCCCAGCAACGCGCGCGCGTTCTTGAACCAATTGGCCGTAAATTTACGCAGTTTGCGCTCGACCTGACGCTCCGTAGCGCTCTCCAAAAAGGCAATATCATTACTGTCGCGCAAAAAGTGTAGCATAAAGTTCTTTTCCGTCTCAATGGTCTCCTCGCTGCGATAATGCAGCTCCTCGATTTTAGCACGCAACTGCTTCACCTCAACCATAGCTACAAGAAGAGATTTCAAATGTATACTATATACTGTATAATACGGAATATATGTACTATATATGATATATACTATGTATGGTATATATACTCTATGTGCTGTAATAAACTATATGTGCTATATACTAGGTGTATTATATATACTCTATATGCTGTAATAATCTGTGTAATATATACCTTATGTATTATATATACTGCATGTACCACATGTACTGTATATGATATACGTATAGTATATGATATACATATATTATATGATGATATACAGACTCTATATGCACTATATATATGCTATAGCTAGATCACGCTGTGATAGCTGTGATCTATTCTATATACTATAGAGTTTATATATACCATGTAGCATAGTAAGATCAGTATAAGTACACATAATACTATACTACACCCGATATATATACTATATACCGTTACTGTCATCACTAGAACTGGCTTGTTAGCGTACCATTCTTTTCAATATCAATCACTCGCTTCTCCACTTCAGCTGCCGCTTTCTCGGCCAGTTCGGCTTTGGCCTTAAAATTCAATTTGTGATCAACCTGTTTGCGTCGCTCGCCCATTTGGCTCATTGCACCCATGTGTATGGACATGGTAATGGAACGTTTGGAGCTAGAATGACGACTCGATTGTTGCAGGTTATCCTGTTGCCGACTTTTGGACTGCATGCGTCTGACAATCGAAGTGCGACGCTGACGCAATCCAACTAAAAGTTTCGGGTCATTCTTCTCCAGAAAGTCAACCATTATATAGTTCTCGAGCTTATATATGGCCAACTCCTTTTGGACCTCCTCAACTGTTCGCAACATATCCAACGAATCGAAGAGATTTAATTTTGCCTTTCGCTCCTCATCGTTCAGCTGCAAATATTCATCCAAATGATACTTCTGCGAAATACCTAATATATCCAATTCAAAAGTCTCCCCCTCTGCACCGGAGGCGGGCACATGCGATTGCGATCGATTAACATTAAATCTCGATTCGGTAGTGCCGATGCTCTTCTCTGATATGCTAAACATGATCGATTCTTGGACATAAAATACAATATATAAATATATATATATATAGCTAAAAGGAATTAAAGTAGTCTGAGCTGTGCTCAGTGCCGCCTTCTGTCTTTAGTGATCTATATAGAAATTTTATAGCCGAAAAGAATTGTGCGTTTTGGTTTGGATGTAATGATGCATAAACTAGATTGTTTATAGTGTTTAGTAGAACTGTTTGAAATATATAGAATATAGAATATTTCAACATAGGCTTCTATGTTCGTTTCATTCAATTATTGCTTGTTTTATGACCTGCATAAAGTATATATAATATTTTGATCAGGTAGACGAATTTCGAAATATATATATAGCAGGGTAACTTCTAGTCGGGCTCTCCTGGCAACTGAGGCCTGTGCCTCAAAGAAAGCCTGGTATGGAGATCGTCTTCTAATCCCAATTCAACTTTTATTATTGATGTTAGCAGATTAGCTATAATCTCATTATCTACTCTATATCTTATCTAGCGACTTATTTAAATATTTCCCTTTGCTCTTTGCAGTTGGGGTCGTTGGACGGAACTCCTGGAATTGGGTCAATTTAAGCGCGGCTGGCGCGATGTGGACATCGAAGACTGTGCACGCATTATAGTAAGTGCCAGCGGAAAGCTCAAGAGATGTTGTATATTTAGTATATGCAAAGCAAATGTTTAATGATGACCAACCATGCTAATATTGAGAAAACTTTAGGTTTTCGCTGAGTAAAAACACAACTTCTCAACTCGCTGAACAAATACAATAAATTGCTACATTCTGTTTGATGAATATTCAACTAATATCTCGTATTCTGTTGCTCTCTTTTAGCTGCTGTACTGCCTGCAGGTGTACAAAGGTGATGAGAAGATCAAGACGTTCATTTGGGATCTGATTACACCAACTGAGGACGGCGAGGTGCAAAAGATAAGCAGGGATCATAGTGGCCTACACAATTTGGTGCCACGAGGTAGGAATGCCAAAGGTATGGTAAAAGATACATTCACGCACTCCAACTGCTGCACGGACGTAGAGAGTTATCCAAAAAAAAAAAAAAAACAAAAACGAGCTGCCTCGAACTAGAAATTATTACTCGTAATGTACAAAAAAAAAAAAAGAAAAAAAAATAGAAGAAAGAGTTTTACACACTTTACCTGTGGGCTGGACTACCTTAACTCTAACTAGCTAACTATTCTAGATATTCAGCTGGCAGCTAATTTACTCTACTTGGCCTATATATGTACTATATATAAATATATCCAATGGATCTATATCTCTAACTGGGTTCTGTGTTTTCTACAAAGTCTTAACTGTTGCCCAACTTCAACTTCACTAAAAACCAACAACTGTCTGACTGTCTGTTCAAATAACGGTTATATAAGCGAATATATACATATAGAATTTAGTAACTGACTCGACTTTGACTGCGACCAGACGAACGTTAAGAACTGAACTAAAAAATGATGAACAAGTGTGTGTATGTTTTGTTGCCATGCAATTGTATGCCTTTTACTATAACCTTTTTATGATTTATATAATAGCTACATAAGCATATATATATACATATTTTTTCAACTATATATATAACATTATTTGTACATAATCATGATTAACTTTTTATAACAATCAATTTATTTTTTATATAAAAATCATCTTCATTCGCTAAGCAATTTATTTACTTGCAAAGTGATCATAAATTTGTATTTCTTAGAGCTACAAACTGGGGTTAGTTTCAGATGTCATATCACTCGTATTCTACATGAAATTGTTTAATATATTCTTAAACTAAAACTTAGTTTTCATAAAAGACTCGAACTTGTCTGTTGCCTATATCTAACTGTTTTATATCCAATCACACTGATTGAGATCATATTTAACTGGTGTAGGTATGTTCTAGCTGAGTTATATCTGAGCTAAGTGCATTAAATAGCATCTAAATATTTTAGATTTAAGCTAATTGTATTTGGAACTTAGCTAAAAGTTTTATTTTTTTTATTTCACATTCAAACAAGTTAAAGTTGTCTGAAGAACAGAGAAATATCCAAAAATCTCTGCAAATCTGTTGCAAACAAGACTCCAAGATCACTTTGCCAGTTGACCACGCCTTCGGCCAATCGAAGCTACATTTGAAAAGCATTTTTTGTTTGTATCTCACATACATTTAGTACTTTGTTTCACTCATATCATATCATATCATATCATACCTCTGTACATAATTAGAATTGAAATATTTGAAAGTAGTTCAACTCATGCATCAATCATCTATCGCAGAACAAGTTGAGCCTCTGTCCTTAGACAGGATGGCTCAGCGTAAGAGCAGAAGTTGCAACTTAATTGGAATTGTTTTTTATCAACATCCTTACAGGCCGCAATGGTGGCAAATCCAATAAGGAGATGGCCTGTGGCAGCTCCACACCTGCGCCAGGTACTGCTTCGGGCAGCAATAGTGGCAACACGACACCGGCACACAAATCAAGTGCATTGGAAACGGATAAGGAGCAGGTGGGCGGCGGCGGCGGCATCAGTGCCAGTGCTGTGGCAGCGGCTGCGGCCGTTGTTGTGCCTACACCAGCCCCAGCACCACCCACTAGCATACACGATCCGAATCACTGGAGCAAGAAGGAGAAATACGATGCAGATGCATACCTGGAGGGCGCCTATAAGAAGCACTTGGGCAGACACGCGAATAAGTGAGTCGTGTGGAATCGAATTTGTTTAAACTAATAAACCAACTTGAGGCCAAACTAACATTGCTAACAACAACCAAAATTCTCTCTTCCACTCTCTTTCCCCATTTTGTTTTTTTTTTCTTTATTTCGATTGCATTTAATTTATTTTCATTTCATTATTACGTTTTTACAGGGTATTGCTGCGCGTGCGCATGCTCTATTACATCCAGCACGAGGTCATTGGCGATCTGGTGCAACAGATTAAGGATAATACGCCCATCAGGTAGGCAATCAACTGATTGAGATAACTATATATAAATACATAGTAGTATATCATTTAACACACATCACATCATGATTGTTGTCGTTGATTGATTGATTGATTGACTGATTGTTGTTGCGCTCTAATCGAGCGTGCCAAAGCATTCGTTTGTCTTTCTTTTATCTAAATATCTTCTCGCATTTATATAAATATATATCTATATTCATTCATATATTTTTTAGTTTTTTTTATTTTATTTTTTAACTTATTAATTGTATTTAAAAAATGAAAAAATGCCAATTTGTTTTTAATGCTAGTTAGTCTTAACTCTTAAACTAAATTTACTTAAGCTCGCGAGTAATTTTTCTGCTCTGTTTGATCTCTATGAATAATTAAAGTGGCTGGAGTTGTGTTCTTTAGTTCAAAAGTGGTTCAATTGAATTGAATAGACTTATTTGATAATTGTAGTTCATAAACGATACTCGTACTGCTCACTTATTTAAATTCAGTTCATAAGCTGAACTGGTTCAATGGTTCATCAAGAAATTAATTGGCAGAATTGTTTATGTGAACTAGTATATAATAGAAATTGTGTTATTGAAGTGAAAATGAATGGAAATCGAGTTTTCAGTAGATAATCAATTGAAATTGAACTAAAAATGCATATGAAATTTAAATTGAACTTGAAATTCAAATTGAACTGATTTGAAATTGAGTTATTGAACTGACACTGAACTAAAATTGATCAAAATGCATATGAAATTGAACTAAAATTTAGAAATAATTGAAATTGAACTTAAATCGAAATAAATTGATATTAATTAAATATTAAAATTAAAACTCAATGCATTGATCTAGAAATACATTTGAATAAGAATTTTATAAAGAATTGAAGTTTAACTAAAAACTCACATCAAATTTAAATGGAACTAGTAATTGGTTTTAAATTTAAAATTGAACTAAAACTCGCAACTTCAGCTGCGTTTGGGTATTTGATCGCTTTTGTGTGAGTGCTGCTCTCGCTGTCTAACTGCTCTTTCTCTCTCTCGCTCGCTCACACACACACTCCCACTCCTTTACTCGTTACTAAACTCTCTCGCTCTCTCTGTGTCGCTCGTTACTAAAAACTCTCGCTCCATGTTTAGAAGTTCGTTCATTTCCCAAATATTTGTTCTATGCAACTCTTTTATAAAACACATTTTGTATAAATCCAACTTTAAATCACAAAAAAAAAAAATGGTTTTCGCATCGTAAGCTCCAAAAAGTTTTCTCTCTCTCGCTGTGTTTTGTTTGTTGCACTTGAACAATTTGTTTTGACGAGTTTTCTAATTTGCTAATTTGAATACGAATATATATATATATGTGTGTGTATTATGTATGTATATACTATATATATACTGACTACTTTTGGAACTACAACTTCTACTACAACAACAACAACAACAACAACTGCTGCAGTTCGAAAGCAAAGCAACTACTAGCACCCAATCTGGAAAGGTAATATCTATGCACACACAAACACACACATCTCGCCCGTTCGCTCGCTCGATCGCCCTCTCTCGCTATCTCGCTCGCACGTACGCAAAAATAATGAAGGAAAACTCATTTTATACGTCATATCGTATCGATCTACGAATTGTTCCAATAAACATGACATAAAACAACCAATTTTCATACGAGGGTGGCTTGAAAAATTTGCGTACTTGAAGGAATTTTGTATACAAATTTAAAAAGAATTAAAATTTTTTTAATATTCATATGTATTTCGTTCGCTTGCAAATCTTTCAGCTCACTCTCGTCTATCATTTTTCAATATTCCAAAAACTAACTCGAAAATTACGAAATAAAAAAACACCCGAATATCTCTTAAGTTGCATTTTGTAGTTTTTGTACCCGAAAGTCTGTCAAATGTAATTTGTTTTCAACTGTTTTTAATCCGTAGCACAAATTGGCAAATTAACAAAAAAAACAATATAATTTCTATTATTTTTTATAATTTATTTATTTTTAAAATTTTCTAAATTTATTTTTATTTTATTATCTTAATTTTTTATTTATTTTTAATTTTTACAAATTTTCTAAATTTTTTGTAATCGCAAAAAACAATGCAAAACAATTATTAAAAAAATTGACAAATTTTTTATTTAAAATTTTTACTAAACAACTCATTTCTATTCCCCCTCATCTATATATACATATATGTATATATATTATATATAATTATATATGTGTATATATATATATATGTATCTATATATATCGTATGTGTGTGCATATCTATCGAATCATGCAGCGAGCTACCTATTCGGCCGCCACCAACGCCCGATCAAGTGCCATCCTCATGGTGGAATCCCATTTGTTGTGATAAGAGTCTATTGGTTGGAACGTATAAACATGGCTGTGAAATGTATCGTCAAATGCGAGCCGATCCCAATCTATGCTTTGTTACGCATGTGGGCGCCGGTGCCGGTGACGATTTGGCCGTCACGAGTTTGCCAATGTAAGTAAATACATCTATATATACCATATCATATTTATCAATATTAACAAAACACACACACATACACACTATATCCCCCTCCCTCCATATTGAGCTATGCATAAATAGGGTAACATTTTCGTAATATCACATAAGCCACAAGTACTAATACTGATCACAAAAGCCTTAAGACCAGACTCTAGCCTACATGTGGAAGCAACTGGTAGAGAATTAAGAAATTTTTATGTAATATAGAGAGCTTTAAAAACAGGAACTAAGCCATGTGCTCTATGTAACTAAGAGTTTTCTGTATTCTGCCTCATGAAAATACATTTAGCTTAAGAGTTAAAGAACATATATCGTATATATCAATAAATTCAGTGTGATTGTTACAAATTTTACTGCTTTAAATGGAATTGAATGTAGAATTTCTAGTGAAACTTAGCAAGAATCTAGTTTAATATAAGAAACTTGGACAGAAATGATAAAAATTAAAAATACTGAGAAGCTTAGTAGTAGCTTAGTCAAGTCAAATTACAATTAGTTCCAAGAGATATAAATGTTATAATCTATAAAATATATTTCAATGTGACCGTATATAGTTTTTCTAAAGAACTTAAGATTAGAACATTTTTGAATGCTTAGAAAATTCATAGAATAGACCCTGACTGCTTGAGAGCGTACGTTCCTTAGCTCTCAATATAAACTTTAAAGAATCTTAAACTAAAAATTGCTCTAATTTTATAATTCGAATTAGACATTTGGTTAATGATTAATTAGATTGGCATACCTTAATACGATCACACTGAATAAACAAATATTTTTAGACAAAAATGTGTGTGCGTCGATATCGATAGGTAGCTATCGATAACTCAGTTGCTTATTAAATGACATTAATTGTTGACTTCACAGAAATGAGGACGATGCAAATTCGAAACACGATGACGGCGATGAGGTGGACGATGACGGCACCACCACAACCAAAGATTCAGATTCCACGAAGCTAACGGCTGGCGATAACAAGGACTCACTAGATCCAGAGCGTCCCAGTTCGTCGGGTAAGAGCGATAAGTGCGATACCAGCGATAACAATGGATCGATTGTACAAAAAGCAGCCAACGTCGAACTTGGCTCGGCTGTGGGCAATGGCAGCGCCGTTGAGGCGGAACCAGCGGCACCAAACGAATTGGCACAAAAAGAAAACGAAAAAGAAACTCAAAATCAAAATCAAAATGAAAATGATAAAGAAAAAGAAATTGATAAAGAAATTGAAAAAAGTAATGAAAAATCAGAAGGCGAAGCAGAGGCTGTGGCAGTCGCTGACGTTGAAGCAGATGCTGACGCCGATTCAACAAGCTCGGCAGCTGCTGCTGTTGACGTTGGCGCTGTGACAGCCACTGTGGCAAGCCCGTTGGACACTGATCTGGATGTGGCGAAGAGCGAAGCCCTGGCTAATGGAGCCGCTGCAGCTACAGCATCAGCCGCTGGCGAAGCCGTTGATGCCGCTGACATTGCAACAGCCGAGTCTGGTTCTCAATCATGCACTAACGCCAACACAACCACCACAACCACCACTACCACAACCACAAATATCACCACCACCACTATAACCACCATTACCAATCCATCAACAACGACTACGACTGCGTCTGCCTCTGAGCCAGCGGGTCAAAACTGCGAAAATGCTAACTCCAACTCAAATTTAGGCTTGGACGAGGAGGAAAGCGTCGCTGGCAGCTATCCGCCATCGACACTGGCTGTGGTCGAGGATGCCACCATGTGGCCATCGATGCAGGATCTGAATACGCGCTTGCGTCGCGTCATCACCGCCTACCAGCGCAACTACAAGAAGGAGGAACTGAAGCAACAGCAGAAGGCCAAGGTAAGTGCTTCTTCGACTGCCCCCATTACAATCATTCCATCAGTGTCCCATTATGTTCCCACTTCTGTTAAGCCAACATCGATTATATATCGATTTTAACTATCGAATTTGACACCCAGTATTTCCAACTATTCACAAAAACCGTCGAATATCCCTAGCAAGAACGATGGAAACAGTTTGCATATTCAATTGACTTATCGAATCTGTCCAGAGTTATCGATTAATATTGATAATATTTAAAATGTCGATTTAAAGCTTTTACATACAGCTTTCAAAATTTAATCGATTTTTTCGACAATGGATCCAAAATAAACAGCGATAAATATAATCATTAATCGATCGCTCTAATTAAAGAATATATATACACGATATCTAAAGAGTTCAGCGTTAAAAATCGACAAGCTTCAGATTTTTTTACTGATGCAATCGATATTTCTAGTGTTATTGATTATTTATTGCTTGTCAGTTCGAACATAGTAAAAAAGACTAAATCTTCTCAATTTGTAGTTATCGATCAATTCGGATACATTTATCGATGAATGTTATTTATTTTCTCTAACAACCATTTTTTATATATATGTTTCCATCACTCTTGCAATATCCTATTGTATTACGTAAGCAATTTGTGTTTATCGTTTTGTATTTTGCAAATAACACCAAAAACCAAAAAAAAAAAAACAAACAAAATTTGTAGTGTCAAAAGAAGATATTGAAGTATGTAGTTTTGTTGCTTAGCTGTTGGCCGTAGATTAAAGAAAAATCCTTGGCTTTAGATTTGCGAAAAACCAAAATTGTCGAATTGTAAATTGTAGTTAAAGTAGATTTGAGAACCGAAAACTAGAACCGCGGACGGACTGTGAAAGGACTCAAACTCAAACTTATCTGGCGACCTAACCAACAGCTGATTAACAAAACTATCTGCTAAAGAAAAATGAGAGGCGACAACCCTGTTTAAATGAGCTGTCCTTGCTGCTCAAATCACTCAATTAGAGTTGTGTCGCATAGTTCATAAAACGGAACTAGTGAAACTTTGTTGGTGCTCAGTGAACATGCACATACGCATCGTTCATGAACTAAGTGCTGAACTAAAGTGAACTAGTGAATAAAATGATCAAGTCGATAGTAAACTAAAATGCTCAGCTCTATTCCTTGTTTACACTCATTCGCTCTCTCACACACACACACACATGCTCTCTCTCTCTCTCCTCTCTCATGAAATGTTCGCTTGTTACTGTTGTTACAACTACTCCTCCTCCTCTGCCTCAACAGCTACAGGCTTTGGTCTCATCGACGCCGCCGCTATCGGTGCCAACCACCCCCACTCTGCAGTCGATGCAAATGCAGATGCAGGGCGGCGCTGGCGTTGGTGGCAATGCGGGCGCCAACGTCGGTGTCGGTGTCGGCGTCGGCGGCGGTTCCGTTAGTCAGCTGCAGCAGCAGCTCGACTCGAGCAATCGCAGCCTGCAGGCTTTGATGCAGTCGCAAGGTGCCAGCACCTCAGCTGCTGCAGCAGCAGCCGCTGCCGCCGCCGCCGCTGGCTCTGGTTCATCGCATGGAATGGTGGGTCAGCATCAACAGCAGCAACAACAGCAGCAACAACAGCAGCAACAACAGCAACAACAACAGCAGGTGGGCGGAACACAGGTGCCGGCCATGCCCACCGCCGCAGATATCAGCCTTATGCTGAGCATCCTCAACACCACCGATGTCAGCCAATTGGCCAATTTGGATATCAGCAAACTGGCCATGTATTTGGTTAGTATGAACAATGTACGTGAAACAACCTGATGAGTACCTCTCTCTCTCTTTACTTAATTTTAAAAGTCTATACAATGAAAAACTCAAATACTCAAAAACAAAAAACAAAAACTCCCCGTATACCCGGCAGAACTTACTACCCACCACTTACTCACCTACAAATTTAACCAGCAAATCGTCAACATCATGCAGAACTTAACACACCCTTACTCTCTCTCTCTCTCTCCTTGTTCAAAAAGCCCACATGGGGCGTTAAATAGACCATGACCCATCCACCCAATCACCACTCAAAAATACTCAATGCCGCCCTCCATCTCCTCCTCAACAACCCACCACACACTGACAATAACTTACCACACACACACATATATATATATATATATATATATATACATACAAATACAAGCACTCACATTAAACATGCTGATCTAACTAACCCTTTGAAACCGTTACATTTGAGTACATTAAACATACTAACAAGCATGATCTATACTTATAAGAAATTTCTGTATACAATTGAATTACTTGCTATATTTAACTATTTTATTAGTTCTTAAGACTTTTTCTCAATTGATATTGATTTTTAATATGCCAAAGTTTTATAACGATTACCAAATGTAATCGAATTTTAAGGAATTTTCAAGTATTTAAAATCCTCAATTTTATATTTTGCAAATTAAGATATATTATGTGAATCGTTGTTGGCCATTAAGTATTCAAAAGTCCATCTCGAGCCATAAACCGGTTTAGAGCTATTCGCTACTTTGCATTCCATAAGTTTGCGCTATTTAAGTCAGCCATTTTTATTTATTACTAAATTACCGTTGTCTTCTCACGTTTCGATTGCTATCTGTACATATCGATAAACCCCTTCGCTCGCGTGCATTCAAAAAGCGAATTTCAATGTGGAGTGAGAATAAATGAAGTGTGTGAAAAGTCAAAAGAGGAAATCTGGCAAGCAACGGCAGCAACAGCAGCAGCAGCACCAGCGACAGCGAAAGAGGCAAAATAAAATGAAATAAGTTACACCCACCGTGCGAGGTGGTGGCCGTCGCTGATTTCTGTCAACTACATGCGACTGTATAACTGTCTCGTACAACTGTGTGTGTGTATGTATGTATGTATGTACTTCCGAATGTTCAAACAAAAGCAACGACTACAGCGGTGACAAAACGAGACGCAAGACATGCCGTAAGAGCAGGGCAACATCAACAGCAACGGCGACGGTGGCGGCGGAGGCGGCGAAAATACAAATACAAATACAGATGCAAAATACAAAATACACTTATGCTTAATTTATGCAAAATAAAAGAAGAAGAAAAAACATACACTGAGAGCGGGCGAAGCCAGGCCCGAAATGTGGTGCACACGAGATGCTCGGGCGCGAATGAGCAGCCAAACGAGCAAGCGAGGAAAATGTCAAACCAGCCGCCCCAAAATATGGAGGCAAACAGTAAAACCACAGACATGTTGGCCAACACAGCTCTTGGGTCAAATTATGAGATGGGACTTGGAGATGGGAGTCAATTGTACAACCTGACGCGTATTTCACTGTAGCAACAACAACGACGACAGCAGCGCGACGACGACGCCATTATCAAAAGGCGAAGCGAACGCCAGCGCCATCAATCAAAGCTGAAGCAACAACAACAATAACAGCAATACCAAAGGCAGAGTCGACGCTAGCAGAGCCTAGCAGCAGTAAGAAGAGCAAGCATAACCGTCTCACAGGCAAAGCCAAAGCCGTCGCATTATTGTTGTTGTATTGACGAAGTTCTTCTTTGGTGACGATGATTGTTGCCGTGGCGGCAGCGGCAGCGGGCGACGCTGGTCTCCGACTGTTGGGTATTGGTATCGGTATCGGTATCGGGTGGTTGCTGCTGCTGCTACGTTGGCTGTACTTGTGCGCCGTTGTTTGTATTAGTTTTTCATGACGAAGCCTGTATGTATGCTTGTGTGTGTAATTTTACATTTTCTGGATTTATCCAATGTTTAATTTTTTGCCTTCATTGCCTGCCCACCCAAATGCTGTTGTCGTCGCTTTGCTGCTCTCAGGCAGGCCGCGTATCCGTATCCGTGTCGTCGCTCTCACGGGGCGAATTATTGAGCGAGACGAGATGGCGAATATGTGACTTGGTACGGTGACCTGTTCCGCTCCTGCTTTTTCTTATAGCCCCGCGGCGCGTCAATAAAGCCAAAGCCTAATTGTGCTCATTTTAGCTCATAGTTGTTGTTGTCTGCTCCTTTTGCTCCACTGTTCGTTCGTTGTTCTGTTTTTGCCACTTGCAGCAGCAGCTTAAGAGATTTTTGTTGTTTCCTTCTAGAACACAAGCATAAACCTTGCATATAAATGTGTATGGGAATGGGTATGTATGTAGAAGCAGATGTGTGCGTGTGCGTGCATGTGTGTGTGTGAATGTTTGCCATTCTTTTTATGCTATCTTTCTGGTGTGCGATTTGCTTGGATGCTCACCTTGCTGACCGCTATTCGATTTATTATTTTATTAGCATTTGTTGCACAGTGGTGCAATTGCTATTAGTTTTCATTGCTCATTTATTTAAAGCTAGTTTGACCACTATGCGCGTGCGTCTCACGTGTAGCCGTTGCAGCTGCGCATTCACACCTGTCGGCCATAAATTATTTAACAAATTTTTTTTTCTCATTTTGAGAAAACCTGCCCAGTGTGCAATGGTCAGTTCATCAATATAAGTTGCACACACACACATACATACATACATATATTGGGATACGTGTACGAATGAGCCGCTGTTGTTATCTACCTGCTTTTTGATTTAGTTTTGCGTTACGCTTTAGTCAAATTTACGACCACACATGCATAAAAACGTCGCACGCTTACACACACACACCTATACATGTGTAGTCGTTAACTCTCACGTGCAGTTGTGCAGTTGCTTCTCTCACTCTCCCTCTCTTGCTCTCTTACCGGCCGATCATGTTTTCATATGTGTGTGTTTAGTCATATGCATTTTCTGAAGATGTGTCGCTGTCGCCGTCGATTGGCAGCTCGCTTTGTGCTGTTGCTACGGCTTCGGCTGCTGCTAGTGCTGTTGGTATTGGTATTGGTGGTGGGATTGTTGGATGTGTATCTGTATCTTACAGATTGATTAATAATCTCGTTTTTATACACGACAGAGCGCTCTTTCGCTCGCTGCTTTGGCAGCGGCTGGGTACGTGCTTATCGCACTTTAATGCAGTTTCTATCTTTCGCAATATATTGTACAGTATATGTAGATTCGTATGTACAAATGTATATGTGTACATATATGTAGATTAGTTGCCCATGCCAAAGGTCGTATTAATTAAACTATAACAAGGGTCAAGAATTGTCTATAGAAATTCTAGAACTCTTTTTTGTCACGTGTATTGATGTGTGTGTGCGCGCGCTCATTTTGTACCTGAAATTTTAATCCATTATTTTATTTTATCCGTTTTACGCTGTGTGTCCTTTGCTCAGTCACTGCCTCTGCTGACTCCTCTGCTTCTGCCTTCTGCTTTGTCGTCAACAGTTTTTGTGGTACATTTGTTTCATTGCTTGGCTTTTTGCCCCCACCCCTCACTCCATATCTAGATATACACATGTGTGCGCTAGTGTGTGAATATGTGTGTGTGACAGGCTCTGGCTTTGCCATTGCCTTTTGCTTACATTACACACAGTTGACACAATGTGCGCTGCCTTCTCATTCTTCTTCAACTCGTCCATCTAGTGCACACAGACACAGAATAAATACATACGCGCTCTCGCTAGCGGCGCTCTCGCGTTCAATGCGCTCTCTTTCTCTCTCTCACGCTGTATGTCTCTCTTGGCACTGCAAGTGACGTTTTGCCTGTGCCTTGTGCCTGTTCCTTCGCCTTCGCCGCGCTCATTCACCTCAGTGGATGGACGACAGGCTGTGACTGCCTTTCTGCCTGCCCATCTCATTCATATTCACATTCACCCAAAACGGCGTTTGGCTTAATCTCACGATTGTTTGGTTTCGTTTGGTTTGGTTTTTCTGCTCTGGCTCTGGCACTGGTTCAGCTCTGCTCTGCTCAGCTCAGTTTTGTTGCTCTGCTCTGCTCCCTCGCTCAATAGTAGTTGCTTGACTGTTGTTGTTGTTGGTTTGACTAGCGACCCTCTCCCCCGTTCTCTACGTCGCCGTTGCCATCGCTGTTGCTGGCTGATTCGCATTCGATTTTAGCTGCTAGTGCCGCTGCCGCTGCCGCTGTCGCTGCTTCCGTGCGCGTATGCGTCCCCGTTGTGGTCTCTTTGTATGTGTGTGTGTTTGTGTGTGAGGAGTGTTTCTTGTATTTAGTCCGCAATGCGCTCGCTCATTATTTGTTTGAGCGCCGCGGTGTAAAGTTGTAAAAAGTCCAAGTGCTTGAGCAGCAAACGCATCCATATCCAAAACAACGTCGTCGGGGCTTTTCGTATCTCTGCCTCTCTTCGTCTCTCCCGCTTAATGCATGTGCCACTGTGTGTGTGTACGCTTGTGTATGTGCATAGAAGAAATAATAATCAAACGAATGGAAAAATGTAATTGCTGAAGCAAAAGTAGACGACGAGACGAGTGCGAGTGCGAGTGAAGAGCTAAGAGTGAAGAGTGGCGAGTGCAGACGTCGCCGCAACAACACCAAGCAACGTGCAAATGGCAAATGTGTCGCCGCAATGAATGATAATTAGTGCTTAATTAAAATCAATAATGTCGAAATCGAAAACCATTTCAATATTTGTGATATAGCATATATGCATACTTATATATACGTATATAAATACATATATATTGTAATTGTAATAGTAATTGTAATTGTAAATGCAATTGCATATCGAAATTGAGTGTTCATGAGTGTGAGTGGTTGTATGCGTGTGTTTCTATATATGTGCCTATTGTCTAATACAAAATGGAGGTTATTAAACCCATGGATTTTAGCAGCTTCTCCGCCTTTTGCGAGCATCTCAATAAATCAACAGCAGCCGTAACAACAGCAACAACGACAACTACAACATTAAACAATGGCATTTATTTGGAGGTAAAACTACAATGCAATGACAATTTATTGCATTAAATATTTCTGCATAATATAAAAATATAAAAACTTAATTAAAATAAAGGCAAATTGGCAAACGAAATAAATGTGAATGCAAAGAATGCGTGCAGAAAAAAAGCGCAAAAGCAAGCGAAGAACAAGCAGAAGCGAAATAAAAGTAACAACCAACAGCAGCGGTGGCTGTGGCGGCTCCGGCAGAGGTAGAGGTAGACACACAGCAGCAGAGGCAGCAGCAAGTAGTCAGTCGAGCCGCAAAGTTAAAACGAAATACAAAACAATAAATTTATGCCTATAGATTTCACATGTACAATCGTTGCCCACTTACACGGCCCCTGTAACTTACTCTCTTAAAACTCTCTCACATACACGCACACAGGGGCAAACAAATAAACAAACACACGTTAACCAGTTGGGATGGCTCAGCGTATATATGGTTGTGTATTTGTGTGTGTTCTGTGTGCTCATTTAAATTCGTTTTTGCCGCCTCTGTCTCTTCTACCCCATTTCGCCGCAAGTCAAGCCGTTGTCGTTGCCATTGCCATTGCTTTGCTACTTACTAATAATCATAATCAATCGCTCGCACTTGTATCGTGCAAATGCACGAAGAACAGGGGCGAATGCGAAGGCGTCGCGTCGCCTCTCGTCGCGTGGCGGGGCATGTCGTTTGCGCAAGCGAGACACAAGATGGTATAAGATACAAATAGGATAGAGTCGGATAGTAGGGGGAGTCATAGTAGTAGAAGAGGTCGCTCGTTGAATTTCCTTAGCTTCGGTTGCTTTGTCGTTTGTTTTTGTTTGTCTCCTCCTCCCCCTCTTTTATTTTTTGCTTGAAATTTGTATAGCGAAAAGCCGTTAGCCTGCATATATATATATAAATACATATAATATATATAAACACACACACAGTGCTGCCAACCTGCGCCAATTGGCATCCTTGAGGCCAGACTTGCCAACATGACTACAAGAGCAGCCCCCTTCCATTTTTAATGAGTTGACTGCAAGCGTCGTTTGCAGTTTTGTTGTTGTTTTGATTTGCATTCAAAAAACACATACACACATTTAAATAAATATACGTGTATGTATTGTACTTGTGTGTGTCGGTTTTTATTTGCAACCACCTGGCAACGCTGTCTAAGCAGTAACCGACTGACAGCCACATTTTAGGGGGCCCACTTCAACATTATTATTATTATCATAACTAACTGCACACACACACACATACACATAGTCAAATATGCTTGTGTGCGTGTCAGTGTGAAGAGAGCTTCTTTTTGCTGCTAGCCCGTGCAATTGGTCTCGCAGGATTCATTTGTTTTTGTCTCCGACTGCCTACGCTGCGTCTCTTGTCTCAACATTCGCCGTAGCCTTTGCCCTGTGTCCTCTGCCCTCTGCCCGTGCTCTATGTCGGACGCTCTAATAGGGGTGTAAAATGGACTTTTTTTACTTTTATTATTATGATTTTATTGTATTTCCAGTTTCAGTTTCTGTTCGCTCGTATTTAGTCGACGTCGTCGTCGTCGTCGACGTTGGCGTTGTCGTTGCTATTGTCTCTCATTTTGCCCCTTTGCTTTGGGCTTGCCATTCGCATTTTGTACTTTTCGCAAACATTTTTGTAATTTTTGAAAGGCTCGCGCGGCTACCAACCCCCTACACGACCATACATATACCTATATATGTACATATATATCAGTGAGGCAGCACCCACCCTTTATGCATCCCGTTATGTTGTTTCTGTGGATGATGATGATGATGAGGCGAGCAGTAGGAGGAGGGGTCCTGCTTTTAATTCTTTTTCAAATTGTGTAAATATTCGTAATGAATTTGAACTGCATTTGCTATTTAATACCCTAACCTAGTTAGAGCTCTTTTAAATATGTCAACAAATATGTGACACTATATATGTATATGCATAATAATAGATACATATGTATCATAATTACGTACATAGCATAGTCTATGTTTTTCAGATCGAACTGCTCTACATTATATAGAGTTTCCGTGTAGCAACAATTTCGCAAAGTTTTTTAATATGTCAATGATATCTTTTCTTTTTTGTTATGTTTTGCGTCTTTCTTAATATGAACGGGAAATCGGTAATCACACTGAATGATTATATCACTCCCTATATATATTTGTTATATATATATATACATTTGTATGGCTCTTGGTCTTATCTTATCTTTGGCCTCACTGTGCCTGACTTTTGGTATACGCATGAATGGGTAACGCTTGTAAAAGTAGCTAAGATTTTAATACTTCATGTCTGATGATGTCTTCTTCTTTAATCTATTAACGAGTCTCCACATTGAGTCAGCATTTAAATGACCAATGTGATTAATACACATGCACAAACAGAAAGCAAATCCATATACGAATATATGTAGAGAGCTAACAAAAAGATTAAAGTCAACTGAGTAATAATTATTGAGAATGTTTAGAGAATACGAAAAAAAAAAAAAATAATAAATTGTAATAGTATACTCGAGATACAATAAAAGAAAAGAAAAGCTCACAAGATATAAGAAAGCTCTATGTGAACTACTTGCGCATTAATTAAACGAACAACATAAGAAAATATTTTGTAAAGCGCTTAGAGGATTGGGAAAAAGACAAGTGTGACAGATGGGTATTACTTTAAATAGAAAATTTTAATAAATCACTAAATTCTCCATATACCAACTCGTATACCAACTCTGAAAGTGATATTTTCATTAGATAAGAAAGAGATAAACAAAGAAGCTATAGATTATAGGTGAGAAAGAAGCTTAATAGATTTAAAGATGTGGAGTATGCACGGAGGGAAGAATCTCAGAAGACATGGAGATGTGGCGTTTTTTTTTAGAGTACTAGAGTATTAAAAAACTTATCATTATAAAAACGATGTCTAACCTGATAATTGATATTTGTATATACTAAATAGTAGTACAGATAATAATAATAATAAGATATCTACTTTATTTAGATGTACAATTTATATACGGTTTATAAGTAGTATATTTATATATATACATATGTATTCTCTTTGCTGATCCAAAACTCACTCTGATTTTTGTAGAAAATGGAGCGCCAGGGTAAGATGGAGCTGGCGGCAAAGGAGCGTGAATCGCAGCGGCTACAGCTAATACCCAAGAAATGGAATCGTCGCGAGGAATATGAATTTCTACGCGTGCTTACCGGCTATGGCGTCGATTTGCAGCTGAACACGCCCATGGGCGGCAGCAATAGCAGCAGCAGCATCATCATCAATAGCAGCAGTGGCGCTAGCCACATGCCCGACTGGACCAAGTTCAAGCAGATGGCACATCTGGAAAGGAAGAGCGATGAAACGTTGAGTGATTACTACAAAGTTTTTGTAGCCATGTGCCGAAGGCAGGCGGGCTTAAAGCTCAGCGAGAACGAGCGTGGTCTTGAAGGCATTGTCGAAGAGGTGGAGAAGGAGCACGCCAAGCTCATTCTGGATCGCCTTGAGCTGCTGGCCAAGCTGCGCGAAGTAGCGCGTAATCCCCAGCTGGAGGAGCGACTCAAGTTGTGCACCATGAATACGGATACGCCCGATTGGTGGGAGCCGGGACGACACGATAAGGAGCTGATTGCAGCTGTGCTCAAGCATGGCCTCTACCGCTCCGAGACGTTCATCTTCAATGATCCCAACTTCAGTTTCTGCGAGTCGGAAAAGCGCTTCATTAGGGAACTGGAGGCCCAGATACAGCGCACCATCAAATTGGAGGCTTTCAATGCAGAAAAGGCGGCAGCAGCTGAAAAAGCGGCAGCAGCCGAAAAGGCAGCAGCAGCAGCCGCCGCAGCTGCAGCAGCAGTTAAACATGAGATCATCGATCTGGATGATGAGCTGTTGACCAAGGAGAGTGTCATCAAGAAGGAGTCGCCAGTTAAAGCTGAAGTGAAGCCAGAACAAAGTGCAGACAAGGCTGAGGTCGAGGAGTCAAACGAAGAGAAACCAACAGCAGATAAGATGGACGTGGAGAACGTTGAAGAGAAGGCGGCAGACAAGGAAACATTGCCGGATGAAGCTAAGCTAAGCAGTGAAGCTGCTGAAGACGCTGAAGAGCTGTCCGCTGCCAAGACAAATGAAGCTGAAGCTGAAACTCCAGCTGAGGCCGAAGCGACGGAGGCCAAGTCCAAGGAGCAGGCTGAAGAGAAAATGGATGTGGATGCAGAGCCAATTGCAGAAAATGGCAATGAAAAGGAAGCAGAAACAGAAGCCGTTGCCATGGCCGAAGCAGAGAAGCCAGCTGAAAGCCTCAACGACGAAACTGCGGAAAAGGAAGAGGAGAAGAAGCCAAGTGACAAACAAGCAGAAGACGACTCCAAAATGGAAACAGAATCCGTGAAGTCAATTGTAGCTGAGGAAAAGGAAGCAACTGAGGCGCCAGCTACGGAAAAGGACGATGAAGCAGCAGCTGCCAAAGTTGAGGGCGAGAAAGGCGACGAAGCAGTCGTCGAAGCTGTCAAGGACACGCCGGAGAAGGAGAAGGAATCAGCTGCAGCTGAAACTATTGAAACTGAACCTAAAAAAGTTGAAGCCGAGGCAGAAGTCAGCAAAGCAGATGAGATTAAGATTTCGAGCAGTGTGGAAAAGCCAGCAGCGGAACAGGAGATACTTGATCTGGTGGCTGGGCCCAGTGATCCGGATGATGATGAGGTCATGAAGGAGAAGGAAAAGGCTGTCGAAGAGGAATGCAAAAAGCAAGCAGCTGAACTCAAGGCGCGTTTCCCCGATCTTGAGGTCATTCAGCCGGCGGCTGTGAAACAGCAAAAGCTGGAGAAACCGAAGCTAGAGATGTGCATGATACGTTGGTTCAAGGACTTCGCTCTAGAGCGACGCATCGCACACATCGTGGTCTGCGTGGAGACCAACAAATGGCCAGTGGATAAGCACTATAGCGCCTTTGCCGGCTTGAAGGGCAACACAGATCTAAATATAGCTTTGCATGAGTCCATACCGCATTTGAATAGCAGCGAGCGACGCTCCACAACGCCCGATGTGATAACCATAACGACGGATCAGGGTGTTACGAAGCACTTGCAGGCTTCGCAGATGCAACAGGTGGCCAGCAGTGCAGGTGTCGTCTCTGCCACCAGCAATGTCCAAGCATTGCCCAAGGCACAGGTATCAACGCCAACAACGTTGCCTGGCCTGGATGCGAACAGCATTAATGCAGCTGTGGCAGCTGCTGTAGCAGCTGCAGCCAGTGGCGGCAATGCCACATCCTTGTCAGCTTTGCTGCCGGGCATGTCGCTGAGTGCGGCTACTGCGGGTGCAAGTGCGGCAGCAGCAGCAGCTGTTGGGGCAGCTGGTCTAAATGTGCCCAGTGCTGGAACCTTAGGCTCGAATGCGGGCAAGAAGCGCAAACGTCACATTGCCATCGACGTGGAAACGGAGCGTGCCAAGCTGCATGCGCTGCTCAACAGCTCGTCAAGTAAGTAGCTGAGAAATTGAAGAGAAATTACAGATCTTGGACATGACAACTAATCTCTTTCAATTTCTGCTCTCGTTTGCAGTGGCTCCCAAAGATTGGGAAAGCGAAATAGCCAATATGGAGGCGTTAACTGGCGCTGCAGGTCGTCGTGGTGGTGGCTCAGGCTCTGCTGCCTCTGCCGCCGCTTTGAGTGGCATGCAACCACCGCCTGCACATCAGCATGCCTCACTATCACGTCAATCCTCCGGTCAGTTTAATAAGCCCGCTGTGCCCGCAATGAAAACGCCGCCACCATCAATGGGCGCGCCCATGGATTTGTCCTCAAGGTGCGTAAGAACTTAATACCCTGAAACAGCTCGTCCAATACTATCCAGTTCACATATATTAACTCTCTCATCATCAACTCTACACAGCAGCCTGCCCAAGATGAATATGACAGAGATGCTGAAGTCGGCTTCCAGCTCGGGCGCCATTGATCTAAGCGAAGTGCAGGACTTCTCGATGCCCTCCAAGAAATCGAGTGTGCACGCAGCGCTCAGCTCCGCCTTTCCATCAATGGCGGGCAGCAAAAGCAAGCTGGATGATACGCTCAACAAGCTAATGAAGAAGAACAATTGCGTAAGTGTTGACTCGATATAGAACCGAAAGAAACTGAAGATTAATTATATATTTATATATCTTACACAGACCATTGAGGAGCCCGTCATTGGCAAGGAGAAGAAACGCAAGAAGCTGGATGAAATTGTCTTGGGCTTGTCGGCTGCCAAGGAGCAAAAGACTTTCCCAGATCCCTCATTACCCTCGTCGAAGAAACCACAAATACCGCCCAGTGTATCGGTGACGCCGGCCAATCTTCAAGCGCCCAGCCAGCAACAATCCAATCAGAAACCATTTACCATCACTGTGACGACAGTGCCCGGAAGTGAGTTGGAGTCTCTGCGCTTTCATACTCTAAACAAGCCAAGCCGGAGGCGTTACATTAAGCCATCAAAAACTAACTTCTCCAACTCTCTTGTTTTATCCTTTGTAGAGTCCAAGAGCGGCGGCCAAGGCAGCAGCAGCGGCGGTGGAGCCGGCGCCAGCAGCTCCTCGGGCAGCGGCCTCAGCGCCTTGCAAAACATGGCCATGGGCGGTCTGTCCAGCAAGGACAGCCTGAATGCTCTGCTGGCCCAAACAATGGCAACCGATCCACAATCGTTCCTCAAGCAGCAGCAGAAGATGATGCAGTTCCTGCCGCCATCACAGCGCAAGGCCTACGAGAATATGCTCGCCGAAATGGAGCAGGCAATGAAGCTGAGCTGCAAGTTCAACTCCTCGCACGATGTCAAGGTCAACAAATGGCTTTCGGACATGTCCAGCCCGCTGGGCGATCAACTGAGCATTGATTATGTTGGAGCAGGAGCTGGCGGCAGCGGAGGAGGAGCTGGCAGCAGCAACAGTCGTCGCGGCAATCGGGGTCAACAGAGCAGCTCGAGTGCCCAGCAGGCGGCCAATGCGGCGCAGTTGCAAAAGCAACAGCAGCAGCAGCAACAACAGCAGCAGCAGCAACAGCAGCAACAACAACAGCAGCAACAACAGCAACAGCAGCAGCAACAACAGCAGCAACAGCAACAATCGATGGCTGGTCCGCAAGGCCTAACTGGAGAGGAGCCCGTGCCGGTGATCAACAAGCAAACAGGCAAGCGACTCGGTGGCAATAAGGCGCCGCAACTGAAGCGCCTGATGCAGTGGTAAGTGTAAATCTACAAAGATAAGTAGATGATGAGCATACATAATGATATGTTCCCACTCTTTGTGGCTTGCAGGCTCACCGAGAATCCCAACTATGAGGTAGATCCCAAATGGCTCGAACAGATGCAGAATCCGATGTCAGCGCCTTCGCCCAAGCCCAGCGTTAACACTATGGACAACAGCAACAGCTACGGCGTTTCCAAGTCGCATGGTGGACGTCCATCGTCTAATTCGAGCAACGCCTCCTCCAGCAGTCACACACAACAGCCGAGCGCTGCTCAATCGCCGGCTGGCAATTCGAGTGGTTCCTCGAAGAAGTCGTCGAGGCAGTCACAGTCGGCGGCAGCCTTGGATCAGGCGGCGTTGCAGTTCGGTTCGCTGGCTGGCCTCAATCCCAGTTTGCTGGCCAATCTGCCCGGTTTGGGTGCCTTCGATCCGAAGAATCCGCTCGCCGCCTTCGATCCGAAGAATCCGCTGCTCTCGATGCCATTTGGCGGCATGCCCGGTATGAGCAATATGCCCGGCTTGGGCAATCTCAACAATATGAATCTGTTCGCCAGTCTGGCCGGCATGGGCGGATTGGGTAATCTAGCCGGCATGGATGCCCAGTCACTGGCTGCGCTCATGGCTGCTGCGGGACCAACGCTTGGCGGCCTCACAGGCAGCACAAACGCGGGCACCGGCAAGAGCCAGTCGCAGTCCAGTGCTGGGGGCAACTCCTCCAGCGCCTCGTCCTCATCGGCGGCCAGCAAGAAGAAACAACAACAACAACAGAACGAAGCCGCTCAATTGGCAGCCGTTGCTGCCGCCGCTGCAGTCAACAGCAGCGGAGCGGGCAGCTCCTCGGGAGGCAAGAATTCGAACGCCTCTGCATCGCAACTTGCAGCCGGATTTCCATTCCTTTTCCCGAATCCCTCGTTGCTGTATCCACCCATGGGCCTTGGTGGCCTCAATCCGTATTCGCTGGGCACCAGTGGACTGGGCTCGGCATACGATCAGCTGGCGCAGCAGTATAATCTGCTAAATGGTGTAGCCACCTCGTCAGCAGCTGTCACCGGATCCACGCAGTCGGGCAAGTCGCATCAGTCGCAGTCGAGCAAATCGAGCAATTCACGTAATGCCTCCAACTCGGCGGCGAATTCGGCAGCGAATCTGATGAATGCCATGGCCAGCATGAGCGCCAATACGGTGACAACGCCATCCAGCTCGAGTTCCAGTCGCAGCCGCCAGAGCAGCAGTCAACGCAACTCTGCTGCCTCAGCCACGCCCAGTGCCGCGGATATGGCACAGTTGTCCAGTCTACTAATGCCTGGTGCCGATCCTCATTTGCTCGAATCGCTCAGTCGCATGAGCAGCATGGATTTGGCACAAGCCACCCGTCTCATGAGCTCTTTGGGCATGCCTCCGCTACCCACGCCCAGCAGCTCGAACAGCAACAGCACCAGCAGTTCCAGTGCCGCCAGCAAACGTGCTGCTGCAGCAGCTGCTGCCAACGAAGCATCCGCCAAGGAGCAACAGAAGTGGTTCGAGAGCATTGCCCGTGGTGCATTGCCAACGGATCTGGCTGCACTACAGGCCTTCTCGCAGGGCAAAATGCCGAGCACATCATCCGTTAGTTCGAACAGCGGTAGCGGCGGCGGCTCCAGCTCGGCCAGCAAAAGCTCCAAGTCGGCAGCAGCTGCCGCTGCAGCAGCCGCAGCTGCAGCTGCTCAAATGCCTCAAATCCCAGGCATGTCCAGTGAATTCTCACAGGCGCTGCTCGCTGAGATGGCCGCTCAGGCGATGGCAGCTGCCGGCGGCTCGCTGCCATTGAGTGGACCTGGTTCGCTAGCCAGTCTAGCTGGCCTAACAGGCGGCTCATCCTCTTCAGCTGGCGCTGGAGGTGGCGGCGGCGGAAGCAGCAGCAGCAGTTCGGCTGCCAAGCGACAACGCGAACAGGATGCATTCAAACAGCAAATGGACTTCTATACCAAGTCCTTGGGACTGGGCTCGGGCATCTCGCTGATACCCACCTCTTCGTCGGGCAGCAGTAGCAGCTTGAATGCTGCCGCCGCCTATGTAGCCGCTCTGGATGCAGAGCATCTGCAGCAGCAGCAACAACAGCAACAGCAGCAACAACACAAATCGAAACGTGCACGCAGCGAGCTGCATCCCACGAAGGATGAGCTGGCAGCTGCTGCTTTAGCTGCTGGTTTGCCTCTCAATTTGGGCGCCAGCATCGAGAAAAGTTTGCGCGGTGTCAGCGGCTCCAGCAGCTCCTCAACGCCAGCGCCGCCAACACCCACGCCTGAGCAGGATAAAGTGACGCTGACGCCGTTGAATGCGAGCGCCTCGAATGCAGCCAATGCGGCAATTGCAGCGAATCTGCCATCACAGACAACGATCACAATTGCACCGCCCATCAGCAGTGGCGCCAGCACCAGCAGCGAACGATCGGAACGCAGTGAATCACGCATTTCGTTGACCATAACGAATGCAGCTGATGCCGCTAAACTGCCGCCTCCCTACGAGGAGGCCGACGAGCTGATCATTCAGCCCATACTTAAGAAACCCGCCGCACCGGGCAGCAGTCATGGCGGCAGCGTTGAGGATCTGGATGCTAGTGGTGCAGCTAATAATTCGGTGGCCAATTTGAGTGGTTCCAGTAGCAGCAGCTCCTCCGTTGCCGCTGCAGCGGCAGCAGCAGCTGCTGCCGAAGAAAATCGACGCTCTTCCAATCGTCTAAAGCGTCCGCGTTCCGGCAACGAATCCGAACAGCCCCCAGAGAAGCGACGCGAGCTGCGTTCCACGCGTCACACACGTCAATCGGCAGATGCTGCAACCCTAAATCTATCAGCGGGCAGCGAGTCTGAGGACCGGAATGAATGAGTAAAGCGAAGCGCCTAGCCAAACGACAGCGCCCCGCATGTGGGCGTCCGAACCAGACAGGGCAACAGCAACAGCAACAGCAACTGCAACAAAAACAACACTAAGAAGAAGAATATAAATACGAAACCTAAAGCTGAAAACGCTAAAAACAAAAACAACAAGCAGAAGCAAAAGCAAAAGCAAAAGGAAACACAAAAACAACAACTCAAAAAGGCCACCAAGCAGAGTCGAACGAGAAATGCGAATGGCAACGGTAACGGTAACGGTAACGGAAACGGAAACGGACGAGCAGCGGCTAAAGCTGAGACAAGAAACGCACGCAAATTGAACTCAAGGCTAAATGTAACAAGCAGATGCACGCGAACTAGTTCCAATGCGAGAACCAGAACAAGAGCGCGTATTAGTGCGAATAGAAGTAGTAGAACACTTAAGCTTAAAGTTGTGTAAAATATAAGTAAACCCCCAACAGACACACACATACATACATATATATATATATAAATATGATATATATATATACGTATATATATAAACATTGATAGAGTAGAGCTAGTAGCTTGAGTGGGATGCAGCTGCTGCAACAGACACCCGAGTGTTGAATGCTTCCGTGTGCCACAGTTGCTGCTTGTGGCAACACAATCGGGGCAATCACACTTCAGACACCTGTTTATGCATACCCAACTCAGCTAAGAAGATGAAGAAGTTGCCCGGCAATTGTCGCCATAGCCAGCCACGCCTACACATCTCAACCAACCACGCCCTGCTGCAACAATGGCGTGGCCTGGACGCGATGGGCGTGGCTGGATTGCGACGTTTGTCGTGCGAGTATATTAAAAAAAAGCGCTTATAATTTAATTGTAACAATGTGGAGGTGGGCTTCGGTCGGTGGTGCGTGTCAAGATGAGGCTTGCTGCTGCCGAATTGACTGCCACGCCCCCTATTCTAGGCCCACAACACAAGCAGATAAATAACGGTTTAAATTATTGCAAATTATTATTGATAAAAAGGTTAAGCAAAGGAAAAACAAAAACAAAAACGAAAACAAAAAAATCATGTTTAAACAAAAAAAAACTAACTTAAAAGCAGATTGATTGATTAACAAGACACACATACACACCTAAACACCTATTATGATGTATACACACACATATATACAGATATATAGATATAGTTTAATTGGGTTCAATGCTGTCGTCCTTCACAAGAGTTAAACTTAATCACAAAAACAAAACAAAACAAAAAACAAAAAAAAAAAAAAACGAAAAAACAACCTGTACATATTTTAGTATCTTTAATGGATCTTTAATCGTATCAAGTCGGATCGTATCAGTGTCCCAATTCATGTATTTCTCAACCAATTTGTTTCCACTTTATTATATATATATATATATATTGAAATGAATATGTGTGTGTATGTGACCTAAGCCCGAACTATGTTTTTTTTACTTGATCGTCCTATGCCTATGTTAAACTATTTTATGTACTCTGCATGTTCTATATATATATATATATGTATAATATATATATATATATATATATATATATATATATATATATAGATATTGACATTGTCGTCAAATCGCTTTTAATTTTCATTAATTTTAATTTTATGTAATTAGTAAAACAATTTTATATTGCGTAAGTTTTTAATTTGTATTTTGTATGTTTTAAAAATGAATTGAAACAAAGCAACAACAACAACAAATCAGCAAACAAAATTGATAAAAAGAACAAAAAATGTTTATTAACAAATTGAAATACAATATTTATGCGTAAATGTATTGCATTTTCAATTCATATATATATATATATATACATATATATATATATATATATAAATTAAATGGAAGTACATTATTTTTGTTTGCACTTCGATCCATTAAACTAAACAAAAAAATATTTAAAATAAAATAAAATAAAAAGTAAACGAAACAAAAACAAAAAGCAGTTGCACCAACAGACAAGAGCAAATAACAATTTAAATTAGAGATGCTAAGTATAAATCTTAATTAAAGTATGATAATTAAACAAACACAACTACAGCAACAACAACAAGATAAATATATGAAAAATAAATTTCCAAAATTACAAAAACATTTTTACTTTTCATTGCAAATGGAATTTAAATTTTAAACAAGTAACAACACTTTAGTTGCCCAAACTCGAGGTTACCTTGAACCCAGTCCTATTTGCATTGCTTAATATTTTCCATAGCTCACTTCGAGCATTAAATAAAGGCAAATAACGCCAAGACCCGAACCAACAACTCCTTCTACGGCAACCTCCATTTCATATTTAAAAACATAGAAAAACTAAACAAAATCCCCATGCCAACGTCAAGTGCCACTAAAAAGTGTTTGAAAATGTTTTCTCTGAATGAATTTGAATTTAAATTGTAACGAGTTCCACAACGTAGAACTTTTAAGAATCTGTATTTAACCAGCCCAGTTGAAAGTCCTTTAATATCGAACCAAATCATCGAAAAAATGAGACTTCAGTTGGTGTTTACTACGCAATTTATAGATTTATATATGCTTGTATATTCACAGTAATTGAGTTAAACTTAATTAGAGGCAACAGAAGCTGCTTTTAGCATTGCGTTAAATTAAAATTTCAATTTATAAATTGACATACAGACACAGGTCTAATTCTAACTTCGCTGCTCAAATATCGTTTTAGTTGTGCCGATCGCTTAAGCCAATGGGGGATGTGGGGATGAGGGATAAGAACTTACAATAAATACAAAAAACGTACAAATATATGCATGTATAATATACAATATATAAATCGGTGCATTAGCAGTTAAAGCACTTTAACGGTGGAGTCCCCCCCTCCAAAAGAAGGGGAACATCACCTCGACACGAGAGTAAACTTTGAGTCTTAAAGGCTATATATATATATAATTTGCGCATAATTTTGCCCTCGGCTTAGTTTTGGCTTAGTTCCTATATGTAATTTAAATATAGGGATCGCTCCAGCGCCTCCTCGAGCAACTCATCGTTGCGACGCTTCTCTTCGGGCGTTAGTTCGCCCAGCTCATCGAAACCGTCGTCCGAGTAGGCAGGCTCCTCCTCCGGTCGCTCCTCGCCATCCGCCGGGGGCAGCAGCGGCTCGCCAATGATGTGGCGTATATCATTGGGTAACGCCTCGGATCCCTTCAGCTGCAAATAAATGGCCTCCGCTGTTTCCAGAGTACGCTTCAAGTCGATGGTGCCGGTTAGTTCGTTGACATGCTTTAAGATTTCAGTGAATTCATATTTCCTATCGATAATCACGTTCGTCTCCTGATCGAGTATGGCCACCGAGATGAGCAAGTGGAAGTTGGCACAAGGCAGACGCGTCCACAGGCACTCCCACAGCTTGAGCACGTCGTCATTGTCCAGCTCTCGCTTGTACCAGACGAGCAGCCAACGGAAGCAGAAGTACATGTTGTCCGAGTCGTGACTGCACATGTAGTTGAAGAGCGGCGCATTGGCAACCTCGAGCAGTCGGCGCAGCTGCGCAAACTGCGTCTTCATGCCCGCCTGGTCAATGTCAAAATTACTGAACACCATGTTCATGAAGCCAACGAAACACCAAAAGGCATCCACCTCATTCACCTGTATCTCGAGTATGGGCGCTAGCAAATCAGACATGCCTTGGACATAGCCCAAATCGAAATTGTACATAACATACGTCATGAGTATGCCCTGGAGTAGCATCAGATTTGGATTATCCTCGCCGGCAAAGAACTGTTGCGAACGATCCGTGCGCTTTACATCCTTCTCGATTTGGCACTTGCGGTCGCGATAGCCGCAAAAGTTAGATTCTTGAGTCGTGGACATGGACAGCCATTGAGCCTTCATTTTATAATATTCCAACGATTTTAGTTTGCGCCGTTCAATGCGCTCTACTTCCGTGTCAGACCATTGATAATAGTTTAGTAAGTATTTCCAGACTTCGGCCCGCAGACTGGGCACAATGCCTCCTCGAAAGATGATATCCTTAATACGCAGGCTGTCCACGATGCAACCATCACGGGTTTGAAATTCCCGCCACTGAGCCTCATTGAGCGGTTGACCTAAAAGCGAAGATTGCTGTCAATTAAATTGGACAATCTACCATAATTAGCGATTACATACCACGGTGCACGCTCTGGCGTGCTGGCAGATTGTTAACTATTTTCTCATCCTGAGCATTCAGGTTCTCCAGTTCGCTGTCCGCTGGCGATTTGTCGGCGCTCTCGCCGCGACTTTGACTGTTGGAGGAGCAGGCGCTGTTCGTGCTGCCGCTTAACTTAATGAACTGATAGTTGTCCGAGGGCGAGGTTTGGCGATCGTTGTGCCCTAGTGAACCAGGACGTGATTTCGGCGATCGCTGAAACGACGGCTGCACATAGTCCGGTATGGTGCCAAGGAAGCCAGCCAACTTGTTGGGCAGCCAGCTCTCTCTGGGCAATTGGCTGGCCTTGATCTCGCCAATGTCCAGTTCGGCGAAGGTCTTTTTGAGCTTCTGATTCTCCGTGGTCAGTATGGCATACTCCTCGCTGCCACTGCGACTCGTCTCGGAGCTCTCAATGAAATGCTGCTGGCGCATGGAGCGCACAAACAAATCTGCGTTTCCATGCTGAAAGAAGAACTCGCAGTGCACGCTGTTATCGGACTTACGCATAAATCTAATGGTCTGACCTCGATGCCGCACCTCAACGGCAGCCAAATCATCTAGTAATGCGCGCATTATGCGAGCACGTGCTGTTGCTGCATTTCCATTGCTGCCGAGCTCAGCGGGCTTTGTGTTGAAGGCGCTGCATTCGGATGTGGTGCGTGTACGACCCGATATTCTATCCACCAGCGCCCAATCACCCTGATCCTGGCTGTCGTCGGCTATCATAATGCTATCATTGGGCTGCCACTCCAGATACAAACGACGCCTTGGCTGGCTGTACTCCACCAAAGACAAAGAGCCGCTGGTGTTCAGATCGGCAATATGTTCGGCATTCGCTTTCTTCAGCAGCACGCCATCGTGAGTGCACAGCACCTGCACACAATTAACAAATATGTGGGCATTTAATATAAATATATGAGTCAGTGTTAATGAACAAAGACTTTTAGGGGCAGAGACGTTTAACTTACGTTACCAATGCCCTGTGGTACATCCGATTCGGATGCTTTGATACCCTCTTGCGATTCGGATAGCACGCCCAGCTGTATTTGCTGGCAGCGCTCATAGCGCACCGATTCGTTCATAGCGGCCAGCCGTTTCGATTTTTTTGCAAAAGGTAGCAATAAAAAATTTTCAGCAAATTATTACGTTCTAGATATAAACAATTGAAATTTGGATAGAAATTTGGTGTGTACACACTGCACAAATGTGGCGATGCCAACTTATTGCAGTTAAGTAGTGATAGGCTTTTGTTTAATGTAAACAGCTATTTAGTATTTATTTAAGCGTACTGGCAACTCTGGCGTGCTGTTACACTCTTTGATTCTAAGAAACTAAGAGTCTCTTATTTTTTTTGGTATTTTGCTTCAACTCTGGCAACTCTGACGTAATGTTAAATTTAAAGAGGAAATACGTTACATTAAAATTGTCACCACGATTAAATGGTAATTAAAATTTAAACTTTAAGCTTATATTCTATTCTTATTGTAAATTATTTAAATGTTAATTTATTTTATTTTATTTTTTTTTTGAATATTATTTTTCCTTTGCTATTGTTTTTTGTCACAGTTTTTTTCTGCATTCTGAACTGAAATCTTTCTTTGATATAATAAGCCTCATCATTTCATTGTGCATATTTATAAAGATTTTGAAATAACTTGCAACACAATTTAAATTAAGTCACATCATGGCCAACAGCTCGCGACCAATTGATCGAGAGCGAAAGTAAATTTGTGCACTCTACACACATGGGCCATATGACACTCAATAGTTAATGATCAGTTCAACAATTTTTGGCTTGATAGCTTGGTAGCGTATGCCGGAACAGGCACGTTCGATGATTCTTTGAAAATCGGTGGCATTATGTGTGTACCACACATATTTTTCTCGAGTTTTGTAAATAGATTAAAAGTGCCTCATTTGTTTTTCTGTGTGTGTGTGTGTGTGTGTGATAAGTGCAAGTTTCGTTTTCCCGAATGGCGCCCGAATCGATATTCGTACGAGCATTCGAAAACAATCTTCAGGCAGTTTTTGAACAGATTTTGGACGAGCGTTCAGTGTGCAATCTGCGAGTTCGGCGTTCAAAACGTTTTCAAAACTTTTCGCGCTGTTCAAGAAAAAAGCAAAGAAAAAGCATTTTAGGACAATTGAAATTGAATATTCACAGGTGGGTGAATTTATCCATGTCGGCCACTGGCTGCTGACCCAATGCTCCAAGGCCTTAAATACAATTTGGCAAAGCTCAATTTCGAATTGCCATTGAAAGCAGCCAGAGATTAAATTGGTTCAAATCATCAACTAAAAAACAAATCTATTGTTCCTTTGTGTTATGCGAGGATTATATAATACTTAATAATGTCAACAAAACTTATCCCAAGTGCCAAGAGATAGTGGAACTTGAAAAAGTATCTGTACTTAAAAATTAGCCTTTGAGCAGCATAAACAGTTTAAATGGTTTTTTTTTTTAGAAATGGTACATAACATATATATATATACATATATATATACATATATATATATATATATATATATATATATGCTGATCTATCTGCTGAAAACATGGCCACCGAGTTTTATCAATGAAAAACAACAAAAAATGATACGAGCTATCGTGCTCAGAGCACACAAGTTGAATCCGAATCGGTTCTTGATTCGCATGCCAACAATTTACACGACATTACGCCCTTTATAGAGATCATTCTCATTCGATCGTGTGATATCCAACGCCAGCTCTCCCACACGCATTGGCTCTCAGAATCTTGCTCCGACACAGTCAAATCGTTTCTTATTTTTTTTTATCGAGTGAAAACAACGGCAAAAAACATGAAAATTCTGTTCGGCATTCGTGGACAAAAATAGCGCCACCCACCCAAAATAAGAAAATGTTTTGAAACTGAATTTGCCTTACAGCGTATTTCGGGTCGATTGCATTAATTATGGATGAGCAATAACCTGGGCCAGGGGAAATGTTTACGATGAGCATGAGAATTTATTTTAAATATATCTTTTAATTACAGTTGGCAGTCATGGAAAAATCGTGTCGCCCCAAGCGCAATCGTAGGCACAGCAGGTGAGTGAAAGCTGAGAGAAACTGAAGCAATTCTATCGTAGCTTATGTCGAAGAGTGTGAGTTTCAGACGTGCCTGGCCGCCAGAGGATGACCTGCATTTGGCACGAACTACGAAGCGTTTGTTTACGCCCGACATCAAGCGCATGCTGAAGGATTGGCTGATACGACGACGCGAGAATCCGTATCCCAGCAGAGAGGAAAAGAAGCAGCTGGCCGGCGAGACGGGCCTAACGTATACACAGATCTGCAATTGGTTTGCCAATTGGCGGCGCAAGCTAAAAAACTCGGAGCGTGAAAAAGCGAAAAAGTCGTGGGGACATTTGATCAAGAACTACAATCACAATGCACGCGGCAATGTGGAACAGTTTAGCATCTCGTCCGAGGATAGCATTTGGGAGGAGGACATGCGTGTGTGTGCAGCCGAAGATGACGAGGGCGACGACGACGACGACGAGTTGTCCAGCCGCAGCACAGGCAGCGATGGCAATGGCAATAATGCCACCTCCAACTACTCGTCGCCGGCATACAAGCCCAATTTCTATGTGGAATCCGAGATGCAGCACCAGCAGGTCCACCAGCAGCAAAGCGAGCGCGTGCCCTTATTGCCCACTGTGCCGGCTGGCAAGGCCAAGTACAAGCAGCAGATGATGGAGAAATATCTGCGTGATAGCAATGCTCTGGATGCGAGTATGTCGACGGCTCCAAGAGACAGCACTGGCAACCAGTTGAACAAGTGGCTGGAGAGTGCTGCTAGGTTCACGCCCGACAGGCACAACTATCACTTTGAGTGGAATACGAGCAGGTAAACCAAGTTTAGTACAGCGACTGCTACTCTATGCTAAATACGTTGCTTTTCCATAGACACAAATGCGTTGGGCAGGATCGACCGGTGCAGAGCGAAATGTTGTTCACCAGCGATGCCACTGCTGCGGCACGTGGCGAACGCTGGTTGTTGCATCACAAGGACGAGCTGGATGCCGCCGAGGCGTTAGCGAATTTGGCCTTTAACTGCAGACAGCGCTGGCAACATCACATGGCAGCCACAATAAGCTCCTAGGACGACATTCCAGGCCGTTGGAAAAGTGCAATCTAGTCAATAAGCTCTAATTTATATGTAGTATGAAAGACAAATGAGGAATATTATTTTCTTTTCGCTGTTATTGTTAATTAACAATTGTAACTTATGTCTGCGTCTCCTGCTCCGACTCCTGTTTTTGATTCTGAGCCTGCTCCTGCCCCTGCTCCTGGTTGCCCTTAGCGTGCACGTCCAACACTTTGATTAGATTGCATTGGTGCGCCTGGAGCTGCTGCACCACATTGCCCGCTGCCATGTTCAGCGTCTGCACCAGCTGCGCCTGTGCCGCCTGGAGTCCAGGCATCTGAGCAAAGTCCATCAGCTCGTTGCGACTGAGCAGCGTCTGCTCCACAATGCCACCCAGCAACACCATTTGCGGCACCTTGCGGGTCAGTCGCAGCAGGGCGCCCACTCGCTGCTGATCGGGCGAAAACACAATGCAATGGTTGGAGTGGAACAGGGGCAGAATAGCTTCGTATTGCGTGCCGGCTACAGCTTGTGCAATGATCTTCCGGCCATAGGCTTTGAGATGCAAGTTCTGCTTGTGCAGCTGCACGCGTACCCGAAAGATCTCGTCCGACGTTATGGAGTTCAAATGGTAGATGGCCACCAGCTTGGAGTGATCCAGCCAGTTGCGCACCTCACGGGCTATGATTGCATTGTAGGGATTGTCCACTTGAGCGCCCATACGTTCCGCTCGCGACTGAAAGCAGGTGAGTGCCTGTGATACTTTGGGATATTTGGGCTGCGTGACGGCAATAACGCGGGCACGCTCATAGTGCGGATCCTTGGGTCGTTGTATATTTATTTTGCCACGAAAGCGCAGGAACTGCAACAGCGGTCCACGAGCCGATGTGAGAGGCAGGCCTGCAAATGGGCAGCGCGTAAATAAATGAATTGTATAATCACACAGGTGCTGCTGCTAACATCAAACGTGCTTGCGGCTAGTACGCTTACCTTGCTGTATAAGACTGGACATTTTTGAATACAATTGGCGCTAATATATAACTACGTTTATTTACTATTATCTAATTATTAACAATAATAAACTTAATAATCAGCGGGCCGAACGTTTTCCGCAATAATTATTTCGATAGTAAAACAGTTGTATATCGATAACATAAAATGCGTGCAAAGCAGCTGTTGCTGTTATTGTTTAATGTTAGTAACAGCTCAATGTTAAAAGAATCAGTGATAGCAGCGCATCCAACCGTTCCCAAAACTATTAAGCTGAAAGTGTTCCCGAAGCTGGTAAGTCGATTTGAATAAAATATTCATCTATCATCTTACTTTATTATAGCTTAACAACTCGGAAGTGTTACTAATATATTAATTTGACTCCCTGTTGCTGATGTTAAAATTGCTTTAGAGAAAACTTTAAATATAATACATAACATTCACAGACTGTTCTCATTTAGGCCAAACTTGGAATCTCAAAAAAAATGTTGATACCCCATAGCCCCTTAAACTCTATCCATAGGATCACCATTCTATTAGCTGCCGACCAAATATCAACAAAAGTTTCACACATAATGCATAGGTATAGAATTTATTTAATTACAGGTATAACATTAACATCTATATATATAAATATATATAAATATATATATATATATATATATATATATATATATACATGCGTGTTGTGTTTTATATATATATATATGTATATATACTATAAGTTGCATTTCGCTAGTGGATCTTGTGGGCTGATAACGGTCTATCATCGAACAACCAACAACTATTGTGAACGAACTGGATTTGGACGTTGGGGTAAAGTTGAATTAGTTGAAAAATAAATAAAACGAATCATTTAACAGAAAAAGTTTATTGAATTGGTTTATTAATTCACTTAGAAATAAGTGTAATTTAATCGTTTTCTTCATTAATTAACTTAAAAATAACTAAAAATGTCTTAAAACAATAGCGTTTCATCTGTTCTTCTTGTGTTTACTGACAAAAATGGTTTTTTCTTTTTTCTCTTCTCTTCTTTTTTCTTTCTTGCGATTTTTTACTTCTCTGATCTCTTTCTCATAATCGTAATATATATATATATATTTATATATATTTGTTTTTGTTTGTTTATCGTGTTATATAATGTACAGAGTTTAGTTTTAAAACATACAACTAAATACGCGCTAAACACTAATTAAACTGTATTTACATTTACATGAATTATCGTTTAGACGCTAAATAATTTAAATATTTTACACATTTCTTTTTGCTTTTACTTTTATAATTTTTCCATTTTCTTTTCTTTTCTTTTTTCTTGTTTTTTTTCTTCGTCACATAATTTACAAGTGGGTGTGAAAACGTTTAAGTTTAAGGAGTGTACAGAGGGGGACATTTTTATCTATATATATATTGATATATATATATATATAATTATATAAATATATATATTTATATGTATATATATAAGTATGTGTGTATGTGTATATACGTTCTACCTGCCTCGCAGTTTACAAAGTTTCATGCTCAAGAACTAAACATTTAAGAAACATAAATAGAACACCCAACTTTGCTTGAACTAGTTTCATGTACAGTGTTGTGGCAGTGATGGTGTTGTTGTTGTTGTTGTAATAGTTGTCGCTGTTTCTGTTTGACTGTAATTTTTCAAGCAAAGAGTGTAAATAGTGAAACAAGCGACACAAAGCAACGACAACGTCGCCGTGCGCCGCTTGCAAAAGCTAAAAATTGAAGCAACAGAATCGAGAGGAAAACTTGTCTCTAAACGTTAAAATATTTGGCTTAACACATATTTGTTTATAATTAAATAGATATTTAATAAATGTAATTTATATATATGTAGTTGTATGTGTCTAATGTATGTGTATAAGTGTGCTCGTATATAAATGTGTATGCGTGTGTGTGTATGTGTGTAATCTACTTGTTATTTTGTTTGTAATTGTAGGAAAAAGCCTCTGGGCGCATCTTTAAACCTAATTGTGCTTAACAGCAGTTGGCGACAGGTGGCGCTTGCGGCGTTCTTCGGGTCAATGCGATACGTGCGGCTAAGGCGCGCAACACATGGAGCCGAGGAACAAAATTGAAATTGAAATTGATTAAGAAATAAAAATAGAAACGAAACTTAATTAACAGCGTTGAAACTTTGTAAAATGCGGGCGGTAACTGAGTATATTTGTATGTGAGTGTGTATCTGCGTCTGTGTGTGTCAAGTGTTGTTCACCAATCATAAACTTAAACGTGTGTTGTTTCATATCTTTTCGAATAGGGATAGTAGGTATATATGCTTGTATGTATGTATGTATGGATAGTAAGTAGTATGTAGTACAGTAAACAGTTAGGTATTTTGTTTAAGCTTTCTTTTCTTTTCACATTTCCTTTTCGTTTTGTTTTCATTTACATTTTAAATTATATGCAAAAAAATATATAAACACTTTCTTGAGATCAAACTTAACGATACTTTGCAAGCTTTCAAAAATGTTGTTAAAAATTATTTATATGTATTATTATGTTTATGAAAAGAAAAGAAACGAGAATTTTGACAAACATATTTTCATGCAATTGAAGTGCTTTTTCCTTATTCTTTTTTTTTGTATATTATATTTTGGGGTATATGAAGGGGAGACTGTGGGTAGTTGTTGTATAACGGATTTACATTGGTTTTACTAGTGGCCAATCAATCAAATTTGATTGATTGATTGCTCCCTTCTCTCTCTCTCTCTCTCTTGCATTTGAATTCAATAAAGTTTGCATTTTGTTTTCATCTTCTTTTTTTACTTTTTAGTTTTTTTTTTTAGTTTTTAGTTTTGCTTTTTTAAACTTTTGTGTTGTTTAAACGCTATTTAAAATTACTTAATATACTAGAAGAGCGTAACTTGTTTTGCTTTGTTGTAGTTGGTAGTTGTTTGTTGTTGTATTGGTTGGTTGTTTACTTTACATGCGTTTTTACTTTTCAGTTGTTGTTGTTTTAGCAGTTGGTTTTCAATAGACGTGTCAGATTGTTTTTAATAGTCACATTTGTGTTTTTTGTGTGCAGATCAGAGGATGAATGCTTCCGTTTACTTAGACGGTGGCAATGACTATCAATAGATGGGCCAGTTCGGCAACACGATTTTTGAGATCGGGCGCAGCACGCTCCAGATTCTCATTGGCAAAATCGCAGGCGGGGAATATGTGCACCACGTATGCTGCCTGATCACTTCCCGGCACAGGTATGTTCACAATTCCGGCGGCCATTTTTTGCTGCAGATATGTAATGAAGCCAGTCTGCAGATTACGCGAATGCTGCAAAACATCTGCATGATCGCGTCCACATGGCAACGCCAACAGCATACAGTGTTCTTTGTCCACCTGATTAAAACAATGATTAGTCATAAATTGATCTATATGGTATATTGTGTTAAGTGTACGCACCTGCATCTTCTTGGCCACGCCCTCCAGTTGCGTCTGTTCGAGTCGCATACGCTGCGCAATGCGCAATTGGGGCGTTGTGCTCTCGGCCATGCTGGGCAGCGAGGCGCGCGCCACGTTTGGATTGCCGTGCACAAAGTGCATCTGAACAGCCGCCTGATCGGTCTTTAAGGCCAGCAGGCCTTGCCACATGACCGGATAGCGTTGCAGCAGTGTGACCAGTGAGTCACCCGGCGGTGGTGCCATAGCGGCTGGTGGTGGCTGCGCAGGCAGCTCCATGCCGCCGTGCATAACAGAGGCGGACAGATGTTCCTGCTGTTGTTTGGCTGTAGTGAAGCATAGAAAGACGAAGTGAGTCTTGAGTGTATATAAGTTGTTTGGTCATCGAATACTTACCAACTGCTGCTACCATGGACAGGCGCTCGTTCTCCCTTTCGCGTTCACGCTGCTCACGCTCACGCTCCAACAACTTGGCTTGGCTGGGATGTAGACTATGTGGAGCTGGCTGCACGGACACCGAGACAGAGGCACCGCCACTGATATACGGACTGCCGCTAGCAACGCTAGGCGGTGGTGGCACCACCACACTTATCGAGGCAGCCGCACGATGTGCTGGCGGTGGCTCTAGCTGCATGCCTCCACTCTCATAGTAGCCGCCACGTGTGGCCATCTCGCTGAAGTGGGCGTGCGGTATGCGAGCATTGTGCACATAGACTTGGGCCATTTGCGGGGAGTCTGTAAAGGCGTAAGCATAAATTAGTAATGGAAGCTATAAATATATATATGTATAGTGACGTACCCGCTGCGGTGCGATCCTGTGGACTTTGAAGACTGTGCGGCACGGCTATGGTGCGTGGTGGCCCACTGCCTGGACGACGCAACTCCAATGGCGGACTGCTGCTGATTATCTTATCATCATAGTCTCCGCTGCGCATCATGTGATGCTGATATAGCATTGCAGTCATACCACGATAAGCCGTATCGTTCTGCAAGCGAAAGTTATCAAAGAGATATTTAGGATTAGTAAATGCTATGATCCAGGACTAAGCAAAAAATAAGTCAACTAATTTCATATTGCTTGGGGTCTCTGTTGGGTTACGCTACTTTAAAGTTCCGCATGTAAAACTTGTGCATTACCGGTGTTATGGGCGATGCCTGCTGATGCGCTGGCGGTGGACTCTGTGTGCGCCGACCGCTGACATAAGCACCCAAATCATGCTGCGTCCATTCAAGCAAAGTATTAGCAAAATGTTAGTAAATTAAGTTAGCACCATAAATGCTTAATTTATAGTTTTAGTATGTAGATTTAGTATGTCATTATTGTTGGAGAGTCTTTAGTATAATTAACAAACATAAAGTGATGACGATGCCTTGCTTACACTTCGCTTGTTAATTATATTATTGATACTGTTTAAGCTTAAAGAACCATTTATATATATATATAAACCATGCTTACCAGGCTGGCATCGAAGGGTGGCACGCCTGGCATGCCTGGCGGCAATACCAGCGGCGAGACGCGGGGCTGTCCTTGCGGACTGATGTTTGGTATGGCCGTACGCAAAACTGTAAGCGAACGAATTGGATAAGTTAAGCAAGAATTCTTTTAGTCTTAGCCAGTGGCATTTCTTAGCTTACCTGCTGCCGTGTTCGGTTGTTGCTGCCCTGGTTTCATTGGTGGCGGACTGCCCACGCTGCCGGGCAACATTTGGCTCACGGCCTGTAGGCTGTGCACCACTGAAATGGGCTTGTTTGGTGGTGGCGACGGTGTCAGTTGATGTTGTTGCGGCTGCAAATGCACCGCTGGCTTGGGCTGCAACAGCAAACTAGCATGTGCGGGCAACAACAGATTGTGCGGTGGCATTTGCACCACTGGCTGCGCGGTCTTCTGCTTGTACAGTTGCTGTGGTTGTTGCTGCTGCTGTTGTTGTTGTGCTGGCGCTTGCTGAGCATAGCCAAAGTTCTGTTTCGCCAACAACTGCGGCGGTTGTTGCTGTTGTTGTGTGGGGGGCAACACTGAAGCCTTCGAGCTAACCACATGCAGTATTTGTGGATGCACAGTTGGTGTTGTTGCTGTGGCCTGCTTGATGACCAGCGTCTGTTGCTGCTGCTGCTGCTGCTGTTGAGGTCCATTTGGTGGCTGCTGCTGCTGCTGCTGCGCATGCTGTGCTGCTGTAATGCGCGGCGAGTGTGGCGAATGCGCTGTTGGCGGTGGTATATTGACCAACAAATGTTGTTGCTGTTGTCCCTGCTGTTGCTGCGCCTGTTGCTGTTGGCCGAGCATGTGACGCGCTATCAGATTTGGCTGCAACAGTTGTTGATTGCCCGCAGCATCTGTGAGCAACATATGACCTGGATGTGGTGGCTGCTGATGCTGTTTGTTGGGCGTCAATTGCTGCTGCTGCTGTTGTTGTTGCTGCTGCTGCTGTTGTTGCAGATTTTTCTCGCGATTGAGCACGTGCGCTTTCAGTGGTTGCGGTGGACGCACCGTTGTGTGCTGTGCGTGCTGCAACACAGTTGTCATCACCAGCGGCTGCTTATTGGCTTGAACATGTTGCTGTTGTTGTTGTTGTAGTTGCTGCGGGGGTAGCTGCTGCAGCTGCTGCTGTTGTTGTTGTTGTTGTTGTTGCTGCTGCTGCAGTATGATCTGTGTGGGTTGTGCAGGCGTGGCATTACTCTTCACTAGCACACTGACCGGTTTGTTGAGCAATGTTGCTGCTGCCTCTTGCACTTGCAACTGCACGGGCTTGCTCAGTGTTGTTATGGGCGTGGCAGGCGCTATGACCGTGGCGCTGATTTGCAGTTGCTGCTGTTGTTGTTGCTGCTGCATTTGCTGTTGCTGCTGCTGATGTTGCTGTTGCTGCTGCTGCAGTGGCGCTACCTCATTGCTGCTGTTGGCAGGTGCCGCTGCATTGGCAGCCGGCAAATTGCCCTCCTTGCCCTGCGGCATGCCCGCCGTAATGACGCCCGTAACCGGATCAATTAGAGCTTTGCTAACCGCATCTGCGGCGCCGCCTGTGATCTTCTGTGTGGCCGCCGGTGCGGCGGTTTGATGCATGGGCGGCATAGACGAATTGATGGCCTGGTAGGATTCAATTTCGGCTGCTGCAATCGCCTTCTTCTTAGGATGCTGCGGCGTTGGCTTCGATAGCACAACAGGTGGCAGTGGCAGTGGCACTGGCAGTGGCACTGGCACTGGCTCTGTAGCTGCTGGTGCGATTGCCTGCACGGGTGGAGCTGGCGGTGTTTCCTTAACCTCCGGCACATGGGTAATGTGTGAAGCAGCTGGCTGTTGTGGTTGCTGTTGCTGCACCTGTTGCTGTTGCTGTTGCATAGGCACTGGCGGTTCAACAACAACAGCTGCTGGTGTTGTTGCTGGAGCTGGCACTGCTGCTGGTGCTGCCACGGGCGGTGGCAGCAAGAGTGGCTGCGGTTCCTCTTGCAAGCCAGCTGGTGGCTCACAAATGGTTTTGCGTTCCTTGGAGCGTCGAGGTCTGCCCACAGCATTGGGCGTTTGTACAGCATCTGTCTTCTTAGCCTGGGCATGGCGACCAGAGCGTCGAGGTGGCGTTTGTGCACCCTTGGGCAATTGTTGCTGCTGCGGTTGCTGTTGCTGTTGCAATTGCTGCTGAAGTTGCTGCTGCTGTTGTGTATTGGTGTTGCGCACTACATCCTCGATAATGTCGTCCACAGTGCTGCGATCCTCCTTCTCTTGCAGACGCCGCGACTTGCGCGTATTGCACGACTCCGAGCTGTCCGTGTTGTGTTCCAGCTGCGGTTGTTGCTGCTGCTGCTGCTGCTGTTGTGGCTGCGGCGCCTCCGCTGGAGTCTCCAGTTCGCTGCTATTCTTCAGCTTGTTGATGGTCAGTATGAGCCGTGGTCGTGTGTCATCAGCTGCAGCTGCTGCCGCTGTGACAGCAACTGGAGCTGCCTTTACCTTTGGCTCTGCATCGCCAACGTCGTCATGGAACTCGTAAATATCCTGACTAGAGCCGCTGGCTTGCGTCAATGCCTGGTTTCTGGCCTTCTTCTCAGCGGCTGTGGGCACAGGCATTGTCACCACTGCAGGCGTAACGAGCTCCTTCTGCTGCTGTGTAAGCTGCTGCTGCTGCTGCTGCTGCTGCTGTGCCAGCTGCTGCTGCTGCAGCTGCTGCTGCTGTAGCAACAAATTACGCGGCGGTCTACCCTTGCGTCCGCGCGTCACTGGCGCCGTTACGGGTTTGCGCAGACGTGTATGCATGCCATTGTCGCCCGGCGACAGTAACGGACTTGGCTCCGTGCTGGCTGGTGGCAATACGACAGCCTGTTTGGCCTTGGCGCCGCGTGGCTGACGTCCACGCTTGGCAGTAGTTCCACGCGAGCTTGGCGGTCGACCCAGTTGCTTTAGAGCTTTCACTGTCAGCTGACGCGTCTCGGTTTCATCCTCGGTATCATGATCATTGGAGCTCACATTGGCAGCAGCTGTTGCTGCAGCTGCTGTTGCTATTGCTGGCGGCTCAGTGGCCAATGCAGGCGTTGCCTCAGCTGTGGGCAACTCAGCTGCAGCTGGTTGCTGTTGTTGTGGTTGCTGCTGCTGCTGCTGCTGCAATTGTGTTGCTGCTCGTTTGCTGTGATTGTCCTCCTTGATGGCGGCTGCTGCTGCTGCTGCAGCTGCTGTCGCCGGATCAAGCTTCTTGATGACGCTATCAATGTTCACCTCCTTGGCAGACCAGTAGTCGCTGTCCACCTCCTTCGAGTCCTGCTCGATTAGCTCATCCTGCTTGGGCTGCGAGATCTTGATTACATTCTCCTCGGTCAGCAGTGAAGCAGCTGCTGCAGCTGCTGCCGCCGCTGCTGCTGCAACCTTTGTTGCCTGCGGAGAGTTGGCCAGGCTTATGGTGGGCGTGGGCGTACGTATTACAGAAACACTCTCCGACGTCTTTAACGGCAACGCGGCTGCTTCTACAGCGGCCGCCGTCTCTTTAGGTGGCGGCGGATAGTGTAAAGATGCTGTTGGCGCAGGCACAATTTGCTGTTGCACAATAATTTTCTGTGCTGGCGCGCTTTGTATAACATTAAGCGATTGCTGTTGTTGTTGTTGTTGTTGCTGCTGCTGTGGCTGCTGTTGGTGTTGCTGTTGCTGTTGCTGTTGTGCGGGCGCACGCACCAGTATTGCTGCGGGATGCAGTTGCTGCTGTTGCTGCGCCTGTGGACTATGCGAGCTGTGTGCGCTTGGATTGATGCCAGTTGGGCTCAGCTGTTGTTGCACGTTGCGTGGCAACTGCTGCTGCTGCTGTTGTTGCTGTTGCTGTGCAAACACAGGCGGCTGCGGTGTCAAGTGCGTCAGCGGCTGTTGCTGATGCGCTGTGTGCAATTGTTGTTGTAGTTTTTGTATGTGTAGCTGTTGCTGTTGTTGTTGTTGTTGCTGTTGTTGCATTTGCTGCTGGTGTTGGTGTTGCAGCTGCTGTTGATGTTGCTGCTGTTGCGCCTGATATTGCTGCCGTGCTTGATGTTGTTGATGCTGCTGCTGCTGCTGCTGTTGCATAGGATGAGCATGATGTTGACCCGGTGACAACGGCGGATGTTGCATTTGCTGTTGCAAGTGTTGCTGTTGCGGGTGTGCCTGCTGCTGCTGCTGCTGTTGCGGCTGCTGTTGCTGATGCATCTGTTGATGCTGTTGCGGCACATGCTGCTGCCGCTGTGGCTTGCGGTCTAACATTTGCTGCTGTTGTGCCTGCATGTACTTCTGCATATGTTGCTGATGCTGCTGCTGTTGATGCTGTTGTTGCTGCTGCTGCTGCTGCTGATGCACGTTCATCTTGGACAACATTTGTGGAGAAAGTTGTTGCTGCTGCTGCTGTTGTTGTTGCTGGGCATTTACATGCAAATTCTTGTGCGGCGGCAAGCTGCCCATGGGCGGCGAGCTAGCCACTTGCGTTTGTATTGCCTGCTGTGGCTGCACAGTAACCACTTTGCTAATGATTGTCGGGTGGTGCGACACGGGCAACGGCGGCATCTTCTGCAATGGCAATGGCAACAATTGTGGTCCCTGTCCAGCAGCAACTGCTACGCCCGCTTGCAGCTCAATGACAGACTTGGGCATGCTGCCGGGTGAAGGCTGCTGCTGGTGTTGCTGCTGCGGCTGCTGCTGTTGCTGTTGTTGTTGTTGCTGATGTAGCGGTGGGCGTGGAAGGTAACTGTTAGGTGTTGGCATTTTGCCACTGGTCGTGGGCGATGTTGTTGTTGTTGTTGTTGCAACTCCACGCGCTGTGGGACTAGGCAGCGGACTCATGTTCATATTGCTGTTACCTGTAGGCGAGGCCAAAAGCGGATGTTGCTGTTGCTGCTGTGCTGGCACTATGGGGCGAGCCGCAGGACTATGCTGGCGATTAGGCGCGCCACGTCCCGGCGACAACAGCGGACTATGCGGCGAGGGCGCACGCATGCCCATTAGATAGGCGCCAGGTGGTGCTTGCTGTTGGTGTTGTTGTTGTTGCTGCTGCTGCTGCTGTTGTTGTTGATGTTGGTGTTGCTGCTGCGGCGACAATATCAAGTGTGGCACCACAAAATGTGGCGCTTGATCCGGTATAGATATGGTAGGCGGCTGCATGATCAGCGACTGCGTGCGTTGCGGCAAGGTCTGATGTTGTTGCTGCTGCGATGTTGCTGGCGTTTGCTTGGGCGTGGAGGCCAGTGGCATGGTTTTCTGCGTAGTCGTTGGACTGCCAAAGGACAACGATGCCGAGCTGTTGCTGCTCGTGGTGCTGGAGCAATTGGCCATCACATTGGACAGATCCAAATTGATGACGGGCGTTACAGGTCGAGCAGCTGTTGCCACAGCAGCAGTTGATGTTGCAGCTGCTGCTGCTGCTGTTGTTGTTGCTGCTGATGATGATGGCGACACTGTCGGTGCTGGCAGCACCGTTTGAACTGGCTGCACCAGCGGCTGTTGCAGCTTGCTTATGGTGGGCGGCTCTATCTTCAGCAATTGCTGTGCATTCGACTTGGTTGGGGTGTTGCTAGTGCCGCTGCTGCTGTTGCTGTTGCTGGCATTGGGAAGGAGTGCTGCTGCAACTGCTGGCGGTACAGGCACTGTAATCGGCAGTTTGGTTATGACGGTGGGCTGCGGAGTTTCGACTGTCGGCCTGGAGCGTGCAGTGGACTCGCTGCTCAGCTCAGGCGACTTGTCAGCACCACTTGACGCTGACTTATCGGAGCCACTGTTCTGTGGCGCTGTCTCATCAATCTTGAGACTGGGCCCGCTGCTGTCCGCCTCGTCGGCATTCTCCTCGGTGTCTGTGTCGATTTGCAGATCGCGTTCGGATTGTGGCGTGTCCGCCTTGATGTCCATGTCCTCATTACGTAAGCTCTGCACAGCTTTGTTCACTTCTTCGGCATCGAGCACTACGCCCACAGAGACGACCACTGGCTCTGGTTCAGGCTCCGGATCGGGTTCCGGTTCTGTGGCAACCTCTTCGACAGCTGCCTCAATTGCCTTGGCCGCGAGTGCCGCCTCCTCATCGGGTTCGGCCACCACCACTTCCGTAACCGTTGCTGTCATGTCATCCATACCATCCAGCGAGTAGTCCGCCGTTGAGGATGTGCCAAAGCTTTCGCCGAGCAGCGCGGATACAGCGCTCTCAGTCTCCTCCTGTGAGATGGTAACTCGGGACTTGCTATCCTCAAGCTTGTCCAGCGTTTTGATGGCTCCAGGTGGCGAAGCCACTGGTATCTTAGGCTCATTGGCCAGCACATCGAGCAATGCACTATTCAACTCTGCCGAAATGGATTGCACCGCCGATTCGCTGATCTTGTAGTCCAGTTGCCCATCGAAGCCGGGTATGAACATCTCCTTCTTCTTGTTCAATGCTGCACTGGTGGGTGAGCTGCTCTCTACGGCGTTCTTCGACTCCACAGCAGCAGCAGCTGCTGTTGAGGATGTGGGTGTGGTGACCAGAGGAGCTGCGCCACTGCTGACAGGCGTTTCCGCCGACTGTGTGGACAACATGGAAGTGTTGCTCTGGCTGATGGTGGGCGTCTTTGGTATGGGACTGATCAAACGCGGCTTTTCACGCGCTGGGGAGAGAGTATCCGAGGAGTTCAAGCGGTTGCTGTTGCCGTTGCTGCTGCTAGCTGACGACGGCTTGACGACAGGCATCGGTATTGGTGGCTCCTCATCATCATCGTCGCCAATGAGGCACGGCAAACTGGGCGATGGCTTGCACAGCGGAGAACTGTGTTTCGACTCCTTCTCCAGCTGCTCCTCGGCATGCTTCGTGGCGGCCTGCACATTGATAGTCAGCGAGCTAACTGAAGAGCCGGTAGCGGCTGTTGGAGCAGCAACTGTTGCTGGCGGTAAGCAAGCTGATTCACGACGCAGCTGCAATTGTTGCTGCTGCTGTTGCTGCTGTTTATCGAGCTTCTCTTGTTTCTCCTCCTTGGAGCGTTTCTTCTTTTTCTTCTTGTCCTTGCTCTTGTGCACAGATTCCTTGGACTCCAACTGCTTATCGCTAGCGTGCGACTGCAGCTGCAACTGTTGTTGTTGCTGCTGCTCGACAGAATTATTGTCCTCGTTATCCGAGAAACGGAAAACATCCGTCATATCGCTGCGATAGGTGGTTGCTGTGGATGGCGTGGCATCTTCAGGCAGCTTATTGCTATCAAAGTCGTCCATAAGCTGCGCCTCCAGCGCACGTCCCGCCTCATCCATATCGACGCTGTTGTCGTCGTCCAGTTTGCTGGCACTTTGTTGCTGCTGTTGATGTTGTTGTTGCTGCTGCTGCTGCTGCTGTTGTTGTTGCTGCTGCTGCTGCTGCTGCTGTTGCTGCTTTGGTTCGCGCGCTGACTTTTCGCGTCGCTTTTTTTCGCGTTTCTCTTTGCGATGTCGCTCGCGCTCACTACGCTCCACTTCCAGCTCCTCATGCTGCAACTGTTGCAGCTGCTGTTGCTGTTGCTGCTGCTGTGTTGCCGGCTCCTTGCTGCTGCTGTTGAGGCTGAGGATTGGTGGCTCCTGCTTGTAGGTTTGCAGCGCAGCAGACACCATGGGTCCTGTGGTGGAGAGCTGTGCTTTGGCCGTGTCGGGCTGCTCGTCGGTCAGCTGGGATTCCTCCTCTTCCTCTTCCTCATCGGAGATAATACCAAAGATATCCTCCATTTTGTCCTCACTGCGTTTGGCAGAGTCTCGGGCCGGTGTGCTCACTGTGGTGGGTGTCGGTGGTGAGGCATTGGAGGCATTGACATTGTACAAGCGAGCAGAGGTGTCCAAACTCTTGGACTTCTTCGACTTTTTCAGTCGATGTCGCTCCTCCTTGGACAGCTTTTCGCTCAGTTGCTCCACAGAGCCGCCAGCATTGGTATCGCTCATGTTGCGCAACTTCTCGCGTTTCTTCTCCTTGCGCTCCTTGTGCTTACGTCTCTCGCTGGCTGCCACCGAGGTTGTATTTGCCTCCAGAGCAGTCGCGATTGTCGCCGGTTCCGTCTTCAACTCGTCGAAGCTATCGAATTTATTGGGTTTGCAATCGGTCACATCGAAAATGCTGCTTGTTGGGGCAGGCGCAGGCGCCACAGTTGTGGAGCTACTCTCGGCTGAGGATTTGAGGCGCTTCTTGCTCTTCTTGTGCTTCTTGCGCGTCTCCGGGGAGTACTCCTTGATCTTGGCCGAGCTGCTGTCGCCCACATAGTTCGTGTAGCTGGTATTGAAGTACTCGTTATACTCCTTCTTGAAGTCTGTCTTTATCTTGCGCTCCTCGTTGGAGGAGTGCGAGTTGTGACGCGATTTGGAATACTTTATTTCATTGTCGGAGATCTGCTCCTGCTTGATGTCTGGCTCCTGTTTGATGTTGCTGTTGATCAGTTCCGGTGCTGGCTGCGATTGCGATTCCGAATCGGAGGCAATGCGCGTCGAATGGCAATTCCGTTTGCCCGCTTGGCTGATCACATTGCGACGAATCTCATCCTCGGAGCTATCATCGCCATCGCACAGACGGCGTAGATTCTGTTGCATTTGCTGGCGCATGCGACTGGCATTGAGATCTTCAGTCTCCGCATCCACTTCGCCATCTGCATCCGAATCGGAGAAGATGCGACTGTGCAACATTTTGCGAAAGCCATCAGCATCGTCCATATCATCATCGCTGCTGCTCAGACCACCATGATTGCGTCCATGGAAGCTGCTGCTGCCGCTGTTCCGATGATGCATTCGATCCTCGAACTCAGTGTCGCTGTCGCCGTCGTAGCTGGTGGAGCGCTTCTTTTTGGCGCGCGACTGCTTCAGCTGCGAGAACTTGGCCTTGATCTTCTTCTCCTCGGCTTGGCGCTGCATATTTTTGCAGCTGCGTGCTTTCACTTTATCGTACATGGACACATTGGGGCAGTCGTCGGGTATATCGAAGATGGAATGCTTCTTGGACGCATCATCTGTGTCATCCGAGTCGGCTGAGCTGAGCATCATCTTGCGTGGCTGCGAGGCGCTCTTCGAGGAGGCGCCGCCTTCATCCGAGCCACGTGACGATTTGCGGTCCACGCTGCGACGATGATGATGATGATGATGCGATTGCTGCTGCTGCGGTTGTTGTTGTTGTTGATGCTGTTGCTGCTGCTGCTGCTGATGGTGTTGCTGCAACTTGCTGCTGGGCGTATTTGTGTTCGAGCTGAGCTCGCCTGCAGAGCTGCCAGCTGCTGAGATGCGTCTGTGCGGATTGTGCGTGGGCTCCTCGTCCGTATTGGTGGACTCGGCTACCGAATGCCGCTTCTTCTCGCGATGATGATGATGATCACGTTTGCTTTTGTGCCGCGACGAGGACGAGGAGCTGCCATGGTGATGATGTTCACGTTGCTGCTTATGCAGCGACTGTTGCTGCGCTTGCTGCGACTGCTGTTGTTGCTGCTGCTGCGACTGCGAGCTCTGCTGTTGCTCCTCTTCGCTGGTGTTGAGCGTGTGCAACTGTTGCTGTTGCTGCTGCTGCTGCTGCTGCTTGGTATCCAATTCGGTATTGTTGATCTCGCTACTGCTGGCGCTTTTGCTGTGATGCTTGTCACGGCGATGATGCTTGGAGCTGCTGTTGCTGCTGCTATTGCCATGCGACTTGGACGAACTGTTCTTGTCGTCCTTGCAGCCGCCGCTGCTGCTGCTGCTTTTGTGCTCCTTCGAGTCGCGACGATCGCTGAGGCGCTGATGCTGATTGCTCGTATTGCTGTTCGGGTTCTCCATGCGTATGCGCTTCACATAATCCTCGTGATTCTGTCCAGCACCACCGACGCCGCTGCTGTGGTTGCTGTCCTGCGAGCTGAGGCGTCGCTTGTGCTGGCGTCCGCTGCTGGGCACCGGCGAGTTGCGTGACGATTTGCGTGAGCGATCCTTGTTGCTGTTGCTTTCAGCTGCCACTGTGCCAGCAACAGTTGATGCTGCTGCTGCTGCTGTTGTTGCTGTATCTGTGGCAGCCGCATTTTCCTTATTGTTCTCACTGGGCGTGGCTGCATTGAGGGCGTAGAAGCTGCTCGCCTCGGAACTGGCCTCAGACTTGTTTTTGTGATAGGCGCACATGTCGCGCATGCGTGAATGACGCGCCTCCTGCTCGCGTTGCTCCTTGTCGCGTTGCTCCTTGTCGCGCTGCTCCTTGTCGCGTTGCTCGCGCTCACGCTCCTCGCGCTCCTTTTGCTCACGCTCCTCTTGCGCTTTTCTTTCACGCTCACGCTCACGCTCACGTTCCTTTTCACGTTCGCGCTCCCGCTCCTTTTCCTTTTCTTCTTTGGCCTTGCGCTCTTCGCGCTCTCGTTCCTCTTGCGCTTTGCGTTCCTTTTCTTCGCGCTCTTGTTGCTTGCGCAGTTCCTTCTCACGTTTATCACGCTCCTGCCTCTCCTTATGCTGCGCTTTCTCCCTTTCCTTCTCCTTGTCGCGCTCCAGACGCTGCTGCGGCTGCGGCTGCGGCTGCTCCTTGTCCGGCTTCTCAGCTGGCTCATCTGACTCGCTGGTGTCATCCTCCACTTTGGGCGTTGCCGACTTGGAGGATTGCGAGGTTGCCGAGTTTTTACGCTTCTCGGAGCTAGTTGTATTTGAGGAGGATGAGGAGGAGGAGGACTTCTTGGACTTCTTTTCCGAATCGGAACGATTATTGTGTTTGCTGCTATGCGACTTGTCGCTGCTGCTGCTCTTCTTGGACGCAGAGGAGCTCGAGGCTGTTGCTGCACTAGAGCTGGAGCTCTTGGCATTGCCCTTGGACTCCACTTCATCCAGTGAATTGTTTGGCGTTTGCTTTTGTACGTGTGTGGCTGTTGCTGTTGAGGAACTGTTACCGTTGGAGGATGCACTGCCGCCGCTACTGCTGCTGCTCCCAGTCGTGCCCACATTCGTGCTGCCCGGCACCGAGGCGGACTTCTGCAGCACAGATCGCGCCTCTGTCGTTGCCGCTGGCACACTGAGGCTCTTGCTGAGCTGTTGATTGGCCGCAGAGGAGGTGGTTGGCTTTGCTTTGGGCACCTCTGGTGGCGGTGGCGGCGCTGGCTGTATCGCCGGCGGCGGTGCAGCGGTATTTGGTAATGGCGGGTGACTGGGAAATGGATACTGCAAACCCTTGGTGGCAGCGGCTGTTGCTGCCGCTGCTGCTGCCGTTGCTGTTGCTGCTGCAGTGGTTGCTGCTGCTGCTGTTGCACTGCTGGTGTTGCAGCTGCTGCTTAAGCTGGGCTTGGCCAACTGAACTGCAACGACAGAGGGCGACGGCGACGGACTGTTGTAGGGCGACATCGAAGCTTGCGGCGAGTTCATGGGCGACAAACTGCTTAAACGCTGCAGCAGACCGCTCGTCTTGCAGCTGCTACTGCTGGTGCTGTTGCCGCCTAGATTACTGCTGCTGCTGCTGCAGTTGGCTATGATGGGCGTCGTCTTAGTGGCCGCCAGATTGGGCAAAGCTGGAGACGTATTGCCACTGCAAAGGCCACCGTGTCGGGCGTTCGCTGAGGTTGTGGAGCCTGTGCCAAAATCAGTGCTTGCCGGCTCGTACCATTGGTTCTTCTTGAGACGCTGAAAGTCATCGTCGAAGACGGACTTCTTGGCCAACAGCGATTTGACGATATCCGACGGCTGCAGCTCGTCAATGTCAAGAAACTTATGACGCGAGTTGCTCGTCGAACTGGAGACAGTGCCGCTGGAGCTGTTGCTGTTGCCGGAACCACCCTGATGCGACGAGCTGAGACCGCTGTAGTTCGTCGAATGCATCGACAGTTGCCACGAGGGCATCGTGTTCGACTGGCTGCTGTTGCTATGGCCATGACTGCCATGGCCATGGTTGGGATTGGTGCTGCTGCTGCCACCGGACCAGCGCTCGTAGTTCTCCTCAAAGTTGCGCAGCCGCTCATCTAACGACGGGCTGCCGCCTGTCTGGCCACTGGGTACATCCGAATCGCTTGAATTGGAGCTCAGCGAGCGAGGACGTGCCGGACTGGCCATCAGGCCAATAGATGAGGAGGATGACGAGGATTGTTGCAGCTGTTGCTGTTGCATTTGTTGCTGCTGCTGCTGCTGCTGTTGTTGCTGCTGCTGCTGCTGTTGCTGCTGCTGCTGCTGATGGTGATGGTGGTGCTGGTGATGATGATGATTGGAGGAGCGCCAATAACGTAACGTGGGAGAGGGCAGAAACGATAAGCTGGACGCAGTCGCTGACGATGATGATGCTGAGGATGTCGTAGCAGCTCCTGCACTTAGACTAGAGTTGTTGTTGAGCAACGATGCTGTCGTCGTCAGCTGCTGCAGATAGCTGGACACGCCGCTGCCTGTGCCACTGCCACTGCTGCACACATTCCGCTGCTGTTGAAAGAAGAGCACACCAAATTTGGGCAATGGCAGCCACATTATTTCGCGCACACGCTCTCGTGTCCGTTCCCTGGGCGGCGGCAGACGACGCGGCTCTGTGGGCAGCACCTCTGGCCGTTCATCGCACAGCGGCGTGCCCGGCCGTGAGCCATCGGCGCTCTCACCGCCGCTCGCTTCGTGTGAGTGATGGGAATGTAGCTGATGGCCACGTCCACGCGACGCATGATGATGATAATCATCATTGGGCATAGGCGCTGCCAGCGTCGGAGTTGGCAATCCAGAGCTGTTGCTGCTGCTGTTGGTGTTGGCGGCGGAGGAGGATGAGGACGACAACAACATCGACGACGACGACGACGACGATGACGACTGCTGCGGTTGCAGCGGCTGCGGCTGTGATAGCTGCAGCGTGCTAGCTGTAACGCGACGTCGTTTCGCTGCCAGCGATGCATTCATCAGATGCTGCTGATCCATGCTGCTGGCGCCGACCAGGCCATGGCGAAAGGCCGATGAGTTCGACAGCGCTGACAAGGCGCCAACATCAATCGATGGCCGTCGACTGCTGAGCATCATGTTGTGGTGTTGTGTGGGCGGTGGTGCAATCGCTGCAAACTTATTCGCCTCGGAGACGCGGCGAATTTCGCTTTTGCGATTTAGAGGATCATGTATTACATCACAGTTGGACAGCGGACTGGGCTTGTTGTTGTTGTTGTTGCTATGACCAGACGCCAATGAGTCGCTATTCTGATCCAGCATCTGCAATTGCTGAGACAGGAAGACAGCAATTTGGTTACATTCATATTTTATGGAGTTCAACTATTGTCTCGACTTACCGCACTGGCATTGGAATGATGATGATGATGGTAATCCATTTTGATGCGCTTGCGCGGACTGACCACGCCCTCATCACCACTGGACGGGCATTCGTCAGCTTGTTGTTGTTCTGGTAAATGGAAACGTGGATTGTGCACTTGATGGCGCAAATCTACAGATGTCTTACCACAACGCCGACGACTGTTGTTGCCGCTGTTGTTCAGCGTCACCTCGAGCGTATCGCTGATTGGATTGCCACTCCCACTCCCACTCCCACTCCCACTGGCGCTGCTATTGACAGCGGGTCCGAGTCGTGCAATAACAGGCGAATCGGAGCGTACAGCCACGCTCGCATCCTCGTCCTGCAACTGATTGTTCCCACTGGCGCCGTTGTTGTTGCCCGAGTGTTCGTCAAAGTTGCGAAACCGTCGACCCACATCGTTGAAATCAAAGTCAATGGTGTGCCTAGCATTGCGCGCCATACGCATACGCGCCTGCACCATCGCCGCCGGCGACATGGGCATAGCATTCTGTGAGCAACCCACAGCCGAGGGCAACGCTGTGGTTGCTCCTCCACTGTTGCTGCTCACCACCGCCGAGGCAAGACTGGGCGCTGGCATTGCATTGCTGGCCGAGATGTTGCTGCTGTTGCTGCCGCTGGTGGTGGCAGTGCTGCCGCCCGGCGTATTGCTGCCCGGGGAGCAGCCATCGTTCGAGTTCTGATGCCGACTGAAGGAGGAGGCGCGCGAACGTGACTGTGATGACTCGTAGCGATTAAAGCGCGAGGAGGCAGAGGCTAAACGTAAGAGATGTAGCAACAATTAGAATGCTTACGAATGTCTCTAGTTAAGTTAAGCTTAAGCTTAAACCACTTACCCGCATTGGGCTGCTGCGTCTGTTGTTGTTGCTGCGTTTGAGGTTGTAGCGGCTGCTGCTGCTGCTGCTGTGGCTGTTGTTGCTGCTGCTGCTGCTGTTGTTGCTGCTGCTGCTGCTGCTGTTGCTGCTGCTTCTCCTGCTTGTCATAGAACGCATCCTGGCATTCACGCGATGCAAAGTCTACTTGAAGCTTCCGTCCACGCATTATCGTGCCACGCATATCCTTGACAGCGGCTTGAGCATTCTGCACCTGATCGTACAGCACCAAAGCCAATTGTCGTATACGATCGATGCTGACCTTGGTAACAGTGCCGAAGCGCGTGAATTGCGATTGCAAAAACGACTCGGACACCTTCTCGCCGACGCCATCGATCCATACGCAATTCGTTGGCATCGATTTGCCAAAGCCAAGCTTGATCCGATTGCTGCCCAAATGCTCGCCATCCATTTTACGCATTGCCTTCACCACAGATACGATATCCGAATACTGACAGAAGGCATAGGCATTGAGTCCTTGCTTCTTGATGTCGATCTCGATGATCTCGCCAAAGCTTTCGAAATGTACACGCAGCTCACTGGCTGTAATATCCTTTTCCAGATTGCCAATGAATAGCGTTCGTGTGGATTTCGGATGATATTCATCCAGTTCAGCTTCATAGGGACGAAACTCATTGTCCTCCACATCGTAGCCCTGATACGGTTCCACTTCAATTTTACAGCCAAAGAAATGTTTATCATGGGACACTTCGAGTGCCTTTTCCACATCGTCCGGTTTCTTAAAGCAGACGAGCGCATAACGTTCCGAATTTTGTCCCACGACCTTGACCCACGTGACTTTGCCATGCTTTTTGTACTCGTGAAAGAGACCATCCTTAAGGGATGTGTCCGAGGAACGGGCGGGCAGGTTACGAACGCGTATCGCCAACGGACGATTATCTTCGGAATGAACCACCGGATTGGCGGTCAAACAGGAGCTGCTGCTGCTACTAGAACTGCTGCTGCTGCTGCTGCTGGAGCCACAGCCACCGCCACCGCCGCCGCCTGCATTGCCACTGGGATTTGAAGAGTTGCCTAAGATAAATTTAAAGTTGAGTCAATCGGTTCGAGATCAATGCTTTGTCTACTTACTGCCAACTGTCACACAGGACTGCAAATTGCGTGAACTGCGATGCGTTGCTGTTGCAAAGCCACCGACACCAACGATTGCATCGGCACAATTGCCCGATATCGGGCTGGACGCGTGCGAATGCGACGATGTGTGCGATGAGGCCGATGATGAGCTGTGCGAGCTGCTATAGCTGCTCGGCGAACGTGAATGGGAACGACTGGACGACGTTGTGCTACGTCCATGCAAATGATGTCGCGGTGCTCGACCATCGTTCGCATTTTGTGTTGTCGCATTGCCATTGTCCACGACGGCGGCCAGTGCAGCAGCGGCAACATTTAAAATGTCGCCACTGTTGCTGTTGCTGTTGCCACTAGAAGATGTTGCTGCTGTTGCTGCTGTTGCAATTGGCATCGTTGGAGTGGCCGTGTTTATTGTATTATTTAAACTATTACTACTAAAACTATTGTTTGTGATTGTACTTGTCGTCGCTGCTGTTGCTGCTGCTGCTGCTGCTGCGGCTGCACCACTCAAAGGCGACTCTGAGCCGCAGCGCGCTGTTGCCGCCGTTTTGAGCAGCTTATTTAGTTTGCTGACACCACCAGCAGCGGGACTTCTGCTGCTGCTGCCACTGCCGCTGCTGCTGTTGTTATTGTTGTTGTGGTGCAGGTGAATTTTGCGGGCAGAATTTAAAGTGGTTGTTGCTGCCGCTTCATCCGCAGCACTGCCCGCATACGCAACACTCCGGTGCATGGCCGTCGTAATAGACGCCGCTGCTGCTGCTGCTGCGGCTGCCGCCGCTGCTGCTGCTATCGTATGCGAGTGGGCGGGTGATGAATACGAGGCGGATGTGTTGTTGTAGTGATGATGCTGATGTGGATGTGGATGTGAGTGATGATTGATCGGTGAGCTCATTATGCTGCCAGCTGCTGAGACGCCGGCATTGCCACTGCCACCAGGACTTTTTAGATGCGCTGTCGCAGTAGCCGCAGCTTCGTACCATGACTGCGGTACGCGTGTGTTTTGGTTAATGATGTTGTTGTTGTTGCTCCGATCACCCAATGGTGGCCCACCACCACCACCAAATCCGCCCACTCCAAATCCGACACCACCACTGCTGGCAGCTCCTGCTCCTGCTGCTGTTGTCGCCGTTGCTGCTCCAGCTGCAACTGCAACCGCGCCCACTCCCGCTGCAGCTGCTGCTGTTGCTGCTGTCGTTGTCGTCGTGTTGCTGTTGCTGCTTGTAGCTGACGCACCAACTGCTGCTGCTGCTGCTGCTGCGGCTGCTGCTGAACCATTCCTGTAAAGACGATCTCGAGCACGCGACCTATCGCTGCTGCTGTTGCTGTTGCTGTTGCTATTACTGTTGTTGCTATTAGTGTTGTTGTTGCTGCTGGCAGTTGTCGCTACTGCTGCTGCTGCTGCTGCGTTGTTAGCTTGATAGACTAAGCGGCTGCGATCGTAATAGTTCCTTTCGAAGCTGTTTGCCGGTGGTTCCTCTGTAGACCTGCAATAACAGAAAAAAATCGTTGAAAATGGATAAGCAAAACAGTTGACAACTTGCGTATAATGTTTATTGTTATTCTTAAACGCTATTCTCAGCGCGAAGTAGTATATTAGTGGAATGACTGTTATTCAAGCTAGAGACATGAAACGTGGAGGAATATATGTGAATGTATATACGCGTGTCTATTTCAATCTTTATTTATATATTATTGCATAAAGTAAATATAAGTATAAGTTTATGGCAACAGCTAAAATTTGATATGAGCAGTTTTAGAGTCTCTGTTGAGCTTCTCCAATGACCTGTCTAAACAGTTGTAGAAGCACTAATCACAATCTCTTACACACATGTACAGTTTGAAAGTAATTGTTTGGCAAATACAGCGCGTGTGAGCGAGATAGCCAGCTATTGACCTACTCTAAAGATTAAGCTAAAACAGTTTTGCAGCCCATCACCGTTTGACAGCCATTGTATTTATATTTACACCAAAAAACAAAACATTTTATACAAGAACCGTTTTTATAGCGATAGCCTATTGTGTTGACCTACTCTAACCAACTAGCAAAACGGTTTCACAATCGTTTCAGTCACCGTTTGACAGTCACTGATTTTTGCATTTACAGTATAAAAGTCACAAATCCAGCAAAGCAAACGTTTCTTCCAGCAATTTTGTAACACTGTAAACCAAATATAGCGTATTCTGTAATTGCTTTTGTTATGTTATATATATATACATATATTAATATATACAGTACTTATAAAGTAACTAGCACCACCACCCACAAGCACATACACACACACACCTCCGCATAATAGTTTTTATACAAAAAACCTTGTCAATTTGCGGCGACTGCTGCTGGAGCTGTTACTACAGCTGCTGTAGGGAAAGAAGGGTATCCGTTTAAGGATCGGCTTTTGCTTAGCAGCGCCAAATGGGCGCCTTTTGTTTTCTAACATGGGCGCAAACAGACTCAAGCCAATTGTATTTTAAAAATATGTATATGCAATGTGATTTCTTCAACAAAAAATATATAAAACAAACACACACGCGAGCAAAAATTTCACCGGCGAAAAAATTATATATATAAAAGAAAGAAACGGCGCCAAATTTTTAACGTCTGCCGACGTCGTCGTCGTCTGTTTACGCGGCAGAACTTTTTTCTTTTATTTTTTATATTTTATTTGCGAACACACAAACGCACGCACACACATAAACAAGAGCTGGAGCTGGAGCTGTAGCTGTAGCCGGTGCCTGGGCAGTAGAGAGCGCAAAGCAAAAGAAAAAAAAAAAACAAAACCGGTTTCTTCTTAATATTCACACACACTTGCACATACACACAGTTTTTGTTGTTATTTGTTTGCTAAAGAAAATTTATTATTACATCTATTTTTAATATTTCTTTTTATTTTTCGGCTTTTATTTTATACAGTTTCGTTGATCGCGTTGTCGCTTCTTACTAATTCCGTTTTCATGCCGATATTCGCGTAACCAAACACGAGCAGCGGTCGCTGCAGAGTGTTGCCAGATAGTTACGCGCGTGCGAGCAGAGCTGCCAAGCTGTGTCAGGTTCTTTAACAGGACCAACTGAGTAAAAAACGTATTGAAACTGGTGGAAAATTGACTAAAATATACAAATAATATATTGATAGTTAACAAATTCAATTACTGCTCAATGCTGCAACTACCAACAGCTAATGGCCACGCTATTCTTCAGGCAGGCTATAACAGACAGCTGTTACTAACAGTGCCAGCAAGCAAATGTTTGTTTATGCTATAGCACGCTGTTACGATTAGGGTGGACACAAACAAAGGAAAATGGAACGACGCAATACTCAGGTAAAAACTTGGTATTTTCGCGCTACCTGGCATGAAAAATCAACCCCAACCATAAATTAACATGCGACGCAAAAAGGCACCGAAGAGGAGTAAAGCAAATGACAGGCCTATTTTCTATTCTATCCAACAAGGGAAAATACAGGCGCGACGACCTTTAGCTAAATGTTCACGACATTCCTTTGACGCGAAGAAGAGGAAGAAAAATCGTTTTCGAACTATGCTAAGGGCACGTTATTAGTTATTAGAAATGACAGGAATCTATATACCATTTCGACACACATATATAGATATAACAAGGTTATGTATATGTATCTTAGGCATATCTATAGGAAATCTGATAACGATCGAAGTTAACTTGATTTTGATATCATTTTAGATTAAAATTGTGTCCATAGAGTTACCTAAATGATATTAATTATAGATTTGGTATATATTTGACATATCAGAGTGCGAGTTGCCATAAAACAGATAGTTAAATAACATTCAGTGGATTCTCACTATAGATTCCAACAGATCTTCCATATGTATTCATATGAAAACTGCCCAAGTCTTTAATTCTAATGCTTGTTGAGAAATTTACAATATTTTTACTCTATAAATCCTTTAATCCTTAAACATTTCCAGCTTAAGTTAATGAAATTATATGAATATTTGTAAAATAGTCCAAAGTTTTAGGGAATACGTAAAGTGAGCTCATCTAGTTGTAGTTTGTACTAGACTGGAGCGCTATAGGTAGGTTAATAATATGTATCTTAACAAAATTTTGTAACGACTTAGGTATATTGATATAGAAAGCTATAATGCATCGCTCCATATATTAGAAGAAAAATCTATTTAATGGTAAAAGTTTCTGAAATGAATATATTTGTTAAATAATTCGAAAATATGGATATTACGTAAAGTGAGGTTTATAATTTTTTTTGGTGTTGAAATAGAGATCTTTATTCTCAAAATAAAGATCTTAAGAAGACTTTTATCATATTAGAGTTTGAAAAATAATGTCTAATGTATCTATCCCTATATGGATTCCTGCTATAGATAACTGTAGCTATGACTATAACTATATAGATAGCTCTAACTAAAATATCGAATTGAAGTGAGTGCCAAAAAGTTCCTACATAGCTGACTCAAGCCAGAATCCATACCGTTTATTGGTCCAACTTTACTTTCTATAAAGAAAAACCTGATATACGTATTTCTAGTCTAGCCAAGTCTAACTTTTTTTTTATTAAATTCTATGAATTCAGCTCACTTTACCAGTTTCAGTTAACAAAAATAAAAATAGAAAAAATTAATCAGAATTTTGCTTTAAACAATTTGATTTTGCGAATTGAAACTGAGGCAAATGAAAGGCAAAGCTTTACAATCATATGAGTGTGTGTGTGCGTGTGTGTGTATGTGTGTGCGTCTATCCCAGTCAGCTTTGATGAATTGAAGCCCCAATGCTCTGTCATTCGTTTGCCAAAAGATATTCTTTTTTTTTGTTTAAAGCCGCATTAAGCGCTTTAAGCGCCCGGAGAACAACGCAACGAGCCCAAAGCACTTAAAATATGGCCATGTAGCACATACACCCAGTATATATATACATATATATAGGTATATAAGCGTTATATGTATATAAGGTAATGCTGCAGTTTCCAGCGATGGCTGGAAATTATGTTGCTGGCTGTGGGTGGGCGCATGACTCAGGCATAAAAAACAACACTGAGCACATACATGTGTGTGTGTGTGTGTGTGTAGGGGCTGTATATGTGATGAGCAGCAATTGCATTTGCAAAGAGCGGCTCGCCATTTGCCCGGCATGCGCAGTGAGGCGCGGGCCCAAAAAATCAATTCAGCTAAAATTGCGCCCCGGTTAGGGAAGTGCAGAGAGTCAAACAGGAAAGCAAAAGCGACAACAGCAGCAACAGCAATGGCAACATTTGTTGCGCCAAACGGCAAAGAGAGCGAGCGACAGCTGAGAGAGAAAGAGAGAAAACGAGAAGTAACAGTAAACAACAGCAGCAATCGCAGCAGCAGTAGCAGTCGCTGTCGCAGTCAGCAGAGCAAAGTAATTGCGAGAGACAACGAGAGCTGGGCGAACACATTTTTCGGGCGTTTGGGCAAAGCTGTAAATTGCATTACTGCGACGTTCACTCTGGGTATGTGTGTGTGCTTGATTATGTATGCTGCTCTTATGTAATATATATACACATATATATAGTAAATGGACGCCGCCCACAAATTGAGCCTGGGCGAAATGTTTTTCGCACACAGCAAACGTCCTTGTTTGAGGTTATATCTGTATATATGTGCTATCCATGTGTTCGTGTGTGTGCTTGAGCGTGTAACTTTTTTGCAAGTTGAAATTCCTGAAATCCCCTTTTAGCCTTTCATTCAATCATTGCCGGGGCAGACATTGCAACCCAACCCAACCCAGCCCAACCCTTTTGAGCATCAAATACGTGAATTTTCGCACTGCAGTCAAAGGTAATTTTAAGGGATTCTGCCACAGCGAAAATTTATCAACATACGAGGTAGCAGCAGTCGCAGTAGCAGTAGCTGCTGATGCTGGCAAGTTGAAGGACACGGGAATGACAGCTCACACACGCACACATACTAACATACTGCACGTATATGCACATGCATACATACATCTTACATGCATATGTGTGTGCATGTATGTGTATAGGTATTCATAAATATATTCACATACAAACATAGATGCATGCTCTTGCATGCACACATACACACATACAGTACACACCCATATGTGTCTGTATATGCACACATGCACACAGACATCTCACATGTAAACAAGCAAGGAATAACATAACACACACATACATATGTTATATTTGTGTGCATACATGTATATATATATATATCTAATATACATTATAATATGTTTCTTAATATAGTTGAGCTCAAGTTTATATCCACAAAATATGAAAGGCTCAATATAAAAGGTTTTATATAATAAAGTAAACGAAACTTCGCAGCAGAAGTTTCTGCTGCCTTGGAAAATGCTTGGGAAACATTTATAGGAAAAGAAGGAAAATTCAAAAATATATCTAGACAGATATATATTTTTCTGAATCAATATGCCTATTTTTGGTAGGATTTGGAAGCTACTTTACTGAGTCTTCTTATTTTTAAAAATTAATTAATTCATGTAATTTTCATCTGTCTACAATCCAACTTGTCCTCTCTAGAATTCAATTGAAAATACAAAGAGCTATAATATCTTGACATTCTTAAAGCTCTCACTTTTCATACAATTTATAATCGCTTTATTAACCTCGAGCTGGCCAGATAAGATCGAATTTTATCGTTCTTTGGGTGCAATGAGAAAGTTATCGTCAGTAAAGATAAATGTATTTTGTCAAGAATGTTGTATATATATATAAATTTGTATAAATACAAATAAATATATGTATACATATGCATAAATAAGATAAGTTAACATTCCAAATTTATGTATAGGTAATTGTTTCTAGCTTTTATCGAAGTGTTTAAGCTTATGAATAAAACTATTTTTTAAAAATATTTTTAATTTTTTGTTAATTTTTTGTGATTATAAATTTAAGTATTTTTATTTTTCTCTCAAGAAAATTTAGCTCTGATTCTATTAAGAATCTTGTTGATCAAGAAATATAAAATATGGAAATGATTTAAGTATGATATTGTACTATCTTTAGACAACGTCATGAAGAATTTTCCGCTTTGCCACGCCCCTCAGTGCATTGCATACAACCAATGTACCTTAATAGCTCAAATGTTGAAAATTAATTGAATAAATTAATATTTATTAAAATTGTTTAATTCAAAGGAACATAAATTGCATTCAACTGCAGTTGCAGCTGCAGCTGCAGCGGCTGCAACTGCATTTGCTGCTCGCTTTAAAATTACATAAAGCTGGACGAGTGGGCGTGGCTCAATGAGGCCTGGGCGCTAAAGAATACAGACGCAGCCTCCTGCTCCCACCTAATCACTCCGCCCTATCGCGCTCTCTTGGTTTAAATGGACGACCTCAATTAAAGCTTTTGCGGCTGCTGCTGCTGCAAAAAAAACGTGGAGCTGCGTGCGCGATGCAGCATAGCTAGCTGGGTGGCTGGGTGGTTGAACAAAGTCAGAGGGCAAAGTTGAATAAAAGTTGAAGCCAGGACATCAAATATACAAACAACACAAATATGACGCAGTGCCAAGTGACGCAACCGGAAGCAGATGAGGCGCTATTTATATATGCGTGCGAGTGCTGTAAGTGTGTGTGTTGCCTAAGCCAGGTCCCGGCTTTATGCTATTGAATGAAACTTGCGCCGGGGCCCAAATGCCCATTGTTGTAGAAGGAAACAGAAATAATTCGTGTTGTGAAAATCGACGGCTGCTAAGTAAAGCGCATGCGCTCTGCAAACTGTGGCATTGTATATAAGACAAGTATATAATGACAATGTGTGCATGAGTATGTGTGTGTTTGTTTAGCCACCCACAGCCGCAGGGCAAGCAGCAGCAGCAGCACCAGCACCAGCAGTAGCGCATAAATTGCAACGGAGGCAAAACATATACAAAAATAGACCTAACAGAAAATTACTAAGAACTGTATGCAGCCGACTAAAGAACAGCTATAAAAACAACAACACGAACGACAGCAACAACAGGAATGGCTGCTGCAGGAATCGCTGCTGCTGCTGCTGCGGCTAAATTGAGGTCGTGGAAATGGAAAATGAAAGCAGTTCTAGAGATGTCGACAGAGCAGCAGCAGAGGCAGAGGCAGCATCAGTAGCATAGATATATGCAAAGCCAACAGAAACAGCAGAGATAGCTGTATTAGAAACAGAGCTAAAAGCAGCGACAGCGGCTGCTGCAGCAGCAGAGGCAAATAGTAACAGCAGCAGAGAGCTGAGCAGAGGCAGAGTCAAAATTTGAGGCAAAGGCAAAGCGAAAGACAATAGCAATAGCATCACCATCACCATCAGCACAGGCAGAGACAGCATTAGCAGCAGCCGAAGCAGAGACAGACGCAAAGGCTTATAGCAGCAGCAGAGACACTAGCAGAGGCAGCAGCAGCAGAGTCCTAGGCAAAGGCAAAGAGAAAGACAATAACAACAGCAGCAGCAGAGGCAGAGACAGCTCTAGCAGCAGCAGAAGCAGAGACAGAGGCAAAGGAAATATCAACGGTAACGGCAACAGATACAGTTGCAGCTGAGGCTAAAGTAGAAGCAGAGATAAAGGAAATAGAAAGAGGAGCACAGGCATGGCTGGCAAAGTCAATAGTAACGGTATCAGCCAAAGTCCCAGGCAGAGACAAAGACAATGACATAGGCAGCGACAGCCCAACAGCAGCAGCAACCCCAAATTCCTTCTACTCACTTGTTCTTTTGATACGCTCAGCTTCTACCAACAACTACTTGCGTTTGTAGAACTTTCGAGCTAATGCCGGCACAAAATGAAGACCATGTCTGTCTTTTTTGAGCATGTGCAAATCTAATGAAGCACCAGCAACAATAACAATAGCAAACTGACTTTGTTACTGCTGCTGCATTACATTTTTCATGTGCACCATATGCAACTGGGGAGTGGCTTTAAAACACACATGCACATGAGCGGACTAAAGAGCAAGCAGAGATTGAGCTTGCAGGAACAACAACAACACGAACAACAGCATTTTATGCGAGCACAATGGCAAAACATTTTTCATTGCCTACATTCCAGCGCTGGCGAAATATTAACTGCAAAACTAAAAATGATGGCCACTCCCCAAAGCTTGAATACATAAATAAACACATATATGTGTATACATATATGTGTGTGCATACATTCCAGCTTAGTTATGTGAATTTAGTATATAGTTATATATTTAGTTAAAGCAGCTGCGTTTGAGCGTCAAAATTTAATGGAGAAATTTTAGTTTTTAAACGATTTTGAAGGCAGCAATAAATTTTCAATGGAATTTAGTAGTTTTATATGAATTTTAGCTAAATTATAATGTGATAAGAGAGAATTGAAGTTTGATAGAAGACATTGTTTAGCTGTATTAAAGTTTTATATAAGATATGATGATATAGAATAGAAATTCTATTCAGCATTTGATTAGCCTTTAGACCGCTTAAAACATTTCAAGTAGAAATGTTATTTAAGTATTTTGTGAAGTATTCTATATAGTATAAATTAGTCTTAAATATTCTAGATATGTCAATAATTTGCATAGTTTTTATAGAATTTTTTATGAATTTTTATCTTAAACGATATTCTACATTTATAGTAGAAAGACTGTGAGCTCCATGAGAAATTTTGCTGTGATTCAGGTATTCTGTATACAATTTATATAGGCCAATTGAAAATTAAATTCCAACTAAAATTGATATTATTTTGTCAACTAAGTGCACTGAATCAACGTGAATTGTGCTTCATTTTGCCAGGACGAAGGACAAACAACTTAATATGCACTGATTATTTCATATGGAAAATCAACTTGAAAATGCAAATTGGCAAATGCCCAATGCCCAATAGGGCAGCAACATTAAATACCAATTGCCAGTTTGGTTGGTTGAGCTGCTCATGTTGGCTGTCCTTCCACTTAGCCATTTGCCATTTATGCATCATTCATTTAGCCATTTATGCGCTTAATCATTTATTTAATCAACTTCTTGTTTTTGCGCCAATTTGCTGAAACGCATTTAAAATGTGGAATTCAATTTGATTGCAAAAACCGAGGGGGAAAAGCAGCGGCTGGAAATGCGTTCTCTGCTAACTTGGTTTACTGCACGGCGAATCAAGTGAAAACACGGTAGACGGCCAATGCAATTACACACACACACACACACTCACACAGGTACATAATCAGCTTTCGCAGCAGCAAAATGTTGACAATTTAATTAGAATTGATTTTCCGTTCGATATTCGCCAGGCAAATGCACAGCACTTGCTGTATAAGTGTGAGAGAGATAGGGAGACACAGTATATATGCAGCTGCTGCAGATGTTATACAACTGTTATATAAGCCACATACATACACATTTGTTGTATTTGCTGTGCATCATTTAATTGCTTAGCGATAAATATTTTACAATTTGCAACCCCCAAAAACGTCAACCTCAAATTTAATGAGCAGTAACTGTGCTAACCCATAGCCTCTACAAAACACTCTCACACTATTCACTCTATCCACTATCGCCTCTCCACCCCACTCTTATTCTCCCTCTCTCTCTCGCCAAGCAATGAAGCATTGCCATATGAAGATTGATTATGGCTCAAGTTTTTAATGCGTTTTGCCATTTATATCAATGCAGGCATCAGTATGAAAGGGATGGCAACGTCTTGCTGCTGCTGCTGCCAGCAGATGTAAAGTGTGGCAGTGCGAGCGAGAGCGAGTTATGATGTATGCTTGCAGTTATTGAGCATAGAGATAAATACAGTTTGCGAGCACCGATATGCGACAGCGAACACACACACACAGATGTGACATGAGCAGCAGAAGTTTATGCCAAGGATATGCAATTGAATTGATTGTTGTAATAATTATTAATATCCTTATGGCTGTCATAGAAATTCAATTGAAGACTGTGTATAGCGAATGCAATTGATGTGGGCTCATTTATCTATAAATAGATGACTTTTTTAATGGACACTAAAGATATTAAGTTAACAACTAAATCAGTCTAAATAACTCTTGACTATATACTATTTATATTTTCAGTTTTGGAAGGTTATTGAGATCCTGTCATATAACTCAGGGAATCGAGAGATATTATATTAGATATATCATATTTTTTATTGTATATTATATATTATGTTTATATATCATGTATCATATATCATATATCATATATCATATATAATATATCATATATCATATATCATATATCATATATCATATATAATATATCATATATCATATATCATATATCATATATCATATATCATATATCATATATCATATATCATATATCATATATCATATATCATATATCATATATCATATATCATATATCATATATCATATATCATATATCATATATCATATATACCAACATTTTCAATGTAAACAATGATACATCATATATTCTATATATTGCTTAGTATACCTCTTATCTGTATACACATATCTTCAAGATTAATGATAATATCTTTCAGTGGCCTTTTATGATTTGTTTTTGTTATTTTAACTCAGACAGTGCATGTGAAAAGTCATTGTCCATCTGCTGAATATATAGTATATATTCATACTATATAATATATGTATTGAATATATATTATGTGATTCAAGTATGCATCATGAATTTGAAAAACAAACAAAGTCCATAGAACAGTCAATTTTGCTCAATAGATCGACCTTAAGTTTTATAGTCTAAGAACTTCAGGATTAGCATCGAAAGTTGGTTTTTTTTCTTATCTTATATTTGTACTTCTCTCAAATTCGATATTCATTGCAAGTATCATTGATAGCAAGTTGTATGTCATTAGCTTTCTTAACTTTCAAATTAAGTATGAAAAAAATCGATATTTATCGAGCATGCCTAGAAGGAACCAGTTCGAACCTCTGATCGAGCAGGCCAGAATGTCTATGCTTTAGGGTATATATAGATAATATCTTGAGCTATCTAAAAATGCCAACCTCTTGGCTTGACCTGACCGTATGAGATTCAAATGTTCAATGCTAGCCACACACAGCGTGTTGCGGTAAGGCAGTGCAAGCTAATCAGAGAGGAAACTTGTCAACTAAAATAAGAGAAATGAAGCAACATGAAACATGAAACATGAAACGAGACAATTTTTTTGGATGTTGTTTATTTTCGGGGAGGCCACAGACAAGTGAATATGTTTATGGCCATTGCTCAATGGCCGAGCAAACATAAAAATTGAAAATGCATTTTTACGACAGCAGCGGCAGCCGTAGCAGCTAGAAATATGTGGCAAATGCCTCACAGGCAGCGGATTTTCATAACCAATTGCATCTCTGTGCCCATGTGGAGGAACATGCATGTAAATGGATATATGGGGCGTGACACGACTGTCAAACATTTATTTTTGCGCGCAGTTAATTGAATGTGACATTTTGCTGTAGTGCACGCTCGGGAGGTTGAAGAGGGGTATATTGGCTTCATGTAAAATTCATGATGGGTTGATTGGGGGCGTGGCATGTTGGAATAAGCCACATCTTTCAGAGTCCTGGAGTCATTTTCGCTCTGCCAACAAATTTAAGATTGAACGAGTATTATGTAGTCGCTCACGCCCGACTGCAACGTTCTTAATTGTTATTTTGTTGCATTGTTCTTATGTAATTGCAATTTGTTTGTGCGGTCTACGCGGCGTATGCGCAATTTGCAAGCGCAAATATAACGCATACGCCGCATAAGCTGTGCATAAAACGAGTTTTTCTCTTCTGCCCGTTATAAATATTTAAAAATATACTTTTACAGCCAGCTGTCTAGTTGGCTGTCCATTAGCAACGCATCATTGAAATTGACATTTTTTGCGCGTCAGCCGAAAATTTCAATCTATAAATTCACACAATTTGCAATTTTGGGCAAATATGCGATGCACTGCGAGAAATTAGGGCATGGAATTGAGCTGTTAGGTTTTCAACGAATGCCATTTCATAAATTGTTATAGTTTTTTTTACTCAATTTTTCTTTTCTAAATAATTTTCTAAGTTTTCATGTAATTTTCTAAATTTTTTATGTATGTTTATATATTTCTTTTTACTAATTTTTCTCGCTTGTTTCTGGCATATTTTCTGACTATATTCCAATCTCATCTTTATCTTGCGCCAAGTCATACATATTGTTTGTTTTTTCGCTCAGTGTACTCTTGACATTTTTGGGTTAATGCAATTTTCGAATGCACTCGCGTTTGTTAATGCAGTTGCAGTTGCCGCGCCGCTGCTGCCGTTGCTGTTGTTGTTGAGCATTTTAATTAGGCACAAGCATTACATAAGTTGCGTCTACCTGCACACAGCACCTACACCTGCCCAATAAGCCCACCTTCTTCTCCAAGTTTTTCTTTGCGAAATGTTTGCGCATATTTTTTGTTGAACAAAGCTGCAATGCAGCCAACAGTTGCTGTTGCTGTTGTTGCCTCCAGACAGACGGCGCAACGCCCCCGCATCTGTCTGATCGCCAACACAATTTGCTGATTTGTTGCAATCTATTGAATGAATGAGCCGACTGTGACTGTGAATAATTGACAACTCATTCATTCAGTCTTTCAATCGCTGCTTGGTTCCTTCGCATCTGATGCACAAACTCAAGGAACAGTCACAAAGGGGCAATCGCTGGGGTCTGCATGAGCTGCTCTTGGGTGGCTGAGTCTAGGCTAGAGACAAAGAGAGGTGCGTTTGTCCCTCACCTGATCAGCAACTTAAAAGCCTCGACAGCTGTGCTTTGTGGGCGCTGCTTAAAGCGAATTGAACGTTGATTCAATTGAATCTTAGCCACAATGAAGCCCACATACCAAAAACCCACAAAAAAAGGTATTAAAAGTTTGAGCTGCGCTCACTTTCAGTTCGATTATCAAGGTAAAAATATTGTATTTAACAATCTATGAACAAACTTATTGTTTAACGTCTCCAATTGCTGCTGTGGGCGCCTTTTGTTGACCAATTGCTATTGACTGAAAGATTGCTTAGCTTTATGAATATATGTGTTAGGTGTTAGCACTTGTGATTTACCATTATTTTTATTATTACTTCATCTTATTATCATTATCATTATAATCATTTGCAGTGGCAATAGAACTGTAAATTCATTATTCATTATTTATTGTTTATTATTTATTATTTATTATTTATTATTTATTATTTTTTATTTATTATTTATTATTTATTATTTATTATTTATTATTTATTATTTATTATTTATTATTTATTATTTATTATTTATTATTTATTATTTATTATTTATTATTTATTATTTTTATTATTATTTATTATTTATTATTTATTATTTATTATTTATTATTTATTATTTATTATTTATTATTTATTATTTATTATTTATTATTTATTATTTATTATTTATTATTTATTATTTATTATTTATTATTTATTATTTATTTATTTTTATTATTTATTATTCATTATTCATTATTCATTATTCATTATTCATTATTCATTATTCATTATTCATTATTCATTATTCATTATTCATTATTCATTATTCATTATTCATTATTCATTATTCATTATTCATTATTCATTATTCATTATTCATTATTCATTATTCATTATTCATTATTCATTATTCATTATTCATTATTCATTATTCATTATTCATTATTCATTATTCATTATTCATTATTCATTCACTATCATTTATTATCATTATCATTATCATTATCATTATCATTATCATTATCATTATCATTATCATTATCATTATCATTATCATTATCATTATCATTATCATTATCATTATCATTATCATTATCATTATCATTATCATTATCATTATCATTATCATTATCATTATCGTTATCATTATCATTATCATTATCGTTATCATTATCATTATCATTATCATTATCATTATCATTATCATTATCATTATCATTATCATTATCATTATCATTATCATTATCATTATCATTATCATTATCATCATTATCATTATCATTATCATTATCATTATCATTATCATTATCATTATCATTATCATTATCATTATCATTATCATTGCCCTTATCATTATCATCATTATCATTATCCTTAGCTTGAGCATTACAATTATCATTAGCTTTAATCATTAGCTTGATTAAGTTGAACTTCTGCTTCGCCGTCTCCTTCTAGCTGACAGCCCTATTTGATATAGTCTGCTATAATTACGCGTTCCTCCATTTGACAGCTTGCTATTTAATTACTCCCGAAAAACAATTCATCAGCGCTGAGTTTTGGATGATATTTCGCAGCTGCAGCTGCAGCTACAGCTCCTAAAACTTTTACTGCAAGTTGAGCAAGCAAACTCTTTGTATATAAAAGTTGCAAGCACACACAAGACTAATGAGCGAATGTGCAGCAGTTGTGGCAGGCAGTGGAAAATGAACAAGCTGCAGTTGAGTTAACTCACTGTAATTAATGCGAGCTGCTATTAATCATGTGGGCGACACGCATTGAAATGCTAAGAGAACAATATGGATATATCTACATTAGATATCTGATTAGATATCTCTATAATGCAGCGGACAAAATGTCAACCTGACAAGGCTATGTGAAGCTCTTGAGGCCAACAAATGTTGATGATGAGCAGCTCTGGCCCCTTTCAAGCGACCCTCGGGTTAAGCCACGCCATCGATTGGGTAATGCAGCAAGTAATCAGCAGCAGCAGCAGCAGCAGCATCAGCATTAACGCCTGCGCTAATAAGCTGGGCGTGGCATTGGAGCTTTAACAACCCAGGGGACATAGAAGACAGCTTCGTTAGCTTGTGAAAGACACGAAAAAAAAAAAACAACCGAATGACACGCAAATTGGCTTAGAGAGGCAAAGGCAGGACGGATGAGGCAATATATGTGCACTGATTGGCATGGCTCGATGCCTCAGGGAATGCAGTAGCTCAAATTGTGCAGGTGTTGAGACTGACAGACAGGCAGGCAGGTGCAATCACCTGTGTGCTGACCAATGAGGCGTATAATCAATGCGGTTCAAGCGGCTAACAGCAGCAAGAGCAAGATGAGCCGAGTTGAGCTTTTTCTGGGTATGCTTGAAAGGCTATATTTAAAGAATGATTTCGACTATTGATTGCTGCTAGAAAGTTCCTTTAAGCTTAGACCAAAAGCTGCTTAAAGTTTGAATTTCTAGAGATGCATTTAAAGCAAATACAAAAAATAGTTCGAACTTAGTGAAAAGCTGCTTCAAAAGCTCACAGCAAACGCTGCAGATGAACATTTAAGTGAGAAGCTTTAGAGGCAATTTGTAACTTGAAGCTAGAAGTTTATGTTTTATAAAGGAGCAAATTATATAAGTTATATAAACTCTATAAGGCTGTTATGCTATTTGCATAACTTTAAGTATTAACATCTTCTGCTGTTATTTTTACTAAAAGCTGATTGTAGTTGACACAATAAGCTTATACAAAGCTTTCATTATTTAATTTCCTATGCGCTATTAAATGTTGTAATATACATTCCTAAATTCCATGATTAATATAAAAAAAAATATCTTTAAGCTTTTAATGACAGTTAAAGCTATTTTCTAAAGCTGCTGCTTGCTGTTTTAGAAGCACTTTTAAAGCTCCTTTAAGCTTTCACTTTATTCTAGTTAAAAATAAATTATAGTCTATACAAAAGATATACGCTTTCAAAGAGCTATATTCCTAGACAGTCTTTCAGCCACAGCTTTACCATTGGCCCCTTCACATATTGCCCTTTCTAGATACTGAAAGTCCGTAACATTGCTCTCGCTCGCCCCAATAGCATTCACTATTGAATGATATAATGCTACGCTGCAATTTGCCGTCTCCAGTCTCCAGTCTACAGTCCACAGTCCACAGTCTCTAGTTTCCAGTTACTTTTTCTGCTGTTTTCTTATAGACTACAATTACTTAAGCATTTGTTTTTTGTTTTATTTTCTCAACTTACATCACAATTGTTCAAATCAAATTTCAATTCTTGCCGCAGTTTCGTTTCCTTTTTCTTTGTCTCTTTATTTTTTTTTTTGCTGTTGCTCTTATCTCAACTTCTTCTTCTTGTTCTTCTTATGTAAGCTTTTTTTTAGTTAATTTTTATTATTGAACATTTTTGTTTTTAGATTTTGCAATGTTTGCTTAGCACTTGTCACGTTTTTAAATATATCTCTTCAAATTAAATTCTTTCTTCGGTTTTCTCATTTGAATTTTTTTTACCAAAAGAGACAGAGAGAAAGAGAGAGTTGATAACAGCAAATGTTTCTTTTCTGTTACTTTTTAGTCAACGGCCATGGACATTGTTGCTGTTGCTGCTGGTGGCAATTGTTGCTGCTGCTGCTGCTGCTGTTGTTGCTCCATTTTATTTAGCTTTTAATAAAATTTTTTGTTAGCACCTGCAAAAGATACACACAAAATACATATAATTCGTGAGTGAAACAACGAACTTTGAATTTAACTTGTTGACCTTTTTCTATGGTTGCTGCGGGGTCACAAACAGCAAACAAAAATAATAAAAAACTAAATAACAAAAAATCTTCCGTTAGAAACTATAACAAAGCCAAATCATAAAACATAAGAGACAAGACGGCAACAACAATCAATCGAAAAAGTCTATTGACCCAGACGACAAAAACGGATTTTGTTTTTTATGACTTTAGCCCCGAAGGCAGAGCCATCAAAAAACATATATCATATATAGGAAGAAGAAGAAGTAGTAGTAACAGCAGCAGTCGCAGCAGCATCCAAACATACCTTGAAAATAAGCTTAGTCCCTAACACGTTGACTAATTTATTGACTTATGCTAATTCAGAGCAAACAAAGAGAAGCTACAAATTGAAATTTAAACAATAAATCGACATAAACTCAGCTCAGATTAGGCAAATGGAAGTGTGAAATACTCTAGCAAATGCAAGCAAGACTTTCGAGTGACGAATCTAAATATTATGTATAAAGCAGCTCTTGTAGCTTAAATTTATAGTTTAAATATCTTATATATAATACAAACTCGAAGATAAAATAAATGATAAAAATATTTAACAACTCCGATTATATATTAAATATATTTAATTCATTTACTTCATCATTATCAACTATATCTGCATAGAAGCAAATAAATTTTCATAACTGCATTATCAAATAATATATTAAGATATCCTCCTACATCCCTCCAAACATTTCTTTGCCCTTTGCCTGGCATTGAACCTAGGTCGGCTTGACCACACGCGCAGCGTCGCTACCAGCGACGCCATTGCACTGCTCACTTTAGCTCTGCTCGTCGTAACTAAAGTAGCAGCTGACAATTCACACACAATTGCCATTCTATTTATAGAATACAAAAAGAGAGCACGCATTTGCATGTATGTGTGCACATGCACAGAGCAAAGGCTTCAGGCTGGCGCTGCTTCATTTTGCCACTTGACCTAACAGTTTCTTTAATAACTTCTGCATTGGTTAAGGGAATTCAATGACAATTTCAGCAAATTATCAACATATTCTATTAAATATGTAACATATCACAGAAAAGACAATTGCTATTTAAAAAATGTTTGTATTTGCAACTGAACTTGAATTTTATAGAATTTTCTGAAATTTATAGGAAACATTCGAAATATTTCTAAAATTTTAAAATATATAAAATAAATCAAACATGAAACTAAATGCAAAATTTGATAAGTCTTGCTTTTAAGTCATGAGAATTATGTTTAAAAAGTTAAAGTTCGATCAAATACTTATATAGAGTTATCGATTATTATCGAAAACTTATCCTGCGTGTGAATAACTGAAGATCGATCAATTGTTTATCCACTTCATTTATGAGTTATCGATCTAGGTTGATATTCATGTAAGATTTCAAATATACAACTGCAGTTCGATAAACATTTTAATCGATTTAATTAAAAAGTTATCGATTCATTGCCTTAATTTATTCTACGCTTGCTTTAGTTGGATCTTCATGTAAGATTTCAAATGAATAGTTGAAGTTCGATAATGATTTTATCGGTGATTTGAAACAAACAAATGGATCTTCGTATACAATTTCGTATCTTTAGTTCTCATAGATACGCAAGACTCGTTCGGTGCTCCAGATTAGGTAAATATCTACTCTATAAAAGAGACGACGCCTTCTTTCCTCTATAGCATGCATTCTCACCATATCATTATACCCCGTCTAGACATTTTTAACGAGTATAGGGTATAAAAAATCTGTTTGCTCAACTTTTATGACAGGGCGTCGCCGCCGTCGTCGTCGTTTTCTTCGTCTTCGTTTGTTGTTTAATTTGTATTTGATTTCCTCATTATAACCAGTTATGGCGTATCGATATAGCAAACGAACGAGCGATCAATCGATCGATCTTAACTGGGTCACACAGTTTGACACTTGTGAGATTAACAGCTTTGCTTGTTTGCCAGGCTGGCCATCAACTTTTAACGCGCACTGTGCCCAAAATGCTTAGCTTTAATTGACAAACAGCTGATCGCACGGCAAACCACAAGTGCAATAAAAGTCAATGAATTGAGCTCAATTGAAAGCAATTGAGTTGGTTAGTGTGAGCGACAGAGAGCAAGCATTAGCAAGAGAGCAGGCGAACTCAATGCAATATTGCGCATACGACGCGTTGCACAGTGACAAAAGCAGAAACGAAACTCGAATCGTTTGCTGTCAGCTGTTTTTACCCTCTGTCAAGGGTGTTTTTCACAATTAATCGTAAGACTAGTTATAGTTACATTAAGAGTTCGTCATAGAATTGAAATTTCTTTCTAGAATTTAATCCAACAAGTTTTTTGCTAAACTTAAATTAGTCTATTTAAAAATTTTGATAAACCAACTGAATTGTCCTCTCTTCAGCAGCTTAGCAAACAAATTTCTGTCATGTATCTCAAATACTTTTTAAGTTCTGATTGTGAGTCGTTCTTGAACCGGTACATAGCTATAGTTTCTCAAGTCTAAACACATTTCAACCCAAAAATCTTTAAACAAAATTTAATCTTTTATAAGTTATTGATCTGAATCTGAATCGTTATTTTTTTTAATTTGAAAACTTCGGAAAGGGCTGATTTTAGTAGCTTTATTGAACAAGTGCTAATTATGTATTTGGTTTTCTTGTTTCCCCCCACCCAAAATTTCAACTTGAAAAGGCACAAGTTATTAAACTGAATAATTTTTTTAATTTTTCAAAATTTCATTTGTTTTTGAATAAAAATTTAGTTGAATACTTTCTATATAAAAAAAAAGGCCAAAACACTGAGTGAGAGCATTAAACAGTCGCATATGCTCTATATATGGCACTCACAATAAAGATAATATATTTTGATGATATCTGTGGGATCTTTGTGTCGCTGCTTATTCATCTTATTTGCGTGTGACATATACTATATATAGTATACGTATTTCTAGTGTGTTATTTACACAATTTGACGTTATTTATTTGATTTATCTAATTCGAAAAGAAAAAACCTAATGCAAAAGGTCAACTTGATTAGAGCGTCTGCAACGTGTGTTGGTGTGAGTGTGTGTATGTAGCTTGACTAATGTCAGTCACTGGGACACGATAACTTACACATTTACAGCTAACACATACATATATATATTTATCTCTATATATAGTATATTTATATAACTTGTATGGCTGCCTCAATAATCCAGGACTTGAGGCAGACATTGAACATCAGGATACGCACCTGCAATAGAGAGAGAGAGAGAGAGAACATTAATATAAATAAATATAAAAAAATTAGGCTTTCACATTTGACATTTGTATCTACATTTAATAAGCTGTGCGGTGCGTGTGCTGGCATTTGCATATGAAAAACCCAGCAAACACACACACACCTGCGCCACACCCCCATACACACCTGCTCGCAACACCTTTTGTCTATTTGCAAAGTGCAAAAGTTCATAATGTTAAAAACGTTGCCAGCCAAATGGCGAAAAGAAAAGACCAGCAAGAAGCAGACAAATAAAATAAAATAGAAACGCGGAAAAAACACACGCAAAACAGAAAAAGCAGATAAAAATAAATTATGTTCGCTTGTTTATTACGTTTGCCAAACAGAGAAGAAAAAACGAAGGAGGAAGGCGTGTCTACAAGCGAATGCGCAACCTTCAGATACTCTAGAAAGTAATTTTGATACAACGAAATGTGAAATTAGTCTATATATAGACAGTTATTGATTTATTATACATACATTTTTTAATATTTATTTAATTTTTTTTATACATATATATTTTATTTTTATATTTTATTCTATATATTTTCTTATTCTTTTTTATTTTATTTAAAAACAATTATCAAAAACAAAACAAGGCTTCTAGTCAAACAAACTTGCCCAACGATCCTGTGTTCGGTGCGTCACAGACTTCAAAGAGAAAGAGCAAAAGAGAAAGATATAAAAAATATTAGACTCTCAGCGTCTCTGACGAACTTAAGCCGGCAACTTTAATGATGATGACGCAGCTATAGCTGTGCCAAAAAAAGAAGAAATAAAGTACACACACACACAGCTGCAAGTGCGTGTGTGTGCATGCTTATTGTCTGCGATTATATAAATAAAACTGGAGGGGGACTGAATGCAGTGCGATATATTTGCCTTGGCCAGACCAGACGAGACGATGACTTCGAATTCGAATTCGACTTCGACTTCAACAACTTCCATGACAATCGGCCGGCATTCACTGCCAATGACACACACCTCCCTCCTATCCGGCGGCTGTGGCTTTCGCTTTGTGCTTTGCCCGCTATGCAGTCTTTCCTCTGCCCACCCCTATCTCTCTCCCGCTCGCTCGCTCTTCCTTTTGCTGTTCTGCTTTTGCAAACTATATTTCTTTTTTGCTATCTCTGTTTCTCTCGCAGTTTCTCCACTTTGTTGTTCAGCTGTAATCTTTTCTTTTCTTATTTTGTTATGCGCTTTAATTTGTTTTCTTTGCGCTTCCATTTTCTTTTTGTTTGCCAAAAGTTTATTGATCTCTGGTCTGCGACATTCAGCGCGCCGGTGCGAGGGAGAGGGGTATATATAGAATTGTTTGTGCTGAATTTTTCCCATGCGGCAAAACAACTTTCGCATTTTCTTTGTTCAATTTACGAGCAATACAAAAAAAATCAAGATAAAATTCATGTCAAATATTCCAAGGGCAATGCCAAAAATATGCCGCAAGCAAAAAAAAACCAACAAATTATAAATATAAAAAAATTTTACGCAAGCCGGAAGGCGTTGGAGGCAGGAGGTGCTGGGGGCGCGGCAGCTGCCAGTGAAAGATTGCATATGGCAGCTAGCAGCAAATCATAAATAGACAATTTAGGCATGAGTCCCACCAAATTTATGACGTGTAAACAAAAAAAGAGAAGAAAAAGAAAAACCGTTCAGTCAACAGCTGTTGTTGTCCATTAAAACGAAATATAAATAAAAAATTGTTAAAAAATAAAATACAAATTGGAAAATGTTTTTAGACATGTGGCAAAAACAACAACAATCAGTCGTTGTCTGACTGAAAGTTCTAGCATAATATGACCTACTAATCAGTTGCTGCAACCGAAGAATAGAAAAAAACAACAAACTAACAATAGTAAACAAGCAAGCGTCGACTGCACAATACACGTTCACAGAAATTAAAATTCTTCGAGCAGATTAACAGTGCTCAAAAGTTATAATAGTTATCTGAAACATGGAAAAGTTTTTTCCTCTACTATTTAAATTTTTAAAATAAAATCTCTTAAATTTGAAAGCCTTCAACTCGAATACTTTAACCAATTCTCAAGTATGAAATGTACGTTAAATATTTAAAATTTAAAATCTTCTAGCTAGACATATCAGCAATCCTATATACTCTCATTGCACTTCCACTAGCGAGTATTAAAAATAACATTTACAGCAATAACAATAACAAAAGCAAATGCAACAAATATGCAAATGAAGTTTGGTTTGACAGAGAAATCATAAAGAGAAACACAAGCAAGACAAAAGGCAAAACAAGCATAGCGGCATGCAAGTAGGAAGTCTACGACTAAAACATACTACTTAATTTAATTTAGACTATATATGGATGGCAAACAATTTTAATTAGTTTGCTCAAGCATAAAAAATATCATTTCACATAGTTTCTAAATGGATGCCTGGCTCATCAAGTTTATTATGCATATACCCATCATTTTTATCAACACTTTTAATGGGTATGAAAACACCAAAACATTAAAAATTTAAATGCACACGCGTCGCGGTCAGCCGACGACGTTGACGTCGCTGCTGGCTGCATTAGTCAGCAAGAAATGAAAAAGAGAGCGTAGCGGCAGCCGCCCCAAAAAAAAGAAACTTGCAAGAGACCAAACAAAGTCATTGACACCAAAAAATACCAAAAAATAAAGCAAAAATTAACTAAATGAAGAAGCTGAAAAAAGATACAAAAACTTCAAGAGATGCAAATAATTTATACGCTCCGTCTGTCCCTCTCTCTCGCTTGCACTTGTTAACGGCAACTTCCGCATAGAAACGCGCGCACATATGCAGTTAGGCAAAGCGCATCCTGTCGGCCAACGGAGTTCGTGACAATTTGGTAAGTTTTTCTTCTATATGCAAAGTGTATAACAATAACAATTGAAAACTTCGCTGTGGCATTATTATAACTTTTCGGCCAAGCCAATTGAGCCACGCCCATTCAGTGCCCAGCCAGCCCAGTGCACTGCGAAAAATTGCAAAGCGTATTCAATTGAGTTGTCGCACGCCTTGGCATTTCATAGCTATGTTTTGCTGCCGTTGTTGATAAAATAAGCGCCTTTTGCTCTTTGACGTAAAGAAGAAAGCAGCAACAGCAACAATAACAACAGAGAAAAGCTAACTCTATAATTTGGCACAGACTGTTGGGGAGGGTATAATGAGAGTGCTCTGATAAAAGAAAGCTTTTTGTAGAGCAGCTGGGTTAAATGCGACAATAAGAAAAATCATGAGAGCGAGAGAGAAAAGGAGAGGGAGAAAAATAAAGAGAAGTTTGATGGAGAAAGAGAAGAGGATGGAGGTGGGGTGGAGATACAGAAGAGGGAAAAAATGAACAAAGAGAGAGAGAGAGAGAGAAGAGAAGGAGAAGGTGAATGAGAAGAGAAGGAAAGTGTGAACGAGAAGAAAGAGACGTGATATAGAGATAATGAGAGATAGTAAGCAAAAGAATACGGAGATGCATATAAAGAAGAGAAGAGACGGTGATGAGAGATAGCGGTTCGGTAAGGTTAGGAGGAGAGTGAGAAACGAGCACGACAAGAAACAGAATTTTAAAAAGAAATCTTCAAATGTCATCCAAATCGCAAGCTGTTCACAGAGAAGTACTACAAAATATAATTAATAAAATTTTACTAAAGTTGACTTATAGAAGAAGACAAGAGGAAGGGCATGTAAAATTCGTGAAACTTTAAACAAAACATTAAAAATTTGTGCGCGTAAAATAAATTTTTTGTTGCATTTGGGCGGCTTATGCAATTTGTGTGCATGCGGCATGCAGCGGCTATGTCGCGTGCAGCAGCAACAATTGCAACAACAACAATTGCAACGTGTTTTTGGTGAAATTGGGTTTAGTGCTCAATTCGAACACCCACACGTTCTAGTTTCAGTTTGTTGGCCTCCAACTCAAAGCAGTTGCCATTGCTGCTGCTGCTGCTGCTCGTGTTGTTGCAACAATTGCTGTCGCAGCTACAACAACAACAGCCAACAGCAGCTGCTGTAATTGCAATCATGTTTAATTATACATTCCACATTGAATTCGTTCTGCTCAGCTTCTATATACGCTCAACCGTTATATTGGACCATATGAACAACAGCAACAACAGCAGTGAGCAACGCCCCCTTAAAAACAGCAGCAGCAACAACAACAATGAAAACGTTTTCCTTTATGCTTTTCTCTATTATTATTTTCTGTTTCTCATTAATTGATTGATAAACCAATTTTGGGCATAAAAACGAACCGACTGCAGCCAAATGACAACCGAAAACAACAACAACAACATCACTTTGACAACCAATGCACAGTGGAATGTTTTTGACTCTTTAATTTAGAGAAGTTCTGAAATGATTAAAATATGTACACAGGGTGCTACAAGCTATACTAAATTGAATATGCATGAGAAATTGATTGCAAGCACAGGGTGTTTCTAGCTCCTTTAAATTGAATAACCGTAAGGTGTTGATTGAGTTCAATGCAAGCACAGGGTGTTGCGCGCACAGGGCCCTTTAAGATCTTCTCAATTGCATAAGTCTAAGATGAAATTTGAAAATATATTGAAGTGAAATTTCTATAACTTTAAATTGAATGCAAACACAGGGCGTTACGTTCCCAAGCTACGTTCAAGCTTTTCTAAAATTAATAATATGGTATGCCATTTAAAAATCAATTTTAGAAAATTCTCCCAAGCTCTAAATGAAGTGTAGAGGCACAGGGTGTAATAGGCACAGGGCGCCACAAGCGTTTTTTTTTATTAATAAGTGTAAAATGAATTGAAACTATGTTTCAGCAAGATGTTTATAACTTCAAATTGTATGCCAACACAGGGTGTTCCGCTCACAGGGCGCTTCAAAAGCTGCTAATTTGAATGCGCATATCAGTAACATTTGTGAATAAGTTTTAAAATGAATTTAGGCAGCTTTAAATTAAATGCTTATATAGACAATTGCACTCACAGGGCGCTTCAGGCGCTACAATTATTTTTTTTTTTTTTTTTGGTTTACAAATTTGGCATTTTCTTTATTATTTTTTCTTATTGTTAATTTTGTATTTTTTTATATTTAATTTATAAATTCTTATACCACTGTGCAGTGGCATTTGCCTTCATTTCCGTCATGCAGCCCACTTCAGATATCATTGAAGCATTTTTTTTCTGACGGGTTGCCCACGTCTCTTCGAAATTAACATAAATATGTTGCACAGATTGCTTTTTTATAGATATATATATAATAGGCTTTGCCAGACATGTGAGGCCAGGTGGGTTGGGCTGTTATATATATTTATATATATATATATGCAGATACATATAACATATACAGATGCATATAAAACTTTCCGTGGGCTTCAGTCGACACTTGAGCGGCATTTGGTTTGACTCTGGGGTCAGGTCAACGCCTCTTTTATGTGCATATTATTATTGTTGTGTTTGTTGCATTTATTATTATTGTTTATTATTATTATTATTATTATTATTATGGTCGCTCGACTGAACGCTGTTTTGTCATTCTGCTTCATGAAACAAAAGAAACATATTTGTTTATCATTTCAAATGGAATTTTCCATTGGGATAAAGCAAAGTTTTTCATGCAGTTTGTTGATTAACAAATTGAAAAAGTAAATAATATATACAATTTATACAAATCGTAACATAGCAAAATTGAAGTTAAAAATAAAAATAAAAATAAAATAGTTTAGACTAAATATTTGAACATAACTTTCAAATAAAAAAATTAACTTTTTCTGGACTTTGAATCTAAACACAAATAGTAACATTTTGGAATTAGAAAACAGATTAAATTGTTTGTTTATTTTTTATTTTTTGTTATTTTTATTTATTATTTATTATTTATTATTTATTATTTATTTATTATCTATTATCTATTATTTATTATTTATTATTTATTATTTATTATTTATTATTTATTATTTATTATTTATTATTTATTATTTATTAATTATTATTTATGATTTATTATTTATTATTTATTATTTATTATTTGTTATTTATTATTTATTATTTATTATTTATTATTTATTATTTATTATTTATTATTTATTATTTATTATTTATAATTTATAATTCATTATTTATTCTTTATTATTTACTTATTTACAGTAAGCAACGCATCAACCCAGTATGCAACGCTCCTTTTGGAAGGGGTATTCGCAGCTTTTGCACTTGTGCATTTGCTACACATTTATCTGTTTTCATCTGTTGTGATCTTCTGTTTTTATTTTATAGTTATTTTGCTGCTGTTGTTGAAATCCGTTTCGCTGCTCTGCTGAGCGCACAATTAGTTCAATGCTCAGGCTCAGCGCTGGCAGCCGTCATAACAATTTGCTTCAAAAATCTCCACGCACATACGTTTTTATTATAGCTATTATTATCTTTTCGCTTCTTCTTCTTGTTATTTATTATTGTTGTTTGTTTGCCTCTTTTGCTTGCTATGCTACTCTAGCGATGCGCGAATCATGTTTTTCATAATTGTTGTTTCACTAGCTAAAATCATATTTTTGCAAGCGGGTGCAACGCACTCCAAAGTGTGTGCGAGTGTGCGTGTGTGTGTGTGTGGCACGCTTATCTAGCGAGGGATAACGGGCGAGGGAAGTGCTACTCGAACGGGTGAAAGCGAACGACCACAAGACATAGATACACACACACACACACACACACACACACGACTGCAATTAAAGAGACCTGCCAATTGCATTTATTGATCAAAAGTTGACAAGGCAGAGCAAGGCGGGAACTGGCATATTTATAATGGCTTAACTTAGTTAGTTAAGAGTAGACTGCGCTGCTGGGGCACGAGCTGAATAGGTCACTGTACTGGCACAAGGTGTCAAGCAGTCAGTCTTCAAGCAAGCTGGGCAACTGATCGACATTTTCAGATTTGTTTTGCCTCAAGCGACAGATCATATAATTTATCTGTGGAGCGATCAAAATTGTTTTAACTGCAAAACTGGATAATTATAAGCTATGTCTTTTGCAGCTCAAGCACAGGGTGTACTGGCCACAGGGTGCTTCAAACTCGAATGAATATAAGAATAAACTGCAAACGGCATTTTAACGGAATTTCTATAGCTTTAAACTGAATGTGAACACAGGGTGTTGCACGCACAGGGTGCTTCAAGCAGTTTTAAAATTCTATAAACACATGAATATAAGTATTATTTGAACTGAAATTTTTCATGAATTTCCTTAGCTCTGAAATGAATGTAGTTACAGGGTGTAGTGGCAACAGGGTGTTTCAAAGTGTGCTAAATTTTAATAAATATATGATTTAATCAGAGAAGGCGTTATAGCCAGACTTTCATAGCTTTGTATAGACAGGACGTTGCGATTACAGGGTGTTTCAAGCTTCTTTAAATTATGTAAACGTGTTAAAGTACTCACAGGGTGATGCAAATTGTTCCAAACTCAATAAGTATATGAGATAGTATTTAAAATTATGCTCTCAAGTGGATATGTGCACAAGATGTACTGAGCACAGGGTGCACCATTTAATCATTCCATCTTACACGCTTCAAGCAGGCATATTTGATTAAATCTTAAGACTTTATAAGACGAAATATCAAAATTTTACCACAAAACTAATATGCTTCTTTCCTTTTTGCATGAGTCATAAATTGAATAAGAAAATCAAATTCATTTCAATTGTTCTAAAATTTCATATTTCATTTCTAAAATAGAAAACCCAATTGTTTCAACAAAAATGCCAAAAATTCCAAGCTAAAACAAACAAATTGAACAATAAATTTTCAAGAAAATAAAAAAAACATTAAAGACTCAATTGAGTTGTGGCCACTTGGCCAGCCAGCAATAATGTTAACTGCTGTTGTTGTTGTTGCTGCTGGCCAAGATTTATGTGGGAATGGCAATTGGCAACGGGGTATGAGAAGAAGCTGTGCCATTGATTGCGATGGCCACCCTTTTCGGGCCAAAACCAAGAAAAACAACAAGCACAAATCAATTGAATAAGTCATAAGTTATGCAGTTGTTGTTGTTGTTGTTATAACCGGTTCGTTTGTGGCAGGTGGCAAAGCGGCGGCAAATGACCAATGGCTAGCTGACTGAAGAGCAGGAGAAGAGGAAGGAGGACAATTAATAGAAGCAGGAGAACGAGCTGGACAAGTGAGGTATCGAAGGAGGATCAGGTGGACAAGTAAGGTGTAACAGGAGAAGGAAATGCAGACAGAAGAGACCGAAGAGAAGGTGGAAATGGACGAAAGGTAGGAGTAAGGTGAGGAGTTGGAGGCAGATGCTACAGACGACAGCTATTAGAAGCAGGAATCAGAAGAGCATGAGGAGTAAAGTTAAGGTGAGAAGGAGAAGCAGCAATGGCAAGAGGTGGAGGAGGAGAAGGTGGATGATTAGTAGGAATAGAGCCAAGAGCAGAAGGAAGAGAAGGTGTAGCTGATAAGGTGAGAATGAAGAGAGAGAGACGAGGCAGAGGAGCAGCTGGAGGGTTGAAAGAAAATCAAGATGGCGGAGTAGAGAAAAAGAGGGAGGAGGGTCTACAAAAGAGTTGTTGATGTGTTGCCAACCGGTTATGTAAAATTGGTGGCAGAACCAACAACAACAACAACAGTGAACAACGAACAACCGACAACATTGTTGCATATCATGCATATTAAACACAGTGAGAGCCGGGGGAAGAGGCAGCCAAAGGGGGCAAGTGTTGCAAATTGTTGTCTTTTTTCTTTTTAGCAAGCGGAAATGCTGAGCGACTTGGCGTGGAGCGGGGCGGGGTCAAAAAGAAGGCAACTCAGGGGCCAGCAACAATCAACAATTAAATTTGATTAACAAACAAGAAAAAGACTAAAAAAAAAACTACAAAAATTAAAGTATTTTCGGGACTCGCTGAGATCAAAATGCTTGATGCATAAATTATGCTGGCTGCGGCATGCAACATGCGGCACTTAAGAGACAGACAGAGAGAGAGAGAGGTAGCGCTCTTAGGTAGACAAAAACCTTGGGAACACTCAAATAAAAGATGATTGTCGTTGTTGTTGTTGCTGCTGCTCTGCGTCTTCCTTTTTTGGAGACTCAAGTGGCATGCCACAGAGATCATAAAAACAAAAAAAAAATGTTTTCAAGGTCCCCGAATTTGATAGGGCATCTGTGAATGCAGGGGAAAAGCGTTAAGTGCATGAAGTTGAAAATTCTATGTCTTCTGGAGAGAGCTCTCTAGCTGAAGGAACATTTATATACTTTACGTGCGAGGGTAGCTTAAACTACTATTAAATTACCAAAAAAAAAAATTAATTATTTTTTTATTAAATATTTTTTGTTTTTTCTTTTTTATTTATTTATTTTTCTATTATATGAGTATAATAGGAATATTTGGTATTTTTATTTTTTAGCTCTTTAACAGCATATTTTAAAAAATATCTAAATTACCAAAAAAAAATATTAAATATTTTTATAAATTACATTAAAAAATTATAATTTCTCAGACTACCATGGAAATATTTTTTCAAGTAATTTATTATGATGGAATTTAGATAAATCTTAAGTTGAGCTATAAGTATTCTGCTCTTCTTAAAGACATAATAAATATAATTCAGGAAATTGTTTAAGTTTCATAAATGCCGCTTGAACTGTAAACCAGCTTCAATACAACAACACTAACATTCCTAAGATTCTACTTAAATTTGAGAAAACTAAAACGCTAGCTTTATATATAAAAAAAATTCACTCGATTTATTTTCAGTTTTATGAAGCGAAACACTTGAGAACCCTAGAACCGACTATGCTGTGTTAGCCCATTCAAAAAATGATCGCTCGCTCGTTGCAGGGCATAGAAAAACCTTGATGAGCCGCTTCCTTGATGCTGTGAGTAAGCGGATCGCTTGCTACAAATTTAATGAGACTCGGTGAGACCAACAACAAAAACTCTTGGTTGGTAATACAAGAAAACTAAAGGCATAAATGTCGCTTAAGCTGCAAACCGGTTCGAACACAACAACAACAATAAGTAAAGCAACTGCCAGACAGAAAAGAGTTGGCAGCTCCTACGTGTCGAGCGCGTTGGCAGAAACCGGTTTTCGCTTTGATTTGCTGCTCAGCAGGCAAACTCTACACAACTCTACAGCAAAGTCTACACACAGCTTGAATAACATTTTCATGCGCACAACAGGTACATTTGTTGTTGTGTGCATGTGTGTGCATGTGTGTGCATGTGTGTGTGTGTGTGTGTATGCATATACATTATGTATATGTGGGGGTCTGCGGCGGCTGCTGCTGCTGCTTCCTTCTCTCTGTGCTTGTGTCTTTTGTGCTGGCTCTGCTTGCGCTGCCTTGCGTCTGTCTGCCTTGGTCGTTTCTCGGCTCTTCTTTTCAGCGACAACAACAAGCAGCTCTGCATGTGTATAGGTAGAAAGCCAAAAAGAATAACTCAAGCAAACAGCATTTGAGAATTTGCTTTGTCATGTGCCTGTGCGACTGTTTGTGCTCATAAATACAATATACATATGCTTCATATATATATACATACCCGTTCATATATGTTTTCCTGTATGTGTGGTATATAAGGCTGTTAAGATGCGCTTGTTTGTTATGCTGATTTGTGCCTTTCATGAACGCACACACACACACCAAGTTCTCTACACAAAGCTTTCTTTGTTCTCTCTGCCCCCCTGAAACACACCCTACACACTGCGCGCGGGGGTTAATCCTACAAAGCTTATGCTAATATGTTCAACAATAACAAGGTCTATTATAGCATGTATTTAAAATGTCGTATACATAATTTACAAACATATTTTTTTCTTAGAAGCTGGCATTAAGTCTGGAATTAAGAACATATTCTAAAGACCTGTTAAGGCTGACCGGTTGTAATAAAGTTACTTTCCTATTAAGGAACAGATCGTGTTGCAATTTTACATATGTATACTTTTTACTAGAAATATATCAAGCAAGGTAACATAGAATATATATTAAGTGCAACTAAATATACACATAAAGATACAAATGTATCTGCAAGCTATAGTATTTCTAATTGTTGGCCTAATGCATCATAAAGATACATATGGATCAAGAAGATACAAATGTATCTTGAAAATAACTAATATGAGATACACAATAATCCATGAACTGCTGGCCTAAATATGCAAATGTATTCACAATGTACAAATTTATCTATAATAAATTTATATAATAACTAACTATTGACATTAAGATGCAACTATAGCTATAAGATACATAACATAAGATCATAATTCACTTGTAATAATTCACTGCTGACCTAAAGATACAAATGTATCCTAAACACAAAGACAAAAAGATACAAATATATCTATAAGATACATAATTAATTAACAAATGTATCGACAATATTACAACTAACTTTTGGCCTAATGAAATAAATGTATCTACAAGATTCATCATTGTAAACAAAATGTTTACTTCAAGATACAAATGTATCTGAAATAGACATATCGAAGACCTGAGCTAGTAACGCCCTAAGCAGCAAATTGCTACAAGAATCTGATGTATTTTCATGCTATAATAGCTGATTAGTTTACAATAAAAGAGAGCTTTACATTAGCACATGATAATTATGTTGTAGTATATATAAATTTGTTAGATCTAGGCTAGTCTAGTTTGATCCATTCATTGTTACATTCGTCTCAAAATCAACTTGACGTAACTATTATAGATAAATGATATAAGGCAGTTAGCACTACAGCTGTTATACCAAAAATATATAAAAAATATATAATATATATATATATATTCTGACAAATTATAGATGCTCAGCTATATATATATATATATATATATATATATATATCGATTTTTATTTATATAACTATAAACTTGTACCTTTTAAATTATTTTAAAAATTAAATATATAATTAAAATAATATATATATATATATATATATATATATATATTTTGGTTAAATTTATAACTTTTCTTGATTCAGTAGCTCTCCATATTAATTATATTGCTGTAGCTATTGATTTATTGGCAGTATATTTTGTTTATTGACTGCGAAAAGTTTTTGAACCCCGAAGATTGTTAACTTGTTTTGTAACTCTTAAATGAATATTAAAAAATTAAATTTATTTATTGCGGAACATAAAAATGACAAGTAAAATTAGTGAAACGAAATTAAAACAAAAGTCAGGTTTCCTGCTTGACAGTGCTGTAAAATTTATAAGCAAAAATACAACTTATATAAAATAAATTTAAAAAAATTATTATTAATAAACAAACTGAGAAACATTTGAGAATTAAGATATTACATGCTTATTAACTGTTTTTGTTACCTTTGAAGATTGCCCCCAGCTAATTATTAGTAATAATTTGATTAATTACCAAAATCGAGTTCCATTCAATTATAAACGAGATAAAACATGAAGTGCTACGTGCGAAGCTAACTTCAGTTCGGGAAATATAAATAGAACTGAAGAGTTCGTGCTAGGCACCAGCAGTTACCAGTTCTTATACTCGATCATTACTTTTATTTATTTTTTGGTTAAGACAAAGCGAAAACCCAGAAATAAGGGGAAATACCCAAGTCTAGATAAATACGGCGCAAAGCAAATGCAAATAGAATAGAAGCGAACAAGCGCAAATGAAGCAACTAGAAGTAAACAGATTGATTGAGGCACTGCTCTGGCTTATACTTATGTGAGCACGACCTCCAGCTGGGGAGAGGGACGGGGCGGTGCGGTCAGTGGGCGTGACATTGCTTTCACTTGGAACGAATCGCAAGATCGCAATTCAGTTAACTAGAGAAGCTACGTAGAGGGCACAGAGGCTTTGCAGTTAACATGAAAGAGAGAGATGGGGAGGGAGAGAGTGTGTGAGTGTGTGACAGAGCGAGGGATGCACCAAGGTGTATGCAGCATCAATATAAGTTCACGCACAGCTTCACTCTTAATCGATTCTTAGAATATTTTTCTTAGAATATTTTAGTGCACTTAAAGAAATTTTTGAATAAACTTAATATTAATATTGAATATTTTGGATCAGTTGTCGAATTCAAATTCATTTTAATTTCCTGATTTTTATTTCATCTCATTTCCAGTTCACTTCAGTTTCATTTCATAATTTTTTAATTTTATTTCATATATTAAATCATTTAATTCTTTATTTGCTTTGTCTTATCTCTTAGTTTCATCTCATTTAATTGCATTTTAAATGAAATGATTTCATATTTTTTCATCTCTATTTCTCTTGGCATGTTTCATGTCAATTCATTTTGTTTTCTATTGCCTCATTACAAGATTCATTCTATTTAATTTTATTTTATTTTTAATCTTAAATAGTTTCTATTTATAGTTTAATTCATGTTTAATTTTCCATTTTATTGTTTTTTTTTTTTTCGATTTCAAGAATATTTAATTAATATAACTTTGTTGTTTCCTTCAATGTTTCTTTGCCACTCCTAGCGTGTTTCTTTTCATATCCTATTTTAACTCATTTTATTGTTTCATTTTATTTTTTAAAATATTTAATCTTTTATCCCTTTTCGTTTCATTTGATTCCTTCTAAATCTCCATCTTAAATGCTGCATTTGCAATATGAAATCTATTTTTACTTAACAAACACAGTTAGCCCACATTACTGCAGCATCATACGGGCATGGCAGCCCCTATATACCCTAAGGGCAGAGTTGCTTAAACAAAAAAAGAACGCAACGATAATTCTAAATGAGAGCAAAGATTCAAAGATTACGAACTGCTCAAAACGTGAACCTTTTCTTGATGAGTCAAGCCGAGCAGATTAATAATGAAAATGTGTTCTACATTTGAAAAGAAATCTTGCTGGCTTTGCCTTTTTTATCACAGACCACAACTGTCAACTGACTAAGTAGAGTATATATAGTATAATGTATATATATATGGAGTTTTTTCCGTATAGAATCACAAACTTTTGCTGATATGCAAACATATGCCGCATTGAAATCAAGCTAGAGAGGCTTTTTGGCTTATCTTATCGCACAAAAACGCATTTGGTAATCATATATATATATATATGTATATATATATATAGGTTCATGTGTAGAGTATAGACTAAGGCAATGTGTTATCAAATGCGAGGGCGAATGCTCAAAACGCTCCAATTGTATTGCATTTAGAACGTGGTTCGGTCGATAAGATAAGAAAATAAATATATATATATAAGACTATATATATCAAGACCTATATACATATATATATACCCGTAGGACAATCGATGTCATTTTAAGGCCTTCGCAATTTGTAAAGTAGAGAAATTAGAAATTGGTCACGACTGAATTTCTGAATACAAAGAACGAAAAAACGCCAAAAAAAATATGAAATAATCTTATCAGCATTGAAATGAGACAGGCCCAGGCATGGGCAAGTTTCCAATTGTTTCAGCTGTTAGTCATAATTAATATACAGGGTATTTACCCAGCTAGTCAGCCATACCCGCGGCGAATCAGACATTCTGGAGGCTTTTGCATGTGCCCACAACTTCTTATACCCTATAAGATTGAAGAGTTTGGGGCTTACCCTAAAAAGCGAAAGATAGTCTAAATTATTACGACTATATACCCTGTACTCTATTGTAATATGCAATTGGTGTGTTTAGACTTTAACATTTGACTCAGAGCAACTTCTGATTGCTTAGCATTCATATTGAACAAAATCGATAAATATCGATTTATGGCTTTAAGCCATTTTTAAACGTTTTTAAATAAAAATGCAGTTTTGGTTTTACATGTAAATATATATGTAACTTATAAGTAATACAAAATACATTTTTGGCTATGATTTTACGTATCGATACATATCGATTGTAAGAAAAGTTATTTATACAACATCCATAATTAGCATGCTACAGCCTTGTCAAGCAGCTTTACAGGGTATCATTGAACATGCTTTTTATTATTTTATAAGCTAAGAGGAAAGTTTAAAGCGTACAAAAATTCTTCTATCATTCTTCTATCTCAGCTCTTTCGAGCATAGCTCTAAGTCAGCCATTTACTATATATATATCAGTTTTTTTTTATCAAATTGGCACACATATTTGTGCTTCATTTGTGCACATGGAACACGTAACAAGCTGCGTACGTAATTAGACAACAAAAACTACAATAACAATACGATGTCGAGATAACATATGCAGGAGTCGAATAAAAACTGATAGCGCAGGCCACGTGGAGGAAAATACACCATGTATGTATGTTTGTATGTAGCATGCCTGCTATCTGTGAACCACACTCAATAGATTCGTTCTAGGCCATATGCGCAACATTTGGCTAAAATAAGCTGAGCACACACAGAAATTATTTTCCATTGACGTCAAGGAACTCGGCACAAAAAAAAAACTCAATATGGCAAATGAAAATTAACGCATATACGGCAAAAATCATACATATATATATACATATATATATATGTGTGTGTGTATTATATATAGAAAACCTATCTGTGAGCGAGGGCGCGTCGTATACCACGAGAAATCAATAAAATATGACTAGCAAGATGCGCAAAGCATGTGCGAAACAAAGTGGAATGAAACAAACTAAAATGTTAGCAGGCTAGCTATAGATAAGCTAGATACAGATATATGTATATATATAGACATATATACAGCTCTATGTGTATACAAATCACAAACGATTTGGGTTAATGAGCCTTTGAGCAAACATTGCATCAATTTTTATAGCCTGAATCCATTGAATGAGAATGCGAATGGAAATTGAAAATAGAAATTGAAATTTATATAGTTTTTGTGCAGGCGGAAGAAGGCGTGCCAAAATGCAGATAGATAGATATATACTTTATAAACAAGATGAGCTGAATTAAATAGTCATCTCTGTTTGTTTCTCTATCTGAATGCCTTGTTCTCGAGAGTTACAGACTCAAAATCTGATATGTATATACCCATATATCGGACTCAGCCTAGGTTTAACGCTTTTTCAATAACTTAAACTTCCTTCAACATTTTGAGATTGCTTAAGCATAACTTGAAGAGTATTTTTTGCATATTTCAGCACACATATTATGGCTAGGCAAAGTAAGATCGCAAAGCTTATCTAGCCGAAGAGCTAACAAAACACTTCAAACAATATCAGTTCGAATATCTGCAACATTTGATTGATGAACTTTAGGCAATTACAAAACAAATTCTTAAATTAGTCATATTTTAGTCAAGTGAAAACAATTAATAAAGTTATAAAAGAAATCGAAGATCATCCATCAAAAATATACAAAATTTAACTTTGATCAATAAATCGATAACTATATCGCATTAAATCGATCAATTAGTGCTTTTGCACTAACTTAATTAAGCTTTTATATTTGAACATTTTTATTTATTCGATTATCTCACATTATCAATTTATCGATCAAAGCAATCGATTGTTTAGCTGGCAGTAGCCGTCAGTTCTTTAATTAAGTATTAGATTATCCATTAATTTATCCATATTCATATCTAGCTCATGATCTAAGATACTCACGCTGTCGACGCCCATTTGAATGTCAAAGACAATTGAATAATTTCAACTAATTAATTGCTTGCAAAAGCACAACTTAGCGGGCAACCCAACCCAGGCACCCTGACCTATGAGAACTGCGATCAATTTGTGTTCAGCATGAAAGGCAAAGAAGAAAAATTAACTCATATTTTCTTTATACTCTTCTCTCCTATACTCTATATTTCATTCAGAGGCATCAACGTTTTACTGGCTGCTTTAGCTGAATTGCAAATAGCACTCATTGAACAACATCTCTCTGAAATCTGAATAGATTTATTGTGTTATGCTTTCATGTTACATTCGTAAACGTTTCACTGGCTAATGAATATTAGCAGTATTCTTAGACACTTAAGTTGTCTCTTTCCTTTATATCCTTTTCCTATGTCATTCGTAAACGTTTTACTGGCTGCCCTCACTTCTTACACTTCTTGTTCATTATGTTTCGTTGGCTTTAAAGTAGTTTAAAATATTTTTGTTTACCTTTATTCTAGCCACAAATCTATTTTCCAATTTCACCTTTATATTCCTGAATTTGTTAGATATCTGACATTTTCTGTACCACTACGAATTGCGCTGCACTCATGAACGCAAATGCAAATCAGTTTCAAATCTTTTGCCTATTTTTGCGTGCGTCATATGAGAAGACGAATGCAACGGACGTTGCCAAGAATTGGATAAGCGGGGTGATCGTTCGAAAGGGCCTACAAATGTTTCTTTATTCTATTTATTTTTTTTTTTTTTGGCAACTGCAATATTGAAAATGATTGTAAAATTCGTTCGGCCCATTGCAAAAGCCATGAATTATGGCGCACATGGCCAGCTTTCAATTTCAGAAGAGATGTAAAGGAAAAACCGAAACAAAAAAACTAAAACATTTTGAAAACACACATGAAAATAAAATCTTAAATGTATTTACCAGCCCAATATAAAATGGATTTCTCATTGCTTTGTTCGAGTTACGAAACATACCTGCAATACACAAAAAGAGATCGAAAAAGTTAATTAGTATAAGGTATATGATTAAATAAATGAATAAATAAGCTAAGAGAAGACGTTGAGCGGACTTTGCCTAAATATTATATTGAATAGAGATCTAGAAATGTTTTAGTATATTTTGAATAGATAAATATAAAATTTTAAAGTCGCATAGCCCAAATAAATAGAATTCGTAAAATCTATAAGGTTCATTTAATTACATTTAATTAAAGAAAAATGGTCTATAAAATAGAGTTAAATTTAATCAGTTAGTTTTAGAGTTTAATTAATTAGAATAAATTGTTAAATATATTTTTAAAAAATATGTAAAAATTAAAGCTCTTATTATTTATGCAAAAAATGTTGGTAAAAAAAATTTATAAAAAAATATTTTTAAAATTTCTAAATATATATTATATATAAAAAAATAATAATATATAACAAATGCCTGCAAAAAATATTTGAAATTGTACAACAATTTAGAAATTCAGTTAAGGAAAATTTATAAAGGAGTTATTTAATACTAAAATATTATATAATTTATTAATTTTCCTTTTTTTTAATTTTAAAAATATTTTTCGTACATTATTTATTCAATAAATAATTTAAAACCTTTTTGAAATTTATTATAATATAGAAAAACAAACAATAAATTTTTATAAAATATATTTAGATGCATTTTAAAAGTTCTGTATATAAAATTGGAATTTTTGCTTTCTATGCTGCTCTTTAAATATTTCGAACATGTCTTCAAAATATCTATTAATCATCGTTCTAAGGTGTTCATCTTTTATACAATATTTCTCTAATATGCATTAAGCTCATTAAGGCAAACGCCATTATGGAGTACAACAACAATGAGCTTAAGTTGTTTTGTCATTTCATACAAAAAACAAGAGAACTGAAACGTTTTTTATCTTCACGCAACATTTGACAACAGCAGCAGCAGCAAAGCCAACCCCAACCCTAAAGTGTAGACGCAGCCACTGAATGGCAGCGCATTGTCTTTCAACTAAAAATATATATAGTATACGTTATATATATATATATATATTATGTACATTATATAGTAGGCTCGTTGTGTAGGCAGAAGCTAGGGGCAAGCCTTTCAAGCGTTGCGGTTGTTGTAGATGGCAAAAGGCGAAAGGCAGCAAAGACAAAAACTGCGAGGGACAAGGTTGCAAAAATATCAAATTACACCAGCCAGGGCCAGCCAAGCAGCAGGATGAACTAATAATAAAAAAGGGATATATAAATGTATACATAGACGTGTTTATATATATATGAGAATATATATAGCGGCTATATAAAGAGCGAGTGAGGTTGGCAGCACAAATCATAGGGGTTATATTATGTGTACATTGCGCATACGCCACGTCGCACTTACACAGCGCTAACAATTAAGCGACCTCATTTGCACACACACAGCGCACACAAAACCACATGCAACCACAACAACAACAACAACAGCAACTTAGGAGACATTTAGACGCTTTTGAGTGACAGCTGCACTTAAAGAGCAAAAAAAAAGTATAGCAAAAAAACGCAAAAAGCAAGAACAGTTATCTTTAAGTTAACGAACATAAAATACCCTTGCAGTCAGGCAAACGTGTGACATATATATATATAATTATATTATATATTATATATAATATGTGACATACTTTAAACAATTTTGCTTGCTAGTTTATTAACTTTAGAACATAAAATTTTTGAAGTTTTTTAAGTTGCATTTTTTGTGGCAACAAGTCTCATTTTTTTCTATTCTGTTTTGCTTATGTTGTATATTATATAATTTTTTTAACAATAAAATATTTCTTTTTTAAATATATATGAAGTGCTGTTTTAAAAAATATATGCATTCTGAACTATATATATTTTTAATTATAATTTTTCATGTATACGAAATACAAATATATATATATATATATATATATATATATATATAGAGAGAGATATATATATAGAGAGAGAGAGAGAGAGAGAGATAGAGAGAGAGAGATAGAGAGAGAGATAGAGATAGATATAATATATATATATAAATATATATAAAATATAAAATATATAAAATATATTTTTCTTTAGTTATTTATATTTATTAATATTTTATTTCATATAATTTTATTATTTATATTTATATATTTTAATTTTTATTTTATTTTTATGTTTAATTTATATATATTTATTTTTATTATTATTATTTTTTACTTTTCTTTTAGTTATTTATAGTTATTAATATTTTATTTTATATAAAATTTTATTAGTTATATTTATGTATTTTAATTTTTTCTTTATTTTTATGCTTAATTTATTTATATTCATTTTTATTATTTATTTAGTTTTATATGTGTAAAAATATGTTCATACATTTTGATATATTATATTTATTTTAGTCGAGATTTTAAGAGATATATTTAGTATAAAGCAAGAAATTTGCTGACTGCTATGGGGCTTAGAAGATGAATAAATTAAGTGGCCTCTGCAAATGTTTGAAGTAGTAAAAACATTGTATGTCCTGAGTTGACAACTAGGCACATTGAAAAGCCTTAAAGATAATGAAGACTATAAGAATTTAATAACATATATCAGGCATAAAAGGAATCTGCTTTTGGCGAGAAAGCAGAATAGCCAGGAATGGACCAGTATATAAGCCATGTATGATATGTTTTAACTGAATGCTAGACAATATAGGAATCAATTTCAATCTCAACTCGGTCAACTGGTTTTAGTTATCAAAACGTTACAAAATGCATAATGCAGAGTCGAGTGAGTGTATTCGAGTTATATTGCAATGAAGATGGAGGCGAGCGACGTTGACAGTTCACGAACTCAGCATTCGCGCTGAGCTCATTCTTGAGATACAGATACAGCAGCTAAGATACGCGATACGTTTGGCCAGCTGCAGCAGCGGCAGCAGCAACAATGAGAAAACTAGTTGCAACTAGTGCAGCAACTGCAACAATAACAACAAAAAACTCGTTTGCTGCCTGGGAAGGCGTTGCCCGTAGCATGCAACAAAATTGCTGCACTCGAATGTGTGGGTGAGTGCAGTAAGACTTTAACTGCAACTGCTGTGAGAAAGAATGCCACATAAGAAACAGAGTCAGCCTTTAAGCTGCTGCTGCTGCTGCTGCTGCTGTAGTTGGTGCTGCCAGCTGCCAGCATGGCATACAAAAGTATCTCTTAGATACGTTTTTCTTTTTGATCGCCTGCCCGCATAAGCCGCCTAACTAAGCTCATTAAATTGATTGACTGCTGCTCCGATTTCCGATATGTATATATGTGTATATATATGTACATATACACATACGTTTATTTACACAGAAATCCATTTAAAGCTGCTTCTAGTTGAAATACGATCGCATTATTTGATAGTTCGTTTTCAAAAGAACTTCAACTGCGGTTTTTCCTTGTAAATAATGTTAGGCCGTTTAAATGTCTTATTTTCATTCATGTTTTTCACTTGAAAATATATATTGTCGTATATTTGTCTAGACTGCTCTATAGGCATTTTATTTGTTAGAAAATTAATAGTTAAATTATTTATACAAGAGTTAGAGATACTGTTTGTTATTATATAGTTTTTATTGTTTACTTTTCCAATTAGCCAGAATATATTATATATTTATTTTTTATTAGTATTCATTATTCATTATTATTCATTAGCAATAAATTAATTTAATTATAATTTATATATAATATAATATTTTATTTATTTATTTATTTTTACATGTATATATATATATATATATATATAGATACATTACTCAATAATTGCATATTAAAAAAATTGTGTTTTTTTGTGACACTATATATATATTTATGCATTTTTTATATATACAAAATAATTTCTGTATATCCATAAAATATGGATATTTACAATTTTTTTTTAAAATATATTTGTCATATATATATATTTATATATTTATTTATTTATGTATTTTAGTTTTTTTTTTTAATTTTTATTTTTTTTTTATATAGTTACATTTATAAATAAAATAATGTATATACATTAGTTTTAAAATTGTTTGTTATTAATTTTTTTAAAATAAAATACAATTAGTTTTCATTTTATTTTATTGTTGTATTTTATTTATATTCATATTTTAAAAATTTCTATACAAATTTTTATATTGTGAATATTTTATATATTATATATATTTTCTATAATTAAATTTTAAAATATTTCAAGTTTATAGACTGTGCATATTAAAGACTTTTTGTCTCGCCCACATCGTCGGGTCGTTAGTAAAAAGCCGGCACGGCCCAGACAGCCGGCAATAACATCGAATTAGTTTTTCAAATATGCAAAAAGCCAAATCAAATTTGCTATTACGAGTCTATGAAGGTTGTTTGCTGTTCGTCTGATCGGCTTTGACTATACGTACGTAGATACACATACATTGAGACATATTGACGAGTTGACGTGTAGACAATTTCCGGGTGTCTAAATCGGTCGTTGCGACCAGTTCAAACTGACGTTTAAGCCTCGCAGTTATTAAGCCCGCCCACCCTCAGCCTCAAAGTGCACAAGGTAAAAAGCAACGAGAAGGTGTTAATTGGGAATGCACAACTGGAAGATATACTAAACAGGTACAGGCAGAGATATGATATACGACAGAGATTCTCTATATGAAACTCTATATTAAATTTGCAAGATATTTTATATAAATATTTATATAAATTTAATTACTAAATTTGATACATCTAAAAGTTCTGTGTTTCATATAAAGACTTAGTATCCAATAAAAGAAATATATCAATATACTTCAGATTGATATAATACAGCTGAAGTTCAATAACTCTAGTTTATATAGACTTGCTTTGAAGTCTTTAAAAGAAGCATAATAAATTGTATATATTCAGTTATCCAAAAAGTTACCATTTTCAAGCATCTTTTTAGCATATTTTACATCTCTAGCTTATAGAGTCTTCGAGATTAGGTAGTTATCTTAAAAATAAGGTTTTTGATTATAGAAAAATATATGGTATGTGAAAAATGTGACACAGAATAATGCCCACAATAAATTATATACGTCTAGCTCATAAAGTCTTCGAGTTATATACATTTATATTAAGAATATGGTATCAGATGTCAACGCCTTCCACTTATAACACTCTTAGTACTTTATATATATCATAATTCCAGTTTCTAGTCTTTCTGGCTTTCCTTATAAAGAACATATTTACTTTATGAAATCGTATATGATTTCTTCTCTCACTCTCAGCTGTCTCTCTCTTTCTCTTGCTTTATGACCACATGCCTAACCATTGGCAATATTTACAGGGCATTAAGTGGCGTGACGTATGTGAATGAATCATTTTGGCTCATTTGACGGCAATTATAGCGCAAGTCAAATGACAAAAATTGTACAGAGCAAAAAAATAGGTCTGAACTGCATTTGCATAAGCTAACCCGCGTATTTGTTAAACGTAGAAACGCGCATAAATCAAGGAAACGAGAAAAAAGTCGAGGGGTTAAATAAAAAAGCGACGCCTTGAGAATTTATGTCGGGAAAACAAAGAGCAAAACGTTTCATTCATTGAATGCAAATGCAGATGCGAGCAAAATACATGTACATATATGTATATATACATATGCAAATGTTATATGGAATACCCTTACACATATACACGTACTGTATATGCATGTTGTACAGCTGCTGCCTGCTCAAGAGTCTGGCCAACACCCTTGGCTGTGCCCCTCTCTAAGTTTCTTCTTCTTCATTTTTTTCCCTGCACGCAGCGAATTTCCATGTTTAGCATGTTAAAAATGTTGCGGCAGACAACAAAAAAATAATAATAAAAATAAAAAAGTGAATAGAAAATGGAGAAGCCATATTTGAATGTCAAGTTAAAGATGCAAATAGCAAAGGACGACTTGAAGTATACGAGAACACTGGGAGATAGAGGGGAAGACAGAGATGTAGGGTTCTCAGGCTTAAAGTAATAGATTGAGAAAGAGAGGAAGAGATACGAGAGAGAGTCTCTGCTTATTATTACATCATATCATTATCATTCTAATTCTCCTTATTATCTTTGCCTTTATCTAGGCAAGATTAGGATAATGAAGTTATTCGTATCTCTATCCTCGACCTGAGCATCCTTATATCTATGCTAGTCCTCATTATTATTCTATCTCATCCTTACCATCCTCAATATGTATCTATATGTAAATTCATCATCATTATTATCATCATCCTTATCCACAAGCCTTATCATCATCGACCACATCATCCTATCATTTTCGCCTTATCATCATGAAGATTATTGCAATTTTATGATTCATGCATTATATAGATATTGTATCTTTTAGCTGCTCTCTCTGTTTATTCTTCTTCTTTTTACAACATTTTTTGTATTATCATCATTCAAGGCTTTGTTCTATGAAAGCAAAAGGCCGCGCTCTCTCTCTCTTTTCGCTCGGTCGTTGCATTCTGAGCTGGACCCTAGACCTATACATCAGCTAAATACGCCAGACCGAGTGCTTAGCCGAGGGGAACATTGCAGGAAATGGACAGCGCACGTACACACAATTGTATCTCAAAATGCGCTGAGTCAGCGACAATCACCTGATTTCAGAGATGTGAGAGAATACTAGCTGAAAATATATATATATATAAATTTATAAGTGAGTATCTGTTGGCGATACGTATCCAATGTCATGAATGTTGTATATGAACAATATGTGTGTTTAATCAATACACGATGTATCTTTTGACTGCATAATGTGTATCTTTAATCTGAATTGCATGTATCTCATATGTGATATATCTTGAATCTATATTCGTTGTATCTCACGGCTGTATATGATGTATCTATAAGCTATATGGGATGTAACTTTGATATACATAAGATGTATCTATAGCTTAGAGATGTATTTATAGCTTAGAGATGTATCTATAATATATATTCTGTGCATCTCTTGGATATATCTGATGCATCTCTTAGATATATATGATGTATCTTTAATCAATATTCGTTGTAAATATGTGATGTATCTATTAGCTATGATGTATCTATTAGACGTATCTTTAATCTATGTTGAATGTATCTTTGATCTGAAAACGTGTATCCGTAGGTTAGAAATGCATCTTTAAAGTATAATGGATTTTTGTCATGGCTAAACGAGAAGCATATTTAGCATATAATGAATTTAAAGCTTAGCTTCATATAAAGCTTAGAGAAGTATCTTTAATCATTCAATGGCTGTCAATACTATATATGATATATTTATAAACGATATATCTCATGACTATATGTTATATATCTTTGTAGTTTTATTCTTTATTCGATATATTCATAATACATCATTGATGTATCTACATTCTGTGTATCTTTTGGCTATATTTAATGACTCTTTTATTCGATATATCTACATAATATAAATGAAATGTTTTTTAAGCCATTTAAAATTCTTTCCTTGTTGAGGAAACTCTTCAGCTTCATCACGCACTCTAAGAAAACGTGATATACGATCTATATAGCTTCATTGCTATTTCGAAAACTACAGCTCAATTTGAATATGTGTCTTCCTGTTCATAAATAAAGGCATATCTATGCTCACACAAATATATCGAAAGATGCGGATGTTGAGGAACTCTGCCCAGTGAGCTGCAACGATTGACCAAGCCAGAAGTGAGGCTCAGGCACGAGAGTTGCTGCCACTTTTGGGATTTTATGGCATTTGCAACAAAATACGAGTATTCGAAAGTGGGCGTGTGTGTGTGGTTGAGTGGGTGTGTGTATGCTCCCAAAAATAACAGTAGCTATTTGCGAGTGCATTGAACTCAGTGTGAGTGCACGAAAAGTGGCATAGGTGAGAGAAGAGACAAATGCGGGTCGCTCATAGCACGCCCTCAACTAATCAAAACCAATTAGCAGTAGGACGCGAAGAGCCCTCAACTCTAGGCATATGTGAATATGTATATATATATATATATAGACCTATATAGAGACAGCGAGCCAGTATATGAATGTTACGATACGATGATGTCGCACCAAATTGTTCACGTACAATGCTGCCATGATGCACGTGATGGGCCTTTCAATTGCTCAGAGAAATTGGCATAGACCGGGAAGCATTACGTATGAATGATGATGGCTGAGGTGAAGTATATAAAAATATAATCATATTTTATAATTGCGGAATTTTATTATTATTATTATTGTTCGAAATATTTTTGGGTTTCGGTAATCAAAACGGACTTCAAGCTTATTTCAGTCAAATCTACATTCGAGTGGTCGCTATCGAGTGACTACTGCTACTTTGTTTACTATCATATATCACACAGATCATACATATATCTTAGCTCCTTCAAGTCTAGAGCTCTCACTCTGCCCTCTTCTCTATATGCACATCAATCATTGCTATCGAGTGACTACTGTTGTCGCTGCTATATATATTAACAGTATATTGACACATTTTATCGAGCGACTACTGTATATGGAGCCTTAACACAGACTCCACATTTACTTGTATTCTACATTCATTCTAGCGAGCGTTTACTGTACTTATACACATATCATTACACACGCTGATGACCATTATTAATTATACGCCGTGATTGTCTATCGAAAGCTTATTGCAGCGGAAGTTCAAAGCCTGCGAGGTACTCTCAGGGGAGCGCTATAAAAAAAACCACTCGAAAAATAAAAAACGGAAAAATCAAAGTAATTTCACACAATAATTACTTAAATTATTGTCAATTATTGCAATTGCAGTTGCGGGGGCGTCACACGAAACGTCAACGTTTTATCGCAGCTGAAGTTTTTTTTCTGTCTCGAGAGTATATATACAAAGGGGGCTATGATATAACATATATATGTATTGATCGAATTGGAACACAATAAATAATGGAAAAAGCCATTAAAATTAATTCCCTTTTATAGCCGTATCTGAAACACTTTTTAATGGCTTATAAAATTGGCTTAAGCCAAGGAATTTTATTATTTATTATTTAGCTGGAAAAACTATTCTATAATAGATTTTAGCTTTAAAGTTGCTAAGGATTGCTTATAGTTCGGCTATAAAATGTATGAAATATAGCTGGCTCTTTTTAAACAGCTTTAAAACAGCTAACAATTAGTTTATTTTAAAAAATAAATAGTCCATCAAATTGTTATATATAGATGTCTATATGCAAAATGATTTAAAAATGATCCAAAAAGCAGAAACCAAAAAAATAAACAGCTTTTTAATTGTTTAAAAATTAGCTATTTATGTCATGATCAGGACATTTATTTAGCTGTAAAATAGCTACCAAATTTAATTTAAAAAAAACCAAAATTCGTTATATAAGAATTAAATACTTTTTTATAAATTTTAACTATTGAGAATTTCTAATTCATAAATAAAAATTAAAAATATCTAATTTAAAATCAAAATCAAACTCTTTGAATACCTCTGTCCATAGAGTATTTGCTAGTCAGTCATTCACTTTTATATATTTCACAATATTTTATAATTGAACAAAATATAATAAACAATATAAGCGGTACGTGGATGATTTTATTATACGCTTTACGTAACAATTTTTCCCATTTATTTATTTTTTTTTTGTTCTCAGTTTGTTTGCACTTGTCAGCTGTTTTTTGTATGAAAGATGCTAATGGGCGTGGCAAAAATATTCATTTTTAATTAAGCTTTTTAATTGCTGGAAATAAAGGAAAATAAGAAACGAAACAAAATTGATATGAGAAAAACAAGTGAATGCAATGAAACATGTAAAATTCGTTGCACGCATCGTCAAATGCAATCAAAAATATAAAATAAATGACAAATGAGAGAGAGACAGGGACAGACTGAGTGAGTAAGCACATGTGCTTGATTGCTGGGGAAAAATCCGCAGATAAATGAGTCAAACATTAAATACGAAAGCTGAATTCAAATCAACATTTATTTTTTATTTTATTTACTATATTTAAGATAAATTCTATTCATTCTTTTTTATAATCTTTTTTTTTTTTTTTTGTTTTTCTACCTTTTTCCAACGATTTATTTATATGCAAATTTCTCTATATTTTCGTTTTATTTTTGTTTTGTATTTTTGTTTTATGTCTTTGTTGCCTCTCGAGTTTTAAACTATGCCAAACAACTTGACATTTGGCGAATACTTGGCCCCGAAACAAATTCTGTGTCTGGGCTTTTGATCTCTCCACTTCAGCTTTTTTTTCGGAATGGTTTGGGTCAGAAAAACAAAAACAGGAAAATAAAAAGCAACAAAATAATGATGGTAAAAAAGAAAGAAAAATAAAAAGAAATAGCGTATATCTATGGGGCCTAGCTAATCTGGCTAAAAGCGGCAGACGCCATTGACGCGATTTACTTTGCTCGGCTATTTATTTATTTACTATCACGAGGAGCCGCCATTAAGCGTCTGTTTCCTGCAGGGGTCGCCAAACATCCGAGCTATGAATGGATAGAGTGACAGAGAGAGAGAGAGAGAGGAATACAAGGGAGGGGTTGCTGCTACTTCTGCTCATAAAGCAAAAGTCCAATTGATTAAAGTAACAAACAGTAGCACTGAGGAAAAAGAGTGAGTGGGAAGTGCTGAGCCAGGCGGACTTTGTATTATGCGCGTGTGTATGTGCGTGCGAATGCGTGTGTGTGTATGTGTGCATGACTCATTTGCAATTAAGCGACAAAAGGCAGCAGCAAACAGCGAAACTCACTCACGCACGCACACACACGCACACATACACACACGCACACACATATGCATACGCCGATATGTATATAAACACGCAAACATGAGCAGAATTCAAGTGCCGCAAAAATGCCAGCATAAAAATAAAGTAAACTCTGCGCCAAAAGAAGAAAACCTACAAAAGCGGCAGCAGCAGCAGCAGCAGCGGCAGCGACCACAAAACCAAAACAGCGACGGCAGCGAGCAAGAGCGAGAGAGAGAGTGCGCGCAAATAAACGTACGTTTGACTGTGTATGCGTGGCTGCAAATTCAAATTTCCTCAACGAACGTCGACGCTGACGCTAAAGCCAACGTCGACAGCGACAGCGACATCGACTGATGTTTACACAACGTGCGGCGCGGCGTATTCGCAAGTTGCGCGCAAAACAGCGACCAGCAACAACAACAATGAGTACATCGACTATAGTGTGCTGCTTGTATTTTTTCTTACTGCTTTTTTCTCTCTTCTTTTGCTGTAGTCGACTCTAAT